>NC_067421.1:22044674-23324674 GCF_009764475.1 Pristis pectinata | reverse complement strand
CCCAAAGCAGTGGGAAGTGTAGACAGAGTCAATGGATGGGAGGTTGGTTGTAATGCAAATGACAGATAAACAGTTGAGTTGATGAGGTAATGTGCATATATCCTTGAACATCTAATTTATTAAGAAATAACTATTTGAAGACATTTTCCTGATCATTGCTCCCTTGGAGAGAATAGTGTTGGGTATTAGAAGGATTTGCACATTCTGCTGGTTTGCCACATACAGAGAGTTTTGGCCAAATTTATTTGTTGAAAGGCTGGTTAGTACTGTATGGTGAGAAAGATCAGGAAGGGACCTACATCCTCTGGACACCAGTATCTATTTGGTATTGGTATTAGTTTATTATTTTCACTTGTACCGAGGTACAGTGAAAAGCTTGTCTTACAAACTGATCGTACAGGTCAATTCATTACACAGTGCAGTTACATTGAGTTAGTACAGAATGCATTGATGTAGTACAGGTAAAAACAATAACAGTACAGAGTAAAGTGTCACAGCTACAGAGAAAGTGCAGTGCAATAAGGTGCAAGGTCACAACAAGGTAGATCGTGAGGTCATAGTCCATCTCATTGTATAAAGGAACCATTCAATAGTCTTTTCACAGTGGGGTAGAAGCTGTCCTTAAGTCTGGTGGTCCGTGCCCTCAGGCTCCTGTATCTTCTGCCTGATGGAAGAGGAGAGAAGAGAGAATGTCCCGGGTGGGTGGGGTCTTTGATTATGCTGGCTGCTACACCAAGACAACGAGAGGTAAAGACAGAGTCCAAGGAGGGGAGGCTGGTGTCCATGATGTGCTGGGCTGTGTCCACAACTCTCTGCAGCTTCTTGCAGTCTTGGGCAGAGCAGTTGCCGTACCAAGCCGTGATACATCCAGATAGGATGCTTTCTATGGTGCATTGGTAAAAGTTGGTGAGAGTCAACTTTTAGTCAACTATTTGGATGTCAGCCCAGAATTCTGGTAAGAACATCAGTCTCTGCTTTCCAGTAATGCCTGGAACAGGGTTCAAAGACTATAGTTTTTGACTCGTATGCTCTATAGTTTTTGGCTCACTCCTTTTGAGGATCTTTCAATCTTTGGACAAACACCAAGTAAGTTTTTAACTAAAAGATCAATAGTATTTTTTAATGTCTCATTTGTAGAGCATAGTATGATATCTGTGTAGTCATCCTTCCTTGCATTTTCTCAGTTCCGCAGGGAATATCATAAGTGCTTGTGGGTGAGTGTAATGTGAAAAGGATTACAGAAATCAGCTCACAAACATTAGATGTGGCTTATGGATTTTGTGTTTGGAAGTGGTTATGTGATCCCCATATGTGGTTGTCGATCTGTTATAGGGCAAGTAAAGAGTTTTTTTTTCTATTTTTAGAATGCAGTCCTGAAGCCCAGGGGCTTTTGAAAGGGTGGATTCCAGTAGAATCTGTATGGTGATGGGGTTTCTGCCCTGTTGTACTTAAAGCATAGAACAGTACAGCACAGGAACAGGCCCTTCAGCCCACGATGTCGCGCTGAACTAATTAAGCTAATGATGCCTAATTAAGCTATCCCTTCTGCCTGCACAAGATCCATATCCCTCCATTCTCTGCACATTCATGTACCTATCTAAGAGCCTCTGTCGTATCTGCCTCCACCACTACACCTGACAGAGCATTCCAGGCACCCACCACTCTGTGTAAAAATAAAACTTGTCCTGCACATCTCCTTTGAACTTGCCCCTTCTCAAGTGCATGTCCTCTAGTATTAGACATTTCAACTCGGGTGGGGGGGTGGTGGGGAGAAAGATACCAGCTGTCCATTCTGTCTATGCTTCTCACAATTTTATAAACTTCTATCAGGTCTCCCCTCAGCCTCCACAGCTCCAGGGAAATACTTGTCTGAGTGCTGAGTGGACCAATTGCATACATTCATTGTTTGCTCTCCAACAGCACCCTGAAGTCCACCGCTCTCCATCCTTGCTGTAAATTACTCTGTTGCAGCAGCAGGGTTGCCCTGTGAACCCTGGAGGATTGATGTTCCAGAACATCTAGTACATGTGTCCTTGCTGAAGTAGCATGCTGGACTTTGCTTGTGTGCTACAAATATGTGTTCCTTTCATTTACTTATGATCTGTCTTATCAATTAACCCTGAGCAATGTTTGGTGCCAGCAAATGAGAATGTACAAAAATGAGAATTATGATCATAAAGCAGCAAGATGAATGGGATGCTTTTCAAATTAACAGCAGTGCTTGTTTCAGGAATGGGATAAACCAGCAACATTTTAAAATCATTATTGAATGGAATACGTCAACATTGGGGCATGCAGACAAGCTTGACTTTGCTCCAATTACTTCCCTTTGCCACACTTCACCCATAACGTTTGTCTGGACAAAGGAGCTGGATTGTCCAGTCTCGGCTGGTAGCAAGGCACATTGGTCCCGTGGCCTGAAGTATCAGTACGTGAGTTGAAGATGTTTTGTCTGCTGAGGGAGTGGGATGGGATACAGGACAGAAATGAATAGGGCTCTCTGTGAAAGGTCTGCTGTAAGTGGGAGTGCCAGTTAAAACTGGACGCAGCTGGCAAAGATTTGTTGTATCTTTGCACCATCTAATCAGGAAAGGTGATAATCGGTGTGTAATGTAGTAACTTGAGAATTGCTTGTGTGTGTTTTTTTCAATGCAAAAATGTAGTTCCAACTATACCACCAATATTATTTACTTAATCTCCAAAACTGAAGGAGAACTCTTCAGCTCCTTTCTTTGTACCTGCAGTCCTGAGGCCCAGTGTGATAAGCTGCACTGCTCCTTAACTCAAGACTTACCAAGTTTAATATCTGGGATGCACTGCAGGAAGAAAATGTGTAATTCAGAACAATTGTTACCCAGATTTTATCCTATTCTAAAGATCAAATGTTGAGGAATTAAAAAATTAAGCTGGTTCTTGTATTCCTTCATGAACTCTAGCCAGGCATCTTTTGGGCACGAAACAAAAACAAGCAAAAGTTTATGTCACTAATGTAAATATTTTTTGCTGTGGTCAGCTAGAACTTTCTGCAGCTTGATTTGTCCACCGACTGTAGGCCTGCATTTTCTGTCGTACCTGGCTTCTATGCCCTTTTCAATTCAGTGCCATAAATTCTCAAAATAGCCTTTTCTAAATGTGAGTTCTTTGCAGTAAATCATAGAAACAGACAAGACAATGTAATGTCCAGTGGCTGGTCAGTCCCTCTGGAGGCTGAGGACTATATTGCGAGAATGTTGTACTTCGAGCTGTAGTGTCCCTGAATTCTGCTTGAACTCTTAGAGTCTTACGGTATGGAAACGGGCCCTTTAGCCCAACTGGTCCACGCTGATGAAGATTCCCATCTAAGATAGTCCCATTTGCCCGCGACTAGCCTTCTTACTTTTGTACAGTCATAAAATCAGAGTAATGCACCATGGTTACAGGCCCTTCAGCCCAACCACTCCATGCTGACCATGGTGCCCACCCAGCTAGTATTCCTGTTATGGACTCAGTGAAAGTCCCTTTAAGATAGAGAGTGTGTGTGTATGTGTGTGTGGGGCGTGCTTACGTCAATAGAAGATAAAGGACGTAATGACGTTGTTGAAGAAGTAAGAAGAAGAAGAAGGAGAGAGAGAGAGAAGGGAGAGAGACACCAGCCTGCTTGTTTTCTCTATCGATGGATGAGAAACAATAACTGTGTTTGCCACTGAAATCCATGTATGGAAGTTGGAAGTAATCCGGTGGAGTTCACTTTGTTGCTGACCTGTAGAAGGAAACAGGTATTTGTGTGTGGACGACCACGGTTCGGATGCTTTTCGGGGTGAGGAAGTCACTACCGAGTAAACACTGAAGTGTCGTTTGGGTTCCATCGTGGAACATTTGGATTTCGTATGTACTCTCTCTATGTTTTTCTACATCTACATCTTATCTTCAGACAACGGTGGTTGTTGAAGAAGCCCTTGCTCATGTTTCACCTTATGGCTTGCGGAACTGAACTTTAAGAACCATTCCGGAACTGGGAGTTTTGGACTTTGTCACACACACACACGAAGAGTTTAGTTTTGGGGTTAACGTTCGAGGTTTAACATTCTTGAATTCTAACATACTAACATTTTTTTTTTAACTTTTATTTTACGTATTATCATAAGTAGTGATTAATAAAATAGTTTTTAACACTGAATCATGCTGTGTGTTTCTTTTGTTGCTGGTTTGTGACATTCCTAATTGTTTCTCACCCTTGATCTTGTCTGACTATATTATCACACTGTTGACCAGTTACTGTTTAGCTTTAACCTCTTGCATTTTAGTGATGGGTTCCTATTTACTTGCACATGCTAAGTGTTTTTGACCTTTCATGGTTGGAGTCAAACATTTCTTTTTACTATGTTGAGATCATTTGTGGTAGTTATATTGGCAATGCCTATAATGTTCTTGCACGTGGTAGGAGAAGCAGAGGTCTGTTACAAGTTTGAGAATAATTAGTTCCAAGGCAATAATAATAATGTGTAAATTTAGGTTTTTTTTCCTTTTAGATAGCTCATTTCTGTTAACTTGCAGATTGGCTAAGAACATCATGGGTTAAATCCCCTAATGTGTGTTCTAAACAGTGCCAAATGTTAACCTTCAATAGACAAGGCAAGGCTTTCCTTGACTAACCAAATCATAGCAATAAGCCTGTCCTTTGGGATCCTGGTTAGAACATAGAACAGTATGGCACAGTATGGGCCTTTCGGCCCACGATGTTGTGCTGACCTATATAAACCTTATCTCCATTTAATCTATCCCCCTTTCTATTTCACCTCCCGTATTCATCTATTTTTCTTTTGTCCATGTACCTATCTAATAGTCTCTTAAATGATCGTATCGTATTGGCCCCTACCACCATCCCCAGCTGTGCATTCCAGGCACTCACCACTCTTTTTTTGAAAAAGAAGCAAAAAACCTACCTCTGACATCTCCCCTGAACTTTCCTCCATGCGCCTTAAATGGGTGACTTACAGTATGGCCATTGCAACCCTGGGGAAAAGATGCTGGCTGTCTACTCTGTCTATGCCTCTCATAATCTTATATACCTCTATCAAGTCTCCACTCATCCTCTGTTGCTCCAAAGAGAAAAACCCTAACTTGCTCAGCCTCTCCTCATAAGACATGCTCTCCAGTGCAGGTAGCATCCTTGCAAATCTCCTCTGCACCCTCTCCAGAGCTTCCACATCCTTCCTATAATGTGGTGTCCAGAACTGAACACAATATTCCAAATGTGGTCTAACCAGAGTCTTTTAGAGCTGCAACATTACCTCTCAGCTCTTGAACTCAGTCCCCCGGCTAATGAAGGCCACACCGTACACCTTCTTAACCGCCCTATCCACTTGTGCAGGAACCTTGAGGGATCTATATACATGGACCCCAAGATCTCTCTGTTCCTCCACACTGCTAAGAATCCTACCATTAACCATGTACTCTGCCTTCAAGTTCATTCTTCCAAAGTGTATCACTTCACACTTCTCCGGATTGAACTCCATCTGTCACTTCTCCGTCCAGCTCTGCATCCTGTCTAAATCCCATTGCAACCTATGACAGCCTTCTTCACTATCTACTACACCACCAACCTTTGTGTCATCTGCAAAATTACCAACCCATTCTTCCACTTCCTCATCCAAATCATTTATTAAAAATCACAAAGAGCAGGGGTCCCAGAACAGATTCCTGGGAACACCACTACTTACCAACCTCCAGGTCAAATACTCCCCTTCTACAACCACCCTCTGCCTTCTGTGGGCAAGCCAATTTCAAATCTGGACAGCGAAATTTCCATGGATCCTATACCTCATGATTTTCTGAATAAGCCTACAACGGGGAACCTTGTCAAACACCTTGCTAAAATCCATATATACCACATCCACCGCACTACCTTCATCAATTTGTCTTATTACTTCCTCAAAAAAGACTCTATTAGGCTTGTGAGGCACAACCTACCCTTCACAAAGCCATGTTGACTATCCCTAATAAGACCATGCTTCTCCAAATGCTCATAAATCTCATCCCTAAGAATCCTCTCCAATAGTTTGCCCACCATTGATGTAAGACTCACTGGTCTATAATTCCCAGGATTATCCCTTTTATCTTTCTTGAACAATGGAACAACATTTGCCATCCTCCAATCCTTTGGTACCACTCCTGTGGCCGGGGAGGACTCAAAGATCATTGTTAATGCTCCAGCAATCTCTTCCCACGCTTCCCATAGTAACCTTGGGCATATGCTGTCTGATCTCAGGGACTTATCTATCCTAATGCTTTTTAGTAGCTCCAACACTGCTTCTTCCTTAACCTCAACATGCTCTAACACATTTGCCTGTTGTACACTAACCTCACATTCTTTTAAGTCCCTCTCCCTCTCCCTGGTGAACACTGAAGCAACATATTCATTTAGGACCACACCTACCTCTTTCACCTCCAGACACATTTTTCCCCCTCTTATCCTTGAGCAGTCCTACCCTCACCCTAGTCATCCTCTTGTTCCTCACATATGTGTAGAATGCCTTGTGTTTTTCCTTAATGCTACTTGCCAAGGCCTTCTTGTGTCTGCTTCGAGCTCTCCTAAGTCCCTTCTTCAGCTCCTTCCTGATGACTCTCAAGAGCCCTATCTGATTTTGGCTTCCTAAGTCTTAAATATGCTCCCTTCTCCCTCTTGACTAAACCTTCCACCTCTCTTGTTAACCATGGTTCCTTCACCCTACCATCCTTTCCTTGTCTCAACAGGACAAATCAATCTAGAATCCCATGCAAGTGGTCCCCAAACAACCTCCACATTTCGCGGTGCATTTACCAGAGAACATCTGTTCCCAGTTTACGCTCCCAATTTCTTGCCCAATACCATCGTAATTTGCCCTCCCCCAATTAAATACTTTCCCATAATGTCTGCTCCTATCTTTGTCCATGGCTATGCTAAAGGTCAGGGAGTTGTGGTCACTATCCCTGAAATGCTCACCCACCGAGAGGTCTTTCACCTGACCAGGTTCATTGCCTAATACCAGATCCAGCATGGCCTCCTCTAGTTGGCCCGTCTACATACTGTGTCTGGAATCCTTCCTGTACACACCTAACAACACTAAGGAATATTTGGGAAGTTGAAGTCACCCATGACAACAACCCTGTTATTTTTGCACCTTTCCAAAATCTGCCTACTTATCTGCTCCTCAATGTCCTGATGGCTATTTGGGGGCCTATAGAATACTCCCAATAGAGTGATCGCACCCTTCTTGTTTCTGACTTCCACCCACACTGACTCAATAGATGATCCTTCTATGATGTCCTCCCTTCCTACAGCTATGATATTATCCCTGATTAGCAACGCCACCCCCTACCCTTTCTACCCCTTCCCTATCCCTTTTGAAACATCTAAACCCCAGAACCTCAAGCAGCCACTCCTGCCCTTGTGACAGCCAAGTCTCTGTAATGGCCACACATCATAATTCCATGTACTGATCCATGCTCTAAGTTCATCACCCTTATTTTTAACACTTATAGCATTAAGGTAAACACATTTCAACCCATCAAACTGATTGCATTTATGCCCCATCCCCTGCCTATCCTTCCTCGCCTTCTTTGTACACATCACATCTACTTCTACACCAAGTGATCTATCTTCTAATCTAACACTCGGGGTTCTCATCCCCCGTCAACCTAGTTTAAACCCTCCCCAACAGCTCTAGCAAACCTGCCTGCAAAGGCATTGGTCCCTCTCCAGTTCAGGTGTAATCCGTCCCTTTTGTACAGGTCATACCTACCCCAGAAGAAATCCCAATGATCCACAAATCTGAACCCCTGCCCCCTGCACCAACTCTTCAGCCATTCATTAGTCTGCTGTATCTTCCTGTTCTATCCCTCCCTGGCACATGGCACAGGCAGCAATCCAGAGATTACTACCCTTGAGGTCCTGCTTTTTAGCTTCCTTCCAAACTCCCAATACTTGCGCTTCAGGACCTTATCCCTTATTTTGCCTCTGTTATTGGTGCCAATGTGCACCATGACTTCTGGCTCATCAATTTATTGCACCAACACAATAATCTTTTAAAATCTTTTAAATATAACACTTATTATGCATTTGTGGACTACAGCCCCAGAATTTCAAAACCTGTTTTCTTGTGCAAGAGTATTTAAAAAAAAATTATTAATATTTATGTGGTGCATTTTAGGACCTTGAGATGTCCCAAAATGCCCTACAACAAATATAGTTACTGTTCTAATGTAGGAAATGTAGGAATTGAGCCTTGTTTAATAAGTAACCCAATTCAAATTGCATTTTCAGAAACCATCAAGGATTTATTACTTAGCTATAAAATTGTGATATGTAATGTAATATGTACTGTGTAACTGAATTATCTATGGCAAAAATATTAAAAGTGTAGGTTACTGTAGCAATTGCAAATGAGTGTATAAAAGTTTTTCTTTTAATATAGCACCAGTAGTCCAATAGTAGAACATTCCTTTTTCAATAGAAGACGGAACTTCAATCGTGGTATTGACTGACATTCGTAGTCAGGCTCCATGGTTATGAAGTTGCTGCTTTGGGGTTTTTTTGTGTACAGCCAGCTAATTACACACAACCCATTTTGTGTCTTCTATTCTATTGCTAAGAGATATAACCTTGCATATAAGATAAGATATTTATTAGTCACATGTACATTGAAACACACAGTGAAATACATCTGTTTGCGTTACTGAGAATGTGCTGGGGGCAGCCCGCAAGTGTCGCCACTCTTCCGGCACCAACATAGCATGCCCACAGCACCTAACCTGTACGTCTTTTGGAATGTGGGAGGAAACTGGAGCACCTGGAGGAAACCCACGGGGAGAATTCACCTGGGGAGAATGTACAAACTCCTTACAGACAGCCGCGGGAATTGAACCCGGGTCGCTGGCACTGTAAGAGCGTTATGCTAACTGCTACAGATTTTCTGGTAACCCAATATCAAGTAGATTCTCATTAGCTGGATACATCTAACTTATTCCCAAGGAGTTTGGATGCAAGCTAACAGAGCCAATGGTTAGAGTTGGGTATCACCACTTACTTTGTCTTAGTCTTTGTGAGTAGCTTTCAGGTTGATTTTCTCCCTCCCAGCAGACTGTGATTACTTCATAGGCTGGAAGCTTCCATTACAGCAACATTTTCCCCTTTTCACCACAATGCATATTGCAATTTGTCTGCGGGCATTCTTTCTTATGTGCCCTTGGAGCTGAACCATGAAGGAGAACTGCTTGGCTCACCTAATATGTGATGATCATTTGTTCCCTCTATTCTTAAAACTGAAGGGATTTACAGGGCAGAGGGAACTTTCCTGCTAATAATGTATGAGAGTTGATGTGTTCCCTCTCTGAGGCCAAGAGGGGGAGTTTGCCAAAACAATATTTCAAATAGCTTATTGCATTTTGATATTTTCTTCAGGATATGAGTTTCACTTATCCTGCGGGAAATGCTGAACAATTTAATATACTTGGTGTGTGTTGTAAAATTTTGTTTTGTTACCAGTAGGTGCTACTTTCAGACGTGAAGTGCACAAACAGAAGAAGTAGAACACGGTAGCCTTTGTTTCTGTTAGCATTAATTGCAAATAGTGATAACAGTTGTAGAACAGTTAGTTATGCAGTGGAGAGGAAGCTAGAAAAAAACTGCTATTATCGATTCACAATTGTTACAAATATACGGCTGCTGGCTGACTTTTCTGTGAGGCAGATTCCAGTACCCGTGGCATCAAATAGCCTGACTGAATTCTGCTGATGCCAGCGTTTAGATCTTGCTGACAATTGTTCTCTTTTTCTTTCTCCCAGGCTGCCAGTATCAGCAAAGCTATTAACAGCCAGGAGGTACCTGTCAAAGAAAAGCATGCACGCAGTATCCTTTCTTTAAAAAGAGTAAAGGTAAAGCAAATAAAACTAAGCAGAGTTTACCTAGACTTGATACAGTCACACTCTTCATTCATCAGTTTCCATCCCTGTCAAATGAATAATATATTGGCCTGGGTATTAAAACTTCTCCTCTCTGATCATCTATCAGAATCAATAGCGTAGACAAGATGACGAGTAAAACCTTTTCCTGACGTGCATGAACAGAGTTCTTTAATTCCAGTCTGGAAACACACCTTGCATCAGTGTGCTGTTTCCATTTTCCACTGCATCCTTCTATTCCTAGTTGATTGATCAAAAGGGAAAAAAAACTGAGATAGTGGGGTGGAGCACTTCTTAAAGCAAGCGATGGAATGAGTCATTTGTAGAACACTGTCCCTTGAAGTGAAAAGAAATGCGTCATCAACTGATTTAATTCTTTCCATTATATGATTGCATTTTATATGGAAATTTGCCTTCAATTCAAGCATGTTAACTGTTTTCTGCTCGTTCCCATTTTGATTATAGATTTGATTTCTTTTTAATATCCTTTCTTCATCTGTGCCTGTGCACGTGTCCTGCATCCAAACCTGAAAGAGGAATGTAAAGGGAATGACAATTAACCAGAAGGATGTAGATTAGTAAAAAGCTTCATTTGCATTTGCAAAAATAAAACACATTGATTACATCAATGTTCGTAATTTACACAGACTCTGCTCTTGATGTCAGACCTTCTATGCTTTTTCATCTTTTTCACTAGACTCTACATATAATTGTGATGGGTCAGGACAAGATTGCACAACCCAAGTAAAGAACCAAATAAGAGAGCTGAACAGAATTCTACTTTTTTTGTAATAACTTCAATGCAAATTTTTTTCAATCAATTTGAGTTTTCATAAGCTTGGAATGGGAACAGACAATTTAATCAATGATGGCTTGCCGTTGAAAATGTTATGCTTGTTAATATATAACGTGCAAATTATTCATAAGCCAGTAATACAGATCTTTCTTGCTTTAAATTACTGTATTCATTTGTTCATTTGGCAATTGTTCCATATTTAAGAAAGAAAACTGAATATTACATATATAACCTTTTAAAATGTTTTTCTGAATGTTAATTTATTAATGAATTACGATGACTAAAGATGGAAATATTTTTTCATTGATTCATGTATGTGCGTGTTAAAAATTCCATCCTGCCATGCCTATGAATAAGGCTGTTCTGACAAAGGAAAATGATCATTAAATTTACAATATGATGAGCTAGGGTTGGATATAATTTCAAAGTGCTGATTGTTTTAGGAAGCAAATTATGGTAATTTGCTTAAACCAGAATATGTCTCTTCAATGAACAATGCCACCTTAAACTGCTGACAATAACTGATGAATAATTGGAATGAAAATGCCTTTCTTCATGGACTGAAAGAATTTTATTCTCGGAGGAGAATCGTATGGTATCTTCCAAAAACAACTATCTGTTTAAACTTAAATAATTATTCCATGTTGCCAAAATCCCTGTAAATGAAAGTATAATTTGTGATTGTGCCTGTAATCAGGAACTTGCATTATGGATGGGCAGAATATTAATTTTAAATGACTGAACAGTGTGATATTTAACTCATCCATCTGTGAATTTTCTTGACTCCTTTTGAATGAATTATATTGGGAACACACCATGAGAAAGGAGCATTTACCTTCTGGTCCTATGCTATTGGTCTTCCATTATCCAGCAGTTCCATCATGAGCTGGAAGTTCTGCCATGTTCTACACAAAGTTTTGAGAGATGGACATCCAAATGTAAGTAATTTTTGCTACTTGTGAAGACTCTAATGAAAGAAAGCAGTTTAAATCTGTTCCATTAACTTTAATTTACATTTATATATAATGCAATTTAAATGTAGCTCTTAAAAACTGTTTCAATTAATTTAAAGTCACTGCTGTAATATTGGAATTGTGGCAACCAATATGTGCATAGCAGGCTTTCTTAAACAGCAATCTGGTAATGACCCAGTAATCTGTGTGTGATGTTGTTTGACGGATGAATATTTCACAGAATCAGAATACTGCAGCACAGAAACAGGCCCTTTGGCCCATCCAGTCCATGCCAACCTGATCTTCTGCTTAGTGCCATCTACCTGTACCCGGACCATATCCCTCCAAACCCCTCCCATCCATGTACCTATCCAAACTTCTCTTAAGTGTTACAATTGAACTTGCATCTACTTGCAGCTCATTCCACACTCGCACCACCATCTGTGAAGAAGTTTCCCCTCAGAATCTCCTTAAATATTTCACGTTTCACCCTAAACCTATGACCTCTAGTTCTAGTCTCGCCCAACCTGAGGGGAAAAAGCCTGTATGCATTCACCCTATCTATACCTATCATAATTTTATATACCTCCATAAGATCTCCCCTCATTCTCCTGTGCTCCAGGGAATAAAGTCCTAACCTATTCAACCTTTTCCTCAAGTCAGATCTTCAAGTCCCAGCAACATACTTGTAAATTTTCTCTGAACTCTTTCAAGCTTATTGATATCTTTCCTGTAGGTAGGTGACCAGAACTGCACACAGTACTCCAAGTTTGGCCTCACCGACATCTTGTACAACTTCAGCATAACATCCCAACTTCTGTACTCAGTGCCCTTATTTATGTAGGCCAACGTGCCAAAAGCTCTCTTTACAACCCTATCTACCTGTGATGCCACTTCCAAGAAATTATGGATCTGTATTCCCAGGTCCCTTTGTTGAATGTTGAATCCAATTGGCTGCGTCATCCTGACTACCAAGCTACTTAACCTTCTGGACCAGCCTCCTATGCCTTTGACGAAGTCCAGCCTTGCTGAGGTCCAGGTAGACAACGTCCACCACCTTTCCTTCACCAACCTTCTTGGTAACCTCCTTGAAAAGCTCTATAAGATTGGTTAGACATAACCTACCATGCACTAAGCTATGTTGACTATCCCTAATCAGGCCCTACATCCTGTCCCTTGGAATACCTTCCAATAATTTATGCACGATTGACGTCAGGCTCACTGGCCTATAATTTCCCGACTTATTCTTAGAGCCTTTCTTGAACAACGGAACAACATTAGCGATCCTCCAGTCCTCCGGCACCTCACCCGTGGCCAAGGATGTTTAAAGTATCTCTGCCAGGGCCCATGCAATTTCTGCACTAGCCTCCCACAAGATCCAAGGGGACACCTTGTCAGGCCCTGGGGATTTACACACCTTCATTCACCTCAAGACAGCCATCACCACCTCTTCCATAATCCGGATACGGTCCATGACCTCACAACATATTTGCCTCAGTTCTATGGTCACTGTCTGTCTCCAGAATAAATACGAATGCAAAAAATTCATTTAAGATTTCCCCCAATCTCTTTTGGCTCCATTGCAGAGATGACCACGCTGGTCTTCAATAGGACCAATTTTGTCCCTTACTAATCTTTTGCTCTTAATATAGCTATAGAAACCCATAAGACAAAGGAACAGAAGTCGGCCATTCAGCCCATCGAGTCTGCTCCGCCATTCTATCATGAGCTGATCTATTCTCCCATTTAGCCCACTCCCCCGCCTTCTCACCATAACTTTTGATGCCCTGGCTACTCAGATACCTATCAGTCTTTGCCTTAAATACACCCAACGACTTTGCCTCCACAGCCGCCCGTAGCAACAAATTCCACAGATTCACCACTCTCTGGCTAAAGAAATTTCTCTGCATCTCTGTTCTGAATGGGCGCCCTTCAATCCTGAAGTCGTGCCCTCTTGTACTAGACTCCCCTACCATGGGAAACAACTTTGCCACATCTACTCTGTCCAGGCCTTTTAACATTCGAAATGTTTCTATGAGGTCCCCCTTCATTCTTCTGAACTCCAAGAAGTACAGCCCAAGAGCCGTCAAACGTTCCTCATATGTTAACCTCTCATTCCTGGAATCATTCTAGTGAATCTTCTCTGAACCCTCTTCCAATGTCAGCACATCCTTTCTTAAATAAGGAGCCCAAAACTGCACACAGTACTCCAAGTGAGGTCTTACCAATACCTTATAGAGCCTCAACATCACATCCCTGCTCTTATATTCTATTCCTCTAGAAATAAATGCCAACATTGCATTCGCCTTCTTCACCACTGACTCAATCTGGAGGTTAACTTTTAGGGTATCTTGCACGAGGACTCCCAAGTCCCTTTGCATCTCTGAATTTTGAATTTTCTCCCCATTTAAATAATAGTCTGCCCATTTATTTCTTCTACCAAAGTGCATGACCATACGCTTTCCAACATTGTATTTTATTTGCCACTTCTTTGCCCATTCTCCTAATCTATCCCAGTCTCTCTGCAGACTCTCCATTTCCTCAACACTACTCGCCTCTCCACCTATCTTTGTATCATTGGCAAACTTAGCCACAAAGCCATTTATTCCATAATCCAAATTGTTGATATACAACGTAAAAAGCGGCCCCAACACGGACCCCTGCGGAACACCACTGGTAACTGGCATCCAACCAGAATAGGATCCCTTTATTCCCACACTCTGTTTCCTGCCAATCAGCCAATGTTCTATCCATGCTAGTAACTTTCCTGTAATTCCATGAGCTCTTATCTTGTTTAGCAGCCTCGTGTGCGGCATCTTGTCAAAGGCCTTCTGAAAATCCAAATACACAACATCCACTCCATCTCCTTTGTCTAGCCTGCTTGTAATTTCCTCAAAAAATTGCAGTAGGTTTGTCAGGCAGGATTTTCCTTTAAGGAAACCATGCTGAGTTCGGCCTATCTTGTCATGTGCCTCCAGGTACTCCGTAACCTCATCTGTGACAATCGATTCCAACAATTTCCCAACCACCGATGTCAGGCTGACAGGTCTATAATCTCCTTTTTGCTGCCTCGCACCCTTCTGAAATAGCAAAGCCTTGGGATTCTCTTTCACCTTGTCTGCCAGAGCAACCTTGTGTCCTCCCTTTGTCCTCCTGTTTTCTCTCTTAAGTGTTCTCTTGCATTTCTTATACTCCTCAAGTGCCTCATTTGATCCTAATTGCCTAGAACTCCTGATATATGCCATCTTTTTCTTTACCAGGGCCTCAATATCCCTTGATAACCAAGGTTCCCTAAACCTGTTAGCCTTGCCTTTTATTCTAACAGGAACATACAGATTCTATACTCTCAATATTTCACTTATGTAAGCCTCCCACTTACCAAGCATCTCTTTGCTGGAAAACAACCTATCCCAATCCATGCCTGCCAGATCCCTTCTGATGCCATCAAAATTGCCTAACCTTCTCTATTACTATCTTGAAACTAATGGAATTATGGTCACTAGATCCAAAATGTTCCCCTCTACACATTCTGTCACCTGCCCTGTCTTGTTCCCCAAGAGGAGATCAGTATTGCACTCTCTCTAGTTGGGACCTCTACATAATGATGAAGGAAACTTTCCTGAACACCTTTGACAAACCCTATCCCATCCAATCCCTTTACAGAATATGAGTCCTAGTCAATATGTGGAAAGTTAAAATCACCAACTATCACAACCTTGTATTTCTTGCAACTGTCTGCTATCCCTCTACAAATTTGTTCCTCTAAATCTCACTGACTATTGGGAGGTCTATAATATAGTCCCTTTAACGTGGTCATCCCTTTTTTATTCTTCAGTTCCAATCATATTGCCTCAGTAGACGAGCCCTCCAGTATGCCCTCCCCCTTTAATATCTCCCTCTCTACCATATCTAAAATATCAGATCCCTGGGACATTTGAGCTGCCAGTGCTGCCCCTTCTGCAACCAAGTCTCACTAATGGCTACAACATCATAATTCCATGTGCTGATCCATGCTCTAAGTTCATCTGCCTTACCTACAATACTCCTTGCATTGAAATAGATGCATCTCAGAACATTAGTCCCACCATGTTAATCACCCTGTCGATTTCTGTCTTTGCTTGTAGGCTTACCACCTACCTTCCCCACAGCCACTCCACTTGCTGCCTTGCTGCTTTGGTTCCCACCCCCCTGTAATCTTAGTTTAAACCCCCCCTGAGCAGCACTAGGAAACCTTCCCGCAAGGATATCCCACTCCAGTTCACGTGCAGACCATTCCATTTCTACAGGTCCTACCTGCCCTGGCAGAGGGTCCAATGATCCCAAAATCTGAAGCCCTCTCTCCTGCATCATCTCCTTAGCCACATGTTAAACTGCACTATCTACCTATTTCTTGCCTCACTAGCACATGGCACGAGTAGCAATCCTGAGATCACCACCCTGGAGGTCCTGTCTTTTAACTTAGCACCTAACTCCCTGAACTCACTTTGCAGGACCTCCTCACCCTTCCTGCCTATGTCATTGGTACTGATGTGGACCACGACTTCTGGCTGCTTATCCTCCCCCTTAAGAATGCTGTGGACCCGATCCGAGATGTCTCTGATCCTGGTTCCACGGAGGCAACATACCTTCCGGGAGTCTTGTTATTGTCCACATTCTCCTCTCTGTTCCCCTAACCGATGAATCCCCAATCACTGTCGCACTTCTTTTCCCTCCTTCCCTTCTGAGCCGCAGAGCCAGACTCAAGTGCCAGAGACCTGGCGCTGTGGCTTTCCCCTGGTAGGTCCCCCCCCCCCCCCCCCCCACCACCCCCAACAGTATCTAAAGTAATATACTTGTTATTGAGGGGAATGGCCACAGGGGTCCCCTGCATGACTGCCTATCACCTTTTCCTCTCCTGACAGTCACTCAGCTACCTGCATCCTGCAACCTAGGTGTGACTACCTCCGCTCAGCCTCCTGAATGATCTGGAGTTCATCCAGCTCTAGTTCCCTAATGCAGTCTGTAAGGAGCAGCAGTTGGATGCACTTCTCGCAGGCGTAGTCATCGGGGACACTGGAGGATCCCCTGACTGCCCACATCCTGCAAGGGGACGTATCACTGCCCTGACTGTCATTCCCACTGCTCTAACCATGCAATAAGAAAGAGAGAGAACTTACCAGAACCTCACCTTAGCCTCCGCCCACTTCCTCCGCATCTTCACGCCGAAACCTCAGCTCCCAAATCTCTCACACTCACCCACTCACACAATTTCCACAACACCTACGGATATTTCTCTGCTTTTCCTTGAAATACTGCCAGATAACTGAGAATAGAGGGGCTCTTTGCGTACCATCTCATCCAAGAGCTGGCATCTTGGATGGTGTAGTGGACCCTCAGTAACATCAGGACTTAAAATCCATAAAGTCACCCCACCATTTGATGACTTTGCTCCTAGAACTTCGTATCCTGAATATTCAATAATCTGAGAGTCTCAGTCTGGAATATACTCAATAACTGAGACTTTGAATGTAGAAAATTTCCAAGCTGTACAGCCCTCTCCATTTTGGATGACCTTGCCAGTTAGGAGTCGGTTTTGATGACCAAGTTGCTGGTATGTAGGGCAGCGATGATTGCTGCTTAATGTAAAAATGCCTCTTGTCCAGTTGTGTTATTTTGTGTTTCGTGTGTATTTGAGGCATTCCTTGTAGAGCATGGGGAATATTTCATTAAAATCATGCAGAATATTTAATGGTGGTGATATTTATCCTGAAACAACATAAATGTCTGGAAATACTCAGCAGGTCAGGCAGAATCTGTATAGAGAGAAATAGAGTTAATGTTTCAGGTTGATAACCTTTCATCAGATTACTTACACTGAACTACCTACATGTTTACGACCAAACATGATCATTTCCAACACTGTTAATATTTACAGTTTACCTAGAACTCCATACCCTTAATTTTGAAGCCTAGTGGGATAGGTTTACCACAATCCAAAAACTGAAGCGTCTTTACTGTCTGGGTCATTAGCAAGGGACTATTGTCCTCTGTAGAGTATTGAACGTCCATGTGTATGGGTGTAGGATTCATCTCTCTGCATCAATGCTGATCATTTTCTTCTTGAGGTTTGTTTTATCTAATAGTCTTGATGGTTTCATTTCTCTTTTAAAAAGAGTAGTACCACAAAAAATCTGCTTTTGCTTATTTTCAGGTCCTTCAGGACTTCAGCAGGCACAAAAGTAACATCCGTGAAATGGGAAATTTATGGGTATGTTGGATCCTGAAAATTATGACATTCTAATGAAGCTTAAAATTTTTTTTTGAAAAACATCAATATTTTTTCTTTTCAGTTTGTAACTATAGTCATTTCTAATGCAAAATTTTGACATGTAGTGTTTATAAAATGTGCCAATAGATTTTAATTGCAGGGGGAGTGGGGAGTATTTGTGGATATACAATTTTTAGTGGTTGCTCCCTGTAGCATTGTACCTGAGGTCAAGACATAGTCCAGTTTTTCAATGAAATAAGTTTAGATGAATGGAGCAATAACTGGACATTGCTGCTCAAATGTCATTCAGTCCGCCTTCTGAAGCGGTATGTTCCGTCTTTGCTTTCCTGTTTTTATTATAAATACTTTTTTGATTGCTTTTATGAAGAAGCTGCCCATGTGAAATATTCTTCACAAGAGGTATAGTTCCTTGTTGTACTACTGGGTTGAGGGTGTGACTGTAGCAAGACGAGTTTACACAGGCACATTCCATTGGGAGAAAGGAGTATGTAGTTATTGTCTGACCAGTTTTACATTAGCAGTTTCTATTGGGAGGAGTGTGTGGTCATTAACTGACCAGTTTTACATAAACTTTTTCCATTATGCATGCAAGAGTACAAATTTGTAATAAAAAAACAGATGAGACCAAGTGTTGGCAGAAGTACATTTATCATGAATTATAGATAGAAACACAGACATGATGATAATGCCATAAAGTCTGTTTAAAGATTGTAAATATATTGGGCTATATGATACAAAGAATAGATAATTACCTATTTCATTCACACCCACATCATTGCATAGTTCAGCAGTTTTTCTTGTCAAAACAAACTTTTGTCTTCCTACAGAATGACCTAATAGCAAGAGTAGGCCATATTTCCTCTTGAGCTTGATCCAACATTCAATCAAATTATGCATAATCTTCTACCTCAATTTGACTTTCCTGGCCCTTTCTATCTCTTGATTCACTTAGTGTCTAAAAATATGTTGACGGAATTGCTGGCTTTGTGGCCAAGTTTGTGGATGATACAAAGCTGGGTGGAGGGGCAGGTGGAGTTGAGGAGGCAGGGAGTCTGCAGAAGGACTTGGACAAGTTGGGAGAATGGGCAAAGAAGTGGCAGACGGACTACAGCGTAGGTAAGTGTATGGTCATGCACTTTGGGAGAAGGAATGAAGGCAGAGACTATTTTCTAAATGGGGAAAGAATTCAGAAATCTGAGAACCAAAGGGACTTGGGAGTCCTAGTGCAGGAATCCCTAAAGGTTAACCTGCAGGTTTGGTCAGTAGTAAGGAAGACAAATGCAATGTTAGCATTAATTTTGAGAGGACTAGAATATAAAAGCAAGGATGTAATGCTGAGGCTTTATAAGGCGTTGGTCAGACCACATTTTGAAGTATTGTGAGCAGTTTTGGGCCCCATATCTAAGGAAGGATGTGCTGGTGTTGGAGAGGGTCCAAAGGAGGTTTATGAGAATGATCCTGGGGATGAAAGGGTTAATGCATGAGAAGCATTTGATGGCTCTGGGCCCGTAGTCGCTGGAGTTTAGAAGGATGAGGGGATCTCATTGAAACCTACTGAACATTGAAAGGCCTGGATAGGGTGGACGTGGAAAGGATGTTTCCAGTAGTGGGAGAAGCTAGGACCAGAGGGCACAACCTCAGAATAAAGGATTGTCACTTTAGAACATAGATGAGGAGGAATTTCTGTAGCCAGAGGGTGGTGAATCTGTGGAATTCATTGCCACAGATGGCTGTGGAGACCAAGTCATTTGTTGTATTTAAAGTGGAGGTTGATTGGTTCTTGATTAGTAAGGGTGTCAAAGGTGATGAGGAGAAGGCAGGAGAATGGGGTTGAGAGGGAAAAATAAATCAGCCATGATCGAATGTTGGAGCAGACTCGATGGGCCAAATGGCCTAATTCTGCCCCATGTCTTATGGTCTCAGACTTGATCAGCTCCAACAAATGCAAATCCAAAGACCTCCGTAAAAACAAAATGCAAAGATTTATAACCATTTGAGTGGAGAAATATTTTTCTCCATCCTTGTCCTTATTGACTAACCTTGTATCCTGAGATTTTCACACCTAGTTTCAAACTTTCTGGCCAAGGAAAGTAGTTTCCTGGAATGATCGACAGTGCAGATGCAAAGACTTTTATATTAAGCCCATTCTGTTAGAACTCCCAAGGAACTAATTGAGGATCTCAAGTCACTTTGGATTGCTCTCCAATCATCTTGTATATTCTGATGTTGAATGCTGGCAGTACAGTCAGCCCCTGGATTACAGAGCTGAACTTCAATCTGCCCCTACACAATGTCTGGTTTCAGTAGGAATTCTGGTGTAATATTTCTTCTCCACCTCTGACAATTTGGAGTGGCTGAGGTCAATTATAGCACTTCCAGTGATATCCCATCCCAGAGATCAAGTAACCGAGCAATTCCTCTCGGTCAGTAAACCAGCCATAACCTTCTTGTTTGGTGTGACTCAGCTAATCATGAGTTACTAACAAAGCTGGATCTGAACTGATGAGTTCCATTTGCTCAAATATCCTCTGTTCAGTTTTATGGTTGTAACCATTACCCAATCACCTTATGGATAAGAACTTTAAATCCATGCAGATGTTGCTAAAATGAAAGTAGTCTTGTTTTGTTTGGCCCTGGATCAATATTAAAAATAGAAATAAGATTCTAGATGTGAAGGCTCAAATTAAACTATTGATTGGTAATATGACTTTTGCATATTATAAATTAAATATGAAAGGAGCCACATGGAGAAATGTGGTTTTAGGGTGAAATCATTTTAATTGAATTGAGGTATACAGGGCAAAGTGAAGAAAAATATAAAATTTCTTCACCTCATGGCTACTCCCCTTTCTGTGCCTAATCTAGGCCTTGTCCAAAAGTGGTCATACATCGACATCTTATGACAAGAGCCATTGGATAACAATACATTTGGTAAATGTATTTTGATTTTTTTTCTTGGATAACTCTGCTAAGGCCACTGTTTAATTCATTGCAACCAACCAATCGGGCTGAAGCTACCTAAATATACAAACACAGATTGACATTGGGCCTTGTGTGGCTTGTGAGGCTGCATTCCACACCAGGCAGCAACCATCTGAGCCATTTAATCACAGACTGAATATATTCCAGTTACAGCATCTTGAGAGCATGAGATATATCTCTTTAAATGTGTAGGGGTATCCAACAGTTTAAAATGTACGTAATTGAATTAATACCACTGGAAAATAAGGCAATAGACCTTACTGATTCTTCCTGGGAAAATATAAAATAGTCAGCAAGATGCAGGTATGTCTTCAATGCTCAAATATTTGAAAAGTTCCCATCTTGATTAAAATGCTACTGATGGTGCTGTCTATTATCTGACAATTAGAGGTTTGGAACTCTTAGGAATTTGCTAAGAATGTCACAGTAGATAGTTTTGCTTTATTCCCGTTTAGCCAATTAGTTTGGACCCTTCTGAACAATGTCTCACTTTCAATGTCATATCTAAATATTTAAAGTAACATTAATAATTTCAAACTGCAGGTCAGAGTCACTAATATCCTTGTTACCAGTAATAAGTTCTAAATACGTCATCTGGTATCAATTAGTCCCTGATATTAATGGATTTACATGTTTTTACATGGGATAGTAGGAATTATATATGGGGAAATTGGAAGCAAAATGTCTACTTTCACCACATTTCCTGTATGAGAGCTTGTCTGATTGAGGGTGGGGCTGGGGCAGGGCAGAGGGTGGGGCAGGGTAGGAGGGGGGTGGTTGGGGCAGTGCACGGGGTCTGTGGGGAACACTCCAGCTCTCCTGTCCCTTTCCTTGTATAGTGCTGCTTGTCTATTTATGACTGTTAGATATCCTGAGGCCCAGACATACTGGCAAACATAATTTAAAAGTAGAAACACTATTCAGATATGCAATCCATCTTAAGAGATTTAAATGACTGATGGGCCTCCTGATATTGGATTGGTTTCCGTCCCTCATTCCACTCCACCTAAACCACAGTGGGTGGGTTGAGTCGTTCTAGATTTTCAACTTTTTAACCTCTTGCCAAACCCAAATTCAACAATTTGGGAGTCTTAAAATTACTCTGGTGGCTATTGGACAACCCATGTTTGCATTTCCAAGAATGGCTGTTGAAACTAGTACCAAAGATGGTAAACTTGAGGGTCCAGGCAATTTCCAGAGTTGCTCTTGTGCTTGGATGTTGGGATATAAAGTTATGAACTACATCAGTGCAGTCATGTGATCTAATTTCTCCACAGAAGTAAAAAAAAACTGCATCCCTTTTGCTCAAGTCAAACATTAACATTTTATGGCAAATAAATTAGGAAAAAAAATCTAAATCAACTGAGATGAATCACTATATTACTATGAAAAGAAAGACCCTGTATTTATGTTGTTTTTTTACAACCTTAAAACATCTTGAAGGAAATTAAATTTTTAAGGTTTAGTTGTAATGTAGGAAACACAGCAGCCAATTTTCAGACAGCAGGGTCCGTTGAATGAGCAGTTAATGTTTCACTGGAGTTCTGCAGATAATTATTTTTTTGGTAGACTGGGCATTCTTTACCTTTGCCTGATGGGGCAAATAAGACCTTGGTTTAACAACTCATCCAAAAAATTGCGTACCTGACAACGTAGCAGCCCCTCCTTGCAAGATTAGATAGAGTCATAGAACAATACAGCACAGATACAGGCCCTTTGGCCAACGAGTCCATGCCGAACACGGTGTCCACCCAGCTAGTCCCAATTTCCTGTGTTTGGCCCATATCCCTCTATGTACCTATACAAGTGCTTCTTAAATGATAATATTGTACCTGCCTCAAACACTTCCTCCAGCAGCTCGTTTCATATACTCACCACCCTCTGTGTGAAAAAGTTTCCCCTCATGTCCATTTTAAATCTCTCCCCCTCACCTCCCCCCCCCCCACCCTAAATCCATGACCCCTAGTTTTGGATTCCCTTACCCTGGGGTAAAGACTGTAAATGTCCACCTTATCTATGCCTCTCATAATTTTGAACATTTCTAAAAGGTTGCCCCTCATTCTCCAATGTTCCAAGAAATAAAGACCTAGCCTGGCCAACCTCTCCCTATAACTCAGGCTCTCTAGTCCTGGCAACATCCTCGTAAATATGCACAAAACTGTCCACAGTGCTCCGAGTGCAGCCTCACCAAATGCTTATCCAACTGCGACATAATGTCCTAACTCCTGTACTCAGTGCCCTGACTGATGAAGGCCAGCATGCTAAATGCCTTTTTCACCACCCTGTGTACCTGTGACGCTGCTTTCAACGAACTATGCACTTGTACTGCTAGGTCCCTCTGTTCCATTACACTCCCTAGTGCCCTACCATTCATAGTACAAGTCCTATGCTGGTTTGACTTTCCAAAAGTCATCATCTCACACTTATGTGCATTGAAACCCATTTTCCACTCCTTGGCCCACGTTCCTAATGGATCAAGATTCCCCCTGTAATCTATGATAACCTTCTTCATTATCAACAATGCCTCCTAATTTCATGTCAACTGCACACTTACTGATCAAGTCTTGTGCATTTGCATCCAAATCATTTATATAAATAACAAATAACAAGGGTCCCAACACTGACCCCTGTGGCACATCACTAGTCACTGGCCTCCATCCCCAGAAACAACCTTCAACCACCACCTTCTGCTTCCTTCCTCTGAGCCAATTTTGAATCCACTTAAATACCTCTTCCTGGATTCCATGGGACCTAACCTTCCAGACCAGCCTACCATGCGGGACCTTGTCAAAGGCCTCGCTAAAGTCCAAATAGACAGCATCCACTGTCCTACTCTCATCTATTTGGTTACCTCTTCAAAATAAAACTCTAAAAGGTTCGTCTAGCCCAATTTTCCATGCACAAATCCTTGCTGACTCCTCCTAATCAGATTCTGACTATCATGCTTAAAGTGCTCAATGACTATTGTGCTCAAATCTTTGGAGTGGTGTTTGAACCTTCTGCTCTAACACTGAGCCATTACTGACCCCTCTTGTACATTGTACTCTTCTTCTGTCTGGACTTGTATGCAAAATTCCATTGTTGAAATTCTGGCTAAACAATGTGTCAGGGCCAGATAGATATTTGCGATTCTGCTGAGTATCCATCACTGAATCACTGATGAAGGAGACGCAAGGAAAAAATATCTATGAGGGTGCACATCAAGAATGTTCTGACATTCTGCTCATCCTCCCATCCACTGAAATTACACTGATTCAGCTAGCACAGTGGATTTGGCTGTGTAGCAAAACCAATGTCATTGGGGTGGATGATATATTTAAAAAAAAATCTCCAGAGGAAATGTGTGTAATAACTTTTAATTGTTTTAGTTGTACCTGAGTTGTATTTGTTTGTAAAGCCCAGGGTAAATAATATGCGTTTTAAGAGTCATGTCACATTGAAAGTTGTATAAGAGCTATGCTGTTAAATGTTATTCAATTAATAGAAGGGAATTGAACTCCAGATCATGAATTTACCCTAATAGTCATGTTATGTCGATCAATTTTACATTTTTAGCTATCTCGCTCTATTTAATGAAACACTCATGACCTTGCTTACTACACATCACTGTTTTCTGTTATGAATTTTAGAGTCCACATTTGTAACGTGATCTTTTTTAATCACAGCAATTTGGTTCAATTACAATGTTTCTGTTTTACCTGGGTAGTTTCCTTAAATATAGAAAATAAAAGGAGTCCTGAGGTGCACGTATCATCAAGTACTTTGTATTGCTAGCCAATCATCTTAGAGTCTCTATTTTGTTCCCTCATGGGATTAATCCATTTCTCGAGTTCTTCTGATGTTATCAGAACTGAAGAAAGTTAAGCAACCTGAAACTTCAACTCTGTTTCTCCCCGCTCAGAATTTGCCCGACTCGACTATCTCCAGCATTTACTGCTTTTATTTCAGAGTTCCAGCATCTGCAGTTCTTTTTAGCTTTTCCTGAAATATAGGCATTTGGAATAAAATAAGACTAATATATGTTTCTTTAAAAGGGTCGTTTAATTGGTTCACTGTTTTCCCCATCCACAACCACCTTTACTACAGATAATTGAGGGGTAATTTGTAAGAATTGATGGTATTGATAGCTGATCACAGTCTGACAGACTACTTTCTGAGCAAGGGAGCTGAGAATGTAAAGAAGTCCATTTGTATATTGTTCAGTTGGTGGCTGCAGACATTTGTAGATGCTAAAAATCCAAAGTGAAAGCAAGAAATTGTACCTAGCTGGTCAAGCACCATCCGTGGGGAGAGAAACGGTTGGTATTTTGGGTCTTAGATGCTTCATTGGAACTGCAAAAGTGAGAAACCACACTTTTATGTTCTAGAAAGGGGGTAAGGTGGTGTGGGACCTGAGAAGGTCAGGGGGAATGTCTGTGATAGGGTGTGGCCCAAAGTTGTAAAGGTAACAGAGACACAAAATTTTTTGAAAAATGTATTGAAACGAAGATACGGCCATAACTGTGGAGAGAGGAATTTCAATTTGAGGGGTGCAATGTTCTCCTCTGGAAGATGAGGGGCTGTCCATTGGGCTTACATTGGGAAAAGTTGGAGCAGTGTAGGAGGCACCATCATTCAGTCCACAGAGAAGGACCCAAGCTTCCAATCACCTGTCACTTTAATTCTCTATCCCTCTCTCACTGTGACCTCTCTCTCTTCAGTGTCCTGTATCACTGGTTTCCTTACTTTTCCTGTTTATTGACTCCGTTTCTCTTCCCACAGCTGCTGTTTGACCCGAGTACTTCCAGTATCCTCTGTTTAAGCTTTTGTTTATGATTCTACCATGCATTCATTCCTCAACAAACACAGAATAGGTATTCCTATTTCAAGATGTAATCGCTGTTTCTTTAAGAAGTCACATAAGCTGGTTTTGTTAAATGTGAAATCTGTCTCCAGACTCGTGGGATGAATTAGTTTTAAATCTCCATTTGTGCTGAATTCCGTAAATTACATCTGTGACTAAATTCATTCGGTCTTTATGGAAAGAAAGTATTCCATAGTGAATTTGATCCATCTGCTGAACTGCAATGAGATGTTGTGCACACGTGCATGTTATGAGGTTGCAAATTTATAATAACTGAGGGAATTATTTATCCTTGCCATCTTGTATCTCATCTGCTCTTTTCATCTGTTTAAGTTCTGGATCACACAGTGCAAGTCATTAGAAATATTGGGAACAAACAGAACCTGCAATACTTATAACTTTTAATTTTGTCCATTGAGCACTTTGCTTTTGTGGACCCAACAATCTGAGGTCTTTGAGTGGTAGTTAAGTGGAAAAATATTGTTCACAAACTAGACCTCAGATATTCATTAGAAATTGCAACAAATGAGGTTAAAATATTAAATATACTTAAAGAAATTTCCATTAAATAATTTACATTTTTATGAATATTTCTTGTCATATAATTTTTAACATGTTTTTAAAAGTGGTGAATAATTGCTGAGAAATTCGACCATTTGTTTTTTATGTGAGATTTGCATATAAAAGCTCTTCTGTGCACGTAACGTTGTATTAGCAATATTTTCAGGTTGATTAGTGACCAATGGGCAATTAGCTTGTGCACTTCCAAGCATGACTTGACTTGGCCTGCCTGAAATTTTTCTAACATTTAACATGCTTCTAATGACATTGTTCCATGGGCAGACTTCATTTCCATGAGAGCCAACAGAAACAGGATTCTAAAGATGCAATCCATGACTTGTGATTGTTCACTCACACTTGAATATATATCAAACCCTGCAGGAAGTTGGGAAAGAAGTGCAAATTACAGGGTGTTCATTGGTATATCTGATATTTTGCCCACACCTCTACCAGACATGTTTGTTCACAGAGATCACCACATCTCTATATTATGCAAGGTGTTACATCCCAGGTCCCATGATGAGCCAGTACCTGGCAGCAGCCTAAGGCCACTTGCAACGCTTGGTGCATCAGCACCTGGGGGCTGTCCAGATACACAGGAGAGCAGCATGGCCACACTCACCCTCCTTTATCCCATCTCTTTTTTGTGTTGCTGTGGTGAGTTTTCTTTAAGTCTGACTAGCTTCCCAATGGTCAGTGCATTAATGACAAGGCTGTTGCCAGCTCTGTGGCCTGCAGTCTTAGTGCATGGTTCAGAACGAATAATTTGTTAAGTAAACTTTTCATAAATTTTCCCGTTTTGTAGGTTGTGCCACATGCAGTGTCAGTTTGGTGCACCACAGAAATGATAAAACTCCATCTTCCAAGCAAATAAATATTTTATTTAAACATTTTCTAGGGTCATATGCATGATCGGTATGGACAGTTGGCAAGTGTCTACGTCAAACTTCTCAGCACTAAGATCGATTTTCATAAAAAGGTATGTTTTTTTTTCCCCACAATACTGTTTGTATCTCAAGTGCTTCTTCAACACAGGATCTTTTTCACTTAGAAAAGCAGGTACTACAGCTGAACTAGGATTATGTTTCTGTTACTATAAGAACACTTTTAAAAATTATTTACTTTAGGTGTTGATGTTTTTGTGTGTTTACGTGAAATGGATTTAATACACTGTTTTAGTAAATTAGCAGATTAGCTGCAAGTCCCGTAATGAGTTAACAGTGATTGTACCCTTTCAAGTGGAATGTTATTTCCATGCTATTTTCCAAAGGCTTTGCTGAAGGTCATTGGATCTGTGGCTCCTGGACAGCGGTGTGCGCCTCCTCCAGATGGGGATTGTTGGCATCAGTCCATGGGCTGGATTTTGCTGATTTATTCAGCACTGCTGTTGCATTCCAAAAAAAAATGCTGATCTTACCAGCTGTGCACATACTCAGGGCTACTGAATATTGATCACTAATGGCAATAAAGGCCATTTTTTGAGCTATTGTACAAAGCTATTTAAGCACTTATCAGCAACAAATATTTGAGGATAGAAGAAAGTAGTAGTAGGCCATTTATCCCTTCGAGCCTGCTCCACACTTCAGCATCAACAAGCCTGATCATCTTTCTCAACACCATATTGCCCCCCTCTCCCCATACCTCCTGATGCATTTTGTGTACTGAAGATTACCTCCCTCCGCCTCAGATATATTCATCGACTTGGTCTCTGTAGTAGAGAAACCACCACCCTTGTAGTGAAGAAATTTCTCCTTCTCTCAGTCCTAAATGTCTTCCCCTATATCCTGGGACTGTGATTCATGGATCTACATCCTTCAGCCTAGAGAAACCTCCTCCCCAGCTTTTAGCCTGTCGAGCCTGTTTGAATTTGGTGCATCTCAATGAAACCTCATTCTTCTAAATACTAGTGAATAGACACTGGGTTGATCGAATCTCTCCTCATTCGATAATCCTGTCATCCCAGGAATCAGTATATCGAGTATATATCCTCGGGTAAGGAGAATAAAATTGCACACAATACTCCTGGTGTGGTCTTGTCGTAAGATGTCCTTACTCCTATACTCAAAACCTCTTGAAATGAAGGCCAAAGTTCTCTTTTCTTTCTTAACTGCTTGCTGCACCTGCTCTTTGCTCTTTTCAGTGACTAATGTACGAGGACATCCAAATCCCTTTGTACATCATGGTGGCTGTAATTGCTTTCAAGTATACAGCATATTTCTCTGCAGTTATTTTTAAATTTAATTCATGATGAGAAAGATATTGTTTTAAGAATGTTAAATGACTAGGTGAGAAAGAGGTTCAATGGAATGTGCATCAACTCCTACATATGGTCACTTACTGATCACTTTGCTGTTATTGTTTTGCACAGCATTCTGAGTTCCCACCAAATCTGGAAGTGACTGATGAAGCACTGGATAAAGCTTCTGGCACGGATGTAAACAATATGTAAGTCTGATCAACACCAGGCCATGGTTGCATACCTTTTGGACATGATGCTTTGAATTGATCTGAAGGTATTTGTGGTGGTAATAGTTGGAATTAAACCTTCGGAGGATGGTTGTGATTGTTGGTCAGTCATTCCAGGTTCAGGGCATTGCTCTAAGAGCTCCTCAGGGCAGTGTCCTAGGCCCTATTATCTTCAGCTGCTTCATCAGTGGCCTTCCTTCACAAAGACAGAAGTTTTCTGATTGCACAATATTCAAATCCATTCACAATTCCTCAAAGTAGTTCATGCCTGCATACTGCAAGGTCTAGACAACATTCTGCCACGCACTGAAAAGTTGCAAATACCATTTGTACCACAGAAGTGCCAGGCAATGCTCATTTCCAACAAGAGACAGATTAACCATCTAGTCTTGACATCAGTGGTATTGTCATCAATATCCTGGGGATCCCAGTTGACTGGAAACTGCACTTGGAAGGTCATGTAAATATGTTAGCTTCAGGGATGTATCTTGTTGGGTATCCTGTCCTGAGTGTCTCGCCTCCTAGCACACCAATGCTTTTCCACTTTCTATAATGCACAGCTCATCGTCATGATGGAATACTCTCCACTGGAATGGATGAGTGCTGCTCAAGCACTTAACCTTCACAACATCCAGGAGAGGTATTCCATCCACCACCTAGAATACTCACTCATTCTCTCCACTAGCAGCACAGCATGACTGAATCATGCAACATCTACCAAATGCACTGCAGTTACTCACCAAGGTACAGCAAACCCTGAGACTGACACCAAAATGTCTGCCAGCATCTACCAACAAGAAGCACAAGGGTGGCAGACACATGGGAACACCACTCAGCAATTACAACTTCTTACAACTTGCACACCAACGTGACGTTGAAAAATATTGCAATTACTTCATCACCACTGGGCCTAAGAGCTACCTACCCAATAGCATAGTTGGTCTACCTTCACCAGAAGGAGGAAAGTGGTTCAAGGTGACAATAACCCACTACCTGCTCCAGGGCAGTAAGGGATGGGCAATAAATACTGGGCTTGCTTGCACTGTCCACGTCCTGAAAAATGAATTTTGAAAGAAGTCTTCAGAGGGAACTTGGTCCCCTAGGAAACGCAAACAAATTCCAATATCAGAGAATTCCTAAGGACTGAAGAGAGTCAAAGAAAGAACATGTGTTTCTCCTCAACCATGTATATTTGGCCCAGATGGAATGAGTACTTTTATTAATTTACACTTTGACTGAGCTGTTATATTTTTAACCTCAATCTAGTTAATTTGTTTTACTAATTCTTAAATTGAATTAAGTGGTTGAAATCTCTAAGTAATTTCAATAATGTCTTGAACTGTGCACACATCTCGGGTGATTTATGATTTATAAATCTCGACCTTGAAATCGTGTGCTCATTATTCTTAAAAGCAAACTATTTACGTATATACAGATCTGACTGTTCTGCCTGAAGGATTTTTATGTCCCATGGAACATCTGAACAAGAGGGACAAATAGGCTTTCCTGGTCATCTACAGTGTTGTTGTATAAATAATCACTGGGGAATGTGGAAGAGCTGCCTGGAGTGACTCTTCCATTCTAGCTTAATGCTCTTCTGTTTTGTATGGTATCCAAGCCTGTCTAACTGTTTAGCAAAGTCAAAAATTCATGATTTTTCTTTGGAAAGAAATATTGGGACAACACTATGTTAAGTATGTCGGGTAGGTCCATAAACCAGATTCATTTTAGCAGAAGAGGCCAGTATTCTTCAAATTGCAGCTTCTATTCTAAATACATAAATATCTGCTAACCTTGGACATGTATAGAACATTATGGTTCTTTTAAAGTAGTGCCATGGGCTCATTGATAAAAACCTGAACCATGAGAACAGAGAAGAGACGCAGTGATGATATCTTGGCTGAATGGCAGCACCATAAATTCCCATTTGAACAGACCAGCTTCTGTTTAATGTCTCTGCAATGGTCACAAGATCACAAGACAAGGAAGCAGAAGTAGGCCATTTGGCCCATCGAGTCTGCTCCAAAGAAAAGGGGAAAAAGAAAAAAGAAATGGGGTGGGGCAGAGTCTGCTCCATGAGCAAAAAAAAACTATTCTAACCCCAATTTCCGGCCTTATCCCCATATCCCTTGATACCTTGATTAATTAGATATCTATCTCCTCCTTAAACGCCTCCAGTGATCTGGCCTCCAGTGCTGTACGTGGCAAGGAATTCCATAAATTCACTACCCTCTGGCTAAAGAAATTTCTCCTTATCTCTATTTTAAACCTGTACCCTCTAATTCTAAGATTGTGCCCTCTGGTCCTGGACTCACCCACCAAGGGAAACAGCTTGGCCACATCTACTCTGTCCAGTCCTTTCAACGTTTTAAACATTTCTATGAGGTCCCCTCTCATTCTTCTGTACTCCAGTGAGTACAGTCCGAGAGCTGACAAACATTCATCATATGTAAGCCCTTTCATTCCGGGAATCATCCTCTTAAATCTCCTCTGAACCCTCTCCAACATCAGCACATCCTTCCTAAGATATGGGACCCAAAACTGTACACAGTATTCCAAATGAGGCCTCACTAGTGCCCTGTAGAGCCTCATCAACACTTCCTTACTTTTATACACTATGCCTCTTGAAATGAATGCCAACATAGCATTCGCTTTCCTTACCACTGATCTGACCTGGCGGTTAACCTTTAGGGTATCCTGCACGAGTACCCCCAGGTCCCTTTGTACTTCTGTACTTTGAATTTTATTCCCTTCTAGATAATAATCTGTCCATTTATTTCTGTTTCCAAAGTGTACAACGGCACATTTCTCAACATTGAATTTCATCTGCCATTTCCTTGCCCATTCTCCTAAACTATCTAGGTCTCTCTGCAACCTTCCTGTCTTCTCAATACTCTCTACTCCTCCACCTATCTTGGTGTCATCTGCAAACTTAGCCACAAAACCATTTACTCCATCATCCAAATCGTTAATGTACAGGGTAAAAAGAAGCGGCCCCAACACCACCTGCAGAACACCACTAGTAACCGGTAGCCAACCAGAACAGGATCCTTTTATTCCCACCCTTTGCTTTCTGCCAACCAGCCAATGCTCCACCCATTCTGTTATCCTACCTGTTAATCCATGACCTCTCATCTTATTAATCAGCCTCTTGTGTGGACGGTGCATGGTCATAGTTTGTGCATGGTTTCTAAAGGTACTGTTTTCACAGTGAAGTACCTGGAGGTAAATGTGCATCTCTTTGCACTGCTACTTTCAAATACTTTACTCCATTCAAGTGCAGCATTGATCCACCTTATACAGTGCAATGAGGTGATTTGGATAACAGGTGGATGTAGAAGGGTGAAAATAGGTGCTTATTTCTTCTCTGTGTAAAAAGCTGGACTTGCTGCTGGGCTTTACACCAAGTAGAAAAAGTCAGTGCATGCTTAAAATTAGGAAAAGTTTTTTTCACAACCACTGGAACTGGAAAATATTCCCACAAGAATTTGTGTTCTGTGATTGATCTTCCATTATCCTTTGTACTTTTTGTAGAGCCTTATTCTCTTTTTGGAGGTGAGTTTACAAAACACATAACTGGATGCCATTTTCTCAGTGACAAATTATCCCACTAACATTGTCTGTTTTATGTAATAATATTTACTTTTACATCATAACCATGCTTTGAGTTCAGGACAATCACAGCTAAATTCAAATTTTATAATTGTAGGCAATAAAGATTATTTCATGTTATAGGAATCTTGCTACAGCAAGGTGTGGTATTCTGTAGTAATTAGCACCGATATGAAGAATATGGCCTTCAGAGATCCATTGGAATTGGAAACTCTGATTTTTATTCTCTTTTGTGTTAAAGCCCTAAATGCTGGTCTCCTAATTGAACTGTAATTGAAGGAGTGTAGCATGAAGGAATGTAGATCAAAGGGCTCTTTTAAAACTCTGTTCTTCACAGGCTGATTTTGACGTTGTAAGCAAACCTTTTGATAGATTTTTCCACAAGTACTGCAGTTCTCTGCATACTAATGCACTAGCATAATTTGGTAAAATTGGCATTAAATTTGTAAATATTAATATTGATTTTTAAAATTTATATTGGTGGTAAAATAGCACAGTATTACTGCTATTAGTCATTATTGCTCACTATGGCTATTTACCACAACCTGTTCTTAATGGGTAACTGGATAATTAGTTCTCTATTTTGTGCAACGTTACCTTCAAAAAAAAAATGTGCTGCTCAATCTTCTGAAACTAAGGTGCCTTTACATTGACAACGGGTGTTGGGGGAACAATACAGTACTTGTGTTGGTTTCACAAAATGGTGGAAACAAGCATGGTTCCTTGCTCTCCTGGCATCATGTATGCATGAACATGTGGAACTTTGAAACTGCTGTTGAGTGGAAGGCAACAGAAAAGTGATCCTGTATCTTGAATTTACAAACTACACAGCTTGCTATAATTAGAGATTGTTAACATCTTGTCTCTGTACTGGTCATCTCTCAACTGAAAGTTTGACGAATACATTTGGTTTTAACAACAGCATTGTAGGAGAAACAAAGTTTTTTTTGTTGTAAGTAATTGTTTATGTGCATGGCGATGACTTTTTTCAGACTGGTGTGCACAGGCTGTGTCTGTTTCCCATCATGTATGAAGGAGCAGTGGTGTACTTGGCTGTCTGTGTCAGGCAGTGTCAAATGATTATGATTCCTGCATGACTTCAGTTATTGATGCTGACCATTACATTTCAGAGGGTGTTGGTTTCTCTTCAAGTTATCGATTTTACTTTGATAAACCACAAAGGGGCAATTGAGAAGGTGGAGGGTGGGTGTTGGTGGATAGGTTGTACCATACACCATCATGTGTCTGTTGCAGTTAATCCATTTGAAAGACTGGTTAATAATAATTGGATGAGAGGAAAGGGTTGCTAAATGTTTGAATTTGCTTTATTTAAAGATTCAGTGTTGGAGTAAACTTTTTTTTATTGCAGCTTCCAGCTCACGGTAGAAATGTTTGACTATATGGACTGTGAACTGAAAGTCGCTGAATCTGGTAAGAATTTTTCAGTTGGACACATTTTTATTACATAATTTGCCTGGATCGTTAATTGGTGTCTAGATAGGCTGATGAGAGAGCTTTTAAAGTCATAGTGTTAGAGGTTTCGACAGCTCAATAAAGGGCCTTTCAGCCCACTGTGTCCGGCCTGACCTTTCTGCCTATCTACACAAATCCCATTTGCCCCATTAGGTCTGTATCCTTCTATTCCTTGCCTATTCTAGTACCTGCCGTAATGTTTTTTAAACATAGTGATTGTATCGGATTCCACCACCTCCTCTGGCAGTGAGTTCCAAATCTCAACTACCTTCTGTGTAAAAACAAGCAAAATCTTTCACCCCAAATCCCCTTTAAAACTTCTTCCTCTCATCTTGAACTTGTGTCCTCTTATTTTTAATACCCTTACCACTGGAAAAAGAAACTGACTATATACCCTGTCTCTTCCTCTCATAATTTTATATACCTCTATCAGGTCACCCCTCAGCCCCCTTCGCTCCACAGAAATCCAAGCTCAACCTATACAATCTTTCCCCATAACTAAACTCCTCCAATCCAGGCGACATCCTAGTGACTCTCCTCTACCTTCCCTCCAGTGTAACCACATCCTTCTGAAAGTGTGGTGACCAGAACTGCACACAATACTCCAAATGTAGGCTAACCAGTGTTTTGTGCAACGTAACATCCAAGCTATTATATGTTATCCCTGACCTATGAAGGCAAGCATCCATGAGCTTTTGTCACCACCTATCTCCCTGTGTTGCCACTTTCAGGGAATTATGGACTTGAACCTCAACATCCCCCGTTCATCAACATTCCTTGTCCTATCCCTACCTGACTTCCCAAAATGCATCACCTCGCCTTTGTCAGGATTAAGTTCCATCTGTCGACCGTCTGCCCAACTTTCCATCTGATCTAAATCCTGCTATAGCCTTGGACATCCTTCCTCGCTATCCCTCCAATTTTCATGTCATCTGCAAACTTAATCTTTCCTCCTCTGTTCACATCCAAGTTGTTAATGTATCACAAACATCAAAGGTCCCAGCAGCGATTCCTGCAGTACACCACTGGTCGTAGACTTCCAATGAGAAAAGCAACATTCTACTACCCTTTGCCTCCCATCACCAAGCCAATTTTGGATAAATTAGCCAGCTCGCCTTTGATCCCCTGTCCCTTAACCTTCTGGATCAGTCTACCATGTGGGACCTTATCAAATGCCATACTGAAGTCCATATAGTCAACGTCTACTGCCCTGCTTTCATCATTCTTAGTTACCCCCCCTCAAAAAAAAAACTCAATCAAATTAGTGAGGCAGGATTCTCCTCATGCAAAACCAGGCTGACTATCCCTGATCAGCCCCCATCTTTCCAAATGTACATAAATCCTGTCTCCTTAAAATTTTCTCCAATAATTTCCCTACCACTGACAGGCTCACCAGCCTGTAGTTACCTGGCTTATCCCTGCTGCCCGTCTTAAATAAAGGAACAGCATTAGCCGTCTTCTGGTATCTCACCAGTGGCTAAAGCTGATGCAGAAATCTCCATCAGGGCCCCAGCTGTCTCCTCTCTCGCTTTCCATAACATCTAACACCTACCCTTTCTTAATACTGACGTGCTTCTAGAATGTCCACATACACCTCCCTGAACTTGGTATCTTCCACATATTTCTCCCTGGTGAATATAGGTCATAAATATTCATTTAGGACTGCACCCACATCCCCTGGCTTTGCACATAGATTACCCTTTTGCTCTCTAATGGGACCTACTCTTTCCGTGGCTACTCCCTTGCTCCCAATCTTAATTTATTTAGGATTCTCATTAATCTTATTTGCCAAGGATATTGTATGGCCCATTTTGTCTCCTAATTCTTTTTTTCAATTCTCTCCTACATCCTCTTTATTCTTCAAGAGACTCGCTCAATTCCAGTTGCCTATACCTGTCATTTTTTTTACATGATCAAACCTTCAATATCCTTTGTCATCCAAAATTCTTTAATTATGCCATCATTGCCTTTCATCCTTACTGGAACATACTGGCCTTGAACTCTTACACTTTTAAAAGACTCCCACTTGTCACTTGACTCCCACTTTACCCACAAGCATGTGCTCCCAATCTATTTTCACCATCCTCTTATGCTATTGAAATCAGACTTGCCCCTCTATAGGACCTTTAACTTGAGGACCAACCTTATCCCTTTTATAACAACCTTGAAACTTACAGAATTATGGTCACTGCTCCCAAAGTGTTCCCCCACTGACCACTTCCACCACTTGCCCAGTTTCATACCCTAAGAAAAGGTTGAGTACTATCCTGTATCTAGACAATCTACATATTGTCTTAAGCTCTCTTGGACACACTTAACAAATTCCTCCTAATCTAAGCTCCTTGCACTAAAGCAATCCCATTCGATGTTGGGGGAAAGTTAAAACCCCCAGTACTATTGCTCTTGCACCTTTCCGTGTTTTGCTTACTTATCTGTTCCTCTAATTCCCATGGACTTTTGGGAGGCCTATAGTATAACCCCAGCTAAGTGACCACCTGATACTGTTGTTCAACTATTTCTATAGAACCTGCTTTATATTTATTCCTTGGGACTATGTTACCAACCTGACAATCTTCAACATCAGTTTTATGTCTTGGTAACAACCTCAAAATTTGCCTCAAAATGTGGGGATGTGAATCTGCCTTGCATTCACAGCCCGTGTCTCAATTCTAGCTCTCATTCACATGGAAACGTGTATCTGACTCATAGTCACAGACAGAAATTGTGAAAATTGGGAAACCACTTTGTAACTCGGCAAGCAAAATACAGATCTGGCTTGTTTTCATAAATGTATGTGGAAAATAATAATCTTTGAAACTCTCGCTCCTGACTAGAGATTTGACTGGACTTTCACTTGCATGCAAGATAGTACCTTGTGACAGTATCATTCCCATAATCGGGTATCATTTAGGCACCATTAAGATAAATGGGTAGAAATTAATTTTGGTAAAACAGAGTATATTTAACATCTGGTTGCACACAATGGCTGATATTAATTCCACGGACTGCAAGCTGCCAGAATATTGGGTGTGTTATTGAACAGCATGTCAATGGTTAACGTGATGTCACCTATTCTGCATTACCACACGCTTTGAGGTTAAACTAAGTTTGTTTTCAAATGGATGTGACTCATTTTTAATGGTTATTTCATAATTCTGGATTTCTTTTGCGTAGGATGGGTGGCTGGGTGAAATGTTAAAAATCATGTGGGCTTGTTTCAAAAGGAGATTGAAAATTCTCTCAAGGTCAGATTGTAATTAACTTACAGGCCCAGTGGTTAAGTTTACTCTTAAAACCCACTGAACACCCACACACCCCAATAAATTTTCTGGTCCTCTGGCACTTTCCTTCCTTCATCTCAGCTCTTTTTTTCCTTTCTCGCTTTTTAAAATAAAATGCCTTTTTGCCTAGGCTTTTGCTCAACCTTCCTAATATCATCTCTAATTCAGAGTCTGCATTTGATTTTTGCTTCTGTGATACATTTTGAATTGTTTCTCTGCTTTAAAATTGATGTTGTTGAGTAATCTTGGGTTTGGCCCCGTGTCTGTGCCATGACTGAACTCAATGCTTCTCAATGTTCTTAATCATAAATTAATCCCACCTCTACCCATGTGTTCACTTCTACTTTCCAAGAATTCCAGACTTTTAACGGACCTACTTTCTGTACTGTGAAATTAATGTTTTAATCTTCTGCAGTATTCTAATCCCACAGACATTTTGATTCTAAACATGTCCTCATTACCCAAATACCTTTAAAGACTCCTGATGTCTAATTCTAGCAGCCTATATTTATTCTGTTATTCCTAAGTGTATTTTTAATAGTTGCAGTTGAAGATGACAATTTTGAAAGAAAAAATATCACTTTCAGAAAGTGCCTTAGATTTCTGAAACATATTTATTGAATTTGACATTAAAGACTCCATGGAAAGTCATTATCAGAACAGTTCATCGTCTGGGTGTGTGTTATGCTTAGTGTTGTATTGTAGGGTGAATGGACAGTCAGCAAAGATCAATGTAAGTTTATCTACAGTTTGAAATACTGTGGAATGAAATGTAAGGGGTTCCTTTTTTCATCTAAAGCTTCATTTTGATTTTTTCATTTCTTCCTCCTCCCTAAATGTTCTGTCAGTACAGCAGTTGCCCAAGTAATAAAAGCTTTAAGGTATCACCCAATGGCATTGATAGCAGTAGACTTCTGGAATTTGTTGATTTGACAAATGATCTCAGCCTTTGGATACCCCACTCAGTTTTGTGTACTTTATCAGATGACTTACCGGGCAGTCTGAATGTCAACAAGCCATTTAGCTAACAGGTTGATGATTATCTGGCTTTGATTCTGTGTTCAACATGTATCCATAAGGGCACGCTTCCCAAGGAGGAGGGCAAAACCTGGCTGATTTCCTCCATCATCCTTTACAGCCTGACATGGCAGTACTATTCATTATAAACATGCACAACTTGTTTCTTAATGTATGTTGGGCATTCAACACACAGTGCAAGTTCTGTGCTCTACCATTTTTGTTTTATGTGTACACTGTGTCCTACTGCAACAAGTACTTGTCTATTGATGGGACAACTGGACAAAAGATGAGAGTTTCCTCTTCCTTGAATTGCATGTCCTTTTTGCCAAATTGCTTCAAAATAATTTTTGTGCAGATTCTTGATAGTGCTGGGATAAGTTTTTATAATAATGTTTGTTCATTCCAGTAATAATCATTTGTAAGAAAATTGATCTGCCTTATGCAACCTTGTCTGCCAGTTCCCAATTTTAGCTATTGAATTCATTTTATTGTCACAGTAGACTTTGTCCCAACTGGTGAACAGATAGGAAAGATCATCAGTGTGCAAATAAACTTGATTTCTAGGTGAAATTTGTGGATGGAATAGGAAGTGAAAGCTAATTTTAAAAAAAATTCTCTTTCATTTTAAAGCACCATTTTGGATGGAGATTTCTCCCCACTTCATTTAGTTGATGTAACACTGAATTACAGAGATTATTAGGGAGGTGGTATCCTTGCGCAAGATGCCAATAACATGGGAATGTAAGCTTTCACTTAAAATACTGCAGTCTAGTGGGACTCCGTAAAGCGAATCCCTTTGGTGTAATTTGAATGTTTCTGGTGCAGCTGTCAAATCAAATCCTACTTATGACCTCTATTTATATAACTAATATTTAACTTTTATGTTTTGCTGCTGAATTCCTGGACTAAAGCCATCCATAAATGGAAATGAATTGACAGCCTTCAGCTGTTGCTCTGCCACAGATAATTGCTTTCATGGTTTCTCTGGCCTGTGTTACAGCAGTTTCTACACTTCGGATCCATTGTGGAAAGAACTAGTTTGGGCTTGGTGTTTGTCCAGTTCCAAGTGGGTCTCTATTTGGAGAATTAGAGAGTGGGAAAGAATTTCATGTCAATTCAGCAATGAGTGTATAATATAAGCTCGTATCAATGTAAACACAGTCATTTTCTGTTTTCTGCCTTATGGCTGGAAACCTGCTGTAACATCAGACATCAGAATGTGGACATTTGTGATTTTTGAGGCCAGGGAAGAAGTAGAAAGGCAAAAGGATGTCAGATTTGTAATTCTCATTTAGTTCTGTTGCTAATACTGAACCCAATCTAGATGTGAAAACAGCTCTTGGATTTTCAAAATTTGTTTTAACGTGAAATGGGTGCAGCACAGAATGGAATATTGCCATTTTAAAAAAACTGAAACTGCTGCTTTTTCAACATTTTCTGTTTTAATTTCAGATTTCCGGGGTATTCAGTTTTATTTGCTTCTCATTGGTGTATTGTTCATTTTGTTCTTGATGACAAATGTCTTTATTTGTATACAAGGGACTTAAATACACATTGGTTTCTTGCACAAGCAACTCTTTATTTACCCTAAGCCATTTTGCTGGATTTTCACCTTGATTAACAATTAACTTGCCGCAGAATGCTGGTAACTGATGATTTATGTGTCTATTTAACAACATTGCAATTGTGTGTGCAAAAAAATCAACATCTGTAGCTCAGAAACTGAACAGTTTCATCTCTGGGACTCATTGAGGTGGTAAATTGCACCTTGACTTTAAAAATGACAAGGGGTAGGGGGTTGTTCCACCTTTCCCACCCCCCCCACCCCCCCCCTTCCACCTCCCTGCAATCTTGTATTTGCTCACCTCTGTGCCTGATTTTTGATGAGAATTCACCCTCCTTCCCTGTCGTTCCTCGTTCTTTCTTAATATTCTACTCTCTGGTTCAGGAGGAACACGGGTGCTTACTCAGGTGTCCCCCAAAAGCCTAATTGAACCCATTATTAAGTTTAACACTTCCAGCAAGTAACAGTGCAACATATTTTTGAATTGAATGGTGCACAAAAAGTGAAAACTTGGGTGCTTCTGTAGGGCCTAATCCGGTCTTGCTAGTTTGGAGAATCTGGCAAATTGACAATAGAGATGCAAGAGACTGCAGATGCTGGAATCTGGAACAAAAAAGCAAACTGCTGCAGGAACTCAGCGGGTGAGGCAGCACCTGTGGAGGGAAATGGACAGTCAACATGGTTGAGACTCTTCATCGGGACGGAAAGATAGTGGGGAGATAGCCCATGTACAGAGGTGAAGGGAAGGGATGGAACAAGAGCTGGCAAGCGATAGGCGGATCCAGGTTGAGGGGTGATGGGCGGATAAAGCAGGGAAGAGTGGAAATAGCGACAGAGGCTGGGAGGAGATAGGTGGTGGAGGCAACAAAGGGCCGCAGATGATGGAATCTGAAAGGAGAGGAAGGTGGAGCACGGAACCAAATAAGGGAGGTGGGGAGGGCAGATAGAAATAGTAGGGGGAGGGGACCCAGTGGGGATGGAGTGGTGGAGGAGGGGAAAGAAATAAGGTGATGAGGTGGGGGGTGGAGTGATGATTGACAACGGAGTAGCCACCATTATGTAACATCAAAATGTCAGGGTTTGGTCGCAGTGGCATGGTGCTTAGACAACCTGAAAGAAATTTGTTATACATCACATGTATTGCATAGATGTAATCTGGAAAATGCACTGAAAAGATTTTTTTTTAAGCAATTGTCATTGCGACTCAACTGTGTACTTGTGGAGATGTTTGCTGTAATTGTTATCCCTCCACCTTCAACCCCTCCCCCACCTCCCAGCCCTCCCTCACCATTCCACTTTCCATATGAAGCAACATATAAAAACAGGAGGATGATCTGAACAGCAGTACAAGTGGTTCTGTATTTTCATTATTGATGGACAAGCCAGACCTCCGGTGTCCCTGAAATTATCAGTGGTTAAGATTAATCCATTTGGGTTAATCTCCAGTTTAATTAATTAATGTTTACAGTGGAACCATTTGTTAGCTCAGCTGTTCCCTCTAAACAATGAAGGCTGTCAATTTATTTTAGAATATCTTGTATAAATAGATGTGTTAGAAATGTGCCCTTGTTTGGACTACTTATCCATTGGCATTTTATTTGACCTAATGTGGAACTAGATTTCAGGAACTGTTTGTAGGAAAATACTCTTGACCAGGAGGGAAGGTGTCTTTAAAAGAAAAAAATGTATAAAGTTGCAAAAATGATGCAGCACAGGTGCCAAATTTGTATTAATCCCATGAGCTTTAATCTTCTAATGTTCTATTTATCGGAGTCCAATCTGTAACAGATTTTAGACCAAGGCTATCTTCAGTGAGGGTACGGGATAAATCCTGTTGCTAAACCAATTTGCATAAAACTTTGCTGTTTAACTCTATGGGCTCAGTTGAGGAAATGTAACCAGCTAGGACCAATAAAAACAACATTGAGATTGTAAGGAGCTTTAATTCATTTACAAGAGTAATTTACGAGTCCGAGAAGTTGATGTATTTGTAAATAAATAGTGGAATGAATTCAAAATCTTTACTGAGCTTGAGAAAGTCTTGGAAGGGGAAGGTTTGTAGGTTTGAAATATGCTTTTCTTTCTCTCTAGTTCTTCAGGTGTTGGCATTAGCTGATCTCCTTGCTCATTTGAGACCAACAGAGGGCATTAACAGGCTATTTAACAGTGCAAGGTTGAGCAGCACATCCTGTGGACTGGATACAGGGGCTTCAGGAATTCCTCTCCTGTGTTTTAAAAGTCAGTTGCCAGTTTGAATTGCTAGTTCATCGAGGATTTTTAATCTTCCTGCTTGTAACCTTTTGAGCTGTTTGAAATTGAAGGAATCGTGGAATGAAAACAATTGGAAAAAATTTTAAACTCTATGCAATTGGTGGTGAAATTAGTGGTGTGAGTTATAATTAGAATTCTGCTTAATTTGCCCTGAGCATATCTGTGGCATGTGATACCCAGAATGAAGGCAACAATTTGTTTGTTACTGGTTGAACTGACTGACTTGCAATACCAACTGCATGATGGTCATTCCTATACCTTGCAACAACATATAATTTTTACATGGAAACCTAACCAGGAAAGGTTAAATGGAAGCAAGTCACTTAAACTAGGAATTGCTAGTGCAAGAATATGAATTAAGCTCCACCTGGGACTTTGCAGGTTTGTTTACAACCTTTAGTTTCTCATTTTACTCTCTGATTTAATAGCTCTTTTAAAATTACTGTGGTATAGATCAACCTGTTCTCTGACATCCTGTAACCCCTGTAAGGCAATGCAATAACCAGATAATTGCAAAGCACTCATTTTAACATTGTTGTTCTATACTTGTCTTATTTTTAGTATTCAGGTCACTGGATACTTCTTACGCAGTATCACAGACACCATCTGGTCAGTGCCGACTGGCTCCTCTCATTCAGGTCATCCAAGACTGCAGCCACCTGTATCACTACACTGTAAAGCTAATGTTCAAACTCCATTCATGTAAGTATCCAGCAAAGCTGCAACACTTTTTAAATGCCTGATGAAACCAGAAACTGCCAAAATGAATAAATTGCTGATAATATTAATTGGGTTTAACCCATTTAATTGTTGCTGAATAGAGATCTCAATTAAGTGTTGCTGACACCATTAATAATCCCCCTGGAGTATTTCTCTTTAGCAGTGTGGCGTCTCGTGTGATTATTTTTTCTCCGTGCAGAAGTGATGCTCAGAATTCCTGTGTTTTTCGGATGGCTTTGAACAAACCATATTACTGTTCCTTTACCAAACCAAGGGATTTAAGGTAGAGCATTTCATTCCCAGACCCCGGAGTTTGAGAGGGAGAAGCTGAAATCAGATGTAACGGTATTATAGTTAGACCTTAGGAAATCTTGGAGCAAGTACTGGGAGCATTATCTCTTAGGCCTAAGATAGGAATTTTGCTAACAAGTCAAATAATTTTAAAATGGCCACTCATCCCACTTTCAAAGCTGTTTTAATGACCAAACTAAGAAGTGATAGATATGGCCAGGAGAACATTGGCAACCTCCAGCCTCTTTTCACCACAGTTTTTCCTTATTGGCCTTTCGCTTCATACTCGCATCCAACTGTTGCTTCCACGGTCATCAGTAAAGGATGTATTGCAGACCTCTCTGGTCAAACAATGAGGGACACTTGTCTGGCCATACTGGTTCCTGCAGCTTGCCATCGCTTACATTCCCACCATCTCCAGATGAACCACACAACTTTGGGATTTCATCAGACCTGGAATGGACTTTCTAACCTCTCCTAAAGATGCCCGTAGTTTGCTTTCCCCTTAACATCCCCTCGTCTCAACATTATTTTCCTTGCACCTTTACAAAGTGCACTGAAATGCTTTTCCTACATTGAAGGTGCTACACAGTCCTTGATAGTTGAAATTTGTTTGTTGAAGATAGATGAATAATTAACATTGTGTTGCAAATAAGCCTAACGAAATTGCATAGCACAATACGTTGAGAGAAAACATTCCCACAACCTTAATTTACATGTTAAATTTGCAGCAAACATGTCATTAGTTTGACAGCTTGTATAACAGAGTAAGTGTTTGGAACTAGCATAGTAAACAGAACAGATCACAGCACAAGCTACATCAAGTTCTCTAACCAAGTTGAGCTCTATTAAGCTGCTCTTGCATTGATTAGTTGTTTAGGTTGGGTAAAAGAAGACCAGCATTCACAGGAGAGTTCCCAGGGTATACTCCATCCAAGTGGATGGACTGCACAGGTTAGGGAGATGTTGAGTATTCATATAGAAAGTAGGTTCAATGCAAGAATGCTTTTCAAGCAGCATTGTTGACTTCTGGAATAAGTTGATGGCACATGGCAAATCTTAGTGCTGTTCATGTGGAAAGGGGCTGGTATATTCCCGAGATGGAGATTGACAAGCAGTGATGCATCTACACCTAGAAAATAAGTACGTCTTCAAGGATTCTCATGAGGTCAGTGTGGTTTGGTTCTGATTGGAGTTCGAAGAAGAATTTTCCTGGTAGTCATGGTGACCCCTTGCAATCAGTTTGGTAGGTATGGGGTAAACTTGGGGAAGTGAAGGTAGGAGAATGGGGAGAATGTGCAGAGAAATGCATTTGACATGGAGAGTATGTTCCTTACTATTCATCAAGTTGGTGTGTCATGGTGCAATATTAGAATATAATGTCTTTTTAAGTCTGATATTTTTTCTGACAGAATTTTGTCAATGTTTTGGTTTCATAGTAAATTAGATACCTACATAGTAAAGGGAGAAGCCAAGGCAATGGTGCTGTTTCTCATTGTTTGCATTAGAACACTCATCAGTGTAAATGCTAAGGATGGGCTTCAGGGAGCAACCTGTGTAAGCATACTGACGTACATTAAGAGGAATCAGAGGTCTGTGTCCTTACATAATTAGACTTGTGCTATTACACTCAGCTCCCTAATCCTGCTGTCAAACTTGTAAACACAAAAGAAATAGCTTGTAAATTCTGCCGTCAGGCAAGCAGTAATTTAATAGTTTGCTTGTTTGCATCTAGCTAGCAGATATTAATCTACACCAGTCTAAAACAAAAAGTGTATTTATGTTGCACATCAAAATTTCTGTTGCTCTTGACTCTTTAATTATATTGCGTGAATGCAAACGATGCAATTGTGGATGTACAAGTTGTTGCACAACATTTGTGACTGTGTGGGGGGGGGGGGATTCACCTCTTGCTGCATGTATGAGAGTATTGTCTGTCAGTTTTAGTCTCTCCTACGTCCATTCCCTTTGATTAGGTGGACAGAGAATACAACTGGCAGGAATTTCGTGCAATTGACAAAGGTGAATTTTTCTTTCACTGTGACTTTAGCAATGACATTTGTATAAAGTGCACAATTAGCTGAAATGCTTGTTGGACAATACAGCCTAGGTATGGGTGGTGGCATGGTGAATGACCTGATAGTCCTCTGACAACCTAGAGACATGATCTTAAATCCCATTGTGGCAGTTGTGGAATTTAAATTCTATTGATTAATCTGGAATTTAAAAAAAGCTGTTGGTCTCAGCAGTGGTGTTCATGAAGCTACCAGGTTGTCATTAAAGACCTATCTAGTTCACAAATCTCCTTTGGAAAGGAAATCTGCTGTTCTGCTGGCTCTGGCCTTCTTATGAATCTAGACACAGCAGAGTGGCTGACTCCTAAATGGCCTCTGAAACAGTCGAGCAAGCAAATTTACAGCAGCATTAGACTTAAACCTTTTGGGGCACCCATCATCAAACTAGGCATCAAGAGTGGACATGGCAAAGTTGTTCTCACCTCATTTGGCCTTGAACGATCTGGGGACTGATATCTAAATTTGTCAAGGTGTGCCACAGACTGGGTGTGCAACAGCCTGACATTGTTGCAATCACAGATCAGAGAATCCTTGCACAGAACATACCATATTTCTCCAAGATAAACTCACTGGCAGGACAGACCCATCAGCCTTGGTGGTACAGTGGTGTGTAGGTGGGAGAGAATATTCCTAGGAGTGCTCAGCATTAACTCCAAACCTCAAAGTCTTATGGCATCAGGTCAAACATAGGCAAGGAAACCTCCTCTTGATTACTAGCTAGGGGACACTAACAGTACCTCTACCACTGCGGAGGATGTGGACAGCTGGCATAAGGAACACCATTACCTGTAGATTCCTCTCTAAGTTGTTTACCATCCTATTTGGATATATTTCACCCTCCCTTCATCATCACTGAGTAAGTCCTGGAGCTCTCTACCCAACAATACTGTGTGAGTATCTACATCAAGAAGGCAGCTTACCACCACGCTCTGAAGCTCAATTAGTGATGGGCAATAACTGATGGCAGAAAAAATGAGTTTACACAAAAAAAAGTTGGCAGTGATGCAATCAGAACAAAATAATGCAATGAACAAAATGGCGCTGGCTTTCCTCCAACAGGCCTTGGGTGCCACTGGAAGAACTTGTTTTTGTAACAGCATTATTTTCCGAAGCAGCTGTAGTAATAGCAAAAGAGGTCATGTATTCTACTTGCTGTGACTGAGTACCACAAGGAATAGCTATAACTGTTGGCTCAGTTATATTCTCTGGAATCAGTGTGGGATGGGCCAAACTTAGACAATGTGTGAAGAACTGATTTGATCTACTTCATGTTAAATGAATTTCCCAAAGTGATTGTTTGCTCTCAGCCAAAAGAACATCAGTTAATTGGTGCACGCTGCCCATGCTGGTTGGGCCTGGGGAGGCAAAAGGTGTAGGTTGATTTTTCGGATCCAGACCCTGCATCAGGACTGAGGGAAGAGTGAAGATTGCCAACAAATAGCAGTACTGGGGGGTGGCGGAGGAGGAAACAGGCTGGTAGGAACTAGATGCAGAGGGGATAATGGGCAGATAGAACTTAATGGGGTGAGGGGATGGGAAAGGCGAATAGAGGGGGAAGAAACCTAGATGGACAGGTGAGTGTGTGGGAGGAGAACCCCTCCCCATCTGATTCCACATCACCTGCCAGACTCCATCCCACCCTCTCCAACACCCTGATTATTTTGTTCCAGATTCCAGCACCTGCAGTCTCTTTTGTTGTCTTGACCTTTCATTGAAAAGTGAGTAGGGAGCTGTCTGGAAAATCAGGTTTGGCCAGTTCATGATGTCTCAGTGTTATGTTGTGACACACTCGTGTGATGTGTGGCAGAGAACCTATTCTTCTGTGACAAATGCATTCATCAGCACAAACCTGGTTTTACCTTATTTTCCCTGTCCTCTGTCTACCAGCTCAACTTCTCGCCGCCTCCTCCCCACAGTCCACATTGTCCCTGCCTCAACCTCTCCCTGCATTTCCTCCTTCACTCCCAAAAGTGTTTCTCCAAGAACACAGTAGGTACAGTCAATTTCGGTCGAGCATTGCCAGGCTGTAGAGATTGCCATGACTACTAGTGTTACAACAGGTTACCAAGTAGTTCACGTGGTCGACAAAAGTCAGATAAGATAAGATATCTTTATTAGTCACATGTACTGTATATCGAAACACACAGTGAAATACATCTTTTTGCGTAGTGTTCTGGGGGCAGCCCACAAGTGTCGCCATGCTTCCGGCGCCAGTATAGCATGCCCACAACCTCCTAACCTGTATGTCTTTGGAATGTGGGAGGAAACCGGAGTACCCAGAGGAAACCCACGCAGACATGGGGAGAACATACAAACTCCTTACAGACAGTGGCCGGATTTGAACCCGGGTCGCTGGTGCTGTAAAGCATTACACTAACCGCTACACCACCATGCCTCTCTCCTGTTTCCTTAACTATTGATCCAAGAAAAAAATAGGGCTGGTTTTAATTATCTCTTGAGAGTTTCCATCTGTGACAAGGTCACACTAGGCTGTGTCCCCTTCATTTAGCTGAGGTTTTCGGTCCCTACAGAACTATAACCCAGCAGGTATGAGAGACCTAGAGTGAATCTATGACAGCAAGGATGTCACTGTTTTTCTTCATTGGTGGTTTGTGCAAATTCATTTTTAATATTTTCATGTTTCAAAATTTTAGACCAACAGCTTCAGTATCAAATTGCAAGGTTTGACAACGTTCTGTTACAGTTCACGTGTTGTTTTAAGTGTGAGAAGAGTCACAGAATGAAATGGAGCTAATAACATGGACGTGTAAACAGTGTACTTTAAACTCAGTGGGTTGAGCAGCATCTGAGGGGAGAGGAACAGTTAACATTTTAGGTCGAAGACCCTTCATTGGAACTGTGAAAGTTAGGAAACAAGTTAGTTTTTAAGGAGCATAGAAGGTATGGGAGAGATGAATAGGACAAAGGGAATATCCCTGATAGGTTGAGGCCAGGGTTGGCTTGGGGGAATAAGTTGTTGAGGAAGTTACCTGATTAATAGGTTAAAGACGGCACTTAGAGCATGAATGAAAAAATATGAAAGTTTTCAGTCTTTCCCTCTCTCTGTCTTTGTGTGTGTGTGTGTGTGTGTCTCTCTCTTGCGTGCTCGCTCGCTCTCGCTCTTTCTCTATCAACCTATCAATCAGATAACTTCAACAGCTTACCCATGACATGCTCCATTCATTTTACTGTATTGAGAGCTACATTTCAGTGAAACAGACTTAAATGTTGAAATTCACCACCGTCCCTGTTTTTCTGTATGTTTTGGAGAGCAGGACTACCTGCAGCAAGCACATCCAAAGCACAGGTGGGTACCATTAATGCCGTTGCTGTAAAATTGTCCAAGTACATAGGCAGGTTATGTGACTTGATGTCAGTATCTTCTCCCAGGGCAATATCTCCATACTTGAGGATGTAATTACACTCAGCCAGCTCCAATGAGCAGGCCACCTCCTCCACATGCCTGACACCAGACTCCCAAACAGACGCTGATTAGAGCTCTGTCATGATACACAGAAGGTGCTTTAAGGATGTTCTCATGGAGGAGATCTTCTACAAAGGCATTGAGAACCTAGATTTTTGGCTCATTTTCCACCTGATGAACATGAAGCCATTTCTCTGATCACTATGGCTGATGTCTGTTCCTAGCTGAGCACTGGGAAAACAGCAGTAGGGTACAAGAAACATTTCCACCAAAAGGTCTTTGCTGCATTAACAACTAGGATTAACTTTACCATACACGTGCAAAATAACACATGCCTGTTTCTTTGGGTGTTGCACAGATGCATTTCTAGGTTGTTGTCACCAAGAATGCGCAATGTAGGTTGTTATCATATCAAGAAATGTGGGAATTGCATTTGTCAGAAATATGAAATAAAATAATGGAGCACACAGGTATTCATTGAATATAAGGAGACTATTATTTCATGTGGAATCATTTGTCATTATTTATCAATTTTGCTTTTCCAATATGGCTGTAAAAGGAAAAGGTTTGATTAAAATGTTAATTCTAAAAATCAATACAAAAGACCATTTAAAAAAAACTTCTTTTAAACTCTTATTTAGGTTCTAACTCATGGGAACTTAGAGTTTAATCAGTTTTTCATATTCAGACTGAGATTGATATGCTTTGTGTGGGCCTATGTGCAGCCTTTGCTTACTGGCAATATCTGGTGCAGCGACTAGAATCACCTTCAGCTCTATTGTTTAATGTTAACTTATAGGACATGTTTATATGCATTTTGGAAGAGAATAAATCAGTAAATCATTCATTATACTGTGCATTTGAATTTACTTAATAATCGCTGAGTTTCACCCACACTATTTGCACTGAAAAATCTTGTTCTTAACAAGGAACTCAAGGCTATTAAACTTCTTTTATTATTCCACTGTGTTAACTTTCCTGGACTGTATTCTCATTCATCATGTTTGACAAAATCAACATGACCTTTGTTAATTTATTTTTCTCCTCTCATTTCTCACACTCTCCCTTTCTCTTTACTCTTAGCCATTGATGTATTACTACCTCTAAAATATTTAAGTATCACACTCTGAAATGGCATCAGTTCTCAAGGACTGGCGTGAGTGTTGCTTAGCCACTGGGACCATGATCAGCTGATTAAATTGAATCAGCCCACTTAGTCCATTCACAGAAATTATCCCCATGTGCCATCCTGCCCCCATATCCCTTTCTAATCTATTCTTAAGTGTTAAAATTTTCTTTTTAAATCCTTAATACATTCCACAGTTTCTTAGTTGTCTGCACCACAGAAGGTTTCTTCTGCTCTCTCCCTCTATCTTGTATTAAATGTTATCTAGAGCAGGTTCAACCAACTTTTAATTCATTTTCCTCCTTTCTGTAAATTCAAGCCCTTCATTTTCATCTATTATCTCTTGTGTAATGGTTTGTGAGAAGCTTTCTGGAAGACTGTGCATGGTGGATCTGTGAATTATTCTAATCCACAGACTTTGTTTTGGTTTGATCACTTGGAGAAACTCTTAATGGAGGCTTTAATTTATAGCATGAGCAAATTGAATGTACAGTTGTTCACGACTTAAATTGCATTATTATGTACCTTCTTTAACAGGTCTGCCAGCAGACACTTTGCAAGGACATAGGGACCGATTCTATGATGAATTTCACAGGTACCTAAGAACTTGTTGACAATATTAACGAACCAGCAGAGGGTCCTCTCTTGGAACTCTTTCTGTGGACTGGCTGGGTAGATGGGTGAAGAATAAATGTTCTGTAATTTGCAAAGTTTATTCTGCTGCAGGCTGCAGACTTTTTCTAAGTTTGAACAATGCAGTAGCAGGGAAGGAACACTTGTACAGTATGTTCATACTACTTGTGTGTGGATTTGGACTAAAAGATGTGAATAGATTTTATTTGTCTTGCCAAAAGTTGCTTCCATACCACTACCTTGCCCCAACAAATAAAATCTACACCTACTTTCATCACTGAGTTTTACCTTTGTGATATTATAGTCACACAGCACATGTCTATGCACCCATCAAGTACTTTTCTATATTAATCCCATTTATCAGCATTTGGATGTGATACCTTGCTGAGTTGTGCTACATCATGAATCAGCATTTGGCATTTAAATGGCAATCTTATTGTTTAGGCAGTGAGTTAGTGCTGAGTTCACCTTTGTATTATGTGTGTTTAAATAGGCTTGGGTGTGAGGCATGCAATCTTGATATTCATTGATATCACAAAAATAGGCAGGAACCTGATGAAGGTGATTGTAAAAGACTTTGGAAGGATATTCAGGGAAGGCACTGATTAGTGGAGAAATGTGAAGTAATTCATTACAATGCACTCAAAATAATTCTTACTTGTATTTATGGACACGGCACAGAGGATTTAATTTTGCTGTCTTTGACTTTGTTGCAGCCTAAAAAGTTTCTTTAGCCGATCTCGTGACATGTTGTATTTCAAACGTCTCATCCAGATCCCAAAATTGCCCGAGGTATGGGATTTCTTTAGAAAAATAGTGTGATAGTATTGCTTAATGAAGTCTTTATCTGCTTGTTTTAACTTATAAATTACTGGCTTCTATTACATTTGCTAAAGATGACACTGTTAAAGTTCAATGTAATGCACACATTTTGAAGCGTCTGAAGGTAGTTAGTTTTACCCCTTTCCTTTTGCTTTACAGATCAAAATAATATTTTAAATTTCTTCCTGCCTAGACGACAATAAATCAAAAACTTAGTCTGTTAATGCTTTTGGTATTTCTGCATGGTCAGCTAGCGTGTGTTTTGCTTAAATGCATTTCATTCCCATCTCTCCTGAATCAAGATTAGAGAATTTGTCCTCTCGGGTTTGTCTTCGACATCCCCCAATGCTTCCCCCACTAGGGTTGGAATACAATCCAGTCTCTTGGTTGAAGACTCAAAACTCTGTGTTACGGCTACCAGGATTTTCTTCATGCACAGCTACCATGTGCTGAGGCGACCAGATGTGGGGAAATTCCTACGCATTTATAGAAATAAACCAGGATTTGCACAGAACCACAGGTGGATTGTTAATACCTTTTGGACAATATCCAGATATATAACATATCCTATGTTTTGTTTTGTTTTGAAAGAGTCCTCCAAATTTTTTGAGAGCTTCTGCCCTGGCAGAGCATGTGAAACCAGTGGTGATTATTCCTGATGAAGCCCCAGCAGATGACATCGAGGAATCGGAAAGCCTTATAGAGGTTTCTGCCGCTCCTGTGATTGAATCCCAGGTGAGGGAAAGATTTTTCCAAGATCCTCATAGCAGGAAATTTTTGTTTGCCTAAAACAACATGTAGCAGATTTAATTGTACATGATTTAAGATGTCTAAAGTAAGACCTTGAATAAAATCAGAACGATTTTACAAAGAAGAACGACTTACAAAGAAGAAGCTTTAGAACAGGCCATGTGAGGCTGAAGAAGCATGAAGGGTATGAGTGCTTTCAGATACAATGATAGTGACTTAATAAGGTTTCAGGTCAGTAATGAGGAAAGTGAGATGTGCATTGATATACTGCATGTTGTATCTTACCAAAAAGCCTTTGAAGAGGATAATGTATTTTTGAAAGGGAGTCACTGTTGTACTGCAAAGAGCCCACGGATAACAAGTGGGTAGTGCCATATAATGTTTGTTTTATAAATATTGGTTGAGGGTTAATTTTTGGCCAGGGCTCTGAAGAAAGCTCCCCCTGCTTTTGCATCCTTCCAGGAAAAGCTCAAGTTTGTTGTTGATATAGGTATACATACACAGGGTATACAATTAGCTTTTTGCAGCAGCAAGTATACAACATAGAACGTGGAACAGTACAGCACAGAAACAGGCCCTTCAGCCCACAATGTTATTTCAAAGTAATTAAATGCCTAACTAAACTAATCCATTCTGCCTACACAATGTCCATATTCCCTCCATTCTCGGCATATTTTCGGCCTATCTAAGAGCCTCTTAAACGCCTCTATTGGATTTGCCTCCACTACTACTTCTGGCAGCGCGTTCCAGGCACTCACCACTTTTTGTTGAAACAAGAACTTGCCCCATGCATCTCCTTTCAAACCTGCCCCCTTTCACATTAAATGCATGCCCTCTAGTTTTAGACATTTCGACCCTGGGAAAAAGATACTGGTTGTCTACTCTATCTATGCCTCATCATAATCTTATAAACTTCTGTAAGGTCTCCCCTCAGCCTCCCCCGCTCCAGAGAAAACAACTCAAGTTTTTCCGACCTCTCCTCATTGCACCTGCCCTCTAATCCAGGCAGCATCTTGGTAAACCTCTTCTGCATCCTCTCCAAAACGTCAATCCTTCCTATTATGGGGCGACCAGAATTGAATGCAATACTCCAGATGCGGCCTAACTAGAGTTTTATAAAGCTGCAATGCCGCCTTTACCACTCTGTCAACCTGTGTAGCCACTTTCAGGGACCTATGGACTTGGACCCCAAGATCCCCCTGTACATCAACACTGTTAAGGGTCTTGCCATTAACTGTGTCCCGTCCCTTTACATTTTATCTCCCAAAATGCAACACCTCACATTTGTCTGGATTTAACTCCATCTGCCATTTTCCTGCCCATATCTGCAACTGATCTATATCCCACTGTTTTCTTTGCTAGTCATCTATGCTATCCGCAACGCCACCAATCTTTGTGTTGTCTGTGAGCTTACTAACCCACCCACCTACATTTTCACCCAGGTCATTTTTTATATATATATATATATCACAAACAGCAGAGGTCTCAGTACAGATCCCTGTGGAATGCCACTAATCATGGACCTCCAGCCAGAATAAGTCCCATCCACCACTACCCTCTATCTTCTATGGGCAAGCCAATTCTGAATCCATATGGCCAAGTCACCATGGATCCCATGCATCTTAATCATCTGGATGAGCCTACCATGAGGGACCTTGTCAAACGCCTTACTAAAATCCATGTAGACAACATCCACAGCTCTACCTTTATCAATCACCTTTATCACTTCCTTGAAAAACTTAATCAAGTTAGTAAGGCACGATTGCCCTGCACAAAGCTATGCTGACTATCGCTAACTAGGTCATGCTTTTCCAAATGCTCATAAATCCAATCCCTAAGAATCCTCTCCAATAGCTTCCCTACCACTGACTTGAGACTCACTGGTCGATAGTTTCCAGGATTATCCCTATTTCCTCTCTTGGATAACAGAACAACATTAGCTACTTTCCAATCCTCTGGGACCTTGCCTGTGGCTAAAGAGGACACAAAGATCTTGGTCAGAGCCCCAGCAATCTCATCTCTTGCCTCTCTCAATGACCTGGGCTAGTCATCAGGCCCTGGAGACTTATCCACTTTAATGTCCTTTAAGAGACCCAATACAACCTCTTTCTTTATCTCAAAATGCCCTAGCGTATTAGCATGCTCCACGCTGATCTCACTATCCTCCATGTCCTCCTTGGCAAATACCGACATAAAGAACTCATTTAGGACCTTGCCCACATCCTCCGCCTACAAGACAAAGACAAACATAAGCTAACATAAACTTAAATTAACATAAATTATACATACACAGGACTTCTGTTTAATCCTTCTCATGAACCCACGGCCGTGTGACTTGGAGCAGAGTGCTGCCAATTAAGCCACAGCCACCATGAGCAAGCCACCGGGATTGAGCAAGAATCCTAGAGAACACAAAGGAGTACGCCTACTGTTTTAGTGGATTTATAGTTGGATATGTGGGAAAATTTAAGTAACTCCTTCAGAAAAGAAATTAAAGTAGTCCCGGCCTATTTTTATGCATTAGATGGGGATTGGAGTTAAAGTGTGCCATTTTTAACATGTTTTTGGCAGTGAGAGTTGCCGTCACTCATGATGCAGGAGTGTCATGAAAAATACAACAGTCGGAGCGAACCTGTATTATTTGCACCCCTGATGGTGTTTTAATCCTGGGCAGTGCAAGTTGCACACAAATCCATACCTGTGAATTTTGCCATGATATAGATGCAGGCCCTGAAGAGGACCAATCCATTTAGTAAAATTCTTTTGCAGTTTTCCTAATGGGAAAGGAAGAGCACCACTGTCCACAGGAGCCCACAAGAAATCTTTGGAATTCCTTTGAGTTTTGCATCATAGTGACTATGAAACCTGCCCCACCCTCGCCCTCCATCATCCATCCCCTTGCATGAGGAGCTACTTCTTTGCAGTCCCTGTAGCAACATATTTCTGCTGCTGACCACCAACTGACCATACCTGTGAGAAAGTGTAATTTGAAAAGTTAAAATGAGTCAATGTTGTTGAAATGGTCGTCCTCTGACCAGGGTGTAAACACTCCTGCACAGGTTATGTTCTTACCCCAAGTTAAAATCTTGTCTCTCTAACTATCGGTATTGGAATTGGTTTATTATTGTCACTTGTACCGAGGTACAGTGAAAAACTTGTCTTGCATACCGTTCATACAGGTCAATTCATTACACAGTGCAGTTACATTGAGTTAGTACAGAGTGAGTAAAGGTAATGAGTAGATGTGTAGAGAGCAGCTTGCAACGAGTCGCCACGCTACTTGCTTTTTTAGCTTTTTATTGGTTTTAAGAAGTTGAGAAGCTTTTGCATATTAAAGAGCTGAACATATTTTCTTCTAGAATTTGGTGGATGTGGACATTTTCGATGCTGCTTTTGGTCCTCCGACTAATAATGGTTTTGTGAAAGATGATCGGTAAGCTGAGCTTTGGGAATGAATGACTGGGTTTAGTAAAAAGGTGTTCTGCTTACATTTGATGTTGCCTTTTGTGCATTGTTCATGCAGAGACCTTCAAATTGACAACCTGAAGAAAGAGGTGGAACTGCTGAAAGTTGAGCTAGAAAGAGTAAAGTCTGAGGTGAGACCCTCTTTATAAACCTCACTTTGAACTTGGAGGAAGAGTTGATGAGAAAAGTGAAACCAAGGAGCTTTTTGTCAACATTAAAGCAACTTTCAAAGTTTGCTTTAATGTTGGCAAAATTCAATCAACCTTTCTTAAAACAACTCCCCAGCCTCTCTTAATTATTCACGGCTGAGAGACAGAAGGTGATCCTCATGTTGTGACTGCGCAGCTCCCAATGTCCTTGAGGCCCTGTTGTGGTGGCTGTTCTGCAAGGCCTCAGGCAGTGCAAACTGAAGCCTGGATCCTTACTGCCCTGATGGCCTTCTAAGACTGTCATTCTGTAGCAAACCATCTAGCTTCGGTATGTGTGTCAGCGGCTTCCTTATCTCTGTGTCTCTCATGGTGCCCCTGGACTCGGCACTGAAGTTTTGAACAGTGGGGTAGAATGCACTTTGTATCTGGCCCCTTGGATCTACACCAGCCATGGCTGGCACATCTAGTGCATTCCAATCATCTGACCTGAATGGAAAAGAGAAGCAAAGCTAAAGTTTTTAAAAAAATCTTTATTTTAATTAACATTTTAATGAACTTACTTGAGCTAGTTGAATGTGTTTTTGAATGAATGCATTTTAATTAAATGTATTTCAGCTATTTGCAAGTGTTTCTAATCACCAGGGGTATTTAGAAACAAGGAAAAGCTGTCCTTACAGTGCAAACTTAAGAAGACCATCAGGGCAGTTGGGTTCCAGGCCTCTGTTCATACTGCCTGATGCCGTGCCCAATAACCACAGCAGCAAGGCCTCAAAGATGTTGGGAGCCATGTAGTCACAAGATAGGGATCCTGCAAAAGGCACAAGCATGATTGGGCCTAATGTAGGGTAGAAATGGGAGTGCTGCATTGGTGAAGGTGCTGTCTTTTGATGGAGATGCTCAGCCAAGCCTTCCAGTACATTCAGTCAAACTACAAATGTTTTGTGCTTCTCAACTGTGTTCTGGTGAGCACAGCCTCAGTTAACATCACCAAAACACATCAACTGTTTGGTCATCTGATTTGCTGAATGGGGTACATTGCTGTATGTAGTTTGGTTGCTGTAGTTGCCTACAAAACAACAGTGATGGCACTTCCAGAGGTTGTGGAGCACTTTGAGACATCCTGAGTAAACAAAAGGGATTGTAATGATAGAACACAACTTCAGTGTCAGTCTTGGATTATTGGTTCACCTAAGGGGGAAAGAAATGCATATTTTCCAGCAACACTTGCACTCCAGCCCTGATCTGATATAATAAGTTTATGTTCCCACTGAAATGAGATGTTCTCCCTTAAATTTCTTGTGACAGGTGAATGCCCACTGCCGCTGCTGGGATGTGGTGTGCTATGGTAATATGGAAATGACAGTCTTTACATTGAAAGTTGAATTCCAACCATGGGCAGGATCATGTACAAGATGAACACAAAGCAACCTTTACCTTTCCTGAGCATTCCTACTTAAATTTTGATACAGCACTTTGTTTTATCCAACGGCCAAGGGCATAAATGACCACCTAGTTGGTTGACGGCCAGTTGGGACACTGCTACGGGTTCAATAATCAGAGACATGTCGATGTTCGGCTGCGGAATGTGTGTAGGCGGTCAGATTTGGCACATTATAATTAAAGGAATGGGAAGGACCAACGCTGACAATTAATTTTTAAGTTTTGACCTTTTTACTTAAAGTGTGGGAAAGCAGCAGGATTTACCAGTGGTTTTATCTCGTCGTCAGGCCCAGAAGTACATCGCACAATTGAAGGCCCAGATTAACGTGCTGGAGACAGAGCTGGAAGAAACACGCAAGCTGAAACAGAAGGCATTGGTCGATAATGAAGAGCTGCGGGATGAGCTGGAAAACTTGCGGAAGCAGAAGGGTGACGCAGATAAAACGCAGTTCTTGCTGATTGAGGCAGAGAGTGAGTTGTGTTCTTGCCATGTTCGTTCTGAAGAAATCATTAATGTCTGTGCCAGAGTGTTGATCCAGTGGGTGGGGCTTTCAGATTCAATTGACACCACAACTTTACTGACCTACTTAATGGCATCCCGGTTCCTGCCCACACAATGTCTCTGTGCATTTTTACCATAATCTAACCTATCTCTGCATATTCTTCACTCCCATTCATTAATAATCTGAATTCCAGCAGGGAATGGAGACGTTTGATGGCCTGTGCTTAAATTTCAACCCTTCTCATACATGTCCTATTAGTTATGTACCTGAGACCTAGTCCTGTATACAATACTATTTGGATTTCATGCACTCCGCAAGGCAAAAATATACAATTAGTTTGTGACTGACATAGAGGAGATAATCATCTTGAACCTGTAAGGATTTTATTTTAATTGCAAGGATTAGTTTCTTTAGGCTTTTACAAACCTATCTTATTGAGGTGCTCATTTCCTTTGATAACTTCACTCTAAGAAAACAATTAAAAGGCAGAAATCGACTGCCATCCAAAACTGGAAATTCGGAGCCAATTTTATGAAGGAATTTGTGTATCGTGTGTGTTTGTCTGTGTGTTTACCTCTGCTGCAAATATGATCAATAGGAAAGTAAGAAAATCATAGGCAAAATGGCACAGAGAATGTAGATAATCCTGACGTTGCTTCTGCAAATGTGCTAATTATTATGGTGCAATAGTTCATGGAAACGTCGCCTCAGTAAGAATGTATGTGATGTATTTTTTTTGTTTTATTTAATTGCAATGAGACCAACAACAGAAAAGTAGTTAACAGTCATGTCATTTGTTATCTATCCTGTCCCCAGCCGGTGCACATATCACTGATATCTCACCTGAGAATAGGAGCTATTCTGGATTCAATTGTACTTCTGTGAGAATGCAAGCAATTTAGAAAGATCACAGAAAATTCACTTGATTGTCAACTCAAAAACGCATGCCAAAACCCACTGGCTTAATATATCAACAGCTCTGTCCAGTTTCATTCTAATCACTCAAATTGCTTTTACAGAGAAAGTCCAGGCGAATGAGCAGCGCTACAACAAACTAAAAGAAAAGCACAGTGATCTTGTCAACACTCACGCAGAACTCCTCAGAAAGGTATGGAAAGCCTTTCACTGAGACTGCATCTGAACACAATCCATTTCAAAATGAGCAAAGTTATCTTTGCACTTGACTTTTGCTCATTTTGTTAGTTATTAACTTTCTGCATTTTGTTCCTTGTGTACATTTGAAGTGTGATCCTGGTTCCCAACAGGAAATGGGACTGACACTCTCTCACTTGGTTGTTGTTGTTCACACTATTGGACTTTGAATGTGTATAGCTGGAAGTTTGGATAAATGTTGCAGCTGTTTCAAAGTGGTTTGGATATTTTTCTAATCCCAGCTACAACCACTTGAAAATAAATGGATTGCTTTCACCATTAAAATCAAAACAACTTTGGAAATGGGACCAAATTCATCTTCTGAAGCGGTTGACTGGAATTTATTGATGTTGAAAACGTTTGAGGCTGGGCAAAAGGCCCGTTTCTGAAGATATTTCTTAATTAACTGCACTGATTAAAACTTGTCCAGAAGCTGTTGTGGAAGGTGGGGTGATGCATGTCTGGTTCAGGCAGCTGGTTTACAATGTGAGATTTGTGCAATATTTGGTAATTGTTTGGGTGTGATAAGAAAAGTCAGTTGAAATATTTATCTGATTCTAAATACTTCCTGGAGAATTAAAGTACTCGCACACACCTTATTGCCTTCTATTGTGTCACCTCGTGGAATGAAACCTCAGGGCTATGTGCTTTACTGCCTGTGGTGAGAACCAAACTTGAAACTTGACATTGTCAGACTTGAGCTCGTACAGGCCTTTGGAGATCAAGGGAACCTCTGGAACCTACAGGTGACTGAAGTTTATCCAGTTTATAGGTGCACCATAGAAAGCATCCTATCTGGATGCATCACAGCTTGGTATGGCAACTGCTCTGCCCAGGACTGCAAGAAACTGCAGAGAGTTGTGGACGCAGCTCAGTCCATCATGAAAACCAGCCTCCCCTCCAGGAACTCCCCTATACTTCTCACTGCCTCAGTAAAGCAGCCAGCATAATCAAAGACCACTCCCACCTGAGACATTCTTCTCTTCCCACCACCTGCCCCCCCCCCACCCAAAAATCAGGCAAAAGATACAAAAGCCTGAAAACACGTATCACCAGGCTCAGGGACCGCTTCCATCCCATTGTTATAAAAATATTGAATGAACCTCTTGTACGATAGGAGGGACTCAGCCTCTCAATCTTTCTCATCATGGCCTTGCACTTTATTGTCTGCCTGCACTGCCCTTTCTCTGTATCTGTATCACTATATTCTGCATTCTGTTACTGCTTTTCCCTTGTACTACCTCCATGTACTGATGTGATGAAATGATCATTATGGATGGCATGCAAAACAAAATTTTTCTCTGTACCTCAGTACATGTGACAGTAATAAACCAATTGCAGAAGATGGTGAAATTTCTAAACTACATGAACAAGGAGCCAGATTCCCAGCTTCACACCAAGCCCAGTAGCCAGGGTTTGTCAGATTTTAGGTGAATTACCTGCAAATCTTTGAGGAGAATATTGGCTTTAACTTTATTGACCAGACAGACAATAACTAAAAATTAGCTGCATAATAGCAAAAATACAACTTGAAATGGGTAAATGGGTTAGTGGATCAGGATGTACAGATGGCTCGTTAACCAATAGGTCAATATCCAAGATTAACCACTAGGTCAGTATCATGCTTAAGATAACGGCTCTGCCATCGTTCTTGAGAGATGTAGCCTTAACCTAAAATATTTATATACCTTGAAGTTAAAATCTTGCGCAGAGGCAGCCCTGGTTGATTTATCTCTTCTTTCTAGTAATTATGTGGCTGTGGACCTGAATGCTGAGCAATACTGTTCATTTCTTTGATTTTGTGCTTCAGTGATTTTCATCTTGCAGTCAATTCTCTTCTCAAACTGGGAAGCTTAGAAAAAAAACCTGTCTCAATTTTTTCCAGTTCTAATGAAAGGTTATTGATCTGAAACATTAAATCTTTTTCTCTGCCCACGGATGCTAGCTGACCTGCTGAGTATTTCCAGCATTTTCTGCTTTAATTTCTGTACCAACTTTTGCCCAGGCTAATCAAGGCTTCCTGTAATCACCTTTACAGACTAATGTACTGCTAGTAATCTCCTAGCAAACTGATCCAAACAAATTTACAAGATTTTCGCTAGCCTGCAGAAGATATTTTTATCTGCATTAAAATCTACTCCTTCAACTGCTGAGTAAAAGATGTTGATATTCCCCTTGCAAAGGAAGTAAACTAGATCAGGAGATTCATCCTTCAACTGATTCCTTTTCTTAGTATCGTGTCAAACAGAAACCTACAAAGTAGCGTAGGTTGAAATTTGAAAGTGGTTTTGATGCAACGCAAGTCTTCAATATTAAATTTAGGCCCACAATACAAATAAAGTTTCAATGTGATGAAAGATCTTAAATACATTCCATTAGAAAATCCAGAACCATTGTATAATGCGTCTGGATGGACAAAAATCACTGTTGAAATGATAACAGCTTTCGTTTACATTGTCTGTCTTGCAGTAAGACATTCAAAGATGATTCACAGGTTTGAAGGTAAGTTATGTAACCCAACAACATGGTGCAACCTTACCCATATATTGCTGTGTCAAAGCCCAGCCCAGCCTAGGCCGCCAATGGCAACTCTCTCATTACTGCAGTGATAATGACCATCAGCTCCATTTGCTAACTTCTCCTGGACTACCTGTAACCAGTGTCCTAGAAATCTGTCCTTAATTTCAGGAGGCTCTTGGATAATTGGGAAGGATCAGCAAACTCATTTGCAGCTTCTGCTGATTGAGACAATGGTAGGGTTACTATCATCAACTTTAAAGGTCCTGAGTCAGAGAAGAAACAATTTCTCAAGCCTGCTCAGTGTATCCAGCATCTTTGTTTCAGTTTTCCAGCATTAATTATTTTGTAATTTTTTTTTCAATCCCTGGTCAGTTGTGATATGTCAGTTTTTCTCTCTCCAGGTGCTGCCTGACCTGGGCTTTTCTAGCATCCTCCTTCATTTCCAGATATCCAATAACTGCTGTTCTGCATTACACACTCCCTCCCTCACTCCCCTACCCACCGATTAACTAGTTACTATTAACGACCTTTCAGCATCTGCTCCTTATCAACACCATTCTCTGCCATCCATTTCCTCATCTCCACAGACATTCGTTTTTTTCGTTCCATCTCTCCCCATTCTTTTCGAGTTTTAACCGTGCACTCTTCGGACAATTCCCCAGTCCTGATGAGAGATCATTGACCTGAAGGGTTAATTCTATTTTCATCTCCACAGTTGCTGCCCGAGCTGCTGAGTATTTCCAGCATTTTCTGGTATTTTTTTTTGCATTTCCAGCATCTGTAGCTTTTGCTTTTTGAATATGTTTGTGCAGCTTTATTGTTTACCTTGTATCTGACAATATAATCATCCATATTAGCTACTGTCATAATAATTGGACCCATTTATTGACACGATTCATCAAGGTTACTTTACCTGGTCAGTTGTTAGAATGTGCCCATGGGTTTTTAACTTTTTGTAGGTTTTGATCAGAGATTTTGTTAATGGATTAACCAGGTGTGCATTCTAGAGGAGGCTTAACTTTATGATTGTAATGACAATTGCATTTTGCAATATTCTCTCCTTTAGGGGTTAATTGAAAACCAGGTTTCAAAAACTTAGTGACATACATTGGACCAAGATAAGTTAATCCAGTCAATTCAGAAACTTCTGGATTTTGAGTCAAATTGGCCTGCCACTTTCATAAACTTGGCAAAATCATGTCTGTGCTTATGCTGAGTTTCAGCAAGCTGTTTGACCTTGCAATGGACGAAACCTGATCTCCCTGTACACATTCTTTCCTGGTTGAAGCATTCTACAGCAATAATAATGGAAACTCTAACTCATTCCCTTGTGCTCTTTAACTGGAGTGACCGCTTATTGTCCCCATTGCTATTGGTGTGTAAAACCATCAATTTTTGCACACTGTTGTGACGGGAACAATAGCAGTGGAGATGGTCAACTGACTACAGAAGGGGAAATAAATCTGGGTCCCTCATTTGTATGGCTTGCATGATATAGCACATTTTTATGCCTTTGCCGTGGTACAGAATGAAATGTATGTTTGTTCCCTACTTGCATGATTAGTTCTGAGTTGTACTAGTTGTTAGTATTCATGATAAAGTTCTTTTATGATTAGCACCTAAGTGATTGAGTTATTTGTGAATCTCCTGAGTTTATACTGGATTGAGCAATAGAGAGTAACTGAAATAAAGTAGAATATAGTACGATGGTAGGAAAGGGATTAAATCTCTATCCTTTTCGTTTGATATGTGCAGAGTGCTGAGACAACTAAGCAGTTGACAGTTACACAGCAGACTCGAGAGGAAGTGGCCCGCACAAAACAAGAGCTTGAATTTGCCATGGAAGAAGCCAAAAGGGAAGCAGAGATGAAGGTAAGACTGAGTTGTAGCCACTCTGGTTCACTGTCACTCTACTCTGGAGCACAGCTGATCTGATCTGGCATCCACTGATGTGTCAATGACCTTAAATATCAGAACATGAGTGCACTCTAATTATGGCCAATGCTACATTCATTAATGGGCATTCTCTGAATTGGAGGGAATTTTGCTATTTGTTTGGTATCCAGGTAATTGTAGTGAGATCTTAACATCGGAGAACCCTGGCTTTTGTGGACCCGCTACCACAAGACTTCCACGCTTGCAGTGTAATCTTAACAGATCACAGCTTGCACTCTAAACCAACAAACTTGGTTAATATATAAGCTGATAAATAACTGGAACTCAAATTAAAAATAGCGTATTTGTAGTCATTAGTTTTTACTGGTCTCCCCAGTGTCAAGACACAACCTGCTTCTCCTCAACAATTATTAATGCAGTGTTGGCCTCTGTTGGTTGTAAAGTTCTCCAACTAACCATTCCTTGCGGTAAAATATATACTATATACATCCAGTTGCAAAGTTTTCATGCAGCTTCAGTTGGGAACCATCCAGCTCCTGTTGTAACGTACAATTCTGGATGTAGACCACCGCAGCACTGGTCATAATGTACATTTGGCTGATTTCACAGATTTCTGAGGGATTCTGAGCATTAATGCTGTATGCAGCCTGGAGTTAGGGCACCCAAAAAAAGGTGAAATTCAGTTTCTTGGCAAGAGGTTGCTACCCTTTATTTGTTTTAGTTTTGAATCTTGACAACTTGATCTTGGCAGATGTGAATTTCTTTTGTTAACCTTTCAACCAGAACTTTGTAGTCCATGTTGATTGGCAAGAAGGAATGCCAACTCTAAGACAACATCAGATCTTCCCGTTAGTTTGTCTGTTAATTACACATGGAGCATAGTTGCAATAAGTAACTTGCAGCAAAGGGTAATATACGTGGTCCATTAAAAATTCTTCCTAAAGCATTTGACAATTGGAATTTGAGAGAGATTTTAACTTTCTCTAACATGAAATTGGAATTAGATGCAAGGTGTGGCCTTATCTCTTGTAGAGTAGAAACAGGATGAACGAAAGGTGTATGAGGTTCTGTTAGTTATAAATGTATCCATTTCTGAAAGATGAAGGAAAATTCAACAGAGCTGTTGACACAATAGATAGAAATGTTGTTACGGTAGTGTAGTGGTTAGCGTAACACTATTACAGTGCCAGCGATCCAGGTTCAATTCCGGCTGCTGTCTGTAAGGAGTTTGTACATTCTCCCCGTGTCTGTATGGGTTTCCTCCGGGTGCTCCGGTTTCTTCCCACATTCCAAAGACGTACGGGTTAGGAAGTTGTGGGCATGTTATGTTGGCGCCAGAAGCGTGGCGACACTTGCGGGCTGCCCCCAGAACACTCTACGCAAAAGATGCATTTCACTGTGTGTTTCGATGTAATAAAACTATTTTATCTTATTTATAATCTCTGAGAATTGAAAAGTTTGATTATTCTGATCCTATAACAGTGAAGTTAATCCTAGAACCACCAAACTGAAAAAAGCTGACGTCCCTTCAAATGATGCAACTTGTATATCAGCGATTGTGGGTTCTGCTGCAGAGATTTTCAGCTTGGTGGGGTTACCAATTGATCTGCCCAGCGATAGAATGGCAATGACTTGTTAACCTTTAGGAGGTTCTGTGGAAGCTTTTCTAATAAGTTAACTTCTAGCTGGAGATTGACGGAACTCTGAAAAGGATTACAATCTGAATATGAATCTTCTGTGATTTCTACTGAAGCTACTGCAGTGGATGAGAACACTTATGGAATTTCAAGGCTGTAATGATTAAATAATGTATTGAAAGAAGCAATCAAAGCACAAGATTAAGATCTATACAGATTTGGCCGAAGGTCTTTTTAACCTTTAATTCACTTATAGGACAATTTCCCAGGGTCTCTTCAGATCAATTCCTTCATAACCTGACAAATATCCCACAACCTTCTGCAGATGAATCAATAGACATTAAAGCTGCTGATGGATGAAGGGAATTGTGAAGAGCCTTGAACTAGCAATCTTGTAAAGATTTTAATTCAAATGCAAGGGCACAGAGTGAAGCAATGCTGCCTCTTTGCTGTCTTTATTTAAATCAGTTAACAGCACAGGGCAAAGGTTGAACCAGAGATTATACAGGTCGAAGTGGCTTACCACCTCATTACATAGTACATTGTCTGGTTGCATGTCATTTTAACTCTCCTTCCCACTCCCACACTGACCTGTCTGTCCTCTGCCTTCTCCTTTGCTTCAGAGAAGCCAAACACAAATTGGAAGAGCAATATCTTATGTTCTGCTTGGGTAGCTTGTAACCCAATGGTATGAACATTGAATTTTCCATTTTCAGGTAACCCACACCCCCTGTGCTCTCCAACCACACACACTTGCTGTCCACTTAGTTTTTCTTCTTCCCTCTCAGTCCTGATGCAGGGTTTCGACCTGAAATGTTCACCTACACCTTTTGCCTCCACATGCTGCTCGAACTGCTAAGGTCTTCCAGCATCTGCAGTCTTTTGTCTTAATATATATATCCTTCCCCTGATCAGGGGAACTGTAATTGATACATGTAAAGAAATTGAAATAAAATGCTGTGTTCTGCACAGATGTTTTCATATTCTGCTACTGAGATTAATTCTGTTCTGTCTAAAGTCTTTTAGAAAGAATAATTTTCCAAATCAAATATTAAGTTTGCTGAGAATTAAATAGCTACAATGTATTTATATTGAGCTTTTAACATGATAAATACATGGTTTAACATTTCACGGTCCTAGGTAGGAAAGTTTGATAATGAGCCACACAGGGAGATGTAAACTGATGACCAGAAACTTGGGGTAGGGTTTCAGTGGAAGAAAGAGGAGCAAAGGGTTTAGGTAGGGAATTCTAGAGCCTTGGGTCTTGGTAGCTGAAGGCCCAGCTGCCAGCAGTGAAGCAAATCAATCTGAGGATAATCAACAAGCTCGAATGGAAGGAGAACAAGTCTTTCTGTTGTTGGGCTGGAGGAGGCTAGAACTGGAGAGTGGTGAGACCAGGAGAGACTTCCTAAACAAGAATAAGACTTTGAGGTATTGTTTAGCCAGAGGACATTATAGGTCAATGAGATGAGGAACATTGATCCAATTGTGAGTTAGGACCCGGGGAATAGAGTTTTGGATGATCTATGATTTACTGAGGGTAGAACAGGAGGCTGGCCTGGTGTCCATGGATAGCCTTGCCTTGAGGTAACAAAGATATGGAAATGTGTTCAGCAGAAGAACTAAGGATCGGCCAGGCCAGGCAATTTTATATTGATGAAAATAAATAGTCTTAGAGGTGGCACGGGTATACGGACTGACCCCATGACACCCTTCAGATATGTTAAGATTGTGAGTAAGCTGCTTCAGTACCAGATGCTGCTAGGGAGATGGATGATGTTCGTGACCAGGGAGCGGAATTTGTGATGGGATTAGAGGGTTTGGGTTTTCCCAATACCTGGAGGAAATCCCTCTCAATCTGACAATTAAGTGACTGGAGGGGTTGAAAGAAGTGGTAACAAGGTGTATTGATGTTTATAAAAATTAACCTTTTTTTCTCTCCTCAGATTTCTGGCTTCTGCAGCTTTTTGACTTTTCATTTATTCAGTCAATGTGCACTTTGGGGAAATGTAGATGAGAAATAGGAGCAAGGCAAGGCCTAGATCATTGGGAAACACCACAGTATGCGTGTGTGAAGGGCAAGGATACCTGTTGTTGGACAGCTGGACAGGAAAGAATGGAAACAGTTGAGTGTGTTTCCACCCTGCTAGATGATGGTGGAATGGTGCTTGAGGAGAATAATATGATCCACTCTGTCAGAAGCTGTGTTGATTGAGACGGAAGATGAAGGATGGATTACATTTCAGTCACATAGGCTATTATTTGGGATTCAAATATACAACACCATGCCTGTCATTTCTATAAATACATGTAAACAAATTCTACTGCATGCTACGTTCCTCAGCCTTACTGTACTGTTACAGTTTTTAAACTAGTTTGTGAAATAAACTAATTGTCACAAAATTTCATTTAATCTCCTTTGGCTGGTTTAAAGTTTCATCATTTTATGAAAAATCTTTGTAAATGGTGTAACTGTAGATATAAATTATATTGTAGATATAACATCATTATATTGTGCTAATATAGGAAAATGTTCTTTGATTTCTTTTCCCTGTAACTCTGATTATATCAGGTAGGTCACCTCGTTCCTGTACATGAGTGTGGCCTGTTTATTTTATGTTAGAGTGTCCCCTAGAGTTGAGATTTGCTGCAAAATAATTTCTTGGACTGAATTTCACTTGGAAGTGAATTTATTGGATTTCTTGTACACAAGCTATCTGAGTGGAGTTCTAATTTCATTGATACATTTAACCAAATTCTATTAAATGAAGCAACACCTAACTTTTCCATAATGGCTTTTGTACCCTGAAAGGTATTTCTAAATGCTTTCAAGGTGGTGAAAATTCACTAAATCTGAGAAATTGTTTTCCATTTATAAAATTGCTTATGGTACTTGCAAATAACTCATGGGCTTGGAGTCAGGTGCAAAGACAGTTTTGAAGTGTCTGATGTGATTCTTTAATGAAGAGACTACAGCCTTGTACAATGAGTGGAGTTCCAAGGTTAGTTGCAGTTATTGGATGGAGTTGACAAATGGATGGAGTGACTAAAACGTCACTTTCCTGGTGATGAAGACTTATGAGTGAAATAAACTTTGCGGAGATGGTTCATGCAATTATTCATCTATTAGCACGGGTTTACACACCAGGTCGATGTATGCTTTAACTGTTCAATAATGTCTCTTTTCCTTTTTATAGCTGCCTCTGTCACCCCTAGTGATTGTCTCAGCAGTGTTTAGTATTTTTCACATAAGTGATGGCTTATCATTTTTCTTAAGATGCAATATGAAGAGCAATTAAATCATCCAATCAAAAAAAATACATAACTCTGTTAAATATTAAATAGATGAAGTAACCCATGATTAAATATTATTTAAAAAATATCCTGCTGCATCTCATTTTGATTGCTTTGGATTAAGCTTCCAAGTTGCATGTAACCTGGAACTGTAGTGTAACTTCCCCTCTAACATTGAGTGGTACTGATTGGACTACTATTATTTTCATGGACTCTCCCTGGATTGCTATGTCTGTTTGGTCTCTGAAGTCTAATTATGCTTAATATTCACGTTTGCAGCTGGAGGACCAGAGCTTTATAATGGAACAACTGAAAAGGGAACTGGAGGCAAAAAAGGAAGAGCTGGCTACCATCCAGGGCTCACTGCGGAACTCTGAGCAGGTATAGAGTAGAGGAGCAAGAGTGGGATAATGAATGGGCTGTATCGTTTCCTTTCCGCCCCACCCCACCCCACCCCACCTTTACTCTGGAAGGTACTGACGTGATGAGGTACAGTTACACGGCTGCTGGCAATACCCTAGTTTGTCACTCCTCAAGCTTAGATTTACATGAATACATACTCCACCATAAACCATTGGATAGCAATCTTGAAGCTGTGATTCATTTCCCACCCTCCACCCCCCCCCCCCCCCACCTTCATTTCAGGGGCACCAAGAGCTATTGTTTCCACAAAGATAGGCCCAGATTTTCACAGTGCAGAAACATGCTTGATCCATGTTGCTTGATAGTGTAAAAGAACCTCCAGTATCACTATCGTATAATGAATATTTGCCTATTAATAGTTGGAGAGATAATGGGACAACATTAGCACAAAGGAGACCTACTCCAACACACTTGGATAACTGGCATCATTAGCAAAAATAATATTAAATAGAAATGTTCAGAGCGATGGTGAAAGAGCAAGGAGCTGGATAGCTCTTTCCTAACTAGCCTAATTCACAATGATGAGATTCAAGGTAAAGGGGATTTTACTCTTGTCACCTAAAGGACAAATTGATCCAATTCTGTATTTACTTCTGACAAATGAATATCCAGCTTTTTGAATGGATATGGATGGATCTTGAGATTTTATTCAGTAAAGTGCTGTGTCATTCGGGGTGTATGAACTGATCTTGAGATTTCATTCAGTGATGCACTGTAGTAATGAGGACCGGGTGCTTTGGTTGCAGGCAGGCACTGAGATGAATTCCAGACTGCAGGGCCTTGAGGCAGAGAAGGACAATCTGAGGAAGACTGTGGCTGAGAAGGAGGCTGAAGCATACTCGCTGAAGAACATGATTCAGGAGAGGGAGATGGTGATGCGCACTGAGAAGGACAAGGCCTCGAGGGAGCTGGAAGAACTCCAGGGAAAATTTATGGAGAAGGTCAGAGTTCTTAAATTATCAGTCCAGCTTTGGCTGTCTGTTTATTTATTATATAAGTTTCAGCCGTCACTCTATTGATAGCAGTTCCATTACAGAATCAAAATCTATGGGTTCAATCATCCCTCTGGAGTGCAAATTCTAGCCTGAAACCAGTGCGGGACTGAGAGAGTGCTGCACTATCTGAGGTGTCATCTGTCAGGTGAAACTTTAGACTGTGGCACCATCTTCCCTCTCTGATAAACATTATGCCCCATGGAACTATTCAAAAAAGACCAGGAGTCCTGGCCAGTATTTATTCCTCAACCAATGTTACTGAATTTTCTTTAATTTTATCATTGCTATTTGTGGTATCTTGCTTTGCAATGCCTGCCAACATTGCAGCACCAACTGTGACTGGAAATGTAAGTATCTGAGGGAAGAGCAGACACGTAAGCATTTCAGATGTGTCACTGTTGAACAGCATTTAAGAGAGAATATAGTGAGGAGGTGAAGAAACTAAATGGAAAGTAACTTTGTGGAAACAGTGGACAGTGATATGGAGGGTGTGGTATAAAGTGAGACATTAGGAGAGCTACTGAGATGAATGGGAATAGTGGAGGTGCTGAGGCAGAGGACAGGGAAGCTGTTGCATTTGTTTTTCTTTCCTCCAGTTACTGCCGAAAATCAGCCGGCTGTGTGCTGTCTTTTGATTTGTATTTCAGGCAAACCGAGAGCAGCTGCTTCAGCAGAAACTTCTAGACGAACAGTTCCACATGGTCCAGGGGACAGTGACTGAAGCTGAGAGCATCATTCAAGATGCTGTCGCAAAACTTGATGATCCGCTGCACATTCGATGCACCAGTTCGCCAGGTAGGAATGTGCCCTTGGGTTTAAACATTGTCACTGTGGGACTTCAGTTGTCATCTTTGAGGAGAATAACAGCATGTAAGAATGCAACATAATGTTATTCTGAAGCAGCTTGTGATAAAAATTGTTCAGGAAATATTTTACAAATTATGGCTTAATAACAAGAATCCTATCGAGAGGTGGTGTTGTGTTGTCACAGTGGGCACCCAATCATCCTGGCTCCCTCCTGTTCTCAACATTTATGATGACGCTTGTGCACCGGCGTAAACGTTTCTATATTCCACAAAGAATCTTCCCCACTTTGCTTGTTATCTTCTACCCCACTATTTACCAAATTAATTTTGCACACTAACATATAAAGTATACAATATAATTCAGTCCTATGTCAAGTTACTGCACCATATTCTAATAGGCAGCTTGTTACCCAAATAACAATTGAGTGCTTTAGCACACCTGTTATTGAAGGAAGCTTGCTCTCTAGTTCACAGTTAGAAACAGCTGTGTCCTGTTCCCCTGGCAATGTTTGTTCACTGAGTTTATGATCAACTGGGGGAGGGAGAACAGTTGTAAAATAGAGCTTTAAACCTGCATTTGAGTGCCCTGCAAGACCTTGTGACAGCTTTGTGTAGGCTTATTGAATAATGGTGGGAAAGCCCCAGGATGCGTCTTGTTTGCATTGCACCAATTAAAAGGAAGAACTGACCTTTCCATCTCTTGTAGATTACCTAATCAACAGGGCAGAGGCAGCCTTGGAATCGGTGAACTTGATGCAACAAGGACACTCTCAGTACCTAAAGAACATGGCAGGTACAGTCACCTCTGTCTCAATTCTGTACAGACAGTTTTGCAAGCGAGGATTCCAGAAGCCAAATTTACGTTTGCTGTAACGGTGAAGTACTTTCTCGTAGTTTCTTCCTTCACTTTTCTGGGATTTTCCGATTAGCTGAGAGTCTGGATACATCCCCGTTTCGAGGTGCTCACTGTTACTATTCTGTCTGCTTGACCTTAAACAAAACAGTATGAAAGCTTGGTAGAGATTACACACTATCCTACCCCATTGCATTTTGCTATGTGAAGATTCAGAAGATGCTTATCCTGCAATGGTTTCTTACTCAAGTCGTCACATCAGGTTACAGGTTGCGTAACTACGAACACTGAGAATGTCATGGCCAAGCTTAATATGGTCTTCAGATGATGAATGTGCATATTGTAGCAAAGGGTTATTGGACTTGGGTCCAATAACCTTTCTCCATGGTTACTGGGACCTGTTGTAAGTAAGGGTCCCACAGTTCACCATGATGTAGAAACAGGGTGCAGATGTGAAATAATAAAGGCAAGAAGTTGCTTATGAATGTGTTGTACAAGGCACCTGACAGTAACCACATGGTAGGACAGGGTGTAAAGGAAGAAATAATGGGAGCTTGCCTGGAAGGTATGGTAACAGTTGGAGGATTTTAATCTGTAGACTGGAAAAGTCAGATGGGTAAAATAGCCAAGGTGAGGAGTTCATGGTGGCTTTGGGATAATTTCCTAGAACAGCACACTCTGGAGATAACCAGGGAGCAAGATGTACTAGACATTGTACTGTGCAAAGGTATGGGGTTAATTCATTACTTCAATAAAAGTTTGCAACAATAATGCTATGATATCATGAGGGAGAGAAAAATAGGTCGCAGCCCAGCTTTTTAAACTTTATATAAGAGAAACAACAAGGGCACGAAATCAGAGCTAGCTAAGGACACAGCTAAGGGGCTCTTTCAGAATGTACAGAGTAGAGACATTCCAACAAGAAAGAATATTGGACCCACCATCTGTGGTTAAATAAAAAAGTTAAAGATAGGATCAAACTTAAAGAAAAACATACAGTATATTTGTGCAAAGACAGATCACAGGTCAAAACATTAAATAGAATGCAAGAAAATACATCAAAGAATGATTAAAAGATTAATAAAGAAGGAAAAATTAGAGGACAAAATTAACCAGCCAGAAAGATAAAATATCTGTAGAAAAGAATTTAAAGTGACCATTGGTGTTGTAGAAAATGATTCTGAGAATTAATAATGGAAAACATGGAGATGGCAGTTGAATTAAACAGATGTTTTGTTCAGTCTGCACTATGAAGGAGACAAGTAACATCCCAGAAACAGTCTGGAATTACAAGAGGGTGGGGAAGGGTGGAGGAATTTCAGAAAATTGCTACTGCCGGGCAGTAGTACTAAGCAAATGGTTGGAACTTACAAGTTCCTGTCCTGATGGAGTTCAACCCTGGATCTGGGAGAAAGTGACCAGTGAGATAGTTGATATGTTGAGTTTAATTTTTCAGAATTCTGTAGATTTGAGGAAGATTCCATTAGATTGGAAAAAAAATAGCAAATGTTATCTCCTGTATTCAAAAAGAGTCCCAGGAAGACAGAAAGAACCTGTAGACCAGTTAGCTTAACATCATTTATAAGGAAGATATTAGAAGCTGTTATTAAAGACATTGTGGCAGGGCACTTAGAAAACTTTAAGGTAAATGGGCAAAGTCAAAATGTTTTTGTGGAAAGGAAATCAAACTCTAATAAATTGGTCAGCATGATAAAGTAACTTGCTGTAGATAAAGAGAAACCTGCGATGTACCATGATTAGATTTGCAAAAGGCTTTTGTTTAGGTACTGCGTCAAAGGTTATTGCAGTGAATAAGAGCTGAAAGTGTGGGAGTTAACACATTGCCATGGATCTGACGTTGGCTGGCTAACATGGGATAACTGGGTCTTTTTCTGGTGGCAAGATATAAAGAATGTCATGGATCTGTGCTGGGGCCTCAATCCTTGTAGGAATGGCACCAGAGCTACAATTGCTACATTTTCAGATGATGAAAGATAGCAGAGTAAGTTGTGAAGATGACATAAGAAACTACAAAAGAATATTGATAGGCAAAGAGCAGTCAAATGGAACTTCATGTGGAAAAATGTGAATTTTGGCAGGAAAAATAAGAAGTGTGTTGTTGAAATGATGAGTTTGCAAAAGTTTGAGATGCAGAGAGATCGGAGTGCCCCAGTGCACAATTTGCAAATGCAGGTAACTACAAGTAATTAGGAAGGCTAACAAAAGGCTATCATCGCCAAGTGAATTGAATACAAGTGGAGTTTATGCTTCATTTATACAGGGGATTGTCAAGACCACATCTGGAGTACTGCAAAATTATTTATGGAAGAGTGTTAATGCAGTGGATCAGTTCAGGAAAGGATTATTAGACTAATACCTGAAATGGGCAGGTTGTCTTGTGAGAGAAGGTTGGACAAGCTTAGGAGTACGAGATGACTGAAATATAGGAATCTGAGGTTGGCTGTGCAGACGATGATTCCTTTTGTAGGAGAATCTAGAATTAGGAGTCTCCATTCAGAAACAAGTGGGCAACTCCTTAAGACACAGATGAGACGCAATTTTTTCTTGAAGGTCATAAGTCTTTGGGAAACTTCCTCAGAGGACAGTGGAAGCAGAGTTTTTGAACACTTTTAAGGCAGTGGTGGGTAGAGTAGGTAGCGATGTGATAGGCAAGGTGGTAAAAGGCAATACAAAGTTGAACATGATCTTAAGGGAATTGTGGGGCTGAGTGGCCTCCTCTGCTCCTCGTTCGTACGTTCAAATCAGTTAGCTCAAAAATCGTGATTAGAATGCCTTGGCGCCAAACTTGGTGATTTAGGAGCCTGAGCTTATTAAGACCTGACTTGTATTAATATCAAAAATACCTTAATTGGGTTTAAGAAAAATAATCATTAAAGACCAAGTTGTAGGTGTTGAGGAGAGTCACCTCAAATTTTCAATACGTTGAAGCCTTTTGAAAGCATTGTGAAAATCATTTTATGAAGTGTGTATTTCTCCCTTGATCTGCTGATTCTCTGTACAATGAGTGTTCACTGAATTATCCCCTTCTATTTGCTACTCTTATTTTCCATTGGTTCCCACAGATGCCAGCAGCCTCTTGCAGGCATTGACCAGATTCGCACATTTGGCTGCTGACACCATAGTAAATGGCAGTGCCACTTCACACCTGGCGCCCACTGATCACGCTGACAGTGAGTATTGAGTGCATGTGGAGTCTTCCAGATGAAGGGTCTTAATCCGAAATGTCAACTGTCCATTTCTCTTCACAGATGCTGCCTGACCTGCTGAGTTCTTCCAGCATCTTGAGTGTTGCTGAAGTTAGCACTGATCCAATAGTTAGGCATCAGCTCCCTAGACCCAAAGCATACAGAATGCAATCACTGTGGGGAAAAATTGTCCTAAAGTAATCACCACAAATAGCGTTCCTTGGGGAACATTGAAGCCTGTTGAAAACAATGTGAAAATTATTTTATAAAAATAAGTTTTATTTTCTTCCATCCCCACAGGACTGACAGACAGCTGCAGAGAGTGTGGGAAGGAGAGCCTACGCTATTTGGGTGAATTGAAGGATAAGCAATCAGTTGCCCGTGCAGACCCTGTTGATGTGAGGAATGTGATTCAGAGCATTCTTGATCTTGGCAAGGTATGATCAATCCAGGACTTTCAGCTGAGAGGTCATATTCTTAAGTGACCTTGGGAAAGCCCAAGTTGGCATGTATGTGAACTTCCAAGAAGGATCTGATAACTTTCCACATGAAAAGCTGCAAAATTCAATTCACTGCATTTGGGATTTAGCATAAACTTCAAGAGGAATATTAATTTCTTTGCAAGGTGGAGATTCAGTTGCTATGAAGTTGTTAACTCTGCTTTAAATGGGAAATCATTGACATGTATCAAGGAGTTCCATTTTTAACATTCTGGAGGTGGATCTCTCTGACCCCACGAACGGGCAGTACTGGGTTTTTAGGCTATTGCTGTGAAACCTGTAATTGCAGTGCAGATGGCAGCAGGTAGTCTGGTTCTGTGACCATTCCAATGGTCAGGGATGCCCATAAGGAAGCTAGCACTAGGAGCAACCCCAAGACTAATGCCTCATTTAATTGCATCTTGATTGATCTGTAGTTTAACTTCATCTGCCCTCAATAGTTCCGTAATCCTTTACACCTTGTTCTCAGTCACACACACACACAGACATGCAACACTACCAAAGAAATGACTGTGGACCAGTTGGAAGCTTTTGCATTCTGAAAAATGGATTCTCTTAGTTTGCAACGTAACAACTTCAATGGCCACTGGATCTTTACCTTGCGAAGAAATTAAGATTTCTTCTTGAAATTTACGCTAAATCCCCAGTAAACTGCTTCTGTTCTTTTTAAACCTGATTTGTCACTGCATCCCGTCACAGTTTAGACTGTGGAACTTCCACATAAATCTGGGGAAAACTCCTTGTACTGCAGTGTTTGAATCCGATCAGAATCTGACTCTGACTCCGTGTCATGACAGCACTTTCCTAGAATGAGACCTAGGTTACAACAGTCTGAAAATGCCTTGGTAACTGAACCCTGAGACCCCTGGAAGTATTACTGTTTTATTCAAGAGGATGCATGTCAATGATTTTGACATGCATCCTCTTGGATAAAGCAGCAATATTCATATAAATGTAATCATTTTTATTGCAGAATAGTAACTCTTACGAGAAAACAAATTCATATTGTATTAAGGATTTATATTCCAAGCAATCTTCAGTAGATATTTTCAATGTTTTTTAAAAAAAAATAACTGGAATAGAGGTTCTTAATTTTTTTTCCCCTCAGGAATTGAGGCCCAAAAGCATTGATGTCAGACAGGAGGAGCTTGGTGACATGGTGGATAAAGAGATGGCAGCAACATCTGCAGCCATTGAAGATGCAGTAAAGAGGATTGAGGTTGGATAGAATCTACCTTCATAGCAAGCAGATAATCATGGTTATCAAAAGTTTCCCTGATTTCATGCAAAATTGTAATGCCTAAAATGATTTACCTTTTCTGATATTAAGAATATAAATTATCAGATGACTAATGTAATCAGTTTTATTGCAGAATAATAACTCTTGAAATGTCTTTACACATTTCTGGGCAGTTTCCTGTAGTTTTCTTCCACCTTGGTCTAATCCCGGGCAGAGAGAGCAAGTAATTTCTCTGAACATCCTGAAACAATGAATACCTTGGTGATATCAATTACTAAATTCCTCTGCACTTCAGTCAAGCTTGATAAACCCATCTTAATGATCAAAAGCAATTGAACACTGTACTTAATAGCTTTGTTCTTAAGTAGTTATTATGTGAGGGGAGCTTTGCTATATTTTACTTGTTGAGAGCTAGTTGATCATGTGATACATTACTCATGGTGAATATTAGTATAAACTGATGGTGGCACATGAATGTAGTGAGTTCTGAAATGGTCAGTTAAAATGCAGGTTTTTTGTGTTAAAGGTGTTTTTAAAATATGCCTGATTATATCTAAAACTAACAAAATTCAGATGGAGATCTTAGTTTATTCTATTTCATGGCAAATATGCTTGGCGTTCTTGATGGTTTAAAACATACCAGCAGGGAAGTGTTAGCCCACATTGTGTTGGAAAATCTTAGTTTGTATTGACTTCTGGAGTGTGGCGCTGTCCAGTACATTCTCAATTGCAGGCAAAGAGCTGAAAGCCTTCACTATTGTTTTAAATTGCAGGAAATGATGAAGCAAGCCCGACAAGGAAGCTCTGGGATTAAACTTGAAGTTAATGAAAGGTTTGTGAACTCCTATCATGCACAGAACCCAGTTTATTTTAAAAAACTGCTTTGATATTTATTTTTGCCACTGTACACTGAGGTTTTCACATTATCTTTGTTGCAGAATTTTAAACTCTTGCACCAGTCTTATGAAGGTAAGAACCATGCACTGTGGTTTTCAGGCGGTTATCAGATGGTAAATCCTATGGTAGTGATAGTTTTGACAGTGTTTCACTGAACAAATTCTTTGCTTTAACACCTTGTAATTACTGCATGTAAAAAGAAAGAGAGTTCAGTACATTCTGGTGTAGAGCCATGTCAAAATGGTTGCTTCTGAAGATGCGTTGAGGAGGAGATGTTTCATTTAAACAGATGTTCTGCTGCAGCAGAGGGTTTGAGGTTTTGTCAAACTTGCTGCCTTTTAATCTAGAGTTTCTCATCAGAATATGTGTATGTTACTGACTTTTAAACTTGGATTTTCCCTCATTTCAGGCAATAAGGCAATTGGTGATGGCCTCAACAAGCTTGCAGAAGGAGATTGTGGAAAGTGGAAGGGTAAGCATACTTAGTGATCCAATAGAAGGAAAGACAAGTATCACATTACCCCTTCAGCTATATTAGGCTTGATCACTCTGAAATGGGTGAGTCACTGTTAAATTGACAGTGGATGTTCAACTACTTCCTGCTTTTTTTAAATTACGATCTATTGGTTCCTGCCTGCAATTTTTTAGGCAAAACTTAATATAGGCACCCAGAATGAAGGGTCTTGACCCTAAATGTCAACTGCCTGTTTCCCTCCGTAGATGCTGCCTGACCGAGTTCCTCTCTAGTATCTCGTGTGTTGTTCCAGATTCCAGCATCTACAGACTCCATTGGGCCTTCCCCACCCAGACACAGGCCCATGAGGATGAACACACGCTCCTGGCACCTGTTGCTTTGGAGAGATTAGAGTGCAAAATAATCTGAAGCTAATTCAGGAAAAATAGGCAAACTCCTCTGACAGTTTTAATATTGTATAAAGCCAGCTGCATCTGTGGACATGCATGAAAGATGTTTTGTGAATTTGGTTAATGATCAAGTAATTGTCATTTACAGGGAGCAGCATCTCCAAAAGAATTCTATGCAAAGAATTCCCGCTGGACGGAAGGCCTAATCTCTGCCTCCAAAGCTGTGGGATGGGGTGCCACACAGTTGGTGTAAGTACTAACTGGGCAGTAATTCTTTCTTGCTCTTTGTGTACAATAAAAGGGGAGTTTAGTCCCTATATTACTAGAAATGGAGAAAATACCTACCTCTAATAGTGAAGATAGTATTGCAATGGAAAATGTGTTAGGAAATAACTAGATTTAATGCAGCAAGAAACAAGTGTTGCCACAGAATAGTGACCTGATGATGATGATTTTAGACTGATGGAGAGATTTGTTCAGCCTCTCTACAACTCAGGCACCAAGCAAAACTTCTGCTCCCTGTTTTATGGCAATACTTGGAATTGCTTTTGAAGCAGATGCCTGCTCCCTGATACATAACTAGAATACATGTAGGCTGATAACTGTCTGTGTTTGTGATTATCCTCTAACCAGGCTGTAATTCTGGTTCACTTTCCTTGCCCGGTTTGTATTTCCATCAGGCTTCACAAAGTCTGGAATTGCATTTCATTCCTTCAGTCCTCTTATAAAAAGAGGTGAACTTAAGTTCTGTCATTTTGAGAAATGGTGGCTGTAAAATTCTATTGCACAAAATTTCCCATTATAGAGAAATGCAATGGTTTTTACTCAAGGTTCCTCTGAGTGAATCTAGACACATGCTTCAACTCTTTAGTCCTTTAATATTTAGTTTCTAGCCCAAAATAAGAATTTTACCTAACAACAAAAGGTCAACTCTTAAACTTGCTGTATAAAGAAATTAGTGTTTACAATGATGCACTTTGTGGCTACCTTAGTATTACCAACTACTTCGGCCACAGGCTTCCAGCATGATCAGAATTGTTTAGGGAGAAGTATTCTGTCCCTGGTACCATTGTTACATTTAAAACTATGCAGCATTAAGTGTGTGTTCACTGCTGTTAATGTTGAGGGCTACTTATTACGACAATGTACTGTAAGTGTAGGTATATCTCACCTTTCATTCAAGGAACACCCTGCTGTTCTATAACTACCCACTAGGTGGCACATGAGAATTACTGACCATCTTACCCACCATTCAGGTTATTTTCATTGATGTTAGATGCCCTGGAACCTATGGAAACACTTGTGCCCACTTTCTATAAGAGGTGGCCTTTGAAGTGTAGCTTGAAGAAATCATGCTTGTATAAGTTTAGGTCACTTTTCTTTCCCCCCTCCTCCCAAAACCCCCAAATAATTTTTAAACGCAGAGATATTGTGCTGTTGCAATAAAGCCCAAGGCTCAAGTGAGTTGAGATTGAGCTGTCAGGGAGCAAGGAACCTATGAACTTTCCTTCTGCTCAGATGATCAAAGTTGCTGCAGGGGATTGTAGAGGTGGTGATTTATACAGGGCAACATCTTGTGTGATCAGTTCTTTTGGAGGTCCAGCTCTTGGAGGAAATTCCATGATTTAATGTTTAGCTTTTCCATAGGCCCACTCTTCTCTGGGAAGAGACATCCAGGGGAAACCAGGCTATTTAATTAAGTAACTAATCTACACCCATCTAGCCCACTTCCTACCATAGAAACCATGATCAAATTCACAGAAGTATACACACTGTTCCTTCATGCCTTCCTTTGGGCTTTTGCCAAAGCTTCAATAAGCATTCTAGTCCAACCCACTGGGAACTGAGTTCATTTTTTCAGATCAGTTTTTATTCTTCTTACCTACCTATTTTTCATTGACCAGCAATAACTCTGGAAGCAGATGCTTTCCTCAAACTTCTATTTTGCTGCTTGGTTAGTGGTTTCCCTGCTGAATTAGAGCACAAAATGTTAGGAGCAGTAGACCATCTTGTCCTTGGTCAGCTCCACTGTACTCTAGGTCATGGTTGATCTACCACACCATCTCCATAGACCTCAATATCAAGAAATATTAATGAATTCTGTGACTTGACCCCTACAGCCCTCCAGGGTAGTAAATTCTAAAGACGAGTAAAGAAATTTCATCTGTGACAAATAAGCTGCCCATTTATTCTGAGACAGTGACCCCTGGTCCTAAATTGCTCATCTTAGAGAAACATCCTTCCACATCCAATCTGTGGAGCCCTTTGAATTTTGTACACTTCAGGAAGATCACCTTTCATTCTTCTAACCTCCCTACATACAAGCCTAGCCTATTCAATCACATGCTGTAAACCCACCAGTCTGCTGAATCTTCTCTGCACTCCCTCACTGGTAAGGAGACCAAAATAGCATACAATTTTGGGTGCAGCATCATCAAATCCCTGTGTGAAAGCCTATAAAAAGAAACAAAGTTATCATTTTGTAGATTAGGTACTTGATAAAACTGCAACTGGATGACAAAAAACTTCACTCTTCCAAAGCATTTAACCATCATTTCTCAGCGTAGCAGCTGATGGCCCTGCTGTGAACTTCTGGGGGTTTTATTTCATACCTTCAGTAATCAGGTCTTAGGGTAAACAGTGCTGGCCCCATGCATCAAGATGAAATGATCTAAAGGAATGCTTTTGCTTGTTTTTTGGAATCCAGAGATTCAGCTGATAAAGTCGTCCTCAAGACCGGGAAGTATGAAGAATTGATTGTTTGCTCACACGAGGTTGCAGCCAGCACAGCACAGCTTGTAGCTGCATCAAAGGTGAGGAGACTAATAACATCAGGTCTTAATTGTGCAGGAGAAAGAAAATAAGGGAAGAGGAAGCAGATGGAGAATTTAGTACAACTGAAATAGGGATATTACCAATTGTCAGGGTTTCATTTACTGGGATTAGTTTGCTAATAGAAAACAAAATAACTTGAAGGGAACATCTGAGATACAGCCACCAGTGATGGAGCAGACACAGATAGTGACTATGCATCCTACAGAGGTTGATTTCACATTGTTTACAATTCTTCCATTGAGCCCTCTAACCCAGCACATGCCTTTCACTCTCCTGACAATACAACTGCTTCATTCCTGCACCCAGTCCATTGTTGATGGGGCCTCTTTTGCCACCTGCCTCTCCAAACTGTTGCTGCACCCTAATCTCTACCTTTCCCATTTCTCATCTATTATTTTAAAATAGATAAGAGGCAGGCAACATCAATGCAATTTACCTGCTCAAATCACAAACTTGTCCTCCATTGTTGATGTAATTTAGGTGAAAGCAGACCGGAGCAGCAGAAACCTGTCCCGACTGCAACAAGCCTCCAGGCACGTGAATGAAATGGCTGCCAATGTAGTGGCATCAACAAAATCAGGACAGGAACAGATTGAAGATAAAGGTAAACAGACCCCACTAAGTTAATTGGGTTTTACCAGCAGTTTGATATTTGACATTGTGTTCATTTATATTGGGGCATTGACATTACTGTTTAAATATCTTTTCCAGATACTATGGATTTTTCTGGAATGTCAAGGATTAAACTTAAAAAGCAGGAGATTGAAACACAGGTAAGTTACTACTTTTAGTCAGTCACCAGCTACAGCAACTTAGTCATGTTATGCCATTTGAGGGACAGCACTAATGGAATATTGAATTTGTCATTGTTACAGTAAACTCACTTGTGCTCGATTCTAAGGGGCTCCCTACCTAGATAAGAATATGCATGTGCTATAGTGCAACACAGTCACCAGCTTGCTCCCAAGGATGGAGCAGATTTCCAAGGAGAGACAAATAGTCTAATACAAGTTAAGAGGTGATCTCATTGAAATGTATGAAATTCTTACAAGGTAGATGTGGGATGATGATTCTCATGGCTTGAATGCCTGAAAGTAGGAGTCACAAGATCACAAGACAAGGGAGCAGAAGCAGGCCATTCGGCCCATCGAGTCTGCTCCAAGGAAAAGGGAAAAAGAAATGGGGTGGGGAAAAAAAACTATTCTAATCCCATTTTCCAGCCTTATCCCCATATCCCTTGATACCCTGACTATTTAGATATCTGTCTATCTCCTCCTTGAACACCCCCACTGATCTGGCCTCCACTGCTGTGCGTGGCAAGGAGTTCCACAATTTCACCACCCTCTGGGTAAAGAAATTTCTCCTCATCTGTCTTGAAACTGTACCCTCTGGTACTGGACTCGCCCACCAAGGGAAACAGCCTAGCCACATCTACTCTATCCTTACCTGTCAACATTTTAAATGTCGCTACGAGGTCCCCTCTCATTCTTCTGTACTCCAGTGAGTACAGTCCAAGAGCCGACAAACGCTCATCATATATAAGCCCTTTCATTCCCGGAATCATTCTCGTAAATCTCCTCTGAACCCTCTCCAACGTCAGCACATCCTTCCTAAGATGTGGGGCCCAAAACTGCACACAGTATTCCAAATGAGGCCTCACTAGTGCCCCGTAGAGCCTCATCAACACTTCCTTACTTTTATACACTATACCTCTCGAGATGAATGCCAACATAGCATTCGCTTTCTTAACCACCGATCCAACCTGGTGGTTAACTTTTAAGGTATCTTGTACGAGTACCCCCAAGTCCCTTTGTACTACCGTACTATCAATCTTCTCTCCTTCTAGATAATAATCTACCCGCTTATTTCTGCTTCCAAAGTGTACAACTGCACATTTCTCAACATTGAATCTCATCTGCCATTTCCTTGCCCATTCTCCTAAACTGTCTAGGTCCCTCTGCATCCTTTCTATTTCCTCTATGCTCCCTACTCCTCCACTTATCTTGGTGTCATCCGCAAACTTAGCCACACAACCATTTATTCCATCATCCAAATCATTGATGTACAAGGTAAAAAGGAGCGGCCCCAACACCGAGCCCTGCGGCACACCACTAGTAACCGGTAACCAACCAGAACGAGATCCTTTTATTTCCACCCTTTGCTTCCTGCCAACCAGCCAATGCTCCACACATTTTGCTACCCTACCCATAATTCCATGACCTCTCATCTTATTAATCAGTCTCTTGTGAGGCACCTTATCGAAGGCCTTTTGAAAGTCAAAATACACAACGTCTACCGCCTCTCCCTTATCCACCCTACCTGTGATTTCTTCAAAAAACTCCAATAGGTTGGTCAGACAGGACCTCCCCTTCACAAAACCATGTTGACTAGGTCCAACCTTGCCTTGCGCCTCTAGGTATTCGGTAACCTCCTCCTTGAGGATAGATTCCAATAATTTTCCCACCACTGACGTCAGACTAATAGGTCTGTAATTGCCTTTGTGCTGCCTCCCACCTTTCTTATACAACGGAACTACATTCGCTACCCTCCAGTCCTCCGGAACCATGCCAGAATCTATTGATTCCTGAAAAATAATCGCCAATGCCTCCGCTATCTCTACAGCCACCTCCTTCAGAACCCGGGGATGCACCTCATCTGGTCCGGGAGACTTATCAGTCTTAAGCCCCTTTAGTTTTCCTAGCACCTTCTCCCTATTAATCTCAACTGAACTCAGTTCCAATTCATGAGACTCCTGACTAACGGGCACATTGCTTATGTCCTCCACGGTGAAGACCGATGCAAAATATTCATTCAATTCCCTTGCCATCTCACTATCGTCCATTATAATACCTCCTGCACCATTATCAATTGGTCCTATGTCAACCCGTGTCTCTTTTATTCCTTATGTATTTAAAAAAACTCTTAGAATCCTTCCGAATGTTGTCTACCAGCTTCCTTTCGTAACTCATCTTTGCTTTCCTAATGACCTTCTTAGTTTCTCTCTGCAGATTTTTAAAAACTTTCCAATCTTCTGTTTTCCCACTAATTTTTGCTACTTTGTACGCCGCCCCTTTTGCTTTTATTTTATCCTTCACCTCCCTCGTTATCCACATCTGTGCCTTTTTTCCATTCAAAACCTTTTTTCTTGGAATATATCTGTCCTGCATTGTCCTTATTTCCTGTAGAAATTTCTTCCATTTCTCCTCTGCTGTCCCTCCAGCTAACTTACTCCTCCAATCAATTTGGGCCAACTCTTCTCTCATACCTTTGTAATTTCCCTTATTCCACTGAAATATCGATACACCAGTTATCAGCTTCTCCTTCTCAAACTTGAAACTAAACTCAATCATATTGTGATCACTTGTTCCCAGTGGTTCCTTTACCTTTAGTTCCCTAATCACCTCGGGTTCACTACACAGAACCCAATCCAAAACAGCCGATCCCCTGGTGGGCTCCTCAATAAGTTGCTCCAGAAAAACATCCCTTAGACATTCCACAAACTGACTCTCCTGAGTACTACCGCCTTGCTGGATTTCCCAGTCCACCTTCATGTTAAAATCCCCCATAATTATCTTCACATTGTCACTCTGGCACGCTTTTTCTATCTCAATCTGCAACTTATGGTCCACTTCCTGACTGCTGTTCAGGGGCCTATATATGACTGCTACTATTGTCCTTTTACCCTTGCTATTTCTTAGCTCCACCCATAAGGATTCCACCTCCTCTGACCCAATGTCCTTCCTTTCTATTGATTTTATATCGCTACTAACCATCATGGCCACACCTCCCCCTCTGCCTACCCGCCTATCCTTCCTATACACTGTATACCCCTTGACATTCAGTTCCCAATCACATCCATCATGAAGCCATGACTCAGTGATTGCAACGATGTCATATTTATTAACCTGTAGTTGTGCCACTAGGCCATCTACTTTATTCCTGATGCTACATGCATTTAAATATAGTACGTTTAGACTGGTATCTGCTATTGATTTTATTGTACTTCTGTTGTTCAGCAGATTATCCTGACTTTCTACCTGTCCATCCTTCTTACTATCTTCGCTACCTACTATCTTAGACATGTTCGTGTAGACCTCATCCCCTATCCAAACATTCAGTATCCTAACATCCTCATCCCCGATCCTAACATCCTGATTTGTTGTACTTCTATTATTCAGTAAATTATCCTGACTTATCACCTGCCTGTCATTCTTGCCATCCTCAATGGATTCGTTTCTATACACTTTCTCCCTCACCTTAGCATCTTGTAACCTAGCATCCTGGTTACCATCCCCCTACCAGATCAGTTTAAACCCTCCCCTACAACTAAACATTCCCGCCAGGATATTGGACCCTTTGGAGTTTAGGTGCAACCCATCCTTAGCAAATAGGTCTTGCCTCCCCCAAAAAAGGTCCCAGGTATCCAAGAATCTGAAGCCCTGCCCCTTGCACCAGTCACTCAGCCACGCATTTAACTGCCAGAGCTTTCTATTCTTCCTGTCATTGACACGCGGCATGGGTAGTAGTCCTGAGATTACTACCCTTGAGGTCCTACTTTTCAACCTTCTCCCTAATGCCTTGTATTCCTCCTTCAGGACCTCTTCTCTTTTTCTACCTACATCATTGGTACCTACATGTACCAAGATTTCTGGCTGCTCACCCTCCCCTCTCAGAATATTCTCGACACGGTCTGTGATATCCCGTACCCTGGCACCAGGGAGGCAACACACCATCCGAGACTCATTATCGCTATCGCAGAATCTGCTATCCGTACCCCTTACTATCGAATCCCCAGTAACCACTGCATGTCTCTTCCTCTGCTGGACCACAGTACCAGACACGGTGCCAAGGTCCTGGCTGCTGAGGTCTTCCTCTATGAAGTCATCCTCTGCAACCGAATTTAAAATGAGATATCGGTTTTTGAGGGGGACCGCCACTGAGGTGCTGTCTACATATTCTTTATAACTCCTGTCTATCTCCTGCTCACTCTCCCTAACCAACCGAAGGTCATCCAGCTGCTGCTCCAGACTCTCAATCCGTTCCTTGAGGAGCCGCATCTCGGTGCACTTTGCGCAGATGTAGTTATCAGGGAGTCTGGTCGTCTCCCAGGGGCCCCACATCTGACACTCCAAACACAACACTAATCCCAGATGCATACTGCTGAATATCACTGAGCTCAACAACTAAACTAATAACTTACCCCCTCTCTATAATCTCGCCTCTTTCCCGCTCTCGCCGAAGCCCGTTGAGCCAAAGCCGAACCCACTCTACTCCCTCTCACTCAGCTGCCCGCTCCGACGCTGCCCGCTAGATATGCTCGTCTGCTTTTTAAATCGCCCGCGCGCTTCCGGGTGACGTCACGCGCCTGCGCAGTCACTCGCCGCTGTCCCGAACGCTAGAAAGAGAAAAAAAACCTCGCTCATTATTTTCCGGCACTCTCCGCTCTCTCGTCGCTGGAAAGAAAACTGAAGGCGAACCTCCGACTTTTAAATCGCCCGCACGCTTCCGGGTGACGTCACGCGCCTGCGCAGTCACTCGCCACTGTCCCCAACGCTAGAAAGAGAAAAAAAAAACCTCGCTCGTTATTTTCCGGCACTCTCCGCTCTCGTCGCTGGAAAAGTCAGTCTTAAGGTATACACACAGTGGTGAATCTATGAAACCTTCTACTCAAGAGAACTGTGGAGGCTCAATCCCTTTGTTACATTACATATTACCCAAAAATTTAAGGGCAGCAAGAGCTATGGGGTTGGTGATGGAGTAGGGAGCCAGATGGCCTACCTTTATTTCTTGTATACCAACTGCTTTGTTTAGGTGAAAGTACTGGAGTTGGAAAATAAACTGGAGCAGGAGCGAATGAAGCTTGGTGATCTCAGGAAGAAACATTACGAGCTGGGAGGACCACATGAAATATTAGAGGATGAGAAGCTACCTTCAAAACCTGAAATTTCAAAGAAGCCACCACTTTCTCAAAAGCCAACCATCCCACCCAAAAAAGATCCTCAGGCAAGTCTGATCTCAAGTCCAACTTTTACTGCTACTGTTAATTGATAAAATGAGTGACCACTAGAGTCCAAGGATCTAGACCGAGAATTAAGTTGTTAATTTGGCATCTTTACAATGTACATGAGTCTGGTAAGACTTTGTTCCAAAGTCTTTCAAATTTAGTTTTTTTTTAAAACACTACAACCTCACAGTATTTAAACCGTAAGTTGGGTTACTTCTGACTATAACTATTCAATGTTTTGCAGTTAAATGCATCCGAACTGGCCTACATTTCTCATTTACGGAACTCCCAATAAACGAGGTGGCTACAGTATATTGGAACAGGGAACAAGGCGCCCTGCATTCTTTACAGTTCAAGCCCATTGGATGGCAGTGTTACATTCCATAAACTTGCTCATTTTACCATATTGTTTTGTTGTGTCCCCTACAAATTGAAATAATGAAAAGCAAATTATAGGAGCTAATTTCACATAAATATGCATGTTTTCAAATTGGTCATGCAGGATGAAATGGAAGATTACTGGTTGAAATAACCATCCATTTTAACCTTTAAAATCAGTCCTTCAAGAAATCAGACCTACTGTTTTTTGATAGAAAGATTGTTAGGTGCACTGTACATTTGCTACTGGGCCAGAATATTTGTGTAGTTGCTGGAAAGCACCAGCAACCTAAAGATTAAGTAGCTTCAAAAGCTTTGTACATACTTTTAACTTGATTAATTTCTAAGAAATCTAAATCTAAGGTATTTTGTATGTATGTGGAAATTTTAATAGCTGGTGTATTTATTAGCAATAGAAAATTTGCCCTATGAACAGTTATCTTCAGCTGTATTTTGAGAACTTATGAATTTTAATGTAAAATTTGAAATAAACTGAGTAAATGTATCTTTTTTGTAAATCAGATGTAACCAAAGATTCAAAAGTCAAGGAGATCTTGTCTCCATAAGAATGTATTGCTGCTCCATACAATTAAATTTAAGACTGGTCTCAGTTTTTAGCTTTAAACTCAAGTATGAAAACTTAAGCCCTCCCTCCTGCCAGTGAAATAATTTTAAGTATTAGGTCAATTTTCAGAGTGGGTCAAAAACAATCCTAACTCTCCAGTTCTCTCCCTCCATGCAATTGGAAGATGAGCCATAGAACTATATATTTGCACTCAATGCACATGACCTAGAAATAAACAATGGAGGCAGCATTCCAATATTTGACTCCTTTTACTCAAGTTGCACTGTATGATGCAAAGACTTGGGTGGACAGAAAAATAATGGTAAAAACCAAAGCACTATTCAAATGAAATTGTTCCCCTTCCAGTTTCTGAAGGGTTGTAGAACCTGTTCACTGATTTTTCCTTTAAGAAGGCTTCCCCTGTACTATATTTGATAGGACTCTCAGCCATTTCCTGCACTTTTTTTCTCCCTAGAGCACAGATAGGGTTCCCTTATCTTTACTTTTCACCAGTTCTCTTCCCTTCTCCACTGTTCTCATATCCCACTATTTACACCAGCATCAGACAAATCTGCTACAATAAAGCTATTGCCCATTTAGAGAGAGTCTCCGCCCATCAGATTTGTTCTCTCCATCACTCCCCCTTAAAAAGATACCTTTTAAGTTTATCTAGTTCTGATGTTATGGAACTGAAATGTTACCTGTTTCTCCACTGATGCTGGCCAAGCAGAGGGGTTCCAGCATTGTTTTTCACACTAATATTCATGAGGCCTCATCTATATTGGCTCTTGTTATCCAACTAATTTTCAAATCCATCCATCCATGCTCATACTTCTCATCTGAAGAAAGCACACCACCCACCCACATAATGCAAGCATCCCAAATTCTGGCTTCTTGAATATCTGTCAATAGAAAAGGGAGAAAAGGCAGTCATGCCAAGGACCAAGGATCTGGTTCCTACCTCTACCCATCAACTTGAAACCTACTGTTAACTACTTTTGGTCTTCTATCACAAGTTGAGGGGCCTGGCTGTCAAATTTTGTTTGACAGCCTTCTTGTGAAGTACTTAAGTGAGCCCTAGCTCACTTTCCCTTAGTCCTCTGCAATAGATTGTGTTATGTCTTTTGAGGAAAGGTTGAGAGGAAAACAAAAGATTGTACAGCCCTGTTAATCATGAAGGAGTCACTGCCCAATGGCAAAATACAAGTTTGAAACCAGATTCACATAACCATGTGAAATACATATTCTTTACTTAAATGTATACTGCATTCAAATCCTAATCAAATAATAACCAGTTTCAGAAAATAGAGGAATTTCCAAACCTAGATGCTCGTTTCTCTGACTAGTACTTTAACCTGGAGCTTAAAAATATCTTGTCCTGCTCCTTTGTATGATCATGGTTTAGGAAAGCTGTTGGCAGTCATCTAGCCAAAAAAAACAGCAAGAGTAGTTTTTCCAATACAAAACAAAATTTTGCTAAATCCTATCTCACCATCTTTCCTTTATGCACAAAGTCAAGCATGATCCTGTTCTTGCATGCACTTACAGCACAGATTACTAAACAATTATCAGAATAAAAAATGACTATTTTCTAGCCTTGAACTACTAGAGCCAATAGCAACTCCTAAACCCACCCAAGTAAAGATCTGTTAACAAGGAGTCTTCCAGGATCTGTACATAATCTATATTCAATCAGCTTGGATTATTGAGTATGACTTTCCAGTGAAGTTAGGCCAAAAAAATTGAAACCATTCTATTATTAGCAATGTTATGAATGAATGCCTTTTCTGATGCAAGGACACTTTCACTCGTGATATTCCTTGCAAACAGTGTATAATAAATTTCATGTACAAACTCATGAAAAACAGGTTCATAATGGATATCGTCAACTGTTGTGCAAATGGCTTCACAATATTCAAAGCTACACTTTCTCTTTGTAACACAATGTAATAAAACAGCAAATAACAGCATTACAAATGCAATAATTTAAAACCCATTAGCCATAAGAGAATAGGAAAAGTGAGTAATACTTGTATCCAATTTGGTGCTGTCCAATGTTCAAATCAAAGTCAGTGAGCTTGCCATCTCTGCCAAGTAGAAAGAATTATAATTGGCCTGACTGCCCTTACCACTGCTGGGTGAAGACCTGATCAATTGCATTCACACATTTCCAACAGGGATTACAAGAAAGATCAACAGGATTAAGGCTTTTTCCATTTGTATGCACAACTCAACTGCAACAGCAACACTTAAGAGTGGAAATGGGTAATGAGCTGCATAAACCACAAGTTAAGTGCTGCCACCTTCTCCTGGTTCTATTCAGGAGGCAATCCAGTTAGCTCCCCTCATATTCAACCATTCTTTGCCTCAATGTTGAAGATTCTGGAGCACCAGGTTTATCTCAATGATATGAATCTCAAATGGAGTATTAGCATTCAAACATATGAAATTTATTCTTTTCCTCTTTGGAATATCAACCACTAAAGTAGCTCAATAGCATGGATTATGGAAACTATATTCTTAGTTTTCTCCCATTTAACTTCTGCCTGTCACTCTCTCCTACATATTTTTTCTTGCACTGCTTCTATATTGATGCTTATACATCATTGTCCAATCACCAGTTTTCTCACCTCATATCCTTGCTCCAATTTTGGCCACTGAACTTCTGATAGATAAAATCAACCCAAAAAGAGCATTTTAAAGATCTCCACCTCAGTACATTCAGTGATAAAATCAAACAGTCACCGTCCAAAGCCCAAACTGATCAAATCACATTGTTACATTATTGGTAGTGTAAAAATAAAACTTATTGAAATCAAACCAGCAGTGTTGGTGGGAGGTTGTTGGTACTGGTTGGGAAGTGATGCAGAGCACACAAATGTTAAAATATACATATGAAATATAAACCAAAGTTACAATTTGTCTACAGTTTTCATTAAACTTAACAGACAAGATATCCCTTACAAATTTTAGCTCATTGCAATTAAAATACTGATGCCTCTTGCTATGAGCAATTTCACACCACCCAAGTTGCAAGTCGTAGCCTTTTTGTGACCCAATGTGATTGATCACTTGTGTCAACCACACCACAATAGTTAAGAGAATTTCAACATCCTATTTATAACTATGATCAAGCGAAGAAAAATAATCCAAGTGTTTTAGATTCTAAAGACATCAATACCCCTTTGCACAGAAGCAGCACATGCAAAGTTCTTTGAAATTTTTCATTTAAAACAAAAATCTGCAGTGACTTTATAATCAATGTATACAACTTAAAATAATTGGGTTTTATAATAGCAAAAGCCTTCAAATAATAGTTGGCATTAACTTTTACATAAAAAGATGGGCAAATATATTCAATGAATGGAGTGGATTTATTAGTATTACTGCTACATTCTACCTAGGGACTTGTGTAACTACCCCATAAGTACCTTGAAATCAGAATAGTTACTTCTACACTTCACTGCACAATTGTGAAGGTTTTGAAAGGAAACAGTCTAGGATCTCCTAATTTTCAATAAAGACTTCTCTTTAAAATTCAATTCCCATAAATACTAGTATGTTCCAAGCTTACTGGGAAGACTTTGCCTAAAGATGGTAAAAGTCTAATGGTTAACAAATGTTTTGACTATGCAAGGACTAAACAGTTAGTAGCAGATGAACGTTAAATAAAGATGGAAATCAATAGAATTTTTTTAATATATACAAGCACACACACAGTTACTTAATACACAGAGTTCTCAGAGTTATTGGTCAGAATTAACAAAGTTTCACTGAGAATGGAAATGTGTTATTTGTAACTAAATTCCCTTTTCCATACTTGACACCATTTTTACAAATATAGAATGGATTAAAAAAAGTCTCAATTATGATCAAGGTAGAATTTAAGAGTTTATCTTCCAAAGAAAATGCAAGAACCAGGTGACATTCAACTTTTACTACAGGAGAACTACTCAAATGCAACTTTAGTTACTTGAATCTAGCAAATCAAATTCTGATTCACACAGTAATTAGAGACAATCTTTCACAAAGCAAAATTGAAAGCAAAGGCATGGGAAAATGGATATTGTACAATACATTTTATTAATAGAACATGATTAAAATATTCTGAGGTAACTTTTTTAGCTCACCACTACATTAGTAACAGCAGTCATGAACTATAAGACGGTACAAATGTACTATCAAACATTTTAGTTAAAACATCTGAAATTGGAGTGTAGGATTTTTCCCTGTGGTAGGCACAGTTAGTTATTATAAAAGTTATGTTTAGTTACCGATGAATGAGGAGCTGTAGTAGACAATCTTGGGACCCTTTCAAGGCAACTTAATTTAACAAAGTTATCCTATAAAAAGTGTACTCAAAAGCAAACCCAACTATAGTGTTTGAAGTGTTGCTACATCACTTTACCAAAGTCATGAATGAGGCAAAAAACATGTAATTTTGTGTAATTTCAGGAAACCAGTTAAGAGAAAGTTTTAGTTTCAGTCATTTGCAGTAGTGCATAAGTTATATTGCCACCAACTAATTTGCTTAATTTTTAGTTATTTTTGATTAAATAAATCAAATATTTTGATTAGCTGCAACACTCCATCACCCTTGAACAAAAACATGAAAACTTATGGTGCTACCCTCTAGAACACCACAAGTAACACTTCCAATTGTCCCTCAATGAATATTGCTAAGGCACATAACATACAGCCACAGATGACACTTCGAGTTTGCAAATAAATAAAGTAGTCCATCTGTTTAGAGCCCTAAATAGAACTGTTTCAGTATGCAGATACAAAGGATAGAAATATATAACACAGCTTACCAATTTAAAATAATCAGTATTTTTTCCCTAATACACATTGGAAAAATTATCCAACACTTCATTTCTAAAACTGTTGACATTCACAATTTTAAATTATGTTTCATTGTACCTATTAACCAAACAAAATCCAGTTTGTTTTGAAAATGGCCCTAAGGTGTAATTGTAGCATACTATTTTTCCCTCCCAACAAATGTAGAGCAGGTTTGCAACTCAACAGTAACATTTAAGAAATCCTCAATTTATAAACATACAAATTTTTTTGCTATAATATTGTTGACTCGTGGGTACAAATCTTCAATTTGTGAAACATTGTTATAATGAAAAGTCTGCCACTCTCCCCACACAGGAAGACACTGTACTGAAATACTTAAAATGCATTTCACACAGCTTTTTCCATTTATGAAATGTCACTTAATGTTTTCCAAGAACACATCCCTGTTGCAAAACCAGGAATTATTGTATTGTCTCCTAGGGTAGGGTGCATCAAAAACAGCTAATGAATAACTACCTATTTTGACAAAACCTTAAGACTACTTTTCTACCAGAAGCATTAAAGCTAAAAATCAAATGTCAAAATAAGTTTATTTTTAGTCATAAGAACTATTTAGTTTTAAGTGGGATGTACAAGACAAACATTCAAAGCTAGTCTTAGAACTTAATGAGAGATAATCAGGATTCAATAAATCTATAATGTTATTGTTGGAATAAATGAAACAATGAAATCACTTCCTTCAAAGCAGGACAAAAATGTATTAAGATTATGAAAAGTATACCCAATCACATAGGCACAAACCTCAGAGCCCTGAAACTCCAGATCAAGTTGCCCTTCTATAAAAGCTATATTTATACACAATCTATGCCTATGGTCAATCACAGTTTTTTGTTTTAAAGAGGGGAAAACATACCTTTCTTTTATAAAAAAGAAGAAAGTTCTAGCTGAAACAGTAAATACATGTCTAGAAATGGTATGCTAATTGACTGTTAGTAAATTATAATCAGTTTCTTGCATCAGCATTGGTATTTTTGTGGCAGTTGCTGCTAAAGAATTTCTAAACGTCCCTGCAAAAAGTGCAATGGATTCCAGAAGGAAAAGATTCAGAAGTTAGAAAAAAAGGCCCCATTATGTTTTGTCTTCCATCCAAAATGCTTCACAAAATAGAACTTTGTGGCTGCATGTAATTTAAGAAATTCTCAATGAAGTGTTATATAGGAGCAAGGTTCTGATCTGCAGTCTACCAACAAACCCTTATTCTCCCTCAAAGAAGTGCAGATCCTGTACACAAACATTGAATGCTGCAGAAATATCTATGCACATAAGAATGCACTGGACCCATTTTGCAGGATTACTGGAAAATAAAGCCTGGTTGAGGAGGATGTTGTCCAGCTTTCTGAGTGGCAGGTAGAGGACAAGGTGGCCTGTATTGTAGTGGAGATGTGAAAGTTGGAGCAACATTCCCTGATCTTGGTGGGATGGGAGGGTAAAGAACAGGGTAAGGTACTGCTCCTAGGGCTGCACTTGTAAAAGGAGTGGGGGAGGCTCCAACTTGAGGAGGTGGTAGTGGTGGAACCCTCCGAGGCACAACTGTGGGAGTGTTAGATTCTGCAGAGTTGGAATTCCAGGTTGTTTCTGCTGGCTCAGGTTGCTTTTGTGGCTGGGGTAACCGTGTTCGGATTAACTTTGGTCCTTTTATGACCATTTCCTGCAGCTTCTCAATTTTTACACGCCGTTGATGTGCCAGTTTTCGTTTTGTTGGATACTGCTCAATAAACACATCCAAGGGTACTTCACCATCTAGAAAGTCTTGAGCCATGATCTAAAAAAAATTGAGATTAAAGTAATCAATTGTTTGATCAATAATACAAAAATACTACAGATGCTGTGAAATCCAAAATATCATACTGCTGGAAATACAGACAGCATCTACCAACAGAAGCAGGGATAATGACTTTCATTGGAATTGGAAAAATGTTAGAAGAGTAATACATTTTCTAACTAAGGTGCTGATGGGGTGGGGGTGGGGGTGGGGGGGGAGAAGAGGAATAAAGAAGGTCAGGAATGGATAGGGTAGATGTGATTAAGTGACAATGATATTGCACAGCAAAAAAATAGACAAGATGGGTTGGATCAAAAGGTATAAATAGGAATAGCAGAATGGTGATCTATTGCTGAATTCAAATCTTAAGTTTGGAAACTATATTGTGGAGATTTGAAAGTTGTGTTCTTGAGTTTAAGCAGAACTTAATGGGAAAAGAGGAGGCAGAGGACAGAAGTCAGAGTGGAACAGAACCACAGTAACACAGACTAAATGAAGATGTTACAAAAACGATTACCCAGTTAGTGTTTGATCCCCCAATAGGGCACTATACAATAAGCAAATACAGCATACTAAATTGAAATTAGAACAAGTAACTTACTTTTCAGCTGAAGGTTGCATTTGGGGCTATAATAAGAGGGTGACTAAAGTGAGGGTAGGACCAATCAGGGATAAAAGAAGAAACATGTGCCTGGAGTCGGAAGAGGTAGGGGAGGTCCTTAATGAATACTTTGCTTCAGTCTTCACCAGAGAGAGACATTTATGTTTGTGAGGATGGCATACGACAGGCTGATATGCTAGGGCATGTTGACATGAGGAAAGAGGATGTGCTGGAACTTTTGAAGAACATTATGATAGATAAGTCATCGGGGCCAGATGGGATATATCCAAAGTTATTATGGGAAGCAAGGGAAGAGATTGCTGTTCCCTTGGCGATGTTCTTTGCATCCACACTGGCCACAGGAGTAGGGGCAGATGATTGGAGGGTGGCAAATGTTGTTCCTTTGTTTAAGAAAGGAGTAGGGATAACCCTGGGAATTACAGACCAGTGAGTCTAATTTCAGTGGTGGGCAAATTACTGGAGAAGATTCTTAGAGACAGGATTTATGGGCATTTAGAGGAGCATAGGCTGATTAGGGACAGTCAACATGTCGTGCCTCACGAGCCTGATTGAATTCTTTGAGGATGTGACAAAGCACATTGAGGAAGGTAGAGCAGAGGATGTGGTGTATATGGATTTTAATAAGGCATTTGATAAGCTTCCTCATGGAAGGCTCATTCAGAAAGTCAGGAGGCATGGGATCCAGGGAAACTTGGTTGTGTGGATTCAGAATTGGCTCACCCATAGAAGACAGAGGGTGGTGGTATATGGAGCATATTCTGCCTGGAGGTCGGTGACCAGTGGTGTTTTGGGATCCCTGCTCTTTGTGATTTTTATAAACGACTTGGATGAGGACGTGGAAGGGTGGGTTAGTAAGTTTGCTGATGATACAAAGGTTGGTAGTGTAGTGGATAGTGTAGAAGGTTGCTGTAGACTACAACAGGATATTGATAGAATGCAGAGCTGGGCTAAGAAGTGGCAGATGGAGTTCAACCCAGACAAGAGAGGGTGCAAAGGAGATTTACCAGGATGTTGCTTGGATTGGAGAGCATGTCTTATGAGGATAGGTTGAGTGAGCGAGGACTTTTCTCTTTGGAGAGGAGGACGAGAGGTGACTTGATAGAGGTGTACAAGATAAGAGGCATAGATCAAGTGGACAGTCAGAGACTTTTTTCCAGGGCAACAATGGCTAACACAAGGGCACATAATTTTTAAGGTGATTGGAGGAAGGTATAAGGGGGATGTCAGGGGTAATTTCCTTCCCCCCCCCCCCCCACACACACACACACACACACACACACACACACACACAGAGTGGTGGATGCGTGGAACACACTGCTGGCAGAGGTTGTGGGGGCAGATACATTAGGGATATTTAACAGCCTCTTGGGTAGACACATGAATGATAGAGAAATGGGGAGATATGTGGGAGGGAAGGGTTAGATAAATCTTAGAGCAGAATAAAATGTTGGCACAACATTGTGGGCCGAAGGGCCTGTACTGTGCTGTAGTGTTCTATGTTCTATACACAAGAGGGAAAGAGGTGGTGAAGGACAAATATAGCAACTCCTCCACTTGGAAAGGATCTTGCCATGGACAGTAAAGGGGTGAAAGAAATGGAAAGCTGAAAAGGTGAAGGGAGGAGATGTGTTTGGTGAAGCCTTATACTGCAAAGTGTAATCTGTTAAATACAGAAAAAGGTGAAATCGAAGATGACAAGATGAAATCATTCTGGTTTAGGAACAAAAGTGCAAGTAGTAGAATAAATGCTGCTGAGAGTCATCAACAATCAGGAAGGGGAATCTTTTGCTGAGGAATATGGAAAACTTACAAGCAGTGGCATTACCAGAACAGATTCAACCAAGACAAAACAGGAAGAGAGCCATTATCAGGAGCAGGCTTGGAAGTGTAGTAAAATTAGCATTGAATTGTACTGGATACTGGTCTATAGCCTACCCTCAATAAAAGCTTGAGAAGTTGAGAAAGATTGAGAATCTTACCTGCTGAAAGATCAAGCAGGTAAGTCTAGGGACTTTTGAGCTTCACTTAGCAGGGACGAGACTTGGAGCGAGAGGCATGAAAGACTAAAAGGCAGATCGGTCTCAGGAGTTCCACTTCGCAGGACCCTACAATTGGCACATTAGCTAACAATTTGCAAATAGCTGATTGACACAGCCAATAAAAAAGTTAGAGTTAAGCAAAGTGGCCATTTTTGGACTGGGCCAGTGTTAGAGTAGGGAGCTGAGGCTTTTGCTCAAGAGGCTTCAGCATGCAGAGGTGGAGTAAGTGGCCCAAGTCTGGAGAGTGAGCAGCTCTTTAGGGGAAAAAAAGGCTTCAGAGAGAAGGCATAGGTAAGAACAGTTTGTCGTCATCATGGATTCAGCTTTGGTGAAGTTCAGGCAAGGTCTTGTTTTTCTTATTCCACAGTTAGAGCAATGAAATGGCAGTTGGGGCAGTGGTATGCTCCTATTGTAGGATGTGGGAAGTCAAAGAGACCTCCAGTGTCCCTGATGACTACACCTGCAAGAAGTTCATCTGGCAGTAGCTCCTTACTGACTACATTAGGGATCTGAAGCTGGAGGAGTGACGGATCATTCAGGAAACTGAGAAGATAGACAGGAGTTACTGGGAAGCAGTCACACGGAGGTTGCAGGTAGCTGGGTGACTGTCAGGAGAGGGAAAGAGGGATAGGCAGTCAGTGCAGGATACCCCTGTGGCTGTTCCCCTTAACAAGTATATAGTCTTGGATATTGTTTTTTTGGGGGTGGGGGTTGGTGGGAGAATAAACAACCTAACAGAGGAAAGCCACAGCAGCCAGGTCTCTGGCACGAGTCTGGCTCTGGGAGGTGGGGGGTGCGAGAAGAATGTGGAAAGAAGAGAGCAGTAGTGATAGGTGATTCATTAGTTAGGGAAACAGGAGATTCTGTGAACAAGACCCCCGGATATTATGTTGCCTCCTAGGTGCTGGGCTCAGAGACGTCGCAGATCGAATCCACAGCATTCTTTGGGGTGGGGGGGTGGTGGGTGGGTTGTGTGGAAGCAGCCAGAAGTCATAGTCCACATTGGCACCAATGACATAGGCAGGAAGGCTGATAAAAAGGTCCTGCAAAGCAAGTTCAGGGAATTAGGTGCCAAGTTAAAAAACAGAACCTCAGGGTGGTGATCTCAGGATTGCTACCTGTGCCATGTGCTAGTGAGGCAAGAAGTAGGAAGATAGTGTAGTTTAACATGTGGCTAAAGAGATGGTGCAAGAGGGAGGACTTCAGATTTTTGGATCATTGGGCTCTCTTCCAGGCTAGGTGGGACTTGTACAAACAGGAAGGTTTGTACCCGAATTGGAGGGAACCAACATCCTTGCAGGAAGGTTTGCTAGTGCTGCTCAGGGGGGGTTTAACCAAAGTGGCAGGGCAGAGAGTGGAGTGGCTGTGGGGAAAGTACACATTAAGCCTACAAGCAAAGACAGAAGTCGACAGGTTGATTAACATGGTGGGACTAATGTTCTGAGATGCGTCTATTTCAATGCAAGGAGTATTGTAGGCAAGGCATATGAACTTAGAGCATGGATCAGCACATGGAATTATGTTGTTGTAGTCATTAGAGAGATTTGGTTGCAGGAGGGGCAGGACTGGCAGCTCAATGTTCTGGGGTTCTGATGTTTTAGACACGATAGAAAGGGAGGTATTGAAGAGGGAGGGATGGCATTACTCATCAGGGAAAATGTCACAGCAGTGCTCTGAGACGACATACTGGAGGGCTCATCTACCGAGGTAATATGGGTGGAGCTGAGGAATAAAAAAAAGGATGACAAAATTAATGGGACTATATTATAGACCTCCCAATAGTCAGCAGGATTTAGAGGAACAAATTTGTAGAGAGATAGCAGACAATTGCAAGAAATGAGGTTGTGATAGTAGGTGATTTTAATTTTCCACATATTGACTGGGACACCCATACTGTAAAAGGGATTGGATGGGATTGAGTTTGTTAAATGCATCAGGAAAAGTTTCCTTAATCAATATGTAGGGGTCCCAAGTGGAGAGAGTGCAATACTAGATCTCCTCTTGGGAACAAGACAGGGCAGGTGACAAGTGTGTATAGGGGAGCACTTTGGATCTAGTGATCATAATTCCATTAGTTTCAAGATGATTATAGAGAAGGGTAGGACCGGTCCTAGAGTTGAGATTCTAAATTGGACCAAAGCCCATTTTGACAGCATCAGAAGGAATCTGGCAGGCGTTTATTGGGATGGGCTGTTTTCTGACATCGAAGCTTGGTAAGTGGCTTTTCAAAGTGAAATATTGAAAATATAGAATCTGTATGTTCCTTTTAGAGTAAAAGGTAAGGTTAACAGGTTTAGGGAACGTTTGCTATCAAGGGATATTGAGGCCCTAGTAAAGAAAAAGGTGGCACATATCAGGTATAGACAGTTAGGATCAAATGAGGCACTTGAGTACAAAAAAATGCAAGAGAACACTTGAGAGAAATCAGGAGGGCAAAGAGAGGACATGAGGTTGCTCTGGCAGACAAAGAAAGAATCCAAAGGGTTTTTATAGCTATATTAAGAGCAGAAAGGTAGCAAGGGACAAAATTGGTCCTATTGAAGATCAGCATGGTCATCGGTGCATTGAGCCAAGAGGAGGAGATCTTAAGTTAATCTTTTGCACCCATATTTATTCTGCAGACAGAGACAGACTACAGAACTGAGGCAAAGAGTAGCGAGGTCATGGACTGTATCCAGATTACAGAAGAGGTGCTGGCTGTCTTGAAGCAAGTGAAGGTGGATAAATCCCCAGGGCCTGACAAGGTGTCCCCTTGGACCTTGTACGAGGCTAGTGCAGAAATTGCAGGGGTCCTGGCAGAGATATTTAGAACATCCTTAGCCAGGGGTGGTGCTGGAGGACTTGAGTATAGCTAATATTATTCTATTATTCAAGAAAGGCTCTTCGAATAAGCTGAGAAATTATAGGTCGGTGAGCCTGACATCAGTAGTGGATAGATTATTGGAAGGTATTCTAAGGGACAGGATACATGTACTTGGATAGACATGGCCTGATTAGGGATAGTCAACATGGCTGTGTGGTAAGTCACGTCTAACCAGTCTTAAATTTATTTTTTGAGGAGGTTACTAAGAAGGTTGATGAGGGAAAGGCAGTGGATGTTGTCTACATGGACTTTAGCAAGGCCTTTGACAAAGTCCCATATGGAAGGCTGGTCCAGAAGGTTAACTCACTTGGCATTCAGGATGAAGAAGCCAATTGGATTCAACATTGGCTTAGTAGAAGCCAGAGAGTGGTATTAAATGGTTGACTCTGACTGGAGGCCTGTGACTAGTGGTATGCCACAGGGATCAGTGCTGGGCCCATTGTTGTTTATCATCTGTGTTAATGATTTAAATAATAATGTGGTAAACTGGATCAGCAAATTTGCAGATGTCACCAAGACTGGGGGCTTAGTGGACAGCGAGGAAGGCTATCAAAGCTTGCATCCTGATCTTGACCAGCCAGGAAAATGAGCTGAAAAATGGCAGATCAAATTTAATGCAGACAACTGTGAGGTGTTGCACTTTGGGAGGACAAACCAGGGCACGACTTAGTAAATAGTTGGGCTCCAAGGTGTGCAGTAGAACAAAGAGACCTGGGAATACAGATCCATAGTTCCTTGAAAGTGGTGTCACAGGTAGACAGGCTCAAAGAGAGTTTTTGGCACTTTGACCTTCATATATCAGGGTATTGAGTACAGGAGTTGGGACGTTATGTTGAAATTGTACAAGATGTCGCTGAGATTTAGAGTATTGTGTGTAGTTCTGGTCACCTACCTACAGGAAAGATATCAATAAGCTTGAAAGAGTGCAGAGAAAACTTACAAGGATGTTGCTGGGACTTGAGGATCTGGCTTATAGGGAAAGGTTGAATAGTTTAGGACTTTAGGAGAATGAGGGGAGATCTTATAGAGGTATACAAAATTATGAGAGGTATAGATAGGGTGAATGCATGCAGGATCCCCACCCCCTCCCCCCCCCCCAAGGTTGGGTGAGACCAGAACTAGAGGACATAGGTTTAGGGTGAAAGGCGAAATATTTAAGGGGAATCTGAGGGGAGACTTCACTCAGAGGGTGGTGCGAGTGTGGAACAAGGTGCCAGTAGAAGTGGTAGCTGCAGGTTCAATTGTAACATTTAAGAGAAGTTTGGATAGGTACATGGATGGGAGGGGTTTGGAGGGATATAACCTGGGTGCAGGCAGATGGGACCAGGCAGAAGATCAGGTCAGCATAGACTAGATGGGCTGAAGGTCCTGTTTCTGTGCTGTAGTACTCTATGACTCCAAGTGTGGAACACAAGAGGATAGTCAGTGATGGTGTGGAAAGGGTGGAAAATGATTACTTTTTCAGTTCATAACAAGAGCTGCAAAAGGCACCTATACAGTCAACATACTCAAAAATGGTGTTGAATGAAGGGGCCTACTAGAATGGGTCTCCCCATGGGGATAATGGTAGTGAGACTGGACATTCATGATAAAAAAAAATGGGATGAATAGTAGCAGGAAGCTGGAAACTGTACAAGTAGCAAATGGACATCAGAATGGTCATAGACAAGGGTGGGCAGAGACTGGACAAAAGGACTGGAAAAAAATGAAATTAAAATTTGGGGCAAGATTGCCCACCCCAAAAAACCCTCCAGCCTTTGTGACTACTTAATGTTTGGAATTACTAAGATCACTTGTGCTGGTTTACAATAGACATTGACCTCAAAATACAAGAGAAAATGAAAACTGAAAAGATGGGGAACTAAGGGTTCACAATTTAAAACAAGTCATACTTGCATGCCTTTTGAAGATACACCAAATATTCCAAATGTGGAAATACTGCATTTGAAGAATAAAACAGTGGTAGAGAAAATAAAATCACTCTCTCTCTCTCTCTCTGGTTATTGAACAAAGAAGTGGATGGTACAGATGGAAATTCCAAAATGAACTGTCAAAAGCCCATTTGACAACGGGGAGCAGTTTAACCCAATCATATTCTTATCCAACTCCCAACCCCACCCCAAACAAGTATTTTTTTCCCCTCTCTACCACAAGATCACCAAACACAACTGTGCTTAGTCAGCTCAGTTGACCAGAGTTTAAGATAGTGATCCTGTGTCATAACTAATATAGTGGTTCACTGAGCAAGCAATTTGCATAAACCAAATCACAAAACATTACCTCAGTTTCCTCTTCAATTTTTGCTCCTTCTGTCTGCAGGAGTGCAAGTAGTGTGTCTAGGGAAGCACCACTGGATTGCCTTTCTGTGAAGAGGAAGACAAATTGTTTCAAAGCAATTTTTTTTGTTTAAAAACACCAAAAATGTAAGATTTTAAACAAACATTGATTTCTTATTTTTAAATTAAAAACAGGGCAAATCTTGTTAATCCATTTAAATTTGACCTGGGGAAACATACTGGATCAAGTGTTGTAACGAGTTTACAGCACAGTACAAATCTATTCAACCCATTGCGTCTCTGCTAGTAAAGGGTTAGAACAAAATTCTATTACCCATTTCTCTTCATTTCCATAGTTCTGTCTGCTTCAAAGCCCATTCACATTTCCTCCAAAATGTATTCTGTTTCAACTACCACCCATGTCAAAACATCCAATGACTAGGCAATGACCACTCCCCATCTTCAGTGGCATTTCAGTACATAGTACTGTATAGAAGCTGAGACAAAGCAGACTTTAGAATGGTTTCATAATGGAACCCTGTACGAGGCTTAAAGTAATTGATTGAAGGGAATAAAACAAGGGGAAAGATAATTCAAATAATTGATCGAATTACTGAGTTCAGACTATTTGGACAAATTATTACTTGGAAAAAAAAACACATTTTAAAAAGTATTTGCCTGATCTCAGCAGCTGTTTGTGTTGGATTTCTAAATTCCTTTTCAATGAATCACACAGGGAATAGTTAAAAGCTTTTAGAATTACGTTTTTGAAACGTCAGCTTCAATTTCTACGATTTAAAAGGAATGCATCAGGTCCAATAAATTCAATTAAACATTTAAATCATATTGTGTGTTTTTTAATTTCGCTCACTGATCGCTGGAGCAAAATACTGACTGACAATATCCAGAAATATTCTTTAACATATTGGAATGTGCAGCCAACCTGGACCATTTGAAGCATTGACATATTAGGAGCATCAGTTTTAACAGACATAAATGGAGTGGGAAGAGATGGAATCTTGGTAATTCAGATTCCATCTTAGTTATTCTATTGCAAGGGGAATAGACAACAATGATTGATGCTGAATTGGCAATTTCATGCCTGGAAGGACCAGTAGTTGATTGGAAGCCACTGACATAACTGGAAGCAGATTACCCACCCTCTAGAAAGGTGCTGAAAGGAAATGCATGAACTAATGAACCTTTTCTGCAGTGTTTATTTGGAGTATTCCTGATATGCAAGTTGGTTCTCAAGTGAGTGTCAGGATTCTTTACATTACAAAGGAATGCCCTTGTACTTCAAATTTTTTTCACTTTGGTTGATTACACATTAGTTAATTTGGGTCCACCTAAACAGTGAGTATATTGCAACAAGGCAACTTTCCCTCCACAATGCTGAAAGATTAGCTATTGATATTTTTTAATTATTTCACACCCAAAAGTTGTGAAAATGAAGGCTATTATTTCCAGCAATGTCATTCATTTCTGCCAGCTGTGAAAGAAAACATGTTCACATATGCAACATTTCTACTGTTAATCATTGATTAGCACCACAGACCAGAACCAATCAATATAGAACTTGCATTAGCGACACAAACCTAAAAGTCTTGATATCTTTCCTGCTCGAAATTAGATTAGGATTTCTAAATTCTAGCCAATAAACCAAACAGATTCAGCCCCATCTCCCATATACAACATAATTCTATGATCAATGCAAAAGGTCTACTATAGGCCCAATCAACCTAGCTGTGGCTGCCTGTTCTGAAAGGGGCCATCAGCATTCAGCCACTTCAAAAGCAAGTCCTGACCTTAAGCAGATCTGCTCTATGTCCAACATTTACCGAGTGACAGATGATGCTGCACTGAACTAAGTGGAGTTCAGTAGCAGAGACCACCCTTGAAGTTTCCCAGCATTACAGTGGAGAAGACAAATTAATCAAGGCCCTGCTCCTACATTGATCAGATCTGGCATAGAATTAATCACCCCAGTCATTTTTGTGGGGGTTTCTTGGCCTGCAGATAAAGCAGCAAAGGGCAAAACATTTCTATTTGATTTCACTTAAATTTACATCAACTTTGATAGCTTAAATTTCCAAATATCAGAAATATTAATAATTTTTAGACAGGCATTTGCAAGAGAGTTTGTCAAAACTTACAGTCAGGGCACTCCTGAAGCTGTCTCTACACTTATGCTGTCCAAAGCCAAATAATTCCTCAAGGACTTGTCTCTCAACTCCAGGGTGCAGAGGGCCAGCACGATGGGGGCTAGTTGAAGGACTGGATGAGTAGGACATGTAGATTACAAATGACAAGGTTGGGTCCAGCAGTTTGCAGCCCCATGTCTAATTTTGGGGGGAGGTTAACTTTATATACCATTTATATGTGCTTTCACCCCCATGTTTGGAGCTTAAATCTTTACCATTCTCTGGACCTGAGATTGTTTGGAATATCATCATCCACCTAGAATTGGGGATAACCAGTCCAAAAGCTGTGATCTTAAACAGTTAGTAAAAAATTTCCAAGATCAGTACAAGTAGATATTCCTGGCTCCCTGAACATTATAGCAATAAATACAGGAACAATAATAATGTATGCATCAAAATGCATACAGATTGCAATTCTGTGAACAAAAACCATTCTTCAGGTAGCTCACAATTGCTTCCACTACAGACAGACAGTTGTCAACTCAATGTTTCTTCATAGTGCTCGAGCAAGTTTTCTCCTTTCCTGCTCAGTACATGTCTTTTTAGGGAACAGGTTCAATTATAACATTATTCCAGAATCGATCTCCAGTCAAAAAATTATTCAATTCTTAATAGGGAATCATAAGCCCAATTATTTCTTAAATTTGGGTCTCCACTATACAATTTTGACATGGATTAATCAAGTCATAAGCAAAATGTGTGACCAATTTTCTTTTAGTTAGTTGTAAGGAAGCTGTGAGCAACTACAATGACCATGGCTAATTCAGCACATACTGGAAGTTTAACCTGGGACCTCTCCCATTAATTTTGATGAATTACACAGTTTATATACAAAATGTGATTTTCTCCATGCTGGTTACAGTTTTAAAAAGTCAATGTTTCTCATTTAGAGTCCACACTACTGCTTGACAATTCAATCTTAGTGGCAGAGGGGAAAACAAAAGCAACATTTAACACCAATGTTATGAGGAAACAATGGAGACTTTACGTAGAAAGGGACACATACAAGGCATTAATAGGTGTACGCAAGTTAAGGTAACAGTAAAGTGTGATAGTAAGAGTACACAGTTGTGGCCAACTAATGGAATAGAAATGAAACATTTTGCATAATATGTTGAACCTGTAGAGATGCGTAGTTTAAAATGGCTAAGTGACCTTCCTTGTCTTGTGAACTTCAAATCTAATGCAAAATGAAGTTTATCCACTTCCATTGAAAAAAAAATGCAGGTTAATTTAGTTAATTTAGGGACAGGGTGGAGGGGGGGGGTGGGAAGAAGGAAAATTAAAAGGAAAGGGAACTAAATTTAGGGAAAGGAAAACAAAATTGGGCCAAGCATTCAGAGTTGGGATACAAGTGGGAGCTTGCAGGCCTGTGCAGACTCAGTGAGCCAAAGAGCTCGTTTCTGTGCTGTGTGACTCTCTGGCTGAGTGGTTTCTTACATGGTGAAAGACTGGGGACATTTGAGGGGCTAAAAGTCAACATGTAGGTGCAGTAAACAATTCAGAAGCAAACAGTATGTTGGTCTTTATGCTAGGGGAATGGAACAAGAATGAAAGCATCTTACTACATTTATACTACATTTGGTAAGATCAGACCAGGACTTTAAAAATCATCTGCTTGCTTATAGAAGGCATACAGTGAAGATTTACCAGACTGGCTCGTGGAATTGCAGGTCTGTCCTACAAGTGATTAGGTAGCTGGGCCTCTTCTTCAGATGTTATAAAAATGAAAGATAACAAACATTGAAAGATACAATTCTTGGAGGGTTCAACAAGATAGATAGAGAGGATGATTCCCCTGGCTAAGGAGTCTAGGATCACAGTCACAAAACAAGGGGTGGGCCAAAGGAGGACCAAGACAAGAAATTTCTTCACTCATAGGGTAATGGACCTTTAGGATTCTTTACTCAGAAAGGCAAGGGCTGTGGAAAGTCATCAACTTAATTCAAAACAGAGCAATAGATTTTCAGATATTAGTGGATTCAAGAGATCTGGGGATAGAGTAGGAAAAATGTGGTTAAAGTAGAAGATCAACCACAATCTTGTTAAATAGCAGAACAATTGACTGGCCTAATAGTCCCATTTCTGTTGCTCTTAAACAATTGCTTATTTAGAAAAGATGAAGTAATTTGACCAGACAGGGTAGCAATTAATGGTCACTAAAGTTGCCTAAAGCACTTGCACCTCCCAGAGACACTAGATATCCTCTAAATACTGAACAATAAGATGACTCAAACCGTTTTAAAAATTGTCTTAGGTTTTTAGTTGAACAGATTATCAAAAGAACAACCATCAGGAGAAGCAGTAACAATCTCTAACAGACTTAATGAACCATTTGTACCATTGAATCTGCTGAGCTTCACCGAGTTCATTTTTTTTTGGGGATTCTGCTGTTATAACTTCCAATGACTCTGCAAAGAAATCTGAGATCAGCAAACTCTTGCATCTAAATCTGGCAGTTTCCCCATGTACGTAGCTCAGCACCATCAACAGTACCATGGAGACCCATTAGATCAATTCCAGTCATTAGTTTTAATCAATAGATCCTGGTGCATTTAATCCTTTGCTTAAATACATGCAATCAATGCAATGACACCAGAACATGCAGAGTTTGAAGATGGCATTCACATATGCTCAGTATAATCAATACAAAACCATATTTGAAAATTACTATTCAACCATGACCACAAAAAGCCCTTACTCCATATTTTAATTGCAAGGAAAATCTCAGAATCTCTAACTCCACTTAATGACTGATTAAAATCCACAGCTGTTTAATTCTGATCTCAGACATTTAAAACTGCTCTGAAGTGTCTTTAGTTGAAGGTACCTCTTACCAAGAGACAAGGCAGTAATTGAGCAGCAGAGCAAGCAGAAACGTTCTTTGTTAAACTAGTCATTCCAGGTATTAATTTGTTCATTTCAGGTTTCTACATTCAAGGTGTTGCTGATGCTAAAAAAAACAATTTAAAAAACAGAACAGAAATAGCAGAAGTCTCCAGGCAATTTTTTCCATTGACATATTACAACACACTTGAGGGGGATGGTTCTACAGCCTCAGTCACTCAACTGACCAAGCTACTTCCACAACTATTTTACTGCAACTGCCTGTGCTGCAAAGTGTAATTGTGTAAATGTAAGCAGGTACCTTTGGCCAGTAATCAGGAGTGAATTCCCATCTACTATCAACCCAAGTACACTGCAGTAAACAGTAGCTACTTTTATACTGCCTGGGCTCACATCAATATACATGTGATTAAACTTGCAACCTTTCCTGAACTCCACAACATATCCTCATTGCCTCAACCAGATGAACATTGCAAGATTCCGTTATTTAAAATGATTGTTGTGAAATGAGAAGACTGAATGCTATATGTACATTTACAAGGATAAACAAATGTTAGCTTTTCATGCAAAATTGTATTAACATTTAAAGTGTTTTAGTTGTACAAAATTCAGTGGATGATTCCTACAGCACTTTTAGTAATTACTATTACATAACAAGGTGGCTCTCAATAATCGATTTGTATAGATGGAAAAGTATCAGACAGCTTAGAGCAGGGTCCAATTCAAATTTAATTCAACCAACCACTTACAGGCTCTGGTTTTACTAATTTTAGCAAGATAAACAAGTTGGTGGCTTGTCAGTGGGTCTCCAGTAGATTTGAAAAATGACCACTAAATGCCATGGAAAAAGAACACTTGCAAGATGCTCAGAGTACAAGATTCAGTGAAGCAACAGTCAAGAAACCATGCAGACCCAGCAAATCTGCAACACAAACAAGCAGCAATTGATATCCTGCTTTAGAGAACTCCAAGGCTATGAATAATGGGTATGTATCCATCAAACAATAGCCCAATTTGAGTCTTGCTATAGGAGGTTGTTATTTTGCATCACTAAGTTCTATACCGATGACTCATTTACAATGTCTTTACTGTACTTAGCTAGAATATGTAGTTTGAAATGTGAGTAAGTCAGTATCATTGCAGGTTAGCAACCATACTGATGACTAGTTCGTGCATCTTTGCAGTGATTGCTGGAAATCACACAATTTGTTAGCAGCTTGTGATAAAGACAGCACCAGCCTCAGTGGCTGTGTTAACAGGTATATATGTTTTACACTAACAACTTGGAAAAAGTCACACAGCTGGATGGAGGATAACCTACTGTCAGTGCCACAGAAAAGGTACTGCTGGAGACCAGTGGAGTCATCTTCAATCAAGTCATTTGAAAGGGAAACAAATACTTGGAGAAGCAAAATCCAAGCCTTTAGAGGGTGGGGGAAAACCAGAATATTTGCATTACCTTGCAGACTCAATCAGCCAAATGGCCTTCTGTGACACATCAATTTAAATAAAACCAAGATGTTTAGCTCATTAAAAGTAATGCTTCATTACATATCACACGCAGTTATCAGCAACGTATAATCTGCAAGATTACCATTTAAGTATTAAAAATCACTCAAAATCAAAAGGTTATATCTAGTCAACCAATAACAATCTGCTGTAATGATAAACAATGCTCTACACCCTAAATATCCAAATATTAAGTTACCAGCAACCTTAAAAAAAATTCAGTACATAAAGTATAAATTCTTTCAGCATATACTACAAGAGGCTCCAACAGAACAGTTACATACAGCAGCCCATATGCTTGCTTCCAAGCAACTGTGCTTAACTAATTGAACTTTGTTTCTTATAAATGTCAACATTAGAGAGGATGCAGTGAAAGGGACAATCTCCAATGCATTCCTTAAAGTTGAGGAGTCATTTCACAAAGCATCAATTCTAGATTGAGCAAAATGTCAACCTTCAGTTCATAGGAAATGCCAAATAATATTTACATTTAGATGCAAATAAAATATAGCTTGAATGCTTCTGTCCAAAGTTTTCCCAGATTTAAAGTTCAAATGACTTGAGTCTTCCTACTGCTTTTCTAAGAGATGGTGTTCTACACTTTACAAGCTTTAAGTAGTAATGTTTCTTAACTTTTCTCCCAAATGGCCAGACACTGATTTTGTTATATGTGCTTCTCCAAGATGAATGTGCCCTGCATATACCAAGATACATTGCCCAGGATAGTATCCAAATCACTTGTTGAATCAGATCTGGACTGGTACAGCTGCAAAGACTCTTCTCACCAGCTACCCCTATAGCTCTACTTTCTCTTCACACGCACTACAAGATTCCATTAGCCTTCTGGATTAATTTTTGCCACCACATTTTAGTAATGTGTACAAGGAATCCTAAAGCAATTGACAGCCTAATTTTTTACCCAAGTTGTAACAGATTTGTCAATTTTACTCATCCATTTAAGAGGTTAAAGTTACAGAAATAATAAAATTGATTATACTTGCTATAACAATCTGTCTTAGCTTGAACACATAACTCAGGTGAATTAGTTAAGCCCCAGCAAAGATTCTTGTGCTAAAACTTCCAGTCAATTCCTTCTATATTATGTATAATCTAATATCTCTGTACTGTCTTCTGCTGTCCAAAGAAAACTAATTTTGTCCACAATTTAGCTAAAATTAAACCCTGTGAAATCAGAGGCACATCTTCTACATGGAAGTTTACTGTATGCTTTCTGAAAGTCCATATAGATTCATCTTCCCCTCATCCCCACAAACAAAGAACCCAAGTGTTTCTATTTGAATTCATAGCTTCATGTTATTGCATTATGTTTATATCTTTCCCAATTTTACAAGTGTATAGGCTTTAACCAATCCATTTCAAGAATAAGGAACTGAAAAAATAGAATGAGAACTTAATCCAAGCAATGTACTGTTGCTCATCTGTGGCAATCCTATCCAGTCAGGAGACTGTGGGTTCAGTCCCATTCTTGAAAATGGTGCACAAAATTCTAAGCTGACACTTGTTCAGTAATGGAAGAGTAACTATTGAGCACTTTGGATTTTTGTAAGAGGCACTAAACATGAATTTATTTTTTTGTCCTTGTACAACATCAAATCTCCATTCAATTTGTGCCACTGATCAAAATACAGGAAAAACTACTACAAAAATGATTTATTTAAAAAGGAATATTGTTAGGGACAAGTACATTCAGTACTCTGATGGGAATTTTACTACTACCATGTTGTTAATTAATCTTTATAAAATATTCAGAGACTTGCCAGTTGCTTTGCTTTATATTAGTACAATTCTTTTGTTTCAGATGTAGATATCTATTAGTCACATGTACATTGAAATACACAGTGAAATGCATCTTTCGCATAGAGTGAAGGGGAGATCTGCCTGATGAATTTTAGTGAGTTGAGCCACTTACATGTAAATAGAAAATTATTCTGTGATTTTTCACGTTTTATTAATCAGGCTAAACAGAGCAATCATCGGTTCAACCATTACAAAATTTCTTGGAACAGCATTGAGGAATGCCATTTTGGAAGATAATATACATTTTGCGGCTACAAATATATCCATTGGCTGTACAGTGAATCAGCCATTGTTTGATGGCGTTTTATAAAATTTGCCACAGAGTAGTGATCTAACACAAGGCAATAGTTGCCAGTATCATTACTCCAGTGAATTTTGAGCCATGATCTGCAATTTTCTGAGTAAAAGATGTTTAAACTCCTGTGTTAAAAGGGAAGTTCAAAGTACAGTTAAATCCTCCATAGGAACTAGAAACAAATAGCATATCACTCAATTGCTTATTTATACATTATGGCATGATGTAAAGAGAAACTGAGAATGGGGTGGGAGATCTTAAGATTCAGAATTGTTACAGCACATTCAGGTTTCGGCATTGAAACTTATGGGAAATGCATGCCATACGATTTAAAATTGCACATTTATAAAACACTTTAAAGCAGCTATCAAAAAGTGTGTTACAGTTAAAGAAAACTCAATAGGTTACCTAATCTTGATTTCCTCATCTGATATGCTTCAAACAGTGTCTGGAGTTGTTGATATTTCCTCGTCAATTGAAGTTTCAAGTTGTCCAATTTGGGATGAAACTGCAAATTCTGTTCTGCTAGACTACGGTTACTAGCAAGACTCATGTCTTTATTTGGTTGAATATTCTGTACCTGAAAAACAAGAAATTTCTATAATTTCATATTACCAATTACACAAATTATTAAATCATCCGAGATGCCAGTTTGTTGATTTTTGAATCCTATTGTGCCCACATTAGTACCTTTTGCTTGGGTTTTTCTAAGGCACTCCCCACTGCACTAAAGCTTTTCATTTATGGAAGCAATGTCATGGAAACAAATGTTAGAGATCAATGATATTTCACAGATATTATGGCAACAAATATTATGTCACAGGTATTCTCCTTGCAAAGATCACACTAGCAGAATGTAAAAAGGAACATAACAGAATTTGAAGATCTGAGGATTGTTTGCACCTGGGACAGTGGTTAAATTACCAAACTAATGATCCAGAGACCAGAGTTCAAATCCCACCAAAGTAGCCGTGGAATTTAAATTCAGTCAATAATTTGGAATTTAAAAAGTAAAGCCAGGCATCAGTAGTGATGACAACAAAACTACAAGATGAATTCTTATGAAAACCTGGTTTACCAAATATCTTCCAGGGAGGTATCCATATCCAGTCTGACTAATGTGGATGCTAAACCCACTAATGTGGGTGACTCAAATGGCCTCAGGTTATATCACAAGAACTTAGCTGAAACAAAGAATAAACCTGGATGGTCTGCCTGGCATGGCAAGACTCAGTAATCAGATACAAAGTCACTCGCAGTCCAGTCGACCTTGCAAGGTTCTCAGACATCTGAAAGCTGGTGTCTAAATTGGGATAGACAAGTCGAGCAAAACACCTGACATAGTCATCCTGAGGGATAAGATGTCAAAATCTTCTATCACAAATTCATAATTAAATCACAGAAGGCTTTAGCACCCACCATTAGCTTCCTGGGTCTTACTGATCAGAAACTCAGCTGGACCAGACACTTAATGTGGCTACAAGAAGACACCTGACTTTATCCACCAATTTAACTCTCATTTTAAAAAGATGTGCTGCAACACTCATTTGCTTTTAACACCGATACCTCACATTTTAAAATTAGATTAAGGCCAAGAACAATAAGAGTTGAGCATATAAAAAAAAGTGATATAGCTCCAAAAATTAAAAACAAACAAATATAGTCCTTTCCTTATCTGCAGTAAAATTGAACATAAAGTGTCTGATTATAATTGTGGTAAAGTCCTGGGGCAGTGACCATGTGATGCATTTTATATAGCCAGTGCCAAGATCAGAAAAGTCAACTTAACTATACAGATCATGTACACTTTATGAAAAGAATAAACTCTGACAACAGCTGCACTGGCCACTGAAAAGAATGTGAAAATACTGATTATGTTCTCCACACCAGTACCAAGTCTGCTGACCTTGGCTAGCTCCAACTGCTGCAGCACTTCCTATTGCTAACTGCAATGCCAGTGCAAGAAAAAGAATTGTTTGTGTCTTAATGCTGAAACGCCTATTGATATTCATCTCATAAGTTCACTTTGAAGATCTAATTGGTCCACATTCAAATAATATAAAAAAAAGATGGAATTTTGAAGCAACAAGTATTTACAAGTAAACTTCACAAGAGCCAAGATTGATTACCATCAAACCTGCAAACAAGGGTGGTGCTGTTGTATGTTGGCAGACTGACCTTAACATTGCCAAGGCCAAACGGCAATTCTCGGACACCTCCTCTTACTTATCCCTTAACCTGGACCTCACCAAGGAGCATCAGGCCATTGTTTCCTGCACTATCACTGACCTCATTGCCTCCAGTGACCTCCCCTCTACAGTCTCCAACCTCAGTTCCCCTACACCACACTGTCCATTTCTACCTCCCACCCAAGATTCACAAACCCAACTGCCCTGGTAGACCCATTGTTTCTGCCTGCTCCTGCCTCACAGAACTTGTGTCCTCATATCTTGACTCCATTTTGTCCCCCTTGTTCAGTCCCTTCCTACCCACGTCCATGACACTTGGCATGCTCTCCATCATTTCAACGACTTCCAGTTCCCTGGCCCTGACAGTCTCATTTTCACGATGGATGACCATTCTCTACACTTCCATCCCCCCAATCAGGAAAGCCTTAAGGCTCTCCGTTTCTTTCTCAATAACAGACCCAACCAGTTCCCCTCCACCACCACCCTCCTCTGGAGGAACTGGTACTCAACAACTTTTCTTTTGGCTCCTCCCACTTTCTCCAAACTAAAGGTGTAGCCATGGGCACTCGCACGGGCCTCAGCTATGCCTGCCTCTTTGTCGGCTATGTTGAACAGTCCATGTTCCAAGCCTACACTGGTAACGCCCCCCAACTCTTTCTCTGCTACATCGATGACTGCATTGGGGCTGCTTCCTGCACCCGTGCTGAGCTCGTCAATTTCCTTAATTTTGCCTCCAACTTCCACCCTGTCCTTAAATTTACTTGGTCCATCTCCGACACCTCTCCCCTTTCTGGATCTCTGACTACATCACTGGAGACAGATTAACCAGACATCTTCTACAAACCCACTGACTCCCACAGTTACCTGGATTACACCTCTTCCCACTCTCACTTACAAGGATGCCATCCCCTTCTCCCAGTTCCTCTGCCACATCTGTTCCCATGAGGCTTTCCATTCTTGGACATCAGAGATGTCCTCCTTTTTCAGTAACTGGGGTTTCCCTTCCATCACCATCAATGCTGCCCTTACCCATATCTCCTCCATTTCCTGCACATCTGCCCTCACCCCCTCCCTCTGCCAACATAACAGAGACAGGGTTCCCCTTGTCCTCACCTACCACCCCACGAGCCTCTGTATCCAACACATCATTTTCCGCAACTTCCAACAGGATCACACCACCAGGCACGTCTTCCCTCACCCTGCTTGTCCACTCATCCCTCCCCACCGATAACCCCCCCGGCACTTATGCCTAAAACCGCAACAAGTGCTACACCTGTCCCTACACCTCCTTCCTCACCACCATTCAGGGTCCCAAACAATCCTTTCAGGTGAGGCAGCACTTCACCCGAGAGTATCATTTATTGCATCCAGTGCAGCCTCCGGTACATTGGCGAGACCCAACGCAGATGGGTGACCACTTCGTCGAGCACCTTCGCTCCGTCTGCCACAACAGCCAGGACCTCCTGGTGGCCACCCACTTCAATTCCACATCCCATTCCCATAGTGACATGTCTATCCATGGCCTCATCTGCCAGGTTGAGGCCAGGCACAGGTTGGAGGAACAACACCTCATATTCCACTTGAGGAGTCTCTAAGCTGATGGCCTTAACATAGATTTCTCTAACTTCCAGTAGCCCCACCCCTTTGTTTCTTTCCCCCCACCCCCCCTCCTCCTTTGTCTTCCCTTATTCCTATGCCTCCCTTCCCCCACCTTGATGACCTGCCCATCTCCTCTCCCCCCATCTTTTATTCCATGGTCCACTGCCCTCTCCTTCCAGATTCCTCCTTCTTCAGCCCTTGGCCTCTACCTATCACCTCTCATCATCATCCACCCTCCCTTCCCCCTCTCACTTGGACTCACCCATCACCTGATCTCACCTATTCCCTGCCTGCATGTAGTCCTCCCCCTACCTTCTTATTCTAGCTTCTGCCCTCTTCCTTTCCAGTCCTGATGAAGGGTCTCAGCCTGAAATGTCAACTGTTTATTTCCCTCCATGGATGTTGCCTGACCTGCCGAGTTCCTCCAGTGCTTTGTATTGCTCCAGATTCCAGCATCTGCAGAATTTCGTTTCCTTGATGCTATTTAGCTTCTACTGTCAATGTTGAAAAAGTCTTTGTTTCAATTTACCATTTCCTTTCACTATATATACAAAAATAGATTCTTGTTTGTAGCATTTTCATCTGTGCAATTCAAATATTTAGCACGAGTGCCTTTAATGTGCATTGAAATTTATAGAAAGCTGCTCCAACATACAAATGGACTGATCAGACGATGCAATAGTCAGTTGTACAGCATAGAACAGGCCTTTTGGCCCACTGCACCAATGCCAACTAATCCCACTTGCTTGCATTAACTCCATATCCCTCTAAGACCTGTCCTCACCACCACCTCTGGCTACTCATCCCAGATACCAACTACTATGTGGAAAAAGTTACCCCTTAGATCTCCTCACTCTCACCTCAAACTCATGCCCTCTAGTTTTAGACAGTCTACCATGGGAAACAGACATTGGCCATCTACCCTATCTATGCATGTCTATCATGTCACCTCACACCTAGCCTATCTGATCTCTCCTGATACTCAAGCTCTCCAATCCAGGCAACATTCTTGTAAATTACACTACACACCATACAGATTTGGATCTGCACTTGAAGTATGGATTTTAGCAAATCGTTTGATGGGTCACATCAAGAAAAAACACATGAAGTCCAAGTGAAAATGGGAAATTGAATTAAATTGACACTGGGAAACAAGGGGTATGGGCAACAGTTTTAGTGACAAGAGGACTGTGTATTGTAGGGTTTTCGCAAAGCTTAGAACAAATGTCCTTTGCCTTTCACTGTGCATGTAAATGACCAGGACTTGAGTGTAGAGTGTGCTGAGGAAGTTTATGATGATAGTAAAATTATACTAAGTCTTATTGGGTTGGGGTTGTTTTCTTTAGAACAGAGGGAGAAAATTAATTGAATTGCAAAAATTATGAGAGCCATTCAAGGCAAGCAGAAAGAATCCATTTCTCTGGTAGAGAAATTGATAACTAGGGGACATGGATTCATGTTAATTTATAGAATAAAAGGGAGTTGAGAACATTTTAACCTAAAGAGCAGTGATCATCTGGATATGCTGCTTGAGAAGACTGGGGGGGGGGGAGGGAAGAGCCTCAACAGTTAAGGGTATCTGCACAAGGGGCATGGCCCATCTGACTGAAATGGGAAGTGGTAGGCAATAGTAGGCAATGCCATGGCCCACAAGGCCTTCTGGATTGAAAATTTATACATCTAATACAGCATCCAATCTTGCTCAACCTTTTGTGGGAAGACTGCAAAAGGGCAAAGGCTACAGAGGAAACTTGTAAAAATGCTTCCAGAACCAGAAAGATAAGTGATGAGGTGTATTGAGGGAAGGCTTAAATGAGATGTACAGGCAACCGCAACAGAACAGAAAGGACAAGTACCCTCTGGAGAGGTCAGAAAATCTCCAAATGCATGTCTCTAAAGGTTATAACTGAATTCCTCTGAACAACAACAGAATAACCCAAAAGCTGAAAAGTGGGATTGGGTTAGATAAACAAGTAGTCCTAAGGTTCTCCTTCAGTTCTGTAAATTTGCATTTAGGATTTTGTATTTTTCCAAATTTAAAAACCATGGCAAAGTTTTAATTTTTGTAGCAGTTCATGAAATTATTCTAGATAAAAAAACTACATACACTATTGCAACTCCTGGTTTAAGATGGCCTAATTAGTATCAGCCTATTAAAACAGAAGTGCTCCACTGTTGCACATTTTCTTCTCCAAAGCAATTTCAGTGATATTGCTTACAACTTAGATTATTCAATTTTCAATTTCATCATAACCAGTGGAGCCAGAAACTAAAAATATGCCATCTTCCTTAACATACTAAATTTTATGAAAATTAGCTTGAAACAATCAAACCATGATTTACATAGAGTTGCCAGAGAAAATGGCAAGTTGCCAGAAATGATTTATGCTGATGTTTGTTCACAAGCTTACTCTCAAAATGTTTCGCCTATCAGCGTAGCTTTATCCTTCATCCCGTTCTAAATGAATTGTTAATTGCTTCAATTGCTCTCCATGTTCTTGCCAACCGAACATACAAGGCCATTCTGAGTTTCTTACTTGGATTAGTGACTGTCCTTCATCACCTCTGGTTTGGAAACACTCAAAGAAAAACTTCTTTATCTAACTTGTCAAACCCCCTTCATGATTTTAAGATTCTCCCAAATGTACAACCTTTCTTGAAAGGTTAGTTCTCTCTGCTGACATGCCAATGAGTCTAGCAATCTCTGTACTTTAGACAAAATAGAAATCTGCACTTTTCACAGAACTTCATGTTTTTTTTAAAAAACTGAAGTGCTATGCAACTTTGCTTTTCAATTCTCTGAACATATACAGTATCTGTACATTTAAAGATTAGTTTTTATCCTGCCTTCATTAAGAAATCAAAACTAATTTTTAAAGCATCCAATGATATACAAAACTGTGTTGCAGAAAACCAACAGCCGAGCAGTTTGGTTGTTCTTATTTTTGGGAGGGGGCAGGGGATGGTTGAAGAGAACAATAACTAGAGACAAAGCCTGGCCCATACCAAAAATGAAATTGAGTCATACCAATGACTGATTGGTGGTGATGTACGAGACTTAAAAGTAAACTTGTGCTGGTTCATAACTAGCATAAGTGTACTTAAAAAAAACACAAGAGTTGTCTTTTACACAAGGCTCACAGGCCAACCTAACTAACAAAACAGGACTAATGGATACAATTTGCAAGTAGCACAGATGATTGAGAAATTTTGTTGTAACATGACTCCAAAGCAAAAGCAGTGCAGGTATTCAAAATTAAAGTTTAAGACATGGCTCTTGCCCAGGAAATTTCTAGCCAAAGTTTCTCAAATTTTAAGTGCAGCGTTTTTGTAGGGTCATTCTAACCACAAAACACTATTCAGGAAAAACTTAGTGGCCACCTGGCCTTTTCCTCCTGCTTTGTTTATATATAGTCAAATTAATACAGCCCAAGTAGAATTTAAAAGCTATATTCAAAACAGCATAGCATAAACAAGGTGACACATTAAACAAGTCAACTGACTGATTATTTAATAAGCAGACAGACTGAACATCTTTTCTTTTAAACAGTAAGCTTTACTGGAAGTGGAAAGTAAATACCAGTTACATGTTTACCCATAACTACTCTTTCATCTCCTAGTTGATGCTCCTCAAAACCTAATTTGACTAAGTTTTTGACCACATGCCCTATGTATTAGTGTGATTGTTATTTGGTTTAATAATATTCCTGGGAGCATCCAGAGGCATTTTAATCAAGTTAAAGGTGCTATAAACACAAATGTACAAATATATTTACACTGAGTTTAGAAACAGAAAGTGTAAATAACAGATCATGCAGCATCTGTGGAAAGAGGCATTATCTAGATTTTAAAGAAAAATTACTAGCTAAGATAAAGGAGAGTAGTTAATCAAAATTTCACTACCACAGACTTCAGGCCTTTCAAATGTTTTGAAAAAGGCAGACTTAATGTTTCAAGGATTCTAGAAGCAATATTTTTGTAAGTACTTCAAATGTTGCACTTTCTAATGAGCAATTTGTCATAAAGATTGCAAATCAACCCTCACATTTCTATTTAACAGCACTATTTCTATTAAGAACTCTACAAGAATAAAATTGGTTCAGAAGTGGATAAGATTATACCACTCATTTCTATATATGAACATTATGATCATTGAATTCTGACAGTTTGTTATCACTATTGCAACCCTACAATTCATGTTAATTTTTCAAAACTACTTATTTTTCCATAGAACCATACAGCACAAAACAGGCCCTTCGGCCCACCATGTTGTGCCATCCATCAAACCACCCTCACACTATCTAAACCTTTCCTCCCGCATATCCCTCTATCTCACATTCCTCCATGTGCCTATCCAACAAACTCTTGAACCTGTCCAATGTATCTGCCTCCACCACCACCCCAGGCAGTGCATTCTATGCACCAACCACTCTCTGGGTGAAAAACCTCCCCCTGACATCTCCCCTGAACCTCCCACCCATAACCTTAAAGCCATGCCCTCTCATATTGAGCATTGGTGCCACGGGAAGGAGGCGCTGGCTGTCTACTCTATCTATTCCTCTCAATATTTTATATACCTCTATCATGTCTCCTCTCATCCTCCTCCCTTCCAGTGAATAAAGCCCTAGCACCTTAAGCCTCTCCTCATATTCCATACGCTCTAATCCAGGCAGCATCCTGGTAAATCTCCTCTGCACCTTCTCCACATCCTTCCTATAATGCGGTGACCAAAACTGAACACAGTACTCTAAGTGTGGTCTATCTAGAGTTTTGTAAAGCTGCATCATCACTTCGCGGCTCTTAAACTCAATCCCACGATTTATGAAAGTTAACATCCCATAGGCCTTCTTAACTGCTCTATCCACCTGTGAGGCAACTTTCAGTGAACTGTGAATATGAACCCCCAGATCCCTCTGCCCTCTACACTGTCAAGTACCTTGCCATTTACCCTGTATTCTGCCCTGGAGTTTGTCCTTCCATAGTGTACCACCTCACACTTCTCTGGATTGAACTCCATCTGCCACTTGTCAGCCCAGCTCTGCATCATATCAATATCCTTCTGTAAGCTTCAACAGCCCTCCACACTATCCACAACACCGCCGATCTTAGTGTCATCTGCAAACTTACTAACCCAGCCCTCCATCCCCTCATCTAAATCATCTATAAATATCACAATAAGTAGAGGTCCCAGAACCGATCCCTGCGGGACACCACTAGTCACTGCCCTCCAATCCGAGGGCACTCCTTCCACCACAACCCTCTGCTTTCTACAGGCAAGCCAATTCCTAATCCACACAGCCAAGCTTCCCTGGATCCCTTGGCCTCTGACCTTCTGAAGAAGCCTACCATGAGGTACCTTATCAAACGCCTTACTAAAATCCATATAGACCACATCCACCGCACTACCCTCCTCAATCTTCCTCGTCACCTCCTCAAAGACCCCTATCAGGTTTGTGAGGCAAGATCTTCCCTTCACAAATCCATGCTGGCTGTCCCTAATCAGTCCATTATTCTCCAGGTGTTCATAGATCCTATCCCTTAGAATCCTTTCTAACAGCTTACCCACCACAGATGTAAGGCTCACTGGTCTGTAATTCCCTGGACTATCCCTACTGCCTTTTTTGAACAAGGGGACAACATCCGCCACCATCCCCGTGGACAACGAGGACTCAAAGATCCTTACCAGCGGTTCAGCAATCTCCTCCCTCGCCTCTTGAAGCAGCCTGGGGAAAATCCCGTCAGGCCCCGGAGATTTATCCATCTTGATATTATTTAACAACTTCAACACATCCTCTCTTGATATCTACAACCTCGAGAACATTACCCTTACCAGCACTCCCTTCCGTGTCATCAAGACGCCTCTCCTTGGTGAATACCGAAGAGAAGTATTCATTGAGAACTTCTCCCACTTCTGCCGCCTCCAGGCGCATTCTCCCACCTTTGTCTTTAATCGGACCTACCTTTACCCTGGCCATCCTCCTACCCTTCAAGTAAGTGAAAAATGCCTTGGGATTTTCCTTAACCTTACTAGCCAATGCCTTTTCATGTCCCCTTCTAGCTCTCCTCAGACCTTTCTTAAGTTCCTTCCTCACTACTCTATATTCCTCACAGGCCCTGTCTGAACTTTGCTGCTTATACCTTATGTATGCTACCTTCTTCTCCCTAACTAGTCGTTCAACCTCTCTCGTCACCCACGGCTCCTTCACCCTGCCATTCCTTCTCTGCCTCACCGGGACATATTTATCCCTAACATCCTGCAAAAGATCCCTGAACATCGACCACATCTCCATGGTACATTTCCCTTCAAAAAGAACAGAATGATCAGATCTCAAAACTTGCTTTTCAAATACAAATCTATACTGCAGAAACCACATTTCCCCATCTTCCATTGAGAACAGCATTTAAGACACTAATGGAGTTCATTCTATATTTCAGCTCTTGCCTTCAAAGTGTACAGTTCCTGCTATTCCACCCCACCCCCCCCCCCAACTTACACAAATGTCACTTGCCAGTCAAGAGGGAAGCAGTAGCAAAATATCGTAAATACAAACATTGAAATCAACTGGAGCTTTACACTGTACAATTCCATTTGGTGTTTGAAATACTGAATTGTTTAAATAAAGCACCTTACCTCAATACAGAGATCTCTCATTGCTTTTTTAAAATTCATTATTTGAAAAAAAAAGTATAACTGAAGCTCTTGTTCGATCCTCCCAGTTTCCAGGAGGACTAGTGAATACCATTCCACCAACACCTTCCACCAACCACCCCCCCCCCCACCCTCAGCTCAGAAAACAGAATAAACCCAATTTTTTTTTACTGCTGCAATGTACTCTATGTCAAAAACCAAACAATGCACTGCAAAAACAATAAGAGCTATCACAACCACCAGCAGTACTGCTTTCCCATTAAAGGGAGGGGTGAGTGGGAAGACTGCAGATTAAAAGAGACAAGGCAAACCATATGCAAGCCTTCATAAACACACAACTACTTTGATATAAAGACTGCAATCAAGACAACATTGAACATAAACAGCCATCCGATATTTTTAGAAACATAGAACAATACAGCACAATACAGGCCCTTCGGCCCACCACGTTGTGCCGACCTTTAAACATAGAAAAACCTACAGCACACTTCAGGCCCTTCGGTCCACAAAGCTGTGCCGAACATGTCCCTACCCTAGAAATTACTAGGCTTACCCATAGCCCTCTATTTTACTCAGTTCCATGTACCTATCCAACAGTCTCTTAAAAGACCCTATCGTATCCACCTCTACCACCGTTGCCGGCAGCCCATTCCACACACTCACCACTCTGAGTACAAAAACTTACCCCTGACATCTCATCTATACCTACTCCCCAGCACCTTAAACCTATGTCCTCTTGTGGCCACCATTTCAGCCCTGGGGAAAAGCCTCTGACTATCCACCTGACCAATGCCTCTCATCATCTTATACACCTCTATCAGGTCCCCCCCCCTCATCCTTCGTCACTCCAAGGAGAAAAGGCTGAGTTTCCTCAACCTGCTTTCATAAGGCATGCTCCGTATTCCAGGCAGCATCCTTGTAAATCTCCTCTGCACCCTTTCTATGGCCTCCACATCCTTCCTGTAGTAAAGTGACCAGAACTGAGCACAGTACTCCAACTGGGGTCTGACCAGGGACCTATATAGCTGCAACAATACCTCCCAGCTCCCAAATTAGATTCTCCGATTGATGAAGGACAATACACCATATGCCTTCTTAACCACAGTCAACCTGCGCAGCCGCTTTGAGCGTCCTATGGACTCTGACCCCAAGATCCCTTTGATCCTCCACACTACCAAGAGTCCTACATTAATACTATATTCTGCCATCATATTTGACCTACCAAAATGAACCACTTCACACTTCTGGGTTGAACTGCATCTGCCACTTCTCAGCCCAACTCTGCATCCTATCTATATCCTGCTGTAACCTCTGACAGCCTTCTACACCATCCACAGCACATCCAACCTTTGTGTCATCCGCAAACTTACTAACCCATCCCTCCACTTCCTCATCCAGGTCGTTTATAAAAATCACAAAGAGTAAGGGTCCCAGAACAGATCCCTGAGGTACACCACTGGTCACCGACCTCCATGCGGAATACACCTTCAACAACCACTCTTTGCCTTCTGTGGACCAGCCAGTTCTGGATACATATTGCAATGTCCCCTTGGATCCCATGCCTCCTTACTTTCTCAATAAGCCTTGCATGGGGTACCTTATCAAATGCCTTGCTTAAATCCATATACACTACATCTACTGCTCTCCCTTCATCGATGTGTTTAGTCACATCCTCAAAAAATTCAGTCAGGCTCGTAAGGCAGGACCTGCCCTTGACAAAGCCATGCTGACTATTCCTAATCATATTATACCTCTCCAAATGTTCATAAATCCTGCCTCTCAGGATCTTCTCCATCAGCTTACCAACCACTGAGGTAAGACTCACCAGTCTATAATTTCCCGGGCTATCTCTACTCCATCTTGAATAAGGAAACAACATCTGCAACCCTCCAATCTTCTGGAACCTCTCCCATCTCCATCGATGATGCAAAGATCATCATCAGAGGCTCCGCAATCTCCTCCTTTGCCTCCCACAGCAGCCTGGGGTACATCCCATCCGGTCCCGACAACTTATCCAACTTGATGCTTTCCAAAAGTTCCAGCACCTCCTCTTTCCTAATATCTACATGCTCAAGCTTTTCAGCCTGCTGCAAGTCCTCACTACAATCCCCCAGATCTTTTTCCGTAATGAATACTTTACATCAGTATTCAGTAAGTACCTCTGCTATTTCTTCCGGATCCATATACACTTTCCCACTGCTGCATTTGATAGGCCCTATTCTTTCGCACCTTATCCTCTTGCTCTTCACATACTTTTAGAATGCCTTGGGGTTTTTCTTAATCCTGCCCGCCAAGGCCTTCTCATGTCCCCTCCTGGCTCTCCTAATTTCCTTAAGCTCCTTCCTGTTAGCCTTATACTCTCCCAGATCTCTAACATTACCTAGCTCTCTGTACTTTTTGTAAGCTTTTCTTTTCCATTTGACTAGATTTATTATAGCCTTTGTACACCACGGTTCTTGCATCCTCTCGTGACTTCCCGTCTCATTGGAACATGCCTATGCAGAACTCCACACAAACATCCCCTGAATATTTGCCACATTTCTTCTGTACTTTTCCCTGAGAACATCTGCTCCCAATTTAATCTTCCAATTTCCTGCCTGAGAGCCTCATAATTCCCTTTACTCCAAGTAAACACCTTTCTAGTCTGTCTGTTCCTATCTCTCTCCACTGCTATCATAAAGGAGATAGAATTATGATCACTATCTCCAAAATGCTCACCCACTGCGGTCTGACACCTGACCAGGTTCATTTCCCAATACCAAATCAAGCACAGCCTTTCCTCTTGTAGGCCTATCTACATATTGTGTCAAGGATCCTTCCTGAACACACTTAAACTCCACCCCATCCAAACCCCTCACTGTCTGGAGATGTCAATCGATGTTTGGGAAATTAAAATCTCCCATCACAACAACTCTGTTATTATCACACCTTTCTAGGATCTGCTTCCCTATCTGCTCCTCAATATCCCTGTTACTATTGGGCAGCCTATAAAAAACATCCAGTAAGGTTATTGACCCTTTCCTGTTCCGCCAGTTTCAGCCATTATCCCACTACCATTGGCTTTGATATATTTGAGCAATCTTTACTGGAAAATGAACACATCTTTTGAGAGAAAGAATGGCCAAGAAAGTGATTTCCAAACTTTGATTGACAAGACTTCTTGCAAATATTGACAACCCCATAACCACTGCTCTATTTTCTGGAAGACAACAATGCAGCAGTCGGTATAAATTATTTCAAGTGCCTACTCAGGCACAGCGACATTATGAACTGGATGCAATGCTAAAGTGAGGTGGATCTATGCAAGTTCAGGTGAAAACTCAACCCCACTCCACCCACTCAGCTTTTCTTGTTTTGGGTTTCCTGGTTCTTAGACTCTGCGCAAACATTGCGGATGTTATTCACAGCAACTATTCATGGATCAGGCAGTAAACACAACGAACCGGCTGACTACTTGCGAAGTGCAGATTATCTTTTGGAAACTTGCGGTGGTTGACGTTGAGCAGCTGGCTCTCGCCACCGCTATCGATACCGACCTCACCGCCCCTGATCGAGTCCCACCCCCGGCCGGCCCTCCCTCGACCTCCCACCGCCCGACTCTCCGCAAGCTGCCCATCCCGGGCCGGGCCTAACCCGGGCCACCGGCTCCTTCCTCTCCCTTTGTTAGCACTCGCTACCCCCTCCCCACACCCCCCACACACCTCCTCCTGCTGCTCCGCCATCTTATTCAGCTTCTCCTCGTCCTCCAGCAGTTCATTCAGTTGCTGGAGACTCAGCGAACTGAGGTCCGGTAGTGCCATCTTGACCGCCAACTCAGGCAGCCGCTGACCTGCTTCGCCACTGTCAGCCCGCAACGGAAATGACAGCCTTCACCGAGGTCCCGCCCCTCCGCCTTGATTTACGTAACCACCAACCAATAGCGCGTAAGTGAATCATATGACGCTGCGTCCCAGGGCACACGCCTTGAATGTGTGGAAACAAAGTCAGGTGCGGTTACAGTGTGCGTACAGGTTGGAGGGCTTCCTCTTCTTGGATGGGTCTAACGTGACTCTTTAACATGCATAGCTAAAATTCCGAAAATGTGAATAGAGAGTGCTGACAATGGCCAGCATGTCGAGCAATCCCTGCAGAGAAATAAATAGTGATATCAATTCAGGTCGCAACACACAAAGGCGCTGGAAGAGCTCAGCGGGTCAGGCGGCATCTTTAGAGGGGAATGGACAGTCCCTCCATAGATGCTGCCTGAGCCGCTGAGTTCCTTCAGCGCTTTTGTGTGTTGCTCCAGATTTTCGGCATCTGCCGTCTCTTGTGTCTCCATGTCAGTTCAGGACAATGAGTTTTCATTAAAATGGTTGTTGACAAAGTGGAGTCAAAAGGGGTGGTCATGACCAACAGCCTCCGTCTCTGTGGCTATGTCCTTTGTGGAGGAAACATATTGGGTTAGAAATGCAACTGTTCCATTTCTTCAGCATTAAAACCACAAGGCTATGGCAATGGTGGAAAATATACTGGCATGAATTGAAAATTAGATAAAAAGACAAGAGGTCTTTTGCAGTGGCAGATGACAACTAGAGGGATAGTGTTTGGGTCCCAGCTATTCACAATACAGATGAAAGAACAAAATTTAGTTTTTCTCAGCTGATGACACAAAAGGTGGGTGGGACCGTGACTTGTGAGGAGGTTGCAAATAGATTTCGAGGCAATTTGGGCAAGTTGAGTGAGTGGGCAGATATAGAGTCATAGAGTGCCACAGCTTGGAAAAAGGCCTGTTGACCACGGCACTTATGTTAACCATCATGCCTATCTATACTAATCCCACTTGCCTGTATTAATTTTATATCCCTCTATGTTCTGCTCATTCAAGTACCTGTCCAGATGCCAGGCACCAGAACTGTGTGCAATACTCCCGTTTCATCCTGACTTTCTTGCTCTTGTACTCTATGCTCCTATAAAGCACATGCTTTTTTAACTACTTTGTCAACCTATCCTGACACTTTTAAATGAACTACATCCACAGGTCCTCTTTTCTTGTATCCCTTGAGGAAATGCACCCTCGAGTTTATAGTTTCTTCTCATTCTTCCTACCCAAAAGTAATAGTTCACACCTCTCAGCAGTACCTTTCATTTGACACTTGTCTGCCCATTCCACTAGCCTATGTCTTCTTAAGGTCTGGTGTTATCCTTGCAGTTCCCCATATCTCCAAGGTTTCTATCATCTGCATATTTGTAAATTGTGCCCCACACACCGAAGTCCATATCATTAATATGTTACGGAGGAAAGCAATAGTGCTAATATTAACCCCTAGGGAAGTCCATTGTACATTTCCCTTTAGCCCAAAAAACAACCGTTCACAGCCACTCTTTTTCCTGTCATTTAGTCAATTTGGCATCAGTGTTCCTACAATCTGTTTTCTTACAATGTTCTATGGCCTTTGATCTTGTCATCAATTATGTGACACCTTATCAAATGCCTTTTGTAAGTCCATATACACCACCTCTACTGATGAATGGAAGCAATGAGGAGTCATGCTCACATTCCCCAAGGAGCTTGCCAGGAAGCAGGAGAATCTTACTTCTGCTTCAGAAGTGATAAGCTCTTATGTGCTGGACACTGGAAATGCCAAGGAAGCACAGTGCTCAAGAGACCTGGTTTCTGCCTCCAGTGAGGCAGTGTCCCAACCCTCCAGAGCTATGCTAACCCTGAAGCAGCAGAAGGGTGATTCCAAAGGACAGCAGCTGTCTGCTTCCTGGTAACTACACCAACATGCTGCAGCATAGACAGGTACACTCCCATGTCCATTTGCTAGCCTCAGCAGAGTTGTGGAGGCTAATGGCAGCAATATAGGCAACCTCATGCACACGGCCTTGCCTGCCCTATGCATGAGAGTGTATTTTACATGAAGGGAACTGAGACTCCTGTCCTCCCTGTGGGTGTGAAAGGATCTCTCCTGCAGCCTCTGACTCTGAGACACTGTCTTCACTGGTGCATCCAAGTCTGCTTTCTCAAACTGGTAATGCCAGACTGGATCCAGCCTATCAAGGGCTTGAGCTCATCATGAGCATATTGAGAGGAAATCTATATCCCAGAGCCAAGATGAAAACCAATGTTCCAGCAGCTGGGGAGCCAAAGGGGGAAGCAATAGTAGGGTTTCCAACTTTACATTACAAATGTTGTTTGTCACTTGTTATCGAGTAACACCATGACATCAGGTCTATAGGGTTGTGATGTGTATGGAAGTGGCTGATTAAGCCAACCTGGGCTCAAAGATTCCTTTCACACAGGTGACAGGTGTAGGAATGCTGTAGCATCAGTGGTTCTTGATTTTCGAGATTCTCTTTTCCTCTTTGCTTCCTCTATTCTAGCTTCCTCATATGAGTGAGCCCCGCCTTTTATGTAGGTAGGCCAAACAAAACAATCCAATGCAAATACCAAGAGACAGAAGGAGCAAGTAAATATGTGTTCATTATTTCAGTAAGTTTTCTCTGCAACCAGACGTGTTGTACCATTGGAATTGTTGTTGATCCATTGTGGAGCTCAAGCTGTGTGAAGCTGTTTAATGTAGATTCTGCCTTGCCTTACCTCACTCAATTCCATACTCTCACTTAGCTAAGCTAAATTGGCTGAATGCATTAGTGTGTTTGTGCATCTATCACTTCAAAGCAAAGATCAATGTTTATAAAAATGGATCCAGTTTGCACTCTATTATCATGTGCTGTGAGAATCTGAAGTCCATTTCTCACGTGATGCTGGCTTTTCCACACATTCTCTCACACTGTCCTTCAAAGGAAAGGACATTGAGCTCAGTTGCATGAGGGTAATCTAGGGTGACATGTCATGTGACCATGTGGAGTTACTTTGCAGAGTCTGTCATCATAGAGCGATCAGTGCTGCCAGTAGGAGTCTGCTATTGCCCAACACATTTTTCAATCCTTCTCACCACAGTGTTGTACCCCTCCTCCAACAAACTTCCCGCAGGAGTGGAGCTTTAGAACTAATGGGAAACTGTTCCATCTACAACAACTATACTCCAAAACCAAGGAGTCACATAGTCCTCATTATTTGAGCTTAAGTATGCAGATGATGATTGAATTGCGCATGTTTGGAGGCTGAGCTCCAAGTGTTGATTCATTCACCAAAGCATATGAGAGGATGGGTGTTATACCCAACATGCTCAGGATCAAGGTCCCCTACCAACCTGCCCCTGCTCTACCACACTGACCTCCAAAGCCCTCCAAAGATTCATAACAAGACCCTGGGAAACGTGGACCAGTTCTCATGTCTTGGAAGCCACCTCTTGCTGAAAAATGATAAGAATTATCACCATCTCTAATGTGCCAGCTCAGCGGGTGATTATCTCTCAAGTCAACATCCCCAGAATTGAGGCCCTCATTACTCTTGGATGACTATGTTAGGCTGACCATGTCATTCCCATGCCCAATACTAGACTCCCAAAATGTACACTTTATTCTGAACTCTGTCTTGGGAGGGGATTACCAGGCAGAAAGAGAAAAAGATTCATGGATATGCTCAAAGCTTCCTTGAAAAGGTGGAAGATTCCTACTGACTCCTGGGAACTTCTGCCTGTTCAAAGAGGAGAAGAAACAATCAGTGTGGCTTTGAAAACCTTGAGGCCATGCACCAGGAGCACACAGAAGTCCTGCTGGTGTGGCAGGAGGACTTCCCACCCATCCACTCACCTACCCACCCTGTCAGCCACCTCCTGCTCCATCAGTGGAAGAGTCTGCATTCCCACATTGGTCTCATTGGCTGCCTAATAACCCAAAAAATTGGAAGCAAGTCATTGTTGATCCCGAGAGACATCCTAAGGAAAAGAAGAAGCTATAGTGAGCTTTAATATTAGCAACAATAGTGGATGTATGCAAGTGGTTCAAAGGCTTGTAATGGTGACTAACTATTGAGGTGTGTTTACTTAACAGTTCTATAGTAATACATTGATGTCATGAGGAGTCCACACCCATTGGTGCAATGATCTGAGCTGCCTCTGGAAGAGTGTGAATGGTGGCAATGTTGTAATGACATTGCAGGATGCCAACTATCAGAGGAGCAGGCCTTCCTTCAAGCCTTATCGTATGGAAAATGTCTGTCAGTCAAAGATCACTGTTGAGAAAGAACCTCAGAAGGATAGAAATGGTTTGATTGGTGCATTGCTCCATTGTCCTACTTGTGTTTTGGAGAAACATCATGGGAGTGGCATGATCTGAGTGTGACTGTCAATATATGATATTAAATCTGTAATTGTACAGATTGATAAGGCAAATGGGCTGCCATGTTAGAGATATGCTTGCAATTTCAAATGAGATCATGAGGTTTCTGGGTGCATTTCTTGATCAAGTGAAACAACGACCATTTGCAGCTGCTGCCAAGCTATTCCATTGAATCAAGTGAAGATTATTAACAGTCCTCCTGACTTCATTCAGTAGCCCATCTACTTTGTATTGTTTTGATTCTAATTCTCCATTGGTGTATTTGTGTTCATTGATGAGGACCTGTGAGATTTGTAAATGGGAAAAGCTGCTTGACGAAGGTATTCAGCTTCTTAGATTCATTCAAGAGAAGAGATAACTGGCATCCTGCAGTATCATCACAACATTGCCACCATTCACTCACTTCCAGAGACAGCGAGGAATAACAAATAATAAACTTTCCAAAAATTCATGATGATGACAACTGGACTTAATCAAATAGGTCTTTGTTTCAAAGTAAGCCCTTGTTGTAACACCAGGCTGAAGTTGGAAGTTGCATTGGGAGCTTTGGTCTGCTGTTTAAGATGGACAAAGTTTACATCCTTTTAAAGTTAATCCCTGGATCTTCATTACAATGCAGCCGTTATGCAACAAATAAAAGTGGAAGTACTTAATTGTATTACAGTGATGAAAGACTGTGCTGATGATAACTCCGAAAATGTGCAAGTGTTTTGAAAATGAGTATGCAGGCAGGGTGGGTCTTATAAGGTTTATGAGAATCCTTTCACCACCAAAATGCTATGTCAGGGCAGTGTTATGTTTGGGAAAGCCCGGCAAGAGGCTCCCTTTATTGAGGTCGTGAATTGATTGACTCCTTACTCTCATCTTCTTCCTGTTGCTGGAGCTTCTCATAGTCCTCCTGGTGTATGTCTTCACCTTTCTGTCTTGGCTGCTAGTCTGGCCTTTGTTCGATCTTGAGCTCTTTTAGTGGTCAAATTATGCAGTGCATGGCAAAGCAGTGCAGTGAATGGTACCCTGCTGTTGAATATGGTAGAGTGTCAACAGAGGGGTGCAGACAGGGAAATCTCATTTTGACTAGCCTTATTGTATTGTAATGTCCTCTAAACTCCTGTTTGTGACATGCCTATAATTGTAGCATTGTTCACCTGGTGTGTTTAGAGCTGTGGGTGGAATAATCAGCCATTTGAGGTTAAAGGTTAGCACTTGGCCCACAAAAACACATCTTTTGGGCATTTTGGTCCTTGAAAGATGAGAGGCAGCTGTGACTGGCTAAAAATGAATGAATCATGGGAGCTGCCAGAATACCTAGTATTGACCATTGTTAAGGTCCTCTGATGTTCTATCACCAAGTGCATGTTGAGAAAACAGTGTAAAAATTAGTTCTACTGTGAGTGGACAGTGGCTTGAAACAGATTGGTGGATGTGATTGAAACTATGCTGTTGACAAATTTTGGGCATTGGACTGCCATTGTGGACAAGTGGAGTGAGTCTGACACAAAAAAAGCAATGGCATTGAACATGGAAAATAGCATCCAAAAATCACCAATGTTAGCTACCCAGCAATGTACACAAAATTACTTCACTGCATGTCAGTGAGATTTTCAACCACGTAATACTTCTTTTGTCAATGTGCAAATGAATGTCCTGTGTATCTGTCAGTACACTTGAGGCTTTCTGCTGGGCCCCGGAAGCATTCTGCTATCATCCGATTAAAAGGAATAAAATTATAGTTTGATAAGTCTTTAGATCAGCAACCAGAATGCATTTATACAAAACATTTAATATACAAATTTCTTGCTGCAATAATGAGCTTTTACAACAATTTGGTAGTTTCATGGTTACTAAGACTGACTTTAATTTGGAATTCATTTAAATAACTTAATTTAAATTGCTCAGCTGCAATGGTGGAATTTGAACTCACATTTCTGGATCAGTGGTTCAGGGTTCCAGCTGCTAATCTAATAGTTTAACTATTGAATAAGTGTACTCATGACCTTGTTCTATTTGCATTGGACTCCAATGCCATGATTTTGTACAATTGCTAACTCAATTATTATTTGCACTGTTTTGCTCTAATCTTCATTGCTTACTCTGCCATCTAACCAGGTATTATTATCAAACTCGTACATATGATTCTCAGTTCCTTCATTTAATTCATTGGTAAATATAATTAAAAGATAACAGCCCAGTAAAAATTTTCAGGAAGACATTCATCACATATGCCAGTATGTGTGGAGTGCAAACCCCATTAAGCCAATTTTCTGTCTACTAATTTTTGACAATGCAAACCTATGTCAAAAGTTTGTTTCCAATTCTGTGTGCTTTCATTTTTGCTAAGTTTCATTTGTGCAACTTCATAAAATGCCTCCTTGAATCTGATATAAATAACAACCTTGCTCCTTGTCTATCACATTGCATACTCTCAGATAGCTTTATCTGGAATGGAAAGCCCACTGTACTCTATACAGGCAAATTATTATACACCCTGCGTAGCATTTGAACCTTGTTCTTGGTTTCCTCCTTCTGTTCAAAAGGTGGATTGGCACAGTTTACTGGATTATAGGGTTTGGAAGTTAGACTGATCTCCAAGCCTGCACTACAGCCAACCAGTTAGGAATGAATGTAAACAATTTGCACCCATTGCTGCAACAACCATTACTGATGGGATAGTTGGAAACCATAAATTGAGCATCTACAGGCAATATTTTTAATCCCTTTTATTGGCTTAATTTAAGATTTACGTGTTGCAATGCCCAGGAAGTACATCTTTATGGAGCAGTATGGCAATAACTGGAACAATGGATTTAGTCATGACTGTGACACACTCATGACTGCCTGTTCATATTCTTACATCACTGGTCTTAATTCTAACCACACAGTCATTTCTTTGCTAAGAATCCTTATTTGGTTGGGAGTGTTGCAAAGAAGAACAGATGGCACTATGAAAAATTCTATCAGTGACATTGCTGAAACTAATCCACAATCATGCTTAAATGTAATTCCTGTTAAAAATAGAATTAACATGCAAATTTTACAATTTTAATAACTTAACCTAGGATAGCATATAATGAGAAACTATAATCTATATCCTGCTTGTAGCATTAATTGTAATTATCATTTCCAAATTAATGATTAGTGGTTTAAGTTGAACAGTGCTGGAATCATGAATATAAATTTACTTCCTCCAATTTTCCAATCGAGCAGTTAACTCTCACAGTTAACCTATTATTTAATCAGGGCAACTTCACTGTCAGTCTTTCCATTGAGTAATCTCTACCAAAATAAACTCTTCATAAATGCAAAATAATAACAACTTGTTGTTTATGCTCATATTTCTGTAGGAAGTCTTACATTCAAATGAGAAATGCATTAATTCTTGCAAGGTGAAGTATTTTCAGTCCATCACAAAAACTGCAGCCCAGATAAATGATCTGACATTACAGATATTGCTAACAGTCAGAGTGGTGAGCCCAAAATGTATGAAGATTTCTGTAGAATTAAATATACGGCTCTCGAATTTCTCCAAACATGCAGCCAAAAACAAAAATCCCAAGTTTGAACCACTTCCTTTCCCGTAGTTACTTAAATTCTTGCAGTAAATAAGGATTAATTCCAGGAAGTTGAAATATGAGCTACACTCATTTGATAATCTTCCAGGAAGATCATATCAAACAATGGGGCTAAATAAAGTTTTTCCATATGTCTCTTCAGCACCTAGTTTTTAACAGAAAATTCTGTTGACTATTTTCACTCTCCGTTGTCAACACCCTTTGTAATCAAAAGAGATGATTTGGTATACAATTGACATCAGCATTTTTAACAGTGTTGTCCTTGTTTTAATTTTGTTCTAACCTTATCAGTATTCTGGCATTCCCTAACTGAAAATAAGTGAATTTTCTGGCTTCAATTTGTTTCCCAACATTTAGTTCCCCAGTTAATGTGATCCATATGGCTGTTGGACTTGAAGATGCTGAGGTCCGTAAAAGAAAAGGAAAAATAGTTCTTTGCCTTGCTTCACATTGTGTTTTATTTCGAGCTTTTTCAACATTACATGCTAATTGAGCCTTGAAGTGCATCTCAGGAATTTATTAAGGTATCTTTTGTTTATAACTGGACAAAAATTAGCCATAAGTTTTCAAGTTGCTGGTTTTAATTTCAAAAACTTATTTCAGTTGTTGTTGTTGATGCCACAAACTAAACAAATCCTAGTGTTGGGCTTAGAATCAACAACCACAAAACATTCCATTTATGTAATGCCTTTACTGTTGTTCAAATGTCCTAAAGCATTTCACATGAATGTTAGTGAACAAAAATTAACACAAAGCCACATGAAGATTTGGTAGATGCGTTCAAGACAATGGCAAATTTAGATAGGACATGTACAGGGAGATGTTTCCATTGGCAGAAACAACCCTCTGTACATGAGAGGCAGATTTGAAGTGAAGGATGAAAAGTACAAAGGGGATCTGAGGAAAGGATTGTCTACATAGAAAGGTGATCAGGAATTTACTGCCTCTAACTGTTGTGGAACTGGAGTCAATGACGGCTTTCAAAGAGGTATCTTTCAAAGAGGCACATGAGGGGAAATAATTTATAGAGCTATTGGGAAAGAGCGGGAATATAGGATTGAACAGATTACTCTACAATGAGCCAGTCCAGACTCAGTGGGGCAAATAGTCTCCTTCTGTGCCAAGGAGTTTAGTGCAGTTAATCAAAATCTTGGTTAAAGAGGGAAGATCAGAACCTAGACCCTTGGTAGCTGAAGACATGGCTGCCAATCATGGAGTGTCACAATCAGGGATGAACAAGAGGACAGAATATGAAGATACAGTAAAAGAATTAGCTCATTTTATTCCTCAAGCCTGTTCTGTTATTCGATGAAATCATGGCCAATCTGTGACTTTACATTTACCTGGCTTTTCCCCAAATTCCTTAGTACCTTTGGTTATGAAAAAAACAGTTTCCCTCAACATTAAAATTAATAAGTGGCCAAGTGTTAATTGTCTTTTGTGAAAGAGTTCAAATTACTATCACACTCTCCATAGAGAATTCTTTCTCAACATTATTCTTGAAAGGCTGGCTGTAACTTTCAGACAATGCCCCTTAATCTGAGACTCCCTACTGGATTAGTCCATCATTTTCTTTTATTATCTTGAAATCTTCCCAAACTGTCAAAATTCATCAAAATTCCCAGGAATACAACCCTAGTAACTGTAATAACTTTAACCTTTGGGCTCTAGGTATCATTCTGTTAAACCTGCCACAGAAGGCCAAGGTTCAAGGTGCAAGACTGATAGATCCCTCATAAGATTTGGTGCCAGAAGTTGCTCTTAATACTGTTGTTTAACCAGGATTTTGTATAGATGTAGCACAACTTCTCTCCCCTTGGAGTTCGGTCAACTAGTATTCTGTGACGAAGTTCACCATTGCCTTCAACGCGCCAGCCTTTGGTCAATTGGAGAAGAAGTATTTGAAAATAAATACCTCAGATCAGGCACAAAACTAATGGTTTACTGGGCTCTGCCCTCCTATATGTTTCTGAGAAGTTGTCCTTAATTCCAAGGGAATGCCTAATAAGGACACAATTCTGTCAGCCTTTTCTGACACCGATGACACCACTGTTGTTGGCAGAATCTCAGGTGACGATGAGGAGGCATACAGGAGTGAGAAAGATCGGCTGGTTGAGTGGTAGCACAACAACCTTGCACTCAATGTCAGTAAGACCAAGGAACTGATTGTGGATTTCAGGAAGGGGAAGTCGGGAGAACACACACCAGTCCTCATTGAGGGGTCAGCGGTGGAAAGGGTGAGCAGCTTCAAGTTCCTGGGTGTCAACATCTCAGAGGATCAATCCTGGGCCCAACACATTGATGCAATTATGAAGAAGGGATGCCAGTAGCTCTACTTCATTAGGAATTTGAGGAGACTTGGTATGTCATCAAAGACTCTTGCAAACTTCTACAGATGTTTGGTGGAGACCTTTCTGACTGTTTGCATCACTGCCTGGTATGGAGGCTCCCATATGCAAGTTTGAAAGAGGTTGCAGAGGGTTGTAGACTCAGCCAGCTCCATCACTGGCACAACCCTCCCTGCCATTGAGGACATCTTCAAGAGGCAGTGCCTCAAGAAGGCGGCATCCATCATTAAGGACCCTCACTATTTGGGACATGTTCTCCTCACGTTACTACTATTGGGGAGGAGATACAGGAGCTTGAAGACCCACACTTAATGTTTTAGGAACAGCTTCTTCCCCTCCACCATCAGATTTCTGAACAGTCCATGAACCCTTGAACACTACTTCATTATCCCTCTTTTGCACTATTTATTTATTTTTGTAACTTACAGTAATTTTTATGTCTTGCACTGTACTGCTGCCGCAAAACAACAAGATTCACGACATATGTCAGTGATAAACCTGATTCTGATTCTGTCCACTATAATTTAATGGTTTATGCACATGGCCCTCCGTCACTTTTGACCATTATTGTTTCAGGCTTTTTCACCATTTAGAGTGTATTCTACTCTATCCTTCTCAGGTCCAAAGTGGATGACCTCATATTTGTCTACCTTGAAGTCTTTTTGCAACAATTTTGTTCATATGCTTCATCAACTAATTTCTCCTTGTAATTTACTGCTTCCATCCACAATGGACTTTATTTTTGTGTCTTTGGCAAACTGGGGTGTACAGATGGCTAATCTAAGCCACCTATTAATATTGATGAGTAGTTGCTGCATCCATACACTTCCTTGCAGGACCCCTTGAGTCATATCCTGTCAAAGTGAGCAGCCTTCCTTTATCCCTCCTCTGTCTCCTGCTGGCCAGCCAATTTCATTGCCAAATCAGCAAATTGTCTTCAATTCCATGAACTTCCAATTTTGTTGTCTGAGGTAAGAGTCCTTACCAGATGCTTTCTGAAAGTATACACAGAATTACATTCTGCTGTCCATTGCTTTAGTCACCTTTGCGAAAAATTCAGTTGGTTCATGTAGTGTGACCACTCATTATGCAGATATTCTGGGGGATATTATTTATATAACTCAGAGATATCATTGTGCTCGCAAGACTTCAGGCTGATTTCAAATTGAACTAGCTGTTTACTTTTCAAAAAGTAACTACAACCACACTGATTTAATTAACTGTTTAGTGCACCAAAAAAAAACTAGCAAATGGATATAATCTAAACCACTTCCACAAAATCTTCAATGTTTTGGCTCTCTCTTAGATATCTCACTTGGATAAGATTATTGCATCAAAAAGAAACTGAATTTCTACATATGACTCAATGGGAGGCACTCTCATCTCTGTCTTTGAAGTTTATGGACTCAATTTTCACTACTGAGCACAAAATCTGGGCTGATATTCCAATGCGGGTCTGAGGACATGCCATACTGTTGGAGATGCTGGCTTTCAGGTGAGACATGAAACTGAGGCCCATCTGACCTCTCAGGTAGACATAATAAAGTTGCAAGGGAGTTACTCATTATTCAACATTACAAAAAACAGATCATCTGATCATTATCACATTGCTGTTATTGGGAGCATGTGGTGTACAATCAACTGCATATTTCCTATGGTACAGCAGTGATTACACGTCAGAAGTACTTCATTGATTGTAGAGGACTTTGGACCATCCCAACATCAAGATAAACAATATAAATGCAAGCGTTCACCTTTTAGTATCACAAATCAATACTACATTATGAAAAAGCTCAGGGAAAAATATTTTACTTTTGTTACAAATGTATTGAATGAAAACTCCCATCTGTTTTTATTGGAGCCCCTGTAACAAATGTTCATATAAATCAGTATAAATATTTCCTTCCCCTTTCATCTAGTTCATTGTATCTCAATTACACTAATAGACTAGAAAAAGCATGCCAATTTTCTATAAGGATCCCATTGGCCTATTAAACAGACATGCTGATCAGCTTGTTGGTGAAGCCATTATCTGGTATAGCAATATCCTACAGGAGATATAATTTCTAGTTGGACTTTGATGGCTAACCTCAGCCTTGGCAGTACGATTGAGCTGAGCATTTCTGAGTTCTAGAATTCCCATTTAATACTGCCGATCAATGAGTTCCGAGCATGTGTCTATAGGTGTGGTCATCGGCTGAGAACCGATGGGTACGGACTCTGCCAGCTAGCACCTGCTATGTTCCGATGTTATGGGTGCCTTACAGAATGAGCTGCCAGAGGATGTGATGACATCTGTCAACTTGTGCTCACCAGCAAAGTAGGAAAAACACAATGTTGTTGCAGAAATATTAATATCATGCATTACGATTATTTTAGTAGATGAAAGTCCCAAATGTAATAGAGTCACAGAGTCATACAGCATGGAAACAGGCCCTTCGGACCACCCTATCCATGTCATCCATCAAGTACATTCATGTATCTTGATTCTGGTTCTGATTCTAATCTCCCACATGAATAAAACAATCTCTATTCAGTTTCAAGGCCAGAGGAATGCCTATGTTTTTAGGCAACATTTGGATAACAGGAAGCTAGATAAATTCAAGAAAGAGAAAGGAATAGAAAGTTATGCTGATGGTTTTAGATAAATACATGAGGGGGGCGTGCATGGAGTGGGTGCGGGAGGACGGTGATGGAGATGGTCGGTGGATGAATACTTGTGAACATAGACACTGGTGTAGACATTCACCCAATATCTGTCTTGTAAATTCTGTGCCATTTTATTTAAATTTTCTTGGTAAATATTTACCAAAGAATTTGGTTGAACTGAACTACATTATTTTATTATTAAACTCCATCTGCTGCATTATACCTAATATCCATACTTGCATTACGGCGAACATGTTCTCTGCAACTTATTATCTCTCTTTGCCAGTCTGACAAAGGATCTTCAATCTGAAACATTAGCTCGGTTCCTCTTTCAATAAATGCTACCTGACCTACTGAGTGTTTGCAGCATTTTCTGTTTTACTTCAGAATTCCAGCATCTGCAGATTTTTAAAATTTTCATTAATAAATAAGTCCTGATTCAATTATGCAGTAAGTTGCTACAGTAGTCTTTAGTGGATCATAGCTTACCCTGAAATATTTGGTGAGGACTAGACATTTATTTGTGTGTTAGTCAATTAAGTGGGGATTCTAACAAGTGGAATAAACTGCTGCAGCCACCACCTGCCAGCTTCTTTCTATGATGTTCCTAGCAAGTGTCCTGACCTTGCCCTCCCCTGTACCCCCCACCCCCACACACCCAGACACCCACACACACACACATAGATAGGATCTCTGTGCTGGTAGTTATCTCACTGAAGAGAATATTAAGGCTCATGCACTAGTTCTAGAGGCTCCCTCCTTCTCCTCTGAAGTTTCTCTCTCATCCATGGCAGCCTTACTATGCGCTGATGCTGTCTGGGTCACAAGAAGAGTATGTCATTCTCTGATGCACTTCTTGGATTATTGCACATCAAGCTGCTGGAAGCTGCATTCAACTGTAGAAGATCTTGTCAGAAAATGTAAAGGACCCACATAAGTGCATCTTTCTGAAATTAAGCTTACCATTATTTCACCTTATCATCCGGCATCAAATGATTGGATGGGAGATCAATGCAACTTGTTAGAGAACAAGCAAGTATCATAAGGGTGCTTGTGTTTAACAGTGGGATATCAATTAGCAAATATTTTGCCAAAACACAAAGGAATGCCACATTCCACAATAGGCATCTCAACGAGGATATAACTCAGTTCCCTCGGCACCATTCCAAAGAAATTGTGACCACTATTTTTCTCTGAATCAACATTTTTAAAAACAGATTCTCTAATCATTATTGCATTGCTCTTTGTGGTAGCTTGCTGTGCACAAATTGGTTGCCATGTTCCCTGGATTTCAGTAGCGCATATATTTCAAGAATACTTTCTGGGAACATAGAAACATAAAAAAAAGCAGTAAGCAAATATTTGGCCCTTGGAGCCTACTTTTCCATTCAATATGATCAGGGTGGTCATTCACATCCAGTATCCTGCTTCTGCTTTCTCCACCTATCCCTTGATTGGTTTAACCTTTAGAACAATATTTAACACATTCTTGAATATACTTAATGATTTGGGCTCCAGAATAGAGAATTCTGCAGGTTCAGCACTGTTTAGGTGAAGAAATTTTTCTTCATCTCAGCCCTAAATGGCCTATCTCATACCCTTAGGCTGTGAGCCCTGGTTCTGGACTTCTCCACCATCAGGAGCATCTTTCCCCCTTCTAGTCAGCCCTGTCCCACCATGATTTTATCAGTTTCATATACATCTCCTTTTATTCTTCTAAACTCTCATGCATATAAGCCCAATTATCCATATTTCTCTTCATATGTCAGTCCTGCCATTCCAGCAATCATTCTGATGAATCTTTGCTGCAATTTCTCCATGGCAAGAACATCCTTCCTCAGATAAGGAGACCAAAACTGCAAACATTACATAAAATGTGGTCTTACTAAGAGCCTGTATAATTGCACTAAGATAACCCTGCTTCTGTATTCAAATACTGTCGCTATGAAGGCCAATATACTATTGTTTTTTTTAACTGCCTCCTGCACCTGCATGCTTACTTTCATTGACTAGTGTACAAGGACACCCAGGTCACGTTGCACCCACTCCTCCTTTCCTAACCTCTCACCATACAGATAATAATCTTCCTTCCTATTTTTGCCGCCAAAGTGGATAACCTCACAGCCTGGCCAACCTCACTGAATGTGAAATATTTAGTGTTTTCATAAATGGCAGTTAGTAACTGGAATTTACAGGTAAGGGCTAAAGTAAAGATCGTCGTCAGCAACTCAGAATTTTATTGCACTAACCTAGGGGCTTAGTAACAGGTCCTGGTTCTTTCTGATCTTACTGATTAACCTATCTGATGTGTGTTTGGCTAAGTCAATAATGAAGGCCATTGTCTAGGGAAAACAAAGGTTACTTACTAATATTTCTTAACTGGGTCGGTAGCCTTTTAAGGTTAGACATACTGATTAGAATGGAAGCATGTTTGACTTTGGATGAGGGTGCCTTATATTGGATTTGCCACCCATAAGTCACCTCTGCCAATAATATTTGAATCTCTGGCATAGACATGCAACATGTCGGTGACAACTGGTGGTTGTGTGTGTGTGCTTATTTTTTGTGGGAAGTTTGCTGCCCATTATTGGCTCCACCAAAGATGTCCAGTTGGCTTGTCTGAAATAGATATTAGACCTCCTCTGGTAGCTTTTTCTCTTAATTCTCTCATTTCTCAGGATCTAAGTGTTGTTGGAGAGGCTGGAATTTATTGCCCATTCCTAATTGCTCGTGAAGTAAATGGCTTGAGAGGGTATTTCAGAGGGCATTTAACAGTCAACCACATTGGTGGGTCTGTTGTTACAGAGGCCAGACCAGGTAAAGACAATACATTTCCTCCCCTGAATAGTATTGGTGAACCAGATCGGTTTTTACAATAGGCGGGTAGCTTCATTTTTTAATGTCAGATTATTAACTGAATTAAAATTCCACGATTGTGATAAGGAAATTTGAATTCAGATCTTTGGATTGGTGCTCCAGTAATTTACTGCCAAACATCTGTGTTCAATTCCTTTAGCCAAAATGGAGATCTTTAAAGGGGCTATTTGAGCTCAGGCTGTCACTAGAAAGGTAAAGGTGAGAATGAGATGTTTGTTTGAAGCTGGGAAAAGTGTGAATGCTTTTCCTGGTTTCATGTTGAATCTATAGGCTTCTACCGGCCATTGTGTGTCTAGCCACCTATTGAATGTTTTCTCCACAACTTTTGTAATAAATGCCACTGGTATCTAAGCCAGCTGATCTTGGAACCATCCTTGGCATTGATGAGTTGCTATCAGCCTCATCTGGTGCCTGCTAGTTGGTGCCAGTGTATGAGTGTGGCCAGTTTGCAGTGTTCAGAGTTGGATATGATTCAGTTTTGGGCCTTTGAAGAGGTGATGCAAGAGGAAGAGGGCAGTGTTGCCTGGCCTCATGAAAAAAAAGCACTACCATTCAAAACAAGACATGTAGTTCATGCTCCAGTGATTTCCAGGTGTTACTGCAAGGTGCAACCAGGATGTTCCTGGCAATGCATAAGAATCGCCACCCTCTTCATGATGCCTACAGACTGGTTGTTTGGAACAAAGGTCTATTATGCAACACCCAACAACCATTTAACAGTGTGTTGAATCCAACTGTTTCAAAAAAAATATGAGTAGCATCTGAATAAAGCAAATCCAAAAAATATCACAACTTGTGATTCTCAAAAACTGAAGCAATTTTGATATAACAAGTCACTGGCCTCACAGGCAGAAGTTGAGTGTGATCAAGGCTGCTGAACTGTTGACATCAGTCTTAGTAGCAAAAGGAGTTGATGAGCTCTCTCACTTGCTGGAGGTGAGTGGTGATACCTAAACCATCACTTCACATGCCCCATGGGTACAGTGTCCTACAGCTACTTGCTGGGTATGAAGCCTTTCGTTGTACACATTAAGCATGCATTTGTTGCTTTGGAAAAAAAACTAAAAATTAAGAACTCAATTTTTCTCCCTGCAGCTATTTAGTAAAGTTTCAAAATGTTAAGTCTTAATGTTATCTTCGGTGCAATGACATTCTGTTTTAGTATAAAGTAATAGATTTGTCTGGTAGATTCTTATAATATGCAGTAATTAACCAATTTGAAAAGAGTAAGAAATGAACACCCTAAAGATCACTGGGAGTTGGGTATCGTCATTCTGTCATTCCATCAAGTAACGTCTTGGCAGAGTTTCTCCATGACAATTCTATCTGTTACAAGGTCTAACTTGTAGCTGCATGCCCCTACTGGTGAAATCCTTACTCAGCAATTTCAGTTTCTAATTGCTTATTATTTTACTTATTCATCAAAGTTGCCTTTAAATAGTTACGTGTACTTTTATTTGTCATTTTTGGTTCTAAAATTAGGTCTCCAACTACACACACCTCAATTTGTTCCCAAAACTTTCAAGCAAAGGAGAATAAAGATGATCTTCGTTTGGGTTGTTAACTGTAATTTGGTTTCAATGTATATTAACATAGTTGTTTTCTTCCTGAATGGGAAGGGGCCAAGTGTAACAGATCTTTCTTTGAAGGACATTCAGATTTCAAAAATTAGGAGGTAATAATTAGGCTCTATCCCATATTTCCAACTTAGCAGGGTGCCATTCGGCCCATTGAGTCAATGCCAGCTCGCAGAACACTCTCAGTCTCTCACTAATTTTCCCTATTCTCTCATCAAACCCCGCCCCCCCACCCCCCCCCCCCCCCAGATGCTACCACTTACCCATACACCAGGGGCAATTTACAGTGGCCAGTTAACCTACCTATTCACTTGTCTTTGGGATGTGAGAGGAAGCTGAACCTCCTGGAGGAAATGCACATGGTGACAAGGAAAATGTGCAAACTCCACACAGAAGCACCAGAGGTCAGAATTGAACCCAGATGACTGGTGCTGTGAGGGAGTAGCTCCACAAGCTCAACATCGTGCTGCCTTCTGAGATTGTTGTTCACTTAGTAACTCTGAAGAAATTTTTAAATTGAAACACCTCACACAACTATGAACAGAAAATGCACAAAAATTCTTTGGGATTTCTTTTAAATGGCATTTCCATTGACTGTAATGCAAAATGACGATCCTATTTGTAGATAGAAATCACCAACCTCCATCTACAATGATTTTTACATTCTTTAACATTATGAGATGAAATAATAAATAATCTTGTTTATACGGACTGACAGCACTTATAATTCTTACAAGTAATTCAAAACATCTTTGAGCAACAGGACAGTCAAATGCACATATTTGAAGTAATCTCTTGTAACTGTTTAGGTATGTTACATCAAATAGTTTCATGCCTACTCCCTAAGGCTACTGTGTGGCACACACCCATCTGCAGTGTTTCCTGAGTGATTTGTCATCAGAACATACAGGGATTGGATGAAGAATCTTGAGATCCTAAGCTGAATTTAGTGAGTGCTATGAATTATCAAAGGAAATCTTTACAGAACAGCCTTGCACACTGACGTGGCAGTGGCATGGGATTTCCCCAACACTTGAAAACAAAATTATTGAGTTATAACACAAGATAAGTAAACTGCCCTCAAGTGAATGACTACAAAGGTTTGTTTCTGAAATGTATAATTTTAGCAGACTTTAAAGACTGTTTGATTGACTATTTATATAAGAGCTCATAAATCACTCATGGATAAATAATCATCATTTTCATTCTTTAATGGTTAGGAGTAGTGTATAAGTGCGTCACCCTGTCAGGGCTTCTCTAACAGCTATTTCCTCCACTTCTCATTCTTTTGCACAGTATCAGAATGTCAGAGAGGAATTTATTTAAACTTATAATGCATTGGTGAGGTAATGAATGTTGGGCAATGGGGACTTAGACAGAACGCATAATGCTGGAGAAGTGTTTAGATGAAGGGGTGGACCTTGAGAGCAATGTTAAAATTAGTTCATCTTTGTTATCTGCTTGCATAAACAGCCATATAACACACTTGTACCTGTGGGATGAAACAGCACTCAGAAATAACAATGTATTCAACACATTGGAATTAAAGGTAATAATGGGTTAAGTAAACGACTGAAAGTAATGGACATAGGATTTTTATAGGAATACTTTAAACATATTAAATGTACAATATATTCCTATAAAAATCCTATGTTCATTACTTTCAGTCACTTACTTAACCCATTATTACTTTTAACTCTAATATGTTCATTACACTATTATGTTAATATCGCACTGTGCAGTTTCACCAAAATGCTTTATTAGGGTGGAAATCACATAAGAGATTTAGCACCTTATGAAATATATTTTCATTGTTCACTGTTCTTAATAAAATGCTACTGATGATGTAGACTGATGGGGTACTCCTGTTTACTTTTAGCTGTAATTAGGAAGTGGGGGAGAATATAACCAATAGGGGTTATTTTATGAGTTTGCACTTCTGGTGGAGATGTTTGCTGAACATAGATGTACCTTTGTAGTTTATATGCAGAGATCAGCAGGCTACCTAACTATATAGGAAGTCGCTCTTTAACCCGTGGAGCTCTATGACCTTAGTTTGGTTCACTGTAGGGGTTGTACTCTTGATACAGAACCTCCTGGCTAGGAAGGGGAACATCAGCCAGTGTTCCACTCTCAGTATTCTATGTTGGGAAATGTGGGTATGAGAAGGTTGAGAGATGTGGGATTAGGATTTGACTTTGATGCCGTTGCAGTCCTGAACACCCAGTCCACAATAAGAATCAGCTCCTTCCTATACCACTTCCTCACATCCCACAATCACGCCAGTGCCCATACCACCTCCCCTGCCATTAGCATCCATCACTGCTTTCCTACCACTGCACTACCTTCACACCGCTGGATCATTCTCTGCACCATCACCCACCAATGCATGTTACCTTCTCTCCACACACCACTCCATCACAACACATCCTGCACCAGCACCCCATGCCATTTCCCCATTCCCAACCAGCACCACCACCACTCTGGCTCCATCTTCACCTCAGCACTACATGATTACAACTCCTACATTGCCCAGCTTAGCCACATACCACCAATAGCCAACTCTCTGGTCACGAGTGAAGTGAGAGAAAGTAACTATTACTGGAGAACAGCTTACTCCCTAAGTGGAAAAATTGAAAATTCCATATACTCAAGAGCACTTTAGAAAATGATTTCGAGCATCTTAGGTAAAGATGATTAGAGCACCTGATTTTAGATATATCCTGATGGCCAAGTTTTTAGCAAGTGAAAGTCCTCAGGAATAAGAATCCATTACTGCACAACTGTGGCCTGTTAAATGAAGTAACAGAACAGTCTGTGGTTCTGCAGCCTTCAGATTGTACAGAGACCAGATTTTCTACTTTGTTGCCTTGGAAGGATGGCTCCTCCCACGTTGTGCAACCAGGAAAGGGATCTGGACACCAGTTCCCTTAGCCTCCTTTGTTGGCCGCTGTACCCAGGTGGATAGATATTCAAATAAACCTGATGGAGAGTCTTGAGCCAAGAACCTTTGCAAACAGACAGTCAGCTGCTGATACTTCCTTTTTTAAAAAACAAGGCTGCCTTCATCACCTTGTCAGCTTTGTGAGGCTCTGTGGAACCTGTAGTGTTATAGAAATTCATGCAGCATGTAGAAAGCCAAAATTAATTCCAGGGGTTGTATGGTGTAGGCTGTAGTAACATGGATCACAGGGACCACAAATACCGGGGCTGTTAGTGATAGCACCTCAAAGTATTGCACTTCAATTTCCTTTCCTGCTACTATTAATATCTTCTCCCTTCTCTCCTAAAGATGGTACAGGAACTTTGAAGTATCCTGCCCAAATAAGTTTTCTTTGCAAGTAAATCTAGACAGTGTGCTTGGAGAAGTTTTGGACAGTGGGAACTACAAAGCTGATTGCATTCTGTCCCTGCCTGACATCTGCTTTTGACATGGATTACTTCAAAGTGATCAGGACAATCAATTTTCCTCCTTCCTAACATAGTAATACTGTACAGTATCCACACTCGTCTGTAAACTTGATTGTAATAAACTAGTCAAGTACAACCAGAGATCAGTTCAAGGAATTTCCTGGTCTGTGCAGCTCACACACTCCTTGAACAAATCCTCTTACAGACATATTTTCCCAAGCAGCCTATCTTTGTAAGAGCAGAACTGAAAGTGCTGATGAAATGCCATCAACCTAGACCACCAACTCTCTCCAGAAGTGGCTTTGATCTGCTGAGTACTTCTATCATTTTCAGTTTTTGATTTCCAGTATACAGTGTTTGCACCAAAGTGTTTGTTCACTTATCAAAATCCATTTAAAATAGTAGAGTTTAATTAAATTTGCAATCAACATCATCAGTCATAATTAGAGAGTTACCAAGATGTCATTAAATTTTGCAATAAATTTTGTGATAAAATTGTGGAATGTTACAAGTTCGACAATGATCTGCTTGGTTCAATCAAAATAATATAATTTATTGAATATTGGGTTAATTTTGTGGATTCAGTGGACCTGGGATCAAAGTTCACAACAATGTCAGAGCCCTAGAAGACTTGGATGGATTTTGTTTGCCATTTAACCATCAGTTACTGTTGCTGTTCTATCCCTCTTCTTCCACTTGAGGCCAGTATTACCTTTTGTAAAGTACATGGCTGCTTCAGTAACCATTCATATAGCACCTTTCATGATTTTGAGTTGCTTTTACAGCCAATGAGGTCATTTTATAATGTAGGAAACGTGATAGCCAATTTCCACACAGCAAGATTACTAAATGTGCAATGTGATAATTACTGGATAAGCTAATGTTTAATAATAATGTTGTTTATGGGATGAATATTGGCCAGTGCACTGAAAGGAACTCAGCTAAAATAGTGCCGCAGGATTTTCTAATGACTAACAGAGAGGCAGATGGAGCCTTGGTATAATGGCTTGTGCAATTGATGTTATACAGCTCACTTAGAAGGAGAGCTTCAGGTTTAACCATCACGCTGTTAAGTGTAATGATCATAATATATGAATCAGTTAATTGATGGGACAAAAATTGCATCACAGATAAGATGAAATGATTAAAAGAATCATCAGAGAATGGCACATTTTCCTTTTCTCAAATCATCTACTCAGTTATTCTCTCAGCTATCCCAGAGTATAGAATAGTTAGCAGGCAACCCAACTGTAACAGCCAGCTTGTTTTATTTCATCAGTATCTGCTGCATCAACACTTCAGTTACTTCTGGCATTCCTATCTGAATGCAATCCCTGCTCAAACCTATCTGATCATGTTAGTCACCAGTATTAGTGTAGAGTAGAAAACATCCTAAGCTGGTTCACTGAAGAGCAGTTGGTCAAAACTGAATGTTGAGGCAAAGAAGGTGATATTGGGAAGATTGGCCCAGGAGATTGGTTTTAACTTGAGGAAGTGAAGATTTGGAAGGGTTTAAAGTTGGAATTTCAGAGATGAGGGCCTAGACCACTGAAAGCATGGCAGACAATGATAGGATAAAGGTATTGTGTCAGATTCTCTCATTCTCCCCATGATCACAAAAAGGAAAAGCTTCTCACAATCCTTCTTGGGCTGGTGTTTGGTCAGATGGGTCTGAGTGACTACAGAGGGCATTGCAGCTAGTAAGCTATCTCAGGAATAGGAGCCCGATTAGCACATGTTAGTGAGGTGCCTACCTGATTCTGGCAAAGGTTTGGACCACCCACATTACAACTGTATTACTGGTGGGTGACATGGACTGCAGATCATTGAAGAGTAGAAATAGAAGGGCTCGATTTAACTCAGATGTTGTCTGGTTTCCACCTAGCTGGGGGAATTAAAATCTCCAGGAAGGCTCCATAATGCTTTGATGCTTGGTCTGTGCTGAGCTACTAAACTCAAGAGAAACAAGAGGAATACAGTGCAGTACAATGCTCCTTTCTGCAGTTAAGCGAAGTTGGTCTCTGATTCACAGTCTGGAACCCCTGAATATATTCAAGTGGGGATGTTGTGTGGGGATGGTTTCAGATATATCTTCTGCACAAATTAATATCTTGCTGCTATGTGCAAAGATGAATCACAGATCAATTGTAACAATGAATGTGAGTCTCCGCAGCTTGGAGTATATCCTAGCAATGCTGCCTGCGTCTTTAGGGCAGAAGTCAGGAGATTTTGCAGAACAAAAAAACGTAGGATCAGCTACCTGCTGGTTACATGCTGGCTGAAAATGTATAGCAAATAACTGAGGCCCAAGCATTTTCACAAGTCATTAAAGAAAGAAAGAAAGGACATATATTTCCATAGTGCCTTTCACAATCTTAGGACATCCCTCAGCGCTTTAGAATTAACGAATAACTTTAATGTCAATCTCTGTTTTAATGTAAAAGAAAATGACAACGATGTAAGCTGGAATGTGTTTCTTGAATAACTTTCTTACCAGATTCATAATAAGCAGAGTAAAGGAATAAATTGTGTGACGGGTTCTGATCAAAGAACACCATTTTTACAGCCCTGTTATAGAATGGATCCACTTACCACAAAAATGAACAATTAAACCACTAACAAACAACAGATTGAACAGAAATACAGTTTAGGGAAAGCAATGCTCAAGAGATTGATGGCCAGGGGCAGAAATGGTCCAGAGATCAGTAATGCCTGGAAATTTGATTGAACAATGCTTCTTCTCCAACCCCCACCCACACCCGCCACCCAGGGTAAACAGTACCAGGTCATTTCCAGTGGTTTGTATCATTCCAGAAATTCAACTTGAGGTATTCCAGGACTGATTCCCACTTGCACAATCATGTCAGTTGCTCAAGGGATGATGTGATTCCTCATGTCATGTTCCTTTTGGAGCATCAGGGGGAAATGGCCAGGAGTGACTGCTGGGCTGACTGGGTTTTAATACCTTAGCACTAGACTGAGGCTCCTATAAGTCCATACTTTGGACTCACTGGGCACCTCACACCTACCCCTTTCTTCCCCAAACATCCCTAACATGTATAGCTCTATCTGCTGGGCAGCTTATTTCAGGTAACAGATTTTTAAACGAGTAAAAGAAGACTTAGGTTTATACTTGGACTATTTATGCCCCTTTCAGTACATTGCAAAGACCTTGCAAGCCATTGAAGTATGCTGAACTGTACTCACTGTGGTAATGCAGGAAGTAGGATGCACAACAAGCTCTCCCACACAGTCCTGATGAAGGGTCTCAACCCGAAATTTTGACTGTTTATTTCTCTCCATTGACACTGCCTGACCTGCTGAGTTCCTCCAACATTTTGTGTGTGTTGCTCCCACACAGCATTGTGGTAATAAACAAATAATTCCTTTGTTCCATCATGATGAGTGAGGAATAAATATTGTCAGAACAATGGAGCAACTTTCTTGTTCTTCTACAAAATAGTGCAAGGCAATGCACTGGAGAGAGCAGATGGGGCTTTGATTTAACCTCTTATTCAAAAGGTGGTAATTTTGACAGTGCAGCACTTTCTCAGTAAAAACCCTGGAGCACCAGCCTGCAATAAAAACAGAGACTGCTAAAAACACTCAGCAGGCAGCACCTGTGAAGAGTGAAACACAATTAACACTTCAGGTTGATGATCCCCCTCCTTGAAAGGTCATCTATCAAAATATCACCATTGCCCTTCTCCCCACAGATGCTGTCTGGTCCTCTGAGCACCCCTGCATTTTGTACTCTTACCCCAGAACTGGCTAGTACTGACACAAACTGGGAAAGCCAATTATATGAAATTGCTGAATTCAATGTTGAGCCCTGAAGATCATAACATGTCTAGACAGAAAATGAGAAATGATTCTTTGAGTTGACATTGGGCTTTGTTGGAACAGTGTAAGAGAATGCAAGAGACCAAAGACAGAGAGGTCAGATTGGGAGTGGGATGCCAATGTCAGCCTGGAGATTTGTTCTTAAATCTCTGGAGTGAGGATTAGATCTGAAACCCGAAGACTGAATGGTGTTCCAACCAGAGTGCACAATATGTCATTCACATATAGGTTAAAATCCTCCATGTTGTACATCAAATAGAACATAAACATATGCAGGGATGGAATGGTCTGTCTCTGTATTATGATAGATTTCTAATCTTACATTAGCTTTGGTTGAGAGAATTTTTTGAGAGCAGCACAATGGGGCAGCTGGTAGAGCTCTCAATCTATCCCGTCATGGCCCTTGCACCTTAATGTCTACCTGCACTGCACTTTCTCTGTAACTGTAACACTATATTCTGCATTCTGTTATTGCTTCTTCTTTTGTACTACCTCGATGTACTTATGTTTGGAACGATCTGTCTGGATGGCATGCAAAACAAAGCTTTTCACTGTATCTTGGCACATGTGACAATAATAAACCAATTACCACCTCAAAGCTCCGGTGGCCTAGGTTTGACCCTGACCTTGGGTGCGGGTGCTGCCTGTGTGGAGTACACACATTCTCCCCGTGGATTTCCTCCAGGTACTCTGGTTTCCTCAAAAATCCCAACAACATGTGGTTGGAAGGTTAATTGGCCACTGAAAGTTGCCCCTAGTTTGTAGGTGAGTGGTGGGATCTGTGAGGAGAATAAAGTAGGATTAGTGCAAAATGGGAGCTTGATGGTTGTTGTGGACTTCGTGGGTTGAATGATCTATGACTCTATGATAATTAATATAGAAAAATATTTTGCACGTTTCCTAACTGGGTACAGCTTGAAAAGTGATGCCTCCTAGCAATTACAATGCACACCACATTCTCATGAACCTCAGAGCCTGAGAAACTTGAAAGAAAAGACACACCTATAAGTTGACACACTGATGGATGGCTTTCTCCTGTTGCAAAACCACTTCCTTTGAGGCTACATTCATCCTTCTGGTGTTTCATGCAGGTGTGACAAGCTCAGTTAATTCCCTTCATGGGTGTAATTGATCATTGAGCTAGCACAACTTAAGTCTTGCAATTAGTCTACGTGTTCCAAGTCAGTTCATTCCTGGAACAGAAGTACTAATGGTGGTTGCTCAGCAACAATGAACACAGAAGTTTGATCATGAACATTGCAACAATCTGGATTAATTTCTGATAGAAGAGAGAATTTGGGTTTCTTTTCTAAAGCAGGAAAGATTCTAAAATTAAAATGAATATGTCAATGTAGATTCCAAGTCTGAATGACTAGTTCTGATAGTGCTGCATAGAGAAACATTTTCCCTAGGCAGCATTAACACTCTGGGCCCCTCTGCTAACCACAGATAACCTCTATCACTTGTCCTCCCACCATCTCACTCCTGCCATGAACATCCCATCCACTGAAAGACTCCCATGTAATAAACATAGGAAAAAATAAGCATGTGGAAAGTTTATACATATCTTAATATAACATGCTTAGACAAATCAGAATCAGTATTAAGTTTATTATGATCGACTTATATGTCATGAAATTTGTTGTTTTGTGGCAGCTGTACAGTGCAAAGGTATAAAATTACTATGAATTACAAAATAAATAAATTGTGCAAAAAAAGGAATAACAAAATAGTGTTCATGGATTCGTGGACCGTTCCGAAATCTGATGGTGGAGGGGAAGAAGCTGTTCCTAAATTGTTGAGTATGGGTCTTCAGGCTCCTGTACCTCCTCCCCGATAGTAGGAACAAGAAGAGGGCATGTCTACTTTATTTTACCATATACATGGAATAAAATAAAAATATACCTACTGTGAATATAATACCCAGATCAGCATTTAGTTATGTTTAAAGACACAAAAAACTAAACAGTGTGCAATTGTAAGTGCAGAGTATAGTAACATACTCTTATAGGTAGCATACTCTTATATGTTAAGTCACTGCACTCATATTCAGAGTTCAATATCTTCACCCACCCCCCACCCCCCCGCGCCCCCCACAGCATCTGAGGAGCACATGTTCAAATAATTAATACATCCAGCATTTAAGAAAAGAAAACTGGTATTTGTACTGATGGATTGTTGTAAAAATTCTTTTGGTTTACCAATAAACACAAGGAAAGGAAGGAAATCTGCCATTCCTACCCAGTCTGGTCCAAAAGCAACTACACAGGTGGGTTTGCTTGCTTAATTCAGGGGCCATTAGTGATGGACAATAAATCCAAGCGATGCCCATATTACAATGCCTAATTTAAAAAAAATTTCCCAGTAGGGAAATTCAAAATTTATAAGGTATATGCACCGTGTCCTTAAAATAGTGGAAAGTAATAGCAATCAGATACTTGTTCCAATTTTTACTTCATTATGAATACATCTTTTAGAGGAAGGTATGGCAGGAAATAAGTGTGAGCTCAATGGTTTTTCTTGCATTGCTGTCTGAAGGTTGTGCACTTGAGTTTTATTGATGTTGTCACTCTACTGGTGAGCAGAGGGTATGCTGCACAGCCAGAAGTGCTGTCATTCAAATCAGACATGAAAGCCATGACCCCAAATGCCCCATCAGCTGAACATTAAAAAGTGTTACCTTGCACTATGTCAAAGGGAGCATTTCAGGTCCATAACATTTCACCTGAACTGAACTGATGAATGATCAAGGATCTTAAAAGATTGCTCTCTCCTCAGATGCTGCCTGACCTGCTGAATATTTTTCTATTTCAGATTTCCAGAATCCATATTTCCTTTCTGTAGCTCAATGGTCCTTTTTAAGCAGAATTCGTGTTAGTAACAACTTCCATTTTGGGTTAATGCAAAACGAAACATAATTTTACCTCACGATCTACCTTCTTGTGAACTTGCAACTTATTGCACTGCACTTTCTCTGTAGCTGTGACACATTACTCTGTACTGTTATTGTTTTTACTTGTACTACATCAGTGCACTCTGTACTAACTCAATATAACTGCACTGTGTAATGACTTGACCTGTACGATTGATATGCAAGACAAGTTTTTCACTGTACCTTGGTACAAGTGACAATAATAAACCAATACCAATACCAATAAAATATCTTCAGAAACTGACAGGGCCTGTGTTAGTCGGCAGGTGAGAAACTAACTGGAAAATACTGAGGAGGTGCCAACTCTAAGAATATTACACTGGGTACTGTGACTTCAATTGTCAGTGCCCAGCTCCTACAACACCATTATAGTAGCAGCTGGAAAGTGAGATGTGGAGGAGTAACTACCATTTAGCAAGTTAATATGAGGATTCTTTTACAAAAAAAATACGGAATTATAACCCACCCTTACTTTGGGGTATTGAAGAAATCCAACAGCATTATATGAACAGAGTGGAGGGATTTTTGGATGGAGTTGAATGTGGGTGGTACCAGTGATGCGCACATGATGCCCACCCAACATTAGGAAGCTGGAACCACTTTCAACATTCAAACACTGAGTTTCTGCCAACAAGCCTCTGCATACTGGCAGGCACCCTGCACTCTTTACTAGGCGTCAAAACTCTACAGGTTATGCCATGCCCATGATTGGGAAGAGGTCACATATCACAGATGCCAGGAGGTGCAGGGGAAAGGTCCTGGAGAATGGCTTTATTCATTCATAGGATGTGGAAGTCATGACAATGAGAAACATTTCTTGTTGCCTTAACTGAGTAGCATTCAGAGGGTGGTTAAGAATCAACCTCTTGGTGGCTCCAAAGTCACATACAGGCAAGGTCAGGTAAGTGTGGCTGATTTCCTTCCCTGAAGAACATGAGCAAATCTGATAGATGTTGATGACAATCCAATAGTTTCAAAGTCACTATTACTGATACTTGCAAATATTCTTTGATTGTAATTTCCCCTGATGATATAGGGGAGTTGAACTCTTCTCTTTGGGTACTGATTCATTAACTTAATAGGATGGATGGTGCTAATGGCCAGCAGGTGGTCCTGTAGCAAACAGCTGGTTAACTGGAGTGGGCAGATGAGCACTTTCCTGGCTCCCCACCCCCAAGACATGCTGTTGAAGCACAGAGGTCGGGAACACATTGGAGGTCAGATGCAAAGCACAGTCATGCTGAGTTGAGGGGCCAAGTGTACTTCACATTCACCTCCAGCATTACTCCATCCAGGACTGGGAGACATGATGCAATCCCACTCATTTGGATAGGGTCACCAGCTGATTGGAAAAGTAAACCATTGTGCGGTAGTGTAGCGGTTAGCGTAACGCTATTACAGCGCCAGCGACCCGGGTTCAATTCCTGCCGTTGCCTGTAAGGAGTTTGTACGTTCTCCCCATGTCTGCGTGGGTTTCCTCCGGGTGCTCTGGTTTCCTCCCACATTCCAAAGACATACGGGTTAGGAAGATGCGGGCATGCTATGTTGGCGCCGGAAGCGTGGTGACACTTGTGGGCTGCCCCCAGAACATTCTACGCAAAAGATGCATTTCACTGTGTGTTTCGATGTACATGTGACTAATAAAGATATTTTATCTTGTCTTATCTTAAATGCAGGTAAGTAGTTTTTTTCTTTATTTTATTACATCTCAGGGCCGTTAATTATTTTCTGTAACTTAAACATAATTTTTAGCAAATTATTAATTTTGTTTTTTTAGTCATTTTAATTTTTTTGTAAGTTTTAATTGCTTAAATCTATTTCAATTGCTCTGATTATTAGAGACATTTAACAACTGTTAAAAAAGACCTTTGAAGCCCAGGTTGTTGAAAGGACATCAGGGCTGTTTGTGGCTAGAAGCTCAGGATCCACAGCCTGAAGCCCAGTTGCTGCTCCTGGTCAGCTCCACTTCAAGACAGTGAGGCCTGGAGCTCGATTTGACCCAGGTCTGCAAAAGGTTAGTGGTGCTGTGGGTATAGTATGGGCATCGAGTGGGAGGAGCAGGCTGGATTGAGACTATCTGTGCATTTGATGCAGGGAAGCAGAGAATGGGAGTCGAGACATACATGAAAGTGGGTTAATGGAAGACTCCTTCTCCTGATTGCTTCACAAAAGGCTTAAGAAACACTTTAAAGTTTTCAGTCAAATAAGGGAATGGAGATAGTAGAGGGGTTAAAAGAACAATTACCTCACTATGCACAGTGTTCAGGTGCAAGGTTCTAACCTTACTGGAACACTTGGTGGAACTAAGTCACAAAAACATTATTGCACTTTAACGCAAGGTATGGAGGACATCTCTCATGTGGGCAAATATTGAAATGTTGAAATTCACCTTTGAATTGGAATCCTGTCATACGTTCTAGTCGTTACATAATTGCTTATTGGTGAGCGTTGATTCTGGCGCCTGTGTTGGAAACAGGGGTGCAATAGATGGGAGAGGTGTATTGCCAATACAATGGCTAAAAACTGTTTGGAAGATCTGCTCCAGTCAAAGAAAGGAACACAGAGTATTAGCTTAGCAATAATGGAATAAACTGGGTGAAATTGATAGAGTTCTTTGGAAGACAAAACTTCAGTGAATTGAGAGAAGAACCCATATAGCATAACTGCAGGAGGAGCACCCAACCCCACCTATATTCATGGGGCTGCGTGGCTATACAGTCGAGATAGTTTGTGGTTCACAAACCAGAAATTAACCAGAAGTGTAATATCCCTGAGAGAACTAAGGGTGTGAATTCAGTTACTAACCCATGGTAAATGTAGGTAGGTATGGGAAGACACTAGTCCAATTGTCAGATGTTTAATGCGAATCTCTTGACACCTACAAATTAAACTCACAGTCAGAATCCTGCTCCATTTTATCTGTAACCACCACCCAGACCTTGTCCTACATGCCCTTCTTCATTAAAAAGGCTCCATAATCTTTTGCCCACTACTCCAGTTATTGTAACCATTTGGCTTCCACATTCACTAAATGCAAAACTGCAGAAAGTACTGAAGCCAATATGCATTTTGACTGTCTCACTGAAAATATGCCCAAGCACATTAACCCAAGGCAGACCCAGCATTGATTTAAAGGTGTCGCCTGTGTTTTCAAGTCCCTCCCCTCCTCAGTCCCAAGATCTGCTGAGATATCTATGCTATTCTCATTCTTGACTATTCCTGGATTTAATCAAAGACCGAAAATCAAAGAACTGCAGGTGCTGGGAATCTGAAACAAAATGAATAAGTGCTGGAAATGCTCAGCAGGTCAGGCAGCATCTGCGGAGAGGCAGACAAAGCTAATGTTTCAGGTCAATGACCCTTCATCAGCACCATTCCAACACCACCACCACTGGAGGGAGGACTTGCCTCATCTACCATGTCCCTGAGACCCTGTACCAGTAAGCCTCCTGATAGCTTCCCAACTCTCATTCTTCCTTGAAGATGCTTCTAAAAACTTGCTTTGTTGTCCAAGTCTGTATCCACCCATCCTAATATTGCATCACTTAACTCAGCAAGTCTTGCTTGTTTTATAACACATCTCTTGTAGGGAAATTTTGCTATTTTAAGGATGCTGCATAGATTGAAGTTGTTGCTGCTGTTTTCCCCACAAAATCAAGGTTTAATAACCCCACTTCCATTGAAATAATGATTATTCTAATTTTGACATCAAGGATTGCGACAACAGTCAGGCTTTAAAACAAGCTATTCAATCAAAGGAATGCTGTCTGTCTCTCTTGACATGTTTCTGAAATCCTACATTATAATATTCAACATTAAAAATTTACATCACATAATTTCTGCAGATGTTATGTAATGTGAAACATGTGCATTTTTTAATAGCTGCCAGGAACATTCAGTACTCAACACATAGATTTAGGTTGGAAACCATACAGGCCCAAGTGAGTTTACAGAATACAATTAAACTTAATCAAGTCTTTGCGTTGTCAGGAACTGTTTTCATACAAAAATTAGATGAGGTGTTTGTAGAGCACATTCTTAATAGTTTTATAATAAACTGAACTCATTATGGAGTAATTGGTTTTGTCTTTAGTGCAAGAAAACTGCCACCCAATTGAAAATAAATTAAATTAGTGTCATATTCGTGCATGTCATACTTATTATACATGGGCCACGCAAGGGGAATTTTCTGAGCAGTATTGCTTCAGTCTTGTGGTACAAAAGGTAATGTCACAATCAGTTAGCATCGTATCTCAAACAGTTAGATATTGAAGGAAGTGTGTGAAATGGGCATAGGTGAGATCAAAGAGAAATCACTAGCTAAAATTGGAAAGGAATTAGAGAACTTGCTTGACAGTCTGTGAGATATGGGTAGGGATAGAAAGAAGGAAGAAATAATGATAGGAAAATGTAATGACTTTAAAGGCAAATGGAATATTCAACTCAATATTCTCTACAATGCAATGGTGATTCTCAATTTATAGGGATATTTATAAAACTAAATTATACTTTTGTAGAAGGTTGACTCACTTGTGCTAGGTCTTATAGAATAACATGTGAAATCCAGTTTATTGGCAGAATGGCAGCTAGATCTTAATCAGTATAGCTATTTGAATAACTAACTTATCTTTGTGTGTAGATCCAATCTGAAGGTACTCATCAAAGACCAGCCAACAGAGATGACCAAGTACTTAAAAATACTTAAAAGTGTTCAATCTTTACTTGAATCTTTGAGTTTTCATTCAGGTTTAACAAGACTCTTGTCTCATCAATAGCCAAAGACGATAGTTAACCAGGTGGTCCTATTTAGAAATTCAAGAAGTTTGCGAAGAGGTAGTGGTAGAATGTAACCTATTCATTTTCCAAGAAACCTTTCTACTGTTATAGATTATTAGCAAGTCAATGTGAGAACAAAATAAACTCCAGGTGGAATACTGAATTTCTCACCTGGTCCAGGAATTTTGAGTCCTTCAGAAATGTTGTTAGAATTTTATATAGTCCAAGTGCTGCAAACTTCACCTCTGGGTCCTGAGCCCAACAAACACTGATGTCTGGGGGAGGGGGGAGTGGGAGGGAGGGCGCACCGGTTCTGTTCCACAGTATCTTCAGTATTATCAGTGGAAACTCAAAGAAATAGGTTAAGTGCCAGCTTGTTTTTTTTCTGGACATTAACAAGTCTTCCTCCAAAGATTTTCTGAAAAGGTTGGGAGAACCAAAGAAACATTGGTACAATCCTTATACTAATTTAATCTCTTCCCCTAGTTACTGCTCTCTCCCTCCCCTCATTGTAGCATTTGTTTGTTAAGTTGCAATAGTTTCCAGTAGCTGGAAGAATATTGCTTGTACAGTGGTGCACCCAATTAAGAGCAGGTTGCTGTGCTTTGCAAATCTGCCACATATCAACAGGGAATGCTGCACTGAAACAAACAGCATCAGTTTCAATATTTCAGTGAACGGGCAAATCCAAGAACAAAATTGGGAACGTTGCAATTGAAGTTCTTTATGCAACTTTTACAAACAAGATTAAGATGACCCATAACAATATTATCTTTGTTATGTTTTATTCATTCTAAAATTATGATATTTTATTTATGTAACAAAATAGAGAACCAATAATTAAATGCAAGTAGAATAAATCTGCTCTAAAATCTAAATTTTATATATTTTAACTCGTCCAATTAATTTTAATTGAGATTTAAGTAACCCTGAACCATTGGTTCCTGCCTCTCATGAGGATTATCCTTCCCGACTGCACTCAAATTTATCATGTATGTTTTCTCAGTAATCTTGCAGCCATTTTATTTATTTCAGTCTTTTGCATTCATGGGGTCTTATATAAATCCTATCTGCAGCTGTTTTTTCCCCCAACAAGGTAATATGTTTCTTACACCACTTTTTCACATCATGAATGAATTCTAAGGTAAGGGACAATAATTGGTCATTTGTATATTTAGATAAACTCCTTTTCCATCGAGGTAACTTCATTTTAAAGCACATAGATTCTGGAGTAGTAAAATGGGCTGGAACTGGAAATGCCAGCAGTTTTGCACCAGTGGGCATTTACCCCCTCAAGATGTTGGCAAGTGTAAATTCAAAACTTCCCAACATGCTGGCTGGGTTCTGCTGGATGTTTCCCAGCTCTGGGTCAGTGTTGGATTCCTCATGGAGTCCAGCTGCACGGCACTAACCTGTTGAAATTCCACAGCACTTGTACTGAGGAATCTGCCTATGGAGCATGCTTCATGGTAAACTCAATGCAGGAACAACAACTTGATTCCTTTGAATGGAGAAGAAAGTTTAGAAGTATTTATGTGTTTTGAATAGATAATTTAATTTTCATAATTTTTAATCATTTAATTAATCTTGAACACTTGAGGGACATTCAGAAACTTTGAAAGTCTTTGAAAATTTTGACAGTGGGCAAAGCGGGAGGGCATGACCTTGCTGGTTGTCATAACTTTTTCTGCTGATCTGTGGGATGGCAAGTCAACACTGGGAATTCTGCAAAAGATGTATCAGTACCTTTCATAATCCCTTCCGATCTTTTCCCCTCTGGTTGCGAAGCCTCAGCTTCATTCCACTATGTCCCCATCTTAAAAAACATCTTTCCCCTCTGTCATACCTCAGTACTTTCTATGTCTGTCAGTTACAGATTGCCTGTGGTCTCTGCAGACTATGTGTTCTTGCCCATCCAGTGTTCATGTTAGCAGGAGAAAGGCAAATGTTTATCCTTCTTGGACCATCTGATTAGGTAAGGACTATGCTTGGGTAGAGAAGAGAGCAACTATCTTGAGAAGTGACTGTCTGTCTTTAGTATGGGATAAATAGAGTTCAATATCCAAAAAAGAAAAGGATTGAACAGATCAGAAATCACAAACAATGTGAAGAGGCAAACTCTGTTTCCACGAGCTTGCTGAGATAGATGAATTGATGCCAAGGAGACAATTTTGGCTCCAGTTACAGCTTTAATTGCTGCAAGAAGCCATTAAAAAGGATAGGGGAATTCAGTTAAGAATTATAAAACACAGCTGATGCTGGGCTTTTAAAGAATTCACTGTGCTGGCACTTAAATCATTTGAGAGGCACTCAGCTCAGAGCACTTCAAAGAAATAAACACTAGACTGCAGAAAAGCATAGAGGCCACCATGAAGGATGGGTCGGCCTCCCCAGTCAAAGCCTCTGCTGCTGGGCAACCTGATGGCTAACAATGGTTCTATACTTCCCTGCCTTCAACCACAAGACTGATGATGCAGATTGGGGTTGGGGGGGTGGGGGGGTGGGGGGAGTTGGTAAATGTAATTAGCGTAAAACAGACTCGTAAAAAATCACAGACCTGTTTTAAAGCATGCTTGCTTTTCTTTTTCTGTAACTTTGATCAAAATAAGTGATGCATGCTGGAAATTGGAACAGCAGTTCACCAAGGCAGAGAATTTCATTTACATGACTCTAAATAAAATGATTCTGTGCTGTTAAGGATTGCCTTAATCCAGACAAGGGCAATTTTCTGCACATTTCTGGGCCTTGGTGCCAACTGGGAAATTTGATTCCTTACTTTTCAGTGGGATTACTAAAACTCCCCCAAGTGATACTGACAGTGGTGCAACATGAAAAAGATCATCTGCAGCAAGTCTTTCAAGCTCACTGGTCTGAAAGCGACAGTTCATATTTACAGACAGAACAACCAAGTTTATCTAACCTCATTCCCATTGTAACCATGCTATTTAAAACACCAGCATTCAAATTTTATTCTCTGTCATTACTGGGATCAGTGACCTCTTGTAACTGTGATAGGGTGGAAGTTGTAAAAAAGGGGAAGGGTGAAGAGAACAAAGGTGATGTCAATTATGATGGTGCTGGCTGAGGGAGGGTGATGAAGGCTTATAATTGCAGATGATCTGACAGGATTTAAATAGAAAGAAATGAATGAAGACTGAAAGAAGAAAGAAAACAAGGCTGGAACTATAGATGTACAGAACTCTGCAATCATTGAAACTCTGAAATAAAAGGGAACACTAGAACTACCCATCAGGCCAGGCAGCATCTCTGGACAGAGAAAAATTGAGTTAATATGACGGGTTGATGAACTTTCATCAGAATTGTCCAGTTCTGATACAAACTAGAAAAGCTGGCATCTGAGTCCTGCTATAATGTGCCTAGATGGAAGATGAGATGCTGTTCCTTGAGTTTATGGTGGACTTCATTGGATCAGCACAAGAGGCTAATGATGAAGAAGTCAGAGGGGGAGTGGTTTGTAGAATTAAAGTGATAGATATTTAGAGTCTCAGTCTTGAGGACTGGATGCAAGTGTTCTGCTAAACAGTCACCCAATCTGTGCTTGGTTTTGCCAGTGTAGAGGAAGCCACATCATGAGCTCCAAATGCAGTGCACTAAATGCAAGTGAATTGTTGCTTCACTTGGCAACTTTGATGCCCTTCTATCCTACCTTACTCACAGAGGATGCATTACATGATCAGATTCTCAAATATTGTGCAGATCTCAGTGTAATGCACATCTAGCCTCTCAGCAGCAAGTATGTCAAAGTTTTTTTCTGCACATTGGACATGGCCAAATTGTGTTGGACTTTACAAAAGATATACCTTCTTTTCATTTTTAGGACATTTTTAGCATGGAAGGTCCCGATGTCCTTGAGGTGTTATATTTCATTTTCCCTCTCAGGAAGCTGGAAGTATTCTGGGCTAAATGGTTTAGTGAATCATGGCCTGGAGCTTCTGGTCTCCATTTTATGAACACAGCTGCAGTGGACTGGAACCCACACCCATCTTCATCCAAGGCTGGAGGCCCATATTACAACTCCCAGTAATGGGGCCATTTGGTCAGATGGGTCTGGTGTCTTGGGGGTACATCAGTAATGGGTGTCCACCAGTAGGACTACCCTTCTAAAGCAGAGCTAAGTACCACTGAGGCACAAATACTCCAAAGAAAAAAATTTCATTGAAACTCTTTGGCTTCCTGGAGCTGCTGGAATTGATCAGTTCTGAGATTGATTACCCTCATCCAAATAAGGTCTCAAAAGGGATCCAGACCTCAAATGATTGCAGTTCTAATAAGGCCCTTCTTGGTTATAAAGACAGCAATTTTCCGGGAATTGCAGGAAATCTTAGCTCCATTCCTCTTAATATAAGAAGAAATGGCAAATTATCCCATGCTCTTTCCTAAGTAAATTATAAACTGTGTAGTACAGCGCTGAAACTGCCATTGTTGGGTTCAATGCAGTAAAAGGCGCAATCCCTGGTAAAACCAAGTTTTGAACAAGCTTTCAAATTAGGAGCAAGATGAGGCTGCTCAGCCCCTCTTGCCTGCCAAACTATTTAATAAAATGGTGACCTGATTGTAACCTTAATTCGGCAAACCTGTCTGCCTAATATAAACCCCCTGCACAGCTGGCAGGCAGAAATGGACCTCTAGCCCCAGGGGTTTTAGGTAAGTAGTAGAACCAGAAAATAACAGATATAATTTTCAATAGAAAATAGATGAGAAAGATAATGCACACAACATTTGAATGATAGTGAATGTGTTGCCTCTGCATTCAAGCTCAGTAATTGTTTACTGACAAAAGGTTTAGTTGTCTCTGGCTCTGGAAGTGACCGTGTCAGTGCATCTTTGTTGAATTTCCTGCAGATCTCACTCCAGCTGCTGAATGGTCTGGCTGTCTTTTGAATGGGAAGTGGCCAGTAAACCACTCAGGAATGGAACAAGCATTACTGCAGATGAGTTCTGGTTGATCAGGTTTCATCCAGCAAGGCTGGCAGATTCCCACAACACAAACCCATTGAGAAGGAAGCTGGAGTCATTGCATTACTTGTTGCTGTTAAAATGAATCCAACATGCTGGGCTTAAAGGTCCATTTTATTTCTTCTTAGCCAGTCTCTCAGGATCAAGGATGACTTGATTCCAATCCAGCTATTTTGGGTGCTGAGGTGGTTAAGAGGCCAAAGAGGCACCACAATCTCTTCCACGGATGGGACCTAATGGGTAGTTTATGAGTTAGTCTGCTCCTTCCACTGCTTATACAGTGTGCTCCTGATGTCTGGACTCCTGATTCTCCAAACCATCCCGAATGCTCCTTTCCATCTTGAGTGCTTTGGGCTAGAGATTTCAGGAGTCATTGGATTATTGCTTTTCTTCAAGAAGGCTTTGAACAGATTCTTGAACCTTTTCCTCAGTGCACCCAGTAATATCTTAGCATGACAGAGTTTGTAATTAAGTATTTTTTAGGGGGTCTGATGTCAGTGTCTGCCCAGTGGAGCTGAATGGGTGCAACTAAAGCCTCAGTACCAGGACAGGACAGTGACATTGGTTTGCTTATCCTTCCAGTGAATTTGGAGGATTCTGCAGAGGCAGCATTGGCAGTAGCTTATAAGGTATCTTTATTAGTCACATGTACATTGAAACACACAGTGAAATGCATCTTTTTTGCGTAGAGTGGTCTGGGGGCAGCCTGCAAGTGTCACCACGCTTCCGGAGCCAACATAGCACGCCTGCAACTTCCTAACCTGTACGTCTTTGGAATGTGGGAGGAAACCGGAGCACCCGGAAGAAACCCACGCAGACATGGGGTGAACGTACAAACTCCTTACAGATAGCGGTCAGAATTTAACCCAGGTCGTAGGCGCTGTAATAGCGTTGCGCTAACCACTACACAACCGTGCCTAGTCCAGGTCTCCATAACAGGGAGGGATCACTGCACACTGTGAATTTTGTGCCAGGACTGAGGTATTAATTCTTATTACCCTTTTCCTCAGTCAACCAATGGTTGTGCCGGTGCATTGAAACCGGTGGTGAATTTCATCATTGATTTTATATCATCTGCTTTCACTGAGAGGTGGCTCTTGAGGTTTAGGAAGTGGTTTTGAGGCCATGCTATGAACCTTTATTGTGAGAGGACAGTGTTGTGTAGCAGATGCAGGTTGGTGGAAAACCTTGGTGTTGCAGATGTTGAGTATAAGGCTCATCCTCTCATCTGCTTCAGTGAATGAGTGGATTCTGTCCATGTGGAAGCACAGTGGATATGACCTCCACCATGCGACAATTCCAAGAGAAATGCAGGGAGCAGCACAAACCACTAGACATGGCCTTGTATACCTCCCTAAAGCCTCAGTCAGGAGTGACTGTGGTGTACCCTCTCCACAGAAATTCATCTCCAGTTTGTTTGCTTCATTACAGCATGCAAGCCATGATCCTAAACAATAACCTATAACGGAGCCAATTGCAATGAAGCAAGACTGTATTGCCCCAACACTTTTCTCAATCTTTCTATCCAACAAATTTCCCATGACAGTGGAGCTAATCTTCAGAACTAACATAACACTGTTCAACCAATGGCAACTACACTCCAGGACATGTCACCCGAATGTCAGTAGTTGAACCGCAGTATGCAGATGACTCTTGTGTTTGCGTCTACCCAGAGGCTGAGCTCCAAGTTATTGTCGACTCATTCCATTTTATGATTAAACAGTGGAAAACCTATTAAGTTCTATTTTCCCATTGAACACATTTGCACCAAACTGTTTCAACTCCAACAGCTGTGTCTGAACCCTGTTCATGGTCACTTAATTTAAATGTCTCCCCTATCTCCGCTTTGAGGCTTGAACATGACATAAAATGCACTTGTAAAATTCCATGCAAAGGATCACAGAATAAAACTGTGCACAATTACCAAAATTTTGGTGTCAGTTGTGGCTGAGTTGCTGGAACTCTTGCCTGTGGGTTAGAAGAGTATGAGTTCACTCCAGAGACTTGAGCAGAAAAATCCCCAGTGCAGTGCTAAGGGAGTGCTACATTGTTAGAACTCCAGTCTTTGAATGAGATGTTACACCAAGGACCTCTGTTGTGGCAAACATTGCACTATCTCGAGGAAAAGCAATTGAGTTTATCCACGGTGACTTGTCCAATATTTTTTATTCGTTCAGCATCACGAATATAGACTCTCTGGACATTATCACATTGCTGTTTGTTGGAGCTTGCAAATGGAAGTTACTAACTCCATTTCCTTAGTTACAAAAGCAATGTGAAAGGTGTTACTTTAATGTAAACATTTTTACTAGAAAATAGTAATGAATTGCAATTTTAGTCTGGGAGACCATGGAGATGGCTCGCAAAGGGAAGTGAGACATTTAAGGTGAAAAACAGGAAGTGATGGAGATAATCAGCAGTATCCGTGAAGGCAGAGCAGAGTTAATCAGAGTTAATTCTGCTTGTATTACACATTTCCAGCATCTGCAATGTTTTGGTTTTCAAGTGGGGCATTTATACTGGTACAGAAAAAGGTATTCTTCATCAGCTGTGCTCAGGTGCTCACGGTTGAAGCATTGAACCAGGCTTGGTATTTTGCACCTGACTGTGATTTAGACCAAAGAGGAACTGATGTTAATACTCCAAGGAGGCAGGTGGATGAAAACAACACTATACTCAGATTTATTCTCTAAGAGTCATTTCATTGCAGAAGAATCTTCTGAATTTATCTGTTAATAAAACTAGGAGAAAGTGAAAAAATGAGAAAAACGATCTCCAGATCACAAGCAAAAATGAAATCTTGTGCTGAGATTCTGTTCGAGAGTCCGTCAGTGTGAAGTTCTGGAGACTCACTGAAGGAAGATTTCCTATCTGTGCAATATTTAACTGAATTTAAAAAAGTTGATGATCATGGACAATGCAACTCACAGTGAATCCTGATGTTCTTTGACTTTAATTTGAAATATATTGTGCAGCACACAGAAACAAGGTGCTGTGGAATACAAAATCGAGGCTGATTTCTTTTCTCTGCAACAAAATGCTGGTCAAAAGACTAAATCTCCATTTTAACTCTGAGTAGAAATCTGAAGTATGAGATTCAATTCTGAGATTCAATTCAACTACAGATTCAAGTGTGGGGAGTAGGTGACGTTTACTCCAAGGCCTCATTCACATGCCCTGGTGTCACCTCTGGTTCACAGCCTGCAGAAGTGGTGTCACTGCAAATGGGGTGGAAGTTATTGAGGAATCAACAAAAAATTGTCTTTGGTGAAGTAAGAAAGGATTTGGGGTGGCGGGGGGGTGTGTGTTTCAGATGTTGGCTTATACATCATCACGTTTGGAGACAGGGGTAGGGTGGTGGCTAGTGGAGGGATGGATGCAAGTGAGGTGTATCCCATGTCCTCTAGGCCCACACAAAAGATCTACAGATTAAAAGATATATCACACCACTGGGCTCCTTGCAGCCAGCATCATTGATGCTGCAGCCTTGGTGTTGTTTTTAAGACTCCAGTGGCCTTTATTTGGCTTATTGTTAATGAGATTTATGCATCCCAATGATGTCTGAGAGATATGACTTTGGTTTTGACACTCTTGTTTCTTTGCCCAATTCAGGAAGATAAAATGGTGGGAACACTCCCCAGCCTCCCCACCCACCATTGCTATTTAACCAATTCATAAGCAGAGGGCTGGAAATCAAATCTTACATTTCATTTATCAAGAATAGAATAGAGATTAAATTACTGAGAGTTAAAACTGAGATTTAGTCTTTTGACCAGGATCTTGTTGCAGAGAGAAGAAATCGGCCTCAAACTTGTATTGCACTGCACCTTGTTTCTGTGTGCTGCACAATACACTTTGAATTAAAGTAAAAGAACATCAGGATTCACTGTGAATTGTATGGTCCAAGTCTTGAACCTGCCATGGAAGCAAAGGTGGTGAAGAAATCCTGGATATATAGAGTAGCATAAAAGTATGGCAAAGGAGATCTTTGGAAAGGAAGAGTTTTTTTGCTATTTCTAGTAGAATTATATCATGAATTGCTGAAACTTCAGTATGATTGTATTTTGTATATTCTTTGAGATACCTTATAGGTAAGTTTTCAATAAAAGATTTGAAATAAATGAAATAAATATTGCATTGTTTTCATAATCACTTATCTAGTAGCCAGGTATTACAAATTCTCTGTCATAAATGGTTGAAATCTCTAAGATCTGATCTACACACATTTTGATGATTCTTTGCACAATTTTCTGCTGAGGGACTAAAATACATTTTTTTACATTGAATACCAATTCATTCAAACATCGCAAATTAGCCTTTTAATTTAGTTCAGATGTTACCAGTGGGGGTCAGCATAGATCCATTAGTTAAAGCTCCTGATTATTGTTTTATCTGGTTTGTGCTGAGTAGCTTGCCAGCATATCACTGCCAAGGCTTATGCCACTTGATGAAGCACTGTATTCTGGCAAGGAATCAAAGCCCTCTGAAGAAAGGGAAGGAAAAGTTGGTGGAGAATATTAGCCTGGCAGAAGATTTTTTTTTAATAACAAGAATCTTGTTTTTGAACCTTGAGTGTGGCAATATTGTGAAAAAGAAAAACTTAGATGCACTGAATCTGCTCTATTCAATCTGCTGGCCCTCTCCATTCCCACTTGAAGGAAAGATAACTCCCTCCCCCCACCCCTGCCCCCCCAACCAATGTCAAGAGAATGTAATGTTTCTTGGGCAGTAAGTTTGTGTTTGTGTGTGTGTGTTTCTCTTTCTCTTTTGTGTATGTGCATTTAGGTGTGTCTCTCTATCCCCATGTATGTTCATATCTCAATCTCCTGCTCCACACGTGTCTGTTTCCCCCTCCTGGTACTCATGTACGCATCTCCAACTCTGAGCATGTACTTAGGTTCTCTCTCCCATTTCTCTATCCTGTTCTCCATCCTGCTTCTTGTGTGTGTGTGTGTGTGTGTGTGTGTGTGTGTGTGTGTGTGTGTGTGTGTGTGTGTGAGTGTGTGTGTGTGTGTGTGTGTGTGTGTGTGTATGTGAATGCATGTGTGTGAAAGCACTTGCCTGTGCAGCAATCAAAATTTCAGCTGCAAAACATTCAGGCAATTGCCCTGCATGTCTGCACACCCATGGGAGCCTAGTTTACTTTATTTAGATTGGATTAGGTGTTTTGCAGTCTAATTGTAAACAAATGAATTTCCAACTATCAAACTCATCTGCTGTTACAAACAAATACAATTCAAACACCTTTAGTTGCTTACACTTATAAGGCACTTTGATAGGAATATGGATAGGAAAGGTTGAGAGGGATATGGGCCAAATATGGGCAAATGGGACTAGCTCAGATGGGTATCTTCGTCGGCATGGATGAACTGAGCCAAAGAGACTGTTTCAGTGCTGTATTAGTCTATAACTATGACTCACATGAGTAAAAGAGAAAAACAAATTGCAAACTTATTGGTACATAACAAACAACAGCCAGAATAGAATTTTCATTACAATGAGAAAAAATGTAACATTATTTGGGCTACAAAGCAGGTATATGAGAACTTCAAACCACCCAAGTCTTCTGGGGTTCAAAAAAATACCAGGAGACATCCTTCCACTGATGTTCTTTCTGCAACTGAACTGACAACAAGGACAACCACCCAAGGCTGTTTGGCATGCTGTTTCCTTGGACAAGGCTATGGTTTTAAACAAGGTGGTCTGATTGGCAGTGGCAGTGAATTTCCTAACATCCTAACAGGTCAAACAAAGGAATGGTTAAACAAAGAGATTTAATATTAGCCATTCACACACAGTTGTATTATTGGACTGCAGAACCTCCAGCCACATCACCCATAGGGTTGAGGCCAGAAACATCAAATGCTACACAAATGCCCTGAATAAAGACTGCAATTTAGAACCCTGGCACTGAGCTTATTACTTTTGAGGTCCTGCTTTTTAACATCTTTCCTAGATCCCTAAATTCTACATGCAGAACTGCATCCCTCTTTCTACCTGTGTTGTTGATACCGGTGACTGTTCATCCTTTTAGGATATTCTGCATCCATGACCTTGGCACCAGGGAGGCAACATATCATCCTGGAGTCACGGCTATGGCCACAGATATGCTTATCTTTCCCCTAACTGTTGAATCCCTTGTTATTAAGATCTTACTTGTCCTCACTCCTGTCTTTCATTGATTTACTTCCCTTGGAAGCTCAGGAGAGTTCCCAATCTGGGCTAGCTTTCACTGGCACTTGGGCTGAAAGCAAGACAATTGTAAAGAAAGGAATGATAAACAAAAGATTGTGCAAGCCAACATAAAAATCAATTAACAAAATGTAAAGATAATGCACCATTGAAAATGTAAATAAAACCAATTGGCGGTTACAAAAATAAAAGCCTAGAAATTGGACCCATTAGTGTGCAATTGTCATGCATAAGTCTCACATAAAAATGGTTCTACCTAGCGTGGTCATATCTATGATTATTTCTGGGTGAAATCGTGCCCATTGAAAAATTGGCTTGGGCCCTTCCCTATGTAATTCATCTTAACTTGAATGATATTTTCCTAGAGTGTGTTGCGCACCTAGTGACATCACACCACATGTTACCGCTGTCAAAAAATCAAAACTTTAGGGTGCAAACTATGACATTTGTTGAACACTTACAGTACAATTAGGAGGACATTCTATTGCTTTGATGCATTTGAATCTAGAGGCACAGTAAGCACCTTCATTGGGGGATCCAGCTGGGCAGTATTCCTCTGCTCAGAGTCCACTCTGCACAATCTGAGCAGTGCTCTGCTCACAGTGACGAAGGGCGAGAGTGCAGTGAGGAAGTGGACAGAGACAAAGCAGCACAACTTTCTCCTAATTGTGAGCGTTCAACAAAAGCCATCCTAAAGCTCCAATTTATGTCGGCAAGAGAGGAAACACGTGATGGAAACTTGTGATGTCATTAGGTGCTCAACAGATGTTGAGAAAATATTATGTTGTGTCTGGGGGGTGGGGAGGGGGCAGCATGTCTCTGCTCCTGCAGAAGGCAGATGAGTTCTCACATGCCATTTCTCTGCTCCTGTGAGAGAGCGATCTGCTCACCTGTGGCGCCTCTCAGTGGAGAACATCTTGCTATTCACTTACCTATAGCAACATTAGCCTGGATCCTTATATGCACAATTCACAATACTTTCTCAACATCTGTTGAGCACCTAATGACATCACAAGTTATACATCATGTGTTTCCTCTCTTGCCGACATAAATAGGAGCTTTAGGATGGCTTTTGTTGAACATTCACAATTAGGAGAATGTTGTGCTCCTTTGTTGCATTTGTATCTATTGAAAGGGACATTCTACTGACATGGGAAACCCAGCTGGGTGGCTTCAGAACCGACTGCAGGATACAGTTCTTTAGTGAGTGCACCTCCCAATGACACATACCGTCAAGCCCTATCTGCTGATCCCTCATGGTATCAGTCTCTGTAGTGGGGTGTCAGGTACAACAGGCAATCTCAACAGGCAATTGAATCACCATGAAACAGTGAGAGTTGGCATAACTGGGAGACTGCAGATCACACTTGCTGCAGAGCTGGCTTGGGGCTTGGTGGCCCTTGATGGTCTCCTGCAACTTGGTGAGGATCTCCACTCATTCACCTGTGGGCAGCCTTCTCTTATTCCTCGTTGTCTTTGCCTTTGAAAAAGATGAAAGGCCTGGAGTGATCTTGTATTATTGCCCCTTTGGAGGCTTGGCCTCTGTGTGTCAGGTGGAGGGGTTAGAATGCTAATGGTGGGGGTGTGGGGGCTTGAGCAATTAACAGTGCAAGTGTGAGTGTGAGCAAGTGTCAGAGTGAAGGAGCAGTAGTTTTGTTGGACTAGAGCTCACAATGTTATATCCTGTGAAATCATGACTTCTGGCTTTAGAACATAGAACATAGAACATTACAGCATAGTACAGGCCCTTCGGCCCATGATGTTGTGCCAACATTTGATCCTGCTCTAAGATCTATCTAACCCTACCCTGCCATACAGCCCTCCATTTTTCTATCATTCATGTGCCTATCTAAGAGTCTCTTAAATGTCCCTAATGTATCTGCCTCCATCACCTCTGCCAGCAGTGCATTCCAAGCACCCACCACTCTCTGTGTAAAAAACTTACCTCTGATATCCCCCCTATACCTTCTTCCAATCACCTTAAAATTATGCCCCGTCATGTTAAACATTTTCACCTTGGAGAAAAATCTCTGACTGTCCACTCGATCTATGCCTCTTTCAAGTCACCTCTCATCCTCCTTCGCTCCAAAGAGAAAAGCCCCAGCTCGCTCAACCTATCCTCATAAGAATGCTCTCCAATCCTGGCAGCATCCTGGTAAATCTCCTCTGCATCCTCTCTAAAGCTTGCATATTCTTCCTATAATGAGGCGACCAGAACTGAACACAGTACTTCAAGTGTGGTCTAACCAGAGTTTTATAGAGCTGCAACATTACCTGGTGGCTCTTGAACACAATACCCTGACTAATGAAGGCCAACACACCATACGCCTTCTTAACAACCCTATCGACCTGTGTGGCAACCTTGAGGGATCCATGGATATAGACCCCAAGATCCCTCTGTTCCTCCACACTGCTAACTTCCTGCCATTAACCTTGTATTCTGCCTTCAAATTTGATTTTCCAAAGTGTATCACTTCACACTTTTCTGAGTTGAACTCCATCTGCCACTTCTCAGCCCAGCTCTGCATCCTATCAATGTCCTGTTGTAACCTACAGCAACCCACTACACTATCCACAACACCAACAACCTTCGTGTCATCAGCAAACTTACTAACCCACCCTTCAACATCCTCATCCATGTCACTTATAAAAATCACAAGGAGCAGGGGTCCCAGAACAGATCCCTGAGGAACACCACCGGTCAGCGACCTCCGAGCAGAATACGCTCCATCTACAAGCACCTTCTGTCTTCTGTGGGTGATCCAATTCTGAGTCCACATGGCCAAGTTTCCCTGGATCCCATGCCTTCTGACTTTCTGAATGAGCCTTCCATGAGGAACCCTATCAAATGCCTTACTAAAATCCATGTACACCACATCCATTGCTCTACCTTCATCAGTGTACTTTATCACATCCTCAAAGAATTCAATCAGGCTCGTGAGGCATGACCTGCCCCTCACAAAGCCCTGCTGACTGTCCATAATCAGCCTATGCTTCTCCAAATGCCCATAAATCCTGTCTCTAAGAGTCTTCTCCAATAATTTGCCCACCACTGAAGTAAGACTCACTGGCCTGTAATTTCCAGGGTTATCTCTACTCCCTTTCTTGAATAAAGGAACAACATTTGCCAACCTCCAATCATCTGGCACTACTCCTGTGGCCAGTGAGGACGCAAAAATCATCACATTTCCATGGTGCATTTCCTCAAGAACATCTGTTCCCAATTTATGCTCCCAAGTTCCTGCCTAATACCATCATAATTCCCCCTCCCCAAATTAAATACTTTCCCGTATCGTCTGCTCCTATCCCTCTCCAAGGCTATGGTAAAGGTCAAGGAGTTATGAACAATGTCTCCAAAATGCTCTCACACCGAGAGATCTGAAACCTGAACAGGCTCATTGCCCACTACCAGGTCCAATATGGCCTCTCCTCTTGTCAGCCTGTCCACATACTGTGTCAGGAATCCTTCCTGGACACACCTAATAAATTTTGCCCCATCTATCCCCTTTGCAGTAAGGAGATGCCAATCAATATTAGGGAAGTTGAAATCATTCATGACAACAACCCTGTTACTTTTGCACCTTTCCGGAATCTGCCTCCTGATCTGCTTCTCAGTGTCTCTGTTGTTATTGGGGGTCCGTAGAATACTCCCAATAGAGTAATCGCTTCCTTCCTGTTTCTGACTTCCACCCACACTGACTCAGTAGACAATCCCTCCAGGACGTCCTCCCTTTCTACAGTTGTGATACTGTCCCTGATCAGCAAAGCCACCCCCTCCTCGTTTACTTCCGTCCCTGTCCCTTTTGAAACATCTAAACCCCGGAATATCCAGCTGCCCTTGTGACAGCCAAGTCTCTGTAATGGCCACAACATCATAGTTCCATGTACTTACCCATGCTCTAAGTTCATCACCCTTGTTCCTGATACTTCTCACATTAGACACACTTTAGCCCATCCAACTGACTGAAATTTTGCCCTTTTAAATGCCTATCCTTCTTCACAGTCCGTCTACACACTGCATCTACTTGTACACTAAATGCACCAACCTCTGACCTGTCACTTGGGTTCCCACCCCCCCTGCCAAACCTTCCCCAACAGCTCTAGGAAACCTGCCTGCAAGAATATTGGTCCCCCTCCAGTTCAAGTGCAACCCGTCCCTCCTGCACAGGTCGTATCTTCCCCAGAAGAGATCCCAATGATCTACAAATCTGAAACCCTGCCCCCTGCACCAATTCCTCAGCCATGCATTCATTTGCCAAATCAACCTATTCTTACCTTCACTGACGTGTGGCACAGGCAGCAATCCAGAGATTACTACCCTTGAGGTCCTGCTTTTCAGCTTTGCTGCATGGTGTAGAATTTCTCACTCCTGGGGAAGGTGACTTTTGCCACCTCCTGCCATAGTCTTCGAATGGGGACCCTGGCAACTCTCCTGACCACCCCCACCTCCCTGCCAGTAAATGCTCCTCCCTACTCCCTGCCAACTACTGCTCCCTCATCCCTTGTTCCCTGCCAACAGCTCCACCCTCCTATAACTCAATGTATAGAAGCTCACTCTCAGCCTCGATCTCAGTCACCAGGATTTTAATGCGTCTCTTTGTCTTCCTGTAGCTCTGTCTTCTCCAACAGCAGCCATTATGTGCATTGCTGCTGTCTTGTTGCCACGGTAAGTGTGCCTTCAAGGCCTGATATCCTCTCTGAATGTTACACAGCAATGTTTCAAGCTGTGATAACTTGGGCAAGGTCCCATCTGGAACTATGCAGGTCCCACATGAATGCATGATGCTGGGTGCAAACTAAAGTATTTTTAGATAATTTCATGACTTTGATGAGGTATCCAATCAGGGATTAGCACTTAATGCAGACATGTTTACTGCAACAATAATGGGTGAAATTTAATTGCTAGGCAGAAGGGTTTCCAACCAACAATGGAAATTCTGTCACATCTTGAAGAAACCTGCTCATAAAGCCTAGATCAGCCAAAATCATTTGCTTATATGTATGTTAAAGTTGTGCACTGGGAATAACCTGTGCAAAACCTGAAATCCAGCATGGCATTAACTCATAAAGGAGTTGTGGATTAAATTAAGTGTTTGCTGGATAGGGGAGTGCTCTTCACAAACATGAAAATATTTGTTCGCAGGTTGCAGCGTGTTTCATATTGGCAGTGTTGCTCCTCTAACTGATGCTATGATCAATTTTGCGTGTCTTGCAAAATGTACCCTTTGTGGTAAGTACTTTTCTCTCTTTCTGTCCCCCTTTTATTTTGATTTCTCTTTCTGGCATGCTCCCAGATCTTTCCAAACAATTATCCAGTAATGCCTGCCAGCAGACAAATCTTCATTGTAGGGTAAGAGAGGCATAGCCGATGTCCAGTTCCATTGATCAATTGCTGTGGTGATTTTGATACCTTGGGTTCAATTAAGTTAGAACTAAACTGAAACCTTGAAGTCGAGCCAGGGTGGCTGTCAGCTAGGTAATTTGAGTGGAATGGGGAGGGGAGTTTGATCACTAAGGTTAACATTTACTATTTGTGGGCCCTGGTGTCACACCTCTTTCACAAAAACAACTTACATACCTTTATAATAACTCAAAAAGTAGGAGAAGGATAGGCCGTATGGGCTCTAGTGGCTGCCCTACAACTCACAAAGATCATGGTAAACCTAACTGTGGACTTAAGTCCACCTTCTTGCCTGTTCCCCAGAACCCTTGACTCCCCTACAGATCAGAGGTTTCTGAGTCATAGGTCACACTGCATGGAAGAAGGCCCTTTGACCCATCAAGTCTGGCTGACCATCATGCACCCATTTACACTAATCCTAAACTAATCCTGTTCTATTCTCCCTATGTTCCCTTCAACTTCCCCATATTCTACCACTCACCAACACACTAGGGGCAATTGATGGGGGCTAATTGACCCAACAACCTGCACATCTTTGGAATGTGGGAGAAAACTGGAGCTCCCAGGATCACAGATGTGCAAACTCTTTGGTGGCCCTATTCAATTTCCTTCCTTCTGGAACTGCACAACACTCAAAACCAATACTGATGAAAAGTGACAACTGAGCCTTTAATTATCTGATAAAACCTCAACTACCTTTTTAAAAGGAGCCTATTAGCTGAAACAGGCAGGCAGCATGTACAGATGGTGGTTGACTCCTTTCGAAATGGAGGCTTCTACATCAATTTAACAAGGTGATACCAACCCCATTGAGGCCGTTACCACTCTGTTAGTGCCAGGCAAAGGCAGTGAAAACTGAGTCTTTGTACTTTCCTTACCACAAGAACTTTGATCACCTGAAAAATAATACTCTATTGGCCTCTGCTACCAAATTCCTGCGAGGTTGCATCGTGACCAGGCCTCATGTAATATTTGACATAAAAATATTAATCAAATATTTGTTGTGTAGCAATGGTACAGAAAGTCTGTCAAAAATAATTTACTGAGAAGAACTCAAATTGAATAGAAAGGCAAATTCTTTGAACCCTCCTGTGGGATATCTACCGCATTGGCAAGACTTACATTAACTTCCCATTGTTAATTATCCCTCTGAAGGTGGGGGTGAGCAGTTTTATCTGAATGGCTGTAGTCCATGAGCTCAGGGTGCTTCTAAAGTATTATTAGGTAGGGAATTCTGGGATTTGGACCCAGCAACAATGAAAGAATGGTTAAGTCAAGACGAGATGTGAAATTATTAGTGAAATCTTTCCTATGTGCCTGCTCCCTTGTCCTGCCAGGTGATCGCAGTCGGCACTATGGGAGGGATTGTTGAATAAGTCTTGATGAATTGTAGGTTGCTAACACACACTGCAACCAACCTCTGCTGGTGATGGAGGGAGTGAACGTCTAAGGTGGTGGATAAGATGCCAATCAAATAGGCTGTCAGTTTCAACATCTAGCATTTTGTGTACGTGATATAACTGGACAATTTTCCACATAGATCTCAGTATGTGTGTATGTGATTAGAAATGTGGCTGGTTTTGGAGCATTGGTCTTTGGCACTACAACCGGGAACTTGTCAGCTCCCATAGCCCATACTGTATACAATGTGCTCAGCTGCGCCTTGATATCACATGGAGTAAATTAAGTTGGCTGTAGACCGGATTCTGTAATGATGGGGATCTCAGAAGACCAGGACAAATTATCCACTCAGCACTCTGGCTGAAGATGATGCAAACACTTTGGCTTTGTCTTTCCCAGTGTGCTCTGTCATCATGGAGGTTAGAGAAGTTCAAGAATTTTCCTCTTCCCATTTGTTGGTTTGTTGTCCATTTCCATTCCTCTGGATGTAACAAAGCTTTGATCTGTTCCATATGAGGTGGAATCATTCAGCTCTGTTCCTGGAACATTGCTTCACTGTTAAAGCTGGTGTAGTTTTATCAGATTGGTACCTTAACGTAAGGTACATGTGGTTCTCATCCGGACATGCTGTTCTACAGCCTTATTGATTTGATGGTTCACCTTATTGAGCTTCTTCTATAATGCAGTACCTTTGTGCTTAAAATATTTTTATTGGGCCAATTGGCTGAAACATTTTTAGGGGGAAGATCATCCAAATTATTCTATTCTTGGTGGTTTGCAGATTTTTGGAAAGGTTTAACTCTGAGACCAAATTGTTCCAAGATGCCACAGATGTAACATTACTTCCTCCATATGTTGTATCATCTTGAATCTAACAGGAACATGGAACTTATTCAACCAGTCACTTTAATATGAAAATTTGCATCACTAGTTCAATTATTACCAGACTTTAGGTGCAATATTTTTCTTTGGCTGCTAATTATTTTATGTTGAGATTCCTTTTTGAGAGGTTTCCAAAACCATTCTTGCAACGTGGTGGAGCCTGACGGGAGGATCTAATTCCTTTGGGAAATAACATAAAAATTATAGAATTTTAAGAAAGGTTATGCAGGAGATCCACTTCTTTATGAAATAAAATTCAATAACTCAAATCCAATGAATTTTTACTTCGGTTTTGATTCTTTTGAAGCTTCTGAGATTAACAGGAAGAATAGAGACGGAGGGAATGAAGCATTGATGGAACCTGAAAGTATTTGTCACTGACACTGGAAATTGGTTTTATTTGTTGATAGGATGTGGGCAGCACTGGCAAAGCCGACATTTATTGCCCATTTCTAATTTCTCTTGAACTGACTGACGTGCCAGGCCATTCCCAAGGGCAGTTAAGAGTCAGTCATTCTGCTGTGGGTCTGGAGGCACATATGGGTCACACTGGGTAGGATGCCAAATGCCTTTTCCCTGGAGGACATGGGAGAGCCAGATGGGTTTTAAACAAGAGTCATTGGTTTTCTGGATCACCAGATTGCTGATAAAAGCTTTGCTTTTTAAATCCAGGTTTATTTAATTAACTGAAAAATTCCCCAGCTACAATGGTGCAATATGACCTCATATGTTTAGTCTTGACTTCTGATTACTGGTCCAGTGACATGATGATTATGGTAATGTGCCCTTCTCTGCATCATGGACCATAGTCTCAAGGAGTGAGATGTGCCCTCTGTTTGAGAAATCGAACATAAAGAGATCCTTAGCTCATAAGGAAGCCAGATGATCAAGTAACAGCTACAAAGTGTGATTGGCTGAGGAGATGGTAGACCCTGGCTGTTGATTATTGAGAGGGTAAGCTCAGGATGCTGCCAAGGAAAATACAAATGTCTGCAGAATATAGGTCAATATGAAGGTTTGGCCAGAAGATCCAGGAATGTGGGGCACCTGAAAAGAAGAGCTCATTGTGGGTCTGTCAGAGGCTGCTTCTCTACAATGCAGAGCTTCCTGTAGTAAGTGATTCTTTGCCAAAGTTACATCTGGCGACTGACAGAATCCCCAGGAATCCCCAGCCCAAAGCTTTAGTGTTAATGGCTGTTCTCCAATCTCAAAATGAAACATGTGTTTTATGGCTAAAGCCTAAAAATTTTCCTGTGACATTTTTCTGTGTTAAAATGCCATTAGCTCTCTCTAATGCTGCTTTAAAGGTGCTAATAAAAATCATGAAATTTGTTAGAGCCAGTGGGATCTCTCAATTCAGGAACATTGGGTGTTAGAGGTTGAAGTTTCTGTGTTAATGGCTTTTTTCCATGCAGTTCTAACCTCAGGAAGTAACCGATAAAGGGTCACATTGAAGTAGAGCCAGTACTCATTCAGCTTCTGGGAAGAATTGGCAAGGAAGAAGTGCAGGCTACACTGATTGGAGGGAGTGGCAGGGTCCTACCAGGAGGTAGAGCAACCTGTACAAGCTCCTGAAGTATAGCATCCACCAGGAGAAATCTTCCTTGTGCAAAGAGCAGTTGGAAGCATGAAATTGCCAGGGAGTTGCCTGTAAGTGTGGCAGTACTCTCTATGAATGGATGTGTTTTTTGGGAACCCTGCATTGCAGCCAAAAAATCCTTTCAGTTGTGAATGCAAATGTTACATCACTAAAAATTAATGGTTCCCCACTTTGCTGATGGAGCTTTCCTTGACTTCTGCAATACAGCAGTTAGCAACAAATTCTCATATGTGGCATAAATCAGCAGAGACAGCCTGCAGAGATCCTGAGGCAAGGTTTCTCAGAGTGAGGGTGTTCCTGCTTTGATGTTGAGACCAATGTAAGCACTTGTGTGAGCTTGTACTGGAGGTTTTCAGAAGTCACAGACAAACCTAAAGTAACAAACAAACAGTCTCATAGGCATCCTCAAAGTGAAAAGCCAGCTAAATGTTTGCGTCTGGACTTTTAGTCAGGATTCTTTGTATTTCAGCATTAATACAATCCTCTATGCATCTTTAGTCAATTTCTCAAACAACCTATTCAAAGTGACTAAGTAGGGTCAGAAAGTAGTTAAATAGGTCTACAAGAGCAAGGAAGTCCCGATGAACCTTTCAGACAAAGGTTGATTCACAACTGCAATATTGTATCCAATTCTGGGTAACAACATTTAGCAAAGATGTGAAGAACTTCAGAGGATGCAGAAGAGATTTACTGGAATGATTTCAGGGCTGAGGCACACTCATTACGTGGATGGATGGCATACATTGGGGTGATTGTTTAGGAGAGGAGTTTAAGAATAGGGAGGTTTTGTTGGTGGGGCCTCATCTGGAATACTGCATACAGTTTTGGTCCCTTTACCTCAAAAAAAGATATAGTAACATTGGAGGCAGTACAAAGGAGATTTACAAGGCTAATTCCTGCGATGAGAGCATTGTCCCGCCAAGAGAGACTAAATAGCTTAGGCCTATATTCCTAGGAGGATAGAAGAATGAGGGGTGAACTTAGTCAAACATATAAGATCCTAAGGGATTTGACAGGGTAGTTATTGGGATGTTTTCACTCATGAGAGCATCTCGAACAAGGGGACATAACTACAACATAAGGGGCTGGTCATTTAAAACCGAGGTATGTAGAAATTTCTTCTCTCAGATGGTGGGGTGAATCCTTGTAATTCTCTGCCCTGGTGAATGGTGGAAGCTGGATTATTGGAAGTATTTAAAGTGGAAGTGGGTAAGTATTTGATAGATCCAGGACTAGAGGGGAATGGGGACTGGCACAGAAGAGGAGTTGAGGCCGTGATCAGATTAAATGGCAGGGCCTGATGGCAACTCCTGCTCCTATTTTCTTGTGGTTGTGCTTGGAAAGTAGAATGTTGAGAACAGCTCATATTTAAAATCATGAATGGTCTTGACAGAATAGGTAGAGACTGTTCATGCCGGCAGAAGGGTCAAGAACAAGGGCATAGAATGAAATTGATTTGCAACTGGAAATGACAGGAGGAACAATTTTTTCTCATGCAATGAGTTAGAATCAGGAATGTACAGGTAGTGGTAGAAATGGAGCAAGGTCCATTCATGGCATTTAAAAGGGAACAGGGCAAGTACTTAAAAGGGAAAAAAAAGCAGAATTGTGGTAAAGATGGGGGAGATGGGTTGCTCTTGCATGGACCAGCTGGGACTTGATGGGCCAAATAGCCTTCTGGGCTGTAACTTTTCTGTGACTCTGTGATCCTCAACATTCACCTGAAATCTTTGCTGATAGAACATTAAACGATTCAAATCTGGCAGCTTTCGTTCTGGTTTGATTCCATTCATTGATGATTCAAATCCTCCTACACCCATATTTTGAAATTTTTATGTGGTTGTAATTTTAATAGTATCCATTCCAGACCTTCATAAAAATACCTGCATCCTCGTACTGAACTACACAGCACTAATCTATACTTCACACCTTTTTTTTTCTGAAAATACTGAGTTCCAGGTCAAAACAGTGAGAAATTTAATGTTCAGATCCTGACATGAAACAACTCACACTTTGGTGAATGCTTTGTAGTCTCTAAGTCCAGGAACTGTAATTAACATTCTAATATAACTCATAAACCTGTTGCCAGTGCTTGTAGAAGAATGTTGAAAGTGCTGGTCCAGCAAACTTCTATCTGCTGTTATAGTGGAGCCATGAAACTATTTAAAATAAACAAACATAATCTGTTTTACTCTAGCAGGCAAAAGAATATCATTCAATTGTGCAAAACACATAACTGCTACCACAATCCCTACCACATGTCATCATCACTGAGGGAAAATAACCTGTATCATGCTTTTGGCACTTACCCATTTGCCAGTGCCATTAAAGTCAATGACAAAGTGCACACTGAATAACCTGTTAAAACCACGTTCTAATTCTAAAGACTTTACCATTAAATCCCTTCCTTGTCCATTTCTTGCACTCCAACAGCTGCTTAACAGTTCACTTCCATTTCATATTGCATTCCTTTCTTGTGACATGAATTGGATATTCTGCTTGGATGGTTAACAGGTCAGTGCCAGGGTCCTGTGAAGCCACCAGCGTCAGTTTGGCTTTCCTTTCGTGGTCCTTCAAGGCCAAGCAAACTTTATTAACTTCAATGTTATGAGTGGCAGAGTCTGCGTAGATCATAACCATTTCTGGGCCTCGAAAAGGGTGAATGCCAGATAAGAATCCTTTCTACATTGGAATGCCTTTATTTGCTTGTATGTGTTCCCAGGATCTCACCCAAAGAGCAAGTATTTAAAACAAACTGAGACCACAACTCCCAGTCTTGCTTTACTTCTGCAATTTTACTCTCTGACAGTTCACGCTCTCTTGAATTTCTTGTCTTGGAATTGCTGGCTCTTTCTTTGATGGCAGCTTCTCTTTGATGCCTTGCCTATTGGCTGATTTTATTTTATCAACATGAAAGTGAGTTTAAATGGCAGGTGTGCATTCAAAGCTAAGCAAAGTCCCAATCCTCACTTTCCTGCCAATTCCACCAGAGGATGATAAGTAGTGACCGATTGTGGTTGGCTGATTCTCCGGGCATTATCTTGGAAATCTGAGGCCAACCATAATGTCTTCGTTACAACCACAGATGAGATACACAAAGTGAATTGGGCGGGCATTCAATCCAGGACCTTCTGGGATCAATATCATTCCAGGCAATGCATTTAGCTTTCAACAGAGTTACCTCACTCTAACGACTGTGTGTCTTAATCAGTCATAGAAAGTGATACGAAAACAAAAAAATTATTGTTTGTAATATTTAAGTGTATATTTCATATATAGGAAATAATGGGAGGAAGATTTGAAAATTGAAGATGCTGGAAATTTGAAATAAAAATGAAAGAAGGCTAGAAACACTCAGCCAGTCAGGCAGCAGCTGTGGATAGAGAAACAGAGTTAACGTTTATAGTCCAAGTCCCCTTTTCAGATCTGGGAAAGAGAGAAAGACAAGTTAGTTTCAATTTCCAAAGAAGATGGGGGCATAGATAGGACAAAGGGAATACTTGCGACAGGATGAGACCATGGTTGCCATGAGGATAAGTTGCAGAGGTTTTTTCATCAAATGAATGGTAATACAATCAAAGAAATGCAATATGTTGCAAATCACCGGCTGTGGGACAAGCTCTGTAGGCCAGGTTGTGCTGCACAAGCCAATATCAGAGATGGATGACTTACTGCGTTTGGTTCTCCGATATAGTGCAGTACACCAGGTTGGAAGAAGTCCATGTGATTTGATGTCCCTGGGATTCTTGGAGGGTGGCAGAAGCATCCAGAACCAGTTGGAATTACATGCATGGGGATCGGATGGGAATCTGTATTCCCAGCCCTCCTTCTTGTCTGAATGAACACACTTGGGAGAGCACCAAATAAAATAAAAGGCTTTTAGTATTGTGTTCGGCCTTGGCTTGAATTTTATAATCTAACCGGGATCTGGTACCACCTGATGCAGCCTGCCAGAACATAAGTTCTGACCTTTCCAACTATTGTTTGATAAACACTATTTGGCCTGGTGCTCCTCTGAACAGCAGCTGGATTTTTCTGCATCCTATGACCTAACCTGTTGATGCAGCCTCTCTGGCCTTCTGCAGCAGTTGTAAATCACTGCTGATTTTGGGCTTAGGTCCTGATAGGGAGGAGGGAAAGGAGATCTAGCTTATTCTTTCCAAGTGTATTTTCACATCAGCCAGACAGTGAGCAAAGCAATCCTTCCACCAGATTTATGTGGTTTGTGGTGAAATATAAACCAATTATTATTTCTCCTAACATTGTAAAATTATTAACTAGATTTCCTTTTGCTGTTACTTTTTGTTTAGATGCAATAATGGCAACAAATTGTATTTCTCTGGACGGCAAATGCTGATGGCTCCAGGAATGGTAATTGGCAGAATCAAAGTAATCCAATTATGTCAATTGTCATAATCCAGAATTGTGGGAAAGCTGCCTGACCTTATTTTTCATCACAAATTAACCATTGTCACCATTCAAGTAGATTTCTCTTTAAACCTATTAATGCCCAAGCACAGCTAAACAGCTGACAGAGCAATTCCAGACAGAAATCTACTGCTCTGTTAGCTTCACTAAAGAGGAGAAAGCCCTCACAACTTGCACTTAAGTTTCTGGATAGTGCAACATGAGTGAATTATCACAAGGATAAGTCCATCAGTGAAAAGAGGGCATTAACTTTCTTTTGGACAAATCATTTTGTAGATTCTATTTGAATATGCAACACTAGCACAGGAAATACAAAAATCCCGGCACCTCAAGCCTGCCTTCCCATTCAATATGATCGTGGCTGATCTGTTCCAGGCTTCCACTCCTCTACAATGCCAGTTACCCTTTGCCCTCAATTCCCCGACCTTTCAAAAATATATCTTTCTCCTCTTTAAAAGTCTCCAGTGTTCTAGTTTCTATGACACTCTGGGGTAGAGACTTGTAGAGATTCACCACCCTTTATGAAAAGAAATTTCTACACACCTCAGTTTTAAATGACTGTCCCTCTTATCTTGTAAATGTGTCCTCTTATTCGTGACGCTGCCACTAGTACAAATGACTCAACATGCCCCTTTAGTATCTTATGTGTTTCAAAAGAACACACCTAAACTCCAAAGAACACAGGTCTAACCTTTTTTGAGAAAATCTTCTCATCACAAGAATTAGTCTAGTGAATCTCTCCTGTTTCTAATGCTGGATATCTTTTAAATAAACAGAATTCAAGTTGCAGCCTCATCAACGGCCTATACAAGTGTAACGAAACTTCTCTATTTTTAAACTCCAGCCCCCAGCAATAAATGCCAATACATTTCACAGAATCATTAAAGTAGGCATTTTGGCTCTTCAAGTCCATACCAGCTCCATGTAAGAGCAATCCAGCTAGACCGCTCTCCACTCCTTTCCTATAGGCCTGGAAATTCTTTCATTTAATTTACTTATCCAACTCCCTTTTGAATCATGCCATTGAATCTGTCTCCACTCCTGTCCCTGGCATTAGGCAGAGGTTAGCTATGATGAAGAGAATACCTGTTTTCCTCCATAAATAACAACCAACTAATAAAAGTGCATTCTCTGCAAGTGAAGTGACTTCAAGTACTCATTGTTTAAAAAAGATTTTCTTTAAGGTTCTTTCTTAATGTCATTAAAATCATACATTTCATTTTGAGTTACCTTTAATACTTCTACTTCAATTTTTACATTCATTGGTCAAGTATGAACTAACTAATTGGTAGCGATCATATTCTTCTTTCTTGTACTAAAATAGCACAACTTTTATCACAACCAAAGTACAACCTAGCAAAAGCAAAAGAATGTATTCTTACAGCTGCCAGGTAGTTCAGCTGTTTGAGGTCAAGACAGTAGGATGGTAGGTCTGGGTTTAAAATGCCCTAGGACCCAGTTTGTTAAAGATAAAATCAGGACAGCATCTTAGGGTCAAGAAATGGCAGTGCTCACTAACTGTGACTTTTGAAAGTCATAGCCGTGAGCAGGCAGTCAACATTGAGACAGGTCTGCCTCTTTACCCAGCTTTGTAATTATATTATTTTCTCTCCCTTTCATTTAATTCCTGCATGCAGTTGACATTCAGCAGGCTTGGCTTGTGACCTGTTCTCAGGTTTCTATTGATGGCACATTTGAACCATGATCTCCCTCAGTCTTTCTCTGCAAAACACATAGTGGACACATGTCTATCATTAGGCAGAGGTTAAGGGTGATGCAAGAGAATATCTGCTTTTCCCCATAAATAACAACCAGCTAATAAAAAAATTCTTCTCACCAAGTGCATGTTTGAAAATGGTGTGTTCTGAGAATTTCATTAACAAGACCATTAAAGACCAAAATAGAAACAGGCACTCTTCTATTTTTGTGAAAGGAAGAATTTTATTCTTGGGAGAGACAGAGACGGAGAGAAAATTGCTCCGTAGAAATCCAGGCGGAGACTGAAACATGAAAGCATAGTAAAGGCTCCAACAAAATCATTTTGAGTTATCTGATGTTTTTAGTCCCTTAAGCAATTCATTCGCCTCCACTCCCCAGCTCTCACTGAGATCAGACAGTAACTCTGTGGGGAATACAGTCATGTGTCTGAATCCAATCACAGTGGTACCACCCTGCTAAAATGGATGGTGTTGCTTTGATCAGCTTGAGGTACCTGGATTGACGAAATGTATAAAATCTGCCCCCTACAATTTATGCCTTTAGAAGTACCAGGATCAATAACCAGGGACACAGAATAATGTCACCTCTGTGTGACAGATAAACATTGCATTTTCAACTACCTGAAACCACTCTGAACATATGCGTGTAAATGTTTTAGTTCATGAAACCTGATTGCTATAAAAGAGTATTTTTTAAACAAAAACAGGCATTATAATTGTGTCCCCTTTCCTCCCAATGAGATTAGGCCCAAGTGACACAGCACTGTATTTCAGTATTTTGAAAGATTTAAATTAGCCTGTCTGCATGCTACATTCAGGCCTGTTCACATGTGGAGGGAACCCCAGAGTTGCAGCAGATAAATGGAGCTAGAAATGGAATTACACAATACTGCACATTTTCCCAAACCCCAGCACTAAGTGCAGTCTTAGCTTGCACAAGTACATTGGTGATGGTCATCTCTACCTCACAACTCTTTCCTCAAATGCTCATTCGGCCACAAGTCAGACAATAACTTGAGTTTAATATTCTTGTTTCCATTTTCAAGTCTTGTTTTCAAGGCCTCATTTCCCCAGATTTGCAATCTCCTCTATCTGTAGAACCGAGAGAGATTTTTGTTCTCCCCTGATTCTTGCCTCTAGACATCTCAAATTTTCTTTGCTCCACCACTGAAGCTACTTAGGACCCAATCTTTGTAATTTCCTTTCCAATTCTCTTCTTTTCTCCATTACTATATCTTCTAAGACACTCATTTAAATCAGCCTTTGAATAAGCTATTGGTCACTATCCATCATCTCTTTGGGACTTACCATCAATTAGATCCTTAAATCTTTGCTGGCCACAGGCGATGTGCCACTTGATTGGTAGACAGCAAATGTAGTACATTCATTCAAGAAGGGCAGCAGGGATAAATCAGGTAATTATAGGCCAGTTAGTCCAATGTCAGTGGTAGGGAAATTATTAGAAAAAAATCTGAGGGACAGGCTCAATCTACACTTGGAAAGGCAGCCAAATTCGATCCAAAATAAGCTTGGAAATAGGAGACAGAGTGTAATGGTGGAGGGCTGCTTTTGTGGTTGGAAACCTGTGACTGGTTCATCAAGGGAATTGGTGCTGTGACCTTTGATTTTTGTTAAATACATCAACAACCTTGATGTGAATGTAGTTAGTAAGTTCAGTGATAACACAAAAATTGGTATTGTGGATAGCAAGGTGGATGGTCTTATGCTACGGAATATTGACTGGCTGGTAAATTGGGCAGAGCAATGCTAGATGGAATTGAGTCCTGACAAGGGTGAAGTAATGCATTCTGGGGGAATTGTAGAAAGGTAGGACATACAGCATGAATGGTGGAGCCCTAAGGAGTATTCAGGAACAAAGGGGCCTTGGTGTATCAGTCCAAAGATTCCTGAAAGTAGATGCACAGGTCGATAAGGTACGATAGATGTATATAAAATTATGAGATGCACAGATAAGATAAATAGTATTAAACTTTTGTCCATGGCAGAGGTGTCTAAGACCAGATGGCATAAGTTTAAGGTTAAGAGTAAGAGGTCTAGAGGGGTTTTGAGGAAGAATTATTTTCACCCAGAGGGTGCTTGAAGTCTGGAACACACTGCCTAAGGAGATGGTTGAGGCAGGTGGTCTCACAAAATTTAAGAAACTTCTGGAGGAGCATTTGGATCACCAAGACATAGTCGGTTATAGACAAAATGCTGGTAAATGGGATTAGTATAGATACTCAATGGTTGACATTGGCATTGTGTGCTGAAGGGCCTGTTTCCGTGTGCATGGCTCTGTGACTCAATGATTCAAAATAGACTCAGTTGCCAAATGGTCTTCTTCTGTGCCACAATGGCTCCAAGAGAGACAACCTTTAGATATTTTAAAGTGAGTTGTTGTTTAATCTATCCGCATGCTAGTAATGCAACCTACAAAGGCTGTGATCAGAGGATTTCTGTAGTATGGTCAGTATGGATTGCGGCATTGTGGAAAGTAGATCAAGGTGACCCAGCAAAGTTATTTGAAATCTAATCTCCATTCTTGGTACACTGCCTATATATAACCACAACCTTCATGTAAGTCATTCACAAAGTACCAGGTCAACCTTCACCCCATTTGAGTAGGATAAGGATCAGATCTGAGTGAGCCCATTGGGAACAGTGGGTGGAAACAGTATTTACATTAACAGTGTCATTGCCACTCCACGGATTCAGTCTATGGGGTTCTCCACATTACCAGTTACTCAGTAAAGCTCAATCTCCAGCTGAGAAATGGTTGAGAGAAATGTTTAGAAAAATTGATCGGTCAGGTTTCAATTGGGGGGGTGCTGTGCCTTTTTAACTGGGCACCAACCATACCAAGTTAGCAGAGGAATGGCTGATTCCCATTTGGCAGGGTTATTGGCCTCATTGCCAAGTTCCACTTTTGTGTGTGCTCCAGAAATTCTTTACAGAAACTGACAAAATGTTTAGCAGATTTCTGCTTAATCTGACTGTAAGTATAGCAGAGGGTACAGCTTTAAGCTAAGTGCATTCAAGACATTATATTGTAGGATCATATAGCAGTAAAGAGAATGGACTTTCTGAAAGGTGACACCACCCAATAAGGTGGAAGCTGGCAGCTAGAAAAGAAATAAACTTCAATGGAACAGTTGAACAGGAGAGCAGAGAGATAGGATTAGGAGAGAAGTGCACTGATTATTTTTAAAAGATTACAAATGTATAGGAGTAAGTTCAAACATACAACATTGTCTTTGTTCAAATGACTGCATAAAAACAATTTGCCCCTGCCTTTTACCAATATTGCAACACTACAAATGAGTCCAAGCCATGCTTTAATTCTCTATGTAAACTAGATAGCCACTAGCACTTTCAAAAAGAAAGACAGGTCTGAATTTATATACTGCCTTACACAACCTCAGGACATCCTGAAATGTTTTAGAAGTAATTAAGTACTTCTGAAATGTAGTTGCTGTTGTGATGGAAGAAACACAGCCACCAATTGGTGTGCAAACAGAAATGATATTGAACATGTCATCTGTTTTATGTGTCGATCAAGGGAGAATTTAATATAGGATCATTTATATTCACCTGAAGAAGTCAGGCACTGCTCAGTTTAACACCCATCCTAAAGACGACACCTGTGGCAAAGTAGATCTCACACAGCATGGGCACTGAAGTGTCAGTCTGGATTTTATGCCCAGTTCTCTTGAATGGGAGTGCAGGGCCACAAGGTGAGCTGAAGTAAAATCAAATACTAGCCCCATGAAAAACGCAAACTTACTGAATCATGGCAAAATAATGAGCCTATTTTCAATTAATTAAAATATTAAAATATCATATCATGGTATCATATCATAAAATATCCAGCAACATGATACTTTATGGTCAAAACAATGGCAGGTGTACTGGCAAAATTGGCATTATTTTGTTTCTCACTTCATGTTCTGAAACAGTTATTCTAACTCCTAGGAACTGACATCTGTACAACTTACACAATAGTTCTAAGCTCAATTATAATTTACTAATAGAATAAAAAAATAAAAAAATAAAAAATAAAAAAAATAAAAATAAATAAAAAAATAAAAAATAAAAAAATAAAAAAAATAGAATAAAAAAAAGGCATTGTGATTTCTATTATGTCTTGCTTGGAACTTCCATTCCAGCTAATACAATTCTGGAAGTATCTTAGAAGATTGTCGCATGGGATTTCAGATTTAGCATATTTGTATGATTCTTGAAAGTTGACTTAATCTCTTCTGAAAGTTTCTAGATCACATGGTGGTACAGCAGGAACTCCAAGGTTACCACACTGGGAGTCTTTCTGAGCATCTTTCCTGCTATCACCATTAACCAAGTGAACCAGAACCATTGTGCCTGCCTGTGATCCATTGCTTTGGTGGATGCTTATAAAAAGAAGTGCTTTGCTACATGGCACTTGTGTGGTGATTGTCTAAATTGTTCAGATGTATGGCTATGCACCTACAACCTTCTGATTTAGCGCACTTGAGTTATTATGGTGGGAGTTTACAATTGTTGCTATGTTTATGGCTCCTTACTTGCCTCTGCAGACCAGCAAGATTTCTGGCTTCCCTATTGCATAAGAGCTGATTCTGCCAAGTTTCATATGTTGGCTTTAATTGAATATCTCAAGGTTAGCAATTCTGCTGATTGAGAGCTTAGCTATGTCAGGTTGTGATTTAAACACCACCAGTAGCTTAATGGTTCAGAGATTCTCAAACTACATATTCAAAAGTTGAAGTCTATTTGGTTGGACAATTTCAGAAAAGCCTACAGCAGGGACTGAGCTTCTAGTCTTGGAGTAGGTTGTGGGAGTGTCTCTGGTCCAAATAAAGCAGAGCAAAGGTCTCTGAAAGAATGTACTAAGGCCCAATGAAAGAAAGTGGCCAGGGTAGTTCATGTCAGAGTCAGTAACTCAGTTGGATGGATTTAGTGACCTTGCCTGATCAGGTAAGATAAGAAGAGCTAGCAAAATCTCTCCATTATACTATTTAATATGTATGTTTGCCACATGCAGCTAACCCTCCTTCATTGAGGTACAGTGATTTAACTGATTATCTTTCACACATGCCAGTTAATGCAGTCAGACCTTCATCTGGAAGTACAACTTCATGTACAGTATCTCAGTAACAATCCTCATGAAAAAAGGACTGAATCTGTGGTTGGACATCCTACATACAATGGCATACATTCTCAGATGTCGGTGGGGAAATGGAAGTCTGCAGAGTTTGATTTTATCAATTAATTTAGATGGATAAAATATCAGGCATACATCTTTATGGTTTACCATTCAGTGTCTCCTATGTATTATCATTTTGTATCAAACATGCCTGACCAGAGAGTTAGCCATGGAAGTATTTGTTTGGCTCAGGAAACAATCATTACCACAGCTTTGGTCAGCCTATCAACTGGAGTTTGATTATGTCTCACAGCGGTTAATAAATATCATCAGCTTTTGCATTCATCCAAAAGAAAAAGGCATGCTACAACACTAGAGAGAAAATGACCTCATATCATGGGTCTTACAAACTTTCAACTCCCACCTGACTCAAAAAGGTAATGTTGGTGCCTCTGGGGAGGATCCAGACAAAGAAATGTAAAAACAGAAGAAATAAGAGCAGTAATGAGCTTCATGGCTCAATAAGCCCACCTGCCTGCTCCTTCATTTAATGTCGTGGGTGATACAACATCTCAAGCCCACTTTCCAACCTAATCCTCAGACCCCTTGATGCCATTCATATCCATCCTTGAATATTTGCAAGGGCTGCCCTCTGAGGAAGAGAATTCTGAAGACTTATAATATTATGAGTAAATGATTTTCTCCTCATTTCAGTCCTAAGTGGCCAACCCCTTCTCCTGACATTGCATCCCTTACTTCCCTTTACTTCAGCCTCTCAACCTCTACCCCTATCACTTCCTCTTAGACTCTTGGATGCCTCAGTAAGAAGACCCCTTGTTTTTCTAAACTCCAATGAGTATGGGCTTCCTCAGTCTCTTATCAAAGGACAACCCCTCCATCCCTGGGATTAATTGAGCATATCCACACTCCGTTGCCTCCAAGACAAGCAAGTCCACATTAAGTATACAGACCCAAAATGCACACAGTACAGGCTGCCCTCAGATTAAATATGTCTTATGGACACCTCTACATAAAATGAGCTCCATAAGATTATTAAATTCAAAAGTCTGACATCCGTTTGTTCTTATGAATGGTAGAACCAGTTTCCTCTCTCTCTCCATTTTTAATAATTGTTCTTTCTTATCAGTTTTATGTGCTTTTGATGGCATACTTTACAAAAGTGTGGAGGCACGGTTACCACTTCAAGTGATTTTTGTGTATTTTCTGACTTACAGACAAAATCAACTTTTGGATGCCTGTAAAAATGGAATGGTTACCGGGGACAGCCTGTGTTCACAAAAAAAACCACATAATTGTAACAAGATTTTCCAGCTTCAATACTTAAACTCTCTTGAAACAAAGTGTAGCCTTTTTAAGAAAGGGAAGTGAGACAGATGGCATTAGATGCAAACATGCCATGACAGCCTACCCCCTTTCTTTTCCACCTTGTCCTAAGTTACATTTCTCATTACCAAACATATCATGAAACCCCCATGTTACACCTGTCAAAGGGCACATGTAAACTTAGCTCCTCAGAAACCTTTCTCAGCCTTTTGTTTTTCTCTTCTTGATATGCCATACCACTTTCCGGCAAATTAAATATTCTGACAAAACCACATTAGTGTTTCAGTATCAAATTCAACCATGTCAAATAATCAGCCATTCTACTGTTTTTCTTCACATTTCCAGTATTCCCTTTTCTAATCTCTTTTTGTAGTAATTTCAGTTTCCGTTTGTTTTTTCCCAGTTACCCCTCCACCTGACAAGCCCTTACCACCCCACCCCATGTATCAGCCAACACACCCACCTATTGTGCTAATCAACTCTCCTGGCGTCCACACTATTGCAGATTTGCCTTTTTGGTCTCTCCGCACCTCCCAGTTTTCTCTGCTTCATTTCTAATAATAATTTTCCCTGGATGCATGGATCAGATATGGGCTTAAGTTCAATGGGTTGAATTGGTTCACTTTGGCCTGTGCCTCTCAGTTATAATCACTCAATTACTTTTAAGCTTTGAGGGGAAAACGGAAATTAAAAACAGTCTTTAATTTTAATCGGTTAATATTATTTAATAGTCTATTTGCTTGTCATTCCTGTGCTAACCTGCAATGGCTCTCGATTAAGCAACAGCTTGATTTAAAAAATTCTTATCCATCCATGGACTCTCCCCTTCATACCACTGTTATTTCTTCCATCCCAACAATCCTCCAGGGCAACCCCCCTTCTTTAATTTTGGCACCTTGATGTCTGTACTGGCTCCATCACTGGAAGACTTCCGCTGATAATGATCTAAGCCCCGGAACTGCCTTCAAAACATCTCTACTTTTCTTTCTTCCTTTGAGATGCAGCTTAGAATCCTTAACCAAGGTTTTGGCCATCTGCCCTTCTATCTGATTAAATGACACTGTCGATTTTCTATCTGGTAATGACCCTTAGGAATTTCTGCCACATTAAAGGTGCTACCTTGATGGGTAATTGTTGATAATGCTGTTTCCAATCATTGTATCTTGTTGAATGCTAAATGTGAAGAGGAGCAGTTGATGCTGCTGCCTCACAGCTCCAGGGACCAGGTTCAGTCCTGATTTTGGGTGGTGTCTGTGTGGCGATTGCATCTTCTGCCCTTGTCTATGTGAGATTCTGCTGGGAGCTTCAGTTTCCCAGAACAACCCAAGGCTACTGTAAATTACCCCTTGCTTTTGTTAAGTGGCAAAAGAATACAAGAAGAGTTGATGGGCATGTGTGAGAGAGAATAAGTTGTAGGGGTACTGGAAAGTAAGGAGAGGATTGCTACATTGGGAGTCGATGTGGAATCAGTGTGCTGATTGACTTCCTTCTGTGTGGGCATCAGCAAACAACAAGGAAGCCGGAGGAGGCTCTGCATCCCGCTGAGTTCGCTCCACCATTTAACAAGATCATGGTTTATAGTCTATTGTGACTTCACTTCATCAGTTTCCCCAAGATTCCCAAACTTTATTGATCACAGCCTTGATTCTGCAGTGGGATATAGATCATTTGAGTGAATGAACAAAAACCTGGCAAATGAAGATCAGAGTGGGGAAATGTGAGGTCATGCTCTTTCGTAAGAGGATTCAAAAGGTAATGAGATGTTTTCACTAGTGGGCATGTCACGAACAAAGGGACATAACTACAAAATAAGAGGTCGGTCATTTAAAACAGTTGTGTAGAAATTTCTTCTCTCAGAAGATAGTGTATCTCTAAATTCTCTGGTGGTGGAGGCCAGATCATTGGATATATTTAAGATTGAGACAGATAAATATTTGAAAGATTGAGGAATTGGGGGTTATGGGAAACTGTCACAGAAGAGGAGTTGAGACCACCGTAGATCAGCCGTGATCATATGAATGGTGGGGTGGGCTTGAGGGGGCAGTTGTCCCACTCCTGCTCCTATTTTCTTGTGTTCTTGGACATAATCAATGTGGGCATCCACAGCTCTCTGAGGTAGATAATTCCAAAGATTCCCAACTCTGAATAAAGAAACTCCCCAAGCCTAATCCTATATGCTGGATATCTTATATAAGATTATGCATCCTGGTTCTGGACTGACTGATCAAGGGAAACAGTCTTAAAGGATTCACCTTGTCAAAACCTCTCAGAACCTCAAAATAAACCCAAACCAGCAAGTAGGATTTAAAAGCAAAGTTACTGCCATTTTCACTACTTTTTGAGAGTAACAACATCAGGTCATCAAGTTCTTGCTGAAAATAACAGGAATTGGTACAACACTTTAAGATGATCTTGGGTTTTTTTAATGATAATTTAACCCTGACAGCAAAAAATATAGAGAGTTGAAGATGTGGAAGAATTGTTTTCTTAAGGTTTTTACCTACTGCTGAAAAGTCTTTCAACAGGAACATTCTGTTCCCCAGCTACCTTTTAAAAGTAGGAACAATGGCAACAGACCACTTTTGTGAAAATGATTCAATGAAAAAGAACCTCTTAAGAACACTCATGAAGTTGGGACACTGGACTCATTCCAGAACGACACTTTGTTGTGTTGGAGGTAAATTATCTGAAGGGATCACATCTCATTCACTTCAAACACTTCAAAAGCCTTCACATAAAACAAATTCTTTAGAAGTGCATCAACTGATGTTATGCTGGTAGAGAGTGCAGCAACTACAAGTAGCAAGACCCCACAAAACAGAAACAAGATTAATGAAAGGCATTGGTTGGGGTGGCAGTGGTGGCAAATTATCAGCTGTGACAAAATACTTTCTCGAAATAGTGTCATGAACTGATGAGTTCAATTCCCACTATGGCACGTTGAGAAATTCAATTCAATTAAAAAACGACAATCAGGAACAATGGTCATAAAAGTTCCTTCTCTCTTAGGTAGTCTTTGGGATTGAGGATGACTTGGCTTTATCTACATTGGTGGGTTCTGGAGTGGATGCTGAGGTCAATTGTGGGTGCCTACAGACTCTGCCACAAGGGGGCAGAAGGTGCTTGTGAGGGTGGTGGGGGGGGTGGTGGTAGCTTCTTCTGCCATTTACCCTGGGGTTCGGTGTGCTCCCAGCCATTGGCAGAGGTTCACTGTGTCTTCTTTTCAGTTGAACTCTGCCTTCTGATGCTTGAAGAGCAATTTCTTTCTCCTTGATGTAGAGTTTCTAATCCAGGAATATCTTACATTTGCAGTTAATTAGCTCTTGGATTTCTTGGTCATTCTCATCAAACCATTCCTGATCCATTCTGCTAGAGAAGCCATAAGTCTTCTGGTGGGCTTCAAGGCAGGCAGGATGTTTCCATTGCCTCCATTTGTTTGGGGCCAGGCTGATGGAGTTAACCAAGTGGATTGGACAGTACTCAGTACAACAGCCATCAGCATCGGTCGGTGGGTAAGTGATGTGGACATCCATAAGGTTCCCTGCTCAGATGATAATATAATCTAATAGGTGCCAGTGCCTAGGTCTGTGGTGTTGACATAAGTCTTGTGCTTGTTTCTCTGGCATAACAGAATGTTAATTATGACAAGACTGTGATCCAAGCATTTTGTCAGGAGGTGGACTCCATTTGAATTGGCTTTCTTCATTCCCTCCTAACTGATCACGTTTAGAGAATTGCATCAAGGTTACCCAGGAGGATCAAGGTTACCCAGGAGGATCAGTTTGTTGCCCTCTGGGATATGGATCAGGGCTTTTTCCAAGTTTGCCAAAAGTTATGTTTGGCCTTATCTGTGAACTTATTCTGGATGCGAATATCAATCCATACAGCAATGAGCAGAATTGCAGTACACAGTGCACTCGCTATGGTTGATTGCTCACATTTGTAACATGTAACAATGCCTTTCCTGCCACACACAAATCATTAAGGTCACATCACCCTGTATCACTCAAAGAAAGGGAATTTAGCCAGTAGTTCTGCTAATTGAAAACAGCAGCATGCTTATCCCAGAAATTATCAAGTAAGATTAAGATTCCATAAATATGTTTACACAATTTTAAGGTGACTCACATTTCCCCAAATCAAATAAGCACGTGGTACTTGAATTTATCCACTTCACAAGAACTGCAGAGAGCAGATTTGGATTTGATCGGTTTTAATTAGACCATTTCCTAACCCTGGTCCGGAAAGATCTGATTACATTTATGCCGACCACCCACCATTCTGCAGCTTCCAAGGCTATCACAAATTTACATCAGATCAATAGCCTATTTCTAAATTTAAAATGAATGTGGACACTGCTAGCAAGGCTTGCACTCATTGCCTATCCCTTGGAGTTCTTGAGAAGCTGGTGGTGAGTCACCTTCTTGAATCGCGGCAGTTCTGCTTAAGGTGGTCCAACATTGCTTTTGGGCAGGGAGTTCCAGGATTTAGACTCAGTGAAGAAGAAGGATTGTGTGTGACTTGGAGGGGAAGCTGAAGGTAGTGCTGTTCCCTTGTGCTTGATGCACTTATCCTTCTTGGTGGTAGAGGTCACGGGCTTGGAAAGTGCTGTCAGAGAAGCCTTGGCAAGTAAATGCAGTACGTTTTGCAGATGGTGTGTACTAAAGCCATAGTGCATGAGGTGGTGGAGGGATTGAATGTTTAGGGTCTTGAATGGGGTGATGATTGAGCTACTGATTTGTCCTGGATTGCTGAGCTTCCTGGGACTTGCTGTAGTGCACTAGTCAACTTAATCAGAGAGTATTCCATCACACTCTGTTGTGTCTTGTAGATGGTGGAAAAAAACCTCTGGGAGTCAGAAGGTGAGTCATTTGTTGCAGGATACTCAGCCTCTGACTTGATCTTGGTATGAATGTAACTGGTCCAATAGAGATTTTGGTCTCTCCTCAGGATGTTGATAGTGGGTGAATCAGTGATGGTAAAGCAATTGAATGTCAAAGTTGGGTGGTTAGACATTTTATTGTTGGAGAAGGTGACTGTTTGTCCCTTGGAGAATTTTTCACATTGTCAGTTTGGTGCCAGTGTTGCCAGTGGTAACAGCTTGCCTAGAGGCACATCTAGATCTGGATGTAAGTATTGAGTACTGCAACCTGGACATCATCTGGTGCATGGTGCTGCTTGTATCAAATGTTCTCACATGGAATGATGCTAATAGGCTGTAGTCTGGCTTTTGACTGATGTTTGAGTTGGAGGAGGAAGCTGAAATGAATCATCCACTTGGTACTTGTTTTTGTCACACGTGAGCTAGACTCATGTGCAGTCACTGTTGAGGACGGGAAGTTCCAGGATCCTCCTCCTCCTTTTATGGCTTTGATTGTTGTGGAGGCCACTCCATTTTTTGCATGTTTCCTTTGCTTTTTAAAATGCATGTAGTCCTGCTTCACAGCTTTGCAGGTTACTACCTCATATCCTTTTGGTGCACAGTTGCATGACCTTCTTCACTCTGCACTGATCTAGGACGGGTTTTCCTTGCTTGATTGTAATGGTAGAATGAGGGATATGATGGGCCATGAGGTTAGTGAATATGGTGGAATAGAGTTCTGCCGCTGCTGATGCCCCACAGTGTCTCATCAATGCCCAGTTTTAAGGTGTCAGAATGTGGGGAGAATAAAATGGGAGACACAAGAGATTCTGCAGATGCTGGAATCTGGAGCAACACACACAACCTGGAGGAACTCAGTGGGTCAGGCAGCATCTACGGAGGGAAATAAACAGTCGACGTTTATTTCAAATAAAATGGGATTAGTGTAAAATTAGTGTAAGTGTGCACATGATGGTTGACATGTTTTTGGTGGGCCAAAGGGCCTGTTTTCATGCTGTATGACTCAATTACTTGATAACTCTATATTCTGAATCTATCTCATTCAACATAATAGAGGCTGTTCATGGTGTATAAGCTCTACAAGGACAGTGCAGTGAATAGGGCAATCCAACAGTATAAGCTCCATGGCAGACCATGGATATCACAGTCCATCAGGAGTATGTGGTGGTCCAGGAAAACCTTGGAGAATGTGGTACTTCATAAAAATTGCAATCCACTAACTTCACAACTTTTCTTATTTTTGTAACGAGAGTCTTGGCATTTCCTGGTCACAAATCTTAGGAGATTTTTAAAAAGCATCTCAAGTAGCCAAGGAGCCAATTATTTCCTTCTGCCCACTTCTCAGCATTTGCTTATCAACAAACCAGGCAGTGTCAAGAATACATCTCTTGTCCCCAAGTGAACTCAGGTGGCCATGAGGCCTTAAAAAAATTAGAAAAGTAGTAGTTCTGCCTTAGCACTGGAGTGATAATAGACTTTAGAGCACATAAAATTTATTTTTTAAGAGCTCTAAGTTTACTGTCATCAAGCAGCATTTACTCACTGAATTCCTTCCAGGAATGCTAGAATTACTTTGATTAGTTTTTGAGCTTTAATGGGCCCACACATCAGCAGTACAAGCCGCCTGCACTTGCAGCTGAGTGATCTGGGTAAATACACCTTTGCAAAGGGGACCTGCTCCTAAATGGTAAGGCCCTTGGATGATATAATTGCCAACTCCCCCACCCTTGCTTCCCCCCCCCCCCCCACTGTGGGGAGGGGAGAGAACCAGAAAGACCCCTGCCCAAAAACCAGCAGGAAAAATCTTAAATATCCTTCTAAGGGTGGCCTGTCAACTATAAATGTTCCTGGATATTGAGAAATGCTCAGAATTATTTAAATCAATGAAATAGTTTTAAAATTAAAAGATATAAAAATATTAAAATAATTAAAAGGTATAAATAAATTCAATTTATTCCAAAAAAAAGTAAAATTTGACTCACTGGCAGCCATTCCCCTGCAGTAAAAGGAATGCACTCACTGTCTCTCCATCATATCTACAGGCACAGGTCCAATAGGCAGATTCCCTTAGTGTTTGCACTGGGGAGTTCCTGCAGTTCTGCCGCTATACTTAAGGAGAAGGACAAGGAGCAGCATTTCAATACAGGCAGACAGGACTGGGATTAGTCAAGGGCACTTGAAGCCAATGTTAGCAGGTAAAATCAGTATTTCCCTCCATGCTCTGATCTGCCTCGGCTTTTTCATTATATTCTTCCTTATTGGACAGCTTCACATCCATCAACTGTTAATTTTACAAATAAGGAAACTCACCTGACTTTGAAGGACCTGAACTGAGGTTTAACTGACTTTTACAATTCATAATTTATCACACAGTAGCTCGATGCAAGTCACATTCAGATTCTGACCACGTCCATTTCCTTAAAATTCCTACCTCGATACTGAAAATGACGGGATTAATAACTTATTAAACTAAGTGCTCATTATACTATTACCTGACTCCTTTTGATCAATACCTGTGTCAGTGGCACCATTACTACGGACAGAATGTTGTAGTCAGATAACCCAAAAACTTGTCAATAATTCAAAGTAAAGAACATGAAAGTTGACATAGAAGAGTCCAAGGCACTTCCGTCAATAATTTGGCAATTCATTGCTCATATTTGTAATTGCATAATCTGCCTCTTGACCTTTAAATACAATGGGTACTTTGATTATTGCTACTGAAGAAAATCTTATGGAAGGAATAGAACTATATCTTAGCTGAAAGAAATTATTGTTCTTCTCTCTCCTGTTATCAATGGCCTTGGTTTGACACTAGTCAGGAGGCTCTGCATTCATGTCCCTCCTCAAAGGAGTGAGTATTTAATCCAGACTGACACTCCAGTGTAATACCAAGGAAAAGATGCACCAACAGAGTTCAGCAATTTCACAGATTGCCAATTTTCCCCTTTTCATCTATGTATCCAGTACTGTTTTTAAGATATTTTCAGATGAAACCTTAAACTTATGTCTTGTTTTCATCTTAGGCAGGTGAAAAAGATCCCAAGGCACTTTTTGAAGCATATGGAAGTCCTCTTTATGTTCAGCTTGACCAACATCACAAAAACGGAGTATGGTCTGAGAGTTCATCTGTGCTGTTTTGTTGGTGTTAGAATGGAGTTAATCGCCTCCTAAATGTTGCTTCAAAAAGTTTTCATAAAATCATGCAAGTTGTTAGTCACAGTTCCAAAACTGTGGTAGTAGGCTGCCTTGTGTAACACTAATCTCTTTCAGGAACAGTGGGCGTTAGTATCGAATTTCTCCTCTTCGTACCTCCCTTCCTCAGAGTTCTGATTGCAAGAAAAAACTGTTGTTTCTCTCTGGCACTGGTTCAGTGGGCAGATTTGGTCATTGGCATTATTAAAACCTATTTTTTTACAGAAACAAACGATACAGGGTAAGGAAAGAGTGCAAGCTCCAGTATTGGGAGTGAGTGGCAGAGTCTTCGCAGGGAAGAAGAACCTGCACAGCTTTCTTGTGCAAAGGACACTTATGGCAGGAAGTTGCCAGAGAGGTGTCTGCAAGGGCATGAATGCATGCTACCAATGGCTGCACTCTTCCTTCAAGGTGCAAATACAAAAAGCTACATTCACCAAATATCAAAGGTTCCCCACTTTGCTGTGGAGCTTCCCTTCACTTTTGTAGTACTGTGGTTAGCAACAAAGTCTCATTTGTGGCAGAGACAGCCTGCAGTAATCCTGAGACAAGGTTTCTGAAAGTGAGGGTGATCCTAGCTTTGACTAACTTGGTAGGAGAGTAGCTGACCTAGGTATAGTTCCTGCAGGAAGTGTTGATTTGGAGATAATTCTCTGCAAAGCCTGGGTAGAAAAGGTTTCCCCTGGCACTTCTTTTGCCAGACATCTTTCACCTGCATTTTTACTAATTTCTCACCTGATGAACAGGGAACAATCTCCCGTTCTGCAGGATTTCTGGTGGCCATTTAATTCTGAGGAATTAACCTGTTGAAACCACCTGGTGGTGTGATGAATGGGATCCCAGTTTGACTTTGTGTACGGCTCTCTGCCTATGATTGAAGGAGTCTGCCTATGTTTGATCTTTAAATAACGTATTGTTCAAATCTTCAGTATTATTAAAGTTTGATCTTTTGGGAGCAAACAGCCCCAGTTGCTATGAAGACCACTGTGGTGTGGTGCAAACTCTCACCAGAAATGAATTTGCATTACTATTGACTTTATTTGGACCGGTTGGATGGCAGGGAAGTTCTATTAGGCGAGATGAAATTCTGGTGTTAACTCTCCCAGGAACAAGTGGAAAATTGGCTAAAGTTGACTTAACACAATTTTTATCCACAAATTGCTGCTTTTTCTAACATTGTCCAATCAAATTTCTCAATCTAGCTTTACAGTTATCTTGCTGTGGGATCATGTCATTCATAAGTTTGTCAGCAGATTTCCCTACATTTCATCAATGACTACATTAAAGGTACTTCATTTGATGTTGTACTTTACAATATTCTGGGATAATGATGAGAGTATAAATGTAAATTCTTTTTTTCCACTTGACCAGACTTTGTTCTTCAGTTACCTCTTTTATTTTGCATTTTTCTTTCTTACTCCTTAATTCCCAATTATTTTCTTTTTGTCTTCAGTTGTTCTCTTATCATTTCACAAATTCATTTTTTCTATAACAGGTATTGTAGAAAATTATCCACAGTGTTAAGAGCAATTGTACTATATTAGGTACAAATAGATCAGTTGAGCAGACCCATAACTCACTCCACACAGATATTTACCCACACATTTGTACTTCAGAGTCACTTTGAAGTGGGTCCTACATACTTTAGAGCTGGCAAGCAATCTGCGAAATGCTAGTTTATTAATCTTTAGCAAGTTGTATCTCATTTAAAATTCCACAGATGTTTAACTGAAGGACTGACTGCCAGCAGTTTATGTCTGCTAGCAAATAATAGCTACTTTGTCTGAAAGACTGGTTGTTGAAAACTGGAGAAAGATCTTCTTTTGCCAGTAGAACAGTTCTAAAACATTGTTTGTCTAGTTTATTCTTGTCTCTACTAGTGTGACTAAAAAAGCTTTTGAACCAAGTTGCTTTAACTGTAGCATGTGCAGTCCAAATTTAGCAGTGAGTAAACTCATTTTTGTTTTCATATTTACGAAGTATAAATTTCATGCTTATATATGAGCAGAGAACATGTCTACAAATCATTGCCAATAATGCACATTAATGGTCTATAATCTGCATCTAAATCACAAAGAATTTCCTACCTCAGTTTCCATAATTTGCAAAATTACTCAAAATTTTCAACAGCTCTATTAAGTCTCCTTTTCTCTGCTCTAAGGAGAACAATTGAACTTTTCTAGTGGCACTGAGACAGGGATGAGGCATTATCTTTTAATTGGCAAAGCAGGCATGAGGGACCAATTGGCCTGCCTCTACTTCTATTTCTTATGTACTTATGACTAGCTCTGGAGTGACATGTTCTTTCCTTTCACCTTAGCTAAGCATTTGGCTGCCACTCAGGAATTAGTATGTCAGGATTCACTGGTGTAAACAAATGTTTTGTTATACATCATGATGTTGACCAATTCTGCCTCTTAATTTTACGTTGGATAAACAAATTTCAGCAATTTGCCTATGACCGTTGCCTTCAAATTCAAATTCATTCAACTTGCTTGGGGATATTTTTTAATTGGCAAAATTGGTTCTCCAAAGTCATGTACTAACCATTGCAGGAAGAACCTTCAAGGTCTCATTTTTGCATGTTTGCCATTTTAAGATGTGATCTGCAAACCTTAGATATGGATATACAGTTCACAGTATCCTCTGTGGATATCTAAATGAACTTCACTTGAATGAGTTCCAACCCACTTTGATTTGAATTGTAAATTTTCAAAATTTCGATTGGAACTTAAATTTAGTATTTTCATAGCTGACCTAGAAATATTGAATTAAGCAGTATGAAGGTGGTGATGCCCATGATGCCTATTTTTTCAGTTTAGTTCCATTTCCCCTCTTTCCATCCAGTATGGAAAAATTTTCCATTTCATAGATACAATGCTTTTTGAGAGATAGTTTTGGGTCAGTTTTCACTAACTTTCTAGGCAATGCATTGAAGATCATAAGAACTTGCTGCATAAAAATTTCTCCACATGTCTCCTATGGTTCTTTTCCCAATTACACTAGATTTATTTCCTCTCGTTTCTGACCTTTCTGTCATTGGAAAGAGTGATGCAAAACTTCATTTTTAGTTAAATGTGCTATGTGTGTGATTTGGTGGCAGCTGCATGTTTCACTCTGCCTCTGAAATCCACTGGCTTCAAAGGAACCAAATTTCAGATTTGTAGTAGAATCCTCATACACTACCGTATCTCATGTTTTGTGCATCTCTATCCCAGTTTCTCCTGGTTAATAAAATTACTCAGTTTTGAATATCCGTATTAACTGACCCCTTCTCTGCTCTAAGGAGAACAATCCTAACACTTCCAGCTGCTTCACAGCTGAAGTTCCTCATCCCCTATTCTAGTAAATCTCCTCTATACTCTCTCCCCCCCCTAAAATGTGGCGGCCAATACAGGACACAATACTCCAGTAACTTGTAAAGATTTGGGATAATTTCACTGATTGTGTACTCTCCAGTATGCTTCTTCTATTAAAACATAAAATCTAGTTGCCTGGAAATTCATCCGCAATAATTAGGATTAAATTTGCATTAGTAGTTGCATTCAACACAACTTTTGTTTGTCATCACACTTGATGTTGAGGCATGTAATTAATGAAAATAGTGCTGTTCTGGATGAGTGGTTCAATACAATGTCAGTGAGGGCTGATGCTCAATCTGAAACAGTGGGATTGCTCAAAAGACAGTGACATATACAATGTGCAATTACTGATGGGTAAACCTAGCAGTGCTTCCCCACTCAAGTAAGTGTGTGTGTGTGTGTCTGTGTGTCTGTGTGTGTGTGTGTGTGAGAGAGAGAGAGAGAATGATGTCATAGAATCAGAGTTTTACAGTGCAGAAATGGCCTTTTGGCCACCACATCTATGGTTACCTTTTTGCCCATCTACACAAACTCCACTTGCTCACATTAAGAGCTTTTCCTTCCATGTCTTGTATATTTAAGTGTGTGCCTAAATGCCTCTTAAACATCGTAATTGTATCTGATTCCACCACCTTCACTGGCAGTGGATTCCAGATATCAATCCCTCAGATCCCCTTGAAATCTTCTGCCTCTCAACTTAAAACTATATTGTTTTTAACATTCTTATCATGGGAAAAAGATTTGACTATCCGCTCTATCTCTGCCTCTCATAATCTTCTATACTTCTACCAGGTCACCCCTCAGCCTCCTTCGCTTGAGGGAAAATAAGCCCAGCCTTGATAATCATAGTAAATGATTTGTGTGTGCATATATCTATGTTTGCGTATGAATGGTGTGTAGGTGATAAGTTATGTATGTGTGTAAACCATGGGCATAGAGGGGAATTTATATTTGCCAACTCTTGGAGTGGGCTGCATATATGTGTTGATGTAATGAGGCTTGCATGTGTGAGTATGTCCATAATCTCATGTTATACATTTTTTTACATGAATATTGTAAGGAGCCTAGCCATCCTCACCCCTACACTCCTATCCGATCTGTCTGATGTGTAATTTGTGTCTTTAGGTATTTCCAAAATACATGCTGCAGAAATGTTCTATCAGAAGTGTAGATCAGATCTTCAGTCCAATCCATATCCACATAAGGGTGTCTGGACAAAATGCCTGTAACTCAGCTTAAACAGGCTGTGTGTTGGCATCTGTGCTTATTATAGTCTCACACATTTGAAGGATAAGAATGGTGCCAAAATTCCTATCTGGGAAAATATACACCTTAGTTCAAAAAAATTACAGACATAACTTAAAATAAGAAAACCATCCCCAGCGTGATGACAAAATGTAATCTGTTCACTTTGCAAGATCTGAATGTAAAGAACCTAATAAACTAATGAAGTTTTCTTAAAAACAGCCAATGTTCAGTAATAATAACTTTACAGTGTTCACTTCAACTGCAGGCACCTGTACACGTAGCAAGCTAACACACATTTATTGCAGTGATGTGGTAGAGGCATACAGATGTCCCAGGCAAATGAATAAAAAACACCACTCAATGCACAGGGGCTCATAAAATGCAACCTGTTCTTAAATTGATTTTAAATTTCTCAGTAAATCCACAGGGGACTTCTGTGAGTCATCCCTTTCAAATACTAAATTAAATAATATCCAAGCATTAGTGCCAATCATCTCCTTTACCAAAGAATAGAAATAAACTTCTGGAATCCAAAGCACAACAAAACCGCTTTGGCACAACTGTTCCCAGTGAAGTTTCCAGTTCCAGAGAGATAAACTCTCATGAGCATCTATTCTGTGTGCAGCAGCCAGGCACAGCAACCCTGCCCTTGGCCAGACTTCCTCTCAAATAACAAAATCTTCTTGGTCAGGTAGGTTTTAGAACCATTGGGTTAGATCCTGACATTGTAAAATGGGTGATAGTGAGTCAACAGCCCTCTTACATCTCTCTCAAAATTAAAATCAGGAGGATTGTAACATTCACTGTTAATGCACTGCCACTTTTATTCACTTTAGCACTGATCTGAGATCCAGCATCTTGCGCAAATGACAAAGTAATTACTCCTGGTACCAGTGAAGCATGATGCCAATTATCTAAGAGAATAAAGACACAATTTTGAAGAAGCATAAAGAAGAACTTCACAGTCACCAAAGCGTGAAGCTACTCCTGTCCCGCCCTGCTAAAGGCATTCTACACTAGAATTTGGCCCATAAAATCCACAGCCCCTCCAGTGCACTCCCATTTGGTCAGAGCCTAAGATTGCCAAGCCCTGCAGTTATTAGGTGCACTTAATTTGGTGGAGATTTTGCTTCATATATAACAGGCTATTTGGAATGGGGCCAGAGTAAATCTGGAGATGTGTCTGGGACTAGAGCTATGATTAGGATTGGGGTTGGGGGTGGGTCTGGAAGTGGGGCTGGATATGGGTGAGGTGCTGGGAGTGTGTTTGGGAGTGGGACTGGAGCCGGAGTGGGACTAGAGCTAGGGATGGGAGTGATCTGGTATTGTTGGTTGTGACTAAGCTTCTTACACCAGAACGTTCTGCTCTCCCTGCCCTTGAGTAGGTCCTTGTGTAGAATCACTAGAGCTGAGTCTGAAAGGTCCAGATGTGTCCCCTTAGCAAAAGGCAGACATGAGGCTCACTAGAGGTGAGTCTATGTGACGGTGGTTGAGGTGGCTTCAAGACCTGCTATGAAAATTCTTGCCCAGGGCATTTGATTTTAAAAAAATTTTTACAGCGAATCATCTGTGATAGGAGACATCAAAAGGTATGACCTGTGGGCACAGGAGAGCAAAACTGGCACAATTGTTGTTGGATGCATCTCTGCCTTGAATTACATCGCTGGAGCTTCATCTGGATATTTGAATGAGGGCTCCCATTAACCTGTAAACTGCTCAGGGGGTAGGTGACTATTGGAGGCTGTGGGAATATAGCATGAACACTGTGGCTGAACCCCTTTTAACTGCTTCCAAGGGCTTAAATCAGCCCCAGTGTGTTTCCTCATTTCAACTTGCTTTATCTATGTAAGGAAACCAGGCTGAATTCTCAAAGCTCACAAATTCCTTACGGAAGTTAGGAACGAGGCAGAACAGCAACAGGTTCAAGCCAAGAGGCTCTGGCCTCCTGCTCCTGGGAACGGATGGGAATGGGAACAAGTGATTTGATAGTTAAGGATGAGCTGCATAGTACCAGAGTGAAGCAGTTGAGCAGAGAGAAGGGCCAAAAGGCAAAGAGATGAAGCAATGATGGGAAAGATATGACAGTAGGAAGAACAGGAGCAAATGAATGAGAAGAGGTGTGATCACAATGGAAGTGAGAGGGCATGGAACCACGGCAGAAAGGAGACAGTGATGACAATGCTTTTCCAGGGGATGCTGCAGGATCTTAAATATGATGGCTTTTGAAGTGGCAAATTACAGCCTAGATATTGGATCTTGTCACACATTTTCTCAGTGCCAAAGAATCCCCTATTGATTGATAAGTGACAAAATTGCAACTGTGATGGTTTCTTAGATAATTAAAGCTGTGGTAAGTGTTGAAGCTTGAAGTTCCTGTTGTGCTGATTGTCATGGAGCCGATAGTCTCATTTTCCATTTTGCATCATTTTTATTCACAAGCAGGAGATATTGGTCCAAAGGTTCTGCTGCCTGTTTTTTTTTAAAAAACGTTCTTCATGACTCCTACCCAAACCACCTTTTCTGTGACGTCACTATTTAAAGGGTCATTCCGTAGTCTGCTGCTCAAAACTGACCTCAGGACTCCAACTAATCACTCCTTCCACTACACGGTCTCTGGAAGACCTCACGACACTCAAGTATCGAGACTTGGATAACTCTGCCCTAACACAGCAATAAGGACATGGATACAGAAGACTGACATCGCAGACCCTAAGGGTGTGCAACAGGACCTTGAGGAAGGAGGACTCCAGGTGCCCATGTCTCAAAAGCTTTTGCAAGGAAGATTTTCAAGCAAATGTAGTCTTACCTGGATCTAGAGCATATCTAGAGTATGTGTGGGTTCAGGCTCCAGTTCACGAATGCAGTCACCAGGCTCCAGCATAGAATTGCAGGCTCAAACTCTGGCACAGACCGCTCCCCCTGTATAAGTGAAAGTCACAGCAAATCTTAAATCATGGATCATTCCATGCAGGTGCCTGTCACAATTCACAGTTTTATGCCCTCCACTGCATTAAAGTGGCTTTGGCTGTTCTCTACCCTTGGAGTTACACTTCTTTCAACACTAACGGAGAACAGAGTGCCCATGCACGTGGGCTGACACAGCTGGCTTCCCAATTGTGCAGCGTGGCATTGGTTGCATTCAGGGCTCCCTTTAACAAAAAGGACTTCATGATGGTCAAAGCCACCTTCCCAGGGAACTTGCACCATTGCTTCATAGTACACCAGTCTTTATTTAAGGCAAGGGCAGGCATTTGGAGGCAAGGGGTACCTTCATCTGTTGTGGCTCCTCCCACAAATAATGGCTCCAGTGCCTCAAACTGAGCAAAGGTATAATGAGAACCATGCCACAACACACAGCCTGGAGGGGAATTCCACCGGTATGCTGTTGATGAGATGCCACTGCCTTCACCAGCCACGTCGTGCAATCATCCAACCAGGTCTTCAATTTTATCACAGTCCACTGCATACTGCACAATATTACCATCAAAAGCACAAAGCCCTCCCCAGTAGGAGTACAAGAAAAGGATGGGGACACGTCAGACTAGGAGAAAGATCCTGAGCAGGAGCAGTCCACTATCACAGAGCAATCTCACTGTGGCCATGTGGGTTTCCTCTGGCTGCCCTGGTTTTATCCCATATGTGGGTTGGTAGGTTAATTGGCCACTGTAAATTGCCCCTAATGTGAGTGATAGAATTGATAGGTTGATGGGTATGTGGGGAGAATAAAACAGGCTTGGTGCAAGTGGGTGCTTGATGGTTGGCATGGACTCAGTGGGCTGAAGGACCAGTTTCTGTGCTGTGTGACTCTACAACAATAATTCACAACATTGTGTCTGCACCAGAGGTCAGGATTGAACCCAAGGCACTGGAGCTGTGAGGCAGCAGCTGTATGAGCTGCATCATTGTGCTGCTCTAAGTCTTTCCTGTCTCAATTCACAACTTAAACTTCCATCAAAATCCTTTCAACCTGATTTAACTTAACCAGCAGACACTATGATAGATGCAATGTTAACCTTTTGCCAAATGCCATGTAAAAGAACTTTGATAAATCTCATCTCAACTTTTAGCCTTCTTCAAGTCTAACCACAGCTGCTACATTCTTATTCATTATTATTGAAAGTTATCAGAATTAACAATGATATCATGAAGCTTTTCCAGAAACTCTCAGCCACAATACTATTTTTTCCTATAATTGGTTTACAACACCTGCATTCAAGTTTTCATACTCGCTTAACCACAATATTGCAAGGCACCTATGATCAGAGTTCCTCATGTGTGTTCTTATTTTGAGGTGAAGGCATCTTACAATGACATGAACAACCACCTTCCATTGAGATTATGTTCAAAATGGACTCATCCTGCAAATTGGACTGATTAGCCCCATAGTAAATATTTAAATTCTGCAAAGATGAATTCAACCAGCATTGATTGTATCTGTGATCATTTCTAGGTGAGGATGTGCCTATTGCAAAGTTGGACCAGACACTTCTGTGTTCTATTCAAGTCAGTGCGTTTGTTACTTTTCTGGTAATGTCATAATTTATGCAACATTTATTTCTTCACTTACCAACATTAATTGAAACTTAACAATAACATCTATGGCCATCATGGAAATATCAGCATCTTCTCAAATTCAGATGCCCATTGATATTTATCTCCATTTTATGTTTGCTCCATGACATCATGTAAGCCATGATACCAACAGTCTATGACAGAGCCAATCTCAGTGAAGACCAGTATCAAGCAAGACTGCATCCTATAGGATGGCATAGTAGCACAGCTAGTGAAGTTGCTGTCTCACAGCTCCAGTGCCCCAGGTTGTGTGGGGATTGTGCCTTAAGGGCTGATGCTGTTTGTCATTGATACGCTCCAAATTACTGTAATAATAAGCATTTCAGGTATTACATGTCATCGTCAAAGTAATTGTGTTAATAACAAACAAGAATCAAGACTCAGGATTGGATGTCTGTGGAGTAACACTGAAAGAGTTGTGTTGTAGACCTTGTCGGGCAGTGCAATCTAACAAAGGCGAAATAAGTTAAAAGAACCTGTCAAGGAGTTGAGAAAGCATGGGAAAAGGGCAATATGATTCGATCAGTTTCTTGATGGTTCTCAGTAAACAGGTGTGTGTATCTGGATGTCTACATACATACACAAATTACATTTAATCGTCTTTCTGAGCTCTGTTCTATGTCTGAGTATTTTTGTAAGATGCTCATGAAGCTTGCATGTATTCTTTACATGCAAGCAAGCTGAAACACTGAATTTTCCAATTAAATATAATTTTTTATTTATGTTTCAGACATTTTAAAGAAGGTATCACACAAAATTTCCAGTGTCTACAGTTCTTGCTTGATTTGAGAAAAAATTGCTAGCTGGCTTCAGGACAGAAAGAGGGATGGAGGGTTGGAGGGATATGGACCAAGCACAGGCAAGTGGGACTGGCTTGGATGGGAGTCTTGGTCAGCGTGGACCAGTTGGGCCGAAGGGCCTGTTTCCATGCTGTATGACTCCGTAACTCTATGAGAAAGCAGAAAACAAAACATACACTCCTCAAAGTGCTTGTTCAAACACAGGTAGAATAACTCTCAGACTAAGCCAGTGTATCCTCACTGTTGCTGCAGCCAGGCTCGTGGAAAACTGATCAGTTTCTGTGTACTAGATTTCAGATGGCCACAAGCAGCCCTCTCCCTGCAAGGGCAAGCTTCAGATGGTTTCCTCCCTCCAGGAACAGTGGTAATTGGTAATTGGTTTAGTGTTGTCACATGTACTGAGATACAGTGAAAAGCTTGCCATCCAGACAGATCATTCCATACGTAGTACATCAACTTAGTACAAAAGGAAAAAAAACAGAATGCAAAATGTAGTGTTACATTTACAGAGAAAGTGCAGTGCAGGTAGATGAATAAAGTGCGATGGCTATGACGAGGTAGATTAAGAGATCAAGAGTTCATCTTTCGTGTACAAGAGGTGCAGTTTGAGATTGCAAACCGGGGGGACACTGTGAAATTTGGTTTTGCTGGGTGAAATGCTATATCCTGAGGGAGGTCAACACATTCTCACTCAGCGATTTGACTGAGACCTGAAGGCAATGAGCAGGCAACATGGTGAGCATCAACTGTGAAGTAGACTGCACAGCTATTGTTATAGTCTCCAGATCCATGCCTACACTCACCAACTTTTATCGATGCACCATAGAAAGCATCCTATCAGGATGCATCACAGAATGGTATGGTAACTACTCTGCTCAGGACCACAAGAAACTGCAGAGAGTTGTGGACACAGCCCAGCACATCATGGAAACCAGCCTCCCCTCTGTCGACTCTGTCTTTATCTCTCGCTGCCTTGGTGAAACAGCCAGCATAATCAAAGACGCCACCCACCTGGTTCATTCTCTCTTCTTTCCTCTCCTATCAGGCAGAAGATACAGGAACCTGGGGGCACATACCACCAGGCTCAGGGACAGCTTCTATCCCACTGTGATAAGACTATTGAACGGTTGCCTTATACGATGAGATAGACTCTGATCTCACAATCTACCTTGTTGTGACCTTGCACCTTATTGCACTGCACTTTCTCTGTAACTGTGACACTTTACTCTGTACTGTTATTGTTTTTACCTGTACTACCTCAATGCACTCTGTACTAACTCAATGTAACTGCACTGTGTAATGAATTGACCTGTACGATCGGTATGTAAGGCAAGTTTTTCACTGTAACTCGGTACAAGTGACAATAATAAACCAATACCAATACTGATACAAAAGATTCCCTCACATATTTCAACTCTCAGCTCCCTACAAAGCAGCCGATGTTTATGGGTGTTGTTCAGCAGGGCTCCGATGGACCCAGCTTGAGCCACCTGATCCAGCTTTAGTACCTGTGCATAGGGACAGAAACTGAATCCATGAGGCGGTGGAATGTTGGAGTGGCCATGGTGGAAGGCTGGGGCTTTTTTACAATCCCCACAGTCGAGTTCATACTCTGAGTGCCAAAGGGTAGCACAATGGCACATCTAGTCGAGCTACTGCCTCACAGCCCCAGCAGCCCAGGTTCAATCCCGACCTCCAGTGCTGTCTATGTGGAATTTTCATATTTTCCCTGTGAGCATATGGGTTTCTTCCAGGAGCTCTGGTTTCCTTCCACATCCCAGGTTAATTGTCTGCTGTGAATTGCCCCCCGATGTGGGATAGAATTGGGGGTGGGGGATTAGATATAGGGAGAATAAAATGGATTAGTGTAGGATCAGTGGAAGTGGGTACTGGATGGTCAGAACAGATTCAATGGACTGAAGGGCCACTTTCGATGCAGTATGGCTCTATGCTAGAGAGTGGGCATGGACTCCTGTGTGCTCCTCAAAGCTGCAGCAAATCGCCAGTCAGGTGAATCATCGCTCTCTGCATGTCTTTAGGCATCCTCTCCAACTTTCTCTGGTGTGATTCCCTTTCACTGTGTCCTTTCAGAGAACTGCCATGCCTACTGGTCAGACCTTGGAGCAACCTCCTATCCCTGCTGTTCACTAATCCCTGGTGCCCCACCTGATGAAACATGAGATACCGCTCTAGATTCTGGCAGTGCCTGTATCTCAGCTGGTGCTGTGTGTGAATGTGTGGAATCAGACACAATACAGCAGAAGACTCGAGGACCTCAGCAAGATCCAGGCTGCTCACGTCCACAGATTGGTCATTCTCAGACTCACTATGTTGGGGTTCCACCAATGTCTCCAACACTTCCTCCTCTTGCTCCTATGGGAGAGATGCATCCCTCCTATGTGTATCTTGTTGCAATCATGATTATAAAGAAAAGAAACACATTAGTGTGTGTGTGAAGGTCTTTATATAAAAGCAGGGAGCAGATGTGGTGAACTGAGGCAGACCAGTAATGGATGATTGATCATCAGATAGAAATGCACCTGTGTGGACAGGGTGTGAATTCAGCAATCCAAAAACCTGTGACTGCCCTGCAAAACATCCACCATTTCTTCCAAGGGAAATTGGCTGTATGTCCATTAGATGTGCCAGTCAGTGATTCCTGGTGACTTAATCTAACAAATGTAAAATGAGTGTTTGTTTGTACTTGTTGTTACAGTAATTGTTTGCACAAGTGAGTTGTATTGCATGTATGTTAGTATAGTTATTTATGTACTTTGTGGCCATGTGAGTTTCTCAGATCGAAGAATACATAGCATATTGATCACAAGATCACAAGATCACAAGACAAAGGAGCAGAAGTAGGCCATTTGGCCCATCAAGGCTGCCCCATGAGCTAAATTAATATTATTCCTATCTAGCCCCAATTTCCGGCCTTATCCCCATATCCCTTGATACCTTGACTAATTAGATACCTATCAATCTCCTCCTTAAATGCCCCCAATGATCGGGCCTCCACAGCTGTACATGGCAAAGAATTCCATAATTTCACTACCCTCTGGCTAAAGAAATTTTTCCTTTTCTGTTTCAAACCGGTACCCTCTAATTCTAAGATTGTGTCCTCTAGTCCTAGACTCACCCACCAGGGGAAACAGCTTAACCACATCTACTCTGTCCAGTCCTTTCAACACTCTAATTGTTTCTATGAGGTCCCCTCTCATTCTTCTGTACTCCAGTGAGTACAGTCCAAGAGCTGACAAACACTCATCATAAGTAAGCCCTTTAAATCCGGGAATCATCCTCGTAAATCTCTTCTGAACCCTCTCCAACATCAGTACATCCTTGCTAAGATAAGGGGCCCAAAACTGCACACAGTACTCCAAATGAGGCGTCACCAGTGCCCCACAGAGTCTCATCAACACTTCCTTACTTTTATACTTTATACCTCTCGAAATGAATGCCAACATAGCATTCGCTTTCTTTACCGCTGATTCAACCTGGTCGTTAACCTTTAGGGTATCCTGCACAAGTACCCCCAAGTCCCTTTGTACTTCTGTACTTTGAATTTTCTCCCCATCTAGATAATAATCTGCCCGTTTATTTGTTTTTCCGGTGTACAATGGCACATTTCTCAACATTGAATCTCATCTGCCATTTCTTTGCCCATTCTCCTAAACTGTCTAAGTCTTTCTGCAACCTTCCTGTTTCTTCAATACTCCCTACTCCTCCACCTATCTTGGTGTCATCTGCAAACTTAGCCACAAAACCATTTACTCCATAATCCAAATCATTAATGTACAAGTAAAAAGAAGTGGCCCCAACACCAACCCCTGCGGAACACCACCAGTAACCGGTAGCCAGCCAGAACAGGATCCCTTTATTCCCACCCATTGCTTTCTGCCAACCAGCCAATGTTCCACTCATTCCAATATCCTACCTGTAATTCCATGAGCTCTCATCTTATTAATCAGCCTCTTCTGCGGCACCTTGTCGAAGGCCTTTTGAAAGTCTAAATACACATCATCCACAGCCTCTCCCTTATCCACCCTACCTGAGATTTCCTCAAAAAACTACAATAGGTTGGTCAGGCAGGATCTTCCCTTCATGAAACCATGCTGGCTTGGACCTACGTTGCCTTGCACCTCTAGGTATTCCATAACCTCATCCTTGAGGATCAATTCCAATAACTTTCCCACCACCGATGTCAGACTAATAGGTCTGTAATTTCCTTTATGCTGCCTCCCACCTTTCTTATACAGCGGAACTACATTTGCGACCTTCCAGTCCTCCGGAACCATGCCGGAGTCTATTGATTCCTGGAAAATTATCACCAATGCCTCCTCAATATCTGAAGCCACCTCCTTCAGAACCCAGGGGTGCACCTCATCCGGTCCAGGAGACTTATCTGTCTTTAGTCCATTTAGCTTCCTGAGCACCTTCTCTCTAGTAATCTTAACTGAATTCAGTTCTATCCCCTGAGACCCCTGACTATCCGGTATATTGCTGATGTCTTCCACAGTGAAGACCAATGCAAAATACTCATTTAGTTCCTCTGCCATCTCTCTGTTATCCATTATAATCTCTCCCGCACCGTTTTCAATTGGTCCTATATCAACCTGTGTCTCTCTTTTACTCTTCATATATTTAAAAAAACTCTTGGTATCTTTTTGAATGTTATCTGTCAACTTCCTTTCATAATTCATCTTTTCTTTCCTAATGACCTTCTTAGTTTCTTTCTGTAAGTTTTTAAAAGTTTCCCAGTCTTCTGTTTTCCCACTAATTTTTGCTTCCCTGTATGCCCTCCCTTTTGCTTTTATTTTAGACTTTACCTCTCTCGTGATCCACATTTGTGCCTTTTTTCCATTCATAACCTTCTTTCTTCTTGGAATATATCTATCCTGCATTTTCCTTATTTCTTGTAGAAATTCCGTCCATTTCTGCTCTGCCATTCCTCCAACTAGTTTACTTTTCCAATCAATTTGGGCCAGTTCCTCTCTCATGCCACTGTAATTTCCTTTGTTCCACTGAAATATTGACACATCTGATATCAGCTTCTCATTAAAAATTTGAAACTGAACTCAATCATATTGTGATCACTAGTTCCTAATGGTTCCTTTACCTTTAGTTCCCTAATCACCTCCGGTTTGTTACACAGCACCCAATCCAAAACAGCCAATCCCCTGGTGGGCTCATCAACAAGTTGCTCCAAAAAGCCATCCTGTAGACACTCCACAAACTCGCTCTCCTGAGATCCACTGCCTTACTGGCTTTCCCAATCCACCTTCATGTTAAAATCCCCCATAATTATCTTGACATTGTCACTCTGACACGTTTTTTCTATTTCTAGCTGTAACTTATAGTCCACATCCCGACTGCTGTTAGGGGGCCTATATATCACTGCTATTATTGTCCTTTTACCCTCGCCATTTCTTAGCTCCACCCATAAGGATTCCACTTCTTCTGACCCTATGTTCCTTCTCTCTATTGATTTTATATCATTACTAACCATCAGGGCCACACCACCCCCTCTGCCTACCTGCCTATCTTTCCTATACACTGTGTACCCCTGGACATTTAGTTCCCACTCACAGCCTTCCTTAAGCCATGACTCGGTGATTGCCACAATGTCATATTTTTTAAACTGTAGCTGTGCCACTAGGTCATCCACCTTATTTCTAATGCTACATGCATTTAAATATAGTACATTTAGACCAGTATCTGCTGCTGATTTTGCTGTATTTCTATTGTTCAGAAAATTATCCTGTCTTTTCACCTGCCTGTCCTTCTTTCCAACTTCAGGGCACACTGTCTTGGACTTGCTCCTATATACCTCTTCCTCTATCTTAACATCCTGGTTTCCTTCCCCCTGCCAAATTAGTTTAAACCCTCCTCAACAGCTACATTAAACATTTCCGCCAGATATTGGACCCCTTGGAGTTCAGGTGTAACCCATCCTTTGTGAGTAGGTCATACCTTTCCCAAGAAAAGTCCCAATGATCCAAGAATTTGAAGCCCTGCCCCCTGCACCAGTCACTCAGCCATGCATTCATCTGCCTGATCTTTCTATTCTTACTTCCATTAACATGTGGCACAGGTAGTAATCCTGAGATTACTACCCTGGAGGTCCTGCTTCTTAACCTACTTCCTAGCTCCTTGTCATCTTCCTTCAGGACCTGCTCTCTTTTTCTACCTATGTCAAGACTTTTCTACCTATGTACCAAGACTTCTGGCTGATCACCCTCTCCCCTCAGAATATTCTGGACCTGGTCCAAGACATCCCGTACCACAAACTGGTGTCACATTGCACAATACATTTGTAATTACGTATGTGGGGGTTGAATGTAGAAGGTACAAACTATTTTATGAAGAGCCCCTTTGGAGCAATGGAGGATGAGAGGCAACTTGATAGAGGTGTATAAGATTATGAGAGGCATAGATAGAGTGGACAGCCAGCACCTTTTTCCTTGGGCGACAATGGCCAATACCGGAGGATATCCATTTAAGGTGAGTGGAGGAAAGTTTAGGGGAGATGTCAGAGGCAGGTTTTTTACTCAGAGAGTGTTGAGTGCTGAACGCACTGTCAGGGGTGGTGGTAGACGCTGATACAATAGGGACATTTAAGAGACTCTTAGGTAGGCACGTGGATGTAAGAAAAATGGAGGGTTATGGGCTGTGTAGGAGGGAAGGGTAGAAGGTTTATATAGGTCGGCACAGCATCGTGGGCTGAAGGGTCCGTACTGTGTAGTACTGTTCTATGTTCTAAGAGCAGACTTCCATTAACAAGATTTCTCGCCTGGACATAGCTGGTCAAGTCATGATACTTCTTCTGCCATTGATTCCAGGTCCTAGCAATTGGAAAGTATGGCACTTCATCCCAGGAGATGGTCCTGACAGGCATCTTGTCTCTATACAAAGCATATTCCTCCCTTCCTCAAATTCTTCCAGCAGAACTTTCACATCTCACTCTGAGAACCTCGAATAGGCTTGCCCTGTGTGTTTGCAGTAACCTGCATGCTTGATGGCTCAGCAGACAGGGGACAAGTGATTGATCCTGCAGTACACTGTTTCACTCACTACCGCAATAGGCAGCATTTGCCATTTCAAACACGACAATTTTAAAATGTTTTCATTGGAATGCAATGATGAAAGTAAGGCCTGCATCACTGTTGCACATTAAACATATTATGATGTTCCAACAGTTTTTTCAGCTGTAATGTGTATCTAGGCCATATAGTTACATGCATATATGTGTAGCTTAACATGTTTAATGGGGTGGTGGTGGTAGTGCTGGTCCCTGTACTTTCTTCACTACCAAATGAAGTATGCAATGTAAGCAGGTGCTCTCCCCAGCACTACCGCCAGCGCCTCCCACCTGAACACAAAGAGAAAGACATAGATAAGCAAAAGGACAATTAAGGGAGAAAGAAGCATAAAGAAGTTTTCAACCTCACTGGTCTTAACAACGACAGTTCTTCCTTCCTCACAGCACAACCAGGTTTTACTAACCTGAAAAAGTTCTGTTTAAAAGGCCAGCACTCAAACTGCATTCCTTGTCCTCACTGAGATTCTATGGCATTAAACTCATCTCACTTGTGTGCCGTAACTGCCTGCCATGGGAGTCAGGGTCATGTCAGTCTCAGACTTCCAGCCTCAGGATCCTTTCAGGCTGCTGCTGCTGATCTCTGCCACATCTCACAGTTTGGTGTTCATTGCTCCATAGTTAAGAAGAGACATCATCTGATTTTCCTTCAGCTCATAGAACATGCAGAGATGCCATGGGCATTTGGCTGTATTAAAGTCTTCCCAAAGTGTAGGCATTCACAGGCTGAATCTAAGCTTCAAGACTTTCTTGTCAATCTCCTGCTGAAAGCTCCTCATTGTTGTCCTGCAGGGTCCCCTTGCCTTTTGCTCTTCACTGGCCCGTCTGATTTCCTCTGGACTCTTGAATGCATTTCCTACCTCACCACTCACCCCACCACTCTCAGCCACCCCCATCATTGTACCCTCCATTCACTCAGCAGCAGCACCTACTTGTTGATGAAAGAATGTTGCTTGTCCCTTTAAGAGCAGGCAGCAAAGATCACTCCTGCTGGGCTACATGCTGACAACTGCAAGAACTTGCAACACATCAACAGAGAATGGCGCACTGAAACCAAAAATGTCAGTTTCAGTGCTGCATTAAACAAAGAAACCCAACAACGCTGTTCTTTGAACCTTGCAACTAAAGCTCTTGCCCCATATGCCACATTCATAAGCAGCGTTATGGTGACTCACAACACTGTTTTACCACTAAGTGAACGGCGTGAGGTGAGTTCCAAGTCGCTGTGTCTAATGCCACAGAAGATGAGCCAGTTAATTTTTTTAAATATCAAAGTTTCTGCACAATTGAACGTGTCATTGGTCTGTTACAGAGCAATCTTTCATTGATTTTCTTTAACCCTCCATGATCAATACAAATATTTTATATTTCAAATCCATTTACCCTAGCAACGGCTTTGATGTGTTAAGACTAGAAAAAACTTATTTTGTGAAGACTTTCAGTAATTTGTGCTTCGAAGGTCACCAGAAAAGTATCCTATGGTTCCATGTGACTTCAAAGGTGTTTGAAAAGTTGATGATTCTTAAATCTGTCATAAAGGTAGGGATCATACATGTTCTAGTTACTGTCATCAATCCGGAATTTATATAAACATTCCACGTATTTCCGACACACTTCTTCAATCCAGGGAAAGCATCATGTGGAGTCTTTTTAGATTAGAAGTTTGATTTGCATAGCTTTAAAAGAGCAGTTATGTTGAAGAATTTCACTTTTTCCGATCTGCTCAGATTAATTAATGTAATACACCATCAAAATAAATAATAAATAATGGCCCAAGGCCTGAATCCTTGTTGTTCCTTTGGCTCTGCATTTCAAAGTTTTGGCCTCAGTGGGTGGGGTGAGTGAAAGGCAAGCCCTCCTGAGGAGAAAAACTCTTTGGTCTTTGGTGAAACTTTTTCTTAGCTCCACAGGCCTGTCATTCTTTTCTTTTTGGAGTTGTCTGATTTGTGTCCTTGCTGTTACTTTCAAGACTTTAAAGTTTGCATATTTTGTAGCAAGCTCGTAATGCCTTTGAAAGTTTGGGAAATGTGTACCCCATATTATGTGCTGCTTTGTTAAACCCTCCCCACATTGTCATCGGACTGATCGGGCTATCTAATACCTGAGTGGTACAAATAACATTATCATATACCCATACAAATGACCTGATTACCTCCAAAAAAAATGAATTAAATGGATCATTTATCACCTGATACACACAGCGCTTCCTTCCCTCACACACCACCTGGGAGAGTAATACTTCTATTACGGGCTGGATGAAGGAATTCCCCGCCAGTTCTTTTTAACACTCAAACAGAATGCGGGCAGCTGCTGGCAGTAAGTGCTTTGCTTTTGCTGACATTGCCATGAAGCTGTTACCAGTCCAAAGTCAATTGAAGCAACTGAAGGCAACATCTGTCGAAGTGAAAAACATCGAGCGTTCCTGCCGAGAGGCTGGAAATTTGTTGGGCAGTTTGACCACGTGAATCATGTGCCTGTAGCCCTCTTGAGTTTGAATCAGTGCAAGAATTAAAGAGGATGAGGGGGACGGGGGTTCCTCTTTTTTTTGTAGTAACACATTAATTTTTCAGCATTCATTTCGAGGATTAAAGTGTGATGTCGAATTTAGTTGGAAAAAGGAAAAGCTCCAGGGAAGTTATGAAAAGAGCAGTGGGGATTTTCAGATGCTCAGAACATGTCAGTTGTGTTAAATTCTTACTTTTATTAAAACTGTCCCTGAGGACATACTCCATTTGTGTAATAAGGCTCACTTACCGTTTTGTAAAGAAATGCTTGAACATTTGGATGCGATTTTACCAAGTAAGTTGAAGACTTTGTTCAATTGAACCATTGTGCTATCAGAATTGGCAGTAATTAGGTTTACCTTTCCTTTTGGAACTTTGGTTGCTAAAACTGCTAAGCATTCTGTTCCTTGCCAGAGGAGCTTCAGTTTGATCTATAGATCTTGAGGAAATTCTTTTATATAACCTGATCTCTCCTGCCTTGGTTTCCCTCACCTTGTAGCAGTTATCAAATGGAAATAAGCCATTTAGGGTTTGAATTTAACTCCTGAGGCAAAAAGAACTTTGTGTTTGTTTTTAAGGGTGGGTCAGTTGATATTAATGGTGGAGCATCATTAACATACCAAGGTTTGACTGCCTGGCCTTTAATGTTTGGCAGCAGGGGTTAGCTGCAGGGCCCACAGGGAAATGGTTTCCCTATGCAGGGCAAAAAATTCAGGAGGTGTAAGAGGGGCCCACATTTTTCATGTGTGGCTTAAAAAAGCACTCTTCCTTCTGTTGGCCCAAGGGGCAACCTATAGGGAGTTTTAAAACCTCACCTCACTGGGACTCATCAGGCCCTACGGGATTAGTCCAACTCTCATTGTTCTCCAGCTCAGACACCACTGCACTGATGTCATCAATGATGTCATCTACATAGGTAAAGAGGATCCTACTGTCTTAATGTAGACCTCTGTGCTGTTTAGCATGTAACATTGCAGTGCTCATTTTTTAAGGCTTTGGATGCTACTGAAAAGTCATTATAGTTTTTGTAGCTGAAAATATGCTGTGCAATGGAAGCTGGATCTGGGGAGGATTGATAGGAGGGAGGGAGGGCCTGATTGGCTCGACTGGGCACTGTGGTTGTCTTGAAAAGCAGTGAACAGCTGGAGGAGAGGGAGGGTGCATTGGAGACCAACGTCGTTCTGGACTGGGGGTGGGGATGAAGCAGTTGGGAGGTGGATGGACAGGCATGTATCCAGAGTGGGGAGGGAGAACTCAGTAATATCTAAGTAGGTTCAGGGTGAGGGGGAAGAGAGGGGTGAGGGGGATTTGTAGAGATCATGCCTGGGGAGTAGGGGTTGCAAGTCTTGGAGGACCAAGGGCTTTGACCAAGGGTAGGATTAGGGGCCTTTTCAGGTTTAAGGGCCTCATCCATTGGAGGGACAGTGGGTAGGTCGATGGGGCTGATACCATAGTGAGTGGGGCAGGCCTGAAGGACATATGATAAATATGGGAAGTACCTTGGTGGTGTCTCAATCCAGTGGTGTGCTGTGAAGATCTGGTTATTCCAGGAACGCCTAATGGTTGCCACCCTGTAATGATAATCTTGCCCATAACATTCCAAAAGAATTGCACTGTAATAATTATCCCAGAACAACTGATGTGAAAACCCTATTGAGCTGAGTGGGTGTATCCTCACCAGAAGTGCCTGGTTGAATTTCTGGGTAGGGCAATGTGACACATCAATGGTCAAAACTACATTCCACTGTGGAAGTCATCAACATTAACTCACATAGCTCTGCCACACACTGCCAACGGCAGAGACATTTTCCAGAAATAGGTATTTGGAGCAACAAACAATCTGCTAGAGAAATTCATGGGGTGAAACTGCATTTGCTGGGGATGAGGAAAGGAATTTTTGTTGATGATTCCGGTCGAAACTCTACATCAGGACTAAGACTAGAGAGGGCAGATAGCCAGTATAAAGAGGAGAGGGGGAGTGTTGAGATAAGGGCCAGAGGTGATTCGTGGATCAGGAAGGAGGTGAGGTGTGGTGTAGGATGATGGGCGGATCAAGCCAGGTAGGGGAGGGGGAGTTGGGGGACAGAGGTAGACACAAAACAAAATAGACAGATGGAACCAGGTGGGGGGATGGGAGGGTGAAGGTGGAGACAGCTGGGAGGGTGATCAACAACAACACAAGGGATACCAGTGCTGGAATCTGATAAGATTCATATGCACCTTCTCCAACTTTGTCTACTGCATTCGGTGCTCCTGACGTGGCCTTCTCTACGTCGGTGAGACCAAGCACAGGTGAGGTGACTGATTTGCAGAGTGCCTGCGCTCCGGCCGCAATGGTCATGCCGAGCTCCCGGTTGCGTGCCATTTCAACTGCCCTTCTCATTCCAACGCCGACCGTCCCTCAGCCTTCTCCACTGCCAGTGTGAGGCCCAACACAAACTAGAGGAATGAGACCTCATATTCTGTTTGGGTGGTCTACAACCCAGTGGTGTGAACATTGAATTTTCCAATTTCAGATAACCCTCACTTGGTGAGTTCACCCCTCCTTCCAATCCTCCTCCAGTCCCTCTATTTTTGTCCCCTTTCCCAGACCCCTCCCAAGTCCCCCCATTACCCATTTTCATCCCCCTCCCAGTTCCATCCACCTATTACCCACATATTTCACCCACTGGCTCTCTCTCCCTTCCCCATCTGCTTCTGGTTCTATCTGCCTTTCACCTCTCCCCTAATGGTTCCCATTACCACCTTCAATACTCATCAGATTCCATCTCTGGTAGCCCTTGTGTTCCTGCTGATCACCCTCCCAGCTGTCTCCACCTTCACCTCCCCTCCCCCCACCTCGCTCCATCTGTGCCTTTGTTGCGTCTGCCTCCACCTACCAACTTCACCCTTCTCCTGCCTGACTTGATCTGCCCATCATCCTTCGCCCTCATCCCCCACCCACAGTTCACTAATCCCCTCTAGTCCTGTCTCACCACTCCCCCCCTCCTCTTTATACTGGCCATCTCCCCTCTCCACTCTTAGTCCTGATGCAGGGTTTCGACCTGAAACGTTGACAATTTCTTTCCCCCAAACAAATGCTGCTCGACCTGCTGAGTTCCTCCAACAGATTGTTTGTTGTTCCAGATTCCAGCATCTGCAGTTTCTTGTCTCTTCCCAGGTATTTGGAGAATGAGCTTTGCATTGCATTGTACAGTGTAAAACCACTCAATGGTGAGTAGCAGAATGTGGGGTTATCAAGAAGACTGTTAAACTTGGCTGCTACTGATCAACACATTCAACCATTTCTCAAGTGGACCATTAGCTGGAAGATACTGTGGTATTTGAAATGGGTCCCATTTCCTAGGAGAAAGTTTGGCAGTTTTGCTATTAAAGCCTGCCATTTGGATGTGCATGAATGAAGTTGGGGATGGGGGGAGGGTTAGTGGTGGAGTCGGGGGGGACTGGGGTTGTGTGGGAGGTGGGAAGATTTCCAGCTACAAATATTATTGAGAAAAGCAATTCGTCTTCATTCTTTCAGGATGGCAAAGTAATTTCAGCACCCTGTTAAATCTAGGATCTGATTTTTCTCAGATGGCATTGTAACTATAAACACATGTCAAATAGCTGCAGATTGTAGCTCTGTGCTGGGGCTGTTTAGCAGCATACCTATTTCAGGATGTCATTTAAAAACATGTAATAGAAAACATTTGTTTCTGTGAAACTAAAAGAAGCTCTTGAGTCCCTAATATAGTTTCATTTCCTGTTAGCTGCCTTCCTCTAATGTCCAGAGTGACTCTCTCTGAAGGCTCAACAGTGTTTACATTGCTGCAGATTTAAGACTTCAAATCCAGCTGTGCAGGTGCCCCAGAGCATTGGTGATGCAGTGAAATCACATGACTGCACTGGCACTCTGGTTGCCCAGGAAACACACATCAAAGGTAGGCTTTGATATCACTCTGGGCCAGTTTTGCACTACATGGATACGGACAGCATGCTGGTAGGAAGCCCACAGTCACAGAGGTGAAATTTTGTGTAACTGTGATATGGGCGTGTTGCAATATAGTTTCCTACAGAGTTGAATTCAAACTTGATTCACTCTGTAATTAACCATGCAGTGTAAGAACAAAATGCTTTCAAAATGAGTGAGAAACGTATGTCTGTCAATATCATTGCACTGTTGATGTGACATTATTATTTGTCAAGTCTGCACATTAACAATATGCTCAGCTCTTCTCTGTAAAACTTACAACACTACCCACTAGCTGAAGGTTTGATCATAATATTATAAAGACCATAAGATATAGGAGCAGAATTAGGCCATTTGGCCCAACAAGTCTGCTCCATTAATCAATCATGGCTGATATTTTTTGCTCAACTCCATTCTCTCGCATTCTCCCCGTAAACCTTAACCCTATTATCAGTTAAGAACCTATCAACCTCTGCCTGGATGGTGAATCTGTGCAACAAATTGCACAGATTCACCATCCTCCGGCTGAAGAAATTCCTCCTCATCTCAGTTCTAAAGGGACGTCCATTTATTCTGAGGCTGTGCCCTCAGATCTTAGGCACTCCTAATGGAAACATCCTCTTCACATCCACTTTATCAGGCCTTTCAATACAATATCCTTGTAGGTTAAGAGTCTATAGAAGATTGGTATGAACTTTCACATCCCACTTGCAAACTTAATTTGAACATTTTAACAGTTAAAACCAACAACATCGACTGAAGTGGTGACAGATGGGATGGTGACAGAATAGTGAATTAAGGGGTGCAGGATCACATTCTGGGATATGGCACTCCAGGTGATTGTTTCCCTGGAGGAATCTTTTGATTTCTGCAATAAATTGTTTATTAATTCAGACCCAAAAGTACAGAATGAATGTCAATGGACATCTCAAATCAAAAACCCAGATTGAAATATTTATTGATGTACATCCAAAGGATACTTCAGTAAAAAAAAACCTCAACCACTTCTTGCAAGGGAGCATGTAGAATGCAGAGCCACGAAGAGGGCATTTGCCCAAACTGTCCAGGGCCTATGGTCCACATGAGCTTCCTCTCACCTCTCTTTGTTTAACCCCTTTGATTCCTTTTGTATGGCAAGGCTGTGCTGGGTATACAGGGCCATTTAAACCTGGAAGCTGGAAAAGCTTGTATGGAACACTGTGAAGGTGGGAGAAACAGCAAATACTGATACTTAGCTCTCAAATCTTGCATAGGGAAGGAACAGGTAACACAGAGTTTCCAGGGTTGAAACTTTAAGGTGGCAAGTGTGAAAAGATCTGCATGTGGAGTAAATATTTGGAAACTTACAAGTTTATAGTTGTGATTGTTGATTATGTTTCAGCATTGCAGAATTACTTTTTAATATTTATTAGAGACACAGAGTCATACAGCACAGAAACAGGCCCTTCAGCCTATCAAATCCAAACTAGCCATCAAGCAGCAATCCATACTAATGCCATTTTATTCTCCCCACATTCCCAGCATCTCAGCTCAGGTTTTATCTCTTACCTACACATTCGGAGCAATTTATTATTTTGTAAATTCTCTTTGGTGCACATGATGGGGTGGTTAGGGAAGCAATGTGAACCTCTTTCACGCATGTTATTGGTTTCTTTTCATACTTCACGTTTCCTTTCAACATTTGTCTATGCCCGACTATCAGAACAATCCCATCAATCCCATTCCCTACTTATTTCTCTACAACCTATTCTCTCTCACCTATCCATCAACTCCACCCTGATCCTCTCACTGCTCACTCACACATGAGGGGCAATTTACAGTGGCCAATTAACCTGCCAACCCACATGTCTTTGGGACATGGAGGAAACTGGAAAGCCCAGGGGAAACCCATAGAATCACAGACAGAATAAGCAAACTTCACAGAGACGGCACCTGAGGTTAGACTTGAACCAGGATTGCTGGAGCTGTTAGACAGCTGCTTTACCTGCTGACTGTTCTGAAAGACGATGAGGTGTGTGGGTGACTTCCCAGTGAATTTGAAATTTCAAGAAAACAGCATGCTTAATGCCCAACAGACATATTGGAAATAACCAACTGATATGTTCTTATTATAAAATGTAAAGGAATGTTAGAGAAGTAAACTCTACCGCCACATTAACTTTAGCTTCTTTGACAATTTATATTATGCATAATTGCCACAATTTATTTTTTCTTTGTCAATCTTGGAAGTGAGATAGATTAAAATATGGTAAAAATATTCTACCCATTATTCATATGAAATCATTTGACTAAATATGTTTCAATGTTGTGCAAGATGACTTTAAAAAGTTGGCATTCTCTCGTCAGATACCAAGAATGATGGAAGAGGGAAAACCCATGACACTGTGCAGGCATTTATAATGGGTATTTGTCACCACAGCTTTAATTAAGGACTTCAAACTGCAACATATTTTGACTTTGGTCTCAAGGATCTACAAGAAATGCAAAGATAAAAGGATTTCTATGTTTACAATTGTACATTCTTGTGGTATTTTCAAAATCAGTTTTTTATAAATAGTTTACAGATTTCCAAATGGAAAGACAGGCAATATGAGAAGGAGACAGCAAGAATAAAAGAGGAAATTAAGGAAGATGACACACAAACCAATGAGAAGTGCATCTCGATATATTTCTCATGGCATTGAAAGAGGCCATTCAGCCCATTAAGTCTATGCTAGTGCTCAGAGCATTTCAATCAATTGTACTTATTTTCCTGCAATCTAATCTCTCTCAGATGTCCAAAAACTGCTCCCAAGGCTCCTGCTACCCATCTTCACAAGGGGTCATCTACAATAGCCAACTACCCTACAAGCACATCACTGGGATGCGGCAGGAAACCAGAGCATCCAGGGAAAACCCACACATTCACAGAGAAAATCTTCACACAGACAGCACCAGAGGTCGGAATTGAAATTGGGTCACTGAGGCTGCATGATAGCAACACCATCTACTGCGCCACAGTGCAGCCACTTCTAGGATGTGGTCTGTGTGAGAATTTTAACTGGAAAAAAAAACCTAGATCCAGGAACTAATTGTTCTGGTCAGGAGACCAGCGTTTACACACTCTACACCATTGCTATAATTCCCTTAAACTCACGATATATGCCAGATTTCTATACCCTAAGTGTTACTCAGACATCCACAGGTGTAGACATGAGGGCAGCTTTTACATATGTTTGTTTGTGACTCATCATTAAGAAGGTACCCTTCCTTTAGTTTTTAGACCTTTTCAGAAACTGAAGACAAAGGTCTTCAAGTCCTCTGAGAACATTGTGAATTGCCAATGTGACATTGAACACCTTGATTTCTCTACACCCCCCACTCACTCCAACCTTCTTCTGAATGTGCAGCACTCTGCAAACCAATCCAAGTTCTGTTACCAAACCTGCAGACAAGAATGATGTTGTTGCAGTCTGGTAAACCAACATCTACCATGCAGAGGCCAAATGTAAGCTCTCAGACACATCCTCATACCTGCCTCTGGACCACAATCACATCAACCAACCTCCCCTCTCCTCTGAGTGCTCTCCTAATTTCTCATCACATTGGTCAATGTTTGCTGTTGGATTTTTCCCTACATTTCTAAATCAGACTTGTTTGCAAATAATTGGTTTATTATTGTCACATGTACTGAGATACAGTGAAAAACTTTGCTTTGCATGCCATCCAGATAGATAATTCTAAAACATAAATACATCAGGGTAGAACCCAAAGGGAAAAACAATAACAGAATGCAGAATATAGTATTACAAATTCTGTTACAGAGAAAGGGCAGTGCAGGTAGTCAAGGGCCAAGACAAGGTAGATTAGACAAGGTAGGATACAGCTCAGCACATCATGGAAACCAGCCTCCCCTTCATGGATTCTGTCTACACTTCTCACTGCCTCAGTAAAGCAGCCAACATAGTCAAAGACCCCACACACCCCAGACATTCTATCTTCTCCCCCCTCCCATCGGGCAGAAGATACAAAAGCCTGAAAGCACATACCACCAGGCTCAAGGACAGCTTCTATCCCTCAATTATAAGACTATTGAATGGTTCCCTAGTACGATAAGATGGACTCTTGACCTCACAGTCTACTTCGTTTTGGCCCTGCACCTTACTGTCTGCCTGCGCTACACTTTCTCTGTAACTGTAACACTTTATTCTGCATTTTGTGTTTGTTTTCCCTTGTACTACCTCAATGCACTGATGTGATGAAATGATCTGTATGGATAGCATGCAAAGCAAAACTTTTCACTGTACCTCGGTACATGTGACAATAATAAACCAATTTACCAATTTAAGAGTTCATCTTTATCATACAAGAGGTCTGTTCGAGAGCCTTATATCAGTGGAATAAAAGCTGTCCTTGAGACTGGTGGTTTATGTTTTCAAACTTTTGTATCTTCTGCCCAATGGAAGTTGGGAGAAGAGAGAGCGACCGGGGTGGGAGAAGTCTTTGACTATGTTGGCTGCTGTCCCGAGACAGCAGGAAATGTAGACAGAGTCAATGGAGGGGAGGCTGCTTTACGTGAGGGAAAGTGAATGTAGAATGGAAATGATGACCACAAATCCAGAGACTGGATTACAGATTACATAGAAGGAACAAAGATGTAAAAATCAAATGTTTTGGGGGCTTTTCCTCACTCATCTGAAACTCAACAAATGCACAGATAACAAAAACTGATCAAGTGGCAAATAGTACCAATCAAATGTTACTGACACCCTCAGCACAGCTAGACTACAGATGTGTTCTGTCTTTTTGGAAGTATATAAAATCCTGATAAAAGATTGTAATTTAGCTCCCATAGCACAAATTGTTCAACATGCATCGGTGTATGGTGCATACTGCTACACAAATGTCATCTGGCAATGCAGTAGCTTTGATGATAGAAAATGGCGTCATTGCAAATGTGCTCCCACCCGCCAAAGGAGATGTGAAGTGTGTGCCCACAATTCTCCTTATAGTCAAGTTCAAGGCTCTCTTCTATCAAAATTCATTTTCACCCTCTGTGCAACTAGCTTCACCACCAATAGTGAGCGTTACACAATCACAACACGCCTTCTTGTGAATCACCTTGACCATTCACATACCTGCATGTGAGTATACCCAATTTAGGGTTCACTATCCACTGTCTTGCTTTACAAATTATTTCACTACTCTTTTGAATGTGCTTGAAAATAAGTTGTGTAAATGGAAGAGGGAGGAACTTGCAACAAAAGCTTAATGAACACAATTGAAATTCAGAGCTCATGTTTAGTCCTAGAAAATGAGAAAAGTGGAGATTTGATTCACACTCCCTGAAATGGATTTGCTTCAAGAGTTTACTTGTAGTCTGTACATGTATAAGACATAACAAAAATTTGATGTGAAGATGCAAATAAGTTACTCTTGAAATGACTTACTAATTATGGACATTCAAATAAGAAAGTACATGAATCTCTGTGGTACATTCAGACAACAAGCACACCATTTTATCAAAGACCTACAAAATCAAAACCCCTCTGCATCAGGTTATAGGAAGTGAAGTACTCCATAAGAGTTTCTGCCCTAGCCGTGACCTGTTTGAAGAATTCAGAAGGCTCACCTGTGAATAGAATACGAGCTTGTGTACATTCTGGTGACCTCTTGGAAACTTTCTGAATAGACAAGAGCTTTGTAAAGAATAAGTGAGAGTGAGAAGCGAACTCCTGCCGAGGGAGATGATGAATAATCTGCAGGCCACAAGCTGAGTCCTGTGCCATGAGCTGGGAGCTGCTGGTGTACAGCACTTACGCTAATCAAACAGTGTGAAACATCCATTTTAATCGCAAATGAGAGGGGCTTCTCAAAGAAGAACCAAAGTGAGAGGAGCAGTTCAAAGCCTTGGCACTTTCTTTATATTAAGCCAGAAATAAGGATTATTTTCTGTGGTAACTTATACCACAAAGCATTCTGATATTTGAAGGGAAAGCAATATAATTAAAGAAATATAGTTGTCTTTCATCAAAGACCAAACAGTTGCGTTGACTAATTTCAATGATATAAGGAATCACAAATGAATTTTAACAAGCCTGAAAATATGGCCCATTTATGCTCATTGACTTAGCTTTTGGAATTCAGATTTCTTTTGCACTTTTATTACCCAAGATTAACTCATTCTTCAGAATAAGAGTCACACTGAATACCAAAGAGGTCTAAATTCCATTGCCTCAAACTCTCTGCTGAGCTTTCAAAAATATGGAGTTGTCTGTGTTAACTAAGTGACCCCTCGGACAAATTGGGGATGAAAAACTGTTATCCATTACCAGCCTGCACTCCTCTGTTTATACCAGAGCCGGCACTATTGTGTGGTGTTGCTCTGTAGTGGTGGGGGTGTGGGAAGTTGGTGCTCAATTTCAATGCCACTTCCTTCCAGGCGGCATGAGCAAGATCTCTGGCACGTTTGGTGGCACCCAGCAGTTTCTACCACAATGATACTTCCAAGCCTCTTTGTCCCTACTTGGTTTAAATGTAGCACGTCTCCTACACCAGTGCTTTTTGTTCTGGAAAGGCTCCCAGTTATTTATAATGGTTGGCATTGTCGTATGCAAATCATGCTGTCAGCCATTCAAAGATCTCCTCCATTCATTTGGAGAAGTTCCCTTCATTCCTAAATACCGGAAGCATGGCATTATTCACGTCCCCAGCGTCGACATTTCAAAGTTGTTATTTATAACATGTTTTAAGGTCCGTGTCCTATTATCCCTGAGTCATTAATGTCCACATGGAAAACTGCCCTGGATATCCGTCCTTTTCAAACCCCTAACCTTACCTCAGTATGTATTGTTTTCATTCCAGGGAGATGGCTCACCATTCCAATGCATTGTTATTATATCCATGGGTAACTCCTTCCTGAGCAAAGATTTGTTTCACTGCAGCACAGTGATACAGCCAGTTGAACCGCTGCCACACAGCTTCAGAGAGCTGGGTTCAATCCTGACCTCAGATGCTGTCTGCGTGCAGTTTGCACATTCTCCCTGTGATCTGGTTTTCTCCCATATCCTGTGTGCAGGTCGGTAGGTACACTGGCATTGCAAACTGATCCTGTGCAGGTCAGCTGGTGGGGGTATTTGTGGACATTTATAACCTCTCCCTGCTTCAATCTGAGGTTCCCACCTGCTTTAAGAAGATCACTATCATCCCGGTACCTAAGAAAAACAAGGTAATGTTTCTTAATGACTACCGCCCGGTGGCTTTGACATCCACCATCATGAAGTGCTTTGAGAGGTTGGTCATGGCATGCATTAACTGCAGCCTCCCAGACCCACTGCAATTTGCCTACCACCAAAACAGGTCTCCAGCAGACGCCATCTCCCTGGCCCTACACTCATCTCTGGAGCATCTGGACAGTAAAGACACCTGCATTAGACTATTGTTTATTGACTACAGCTCCACCTTCAATAATATAATTCCAGGCAAACTCAGCACCAAACTCCGAGACCTTGGACTCAACATCTCCCTTTGCAACTGGATCCTTGACTTCCTGACCAACAAACCGCAATCAGTAAGAATAGGCAGCAACACCTCTGGCATGATTACTCACAACACTGGTGCCCCACAAGGCTGCATCCTCAGCCCCCTACTCTATTCCCGATACACTCATGACTGCATGGCCAGATTCTGCTCTAACTCCATCTACAAGTTTGCAGATGATACCACCGTAGTGGGCTATATGTCAAATAATGATGAGTCGGAGTACAGGAGGGAGATAGTAAGGTTAATGGCATGGTATCATGACAACAACCTTTCCCTCAATGTCAGCAAAACAAAAGAGCTGGTCATTGACTTCAGGAAGGGGGGTGGTGTACATGCTCCTGTCTTCATCAATGGTGCTGAGATCAAGAGAGTTGAGAGCTGCAAGTACGCAGGAATGAACATCACCAATAGTCTGTCCTGGTCTAACCACATGGATGCCATGGCCAAGAAAGCTCACCAGTACCTCTACTTCCTCAGGAGACTAAAGAAATTTTGCATGTCCCCTTTGACACTCACCAATTCTTATTGATGCACCATAGAAGGCATCCTATCTGGATGCATCGTGGCCTGGTATGGCAACTACTCTGCCTGGGACCACAAGAAACTACAGAGAGTTGTGGACACAGCTCAGGCCCTCACAGAAACCTCGCTGCCTCGGTAAAGCAGCCAGCATAACCAAAGACCAAACGCACACCAGACATTCTGTTTTCTTCCCTCTCCTGTCAGGCAGAAGATACAAAAGCCTGAAACATACCACCAGGCTTAAGGACAGCTTCTATCATGCTGTTATAAGACTATTGAATGGTCCCCTAGTACGATAAGATGGACTCTTGACCTCACAGTCCACCTCGATATGACATTGCACCTTATTGTCTCCCTGCACTGCACTTCCTCTGTAGCTGTGACACTTTACTCTGCATTCTGTATTGTTTTACCCTGTACTACTTCAATGCACTGTGTAATGAATTGATCTGCATGAACAGTGTGCAAGACAAATTTTCACTGTATCTCGATACAAGTGACAATAACAAACCAATTCCAATTCCAAATTGCCCCTAATGTGTAGGTGAGTGATAAAATTTGGGAGTTGTTGATAAGAATGTGGAGAGAATAAAAAAAGATGGGATTAATGTCGGATAAGTACAGACTTGGTGGGCCACAGGACCTATTTCTGTGCTCTATCTCTCTATGGCTCTATGGACTGCAATCCCTCAATAGTCTGCATCTCTTTCTATATTTCTCCCTCTGGGTAAATTTAACCTCGGACCACATTGCTTTATCTGGAATCTACATAATCCAATTTCCCATGGCTTCCTTCAGTATTTGTCTCTTTCTCATGACAGGGCTTTTCCTGGTTGCACTGGATTTCAGGTCTGCCCTCTGACAGTTCACTCCTCTCTCCTGGGAAAATAGAAAATCAGGATGTGTTTTTAAAAGCGTGCAGATTGGTAAATGCTGGTACTCAAAAGAACCTTTTTCCTTCTGAACAAATCACAGAAACTTAACATGGAGACAGAATGAGCAATTAGGAAAAAAATGGTGTTAGTATTTAAAAATATAACAACATGGAATTTGTAAAAGGCTGTAGAGGTTCCTGAATCCCCATTCAATAAGATGATAACATACTGTTCCTCCTATTTACTTTGCTGCCCAATCCCACTATTTCATGACTCCTTTAGCTACAAAAAATCTAAAGATTTCACTCTGAAATATATTCAATAGCTACACATCCATAGCTACCCCAGGTTGAGAATTCCAAAGATTTACATTCCCCTGACTAAAGAAATTTCTCCTCATTTTAGTCTGAAGTGAGTAATTCTGCAATGTTGACACTGTGGCTTTTAGTTCTAGACTTCCCAGCTTAAGGAATTTGCTCACACTATCTACCCTCTCAATCCTGCAATGTTTCAATGAGATCCCCTTTTATTCTTTTAATTTACAGAGAGAATGAGCCAAGCTATTTCAGTCACCCTCAAAGGACATCCCTTCCATCCTAGAAATCAATCTAATGGATGTACACTGCGCCAGCTCCAAGGTACAGAGACCAGAACCATACAGAGTATTCCAAGTGTGATCTCACCAAAGCCCTGCACCATTATACCAAGAATTGCCATTCTATTATTTAAAGGCCCGAATAATATGTCATAGTTGTCGTAATTGGCATGATTGTCATCTTGTAATTGGCATTGCATCATCACCAAACTCTGAGACCTGGGACTCAACACCTCCCTTTGAAACTGGATCCTTGACTTCCTGACAAACAGACTGCAACCAGTGAGGATAGGCAACAACACCTCCGGCACAATTATTCTCAACACTGGTGCCCCACAAGGCTGTGTCCTCAGCCCTTTACTCTACTCCCTATACACTCATGATTGTGTGATCAGATTCTGCTCTAACCCCCATCTACAAGTTTGCAGAAGATACAAAAGCCTGAAAGCACCCACCACCAGGCTCAAGTACAGCTTCTATTCCGCTGTTATAAGAATATTGAACGGTTCCCTAGTACAATAAGATGGACTCTTGACCTCACAGTCTACCTCGTTATGACCTTGCACCTTATTGTCTACCTGTGCTGCACTTTCTCTGTAGCTGTTACACTTTATTCTGCATTCTGTTAATGTTTTACCTTGTACTACCTCAATGCACTGTGTAATGAATTGATCTGTAAGAATGGAATGCAAGACAAGTTTTTCACTGTACCTCGGTACATGTGGCAATAATAAATCAATTCCAATAATAAACCAATTCCATTTCATCCATCAGTCTACGCCTGCTGACCCACATTTGAGTCCTAAATTAGCTGTGCCTTGATTGTAAAATCCTCGTCCTTATTTTCAAAATTTTCCTTGGTCTCACCCCTCCCTACCCTGTAACCTTCTTAACACTATAAACTCCTCAACCCTATAACTTACCAAAGTACCTGCACTTTTCCAATACTGATGTCTAGATCATCAATTAACTTAGTCGGTCCTCATTTAGTAACTGGGCTTTCAGTTTCCAAATCCCTGGACTGCCCTCCCTGAATTATTCCACTTTGATTTTCTTTATTTGCCTTTAAGATGCACTTTAAAACCCATATTGTAACCAAGCCTTTGGTCACTTGTCCTAATATTGTGCCATGTGGATTGACATCATTTTGTTATATTGATCCTGTGGAATGCCTTGGGACAGTTTGCTTATGTGAAAGCTGTATTAATGAAAATTGTTGGATTGGACCATAAATGTAAGGAAAATCAAAACATGCTGGAAATACTCAGCAGACCAGGCAGCTCTGCTGTGGGGAAGAGAAACAGAGGTGATGCTTCAAGTTGATGACCTTGGTTGTTGACCTAGGGGTTAGAAGAAATGGCTTTATTTGGAGCGCAAGATTCTTAAAGTTGTAGATGCTGAGAGGATGTTTCCTCTGGTTGAAGAGCCTAGAAATTGTGTTCACTGCCTCAGAATACAATGTTGGTCATTTAGAACCGAGAAAAGGAGAGGTTTCCTCACTTAAAAATTGTGAATCCTTCGGATTTTCCAAACCAGAGGCCTGTGGATGTTTAGTTAATTAGTACCTGGATTGGTAGAATGTTAGATACTTTGGAAACCAAAGGATACAGGAATAGAGCAGGATCAACCATGATCTCAGAGCATGGTGACCAATTGACCTACTCCATTCCCTACTTCCTATGCTCTCAAAGTCTAAATGTAGACTGGCCATATAATTTACCTAAAATAACTCATTTACTCCATCTAATGTTTTCCAAAAATCTCCTTATTTCTGTCTGCTCTTGTGACCCCTATGGACATAACTTATCCTTTAAGCTTCCTGAATGACAGACAGTTTTGCATCTCTTCACCAGTCTAACAGATCTGACCATCTCATTTGTGTTTCATTCTACAGGACACACAGCTTGTGGCTACCATATTATTGTGTGCTCATGTGAAGTAGCAGGTGATGTCCACTGCTTTGTTTGTGGTTTTCCACAACCATTCCAGGACTATAGAGGAAACAGCAGTCATAGATGATAATATCATTCTTTCATCTAATGTTTCCTTTGTTTTGTTAAGATTTTTGATAGTTGTGCCTTTCTAAAAAAGGATTGCCTTTGTTCATTTTTTTATTTGAAGATACTGGGGCAACCCACTGTTTCCTTATGGATTTTGTAAGAAAGAGCATGGTCTACATACATGTCAAATCTCATGATCAAAAACAAGGAGGAAAACAGAAATCAATGAAGACGAACAAGGTAGAAGAGACAGACAGTAATCCTGATGGAGAAAAAAGCAATTTTTCCTCAAGGTGGGCTTTCTGGACTTAAAAGACTGCAGATGCTGGAAATCTGAAATAAAAACAGAACAAAAAAATCACGGATGAAGTTGGTTATCTAATGAGTAAAGGCTATCCAAGCTGTACTTGGAGTTTTGAAGAATAAGGGTTGTCTGGATTGAAACATAAAAGTTCATAAGGGGTCTCAACAGAGTGAATGTGGAGAGCATACTTCCTCTTGTTGGAGAATTTCAAACCAAGAGTCATAGTTTAAATATAAGGGATTTCACAGTTAAGGCCAAGATGAGGAGATAATTTTTTACTCTCAGAGGGTCATGAGTCTTTGGAACTCTCTTGCTCGAAAGGTAGTGGAATCAGAGTGTGTGAATATTTTTAAGGTGGAGGTAAGGTGGGAGAGAGGTTACCGGGGGGAGGGGGGGTGCTATAGGCACGAAAGCAGACTTGAGGTTATAATCAGAGCAGCCGTGCTCTTGTTGAATGGCAGAGAGTTCAATAGGCCGAGTGGCCTACTCCTGCTCCTAATTTGATTGTATGTCAGGCATTATCTATGGGAATATTGACAGAATTACTTTCAGATCCATGACCTGATTTTAGAACTGGGAAAACATAGAAATATTTTTTAAAGATGAAGATAAAGAGAGATTGGGTGGAGAGAACAAAAGGGAAACCCTGGGCTAAGGTGGAAGGCAGGGAATTTGGTTAAAGTGCAAGGCAAAAAAAAGGCGTTACTTTAATAACTAGTTAATCTTATGTTTTCCTTTCCTGCTCTTGTTATAATTTCTGATTCATGAAGCACCCTTCTAGCCCTCTCCCAAAGGGACTAAGGAAAATTAACCCTTGCTGAAGTGAAATATTACCTAGGCTAGTTTTGTCCCAGACTTTGCTATAGAAATAACATCGTCTAAAAGTATTCACCATTATTCGCATGTCTATTGAACGGCAACATCTGGAAACACACACCTGCAGGTAAATACAGAAGTCTATAAATTGCTGCCAGACTTCTATTGAATTGGCACCCCACTGAGAGGCTCAGCATTGGATTACACAGGAGAACACAAAGTTGCTTTACTCATCTGATAGAAACTCACTAAACCTACCAGTGAAAAATAGGTCTTGTCCATTCTAGTGTAGGTAAACTTATAAAAGCTTGTTATTTCTCAAATATTGAAAAACATCCTCTCTAGCATTGAAAATTAACCTTCAAATTTTTCTTGTTGTAGATTTAAAAAAATAAAAAAGATTAAATAATTTTTTTTGCATTTTTTTTCTCTCATAACACCAGTAGATCATCGTTCCTGATTATTTTCTTTCCCTCTGTTTAGCTTTCTGTAAGTAATTTGGTATTAAAGAAAATACTCTGTGTTGCCACATATGTGAAGTTGTTCTTTCTGTTCCACATTCCCCAATCATTATTTATTGATAACTCTCCCAGTAAATTGAGGTGTAGCTTTAGGCCCTATTTGAACCAGTGGTAAGTGCTGGGCTGTCAGGGGTAAAGAGCAATAAACCACCTCAACCTCATCAGTTTGATTTTAACTCCCAAACCTGCTTTCATAATGTCGGTCAGTACCTAACCTGAAATTGGTGGGAAGTGACAGATGGCCTGGAGAGAAATATAGGGCTTCGGGAATGATCGAGAGGCTGTCTGTCACCTGCCCGCCCACAAATTCATCTATCTCCCAGCAATTCCTCACTGGGAGGGGGTTACAGGGAGAAAAGTGGGCCCAGACTGGGAGAAGCCTAAACTTTCCTTTGAACCTTATAGAATACACCCAAATTTAATTTCTATTGACATCAATGGGCATTTTTGTCATAGTTAATGTCGATTTAAAATCTAGGCAGCTTGTTGACAGTGCACCTCATTGCCTTTTAAAGGTGTCTTTATTTTTGACCATCTTTTGTTTCAGTCATGAGGCTGCTGGCCATCTCTTCATCAGGTGAGAATGAAGTATTTTCATCACCAGTCTGCCGGTCCCGTGCAAATTTTCATGGTCTTGTGGGGATACTGAATGCAGTTACCTAAAGCTTTTCTTCTTGTTATTTTAGCACAGATGACGTATTTCTCTAAAGCAGATTAACATGAGGAAAGAGCAGGGAGGTGTATTTGGCAAAAGTGTTTGTGCATACATAAGTTACAGCCTCTCTGAACCTGTTCAAGGCTCATGAAGGTCTTTATTTGTTAGCAATACAATATAATTTTGTTTTGATGAGCTTTTCTTTCTGAGTAAGTGGTCCCTTTATCTTCAGTTTTCATTCACTTTGGCTAACTAGCCACAATACTTACAGGAAAAACTCCAGACTTCAAACAACTTAGATTTAATATAAGAAATCTCAAATATCTGGTTCCCAGCAACAATTCATTTTTGTCACTTTTTCTGCAAGATAGAACAAGCTGTAGACTGATGCTTCCCACTTACCTGATATGTATTTAGCAGTTTTTGAAAGATCATTAGCAGGCACGGCAGTTCTTTCTCTGCAGCTGATGGTGTCACGTTGCTGTCTGCAAAACACTGAAATACAGAAACTTCCTCATCCTTAGACGTATATTTTTCTTCCAAATGACCATGGGGTAACCATTAATATACATATTCTCCCTTCCTTCTTATCGCCGAAACAGATCTATGGCAGACGCCATCTCCCTGGCCCTACACTCATCTCTGGAGCATCTGGACAATAAAGACACCTACATTAGACTATTGTTTATTGACTACAGTTCCACCTTCAATAATATGATTTCAAGCAAACTCATCACCAAACTCCGAGACCTGGGACTTAACACCTCACTTTGCAACTGGATCCTTGACTTCTTGACCGACAGACTGCAATCAGTAAGGATAGGCAGCAACACCTCCACCACGATTATTCTCAACACTGGTGCCCCACAAGGCTGCGTCCTCAGTCCCCTACTCTATTCTCTATACATTTATGACTGTGTGGCCAGATTCTGCTCTAACCCCATCTACAAGTTTGTAGATGATACCACCATAGTGGAGCGTGTCTTAAATAACAGTGAGTTGGAGTACAGGAAGGAGATAGAGAACTTAGTAACATGTGTCATCACAACAACCTTTCCCTCAATGTCAGCAAAACAAAAGAACTGGTCATTGACTTCAGAAAAGGGGGTCAGTGCATGTGCTCTCATCTATATCAATGGTGCTGAGGTTGAGAGGGTTGAGAGCTTCAAGACCTAGGAGTGAACATCACCAACAGCCCGTCCTAGACACCATGGCCAAGAAAGCTCACCAGCACCTATACTTCCTGAGGATACTAAAGAAATTTGGCATGTCCCCATCGACCCTCAGCAATTTTTATTGATGCACCATAGAAAGCATCCTATCTGGATGCATCACGGCTTGGTATGGTAATTGCTCTGCTCAGGACCGCAAGAAACTGCGAAAAGTTGTAGACACAGCTTAGCACATTACAGAAACCAGCCTCCCCTCCATGGACTCTGTCTATACTTCTCATTACCTCGGTGAAGTAGCCAGCATAATCAAAGACCCCACCCATCCAGGTCATTCTCTCTTCTCCCCTTTCCCATCAGGCAGAAGATACAAAAGCCTGAAAGCACAAACCACCAGGCTCAAGGACAGCTTCTATACCGCTGTTATAAGACTATTGAACAGTTTCCTAGTACAATAAGATGGACTCTTGACGTCACAATCTACCTTGTTATGACCTTGCACCTTATTGTCTACCTGCAGTGCACTTTCTCTATAGCTGTTACACTTTAATGTTAATGTTTTATCTCTACTACTTCAATGCACTGTAATGAATTGATCTGTATGAACGGTATGCAAGACAAGTTTTTCACTGTACCTTGGTACATGTGACAATAATAAACCAATTCTAATTCCAATTCCCCAGCCAATGGTAATTAATCTTTTATAACCATCCACTCTGAATATGACCTTTGAACTTCTGTTTCCATGATCATTTACAGAGAAGTAAAAAGTGAAAGTGGAACAAAGGCTGTAAGATGCTGGAGAGTGTGATGATGTTGAAAGAGCCACTGTACTGCCATTTTAGTCTTACCTGTAGCTAAAATCAGCCACAAAAAACTGTTACAATGTCTGCAGACAAATAATATTTCCAAAGCACTTGAATGGTCAGTGAGGAAGAAGAAGCAAACAATAATACTGAGTTAGTAATGAAACCAAATCTTGGAAGGACATATCAAATGTTAGGCATCTGAGATTCATTATTAAGACTCTTGATCCAATTGGTCATATGAAATATGGCTTTAATTTTAAGAACTTCTCTTCTAGCAATAAAATATTACAGCACTTGAACTAAACTGTTGAATGGTTTTCTTCTTCACGGTTGTAGCTATATATAGGTCTCCCACATCATCCCTTGTCACATTGGGCCTCCCTTTTAAATTGGCACATTATGACTATGTTAGATTAACATTTTTGAGATAGAAGAAGAATAAAACACTCTGTAGAGTGAATCACCCACAGCCTGTGACCTCTGAGCTTGACGATGCCAATGCTGGCTAACCTCTCTTGCTCTACCATCATAAATGCCCTATTTCTCTTCAGTCTACTACTAGAATCATTCAGTTTGCTCTTTTCTACATAGGCTGCAGGACTCCAGTGGCCAACCCCTCCCTAACTTATCTACCCCACCTCATGCTCACCCCCCACAACCTTATTTTGCAACTTCCTCAACTGTATTGCTACCCCATTATAAGTTTCAGCATTGGTCTGGAAATGTGAACACTGATTTCAAAGTACAATCCAGCAGTTTATTTTCTTTGTTGGTTTTAACCTCACTCTCTTTGGTTGGGTTGAATGATGAGTCAGTTAACAGCTCAGAACATGTAACAAAGATTTAGGTTGAACATGTACTGATATATTTTGCTATGGTTGAGGTAAAAGTGACATTAAATCACTCACTGGGAATTAGAGCTGATAGTTGTTCAGTATTCATAGATTGTGAATGACTTGTAAGAAACTAATTTATTATCCCTGCTTATGAGCAATATACCACTCAGGAGTTGCTTATGCATCTTGATACTTTTTTCATGTAAATCCATCTGAATCATTTATGAATATTGCCATTTTGTCAATGTCAAATATAGAGAGAAAAGGCAAAGTATTTATGCCTCTTAAAATATTTTTATTTACAATTCTCTTCTGTGGGATTTGTTTCTATTTCAAGCAATAAAGGCACAGATTATAAATGACATTTCATGTGTCTATGGCCATGGTAAGTCATCCCACCTTGTCCTTTTACTAACTAATCACCATCTCTATATGATCTCCTCCACAGTCCAGCCAAGTGGCACTGCACTTTCCTAATTCCATTCTAATCTCTCCAGTTGTGGCTGGATTATCACCTGCTCTTCCACTACCACAAGTGAAGTCTTCCCAAGGATTTCTCATCTACATGCCGCACTGCACTGGTATTGTTCATAATCACATCGTGCGTGCTGACAACACTCAGCTCTTTCTTAAAACCATCTCTACTAAATCTTCCATTCTTTCTGAATTGCCACAATTTTGACCTGACATCCAGTACAGAATAGGCTGAAACTTCCTCTCACTAAATACTGTACTTGGTTCCCTCTGCAAATTCCATTCTCTAGCCACAGGAATTCCACTGTTCTCCTTCCAAATCTGAAGTTGAACCAATCTGTAGGCAAAGCTTGATGGTAAATTTAATTTTGAAATAAGCTTGCAATCCTGTAACCACATCAACACAGAGGCTGCCTTTTCCTCCTGTGTAACACTGCCTACCTTCAACCTTGGCTCATTTTATCTGCAACTGAAATCCTCATCCACGCCTTTGTTACCTGCAGTTTAAACAATTTCAATGCTCTCCCTGCTTTCCTCCCAACCTTCACTCTCCATAAACCTGGGCTCATCCAAATCTATATCCTAATTTACACCAAAGTCCCATTCACTCTTTGCTCCCAGATCTACATTAAGTATCATTTTAGCATTGCCTCAAGCTAAAAACAATTTGATTCCTACTCCCTCCCTGACATCAGATGAAGGGATTTCTCAGTGAAATGTCATCCCTTATTGATGGTGGTATAAAGATCAGTCTTTAAATTGGGGTGGGTATTCCAGTTGATTTTTTTGATGATTTATGCCCTGGAGAAATGGTAACCACACCTAACCATATGAATAAAGTCTAAGCACCTTTTGCAGTGCTTACCTTCCCACCTCACATCCTTGGGATAATCATCTACAAACAAGAGTTCAGCTTCCATGCTTGTATTGAATTTGTCCAACACTTCCTTTCTATTGCTTCTTCTGATCCTTTGACTACATTTATATCCTCAAATATTCTATCCAATTACCTATCCTTGAGGAATCTTAACTTATTCCATTTCAGTAGCAGCAAGGCTAAAGCGATTGTTGTTGTCTCCTATCACAAACTCAGCTAAAAACTCAGTCCTTCAACCTTGAACACTTTCATGAATTGGATCAGATTGTTCAATGAATCAGTGCTTTGTCTGGCTGATCTCAGGAGAGGAGATTGGAGGCATAAAGTGAGACAAGGTTATGAAAGGATTTAAAGATGAGAACAAGAACATTAAACTTAAGGCATTGTAAAATGGGATATCTTTGTCAATTACTAAGGAACAGGAAGGTGGGCAGAGTTTAGGACAAGATGAATTTCATAGAGGATGGAAGAGCAATGAATACGTAAATATGGAGGTTGCAAAGGCATGAGTAAGGTGCAGAGCCAAAGGCAGATTATGAGGCAGGACTAAGCAGTTGTTACAATGAGGATAACGTGAGGTCTGATGCTCATCATCTTGCTTCTTGGTAATTGACAAAGGTGCCCCACTCTACAGTTCCTCATATTTAATGTTCTTGCTCTCATCCTTAAATCCTTCTGTGGTCTTTTCTCACTTTATGTCTCCAATGTCCTCACCTGACTTCTGCTTACATTGACTCAATTTCCAATGCTTTCTTTCCCATTTATCCTACAATTGGTACCAGAGCTTTCAGTTGCTTGGGTCATGCCTTCAAAATCCCCTCTCCAAGCCCCTATCCTTCTGCACTTTCTTTCTTCTTCAAGAGCTTCAGCTAAAGCCATAACCTTATCCAAAATGTCAGCTACTTCTTTTATTTCTGCAGTTCCTGAATCTGTGTCTGTTTTCGATATGCCAATCTGCAACTTTGTTATGTGAGGTGTGAATGTAACTTATTTTGCGCTCAGTTAGTCCCAAAACTGACTAGACGATGCTAGTTTTTAAAATATATAATAGTATGGTTAAAAAAAATGGAAACAAGAAAGAAACTGAAGCTTTTCCTTCATGGATGGCACAATAGAGGATGATCACTGTTGTATACAATGCCTGCATCAATATCATCAGAGCTTTGTGACGTTTAGCAGTTTTAAAATGTTGTGGGGCAGTGCTATTTTTGACACCATATGATAGTACTTGTACATTTTTTTTATTGAAACGGTTCTGTGCTGGAACACTTGAGATTTTTATCCACTGACCCAAAGTTTAGTGGACAGAATGCTAGGAACAGTCGCAAAGTGCACTTTACAATCATGGAGAATTTCACTGAAGAGTAATGCTATGTGGCTTCAGGGATCGGTGTGACCACAGACATTGTATACAGTAACATACAATTTATTCCATGTGGAACAATGTAACATTTGCTTCATTTGTCATTGCTTAGAGATGTCAGTAAACCATGGGGGGAAGTAGGGGAAGGGCATTAGATCCAGTAACACCTACATAGGCATATGACATCAAATGCAGCAGAATAAAACTACAAAACCACAATTTGCACTGGCTTCATTACAGGGAATTAGAAGCTGTTTTACTCTTCTGCAGTTATTTAGAAATCCCAATCCAATATAAGGTGTGCCGTATTTATTTTCATTCTTCAACTACATTTGAAGGCCTCATTGTAGAATAATATTTCCTAAATGTTGATAAAGGTAGATGTGTAAGTAAATACCGTGTCTTTGTTTCTCCTATACCTGGCAACATATTATACTGAGAAAAGTGGTGTAAGGAACAGCTGATACGAGGAGACATTCTGGGATGAAATGGATAGCATACCATCTTGTTCACTTGAGCAGGAAGCAATTCCTTGCCATTATTTGTCCTTTATCACAAAATCCATCATTGTAGCATATCAGTCAAATAATTTGGGAATGCTGTCTTCTGGGGCAGGGTCTAAGACTTTACTTTTAAATCTTAACAGCTTCAACATTTGACCTCTTATCCCAGATAATGAATAGAAAAGGGGCCCTTTTGTTACAAAAGAAAGGATAGCTGGGCATTAGAGAAAAATCAGCACATAAGTCTTGGGCTCCCTCCACAGTGCTGCCCTGAATTATTTCCTGGAAAAGGGTGACTGACACCAAGGGAGTGAGTACTCACAGATTTCAGGGACTGGTGAGAGTTCTTTTGTAAGATCTGCTTTCATTACATGAGGGGGGAAGGGGTGGCCTACGGACTTTGAGTAACGACAATTGTTGTTCACACCTTGAAATCTCTTTGATTACAGTGCTTCTCAAGGTCACTTGTGGCATTTGCTGTTCTGTGACCCCAATGGCCCTGACAGTTCTGCTCCAAGGACGACAGCTACCGCAGCGAGAAAAAAGACAGGCAAAGAGTAGAAACCTCTCAGGATCCTTGCTCAAATAAAAAAAACTCAATCCGCTGGGGGAAAGTGAGATGAGCAATCATCAAAGGCAGAGGCACACAGCATGACTGTCATGAGCCAAAAGTTACAATCACACACGGGCTGAAATTTCACTTCAAGCGCAAGCATTGCAGTAATTAAAAATGTGATTCCTGCTGATTTACCATCCAATTAGCAGCAAGTGTGCCTTGCTTTCATCCTCATCTCTCCGAGATAGCCCCCAACTTGAAAGTAAAGTCTGTCAATTTTTATTACTCCCTTCTATTTATTTGTATCATGTTTACTCTGCTTACTGAAGTGAATTTTCTGCTACAAGTCAGATGGGTTACAAGTCACAAAAAAAAGAGGTAAAACTGGAAATCAAAATGTGCTGCATCCAGATTTCTTGGCTTCCAAAACTAAGAATACTACATGAATGTGTGCACAATCATATCAATATTAAACTGAGACATTGCACAGAGGTACCATTTGCTTTTTAACTGCTTTTCTTGTAGAGTTTGTTTATCTAGATCTTTAAGTTCTCCTAGTTTTTTCCTATTCATATCAATGGATATCTTTCAGACTTCCTTATTATTGCACTAAATTATGCACTTCTGTAGCATTCTCTAAGTGAAAGAACAGGATTCATTGCAGTCTATATTTCACCAGTGTAAGACTTCAATCAGAGTGTGGAAATTCCAGCTGAGAAAAATACATCAGTTCAAATCATACAGTCAAGGCATTAGCTGCACAATTATTATCTCCATGAACAGACCATTGTCCATTGTACTCTTCCTGCTGTAATAGTCAAAGCCTATTATTCATACTTAATAATTTCATAACCATGTTAAATATTTATGCATTGCAGCATTTTCAGTTACCATGGAAAACATCCATTTTAATTACATGGCATATCATATATTTGTTATGTGAATAAACCCTTGCCTACCCAAAATTACTTACCATAAAAATTCAGATTACTATAGTGCCTTAAAGTGGTCTGCAATATGTGAAACTATTATGGGATAGATTTCAAAACTAAATTTGTTGATAATAATATACAACTCAATATATGCATCCTTAATTATTATTATAAAATTACCGGATCTCCTGTGGTGTTGCTGATGGGTAGTCCGGGACCTGCAGTCTTGTTTTTGATGTCTAGCCCAATTCTATTGATGTCAAAGCAAAACAGCAGTTTGTAAGCTGGAAAATTTACAGGAGCAAATTTTCAAAACCAGCAAAAGGTAAAAATACCACTCACTTTATTCGCACTGGAAGTTTTGCTAATACCTATCACTTCCCAAAACTTTTTAAGCTTCAGCTATTCATTTCTGCTTAAAATCATTCCCTCTGTAATGGACATTTTGCTCAACCCCCACAGAAGATTAATAATATTTATCCAAGAGGAAATTACTTTTTTATTTGCATATTCATCCTGCAACTCTGCTCAAACCTTTTCTTCTGAAACTGCTATTTATCTTAATCATTAAATTACTTTCTCATCATGAATACAGCCTTTGCTCGGTGTATTGATGCATTAGGAAGGCTTATTCTATGCTTAAGTCCCCAATGTCTAAGACACATCACTTAAGAGAGGAGCAGCAATAGGTTTCAGTGCATGGATGTGGGACTAGAACTCCAGTGTAGGAACAGGCTAGCACAGGCAAGAAAAGCAGAATTCTTTTCCAAAAACTCACTGGTCACTTTAAAGTATTTTTGTAAGAATTTCTGGCAAATTCATGATTCCTTTTAACTGAAACCAGCTTTTTTTATCTGCAGAATCTGTTCAAACTAAATTTAAAATTTTGAGCCAAAACAGTGAGATTTTAGCTCACATTCTCTGGGTTATTGTTGCAGGCCTCTGGCTTACTCAAATTAGTAATCATTGATTGATAACTTTTGTTGTCCATCAAATAAATGGAATTGATATTAAGTGGATTATTGTAGCTAAATAGTATAATTAATGAGACCTCAGGTACAAGGCAGACTTGATTCTTTATGTTGACACAGATGTAGAGAGAGATGGAAAAGCACAGAGGCAGAGGAAGGGAATTCTAGAGCTCAGGGCCCAGGCAGCAATAGTTACAGGCAGTGTGCAGGCAAAGGAATTGGAGGGTGTACAAGAGACCAGAAATGGAAAGCCATATGCTTTACTCTCTGTTTAATTTGTGCATCTGGGAGGATTTGCACCAGAATCTTGTATGGAATTTGAGAGAAACTCCATTACTCAGAATGCAGAACTAGCTAGCACATGGAGTGGTTGATTTAGGAGGAAGCTTTAAAAATACAAGAGGGAGAAACGAATGAACAGTATTGGTGATATCGTTAGATGAAGTAAGGTGGAAGGATATTCATGCTGAGCATAAACACTGGGAACTAGTTGGGACACCTGGCTTTTATGTTTGCTCTAAATTCTATACAAACTAGGAGCAGGAGTCAGCCACTTAGCTCTACAATGCTTAATGTTTCTGCTTGGTTTTGAACTGGGGACCTTTCATGTATTAGACAAACAGGATATCTATACACTAAAGAAACCAGCACATATTTGCATTGTGTATGCTTCTGTTAAAAAATGGCTATATCAGTCAATCACTGCTTTTTGCCTGAATTAAACTTGGACATGATGTTTATGTGGAATTATAAATTCCTATGAATGTGATACATTCAAGACTTATCCACATAGGTTAAATGGGAATCTTTCTGAGGAGCACACTCTGGAATATTGGAAAATAAACTGCATTTCTTTATATAGATCCAACCTAATTCACACATTTTTTGGGTGTTCACTGTGTCCCCAGTTATCCAACTAGCTAAGTGTGGACTCAGAAAAACCTCTTGTAACTCTTTCACATTTACAATCACATTCATGTTCATGTTCATGTTCATTCATGAGCTTCCTGGAACGAGGAGAGTTGAATGATCCAGGTTTGGAATGACACATTGGTGGATCTTTGTGAAAATCCATATGTATAAATTGGGACCAATAGCTGTTCATTTAGATTCATGATCTTTTAGAATTAATCAGATATTTGATTGCTTCAAAACTCTAGCAAAATTGCAATTCCTTAACCAATTCAAATGTCAAGAGAAAAATGCTTGAGAAAGCATCTCATAAAATACCGAATTATTCTACCCTTTGGGCTAAATGAACATCTTCAGAAGACTGGCCCCAGTCAATCAAAAACTGGGAAGAAAATTAAAATGCAATGAAAATTACCATTTGTGTGTATTTTGTGATACTTATAATTTAATTGGGATAATTTGATATAACTTAAAGTCTTTGACCTAAAATATTAGCTCTGTTTCTCTTTCCACAGATGCTGTCTGACCTTTTTCCAGCATGTTCTGTTTTTTTTTAACTTGGCATTACATTGGCTGCTATTTAAGCCAACTAGAAAGCCAACAAATGTATCGATCCAGACGTGATAATTACTTCAATATGTTATTCACATTCTATAGGAATGCCAGGTAAGAGGTTGTCCAGCCCTTGATGGAACCAGACAGAGGTTTGGCTGGAAAAAGTATTAATCAAGGTGCTGATTATACAATTAGTTTTTACAATAAGACTGTTGTTTAGGAAGCCCACTTATAAGTTGGCTAATCAATAAACTAGTCGATGAACAACTCTAATTAAGGAGCCTTTAACTAGAAACCAACTTAACCAATTTATCCCTTGATTACAATCCAAATTAGTTCTACTGAGTTACACAAAATCCAATTGCTCATTGCATTTCTGAATTTCAAAGCCTTTCTAAATTGGTTAGTTGTTTCCAGAGATCAGTAAATAGTTTTTGTGTAAGTTATTAATAAATATTATCATTAAAAATTCTATTTAATTATTTGATACATAATTGTTTTGTACTGAAGAATTTTTGGTAATGTATTCTGTGGGGAAGATTTTTGCTAATCTGTCTGGAGCAGTTTTGCTGCATCTTCTTTCCAGAACATTTTGCTGGTACATAGGAGCAACAGGTTGAAACCAAGCTCCATAACTTTTTAAAAGAATTGGGCAGAGTGGGTGAGCTAAATGGGCTTCTTCTGCACTGTGTTATTCTCCGATTCTCTGATTCTAAGACTCCCTGCTTCAATATCTTTTATGAAATGGAAAAAAAATGTGCTTATTATAGAAGCAGCAAGATCACATTGGGATAACGTTGACGATAACCTTGCACCACCAGTAACTCAGCTAATAACCCAAAGATTGATCTGAGTTTGAGCCATTGTTGAGACTCAAAACCTTGAATCAAATATCTCAATAACACTTGGATGATCCTAAAATGCTATTTTGATTTGAAAGATATCAAAAAGTCAAGACATAGACAAATGCTTGCACAAGCTAACTGTTTAGAAGTATTTCCTCATTAAGTGGGGCAAGTAAAATCTTATCCACCTTGAGTTTTCTCAAGTTAGTTCAGCTGTGCCGAGAATTATTATAGTTAAATTAAAAGAGAAAATTTTACCTGGCTGGATTTCAGAACATTTTAGATTCAATGTGTCTGTATTGTGGTTAGAAAAATCAAAACTCATGTGGAAAGAATATAGTCAAGTTCATTCCAAACACCCTTAAGACAGAATTATTAATTGGATAAATGTATTTGGGGTGTTACCTAACTCATTTCATTGTGGTTGTGGATTTAGGTCTCGTCTGTACCTGCTACAACTGATTCTGCAAGTTCCCCAGACTTTCTGGTGATTTCTATTTCTCCAAAGGAAGGAATAATCAGAAAAATTTACTTCAATGTGCTGCAGCTTGTCATGGCCTGAGTAGAATTAGTTTTTTTTATTTCGTCATTCAAGGGATGTGTATGTTATTGCCAAGGTCGGCATGTATTCCCCATCCCTAATTGTCCATTGATTTTATTGGCTTGAATTAAGGGTCAATCAAATTGGTGGATTTAGACCTTTACCTAGGTAAGGATTTCCTTCTCTAAAAGACATCAGTGAAACAACTGGATCTTTCGCATTAACTGTGACTGGAATGTGGAACAGATTTTAATTTGATTATATTGAATTTATGTTGAATTAATTTCAGACAGTTCTTCCTGACCAGTTACTATATAGACCTTTGTTTGGGAAGAAATATGTAGGAGGGTGTAAATATTTATTTAATTGGGATATTTTCCCTCTGTTGAGTCCCATGAGCCTTCTGGGTGGGAGGGAATATTGCTCTGAGGTTGTTGTCAATCCCACAGTAAGGTTGAATCTTTTTGGACTTTCCTCCTGCCTCTGTATGGATTTGCAAAGCATTCACTTGATTCTTTCTTGTACTGGCACAATTCAAATCAAGAGCTCACTATCCTGATGATGATACTAGTGAGCAACGCCTCCTAGAAAGCAACAGTGCTGTATGTGGATGTTAATAAAAGTTTCAATATAAGTTTATTAAACTAAATGTGGTAATGACAAAGAATTAGGATTTTAGACAATAGTGTCATCAAATAGAAGTGGTGTAAAATGGAATGGGTAGTGGAATCCTCTACTGATCCCTCAGTTTTTAATCAGACTGGGCCTCTCTCCTGGAATGGCCACTGTACACGAGGATAAAGTGAATCACAATCCATCACTATACTTTCTTAACCAATCTTTTCAGTCACAAAAGAATGCAAATGTCAAGTGATGAAATTCAACATGGACACAAAACAGATGGTTTTGCATCTGCCGCCCACTGTACTCCTGCTCCTTGTGCTTTTACATGTACTGTCAGCAACTGAATTAATTGCCATTGAGAATTTCTGCTTGTTTTCAGGGCAATAGGAAGGCTTTAAAAATTTAGCTGGTCTTTTTAAGCACATGAAAGCTGAACTGAAACACTACAATAAATTTTGAATATAAATTTAAAAAATATTTACTTACAAACCCCAACCCAACCAAAAATAATTCAATATATGTTATAAAAGGCACAGTCAGTGGTTTAAAATTAAGCTATTCAAAGATACTAGATTGATAATGTGGTTAAAATGTTTAATTTTTATAAGCCTATTTTCAACTGCATTAATGAAATACACCAAATTACATCAAAGATTGAATTTAAAGCAAATTTATAGAAACTGTTTTGAAACATTGCATTTGCTCAGAGCAGATTTTGCATTCAGCAACATGAATATAAACTCGAGGGAAAAGAATTACAAAATTAGCATAATTTTGGCTGCTGTTGTGCTGATTTTGCCAATTGCAAGTGACGTACAGTTAGGACAGCAGTGGCTAACAGGCGTGTTCTGGACTGGAGGAATTTAAAAGATACTGTCCCATGGGGCTCACTTTGGTATCATTGTTCCTCTTGCCATACACGTATCAATGATTGGACTTGGTTACCATAAAACTGGCAGAGGAGACAAAAGATAGAAGTCAGGAGAACTGTTAGGACCCTTTTGTGGGATTTCAGTAGGATGGATATGTTTGCGGATTGGAAAGGTAAATACTGAAAGAGATTTGATAAGAAACATGACAGATTACACTTTATGAGGAAGCATAGTGTGTGAGGATGTATATTGAATGGTAACACTGTAAGGGAAACTGGAGAAAAGAGATTGGTGCACTAAACATGTATGGTGCTAATGTCCACTTGAATCTCCCCAAAATACTGTATTTGTGTAAATGGACAAAAAGAGGTTAAAAGAAGCAGTGTGTAGATTTGCACACAGAATCATGTACTAAAATGGGACCTGTGTAGTTCATATTGAAAGCTGCCCTCCTGACTTCTGGGAATTGGTTTGGTGCTTAATGAAGCCTTTTCGTGGTAACCAGAGAGAAAGCTCCCATTAAGGAAGGGGAAACTATGGGGAATGCCACCCTCCATTGTGTCTAGCCACCCATCACAGTCTTGTGGATTGATTGACACTGGTGTCAGAAGTGAACCCCAAGCCACCCCCTGGTGTGAGACAAACAAGGAACCAGTGATTGCAACATGTAGCTCAGAAGTGAGCTGGAAAAGGTGGTTAGAGAAGAGAGCACCAGTGAAGTAATTTATATAGTGCTGAACATTGAAAGGTGAGGCTGGTGAATGCCACATATAAGACATTGATATGACAGTGTGCATTCCTGGATTTTCTGAGTGAAGAGTGAAGGTTTACAGTTGTACACAGAAGGAAACATACTCTGTATGACCTGTGACACTAATGGATGCATTTCTATTGCCAGGAAAATGTCTGCCACGCTAAGATAAACCATACACAGAGATGCCCAAACTAATTTTCCAATGTGAATGGTTTCACCAGGACGTCATCTCCAGCACAACCTAACTCAGGTATCGCTGCTTTGATGCAAAATTTATTCATAAAAAGCTGAATAAATGTATCCAATTCCTTGTTCACAGTTCTTAAAAAGTGGGAGCACAGTTTCAAAAAAATGAAGTCCTGTGTTTTAGAAGTGAGCACAGTGAATATACTGAATACCAATAGCAATGTGTTAAACCTACGTAATTCTTTGGGTGAGCTTTGGTTAGAATATTGTGTCCAGACTTGAGCACTTCCTTTTATAAGGATGTCAAGGCTATGGAAAGGATTTATTTAGAATATATGAGTGGTCAGCAAAGGAAGAAGAATAGGCCTTTCTGCATCCCGATCATGGCTGGACTGTTTTATAACTCCACAGTTCCATTTTCCTTGACACCATTCCCTGTCATAAACTGACATTAATATTAAAAATTTCAGTTGACATGGAATCCACATGGTCATATGGAAGCAGGTTCCATATTTTCACCTGCCTGAAAGGGTGGTACAGTTAGAAAACCTTTAAACAGTGCTTGGATGTGTACTTAAAGAGTCAATGATCAGCATAGCCACAGACCTGGTGCTGGGAAATGGGATTAAGTTGGGTCCAGAAACAAAACACTGAAGGAACTCAGCGGGTCAGGCAGCATCTGTGGAGGGAAATGGACAGTTGACATTTCGGGTCAAGACCCTTCATCTGGATGGAGGTTGTGTCGTTCTTTTACAACTAATAATAACACAATAGGCTGGCAGGCCTCCTTCTGTGTCATAAATTTTCTGTGATTCTCTGACTTTGAAATAAGGGAAGAGTTAAAATTGGCAGCAAAGTTGATTAGATTTTCCAATTCAGGGCAAGCACCAACTTGAAGATGGGGACCAGGATAACACTGAAAGGTAGAATTTTCCACACATTCCACAAAGAGAAGGGGATAGCGCAACTCAATGGATTCCTACAACAACACTACTTATGTAGAAGAAATGGGTGGAGTCAAATAAGAATCTGTTTAATATGAAAACAAGTTCTGACAGGTAGAGCAGGACGGTGGTGGAGGGGGACTGGTTGCACCTCCCATTCTCAGAGGAAGAAATGGGCCTTCAGGCTGTCTAGTGGGAGCTGGAGGTGGAGCAAGATTGGAAATCCATGGTGAAAATGAGATAGTTTGGATGAGGAAATTGAAGAGACAGAAAGCGCTAGATGTGGTATGGATGTGGGTGGGGAAAAAATTGCACCAGAGATGAAATAAAGTCAACACAGGAAGAAACAAGTTCTGTGGGGCAAGAACAAGCCAAAACGACAGGCTAATTGGCAATGTTGCTTGTAGATTTCAGGGAGTAGGCAGAAGTGGCTTTGTTTGCTTTTTTTTGGAAGAAAGTAGACCTGGGTGATACAGAACCAGTTTATACCCCCAGGAGGCAACAACTCCACTTGCCAGAAAAAGACCAAGTGTACAAAAAATGCTAAGACTACCTTCTGATTTCAAGAGATACAAAAAGGTAACAAAACAGGCAGTAGGAGGTACAACAAGAGGGCATGAAAAGAAACTTGCAAAAGAAATGAAAAAGATCAACAATTTTTCAGCATTAAATCAGAGAAACGGTGATTTAAAAGTATAGGGCTCCTTGAAAGCTGATAGCAGTCTCAATGAAAATAAGGATAAAGCAGACATGCATTTGCAGTATTAGAAGAGAACACCATGCCAAACCTACCAAAGAAAGTAATATTGGATCAGGGATGGGAACTCACCATATTTCACACAAAGGAAGTAATGGTAATGAAGTTATGCCATCATTGGGCGACAAATCCCAGGACCAAGTGGCTTCCAACCCAAGATTTTAAAGGAGATTAGCAGAAAATTGATGATAATACCTATAACCTTTAAAGCTCTTTTGGGTCGGGAGTCATCCCTGAGATTGGAAAATTGCATGTGCTCTGTACAAAAGTGACAGAGAGAAACCAGGCGATAAAAAGCAGCATGTTAAGCAGTGTGGATGGAACCATTAGATTATAAAGGTTAATAACTTAAATCAGTGTACAATACTGTGGCAAGTGGAATTCAGTGTAGACAAATGTAGGGTCATCAACTTAAATGTAGTAAGGATGAAGAGGTTAAATCTTAACTAGTTCAAACCGAATTAGGAGTCATTAGAATGTCATGGACAGGTACAGAGGCTAATGGAATGCTGGTTTTTATATCTGGGACACGAGAGGCAGAAGTTATTGTTTGGCAATGCAAAATCCTGGTTAGGCAACACCAAATGTATTCTGAGCCATTCTGTGCACTACATCCTAAGATGAGGGCATGAACTTGCAAAACAAATAAAAAAATCAACATTGGAATATGCTGGAAGAGGTGCAGTGCAAATTTACTCAGGTAACACTTAGACTGCAAGAGTTCAACTGCAAGGAGATTTTCACAAGCTAGGGTGGTATACCCTGGAATTTTGAAACGTAACCACTAACAGGAACAGAGGGCTAGAGTCCCAACTTCAATGAATTTTTCAAGGAAGATGTTAAAAGGAATTCATAGGGTAAAGACAGAGAAACTATTTCTGCCAATTGCAAGGTCCAGAACTAGGGACATTAGAGCCAGGCCTTCCAAATGGGAAACATTTCTATGTGCAGAAGTTGTAGAAAGCTAGAACTCTTGTCTGCAAACACCAGTCATTGGTAGACCAATTATGAATTTTAAATTTAAGATTTTGATGACTGAAGGTATGAAAGGATATAAATAAGAACAGGTTAAATGGTGGGACAGGCTGGAGGGTCCTGGCCCACCTTCCAATGAACAGTTATTCCACCTCTTAAGTAACTATAAGAGTTCGGGTAGGGTGTTTTGTTGTTGGTCATCCTTAAAATTTAGTTTCTGGTTTCATGATTCTTTAGGGCTGGAACTAGCTGGAAACAGCAGAAGTTTCTCTGTATAAAGCATCACCAAGTTGGGTTCCTGTACAAACATGAATCTTGGACTTGCTGGCTGCTCTTCACTGGTGATTTCCCCACATGCAATGACATTGCTCAAAGGCAATTCCCTAGCACTTTTGCTGGGGAGTCTGCCTGCTGAATCCATGCCAGGTTAGGCCTGATGCTGAGAGAGAGAAAGGCTGAAAGGGACCGATATAATTATTGGATAATGCACTTTTATTTGAATGAATTGAGTTTACTCAAAATGCTTTTGCAATTTAACTATTTAAATTATGTAAAATTTGTTAGTTTTAAAGCAATGTTTAGATTATTTCATTGATTCTTTATTGTTTTTTTTAATGATTTCAGTATGTGCTTTACATTCAAAGTTTTCAATATGTTTAAGTATTGGCAAAACTAGCAGTACAGCTTAGTTCGCTGCCCATATGATACCAGTGTGTCATGTAAGGTCCTGCCTCCACAAAGGGCCTTGCTGCTTTAGCATTAGGAATGTTTTGGAGAGCAAGCTCAGAATGATGGACATACAAAAGATGAAGTTCATCCTCACCACAAGGTCTGCACGTGTACAGGCGACTTGTCACTGACAGTACATTCTGGCCCAGTTCCTCTGTAAATAAACTGAGGGTTTTTCTCTTGATTCTTATTTCCTCAAAAATAACCACCAAAATGTCAATGGTATTTCCACCACACTTGCCTTTGATAGTGTATATGGAACAAAACTCAAATGTGACACTAATTAAGCAGGCTCTGTACCTATCTTTTGATAGAACAAATAACTTTTCTAAGAACAATACACTGTCCACTTCACAATTACTCAATCTGCGCAGGTGGTAAATCATTTTTTGGAAATCATGGATCTCATTGAGAAAACATACCCAATTTATTTTTAGGTAGATCTGATACATTCAATTTTAAATGTGCCCATTTCCTATAGTATACATAACTCAACATAGAACATAGATCAGTACAGCACAGGAACAGGCCCTTTAGCCCATGATGTTGTGCCAAATTAATTAAACTAGTAATTAACTGCATAACTAAACTAATTCCTTCTATCTTCTTGTTTTAAAAATTGCAGTCAGTTGATTTCTTATATTTACTGGGTTTGAGTCTTGATATCTGAAACTTCCTCACAAACCACAATATGTTAACTAACTGGTTCTGGGCAGGGATGTGATAGTCACAGAACCCACAAGTTTAGATATGTGGCTAACTTTAAAACTCCAGCATTTCTTCCATTGGCAGTTCTGTCCTAAAATGACAATTGAGCCTTTATGGATGTCAAAGGGTCCAATTCTGTGCAATAAAAGAGCTCTGTTGTTTCTGCCAACTCCTTTAGTTTCTAACCGTGCTCATCTTTCACTTTTCAGCTCTGCCTGAGGTTTAAACCTGAAATATAAATCTTGTTGCAGATTCTGACGAACCTGTTGCAGCATTCTCTGCTTTTGTTCCTGATTTCCAACAATTGATTTTTGTTTTCATTTTTTCTCTTTAATTCACTTCAGTAAAACTCTGATTAACCATTATCGGACTATTCAGAAATCCCTATGTTTGGCATCTGGCTCACCGGGTGAGGTTTTCCACACTTCCTTTAAACACACTGAGGCCTCAGTTCCTGCCCTCCTTTGAAACTCACTGGGGCTTTGGTTTCTGTGTTCCCTAGAAGTTCACTGGGGCCCCAGTTCCTGCACATCCTTTAAACTTCTCTGGAAAATTTATTATCATATTGTGCAACATCTAAAAGAATTGAAGTGTGTTGCAGAGTAGCATCCAATAGTTTGGAAAATCTGCCAGTCCAGCGCCACCAAAATCCTGAGTGCGCCTGATTATCGGAGTTTTGCAGTAGTCACTGACATAACCACAGGACATCTAATGATGTGATCAAATACTATGCAAACCACCTTTGCCAGTTGTTGGTCTGCTGTGTGTGTCAACAAACAAAGTATTTCTAGCAGGTTAAGTAAGATTACAGATACCTGCTTGTGAATGTCAGGAGTCATCTGTCTTGGTTGTTATTAAGTCCTGTCTGCAATTTACATAATTACCTTGTTAATGTCAAAACTGAGTTATCACATTAATATAAATATAGCACTTAGCTTAAGTTTTATTTGAAGAAAATAGCTATTTCATCTAGTTGCTATTTTCTAAATAGTGTAGCGGCTGCTACTGCGATGTGAGAGCAAGACACTAGTCGGTGGGCTGCAGAACAAAAACTGATTTATTTTCCTGCCTTGTGCGGGCCTTTTAAGAGGAACGGTTCCCACCCACCGAAAACGGAAATGACGTATGCGCTACGTCGTCAAACATTTCCGGCGCACGGGTTCTCCCCGTTGCTCGGGGAAGATGAAGGCCCAATGCCACCTTGGGCCTCGCCGCTCTGATGACATGCGACCCGACCGCCGAGCCTGTTCGCTTGCTTGGACGGTGAGTCGCTACACAACTCCCCCCCCAGAACCGGCGATACGGTCCCCAAGGTTTGTGGGCTGTGCTAGCCGTTGCTTAGGAGGTCGGCCTCTGCATCGCAGTGTTGGGATCTCGACCGGTTGTTGTAGATCTAAGTGGGCCAGTTTGAGGTGGTCCATCGTGAAGACCTCCTCCTTGCCTCCAGTGTCCAAAATAAAAGTGGACCCATTATTCCTGATGACCCGGAACGGCCCCTTGTATAGTCGTTGCAATGGTGCCCAGGGTGTGCCCCTGCGAGCGAAAATGAACTTACAGTCTCGTAGTTCCTTGGGCTCACAGGGTGGGGCTTGACCATGCGGTGAAGTGGGAATCGGTGCCAAGCTGCCGAGCCTCTCGCGCAGTCTTTCCAGGACTGCTGTGGGTTGTTCCTCTTGGCCCCGAAGGGCGGGTATGAAATCCCCTGGGATGATCAGGGCGCCCCATACACGAGTTCAGCTGACGAAACGTGGAGATCTTCCTTGGGGGCAGTGCGTATGCTGAACAGGACCCAAGGCAGTTCATCGACCCAGTTAGGACCCTTCAGGGGGGCCATCAGGGCTGATTTCAGATGGCGGTGGAAAAGTTCCACCAACCCGTTTGATTGAGGATGGTAGGCCGTGGTGGTGTGCAGCTGCGTCCCTAGCATGTTCGCTAATGCAGACCAGAGGCTGGAGGTAAACTGGGTGCCCCTATCTGAAGTGATGTGGGCCGGAACACCGAAATGTGAGATCCAAGTTGTGAGCAGCGCCCAGGCGCAGGAATCAGTCGTGATGTCGGATAGAGGGGTTGCCTCTGGCCACCTCGTGAACCGGTCCACGATGGTAAGGAGGTACCTGGCTCCTCTTGAAACTGGCAGGGGACCAACGAGGTCGACATGGATGTGGTCGAACCTTCTATGGGTAGGCTCGAACTGCTGTGGCGGGACCTTGATGTGTCATTGGATTTTTGATGTCTGGCAGTGCGGACAAGTCCTGGCCCACTCACTGACCTGTTTGTGCAGGCCATGCCAGACGAACTTGCTGGTGACCAGTCGAACAGTTGATCTGATGGATGGATGGGCCAACCCGTGTACCGAGTCGAAACCACGTTTCCGCCAGGCTGCAGGATCTATAGGGCGGGGCTGACCTGTTGCGATGTCGCAAAGGAGGGTCTGCTGACCTGGACCGACTAAGAAACCTTGGAGCTGCAGGCCTGAGACTGCGGTTCTGTAGCTGGGCAGCTCGTCGTTGGCTTGCTGTGCATCAGCCAGGGCCGTGTAGTCAATACCCAGGGACAGGCTGTGGATGGTCGGTCTGGAAAGCTCGTCAGCAACGACATTGTCCTTTCCGGAGACATGTTGGATATCTGTTGTGAATTTGGAAATGTAGGACAGATGTTGCTGCTGACGAGCTGACCAGGGATCGGAGACCTTGGAGAAGGCGAAGGACAAAGGCTTATGGTCAGAGAAAGCGGTGAAAGGCCTGCCTTCTAAAAAGTACTGGAAATGCCAGACCGCCAGGTACAGCACTAGAAGTTCCCATTCAAAAGCGCTGTATTTCAGTTCGGGTGGTCTAAGGCGCCTGCTGAAAAATGCCAAGGGTTGCCAACGGCCTTCGATTAGTTGTTCCAGTACTCCACCAACCGCGGTGTTGGATGCGTCCACCGTGAGGGTGGTTGGGACGTCTGTCCTAGGGTGTACCAGCGTCGTGGTGTCTGCCAGGGCCTCCTTGGCCTTAACGAAGGCAGCCGCAGCCTCGTCGTTCGAGGTGATGTCCTTGCCTTTACCAGACATCAGCGAGAACAAAGGGCGCATGATACGGGCTGCTGCAGGGATGAACTGATGGTAAAAGTTGACCATCCCCAGGAATTCCTGCAGGCCTTTGACCGTGTTGGGACGGGCTAAATGGTGGATAGCGTCTACCTTGGCGGGTAGGGGTGTTGCTCCTTCGCTGGTGATTTTGTGGCCGAGGAAACTGATAGAGTCAAGTCCAAATTGGCACTTGGCCAGGTTGATAGTGAGGCCAAAATCACGGAGACGGGAGTACAGTTGGCGGAGGTGGGAAAGGTGTTCTTGGCGGTCATGGCTGGTGATTAGTATGTCATCTAAGTAAATGAACATGAAGTCCAGGTCTTGGCCTACCGCGTCCATCAGCCGCTGGAAGGTCTGCGCGGCGTTCTTAAGGCTGAACGGCATTTGAAGGAATTCGAAGAGGCCGAATGGAGTGATAAGCACAGTTTTGGGGATGTCGTCAGGGTGGACCGGGATTTGGTGGTATCCCCGTATGAGGTCCACCTTGGAGAAGATGTGGGCCCTGTGTGGGTTCGCCGCGAAGTCCTGGATGTGAGGGACGGGGTAGCAGTCTGGGGTGGTGGCGTCATTCAGCCTGCGGTAGTCGCCGCAGGGCCTCCACCCGCCGGTGGCTTTGGGGACCATGTGCAGGGGGAGGCCCAGGGGCTGTCTGACCTGCAAATGATCCCCAGCTCCTCCATGTGGCTGAACTCTTCCTTTGCCAGGCGGAGCTTGTCTGGAGGTAGTCATCGTGGTCGGGCATGAAGGGGTGGCCCTGTGGTAATGATGTGGTGCTGCACCCTGTGTTTGGGCATCGAATTTGTAAACTGAGGTGCCAAAACCGATGGGAACTCAGCTAAGAGCTTGGTGAACTCGTTGCCAGACAGGGAAATAGAGTCCAGGCGCGGGGCTGGTGGTCTGGCTTCTCCCGGGGGTAGGTTTGGAAAGTTCTGGAGTGCACTAGCCGCTTCCCTTGCAGGTCAACTAACAGGCTGTGGGCCCGAAGGAAATCGGCTCCCAGGAGTGGCCAGGTGACGGTGGCAAGGGTAAAGTTCCAGGTAAAACGGCTGTCGCCAAATTGTAATTGAAGTGTATGGGTACCGAAAGTACGTATCGTTGAGCCGTTTGCGGCATTGAGTACAGGACCTTGTTGCCTGTTATGAGTGTCGCGGCCAGTCGGGGGGTAAAATACTGACCTCTGCTCCAGTATCGACAAGGAAACAACGCCCGGACTGCTTGTCCCGAAACGAATAGGAGGCTGTGTTGGCAGCCAGCTGCCGTAGCCATCAGCGGCGGCTGGCCCCGGCGTTTCCCTGAAACTTGTAGGGTGGGCGGCATCGATGGGCCTCCGCGCCCCACCTCTGATGGTAGAAACACAGCTGGTCGCCAGTGTCGTCGTCTGTGTTCCTGGGGTGTGGTCACTTGGTTGCTGGGACTGGTTTAGGTAGGCATTGGGCTTGCGGCCTGGCGATTTGGCCAACGGACGACCCCGCTCTCACGTTTGGCCTTCCACAGGACATCTGCCCGGGGCAGCTACCTCACGTGGGTTGCTGAAATCGGCGTCGGCCAACAGCGGGTGAATGTCATCGGGTAGTTGTTCGAGGAAGGCCTGTTCGAACATTAGGCAAGGCTTGTGTCCCTCAGCCAAGGCCAGCTCCTCGTTCATTAGGGCCGATGGGGATCTGTCCCCCAGGCCATCGAGATGAAGCAGGCAGGCGGCGTGCTCGCGACGGGAGAGGCTGAAGGTCCGAATAAGAAGGTCTTTGAAAGCCGGTCCTTATCCTCCTCCGGAGGAGACTGGATGAAGTCTCCGATCTGGGCGGCTGTCTCCTGGTCCTGAGAGCTGACCACATGGTAGTACTTTGTGGAGTTGGAGGTGATCTGCCAAAGTTGGAACTGTGCTTCAGCCTGGTCAAACCAGACGCTGAGCCGAAGCGTCCAAAAGGTGGGCAGCTTGAGTGCCATTGCGTTGGCGGCTGCATTGTTGTCCATTGTGCGGGTCCAAAATCAGTTTGGACCGTCGGGGTCACCAATGTAGTGGCTGCTACCGCAATGTGAGAACAAGACACTAGTCGGTGGGCTGCAGAACAAAAACTGATTTACTTTCCCGTCTTGTGGGGGCCTTTTAAGAGGAACGGTTCCCGCCCACCAAAAACGGAAATGGCGTATGCGCTATGTCATCAAACTTTTCCTGCGCATGGGTTCTCCCCGTCGCTCGGGGAAGACGAAGGCCCAACGCCATCTTGGGCCTCGCCGCACCGACGACGCGCGACCTGACCGCCGAGCCGGTTGGCTTGCTCGGACGGTGAGTCCTACAATAGTTTTATTCATATATTTTAAATTGGCTTCAATGTGGTCTCCCGGACTGGTTTCAACTGCCTAAAGGGAAGAGAGAGGAATTTTCTGGACTTTTTCCTCTTAAATTGACCAGGATTGTTAACCTGCCTTCCACGGCTCTTAGCCGGTAGGGAATCACTGTGGTGTGGCACATAAACTATTGCACCAAGTGATAAATGCTGGATGGGCTTGTTGGTTGGTTCCTGTTCAACAACTTTTCAATGTTTGTTTTGTGTCAACAGTCTACTTTGCATTTCCATTCCCTTGTGTAGATGGGGTGGGGAGGTGGGAGTGGGTGGAAGGCAGGGTCCCTCCAATCACCTGTTTATGACATATGCAAACACTTTCAATCAATAACATTTAGGGTCCACATGAACCTGCCTCCAAAAGCCAGCAAAGTTAAAGTCCTACATACTTTAGGTATGGCATTCAGATAAAATTAGCATGACTTAACAATATGCAAATTCTTGGTCTTGACTCAAAGCTAATACTTTGGTCTCTTTGCCAGCATGTCATTAATTCACCATCTTTCCAGAGATCAGACATTCCTTGCAAATCAGAGGGAAGCTGAAAGGTAGAAATTTGTAGCCTAGAAACAGTCACTGGGATTTTGGTGCCCAAACACCCTTGCCTATTGAGTGGAATGCAAGCATCCCATGTCAGCAGTGATGGCTCTGTGCAGCTTGTGTTAGCTGGAGAACCATGAGGGCACTGATGTAGATGCAGCATTGAGAGGGCAAACACTGTTACCCTGAGGGACAATGACATTCTCAGGCCTCTGTTGAGCCACTGTCAATCATCCAGTAGCCCACTGGGGTGCAGTGATGCCCTTATTGGCTCTGGCAACAATAGTGTCTGGACACATATTGGCTGCTCTCTGAGAGACAGAAGAATAGTGGCTCTGCCTATTCTACAATGCAAAGTAGGGCATTTGCCATTGCAAGCCATACTGTGATTGTTTCCACAAGGAGCTGACTTCCACTTTCATGTTGAAAAGAATGGTCTCAAGCTTCCATTCAAAGCTGAGTTCATGATATGGGGCAATGTGCTTTGCTGCAGGTCTCTGGAATGGGAAAGGCTAAATGGTGTTGTTATGTTGTGGGGAAATAGGCGGAAGCTATTGTGGGATGAGAGAGATGTGGGAGAAGGTAAAAAGAAGGATTAGATATGAATATACTGTCATGTGATCCCTCATCCTCTGCTGCCTACTGGGTCTTTGACAGCAGAGCCCATGATTGCCAGCATCGTCTCAGACTCTTTGATAATGAGCAATCTTTGCCTGCAAGTAAGCATGTTGCAATGTGTATGTATGATTTGCCTGTCATGGTTAATCAGCTTGAAATGTGTGTAAGATTTTGGATATGTAAGTGAGTTTTGGAGTAGTAATTATGTAAGTGTAATAGTTGATAAGTTGGCAGATGGGATTCACTTCTGTTCCAGTAACCCTGGCCGCTTGTGTGAAGTTCCAAAATTTTGCTGCATTGGGATCAGTCTCTCAAGCCACCTCCCTACCATTAGTCCTTTGCTTTGGCCCTTAGTGGCTTCCTGTGCCCCTTAGCATGCAGGATCTGCTATGGGCGTCCACCTCTTCCACTTGGATCTCAAGGGTGGCATCAGCCTGTGCAGCCATAGATTTTGTTGGTTCACCTCAAGCTAGACAATGGCTTCCAGATGTTGTCGGTTCATCTCAAGCTGGACAATGATTATGATCACTGGTCACTTCCCCTTTAGGAGGTGCAAGAATGATAATATTTAACGCTGGTTAGTTTCAATAGATGTGTCCTGAAATTACACATGCTTAATGTGCACAGTTGGAGCCCTTGTTTCATGAGAGCTTGGGTACAAGATTCAGGCATGAAAGTCACATATTAAGGATTCTGAACCAAACTAGTGCAGCTCTCTTGTACAGTGCCCTGTTTATGCATGTATTCATGCACAAGTGCTTTGTTAAGCCTCTATCTTTTCTCTGCTAACAAACTATGGTGCTCTTTTTCCTTCAGAGACAGAACTGTGCGTAGCAAGGTAATAATGCCAATATCGAGAGTGGAATAGAACACTGTTTCTCCTGATATCAATCATTAATGGTTCATAATGGCAGTTTTAGGATAATTTGCTTTAAGTAGTTAAAGTCAGTTTAAAAAAATAGGTAGAAACGAATATTGTGAACAAATTGGGAATGCTCATTACATCCAATAAGAATAACCCCCCATTCTGTTCTGATTTCCAGCAACACCTTGGGGGTAGAACTATTGAACAATCACTTTACCTGTTTATCTACTAGTGTTTACAAAGACAAAAGATTGCAATACTTTTCTATCTACACACTGGAATGGCAATGGGAGTAACCGAAGTATACTCCCACTCTGGTTATTAAAGACTTAAGCAAATTATTCTGCACTGCAGTACTGGCTGAAAAATATTTAGGATATTCCTAACTCGTTTCTTTGCGTTACAGTAATATAAGTGTTCAAACAAGTACTCAAGATCTTTCTTAGACCTGTTTCAACTCAGTAAACATTTTGCATTGTACAAGCTTTGTACCTTGAAGGCAAAAATCATGCATGGATCCAGTTAACTTGGAGAAACTTGCACATTTTGCCCTGAATATTTGTTTCCATTTTGTATTAACTTGTCTGAAATGTTAGAAATTTGAGTAAAGAATCAAGCAAAGAATAAGGAAAAATTAAAATCCTTAAAGTCCTGCTTATGTCTATATCCATACGTCGCATCTTGTATTCTGTCTTTTTTATAGTCTCCTTGACCCACAGAGCAAGAGAATCCCAAAAGTTCTACCACTGTTACTCATTTACGTTCATTTTCCATTGTCTTCCAAAACTGGCATTTCCATGATCCAACCAGTTCATGTATCATGGTGATCCAAAGACTCGATTACAATCTGTCTTTTCTTTTTGATATATCACAGTCAGGCAGGAGACTTACTCAATAACTCTTTGTGGACATAATCAATATTGAGTGGGTAAGAAGATGAGGCACTTCTTACCCACTCTATAGGGTACTGGATTAGTACTCCGGAGGTCTTATCTAACAATCCATAAACAGGAGTTCAAATCCCACCATGGCAAATAACCTGGATTTTATTAAAGAAGTAGCTACCTTCAGTAACGTTGACCACGAAATCACTGGATTGCTATAAAACCCCATTTGGTCCACCAATGTTTGTCAGAGGGGAAATTTGTCATATCTCCCCAGTCTGATCTAGTTGTAACTCCCAACCCTGGACAATGTGGATGGCTCTTAACTGCCTTCTATAAATAGCCTGATAGGAAGCTTCAGTGCAACTTTCTCAACACAGGGATAGGTTGATCTTGCCTGTGATGCCGAAATCCCAAAGAATGAATAAGTAAAAAAGAGTAACGATTAATCCCTTTATGTGGGAGTTTGTATTGCTCTCTGGAAATACATCTACAAATATAACCTTTTTTGGATGCTTATTCTTTTTGAATTGGTCTTTTCTGGCCTGGACTCTGAATCTAAATCAAACAGCATGTTCATTTTTACATAATTCATGTCTTTTAACATTTTAAAAGCTTGGCTGACATTTCCCCATATAACACAGCCCCTGCCTTCTTTCTGCTGATGAAAATGAGCTGGGCTAGACACTTTAGTTTTAAACCCCATACAATAACTTTGAAGTTGAAAATCTATTGCGAAAAGTATTGTTCTTCTGTGGCCGGTGGTAAGTTCTACCACAGTCTGCCATCTGTGTAACATGTTTATGTTCAGAGGCTGCTGGGTGCACTGTTGTGATTCCAGCTGAGAAATAAGTGTTGCTACTGAGGCCACATGAGTGACAGAGCAGGCTCGAGAAGCTTACTTCTGCATCTATTTCCTCTCTTGCTATGTTTGTACGCTTTGAGCCACAAATTCTTCCGTGAAGCAAGATATTGAATGACTTTCATGGCTTCAATGTCATGGGTAAGGCACTCTTTTGTTATAGGGGAAGGGAGCAACCATCCACTCCAATTCTTGCCACCCCCAATAGTAAGATAACCCACCACTTGAAGTGATGGTTCCCACTGAGAACCATCATTTTAGGAGCTCATGGGATGGTGGGAGATTGCATTTTAAACTGTGCTTCTCACTTGATTTTGGAAATATCACACAAAAACAGTAATTGTGTGTAATTGCATTGATGAGGTTGGATTTGTGAGATTTACACACTGAAGGCATTGCACACTATGTGGGCAGGTTTCCTCAAACATCATAAAAAGTTATCATGGATTTCCCATGCAGTGCAATTTTAGCACACGTTTTCCTTCTCTGTAATCTCTTGTATTCTGTAAAATCCCACTGAAGGCCACAGGAAAAAATCTACCTTTAATATTCAAACTATGATTGATCAAAACAGAATTTGCTTGAACATACCCAATACTTTGCAGCTTACTTAGTTAGCTCTTACACTAATAAGAGTGAAGAACTTAATACTAGCAAATAAAGAGTATCAGAGAAAGAAATCCCTTGGACTGATAGACTGTATTCTTGAGATCTGAAAGCAGTGGATGCAGAGGTTATGAGCAAATTAGAGTTAGGAAGAACATTGAAAATGGCAACTATTAAATGTTAGTGTGGGCAGAAATTTGTACAAAAAGTTAACCAGCAGATGCAGCAAGTAGGTAAGATAGCAGGTGGTATGTGGCTCTTCATTGCAAGGGGGTTGGACTACAAGACTCAGGTAATTTTGTAGAGAGCACATTCCTACCATTGGTCTCCTTAACTCAGGAAGGATAAATCTATCTTGGAGTGCAATGACAGTTTCCCAGATTGATTCCTGGGATGAGAGGGATATTCTATGAGGAAAGGACCCATATTCTCTCAGGTTAGGAGAATGAGAAGAAGTGTTCTCAATAAAACTTGAGATTCTGACAGAATTTGACAGGGTTAATGCTATGAAGTTGTTACATTTGATCAGGGAGTCTAGAACTGTGGGATATAGTCTCAGGATAAAGAAATGGGCATTTAAGAATGAAGTTCAAAGGAACTTCTTCACCCAGAGCATTATGAATCTTTGGTATTCCCTCCTCTGAACACCAGTTGATTTCAGTCTGAGATGAATTTTTTTTGGAATTCTAGGCATTCAAAGGAAAATGGTGAACGAACAGTGAAGTGTTAGATTGGAAGACTAACTATGATCTTCTTGATCAAGTCACCCACTTCTGCTCTTATTTCTGATGTCTTTTGTTCCTTTACAGCAGTTGCACATTTTTTACCATCAATTTTGAGAGTGAAATGACAGAAGCAGATAATAAGTTAAATTTAATGGAAAACTAATGAGAAGAGATTTCCCAATTTGTCAGAAATCACTAAACTATCATAATCGGCGATCAACATGCTGACATCTCATACCATAAACATAGAAAAGGTATAGTTTTCAATATGTGTTATTGTATTCCTGAACATTAGTACTTGTGACTATTAAATATTGCACTGTGGTCATCCAAGGAGGCCTGAACTTATCTTTCTGGCATCATTGGGTACAAGTTTATTGAGCTTCAGATACTCAAAGTCCCAGAGGCCAATCCAAATCCAACCTTAAACTTGCCACCAGCACACCCTCAGTCTCACATCCCAAAGCTTCTAGTCTCAATGGTTGCAATCAACAAATTATGACAAGATCGAAGTGACCAGTCCAAAGATGCAACCTCAATTGTTTGTCTTCCACAAACTTGAAACTTCTCCATAATTTCACTGAAGCCATACCATCTGAAGGACTGCACAGGAGAAGATGTTTGTAGTGTTTGGTCTCCTCTCACCAGAAAATGTAGCAGCTCAGAGAAAAAATTCTAACCCTGTGATCTACATTGTTTAGGAAACAGGCTAAACCTGATTGGTCAAATGAGAGACTGGAAATTCAACTTGGGCAGTATCCCATTGGCAATCTGCTATATGTCATACCCAATGTTCACTTCCATTGACTTCAATGAAATGGACCATTTGGTGTGGAATATACCAAGCGTCCCATAACATGACTCCTTTGGACTGATGCCCAATATCATTAAATTCATAGTAGCTTGGGTTCAAACTTCTGATTGCAACTCCAGTATATACATCAGTTTCTGTCAATTCATTCTGTTTTTTTTTGTTTTTGCCCCATAAAGCCAAGTGACAATTGGGAATGAAGGCTGAGATTATTAGAAAGAGCATCTAATGCCAAGCCTCACATTTACTCTGGAAACATTTCGAACATGCAGGATCTGTCGTGTTAAAAGGGACAATGTAATGTTAACTACTAATAAACATCTAAACCATGGAAAGTTCAGTCTCTTTCACCTCTCCAATAATTGTTTAGTTAGCAAGTACACTAACCTCAGTTCAGTCTCCTCTTTATTCAAGAGTAATGATTTAAAACAGGAAGTTAACTGCAGGTTGTAACTGTTACTAGGGAAACAAGGAGTAAGTGAAAGACAGTCAAGTCTTTATAAACTTGAACAAACAAGGACAGACGAGAGACCAGCTCTTCTAAATAATGACAACATACTTGGCTTTATTTCTAAAATTAAGATAAAACAATAAAAGAAAAATAATGCTTCAGAAAATATTCCCTTTCTTAGTTCCTGAGCTCTAACTTCAAATGGTTCAGTCTCCCAGTTTTCTTCTATGACTCATTGAAATCAGGCTAACCACAAGCTGGTGCACAGCCAACAATGTAAGTACTTTCTGTGCTGTGCCTTTGAAGTGAATGGGGGTGTGCATGCTTGTGGCGATAGCAAAGAACGATACTGAAAGAAAGTCTTTTCATCCCAGTAAGTTAAAGATTGATGGTTTTGTTATTTTTCTTTATAATTTCTAAAGCAATAGGCCCTGGCTCTTGTTAAAAGCTACATTTAAATTACTAATGATCTTTTATGGGTCACTGAAGTCAAATGTGAGTTTCAGTGCGTGCCTGCTCATAACTATGGCATGTGCAAACAAACAATGTGTTTAAAATACAATAGACTGAGGAAGGTGTTGGTAAGAGTATGTTGAAGCCCACTTGAACCCAAATCACTTTCATTGCCACTGCTATTAAGGGGCCTTTGTGTAAATGCCATGAACTTTTATAGATTAGTCAATTATTTTGAGAGAATGTTAATGAGGGAACACCCTCTTGTTTTCCACTCATTCACTGTGGTTCTGTAAATTCCAGCCTCCTGGCTTTTGTTCATTTGGCTCTGTTTATGACACTGCATTGGTACTTCATAATTTGGGGGATGGAGTTCTGAGGCTGAGGAAGGAAGAAAAAATGTATCCCTGATCTGGATGTCCCCATTCTACATGGGATACGTACCATCTATGAGAAGACTGTTTTAGCACTGGAATTTGATTGTATCCCAACACAATTAATATTGAGAATTATTAATGTTATTTGCATAGTGGACTTCCTGAAACACTGAGGCTAAACTTGAAGCCACACAGGAGTTTTTCACTATAGTAGTGAATCATACTGACAGACCTAATGGGCTGAATCATGTTGGGTCTGGCCCACTGCCTGGACTCGATGCCAGCAATCCCCGCCTGCTCTCATATACCTGGGCCAGATGCAGAGGGCTGGATGAGGTGTCTCTCCACCCTCGGAGTCAGGTGGTGGGGTGAAGCCAGGCCTCAGCTATGTATAGGCCTCAGGCACCATACCCTTGTGGCCCCACCCTTAGACTGCCCTGACAGTCCTCGACAGGAGTCATGGCTGGGGGCAGAGACATTCTCCCTTCAAGCTGGGAGGCTTTTTGTGCATTAGTTTTAAACACTATCAAATTCCTATAATGATTAAAAATTGTTATTTCAAAATAAGTCAGAAAAAGGCACATTCAAACAGTAAGAAGTAATGAAAAACATTAATAGTAAATAGGTTTAATCTACCTTTTATCCACCTAATTTCCAAGCTGGGCATCGACATTCAGATGTGCAGGGATTCAGCTCGTCCAGAGCACAGAAGCAAAATTCCCTCAGTGATGTTGGTGACAGGCAGCAGAATGCAGACCAATAGATCCATAAGGGATATATTGGATTGATATCAGAACGAAATTGTTGAGGAATTGGCTGAGGAATTTTTACTGCCTGTCCCTATCTTTCGAAGAATTCCTGCCACACTGATGGTAACATTAGAATGACCTAAACCAAGAGAAATGAGTTTTGTTCAAGATTCCTAAAGTATAGTATTATAATAATTTATTCATGGTAATTAGCAATCTTTTTCACACAGGGGTACACCTTTGATGACAACGTTTCATCATGTTTTGTACAGGTACCTGTAACAGGTTGCAGGATTCTGACTTGGAATTGGATTTTTAATATGAGTCGGTTTCCTTTTGCATACTCGTAGAAATTACTTCCTGGTCAAAAACTGGACAAAATAATTGTGTGGGAGGAAATTGTGGGAGAGATGAATTTCTAGGCAGAAATTCATCTCCAGTTGATCATAGTATATAGTCTCTTTGTATATAGCATAGTGGTTAATTTACTGGACTAGTAGTCAGAAATCTGCACCATTGATCCAGAAACATGGTTTCTGGAAGCTGGGAAAGTAAAATTCAAGTAACTGAATACAATGGAATTGGAAAAAAAATCTAGTCTCAATCATGAAATCCATGAAATCTTTAGAATGTTGGTTGAAAACCTACTTGCTCATCAACGTTCTTCAAGAATGGAAATTCGCATTGCTTGCTCAGCCTGGAGTATATGTGACTCCGGACCCACCAACGTGATTGACTGTCAACTGCCTCCTTAGTTTAGGGGTAATTATGGATGAATGAGAAGTGCCAACAACACGGATATCCTGTGAATGAATAAACTTAAAACAGCAGTCTACATGCAAAGTTCATTGCAATGACGTGACTAAATGGCATGTTTGACACTACTGAATAGGCATGAATTTCTAAACAGAAAACTTCTCCAGAAATAATGGTGTTTTGCTTTTCTGTTCTGTCGCACCAATTTATAGCTCCACACCTGTTACCAATGTCTGACCTCAAGTAAGCTCATTTCATTGCTTCACTACATTTACCAGCATAAATTCATGTTTTATTCATTAATTGCCTTAAAGTTAAATGTATGTGTGTGCAATGAGATATTAAAGCAGGGCACTGGTTAATCCATTGTAATAACATATTTTACAACCATTCAGAGAAAATCTAGGGCTCATTTAAGAATCTAAAGATAGTCAAACAGTGTTGGAAAATGCATGTCTAATATGTATCAATAAGTGTTAATATAAGCAGTGTAGAAAAGAGTATCTACCAAATTATTTTAAGTAATGTGATAATAAGACAGCAAACAAACCTTGAAGCTTTCTGCAGATCTATTGATTAGAACAATGGTTTACATCTGACTATGTATCACTCTGAGCAGAAAGTCCTCCAAAATGTACTAGGTTCCAACTCACCATGGCGGCTATGAGGATCACAATCCTGTGAGATAGAAATATGAGCAAGCAATTACTACAAGAAAAGATACTGTCACAAGGAAAATTCTTGAGAATTCAGCCTCTGGACAAGTTGGCAGAGAGCCATGCATTTCAATCCATGAATGTCAGCTGCTGTTGTGGTAACAGTCCACACCCCACAACAGGGACAAAAGATAATAAGTGACAAGAGTCAGGCAAAATTGGCCCAGGGATGCCTTCTATCACTTGTGCACAAAGACATGACATGCATCTGCTTTAACCTTTATGCCTGGGCTGTTGTCTTGAGGTCAAACCACTGAATATAAAGTGACTCTATTCCATTCAGTGCCCACCCCCCATCTCGACAGACGGTGAATTCCTCCAGTTGGTTTTCACAGGAATCAATGGCATGGAGCATTATGCGGGCCTGACGTTCAGATATCGATTGAATAAATAAACTCATACCATGGTCTTGATCTCTATCATGATATGGATTTCTACTGCTGGCATTTTACTTTTAGAAAGTTGAACTAAAACCTGCTGAGATATTTAAGAATGCTTGCACAAGAAGCACTTGAACCTGCGCACATTCACGTTCTGTGAATTTATTGCTAAATCAAATGGAATTTCATTGTTCAAGTCTTTAAAAAAATACATGTTCACAAAGCTTTCAGAAGACAACTTACCAGTAAGGCCATGCAATCTTTGATACCACATACAAATAACTGAGAAATCTTATTGACATTCATTCTTAGCCCTTGATATATACTCAGTCCTCGAGTCTCATTACAGTTAAAGATTTGTTACGTCTAATTTCTTTTATTTGATGTTAGAAGGTTCAGGGTAATCCTTAACTACATTCTAATTGTGCTCAGTAATAGCGTCATAGAGTTGTGGATAGATACAGAATGGAATGTTTGAAATAGTCTATTTAATCTTAGATTCATCTCTTTGAATAAGTAGTGAAAAGTCAAGTTACAGAATAGAGACAAACATTGCGTGAAAAATGACAATAGACTTGCAGAACCTTCAGATGCTACACATTTCTGATGAAGACACTCTTGCTTTTGGATACTTAAGATAGATCTGCCTTCTCTCTGGGATATTTTGCACTCATTAAATAGGTGGTGAGAGGCTCATGCATGTCCCCAGTTGCAGTTATCCACAGAGAGTTTTGATTCCTGTGGGCTCCTAATTTTTCTGGTGGCAATAAAATCTGCAAATAAGTGATGAACAGCGAGGCTCTTGGTAAAACTAAGAGCCTGCAATATTCAGGTGCTCTCAAGAAATCCCTTGCTGTAGTTAATGACATTCCCAGAGGTCGGCAGTATCAGACTGGCAGCAACTGCTCCAATCAACTAAAGTCTCTAAACTAAGTGACAAGTTTACAGGGAGATCAATTCCGCACTGTGCTAATCCCTTAAGTACTGAAGGTCCATTCTGGCTTAAACATGAGAGTTTTTAGCTAGTATTGGCTGAGGTGTCTTTGCTAAACTGATGGCTGTACAGTTATTGAGGTGAATAAAAGCACAGCATCTCCCTTGGTCCAGTTGCTCTACATTGGGGAACAATGTGCCCTGAAAGAGTTTGAATTCAGTGTTGAAAGTTTATTGTTGCATTCCTTCCAAGGATGTCACATTACATGACATTACTTGTACTTCTGTGGGTCTGGTCAGGTGTTAAAACATTTCCCTACCACTCTCCAGTAACACCGCACCATCACTCCACCACCAATATTTCTAGTGATTGGTCTGAGTCTGGTGTCCGCTCCTCCATTTTGATGGGAAATGCTCTGCAAGTAACCCTGTTCCCCTCTGGTGAAGAGTTTGTCACTATTTAATACTCTCCATACTTCAATAGCTTGTTAAAGAAACATTGATAATCATTAATGGGTCAATTTCTGATTTCAGGAGGCTTTGAGCTTTGATTAGCCTGATTAGCCATTAGTTGTTCTTGTGATGGCAGACCTGCCTCACCACATCGTGGGATAGATTGAAGCTTTAAGCTAAAAGAAAGAACTGTAATGGCTCTAAAATGCACTGTAACAGAAGTCCAGTCTAACTGCACTGCAGTAGAGATCAAGCATCAGACAACCAGGCATTTTAAAACCAAAAGGATACAACAACAGACCTTTCAGTGGATCACACAATATCCCAAAAAGGAAATAAGGCAATTTAGAAGAACAGAAAGAGCCAATTACCATCAGGATTTTATTGAGGTTTTATTCAGCTATTAGATCTAGAGCTGCTTTTCAGTGCATTGATCCCTGGGCTTTAATTATTTATCTATGTGCATTACTGAGGAAATTAGATAAGAAAGTAGTAATGACTGAAAGAAGTGTCTCTTTTCTCATCATTAATTTATAAAATATACATATGAAAAACTACCAGCCATTTATACCCATTTCAATGATCCCAATTGTTACTTCTTTCCCGTGAAAGAGTAGATTTCCACTTCCAGACTGCAAATGGGACAATTCATAACACAATCTAATGCAGCTTTTCAAGGAAGCAAAATATCCATTAGTTCAGAGGTATTTTATATGACAGATAAAAGCAGTTGCTTTGTGCTTGACTCAGAGAGCCCTGTTCGATAAATCTTCACACAATATTTAAGTCACTGTTCAAGCGCATCCACAGTTCTCAAATCTAGTTCTGGGCAACTCACTCACTAACAGTGTCTCCCAGTGTATTACACCCCACCTTCCCTTTCAGTTTATACATAGTTTACATGTATGTGAAGGCTAATTAGTTTTAGAATGAAAGGACATAACAATTCAATTTATTATCATCCCTCTTGAGCTCTATGAAATTTTAAAATGCTACATACACATTCTATCGTATAAGATTCACAAAAATGATATTCATAAGTACTTTGTTGGTTTAATCTTTAATACCCAAACAGAAGATTTCAGGGGAGCTCCCTCACACCTTACTTCTATATTCCTACTTAATGAGTTTTTCCAGTTTTATTCAACGCCATGGGAAAATGAAGTGGTCCACTTTAGGAGAAGGGAGAGTCTACAGTATCTAACTCACCTGACCATCTGACATCTTTTCCCAATCAATACATGCAGTTGCTGAGAGAAGTATGGTTTAATCTGTATCTCCCACCTTTCAGCATAATATTTGTGTTGAAAGAACAGCCTTTTCATTGGTTTAAATGCAGGCTGGTTATACCAATACTAATAAAATGAGGGGTCTCCAAAGTTGCTTCCAGAAAAGCTTTCACATTTACTGGAATTATAAGTGAACCAACAACAGCTGGTTTGCTTGTAAATCCAGTAAATGTGAAGGATTTTGAGAGTGTTCACTCCCAGGCCAACATACCCAGGAATGAAGCCCTTGTTACTTGTAGACAGTTACACACGCCTGACCCCAGACTCCATAAACACAAGCTCTATTCTGAGCTCTGTTGTGGGAGAAGATTACCAGTTGGACAAAGAGAAAGAATCAAGGATGTACTTCATTGAAGAAGTGCAACATTCCCACTGACTCCTGGGAACCTCTGGCCCAAGGCTACTTAAAGTGGGGAAGGAGTATTTGGGTAACTGAAGGCCAGGCATTAGGGTTAAGATTAGGGTTAGGGTTAGGGTTAGAAGCCTTGCATAAGCAGCAGAAGGATTGCACCACCTCACAAACTGCCCACCTACCCAGCCTCATCAGCCACCCCTTACACCACTTGTGGAAGACTGCAGTTCCCGCATTGGCCTCATGAGGCACCTCAGATCACACAAATGGAGAGGAAACAAGAGATCTGTGATTCCGAGGAAATATCTAAATAGACAGAAGAAAAAAATAGTTGGCACAATCCAGACACATCTCTGATATCTGTTACTAAACTTCAAAATGTAGCTTCCAACCTGTCTGACAAAAACAAATAGAGGATTTTCCCAATAAATATGATTTGGAAAAACCTTTAAAATAAAGCGTGCATTAAGGACTAATCCAGGGATGTAATTGCCATTCAACAGCAGAATCTCCAGTTGGCTTTATGCCACTCTCCAGACCTCTGGGATTATCTTCATGTACTTCAGGAGAAGGAGAAGTGGAGTCACCAAACAGGAACAGGAAGCAATCGTAGGTGAGAGGGGAGGGAAGAGGGGAATGATATCATTGTATTAAAGAAGGGCTCTTAAGAAATATTTGAAATATACATTTTTGTAAAACGAATTTCAAGTGTTGTAAAGAGAATCAGAAATTTGTAGCCTAGTCATCCTGGTGCATCAGTGGAGAAAAAAATTGTAATCCTTTCATGGATCGTTCACACTAGTCTTGAAACATGATGTCATTATCCCAATAAATCCAACCTGTAGATTGTTACACAAACTTGCCTTGGGAAGTCTGCACTTATCAACAATCACTTTCATGTTGTCTTTACTTGCTAAGGATGTTTTACTGAAGATATTGGTTTAAAAATTGCCTTTTTGGTCACTTTTTTATATTGTATTGATCTCTTTACATCTATGTCTTGACAATTTCTTCACTTGGCTTTCTACACATTGAACTTCGTAGACAGAAGGTTCTTAGTTTTCTGCCATATGGGTATTTGAGAACAAGGTCGAAACTCAGCACATTGCAATTCATCCAAACCTGGATATCTCTTTGATTTGGGCTTATTATTGATTTAGTTTAAGCAGAACTCAGACTTCTGGTTTTTGGACCAAGGGAATCAAGGGATATGGGGTTAGTGCAGGGAAGTGGCACTGAGGTAAAAGAACAGTTCTGAACTTACTGAATGGTAGTGTGAAGCAGGCATGATGGGCTGAATGGTCTACTCCTGTTTCTATTTCTTATGTTCTTAAGCATGGGGTGGTTCAGAGCTGTGTAGGACAGAAAACAGGATGCAGAGTGTTGGATTGACACTCAGGTGGAACTGGGAAGGTTCGTGAGCAGAAATGCTCCAACAGGAAACTGAGTTTTGAGAAAAAGATAGAGGAATCACATCACAACAACAGCAATTTTAACTTAGTGAGACATCTTCAAGTGGTTCACAGAAGTGCAATCAAACAAAGGTTGGACAGAGAAATACTGAGAAAGATGACCTAAAGCTGGGTCAAAGAGATAAATTTTGAGAAAAAGAAGGAAAGTGAGTTAATGAGGCAGAGAGGTTTTGGGAAGAAATTCCAGAATTAGGCTTTTGACAGCTAAAAGTGTTGCCACCAATGGTAGAGCAAGTAAATCCAGGAATACATTAGATTTCAGAATTGACAGAGCATAGATATCCTAGAGGAGTGTAGGGTTGGCCAAGATTACAGCGATAACAAGAGAGGAAGACATTGAAGGATCTGGTACTGACTCATTGCTTAACAGGGACACAATACAGGTCAGCAAGGAAGCAAAAGTGTGCTATGCTGGACTCTAGAGCTGCCATCAGTATGATTGTGGACAAGGTATGCAGAGACTTGACTGGACTGCCAAGGGTGCAGAGCAGCTGGAAAGGCCCAAGAGGGAAGCTGGGACAGTGTCACTGGTAGAGATAGAAACAATGTGAGTAAAAGTGATAGTCCAGACCCTGCCAACACAAACAAAAACTCGTCTCCTTCATTAATTCTACCTGATTTTTTTAATAAATGCAAAATACTGCAGAAGTTGGAAATCCAAAACAAAAACAGAAGATGCTAGAATATTCTACAGATCAGATTGTGGAGAGAGAAACAATCAACAGTTCAGATCAATGACCTTCTGCCAGAATTTAAATCAATAGATTATTCAAAGAAAATATTTGCTGCATTTTAGAGAGGATCACTGCCCTATAAATTATTTTAATTTCAGTTGTTTAGTCACAAACAAAACTCCTGAAAGATCTATCACTGGCCAGACTTCTAGTAGTGTAGTTATCTTGTATGGCTCTCCTGGGCTGTCAGACTTTCAACCACACACTAGTGGATTTTCATGAGAAATATAACAATCAAGAAAGAGAGGTGAATGCAGGTTGAAGTCAACTAAACTTAAGGTTATCTTTCAAATATCGTTGCAAAAGAATGCAAAAAGAAGTGAAGGACAGACCCTGGAGTTCATCAAGAAGACATTATAAGGTTCTAAATGATCAGAAACGGAAAGTTGCAGTGATTGGACAGATAATACGTAATGAACAATATTGAAATCTGTCTATAAACTCAGTTGGGAAAGTCACAAAAGCTAATCCTCAGAAATTTATCTTGCTTGATTTGCTTTATTTGTCCAACCCAAATCTCCAAATCTCTCTCTGTTTCTTTCTCACACACACACACACACACACACACACACACACACACACACACACACACACACACACACACACACACACACACACACACACACACACACACACACACACACCTTCCTTACCCAAGATTAATTGTAGGACTAACCTTAGGACCAATCAGATCCTGGGTTTGTCAGCATGTCAGCCTATGTCAAATAGAAGAATGTTACCATCAGTTTCTACCTCCCCTTCTTTTCTGAAGCCAGTAACATGTTGGTGGGGTACAGTTCCACAGGCACAAGTTACCCTTCTGCATCTATTTTTATCTTCATGTGTGATGTTTGAGAATGTTGACAGACTATGCAACCATGACAGTATCGTACTTGAACTCAATTCTGTCCTCACTTGATACTCACAAAGATACATGTCCAGCGGTGATCACTAGACAGGAACCAAAAGTCTGACACTGCCTTCCATATCCTGGGGTCGGAGATCATTGATGGAATGCCCACAACTAATACAGCCAAGCTGACATGCATGGGACTGGGGAATCGGTCTAAGTAAGTCATACAGCATCGAAACAACCCCTCAGCTCACTGAGTTTACACCAACCATCAAGCATCCATTTACACCAATCCTATTTTATTCTCCCCACGTTCTCATCAATACTACCCCTACCCCCACCAGAATCTGCCACTCACCTACACACAAGCATCAATTTACAGAATCCAATTAACCTACCAAACTACCTGTTTTTTGGAAGTGTTACGGACTCAGTGAAAGTCCCTTTAAGATAGAGAGTGTGTGTGTATGTGTGTGTGGGGCGTGCTTACGTCAATAGAAGATAAAGGACGTAATGACGTGGTTGAAGAAGTTAGAAGAAGAAGAAGGAGAGAGAGAGAGAAGGGAGAGAGACACCAGCCTGCTTGTTTTCTCTATCAATGGATGAGAAACAATAACTGTGTTTGCCATAGAAATCCATGTATGGAAGTTGGAAGTAATCCGGTGGAGTTCACTTTGTTGCTGACCTGTAGAAGGAAACAGGTATTTGTGTGTGGACGACCACGGTTCGGATGCTTTTCGGGGTGAGGAAGTCACTACCGAGTAAACACTGAAGTGTCGTTTGGGTTCCATCGAGGAACATTTGGATTTCGTATGTACTCTCTCTATGTTTTTCTACATCTACATCTTATCTTCAGACAACGGTGGTTGTTGAAGAAGCCCTTGCTCATGTTTCACCTTATGGCTTGCGGAACTGAACTTTAAGAACCATTCTGGAACTGGGAGTTTTGGACTTTGTCACACACACACACACGACGAGTTTAGTTTTGGGGTTAACGTTCGAGGTTTAACATTCTTGAATTCTAACATACTAACATTTTTACTTTTATTTTACGTATTATCATAAGTAGTGATTAATAAAATAGTTTTTAACACTGAATCATGCTCAGTGTGTTTCTTTTGTTGCTGGTTTGTGACAGAAGTGAGAGGAAACCGGAGCACCCAGAGGAAATCCACACGATCACAGGAAGAAGGTACAAACTCCACAGACTGTACCGGAGGTCAGGATCGAACCCAGGTCACTGGAGCTGTGAGGTAGCAACTCTACCAGCTGTGATGATGTACCACCTCATTCAATTAAATACTCTGAGGCAGTGGAAAACTGTAAGTGTTTTCTAATGAACACAACCTGGGTTAGGACCATCATTTCACTACTGCACTATTGCATTATATATACATAAGTAAACTTTATTCGAATCACTGGACACCTTTCAAGAACCTGTAGATTAGTAACAGTGACTGAGCTGTACAGTGAAAACAGAAATTATCACAGCTCAGGGTTTCAGCGCTGTTCCCTTCAGAAATCAGCAGAAATCCTTGCAGGCAGTGCAGATGTGTGCAACACACTGAAATATAACACCACAATGAGATCAGTGCTGATTCTGCTCCAGATGTTAAACACTGTATGCAAGGTTTTATGATTGTGCCTTGAGAACTTCATAAATGTATGAACTTCCATTCTTGATTTACACTTCTGACAGTCTTGGAACAAGAGAAAGCTGCAGAATTTATTTTGTCTTACCTCTGTAACTTATCAGCCAAAGTATTTTTAGATTAGTATTTGGGAAAGAGGATTTACTTGCAGACAGTAGAATTTTGCTCAGGAAATAAATCAGAGGCTTTATGGGGAACTAAGCTGTTGAAAGGTAATGTGAAATTGTAATCACACAAACTCATCCTTTGGTCTGCTCCCCTTTTGGAATGGAAAAATATAAAGTGTACCCCATGAAGATGTTAACAGATTTCATTACTTCTAAAACACCTGTAATATAGCAAATCATCTCAATCATGGGGGGACAGAGGGATCAGGTGAGACTGAAAGTATCACACACAAATTGCTGGAGGAACCCAACAGGTCAGGCAGCATCTATGGAGGGAAATAAACAGTCGATGTTTCGGGTCGAGACCCTTCATCAGGACTGGAAAGGAAGAGGGCAGAAGCCAGAATAAAAAGGTGCGGGGAGGGGGAGGAGCACAAGCAGGCAGGTGATAGGTGAGTCCAGGTGAGGGGGGAAGGTAGGTGGGCGGGGGAGGGGGGAATGAAAGGGAACGATGTGAGAAGCTGGGAGGTGATAGGTCTCACCATGGAATAAAGAGGAGGTGGGGAACCAGAGGGAGATAATGGGCAGGTCATGAGGGTGGGGGAGGGGAAAGAGAAGGGGTGAGGGGGCCACGGGAATGAGGGAAAACGAATGGTGGGGGGGAAGGGGAAAAATTCTTCCCTTTATTCTACGGTCTACCGTCTCTCCTGCCAGATTCCTTCTTCTTCAGCCCTTTGCCTCTTCCACCCATCACCTCTCAGCTTCTCACATCGTTCCCTTTCATCCCTCCTCCCCCACCCACCTACCTTCCCCTTCTCACCTGGACTCACCTATCACCTGCCTGCGTGTGATCCTCCCCCTCCTCGCACCTTCTTATTCTGGCTTCTGCCCTCTTACAGTCCTGATGAAGGGACTCAACCCAAAACGTCGACTGTTTATTTCCCTCCAAAGATGCTGCCTGACCTGCTGAGTTCCTCCAGCATTTTGTGTGTGTTGCTCCAGATTCCAGCATCTGCAGAATCTCATGTGTCTATGTGGTACTGAAAGTATGATTAGATTAGTGAGCTTGAACATTAGAGACTGGAATGAGAGGAATAGAGGGTTCAAAATGGGAAGTGGAACAAAGGACGGTGGGGTGGAAACTTATCCCTTGTGTATGCACTGCATGTGTACAGTAATATTATCCGTGCATTGAATTCTGCTTCAGAAATCCAGTTCCATTGACTTCAACAGAATTCAATGCACGTACATTACTAGATTGGTTGCAAAGTTCAGTGAGAAGTATCTAAATAATAAATTGTATACTATTGCAATTTTTTGATTCATATATTTAGAAAAAATATATAAGGAATACCCAGCTTACTTTACAGAGAGCAAGAGGGACAACTTAATGCCTAAAATAGTTGAATTTAAATCACGTGGGATGCAAACAAAAAGGTAAAATTTCAAACGAAACTTAACCTACCTTGATCCCATCAATTCTGGTTTAAATGGAAATCAGGGGTTTGGGTTATTATTTTAATATTTTAATGAGGTGATATATCTAAGACTTTTAATTTAATGCTGTTTCCCAAGCGATGGGAGACCTGAGAGTTGATGAATGACATTGAATGCTGTGTACCTTTAGGACATTGACCACACATCAGGAGGACCATGAGCACTTCCTCTCATCCCATCAAGCTAAACTGCTTCCCCTTCTCAAAAGACTACAGATGTTGGAACATCTAGATGAAAAACACTATGATGCTGGAGAAACTCAGCAGACCAGGCAGCATCAGTGGAGAAAAGCAGACCGTCACTGTTTCAGGTCAGGACCCTACTTCAGGACTCAAGGTAGGAAAAGCAGAAGGCCAATATAAAGGAGGAAAAAGCAGAGCAGTGATAGGTGGACAAAAGATGGGAGGCGGGTGGGCACATGGTAGTGATAGGTAGATGTAGGTAAGAGATAGTGATAGGCAGGTGCGGGGGAGGAGGGGAGAGCAGATCTACTGGGGGATAGGTCAAAGGTAAGGAGGAAAAAAGGGTAGAGAAAAGAGAGAAAGGCTAGGAAAGGGAAGAAAAGAAGAGACATGGTTGTGTGTGTGTGTGTGTGTGTGTGTGTGTGTGTGTGTATGGTGGGGGGGTGGGGTTGAGGGGATTACTTAAAGTGGAAGAATTCAATGTTCATGCCGTTAGGCTGCAAGGTTCCAAGATGAAAAATGAGGTGCTGTTCCTCCAGTTTGCGCTTGGAGTTCTGGCAGTGGAGGCGGCCGAGGACTGTCACATCAGTGATAGTGAGAGAGGGGGAGTTGAAGTGACTGGCAACGCGAAGATGCAGATTGCAGTTACAGACAGAGCACAGGTGTTCTGCAAAACAGTCACCTAGCCTGCGTTTGGTCTCGCCATTGCAGAGGAGGCCACATTTAGGGCACTGAATGCAGTAGATGATAAGGCAGGTAAATCTCTGTCTCACCTGAAAGGACTGTTTGGGTCCCTGCATGGAGGTGGTGTAAGGGCAGTCATTACACCTATGGCGGGGGCAGTGGAAAGTTCCCAGGGTGGGAGTGGGAGGGGTGGGGAGGGAGGAGTGAACCAGGGAGTTGCAGAGAGAGCAGTCCCTGTGAAAGGCAGAAAGGGGTGGGGAGGGGAAGATATGCTTGGTGGTGGGGTCCTGTTGGAGATGACGGAAATGGTGGAGAATGATGTGTTGGATACGTAGGCTGGTGGGATGAAATGTGAGGACAAGGGGGACTCTATCCCTGTTGGGTCTGGGAGGGGTGGGGGTGAGAGCAGAGGTATGGGAAATGGAAGAGTGGAAAGGGCCATTGGGCTTCCCCTTTTCCTATCTTTAGTCCTGAAGAAGGGTCCTGACCTGAAAAATTGACCGCCTGCTTTCCTCCACGGATGCTGCCTGGCCTGCTGAGTTCCTCCAGCATCATCGTGTTTTTCATCCCCTTCTCAAAATCAGACATTACCCTTTGATTAGACTCTCCCCAGAATATCACCTCTTGACCTCTTGACTCTTGACCTCACAATCTACCTTGTTATGACCTTGCACCTTATTGTCTATCTGCACTGCACTTCCCTGTAGCTGTCACACTTTACTCTGTATTCTGCTGTTGCTTTTACACTGTTCTACCTCAATGCACTGTGTAATGAATTGATCTGTACGAATGGTGTGCAAGACAAGTTTTTCACTGTACCTCAGTGAAAGTGACAATAATAAACCAATACCAATACAAATACTAACACCTTTTACTGGAGTGTTCTCCTCTCAAGAACCTCTACCTTCCATCTTCTTCCTGCTGCTTGTTTTGCTCTGTGGTCATAGCTAATCTGTATTCCCAAGGGATACCCATCAATGCATCCAGCTCTGGCAACAAGATGTCCTTCTCCACATGCTAGCCCACTCTTTGCAGACTTTTGTAACTTTACTATAGAAACCATGGAACCACAGTTGAATTGTACCAAACACCAAAAGAAGCTTGACCTGAATTATCTCTTTAAATAACCCATGTTCAGCCAAGCAAGATTAAGAGAGGGCTTTAGCTGAAGAAATGATCTTCAAAAGGCAACACTGGTGTCAAGTCAGTGTTGCCCAATGATTGCCATGTTGGATCATCTGCATACTTCCAGGATGCATCTAGATCAATTTGCAGAAGCATCTGAGTCAGATGCTGTTTTGATCCCCAGTCGCCACCAATTGTATACAACAGCTGCAGTACTCATTCCAATTTATGGCCTTTCCCTTGTGGTCACCCCCACCCATTAAACCTCCAAATCAGCTAGTTTTGAGCTGGGCTCCTGTAGAAATTGGAGCATGCATGCTGTGGAGTTAAAGCTCCATTCTATACAGGGAAGCCTGATCCAACTCCTCCCCTACACTTGGAAATCAGGTCCAATAAAAATTTGAGCCCAACAGTTGAGCTATGCATATACCTGATTGTCTACTTGCTTATGTTGTATATATTTTCCAGATTGTTTTCATCCATCTTAAATCTTGCCATGTTACATTATATTCTCCAACATTGGAATGAAAGGCAAGCAATTCATGGATTTCTGCCACTGTTATGCCTGGCACTATTGAACTAAAGAGTATGAGACCTTTGCAAACCAAATTGCCCTTTGATTCTACCTTCAAACACCTCCTGTAGTAGATTATGTGTTTGGGGAAATGCTGGAGGGAACTCATGGTTTATGTATCAGTAATACAGTGTGTCTGAGCACAAATACTCTCCATTACAAGGCTGCCTCAATAAGGTTTTCATTTTAAAACTAACTGGACACAAAAGCAGAAAATGGGCACCATGCCAGACAAGAATGTTTACAAACCTTTTCTGCATCTCTTGTCTGCAATCTGAGCATATTTATTCTATTCCATTCTCTTATTCCCCAAAGAGATTATACTACTACTGGACGAGGCTGATACTGTATCACAGCCTCTTTTAATTTATTTGTTCGTGGAATGTGGACATCATCAACAAGACCAGCATGTATTGTCCATCCCTGTTGCACCCTGAAATGAATAGCTTTATTGGCCACTTCAGAAGTCCACACTGGTTGGTCTGGAGACCACATAAGGGCAACAGAATTCCTTCCATGAAGGACATTGGTAAAACAGACTTTCATTTTTAAATGACAAACTGTATTCTGTTTAATATAATTCTGTGCTCTTTTTAATATAATTTCAGATTTTGTTTTTAATTATCAGGAAAAGGCAAAGGGCATTCCAGCTCCTGTAAAGAAATTGTGTGCATGAGAAAGCTGTCCATTGTGACGACTATGGATTAGAAATTCTTTGTAGGAATATAATATCAGCAGAATGTTGTAACAGGAACAGAAAATGTACAAACAAAAATAGTGAGTCACAAAGTATCATATTTGAGTATTTTAATGTACTGTATACTATTTATTAAAAAGTTTGAGATGGGAGTGTTATCCAGGGTGTATTTTTTTGCATAGTTGAAAGTGAATAGTCTTTGTGGTGGCCTCAGGTCAAATGATTATTCGGTATTTTGAGTCAGTCATCCCAACAACAGTGAACTGCCATGGGTGCTGGTCAGTGGAGGCTCAACAGTCCAGAAAAAGTACTCTTAATGATTCTAGAGTATTGGCAAGTTCAGCAAGAGCAACTTGGCCACAGGGAGTAAAAGGAGAAATAACCAAGAAAAGGAAGAATATTCTTTTGAGACGATGGATAAAATAAAAAAAACCATGGTGGATTCACAGAATCAATGCACCACAGAAGGATGCCATTTTCCCATCAAATCCATTACAGTGTTCCACAGAACAATCCAGTGGTCCCATTTTCCCGCTCCCATTTCTCCACGGATGCTGCCTGGCCTGCTGAGTTCCTCCAGCATCATAGTGTTTTTCATCCAGATTCCAGTATCTGAAGTCCTTTGAGAAGGGGAAGCAGGTTATGCTTATCCAATTTCCCTTTCAAATCATTGATAGCATTCATTTCAACCGAACTCATAGACAGCAAGTTCCAGGTCCCTTCACTGTGTAAAAATGTCCTTCCTCACATCCCCCTGTATTTCTTGACCAGTGTCTTAAAACTGTGTCTCCTAGTCCTCGTACGATTAGATAATGAAAACATTTTTTTGTCTAACTTTTCTACTTCTTTCATAATCTTGGCTCCTCTGCCAAATCTCCCCAAAAAGTTCTTCACTCCAATGAGAACAATCCCAGCTTCCCTGGCCTAACCTTCCAGCTAAAATCCCTCATTCCTGGAACCATTCTGGTAATTCTTGTCTGTACGCTCTTCAGCATCTCCATATTTTTCCTAAAATGAAATACTCCTTATGTGGCCTAACCAGAGTTGTCTTAAGTTTCAGCATAATTTCCTTGATTTTATATTCAATAGCTCTATTTACAGACCCCATTATACTTTGGTAATATTTTCTCAAAATGGTCTACTACCTTCAATTATTTATGCACATGAACCTTTAGGTCCCTATCTTCCTGCACATGCTTTAGTACTCTGCCATTAAATATTAATACATGTTCCCCTCCCTTCTGCCAAATTGTATCACTGCACACTTTGCTGTGTTAAATTCTATCTACCATTTCTCTGCTCATGCTGTTGGCTCATAATCTGTTGTGGTAAATTGCCATACCTCCAAGTGTAGTGTCTTCATCAACTTTTGAAATATTGCTCTGTATTCTGAGATTAAAGCCATTTACATATTCAACAATAAAAACAGTAGTCCTGACACTGTCCGTTGGGGAGCACCACTGTCTACATTCTGCAGAATGAGAGCAACCATTTACCGTGATTTGCTGATGTCTGTCCTTAAGTCATTTGTTTTTATCCAAGTTGTCAACAACCTTCCTATTCCATGAGCTCAAATTTGTCACCTGGCCTTTTTGTAGCATTTTATCAAATTTCAAGCAAATGGCATATAACTGGTAAAAGGAAGTTTGAGGGGTGGAAAGAAAGGGTTCATCTGAAGCAAGCTTTGTAGAATGGGAGGCAAGCAATTGATAAGCTTGTATTTTTCTGTATTAGAAAGTTGTGTAATATTTCAACCCCATCATTCATGTCAACTACAAACAAGTTGCATTAATATGGAGCCATCAACATAGTAAAACATCCCATGTGGGTCACAAAAGCATTTGCAAGAAAAAAGCTATTGATCCAAAGGAGGTATTAGGAGGAGAGCCAAAGGTTTGCAATCCTTAGTTTCAAGGAAGCAGAGATGCAGCTGTACTAAAGAGGGTGACAGTGATGGGGGATTTTGAAAGGCAGAGGATTGCCGGTAAAAATGGGGAGTATTTGGAGACGCAGGACACTGATGCTGTAATCTGGAGCAAAAAAAGCAAACTGATGGAGAATGGAATTCCATTGTAGAGTTGTGGTTGAAGGAGGCTGGTATGGGGTGCAGGGGTGAGTGGTTGAGGGGGCACAGTTGGTCACAGAGAGAGAGGGTTGAAGCACTATTCACAAGCCACAAGTCAGAACTCTCCACTTACTTGATTTGGCAATATAAGTCTGCAATTGCCTGCAAACATAGATAAGGCATGAAGAACATAAAACAGAACAGTACAGCACAGAACAGGCCCTTCGACCCACAATGTAGTGTCGACATAGCTAATCCTTCCTACCTACACAATGCCCACATCCCTCCATTTTCCTCTCAGTCATGTGCCCATCCAAGCCCTTCTTAAAAGCCCCCAATGAATTTGCCTCCACCACCCTATCAGGCAACGCATTCCAGGCATCCACCACTCTGAGTAAAAAACATACCCGTCATGTCTCCTCTGAACCTACCCCCTCTCACCTTAAATACATGCCCTCTGGTATTGGATCGCTCAATAATGGGAAAAAGATATTGCTTGTCCACCCTATCTGTGCCCCTCAGAATTTTATACACTTCCAACAAATCACCCCTCAGCCGCCCCCGCTCTGGAGAAAAGAGCTCAAGAGAGGAAGGTCAGGGAAGTGAGAGTGACAATAAGACATGCTGAGATAAAGTATACACCATGAAATGAGGAGTCGAGACACAATAGACCACAGAAGCTGGAATCTGGAGCAATAAATGATCTGCTGGAGGAACTTAGCGGGTCGAGCAGCAGCTGTGGGAGGAAAAGATTTGTCAATGTTTCAGGTCAAAACCCTGCATCAGGATGAGGAACCACTCAGTAAAGGTGTTGAGTGAGGAGAAGTTGGAGTATATCTTGGGGTAGTAGGTAACGAGCAATGGAGTGGATTTCAGTGAGACAAGAAGCCAAAACATCTATGGTGCAGGAGGAGAGACAAAGGGTTTACTTGTGATAAAAGCCACAATGTTTTCATTACCCGATGTCTGAAGTTATTTGCTTCAGTATGATGGCAAGGGAAGTACTTTTGTTGTACTTAGGTTAACTGCAGTAAACAAAATCTCCATGCCACATCGCACTGATCAATTCATATCAATTTCAAAAGAAAAGGAAATCAAATGTTTGGGTCCAAGTAGAACTCTTTCCTGACTGTTATCCAAATGGTCTGGCTGAAGAAATGTAGGCTGGCTCTCTCTGCAAAATTGCAACAAGAAATTTTGCTTGGATGTCCAGGCTTGTGTTGCCTCATTGCCGCACTAGAGGCTTTTGCAGAGAAGTCTGTGGCTTGTTAAGGTGGAAGATCTGGGTCTTGCCGTAAATACAAGAGAAAACAGGAATCTTTACAATTGTATAGTGTCTCACATTGGTATTGGTATTGGTTTATTATTGTCACTTGTACCAAGGTATAGTGAAAAGCTTGTCTTACAAACCGATCGTACAGGTCAATTCATTACACAGTGCAGTTACATTGAGTTAGTACAGAGTGCATTTATGTAGTACAGGTAAAAACAATAACAGTACAGAGTAAAGTGTCACAGCTACAAAGAAAGTGCAGTGCAATAAGGTGCAAGGTCACAACAAGGTAGATCGTGAGGTCATAGTCTATTTCATTGTATAAGGGAACAGTTCAATGGTCTTATCACAGTGGGGTAGAAGCTGTCCTTAAGTCTGGTGGTACGTGCCTTCAGGCTCCTGTATCTTCTACCCGATGGAAGAGGAGAGAAGAGAGAATGTCCCGGGTGGGTGGCGTCTTTGATTATGCTGGCTGCTTCACCAAGACAACTAGAGGTAAAGACAGAGTTCAAGGAGGGGAGGCTGGTGTCTGTGATGCGCTGGGCTATGTCCACAACTCTCTGCAGTTTCTTGCAGTCCTGGGCAGAGCAGTTTCCGTACCAAGGCGTGATACATCCAGGTAGGATGCTTTCTATGGTGCATTGGTAAAAGTTGGTGAGAGTCAAAGGGGACAAACCAAATTTCTTTAGCCTCCTGAGGAAGTAGAGGTGCTGATGAGCTTTCTTGGCCATGGCTTCTACGTGATTTGACTAGGACAGGCTGTTGGTGATGTTCACTCCCAGGAACTTGAGGCTCTCAACCCTCTCGACCTCAGCACCATTGATGTAGACAGGTGCATGTACACCGCCCCCTTTTTTGAAGTCAATGTCCAGCTCTTTTGTTTTGTTGACATTGAGGGAAAGGTTGTTGTCATGACACCATTCCACTAAGCTCTCTATCTCCTTCCATACTTCGATTCATCGCTGTTTGAGATACGACCTACAACGGTAATATCATCTGCAAACTTGTAGATGGAGTTAGAGCAGAATCTGGCCACACAGTCATGAGTGTATAGGGAGTAGAGTAGAGGGCTGAGGACGCAGCCTTGTGGGGCACCAGTGTTGAGAATAATCATGGCGGAGGTATTGCTGCCTATCCTCACTGATTGCGGCCTGTTTGTTAGAAAGTCAAGGATCCAGTTACAGAGGGAGGTGTTGAGTCCTAGGTCTCGGAGTTTGGTGCCAGAAACAATGTGCTTCAGGTAACCAGTTTTGGAGTGAAGAGATAAGACTTTTTTCAGTCAAATTGGTCATTTTAACTTTGATTCCTGTTAATTAGGTGGTCTGTTTATATTGGGTTTCAGGCCTTGAAATTTTGAGGCACTGGTTGAGGCATCTGTGTCTGAATGATGTATTTTGCCTAATATTAGGCCTTGGGTTATACTGTAAAGGAACCAGTGAACTGTGAAGATCGCAGTGGATGAAAAGGAAAGTAACTTGTGTTACAAGGATCCTCCTGTGAGAGGGTTAGGATTCTTGTCTAGAGCTGGGAATCATGGGTCTGGAGTTCAGGGTGCTGAGTAGGAGAGATTGCTCAGAGTGGTTGTGGCCAGGAGCAGGGGAAGCTGGTGAAGGGACCAATAACAATGTTAACTGTAAAGGTGGAGTTCAAAGCCCAGTTCATTGAATATAGGCTTCACAGTTACTGAATGTTAACATCTTGACTTGACACGACAGGCAGCCCTTAGCATGGGTTTCTTATCTACCTCAAGGCAGAGGGGGGTTTCACACAGGCCCTTTCCCCTTTCTCAGTACATGTAAATGGCCAAACATCAGTTTCCAATTTGGGTAAAGGATGCATTTTTTCTTGTTTTTATCTAATAAAGCAATAGGCACACTTCCAGACTGAAATGGGCAAATACAACCTGCCCAACATAAGCGGTCTTAGCAATCTGAGGAGCGCCTGAGTCACAGAGTCTGTGCAGCTCAATTCTTCATTTATTGCACATTGATTAGATAATCATGGACAACAACTGTACCCATGGATTATCAAGGAGTCTGATTGTGATGTGGAAGTGTGCACCACTGACGTGTTAACAGCTAAGAAAGTCTGAGTTTACCATGTTAGCAATACTGATCGGTAGTTTAAAAGATTCCAGCAGCATCATTGGGTAATTTGATTTATCCATTCTGCTCTTGGATGGGAATTGTGCTTTGGGCAGTGTGAGATTTTGTAGTTTTTATTAGTTTGCTGCCATCTTTAAGAATGAAACTACGCCAAAATATGAAAGCATTGACATAAAAGTCTTTGCATCTGATACTTTCCATAAGTTAGCTTTTCATCTTTGATAAACTGTACGAACCAGTTTGTTAGAAAACAATCTTCACTGCAGAAATATTTGATAACAGATGAACTTAAAACCAGATGCAGCTCAAACTTTCAGAGATGTACAGTACTCAATATTCACTTGCACATTGAGCTTCAAAGGAACATTAAGCTTTGTGGTGATGTCCATTAAATGATTGAACTTGTTAGAACATTGAAGGGAGGCTGAATAGAGTACAGGGGAGGTTTTATGAAGCCAGCCTTCGACTGTTTAAAGCTTAGCAGTATCCTTAATTTCTTAATCTACATGCAGTATTTCATATCCAAACAACCTTATCTTACCAAGGACAGTGTAAGGAATTTACAGCCTTGGAGTAAAGACCTTGATGTTAAGGCTTCCTTTATTATCCAGAGACTGAACTAAACAAATCTGCAGCCCTGCCCCCCATCCTCCTTTAAGGGTTTGTGCAGATATTTGCACGTGTGTGGGTTGATTCAAAAAGCATGTGAATACATTAATAAATGATTAATTGCCATGGAAGCATTCTTCATCATGATCAATATGAACAGAAGGCTTAAAAGATAAAATGGTTTGCCAAGTAAGGGATGTGCACAGACAAAAAGTAAAGAATTTAATGTCAGAAAAACTCAGTTCTCCAGCCTCGGGGATAATATTGTTTTTCAGTGAAAGAATAAAGGCTAGCTCACAGAACCCCTTGTGGTGCTGAGGAGTGAGTTCATCCCATTTGTTCCTCATCATTGCATCTGATCTGCTCTTTTTTTATCTGCAGTTTCTCTACTCTTTATTAACTGATGCACACCGGCACCTTTTACAACAGTATAACTTACTTCAAATACCCTGCTACAGCCTTCAGCATTATCTGAGTAATACCATGACTGCAATCTCATGATAATACATGGTTGTAGTGGCGATACAAGTGGTGTTACAGAGGGAGCTGAATAACCTAATCTTTTTGAAGACTGCATATAGCGACAATGCTATTCTCAGACAGAGACATGATTGAGTAATGCCATTCTCAATTAAACCTGGTGACTGCAGTGCTGTAAGTAATAGAGATTCAATTTATGCTCATAATTTATTCATAGCTATCCTCCACTCACTGTATATTTTTGAATAAATTAGCTTGGGGGAAGTTGCTGCAGCTTTTTTCAAAAATTGCCTTTATACAGATAGTTTTTTTGAGCAAATTGACATTGTTTGTTGTACAATTAACAGTCTTGCTGTGAACCCAATCACTGCCTGGCCTTCAATTTATAGGCTGACACCTTGTTAGCAGGCATTCTGTTTTGTTATATGTAGAGATCAGATTTAGTAACTGAAAAGATTCAAGAAAGAATTTGAACAAATGTGATGTGACAGAATATTGTCCAAACATAAATTCATCAACCTGAAATGTTATCTCTATTTCCCTCTCTGCAGATGCTGCCTGAACTGCTAAGTGTTTCTAGCATTTTCTGTTCTTATTTCAGATTTGTACTATCTGCGGCATTTTATTTTTGATTAGCAGAGCCATCAACTGGATTGTCAAGACAGGTCAAGTCTTCTCTATATTCTATGCCATTTTTACCTTTCTCAGTCTTCTGCTGTTGATGCCCTTTTTTCTGTGCCTTTGAAACATTCAGCTTTCATTATGCCAAAGCTCCAATGGCTATTCTCCACATCCATCACACTTCACAAGCTTCACCCACTCTGCCTTCATGTACGAGAGAGGTGGAAGTCTTTGGTGAGACCACACTTGAAGTAATATTTCAATTTTTTGATCTCCTTATTTAGGGAAGGATATTCTTGCCGCATGGGCAGTGTAGTGGAGCTTCACTGGATTACTTCTCAGTGAAAGGGTTGCATTATGAGGAGAGAGTGGGTGGATTGGATGAATAGTCTCTGGAACATAGAAGAATGAGAGGTGACCTTAATGAAACATGCAAGATTTTGAGGGGAGTTGGCAAGGTGGATGCTGAGGGATATTTCCCCTTGTGGGGAATCTCCAACCAGGGTCGATGGTCTCAAGATAAAGAGATGCTTACTTAAGATGGAGATGAGCAGCAATTCCTTAGCTCAAAGAGTTGTGAATTTTTGGAATTCTTTATGAGAGAGAACTGTGGATGCTAAATCATTCACATTCAAGGCTGAGACAGGCAGGTTTTTGTACAATAAGGCGACAGTGATCATACAGGAACATGGAGTTGATGCTAACAAACTGATCCTATTGAATGGCAGAACCTGGCATACTCCTGTTCCTATTTCTTATGCTCTCTCTTGTTCCTTCCTATGCTCTGCCACTTTCTCTGCCCGCTTGCTTGCCTAGAATTGGTTTGATTTCTAACACTTTCCAGTTCTGCCATTAGTACAAAATGAGTGCTACAGTGATGGTCACCTGCCTTATAACTCTCACAATGTTCAGTTCTATTGACTGTTTAACACTAGTGATGAAAGACCAGTTTCTAACTTTGTGTCTCAGAAGAATGGCTCAGAGGTGAAAGTAAGCCAGTATTAGCTGATACAGCTTACCAGTAAGAAAGAGGCTGAAGTGATGTTTCCGATACAACGGTGCTGGTAAGAAAGTTAAGTTACTTTCATCCCTGGAAAGGCTCAAACCACAAAGTAGACAGATTTGTAAAGCATCAGCTACTTCTGGCAATTCCTGAACTGTGCAGCAAAGTGAGTGATCTCATCCTTTGACAAAAGCCCCATGCATCATCAGTAGATAGGGATTGTTGTCAAGAATCATTCACCCATTTTTCACAACAATTATGCCCTTCAAAGCTGGAATCTTGAATACTTTGACATTTAGTCTGGTCAAGTCTGTCACTGACTACTTGAAAAGCAATAGAGTCATTATTGTAAATCTTCTATTTCTCATCATCACTATTTCTATTACTCATTGCTACTAATGAAACGGCATTTTCAGAAATCACACACATTCATCTTGTACTTTTCTGCTATTTCCTTAACTGAAAATGTTGACTTCTCATCCATCTTTTCAAGAGCTGAGGAAAATGCACCTCTCTATTGCTGTGGTATGATTGATCTTATGATTTTAAAGGAATAAAACTGAGTGAGAAGTATTTAATTGTATTCTGAAAATGTTTCACAACAAAAAACATCAGTGAAAATTTTGTTGATATTGAGGATCACACACATCGAGCCAACCCTTAGTGAATTAAAACTAATGAGAATGAACTGGACCTAACTGACAAAAATAACGATCATCAGATCCCGTGTTTTGGTTGGAGCTTCCTTAAACTAGAGAGTGACATCCTCTGTGTGCTGCCACATTTGTGAGACAGATTGTGTCAGATGCTATTTAGGTAAGGGGATTTATGCATGAGCATTAGAACTAAAACAGAAAATTCTAGAAGCACTCAGCAGGTCAGGTAACATCTGCAGGGAGAGTACAGATGGCGGGATTCTGAGCTGAAGCATTAACTCTGTTTTTCTTTCTACAGATACTATCAGACGGGCTGAATGCTTTGTTTTTATTTCACGTTCCCAGCATCTGCAGTTTTTTGGATTTGCATCAGAGTTGGCAAAGCCTCACATTAACCAGCACCCAATGGCAAGTTGGTTACCTTGGTAAGGTGAGTTGACTAGTAATTGTGGTTAGCAGTGCAATTGGGACAAAACAGCATTTGAGGATGCATGCATTGACTTTGACTAGTCATGTGAGGTTACTGAACTTCTGGCAACTTCGCATGAAGGTCCTAGGTACCTGACTTCTGGTGATTAACTCCATGGCTATCTGAACCCATTGTCTTCTGAGTTTGTGAACAGAGTCTCTTGGTGTCTTCTGGACTTCCTCCTATTTTGCACCTTCTCCCCTGCACCAAGGCAAAAGATTCGAAGCCCTCTTCCTCCTGTGCCAATGTTTCCCAGGTCAGTTTCACTTCCCGCACAACTGACATCCCCTGCTCCAACCACAATGCATGCACAACCTTTTTATAAACTATTGCCAACCCTAAATAAGTTAGCTTTAACTGAAGGTAAACACTCAGAGCACCCACTCTGCTGATACAACCAGACAATCACAGTGAGATTAGTGCTGGTAGGACATTGAAATCATTGAACTGAGCAGGCAGTATAAAATTGGCACAGTGCCTGCATTACAATCAACAGGCATGGAGTTATCGTGTATTGCAAACCCCATGCCATTTCTGGGGGCTATCGAATTTAGTCCCTATATTTTTACAAAAGAATTTGTTTATTTCAGTTTGCCCTTGCTGGTTTTAATCACTTCCTTATCACTAACAACTAAGAAGGCCCTGTGCACAAAGGACTAATCCCTTTTATTGTACTGGAGCAAATGATCACTTCACTGCCTGTATCACTTTTTAAATTAAATGCAATGGGATACTCCAGTTATTTATAAACTCCATTAACCTTAACTGCCAGAATCGGGTAAATAACCATATGGGTCATTTTTTTGCTGCCTTTATAAAATCTTGACTTTTAACATTTTTGCAAGTTTGTTTGTGTTAACTTTTTATTTAAGTATTTGACTCAAAAGCATCAGTGAAGGATTTCCATTTATGGCACCATCCCAGCCTGGTGTCCTTTGAGGGTCGTTAGATATTATATACTTGGTGGTGAGCAGAGGGTGTCTGGATAAATTAAGCTGCAACAGTAACACAGCTGGTGCAGCACCAAATGAAGCAGGAGTCACACATTAAGTATGTCATGTGGTCCTTCGGACCTGATCAGCAATTGACTCACAGCCCGTGCTGAGACTGAAACTTTCAGATGATGAGTGATTAGAGGGAGATGATGCTATTAATAAACCCTCTATTTCATTTCTCATCTGTGTAATGCTATGTTGGGTTTCCTGCCACTGTTTACCTGATCATTCCAGGGAACAGAGAGAACTATGGCAGCTCAGAGGGAAATAAAATGGAAACCTGGAATTTCCTTCTGCCAGTATTTCCAAGCACCATCAGGGAATTTAGTCATGTCGTGGCACGTGAACAAGGTGAGGGATTTGCTGGGACACTTGGCGCAACTTGGACACTGTTCATAGAGTCACAGAGTTATACAGCATGGAAACAGGCCTTTCAGCCCAACTAGTCCATGCCAACCAAGATGCCCCCTCCAAGCTAGTCCCATTTGCCAGCCTTTCGCCTATAACCTTCTAAATCTTTCCTATTCATGTACCTGTCCAACTATCATTTAAAAGTTGTTATTGTACCTGTCTTAACCACTTCCTCTGGCAGCTCATTCCACATACATAGCACCCTTTGTGTAAAAAGATTTGCCACTCAAATTCCTATTTCTGTTCTGTTCCCAAAGATTTTCACTCCTCATAATCATAGTCATGTACATGGAGACAGGCCCTTCAGTCCACCGAGTCCATGACAAATACCAAGCATTCATTTACACTAAGCTAATCCCATGCTATTCTCCCCACATTGCCATCAACTCCCCCTAGATTCTATCGCTCACCTACACTCAAGGGGCCATTTACAGTGGCCAGTTACACATCTTTGGGATGAGTGAGGAAACTGGAGCACCTGGAGGAAACCCATGCAAACTCCACACAGACAGCACCGGAGATCAGGATTGAATTCAGGTCTCTGGAGCTGTGAGGCAGTGGCTCTACTTGCTGCACCACTGTGCTATCCTAACATCTTATGTACCCATTCATTTGTTTAATCAATTCACAACAAGACTGAATCTTGAAAAACAAAAACCTTGATCTTCTCTGGCTGCAGCACTGGATCCATTTCAGGACACTCAAATTTGATAGATAGTGTTTTGGTGGATTAGTGTTTGGGATGGTGACTTTGGTTGTGTGAATGAACTGAAATGCTTTTCCCCATAGAATTGGATGGAGGTGGAATTATCTGGTGGAGATTTGATGGAGAAATTTGGAATGGATAGGGAGAGTCTGCTTCAGTGACTGGGGCAGTCCATGGACAGAGGGAACAGATTGGGGTAGTTAGCATAGGAGCTAGAGGGGAAAAACTAAAAATTCTATGCATCAAATGCTTAGAATTTGGAATGAGCAACCTAACGGACTGTTGGATGGAGATCCAATGGGAGCTTCAGAGGTGAATTGGATAAAGGCTCTAGGGAACTGGGGAAAGAGCCCTGGAGTGTGACTAACTGATTTTCTCCTTGAATCAGTGCAGACACAAGGGCCTAATCCCCTCTTCCTGTGCTGTATCATTTTATAACTAAAAGAAAGTTTAAAAGCCCTCAAAGATTTAGGTTGAAAATAGCAGCTGATTAAGTTTTTCAAATATTCATATAAAATTACAGACAAACATTCATCCTGGTGATTGTTGCTCAAACAGGATGGGTCCTCCTACTTTACACTGAAACCAAAGTTACTGCAAAAACATTTACAATCAGCCACAATAAGTGACTTTCTGTCATGGTTGTTCACAATGGACCTTCAGCAGTCCCTGAAAATTGGTCAAAGTCTTCATGAATCCTCAAGTATTTAAGGTGACTATTAATATGAAGAGATCAGGTAGCTGACAAATATCTCAGTTCTGAGGTATGTTATTGCGAGATCACTGTATGCTGAGCTGATAGAAAGCTGCTTCCAAATCCTTCCCATTTTCTTCTCAGAAGACACTGGGTCAGCTGTGGAACAATTCTTTGCGCTTTGAAGCCTAAATGATCACTTCTCTTGCATAAATTTAGAATCAGTGTTACCAAGCTATCTGACTGTGGAGTCCATCACAGAAAAGCAGGACACCTCTCCTAATGCAATGTTCCTACATGTGTATTGGTAGTAGCTGTGGAGCTGTGGGAAAGGTGCAATCTGGAGTAGAGGTTTGGAGATATTGATTCCCTTGTTAACTTCGGGGATTGTTGCAGCTAATTAACATAAGTGAGCTTTTCCAGCTCTGACTTGAGATTGAACCTGGCAGTATATCAGATTGATGCTGTTCGTATAACTACTGATCCATGAAGAATGTTGAAAGATATCTTCATATTTCTGAATGTTACTATCATGTTTAAACTATTCATGGATCTGGCAACAAGACAAGAGCTCACACATTATATTCAGGCATTGTCAGATACTGAAGCCCAGTGCCTTATGCATGATGTTTATGGGTTTGTCCAAAGGATAGAGGAAGGTCCACACAACACAAATATGTTAAGAGTTTTAAATGGCTCACTCATGGCCGGGCTCAGATATCAAAGCAACTTCAAATGGCACCGGCATGACCTGTTTATTGTCATTATCACCAGCATACTTGACTGGAATGAGGAATGAAACCTTCATCCTTTCAAAATTTACTTCTTTCTGAGATCAACGGCTTCAAACCATATAATATGGAAATGATGAATGAAAGTATGAAAGGGACAGTGATGTGCTGGATTGATTTGGAATTAAGGGAAAATCATCTGTATCTGACATCATTCTTAACACATTTAAATATATATTACTTGATGGATAAGATAACTCCAGTGTTAAGCTCTGTTTATCTACACAACAGTTCAATGTGAAAATACCTCTTTAATTCATTGCCTACAAAATTCAGTTCATATTGACAGTTCTTTTAACTGAAGTCTTTTTCAATCAAATATTTACATCAATCTTAAATTTATACTGATCCTAAGGATTATCTACAGTGCATAAAGCTAATTCCAAAAATATAGAACAGTCCAGACCATTATCTGCAATCAGCAATGTTATTCAGTCAACCGTCCATGCTTGCATTAAACAGGTGACTATGGTATTTCTTGTTAGAGCAAGCATATTCAGCCCTTTTGGGGCAGGTGAATTAGGCTTTGGAGTTTACACAGTCTGTCAGATTCCCTGAAAACCAGGGGTCATTCTCTGCTCCCCCATCACTCCTAAGAACTCCTGCACACTGCAAATTACCTTTGTGAATTGCAAAGAGCATCCATCCATTAACCTACACTTGCTATGTCATCACTGCAACTTCAGGAAGATGTCCACTGTCCTGGCACTGCCATGAAACTTCATATTATGTCAGTCAACCACTGCCCCTTTAAGGCATCTTAAAGATTGGTTGCCTAGAAACAAGGCTACCTACTTCACATCTGACTTAGTATGTTGACAAGCAACCTAGGGTAAGCACAGGTCTCCATCACCATCATGGTTTGATTACAGCCTATAATGAGCAGACCATTGCAACCCACAGATGACCAGACAAATTTTCCATGTAAATATTTACATTCAACTGATAGAGCAGACAAGGATTCAGCCTGCTGGATTTTTCTAAAAGGTCCCATCAAGACCATTGTATCTTCAAGATGCGTCAATACTGCATAACCTTCAATGGCACTTGAAGGCCTTCAGAATTGATTATGTAGGGATGGCATGATCAGTACAACACTGAATATAACACCAGAGTTACCTCATACGCTGGAACTCATGCACTTTGATATGTGACAAATGATTTAAGATATTGAGGAATTTCATTTATTATATGGAAAATGGTGATTAAGTGTGACTAGTTGTTATTATTCAGGTCTGAAATTAATAAAGTGATTTTTTTGTAGGGTTAGGGATAAATGCCAGTTGGGAGGGCTGTTTTTCCTCAAAATTTTTCATGAATATTGTTTATTATCCAACTGACAGATCAGACAGGATTCTTTCATTTAGTCTCTCAGGTAAAGGTTAAAACGCTTATGGCATTGGAAATTACAGTATATGCACAGTGATCGAGCAGCTGTTGATGGAGAAAAACAACTTTTAAAGGTAAGTGTATTTCCCCAGCAGTACACCCAGCACACTGAAAAATCAGGCCCGAGAGTTACGAGTCTCTGGGGCTCGAACCCACTGGCGACCTAACCTGAAGATGAAAATGGAACCCCTCAGCTAAGGTTGGCATGAAACCATTGTGTGAGCAGCAGTAGCTTTTGAGGATATAAGTGGAATCTGAAGGTGGTTCAATGGAGTCTACCCTTGTGACTTGGAAGGCTGGGAAAGGAAAAGGCTGAGTGTGGAGAGGTGTCGTTGGGATCCTGCAGGGGCGTGCAGGAGGAATGGGAATGTGAAGGTGAAGAAGTGTCAGAAAGGAACTGTCAACGTTTCGGGTCAAAACCCTCCAGAAGATTGTTTATTGAGCTCCATCACGACATCTCTTTGCAGCTGGGTTTTGTATAATGAAGGTGCCTACCTTTGTCACTTTCATTATACCCTGCCTGCCTAATGACCATCCGATGCTGAGGAACCTGCTTCTCTTCTGGACTTGTGTCCCCGGCCATCTCCATAGCAACGCTCATGAAGTTCCAAGCCCTTCCTGCCTCCAACAACTTCCTCCAGACCCACAATGCACCTTGCCCCTTTCACCCACAATAAGAGAGACACAAGAGACTGCAGATGCTGGAATCTGGAGCAACAAACAATCTGCCGGAGAAACTCAGCGGATTGAGCAGCATCTGTGGCAGGAAAGGAACTGTCAACGTTTTGGGACGAAACCCTCCAGCAGTTTGTTTATTAACTCACAATAATACTTTGCCTTCAAGCTGCTGCCTACCTGAAGAACCTGCCTCCCCACATCTTCCTACCAGTGAGTTACCTCAGGGGAAAGTATCTGACATTAGCAGGTCACCCTCTGCATATTAATAATGAACAGCCTGGGAAATCGTTTCCTTTCCACCGACACTCTTGGCAGCCCTTCCCCTGGTTCTGCCCACCCCTTGATAATGTCACAGTGGGAGACCAAGGTTGACCCACTTTATATTTTAATTGGCTGAAAAATAGCTTGAGGATTAAAATCTGATCTCAACATATGGGCTATAACAAGTAGTCTATGTGCTGTAGAATGGGTTCTGACTGGTGGGTTACATTAATTGTTTTCACTGAGCAGCTTAATGCTGGAATCTCCCTCCCAGCAACATGATGCTGAACATAACCAGAGCCGAGAAGGATTTAAATTGGTTCCTCCATTCATGTGACATTTAATACCACATTTACCCCCATGAGCAGAGGTCAGAATGAGCTGCCTTCCCTGTTTAGTTTTCTTCTGCCTCCTTCGTTCACCCCATCAGCCATCTGTCCTGTCTACTGAATTTAACAAAGGAGGAGGGAAAGGTCTGGGGACTGCAGACAGAGCGGCCTAATGTGTTCACACACACACCATCTGACGTTCACCCCACCCTGTACATTCATTAGAAAAGCAGCTGTGGTCCCACTGAGAAGCATCTGTGTGAAGTGGCCTGCTCTCCTTCCGCAGCCAAGCAAGCTGAGCGCAGCATCAGCAAAAGGAAGTTTATACTCTGGACGAACTGGGGGAGAAATGATAACGGTTTGTTTTATTTAACATTATGCACATGTACTTGAATCAGATCATAATTCATCCATTGTAGATGGAGACATGTTTTCACTGATTCTGGATGGGCCTGAGTTTGACAGTGTTTACATTGGTGCCCACCAATTGTATAAAGCCAATTACACAGTCATGGAGGAATGATCCCAGTGCAGCAACATCAAGTCAACACATAAGTGTCTGCTGCTGCTCGGATACATGCAATCAGAGCAGGTCACATATTTACTCTAGAATCGGGCTGAATCCTGTTTATATTGCACATGATCTAGGATGTAAAGCAAGGCTGAACGGCTGTGTTTTCTGCACTTGGCATGACTAAAGCCAAATTTCTTTCCCTAAACAATTATAAGGAGCTGATCAGAAAATATGTAAGTAACCTTTCCTCAGTCGCCTGGAGGGCAAGGGTCCGATGACCATTTAAATTTTATTGAGCTTCAGTTTTAACCTGCTTTAAATATATACTTTAATCAAAGAAAAAAATACAGCATGACTGGCAGCCTGCCAGGGATATTCCACAAAGGAAAGCCGTTTCTTTGTCACTTACCAGTTCATGGAAAGCCACTTATTGGAAAACTTCCGGGCAATTGCAGTACTAGACAGTAAGGGAAACCACTTTCTACTTCCTGTGTCTGGTATCACTCTCGTGTTCTGGCATATTGTGCTGCAGGTTTTCCCATACCCACCACAGCTTGTCTGCATTGAACAACAGCAATCCATCAAGAAAAGAACAGTTGAAATTATAGTGTCTGTGTATGTTGGCAAACGGTGTTCCTGTTGGAGAGTCATGTGATCTGCTTGTTTTGTCACAGTGTAACAATGATTAGAATACAGTCAGTAGTGCATATTTGAAGGCCTAACCAACACCTCTTCAGTGTTATAGATCCTGCTTTAATGTAGTACAAAACAAATTACATTTGTGTGAGAAAGCAACCTGTTTAGAGCAGAGAAATACATCTTCATCTATTTTTTGGGTGTTAACCTAAGATTGTTAATTAGAGATACAAGAACTGAATAGGAGAACTGCAGAGATCAGGGAAGTGCCCATCATTTTGTTAGGTGCCTTGTATTTTCCTTGAGTGCAACATGAAGTCTTTTCTCCATCAACAGATAGTTCATATCCAATGTTTTGTGTGTCTCAGACGATCAAGAATTAGTGGTGAGTTTTTGGTTGGTTAGACTCTCTCCTACTTTCCACATTCAATGTATCACTAAGTATCATGGAGTCCATGATGATCAAGATCCTGTGGGTCACCATTGACCAGAAGCTTATCTTAAATACTATGGTGACATAAGTAGGTGTCAGGGTAGGTATCCTACCCTGAGTGACTGATCTCTTCACCTTCCCACCAAGTATAAGACGTAGGGTTGTTAAGAAGGTGTATGGTGTGTTGGTCTTCATTAGTTGGGGTATTGAGTTCGAGAGCTGCAAGGTAATGTTGCAGCTCTATAGAACTCTGGTTAGACCACACTTGGAGTATTGTGTTCAGTCCTGGTCTTCTCATTATAGGAAAGATGTGGAAACTTTAGAGAGGGTGCAGAGGAGATTTACCAGGATGCTGCCTGGATTGGAGAGCATGTCTTATGAGGATAGGTTGAGCGAGCTAGGGCTTTTCTCTTTGGAGAGAAGGAGGATGAGAGGTGACTTGATAGAGGTGTACAAGATGATAAGAGGCATAGATCGAGTGGACAGTCAGAGACTTTTTCCCAGGGTGAAGATGGCTAACACGAGGGGGCACAATTTTTAGATGATTGGAGGAAGATATAAGGGGGATATCAGGGGTAAGTTTTTTTACACAGAGAGTGGTGGGTGCTTGGAATGCACTGCTGGCAGAGGTGGTGGGGGCAGATACCTTAGGAACATTTAAAAGACTCTTAGATAGCCACATGAATGATAGAGAAATGGAGGGCTATGTGGGAGGGAAGGGTTAGATAGATCTTAGAGCAGGATAAAATGTTGGCACAACATCGTGGGCTGAAGGACCTGTACTGTGCTGTAATGTTCTAAGTAAGTCAGAGGTGTGGTGAACTACTTTGCATTTGCCCAGATGCATGCAGCTCCAACAACACAAGAAGCTCAACGTCACCCAGGACAAAGCAGCCCACTTGATTGGAAATAGATCCACCATTCTAATCATTCACTCTCTATGGCTGCAGTGTGCACCACCTACTACAGTTACTTACCTAGACTACTCTGAGAGCATTCTCCCAAACCTGCACCCTCTACCATTAAAAAAGACAAAGGCAGCAAGTGCACAGGAACACCACCATTTACAAGATCCCCTTCAAGTCATTTACCAGCGTGACTTGGAAATATTTAGCCATTGCCTCATTACTACTAGATCTAAATTCCAGAACTCCCCAGCGAATAACCCTGTGGGGGTACCATCAACGGACAGATTGCAATGGTTTAGGAAGATAGCTCAACACCATCTTCTCACCAGCACTACCCTCATTCTGTGATAAAGTTTCATGTCAAAGATTCAATGATTCATCAGACATACAATGTCCATCTCTGGGTTCTACACGTTTTCAATGGAAATACTGAGATCAAGTTTTATGCTGTGACTTGGAAAAGAGAATGGTTATAACAATAAGGTAAAATATACAGTATCTGAAGCTACATCTGTACAGCAAAGAGACATATTAATAGAGAGGGTACAGTCTGCTTTAAGATATTGTACACTGGCTTTCTCTGCAGTATGCATAACAACTAAAATATTAGCTTTAAAGGAGGCAATGAAGATAAATGGGAAAATGCAAATACTGTAAACAGTTTAAGTATATGGCCTACCAACAATGTTGGATAAATTATTATTTAGCCCTTTGAGAACTGCAGTAACAATTCTGCCATAGGCCAAAAATACTGCACTGAAAGATTTAAATTCACTACTTTCTTCCAGATGCCCTATTTATAGAAAATATTGCAGGGGTTTCCTGCCTGAAATTTGAGATTCAGCTTTTACAGATTGGTACCACATGCAAACAAAAATCTACCTCTTCAGTCCATGAGTCTTCGAGGAGGTAAATGGATGACCTCCACTAGTCAGTGGGACCCCATCAGTTTCACCCAAGCACAAGATCCAGAAAAAACTGTTTAGCATTTTAAAGGTGTCCATTGTAAACAAGTGCACCAATCTGCAGAGTGATCTATGTGCTTGTTATGTAATTAAAATCAGCTTTGAAATTACAGAAAATCATTCCTCTGGTAGTGTTTGAAATGCTAATAAGGACTCTGACTATCAAGTGCTGAAACAGGTCCCTTTTGAACACTTTAACAGATTGACAATTTCCTCTATTCTTATTAAAATCCCATTCTTATCATTGCATTCATTAATTGCAACTGTAAGCATTTTACTGGATGAAATTGTTTTTATTGCATATGGATGACAAGCAAATTGTAATGATTATTAGAGTCCTTAACAACAAAGGATGCTATTGCTGTTGGCCATTTCATTTCAACTCAAAACAAAATTGGAAACTCTCATTGGTTACTAAAGGTTAGCTTCGTGCTTTGAAAAATACTCATTATGGCAAGTATGGTAAAGGTAGTTGGAAAAAATGTCATAATGAATGTTCCAAAAGATTTTCAACTGTAATTATTACAGTACAGTACTTTGCATATTCTATAGTTATTTACCCATAAAGTATTGCACCCCTACTTAGCATACTGCTGAGGAAGTCTGTAGTTAAAGGCAGTGTACTAAAAGAATGGTGACAAATATATGTGGATAGCATTAATAAGGATACAAGCAGCACAGGCTGAATGCCATCCCTCTGGTCTGTGATTTCCATGATTCTACATCCTGTGGGAACTAAAATGGATCGCTTAAGAAAAAGGAATGAAATCTGTGATGCACAATTCAATCACTCCTGTTCGACCTGGTATGGCAGCACACCAAATCCATACCTCCATGCCAGTAGTATAATATTAGTGTCCATTCAAAACTTATTGTGTCATTGCCTGCCTCAATACAACAGTGTTTTTTGATTCAAGATGGCATGAACAGTTTAAAGAAGCCTGCACTTCTCAAAAGGGAAGGTGCATTGTGGCTGAATCAGGTGGTAAACTTCTGTTTGGAGGTGAACTCTTGCCCTTCTTAGTCCCCAGGGATTGAGGATGACTTGCTTTGACACTAGTCAAAGTTATGGGCATGCTATGTTGGCACTGGAAGCGTGGTGACACTTGCAGGCTGCCCCCAGAACACTCTACGCAAAAGATGCATTTCACTGTTTGTTTCTATGTACATGTGACTAATAAAGATATCTTATCTTATCTAGATACTGAACACAGCAGCTACTCGAAATGTGAATTAAAAGAGGATACTGAAAATACTCAGCAGATCAGGCAATATCTGTGGAGAAAGAAAAACTGAGTTAAGGTTATATGTGGATGACCTTAACATCAGAACTGGCCATTTCTGACAAAAACTAAAAAGGCTCCAGTTTTCAAGTGCTGTTACGGAGTGGTTGAATAGAGAAAGAGATGTTGCTTCAGAGCCTGTTTCTGTTGCTGGATGAAGTCCTGCAGCCACAAGCTGCCAGATCAGGTGGGGAAGACAGATCTGGAGCTGAAACCTAGAATCACACACCCAGGACCTGCTGTGAACAGTTCAACAACCTCAGAGATGTTGAATCTCAAATACCATATCGTAGCAACCAAACTAACAATTCACCACATCCATAATCCTCACCTTCCAAAAATCACTAATGATCAAAACTCATACCCAACATTCTTACTGCATCACACTCTTAGCACTACAACAAGCCCTACACCTACATTTCCCAAGATACAGTCTGCCATCAAATCTACGATGAGAGTCATATCACCCAATCTCATCGGGCAACATGGACGAGGACAAACACACACATAGACATGGACATACACCACACACACACACACACACACACACACACACACACACACACACACGGACACACATGGACATACACACACATGGACATACACGGACACACACACACACACGGATACACACACACAATTCCCCCTCTCTCACAGGACAAGGTGCTGCATAATAAGCACCAATAGCAGCAAACGGGTGGGAGAGAGACTCAGCTGCATTACTTCTCCCTGGAGGAGAGCTCACTCACCATAATTAGAGCCAGCTAAGACAGAGTCTGTGACCAGCAGAAATCCTTCAAGATGACAGCATCTACATGCTCCATCTCTCATCCCACTTCTTCCACAACCTACGCTCTCCTCTGATTCACAAGCTGCAGATGGTGTAATAATTCACCTCTTGTTTTCGAAAATAAAATCAGAAATGCCAGTTTTTACGCAAAAAAGAAAGGCTGGTTCACAATTTTCAGTTGCTGTATTCATCTGAATGGCCAGAGATGAACATTCACTCAGATTCTGGACACAGAGGCTGCCTGATCAGCAGTTTGTGTTTCTGTTTCAGATTTTCAGAATTTGATGTATTCTTGTCCAGTAATTTCAGATAACAATTCTGCTTTGATAATATGAATAAATCTGCTTCCTCGTGTTCACGTCTAGAATGATCTTTTGCATCTTTCCTTATCCCATATGTGTCCCTCTTTAACCTTGCATTATCATGCCTTTCTCCATTTCACCTCTCCTGCTTTCCAGCACACCATCTCTTTCAATCTCTCCTCCCCTTCCTCTTTTCTCTGCATCTTAAAAGCAGTTTACCTTTTCCAGATCTGATGAAATGTAATTGATCTGAAACATTAACTTCATTTCTGACTTCATAAGTGTTGCCTGTCCTGCTTAGTATTTCCAGCATTTTATAGTTTTATTACAATTACCAAATGTTCTAAGTGTAAATATTTGTAATGGTTTACGTATTACAGCACAGAAACAGGTCCTTTGAGTCTGTGCCAACCATCAAACACCTATCTACATTAATTCTACGCTAATCTCATTTTATACTCCTCTCAACAACTCCCCCACATTTTCACCTGCACACCAGCAGCAATTTACAGTGGCCAGTTAACCTACCAACCCGCATTTCTTTATTGATGTGAGAGGAAACTGGAGCACCCAGGGGAAACCCTTGCAGTCTCAGGGAGAACATGCAAACTCCATGCACCGACAGCATCAGAAAGCAGGATTGAAACCCAATCAGTGGAGCTGTGAGGCAGCTAATTGTACCTCCGCCATCAGATTTCTGAATGGTCCATGAACCCATGAACACTACCTCATTATTCTTTTTTTTGCACTATTTACTTATTTTGTAATTTATAGTAATTTTTATGTCTTTGCACGGTACAGCTCCTGCAAAACAATACATTTCACGTCATACAAGTCAGTGATAATAAACCTGATTCTGAGCCACCGCTCTTATGTTAAATGCAATGTTCCAGGACCACCTGGGAAATAGGTTGCACTATCTGATGAGTTCATCAAGAACTTCACTGCCAGAAAAAGAACTACATGATTCACTGTGCATGCTCACGTCTACTGGACACTGAGGGAGTGAAATACTTTCCTTCCATTTTCTGTACACTCCTGGCTTCACACATAGTTCCTGCAGTGTGATAGCTATATAGTCAGTGGTGCCCTGCACCATTTGTGATGGCAGTGCCATAGCCTTGCTCTTCCTGCTGCTCTTTTCCAAGGGTGAAGGATGTGTTTCCAGCTCTCTACAACCTTCCCTATCCAAAAGTGCAAGGAAAAGCAGGACCTATTGAGAGATCTCCAGCTGCAGACCAAAGGAGACTGATGCACACGTGTTACAGGACCTTCCATAGGGTCTTGCATACACCTGGCATTGGAATGTGTGGCATATTTCAGTGAGGGCTTCACAGAATTGTATCTCACAGGTCATTAACCTCTGAAGTGGACCTTGAAGAACTGCTCCCAGAGGGGCTGTGGTGGATATGGTCCCTACTCCCCCTCCTCATCCCTCCTCTAGGAGCCTCTTTCAGTACCTCCCTGTATGCCGCACCCTGAGAGGGATGGTAACTAATGTGCCCATTGTTTTGGAGCAATTGAGCATTGCAGAACCATTATACTCAACACAAACTCCTTGTGCTCCCAGGACATCGCTCTCAGTTGTGTAAAACAAAGCATCAAATGATAATGTATTCAAATCTGCATTCTATAGAAATCAACCACTAACTAAACCGCGAGTAGTTAATAACTAACATTGGTGAGGTGTCTGTGGCACTGCAGAAAACTTGATTTTACATGTGTGCAGAACACATGATGTTGGCTCAATTTGATGGCATTGGCATGGCATCTCCACACACTTACTCAGACAAGTAACAGCATTACCCATACTAGCAACCTTTCCAGTTTACTGGCCAAATGTGATTCATGCTATAAATATGTGCGCACTCATATCAGATACCAAATTGGAAGAAAATCATCACCTGGGGTTCCAGATAACAGGCACTACACAGTTGATTTCTGTGGTGTCTGTGTCCACCCTTCCCGTTTAAGAACCATTAGCCACAGAAGAATGGCACAAGTGATTAAACCAGATTTCTATGACTGCTGGGAGCAAAGGCATAGCAGTTGTAGCTGTATGAGATCTTGCACTTCACATTGCCTGCATATAACATTGGTGGCAAAGTTCCACAGCTGGTATTAACCCAGTGCCCATCAAACTTATCTGTTAAGTAAAGAAAAGCAGCTAACTGCCTATCCTGGAGATTTGAAATAAAAACTGAAAATAATGGAAATTCACTGTTTCTCTCTTCGTGGTAGCTGCCTGATCTGCTGAGTATTTCCAGTATTTTCTACTTTTACTCAGTAAGTGGCTGAGCCATACCAACCGGGGAGGCTCAGCCTCTCACTTATACTGAGTTAACTGACAGTTATGGGCACTACAGTTGGATGGAAATTCATCCTAAATCCCCAATCCTGACTGACTGCAATTCAGCAGTGCATCTGTGCGTGTGTTTAACTGAAGTATCTGCTAGCTTCTATACCCACAGAAGGTCCTTTAACACTTATGGTCATGCAAATAAGGCTTCCTTTCTCAGCATTGTTTAGACATCTTTGTAAAACATTACCTAATAAGGATTAAGTTGAAATAATTAAAGCACCATACATTAGATCACTCTTAGCAAGTTACAGCTATTGAAAATGTTTCCTCATTGAGTGAACACTGCTTCAAACAAAGAGATAAACTGTTAATTAAGAACAGCTCTGAACTAACTCTGTAAAACAGATAAGCTAAGTGGGTGTTTTTTTCCTGAAACCAAGGCTGAGTCTACATTTTGAAGTAATGCCTGAGCTGTAAAACAGGTCCTGATTTAAGGAAAAGCATCAGGAACATCTGCATTCCATTGTAAACTGTTATATTTAGATAAAATGAAATTCAATATTTAACTACCAATACAAAGTAAAAATTTGTCTCTAGCAGTCTTTTTCTATCAGTTGTGAAAACACATTCATGAATTAGATCCATACCTGAGCAATAGGACCATCTGTAAATAAAGACAAAAGGGTGGCTGTTGTCCAAAACTTCACTGTTGTTACAATGTATTCAAACAGCCTCTGGTAAATATCAAAAATATTTAATATTTCTATGATCAGTTTAAAAAGTGATTCAGTGTTGTGGACTCTTAATAAGGAATATTGTTTTCTAAAGTCTCACTTGTGAAATAAATAAGATTGGGAAGAGGGAATGATAATAAAATATTTTGTGACATTATCCTATTGTTACTTATGAAACATATTTAGGACAATCTATAAGTGGCAATGTATTAATTAGTGTTAACTAAATAATTCTGATCATATCACAAAATACAAAGCACAGTTAGCATATTATAAAGGTCAAAGATGGAATACCTCATTGGTAAACATTGCCAATACACTATGTAATATGATTTCAGAATGACATCACAAAACTGAACATATATTTCAATACTTCTGTCAGTGTTTCACTCTGGAGTTTGGAATGTTAAATCTAGACTGATGTAGACTAAATCCGGTGTGGTACTAGGTGATATTTTTCATGGTCAGAGTGTTTGTCTTTAAAATGTGACAGTAGACTGTGGACTGTCCGCTCTTTCCTACATCACACCACTGATTAACCTACTAAAGTTTTTCATTGAAAACTGTAAAGCACTTTGGGACGTTGTGAGACCAAGAAAGGTGCTATTTAAATGCAAATCATTCTTTTCTCCTTTTGTCTATTTACTCCAAATACTACACAAGGAAATGCATTTCATTTTTGATTAGAGCAAAATTATCTTTAAATTGTTATCTTTTGTTCCTGGCAGGATAACATGAGTCTGACACTTTTACAATGAATACATTGGTTAACCTATCATTCACAGAATATAAACTATAATTAAAAACATATTTAAATACTGAACACCGGTGTTGCTAAGTATAACCTGATGTGAAAAAGTACTGAGCATTATATTAAAGTAACATAAAAAGCTTTACGTTAACCTTACTTCTTGTATTTTAAGAATATTATTACCAGTGGTTCAATTTTGGAAAATAATTCAGTGTTACGTAATAAAGGTTGAAATTTCTGTAAATCATTGAAGTTGTGCAATACTTGTAAACATCACTTCAAATCAGAGTAATTGACTGAGCACCCAGAGAACAAATAGTTGATGTCCCTGTTCATTCCTTCAGTATGATTGGATGGAGATGGTGTACTCACTACCTAGTGTGGTATTACTTCATCAGTGAAGTAAGAGTGCTCCAGTTGCTTTATATCCCTGGAACAAGACAGTGTGGGAACCCTGTTTTGCACTTGAGACTGCTCCTGGAGGAACAAAAAACAGAATTCTTGAAGAACTCAGTGGGTTGAGCAGCATCTGTGGAAGCAAAAGATGTATGTCGATGTTTCAGGTTTAGACCCTGCATTAGGACTGAGAGGGAAATGTCAACATTCACCTTTTGCCTCCACAGATGCTGCTGGACCTGCTAAGTTCTTCCGGTGTTCTGCCTTTTTGTTCCAGACTCCAGCATCTGCTGTCTCTTTTGTCTTCATGCTTTTGTAGGAAGCTGTGTGTGGGACATAGAGGATTTGACTCGAGCTCTGCTGTGCAAGCTCAGTAAATTGCCTGTCATTCATTAATTTGACCTATACGTAAGCAATGTCCATGCGGACACAGTAATGGAATATTGCTACTCAAAGAATTGCTTCATTGCATTAAACACCTTTACTCAGAGATGGGCAGTAAACTAGAAGAAAGTGGAAGTTGTATTAAAGAATACACAATTGGGAAATGTCCTTCTATTCCCTATACAATCTCTTCTGGTTATGCAGCATAATAGTTATAAGACTGGTCTAACAGCCCCAAGATTGCAAGTCCGAAGCAAACTGATGAACTGAATTTACTGAATCTTCTTATTAGTGGGCCGACAGCAGAAGAACCAGATGATAAAAGTCCATCTGGTTCACTGACCTCCTCCGGGGAAGGGAACCTGTTACCTGAATTCCAGTCCCATGTTGAGTGAATGAACCTTAGTTCCCTTTAAAGTGCTCATGAACTCGGCCTTTTCTCCTTGGAGTGATGGAGGATGAGGGGTGGCCTGATAGAGGTGTATAAGGTGATGAGAGGTATTGATCTTGTGGATAGTCAGAAACTTTTTCCCAGGGCTGAAATGGTTGCCACAAGAGGACACAGGTTTAAGGTGCTGGGGAGTAGGTACAGAGGAGATGTCAGGGGTAAGTTTTTTACTCAGAGAGTGGTGAGTGCGTGGAATGGGCTGCCAGCAACGGTGGTGGAGGCGGATATGATAGGGCCGTTTAAGAGACTTTTGGATAGGTACATGGATCTTAGAAAAATAGAGGGCTATGGGTAAGCCTAGTAATTTCTAAGGTAGGGATATGTTCGGCACAACTTTGTGGGCCGAAGGTCCTGTATTGTGCTGTAGGTTTTCTATGTTTCTATCTCAAGATTAGCAACACAAAGGCTAACCACTGCAGACGCTGAAAATTTGAAATGAAACGATGGCTGGAAACACTCAGCAGGTCACGTTGCATCTGTGTCTACATTTCCAGCCAATAACCTTGGGGCAATCGTGATGACACAAGAGTCCCGGAATTTCTCCCTCCATCCCTACTGCCTGGCCAGCTGAGTATTTCCAGCATTCTCCACAGGCACTGTCAGCACCTGAGATCAAATGAAAACGTGAACTGAATTTGCCCTAAAGGACCTCCAAAGCCTATGATTTGAATCAGACAGTAAACTGAAATATGGAGCTTTATGTCCTTCTTAATGGCTATTAAATTTCTACTAAAATAATTTCAACCTCCTCCCTATTAGTGAGATGCAGCAGTATCAAATATCCTGAGTTTTAAAAACACTTAACAGTATAATTGGTTAAAGTATGCACTTTGCCGTTGGTCCACGCTGATATTCTATTTTTAAAACTTACTTTCATGTCGACAGCTGTAACATTTTTAAATCTTTGAAGATACCAATAAAGTTGAAACAAGAAGGAAGTTCGGCTTGGATGTTCGGCCACCTATTGACCCAGGCCTTTGAATTGCAATTTCATTTATTTTCCATTAGAGATGCATAAAAATCAAAGTCCTTTATGACCCTCCGGTTTTGTTTTAATTGAGCGAATTATCAATAATTATCGCCAAACTAATCCCACTTTAACAAGATCAGACCAAAGAAACCTCACTTAGTTGTTTGTTGTTCTTAAAGAGGTATGGTCTTTGAAAAAGAAAAAAATGTTAGCAGGCCTCTTGGGGAAAGGAGAGAGACCAGGCAGCACGTCTGTCACACTGGGGCCGCCTGCAAGTGACGAATGATCTGTTTTGGCCCATGTCACCTCATGATACCGAGTGTAAGCAAAAGAACGGGCGTCATTTACAGGTCCAGTATACTTAAGGAATATGCTCCAAAAGCAGCAACTTTCTAATGGGTATATTTGGTTCTAAGAATGAATGCCTTTTCTATTGTGAACGACTACAACTTGAGCTATAGATCAGGTTGTCTGCAATTCAGATCTCGATGCAAGGTCTGAATGGGACGGTAGATAGTCTGGCAAGGAGCAAACATTTCTTTGGGTGCATTGAACGTTGCCTGAAGTTGCACCTAAGTTTTTTTTTATTCCCCAGGCAGGCTCTGACAGTGCTGCGAGGGAGGCAGCTGGGACCTGGCACAATCTAGATTTCCAAACAGGTGTTCCTGCAAGCTTCGGGCCATAGGGCTGGGGAGATCTCCCAGCCTGTCACGTGTGATCAAAGGAACCAGAAATACTGTCTAATCAAAATCGTGGGCTCAAAAAAAAGCAGACTGTTTACAGCACGCAACGTGGAACAGATTTCACCTCATTTAAAACTCTGTAGATATTTTGTTATCATTGAATGCAAATGATTCGAGTGAGGCTGGGAGAGTGCGGAAACACCCTCCCTTCACACAAAAAAACAGGTCCCGACACTATCGCTGAAAAACTACATTGCTGGGTGTTTTGGAAACTTTGTCCCCACCCTACCACTTTCCGACGGGACTTTCGCTACCTCATCGGTACTGAATGCTCGTCTGCGAAACCCCTTTCCCCTCAGTACTTTGTTCCCCTCAGTACTTTGTGCAAACTGTGGCTTCTTCTTTGAAAGGGCATAGGTCAGAGAAAGATAAGTTGATTGATCCAAACAAACTAGAAGGCAAAAAGGGACCCAAAACAAACTCAGACAACAGTCTCTTTCATTCAAGCTTGTCAAGTTCAAAGTATATATTTACATAGACTGCGGATATAAAGACAGTGCTCTCAGGAAGTTGGGGAGGGCTCTCCTGAGAGTTAGGGCCGCTGTTCGTCTTCACCTTCAGTTGACTGTATATGCAACCCACAATTCCAGTGCTTCTGGGTCAACATGCCTTACATCTCATCTCGGGCCCCCTCTTCATCTACTCCCACACCAAGCGATAGATTTAACACTAACAGTCTCAACAATCATTAAGATAAGCCAACTATTTAATTACAAGGACTTCACAGGCGTTCGACTTTTCCCAAGATTAAATCAAGATGCTTCTTGCCGACCATTCACCATTTCATTGGTGATATTGTGTGGCAGCCGAATCAACTAAACTTCTGCAGTTAAAATGCTAGGTGGGAGTATGTGCACGCGTAAACTGCGTCTTTTTAAACAATTTTACACTTTCAGCAATTGTCATTCTCAGGGAAAACATTTAAAAGTAGGTTTACGCTTCAAGTTTTGCAACAGAACGAATTAGCAGACTTTTTGTTGAGCCGGTTCCTCACACTGATACATGTTTTTTTAAATGGCAGAATCTACAGTTGGGAGTGAATCTTGCTGTGAGCGTTGGGAGTAGTTAGATAAATCAGTGTCGATTGATTCACTTCATAGCCGGTCTGACCAGGTATTTAGTAAAACACTATACTTGTTAGAAACATTTTAAACTATGTCATTATGTTATAGTTAATATGAATTGAACATTGCCGCAGCGCCATCAACTTACAACTCTAATTAACTAAAGTCACGCAAATTCCGTTCACAACAGGTCTGACCTGTCCTTTTCTTTAATATTTCGCTTTTACGCAGCAGCAATAAATCAAGTCTAGCAGGCAGTAGCTTTGCAGTTTAACCCCCGGCATTGCCTTTTTGAGACAGTCTGCCATTAACCTGATTGCCTTTTAAGAATAGTCACATATTCAGTCGCTCTCTGCCAAACTAAAGAAACATTTTATTTTATAAAATAGACGAACTTGACGACAATTATATTTTACAAATATGTACAAATGTGCTTCATAAAGCACGCGAAGAGCTACACAACCGCAGAGGCTCCCTGCCATACAGCTCTTTGTTTTATCTAGTGCTTGTTGATCTATTCATGGCTAGAATTAGCTTTACAATGAGACGAGTCGATAAGCTTCGTGGGTCTCTTTGAATCGCCCGTTTACAAATCAGTTCAACTTGTCTGACACTGGCTTGATTTCCATCAGAAAGCAAAATGTGTCATTAAAGAACTTCTGTCGCCCATACCTCTAGGTTCTTTTGTCAGATGGAGATTCTTTGTAAGTCTTTTATCTGCAGCTGATTGTTGGAAAGAGAGCGAGAGAGGGAGAGAGTGAAAAAACTATTGCACATTGTTAAAGGAGCCCATCTTCGGCAGAATATTGCTCATCGACAAAATACTGAACCTTTTGAAGAGTCCCTACTTATCCCTGAAAACTTCATGTTAAAAGATGTTAGCTGCTGAGCCGGGGGTCCGATGACGATTGAAGTGTTAGTCATTTCCAAAATTACAGCAGAACATACATTGTGGAAACAGACGTCTCTGATTTCTGGTTCCAAATATTTGAGACGCCACAGGTTCCTCCTATAGTTTAACCTTTCCTTGAACCTCGCCATCCAGCCCAAGCCAGCTGTGTTGCCAATAATGGAAACTATTTCTTCTTGCATTTTCACTTAAGGTGAGTTGCTCATTGTTTGCGGGCTGCCCCTCTGTAGGGCCAACATGCCTCCCAGACCAGCCAGTACATACGTAAGAAGGAGCAGATTAGACAAACTCCTTCTGTCAAACACAAGTTGGTGGGAGCGCGGGCTCATATTTCCCGTGCACTTTCAAGGGAGGGCGAGCTTTACCGTACGACCCCCCTCCACTACTCGTAATAACGCTGGCGGGCTTCCTCCTGACCCTTCTCCTGAACCTTTTGCTGCAGATGTTTTGCCAAGACTGCAGAGTCTTGGAACTCCAGATCCACATGCCGCTGGTGATCCCCACCACCAACAGCATGAATATCTTTACCATAAAGATCTCCACAGCTGGAATGGAGCTGCTCATGGTGCAGTCTAGGTTGTCGGAGTGGTTGCCCGCCTTGCACTTCTCGCGAGTGGCCAGGAGCTTCCAATAGTCCATGTTGAGGCGCTCGTAGAAGTAACAGGCTATGACACACGTCGCGGGCACCGTGTACAGCACCGAGAAGACTCCTATCCTCACCATCAGCTTTTCCAGTTTATCCGTGTTCTCCCCGCCGGTCTTCATGACGCGTCGGATGTGGAAAAGCGCCACGAAGCCGGAGAGGATGAAGGAGGTGCCAATGATCAGGTAGCAAGCCAAGGGGATGAGCACAAAGCCGGTCAGCGCGTTAACGTCCATACTCCCCACGTAACAGATGCCGGTCAGCTCATCTCCGGCCACCCTCCTCATCACCAGGATGATGATGGTCTTGATGGCTGGGATCGCCCAAGCGGCCAGGTGGAAGTAGCTGCTGTTGGCCTCAATGGCTTCGTGGCCCCATTTCTTGCCAGCCGCCAGGAACCATGTGAGTGTCAGGATGACCCACCACAGCGAGCTGGCCATGCCGAAGTAGTAGAGCACCAGGAACACAATGGTGCAACCCGTGCTCTCCAGCCCCTCTTGGATGACATAGAGGTGGCCGCTGTCCCTGTCGCAGGCGATGCTCTCCCCTCCGGCGAAGAGGCGGATGATGTAGCCCGCCGAGTAGACGCAGTAGCACATGGAGAGGAAGATGATGGGTCTCTCGGGGTACTTGAAGCGCTGGGGGTCGATGAGGAAGGTGAGGACGGTGAAGGCGCTGGAGAAGAAGCAGAAGATGGACCAGACAGCCATCCAGATGAAAGCGAAACCCTTGTCGTGGTTGGCCCAGTACACGTCCACGCTGGGCGAGCAGAGAGGCGCGCAGGACGCGCTCTTCTCCACCCGGTGGAACTTGTGCGAGTTCTCGCAGACCGCCTTGCCGGGACTGTCCTTGGGGAAGGGGAAGGGGTCCTGCGAGCCCCCGCCCCTCGGGTGCGGCCGGTAGATGGGCGGCAGGGCGCTGGCACCTCGGCCCGGCTCGTCCGAACCGTTGCTGGGGGCTTCCATGCAGAGGAAGTTGGGGTCGTTCTTGTTGGGCAGTTTGCTACAGTCCAGCGATTCGGGCCAGTGGAAGCTGAACTGCTCCATGATGGGCGAGCACTTGAGGCGCGCCTGCTCGCACATCACCCTGCAGGCGGGGATCGGGGTGGACACTTGCTCGGTGCACATGGGCGCATAGAGGGAGCACAGGAAGAACTTGAGGTGGCTGTGGCAGCCGTACTCTACCAGCGGCGCGAACTCGTGCAGCTTGATGGCCGCTTCCCTCTGGTCTTCGTGGCCCATCAGGTTGGGCATGCGGGTCATGTTGTAGCCAATGTCCCGGCACATGGGGATATCGATGGGCTGACATCTGCCCTCCCGCTCCGAGCGCTCCGGATCCATGGAACTGATGGCGGAGGCGCAGAGGGTGAGCCAGGCAGCCAAGGCACATAGGCAGCTCACCGTCCCCGGCGACCTCATGTCAACCCCTCCCTCCCACCCCCCACCCCCCCTCCCCCACAACACAGCCCTTTCCCGGGAGCAAGTTAGCCTCTGGTCCGATGGTGCCTTGGGATGAACTTTACACCAAACTTGGTCCGGTTGGCAGTGGTTGCGCCGTCCCCGCCGCTGCCTGGACGTGTGGTTCTGGGCGGGAGGTGGAGCCGAAGTTGGGGAGGGCACTGCGAGGGAGCAGCAGCGCGGCTAGAAATCCACAGGCTGAGCCCCCAGGACGAAGAGAACCGGAATAAACGGCAGCCGATCGCCTCTCTGCACTCTCACTGTAAGTCCAAGGGCTTGTATCGGAGCGTTGCTGTGTGCAGTTGCGGGACCCAGGTACGAGGAAGTAAATAGAGAGAGAGAGAGAGAGAGAGAAAAGGGGCGGCTCTCTCGGTAGCAACTGCAAAGTGAGCTAAAAGGGGGCGGGGCGACTGCGAAAACCCCGGGCATTAAAAAAAGAGCAGCGAGAGAGAGGGGGAGAGAGAGGGTGGGAGGGATCATCAGCGGATTGTACAAACAAGCATTTGGGTCCCGCCATTCATGTGATGTTGTGAATTTCCGCCACTTTTTCTCTTAATTTAGTGACGTGCATACCCAAATATTGCCCTCCAACCGGTGTGGGCGTCTGCTCATTTCATAGCAACAGATCCTTTATTCTATTGACCGAGGATAAATAAACCCCGGGTGCAGCACAGATCAGGTCGAGAGGAAAAGGCGAACGATCTCTTAAAAGACACAAACCATCTTCAACTTGGTTTCTTTAACTTCAGAAACTTAGGAGCGAGAGAGCGGTCACATAAAACGAGAGTCAGTTTGTACACTTAACCCAGCAGAGACAGATTTCTATCGCAGTTTATTAGCCAGAGACCTTACCCTGGGTAAAATACTCCCAGATTCAGCTAATGTGGAAAAAAGTTTCTAAATGTAGGCCTTTAGTATTGTTCCTAAACCTCCACATATTTATTTAGGCTATTTTACACTTGTAAAGCTGCCTATTCCCTTGAGTGCTTTATCTTCTTTTAAACAGCTTCCTATCCGAGTTCAGCTGGAAGACAATCGGCTGCCTAACTGCACCATCTCTGGGAGAGAGGGGGAGAGAGTGAGCAAGAGAGAGAAACCAGCAATCGACTAAGATAATTCTGTTGCTAATAAATGAAAAGGCTCTTTGATGCCTGAAGCTGAAAAGATATTTTTTTGGGTCGGATTTGAAACCTGCGCCTCTATGCAAATAAGAGGAACTCCCGCTGGATCTCTGGGCCAGAGACGGACCCCCGGCGACTGGCGTTACAGAAGATTGCAGGAATTTTATGGCTGTCGGTCGCTGATCTTTTCTTCTTTTGTGTTCTTTGAAGAATGACTTTAGACATTTTATTTACATATTTAACCATGGATGAAAAAAACACGGCTTTATTAAGGGGAAGGAGATCGGTTTAGTTGTCAGGAAACCTTTATTTGGAAAACTAACTTTTATTTTTGCCTGATTGCCTCATATTGCATTGCAATTTGGAATTTCAAAAAGGGTAAAATTGCTTAACTTGTTTTAAAGTCGCCCTTTTAACACGCAGAGTCATGCGCGCAATTTGATTCTAGATTTTTTAAAAAATATTTTGTAATGTCATTCCAACATTGACAACAAAGAATCGCTAGTAAATATTTGCACAGGGGTATGGCGGGGTATCAATAGTCGCTTCTGCCTTTGGCAGAATCAGGAATTGCAATTGTAAAAGACGTCCATAAGGTGCATTGTGCTGGAAAGTGAAAGTTGCAACAGATACAGACTTCGCACAAAAAGGAGTTGTTGCGGTTTCAAACAAAAGGAATGTAACCAAAAAGTAGCAGTTCTTAGATACAATGAAAGGCCTCTACTTTAAAAAAAGTCTGGTTTGAAATATTACGGGCGGTTCAACAGGGTGCATTTCTGTGAATTGCAAATAAGAACATTTCTTAATCCCCTTTTCATGCACTGGCTTCGGATCAGTGGCATCTAAGCGGCTCCCCACTGCTCCTGGCCCAGGAGGCTGTATTCAGCTCTCCTGTCTCTCACTTCTATTCCCACACTCCAAAGAGAAAAAAAACCCGGCACAGCCACACTCTCTAGATTAGATTAAACTCATTCCTCTGTCCCTGGAGAAAGTGAGGAATTGAGCACTTTTTCTGTTGCCTGCCGGTTTGTCACGAAAGGAAAAGACAGAGTTATAGAAGTCCCACAAGTTTCTTACTAATAATTGCCAGGTAACCACCACTACCCTCCCCCCACACACTCATCTCTAACCTTTAGTGGCCGACCCCATTGAAAAACTAGCTTTGATTTAAAGCTATGAAGTATCACTATTTAAGTAACGTGACTGTGTGTGCATATCTTGCTATAAATTGTTACACGAGGCCAGGGATCAATGCTGCCCAGTAAGCCATGCTTTTTGTGCCACCTCATATCTCCAGACACCCTTTCCCTCTATCGACCAAGGGTCGTGGTGTTACAACTGTACAAGTCGTTGGTGAGGCCACACTTGGAGTATTGTGTGGTCACCTCGAATGGCATTAAGCTGGAAAGGGTGCAGGAAAGATTCGAGAGGATGCTACTGGGACCAGAGGGCTTGAGTTACAAGGAGAGGCTGAATAGGCTGGAATAGTTTTCCCTGGAGCAGAGGACACTCATGATTTTCTGAGGGGTGTAGGTAAGGTGGATGGCTACAGTCTTTTTCCCAGGGTAGGGGAGTCTAAAACTCGAGAACAGCTGAGAGGTGAGAGGGGAAAGATTTAAAAGGGACAACTTTTTCACACAGCAGGTGGTGTGTATATGGAATGAGTTGTCAGAGGAAGCTGTAGAGGCGGGTAAGTTACAATGCTTAAACGACATTTGGACAGGTACATGGATAGCAAAGGTTTAGAGGGATATGGGCCAAATGCAGGCAAATGAGACTAACTTGGATAGACATCTAGGTCAGCATGGACAAGCTGGGCCGAAGGGCCTGTTTCCATGCTGTATGACTCTGGAACTCTGCTGGAGCATTCTAGCTGGTGGTGAATTTCATCTTCAATGACTGAGATGTGGGAAGTGGTCCATGTTTTCCAGGGTCTCATTGTGAGCCTTCATTGTGAGGGCAGTGGGGTACAGTGGGGTAGGTTGTAGATGACCTTGGTCTTGTCGATGCCGAGTGTCTCCCATGCTTTGGTGAATGAATCAACAATGTCTTAGAGCTCGACCTCAGAGCATGTGCAAATGCAAGGGTCAACTGCATACTGTAGCTCAACCACTGAGGATGGGTTCTGGAGTGTAGTTGCCATAATTTGAACTATCACCCATTAGTGCTGAAGATTAGCTCTACTCCCATGGGAAATTTGTTGAAGGTAAGATTCAACATTGCAACAAGAGAGACTGAGAAAAATGTTGGGGCAATGACTCAGCCTTGTTTGACACCAGTCTTCATTGAGCTTGGTTCTAATGAGGTCCAAGCTACCTGCAGTAGACATCTCAAAGCACTGGAAAGATACCATCTTCCTGTGGCATTCCAGGGGCAGGCATGGTAGTGTAGCAGTTAGCGTAATGCTATTACAGCGCCAGCAACCAAGGTTCAATTCCGGCTGCTGTCTGTAAGGAGTTTGTACATTCTCCCCATGTCTGTGTGGGTTTCCTCCGGGTGCTCCGGTTTCCTCCCACATTCCAAAGACGCACAGATTAGGAAGTTGTGGGCATGCTATGTTGGCACTGGAAGCATGGCGACACTTGCGGGCTTCTCTCAGAACACTCTATGCAACAGGTACATTTCACTGTGTGTTTCGATGTACATGTGACTAATAAAGATATCTATCTATCTATCTATCTATCTATCTATCTATCTATCTATCTATCTATCTATCTATCTATCTATCTATCTATCTATCTATCTATCTATCTATGTTGTCATTGTAGAATCCTCCAAATACACTGGAAGAAACATCAGCAGCCTCTCCCAGGCTGACATCCCAGTACTGAGGCCCTGGTTACTCTCAGTCAGACACGTGCTTCGCACATCCAACACCAGACTCCAAAACGGATACTCTAATCCAAGCTCTGTCCTGACATGTGCTCCAAACTTCCTTGATGGTGTGCAACATCCCGACTAACTCCTGGGAATCTCTGGCCGTAGTCACTCAAAGTGGAGAGGGGGTATTTGGGATGACATTGTGAACCCCACGACTGTGCATCAGGAGCACACAGAAGCTCTGTGTAATCAGTGAAAGGAAAGCAGCACCTGACAAGCAAGCAACCCCTCACCCTGTCTTCCACATCCTGCTCCATCTGTGGAAGACTTTGTGGTCTCCACATTGGCCTCATCAGCCACCTAAGAAACCACAAAACATGAGTGGAAGCAAGTCAGGCTCATTCCTGAGGGATTGCCTAAAGAGAAGATATGTCTTTAAAGATAAGGAAGCAACTTTAAGAACTAGGGTTCTTGCTAAGTTCTATACAGACGGGTGTTGGAGGAAAGATCCTGCAATTTTCAACACATCTGCATGTGGAGACACAGGCAAGCAAGACCCAGAGTAAATTACAGCCTGAAATAATTTGGGGTTTAAGAGAGTTGTGTATAAGTATGAAACATTAACATCTTCTCGATCTTCCTGCATCCTTGATCTCAGAAAACTGCCAGGTTCTTGTACTATGGAGCCTTCTCTTCCAGTATCTCCAAAATCAGTGGTCGATGGGTTAGAGGGGAAGAGTTGTTGCAGGTACAATGGGATGGGGCTATTTGTCTGTGTGGATGATGAATTTTATTAGATTGTTTTTAAATACTGACTGAGATCTATTCCATTATTCTGATTTTTAAAAATGCTTTTCTAAAGCAAAGTTCGTATTTAAATTCTGACATGGCTCCTGATTACTAAGTGTGCTGTCTCTGATGTGCATGAAAGGTGTTAAGTGAACTGAAACATATATTTTCACACTTCGTTCAGCACTTTTCTAGTCTCCCATTGTCTGGGCTGATTTATACATGCATACTCCCATTTTACATTAGGCTGCATTCTGATTCCAGGAAATTAGCATCAACAAAATGGACTCAGTGATGAGTGTGTTAACTCTTGGGTTGTGCCCACTGAGAAATTGCCAGGTCTCTATTGAATTCCTGATGAAATGCCACCAAACAATTTAGCAATATTTTAAAATAATATAATAAGAACATAAGAAAGAAAAAGCCTGACAAACAATTCTTGACTTAAAACATTAACGGTGTTTCTGTTTCCACAGATGCTGCCTGACCTGCTGAGTGTTTCCAGCATTCTCTTTGTTTCAGATTTCCAGCATCTGCAGATTTATTGAATTTCAGAGAAATAAGCCTCCAGCCAGCTCCACCATTCAATATGATCATCAGTGATTCTATGCCTTGTCCCCTTTCCTACCTGATCTTCAGTATCCTCTGTTTCCCTGGTGTCCACCAATATATTGTACAGCCAGGAATGTATTTAATGAATGAGCATTTGCAGCCCTCTGAGGAGGAGAATTCCAAAGGTTGAAAATTTTCAGTCCTAGGAAAATGTGACCTTTTATTCTGACGATGCTCCCTAGTTTTAGATATCAGCTGGAAGGAACAGTCTCACAGCATCTGCCCTTCAATCCCTCTCAATGTAATATTTGTTTCAACAAGATGGTCTCTCATTCTTCTAAACACCAGTGAGTTTAGGTTATTTTCTTCTCACAGGACAACTTCCTCATCCTAGAAATCAATCCAATGAATCTATGATGTGCTGCCCCCAAGGCAGGTATATCCTTTTTTAGGTGAGGAGTTTAAAATAATAAAGAACAGGGTGAGAACAAAAATAAACTCATTTCATACAACAGAATGTTCTGCAGCAAAAACAAAGCCTGGTTGAAATGGCAGGAACTTTGGGTAAGTATATTCTTTCACAATTCTTTAGTTGAATTTACACGGATATAAATGGAATGTTTACATGGAACTTTACATAACTTCACAAATCACATTCTCTAATATCATTGGTAATAAACACCTATAAATAGATAAACCTTTTTAGTGACTGGAAAACAATTCTTAATCCTGTGTAAACATGATGGAAAACACTGGCTCTTGGGATCTGCTTTAATCAAGAAAATGGATCCCAAGTTGGATAACTTCAGTGCAAAAAGTTGGCATAAAAAATGGCACTTTGGAGTACCTACAGTGCTGTAGTCTCATTTTAGAATTCATATGAACTATAGTCAATTTGACTCATAGTAGTTAGGTCATAACCTGAACAAGTTTAGTTTGACCTTACTTTGTAATCACCTTAAGATATTCATATTTTATGTTCTGTCTTGAAATAGGTATTATCAGATAACCAATATATGTGAACCATAATAAGTTGCAAGCAGATTTGTGGTCATGTGCTGCAGTATTGTGAATTTATTTATCCTCTCAATAAGTCAACACTCCAATTAAAACAGAAATAAAAGAAAAAGAAAATGTGACATTATTGTTAATTATTTGGCTGGTGCAATTTACGGGTTTGGTTGAGTCAGGGAGATATGGGCAAAGAATTATTTAAAAGATAAGAATTATTTATTTGAATCAGTGGCAAAGTTTGTTGGGATTTCCATTGCTTTGGAACTTATTCCACTTAGACTGCAAGGCAGTTTTCATGGCATGACAGAAACAAAACCATATGTGTTAGTTTGCTCATGTTTTTTGCTTGACTTTCACTTCTGGCTTTAGACTCATTCAATGGTTTGAGAAGGTCAAAAAAGGAACATAATAAGAAGGTTGCTTTGCTGTCCTGTTTGGGTGGGCTAAGTGCAGAGCCCACCCACTGGCAGAATACAAGCCAGCAGAGTCACTGGGGCAGCAGCTCAGGATGCTGTTTACTTCACGTACTATTGCTGCCACTGATCCAAGAGGAAATAACCTCACTAAACACATCATTTATAGCACAGAACTTTCCACAAAGCTGAGGCTGTAACCAATGGCAATCTAAGTGCAGCGTGATTTACAAAACAAAATTAAGCACAAGAACAATTTTATTTCCTTCACTTATCTCCTTAAGGTTCTGACTCAGGCCTTTCCAAGTGGCCCCAATTCATTTCTAAATCTTGACAGTCAAACCAAGGGCTTATCATTCAAGTTTGTTTATGGTTCTCTTGGCTGCTATCACTCAGTAGCTATTGGTGAAAGGAACTCAGGCTCATTGCCTTTTTCTCTTTCCAACTAAAAGTTGTTAAGGCCAATTAGCCAAAATTGGAGATAGAGAAAGGATCGTCCTGACTTGCATGACTCATCACTTGATTTTGGGATTTTAAGGGAATTAGTAGAAGTTATATTTAGAGTTCTTTTGGTGATCTGTACTTTCTCCCCAAGTCCCCTGAAGATTTTATTCATGCTGAAGAGCAAGCGCACCTGTATTTGCAGCTGTATTTTCTGACGTTAGCCCCCAGTGCCAATCTTCATACACAAATCCAGAAAATGACAGTAAGGATAGCTTTCAAGCATGCTTCCTCTAAAAACTGAGTTTTCAGCAGGACTCACTGGATAACAATCTTTAATGTAAATCCTGGATGAATTTTCCATTTCCTAACCAAGAGACAATTGTAACTGTCATATCTGATGTTAAAACGGAAATTAGTTAATTCAACACAGAGTAGGAATCAAACTGGAGATCTAGTCTTCACTTTTAATCATATGTTTGCTGGAAGAATAATTTGTTATGAACTATTTATAAATATGTAACTCTGGAAATGCATAATTTACATAGTATTGCTTAGGATGCACAGCACAGAAACAGGCCATTTGGCCTAACCATTCATGTTGGTGTTCATGCACGACTTGAGCCTCCTTTCATTTTTTCCTCATCTAAATTTATCAGCATAACACTATTCCCTTCTCCATTCTCCACTCAAGTACACCAGTAATATTTGCTTGAACCAATCCCTGTGACAGGGAATTCCACATTCTCACCACTCCTTGGGAGATTTCATCTGAATATTGGATTACTCAGTGACCACTGATGGCCTCCAATTGTGTTCCCACAAATGGAAATATTATCCCTGTATTCACTCCATTGAAACCTTTCATTCTTTTAAGAGGCTTCGTAACGCAAAAGAAAATAAACCCAGTATTTTCATCCTTTCTTGATATGTATACTCTCAGATTTCTTGGAATATCCTTGCAAATCTTTTCTCTACCCAACGCAGTGCATCTAGACCCTTTTGTCAATATGGTGTCTAGAACTGCATGTAGTACTCAAAGTGGTCTGACCAAGGTCATAACTTTTGGGTAAGTCCCCTATTTTTAAATTCTATCCCTCTAGAAAGAATTCCTCTCGCTTAGTTTGCCTTCTTTGTGCTAAACAGTGATGCATCTTTTAATGATTGGTATACTAGTAATCCGAGATCCCTTTATTTCTCCATTTCACCTGGACTTGCATCTTCCAAGTGACAGGTCCTAATCTTCCTTCCTTTCTTCCTCCCAAAGTGTGTTGCAGTCATCTGGACGATCAAGGGGAGTAATTTAACCAGAAGCATCAATGAGTGTTGCCGTTGGTGATCCAATAGCCCTATACTAAGTTTTCTAATTAATTGCATTTCCAAACTGTAGAAGAAAGCATCTTCAATTTCAATATTTTCCCTCTAGTCTTATTATCAAGGTTTTTTGTGATTGTTTCAATATAAATAGACAGGACATGCTTTGAAAACATCATTGCATAATGATAAAAATGTACGTTCAGCTGATATTCTGCACATTAAATTATCATAATTTAATCTCTCTTAGTTATATAAATACAGAATTAGTGAGATACCAGATGGAAACACGATTTCTAACAATTTGCAACTATGTAGTGTTCTTCAAGAATGAAAAGAAAAATGAACAGGAGGAAAACAGAGGAGATTGAATTATGTAGGAAATAGGGAGAGATGAACATCTGAGGGAAAAATACCTTAATAGGTTTTTTTTACCATTGAGATTTTGGGAGCATTATAAAGAAATTAAGTGCATGGAACCAAGTACAGAAAAAAAAACTGAATGGAAGAGAGTATGTCAAGGCAGTTGAAGGGGAGGGAAGAAACAGTGAAGGAGGGTATGGAAGTCAGTGATTGAATTCCAGAGTTATAGAAGTGTGGTGCTTTGAGCAAGTAAGCAGCATTTGAAGTGAATTGAAAGTGCTAACAATTTGTGGAAAGCTGTCCTGGACACCAGTAAAGAAGTTGATCTAAAGCTTTGGACTGCAGTATCAGTAGCAGAGTTTAGCAATAAAGCAGAGGCATCCAATTTTGAAAGGCTGAAGAAAGCTTTCCCAGTGAGGAAGCAGATTTATGGATGAAAAGAACTTGGGATCAAGCAGTGCATTCAGGTTCTGAACAAGCAGCCTAAGCTGTCAGTTATGGAGGTTGATGGAGTCAGGAATGGTCATATACTGGAGCTGACTGGAGGATGACGAGAGTATTTAGAAGGATAGGTAAACATGTGATATGTGAAATATACCAGCAATGCTGACCTTAAGGTCCCTTACAACAGTAGTTACCACATGAATGAGTTGAGCGTCCCTGTGAAAGACGAGAGTGGGATGTAGGGACTATAAGGAAGTCAGTTGAGGAAGGTGTATTGGGATGGAGAATGAAATAACTGAGGGCAGGATACACCAGATGTGGGGGATGAGGACAAAAAAAAAGTAGGTTCTGTGAGAAATCCTCCAGGGCAATAAACAAAGGTTACATCGTGTGGGGAATGAAACCAGTAAATCAAAGTCTTGGGGCATTGGTTGGATATTAAGCTGTTAATTTTCATGACATTTGACTAAGCGTTAAATGATACCAGAAAATGCTGTTTCTGTTTTTATTTTAGATATCCATCATCTGCAATTCTTTTGATTTTCAAAGATACCCAGAAGATTGTTTTAGCAATGCATGTAAACAAACTGATTCAACATTTCTGGACCTGGGTTAAAATATTTTGCCAAATTGTTATCTCCTTCCTTGGATGCAATGGTTTTGCATCAAGACAAATTTGAGCAGCTGAGGGCCAAAAGAGAAAAGAAAAACTCCAGTTCACTTTTCAATTGATAATTCTTCATGGAAATACTATAAAGAAGCATGCGTAGAAATGAAGTGACTGTCACTCTGGTTCTGAGGGAGTGACAGTTTGAATACTAGGTTGAGAAGTAATAAAGGGTGATTTACTTTCATTTAAACACATGCTGTGTACCTTGTAAGGAAACTTGGTGGTGTGAAATGGAATTTTTACCTTTTAGGTTCCCACTGTCTGCTTCAAGTACTCAGGAATAACAGAGCTGACAGCAAAATAACATAGAAAGCTAACAGCAGGAGTAGGCACTTTAGCTTTTCAAGCCCTCTTCACCATATGATTATGGCCGATTCTCTATCCAAATGCTATCACCCTGCCTCCCTTTCCCCTTGGTACCTTTTGTGTCAAGAAATTTAACAGTCTTCTTTGTAAATATACTCAGCAATTTGGCCTCCACTTCCTTCTGTGGTGGAGAATTTCACAGGTTCACCACTCTCTGAATAAATGTCTCCTTAGCTCGGTCCTCAATGACTTACTCCTCATCCTGTAAATGTGACTGCTGATTTTAGATCTGCCCAGCTGGGAGAGGCATCCTCCCTCCATCCAGCCTATGAAGCCCCATCAAAGTTTTGCAGATTTCAGTAAATCCCCTCTCATTCTTCTAAGCTTTAGTGAACACAGACCAAGACTTAAATCTCTCCTCATATGACAGTACCATCATCCCAGGAATTAGTCTGATGAACTTTTGTCGCACTCCTTCTATGGCAAGCATATCCTTTTTTGGGTAAGGAGACCACAACTGCATACCTTTCTCACCACAGCCCTGTATAATAATGATAAGCACCCACCTATAGTCAAAACCTCTTGCAATCGCCAACGTAATATTTACCTGCTTAACTGTTTACCGACATGTTTGTTTTCAGTGATACCTGGATCCCTTTGTACATAAATATTTCACAATCTTTCACTATTTAAATAATGCTGTCTTGCTGTTTCTCCTACTAAAGTGAACAACTTCACATTGAATTGCATCTGCTATGTATTTGCCACTCACTCAACTTGTTTAAGTTGTTTTGCATCTTCTTCAGAATGTCATAAGGTTTCATTTACTCTGGCCCAATGACATAGTTAATTTCAGCTTTGGAAGAGTAGCCTTTCCTCCACTAGCATGACATTTTCCCTCCTTTCGTACAACATCCATTGCTAGGTTTGAATAGCAAAGCGATTTAGGAATAGTTTCTACTGTAGGCCCATGACTATATGCCGCTTGCATTGTCTAATCTTGTCCATTCCTTTTCCTCAACCTTACATCCAGAGAAGATTTTCTTGCCTAGGATGAAATTCAACACAGATTCTTGTGTTGGAAGCATATCGAATCCAGAGATTCCCAATCTTTTTGCTGTATTCCACTTAAGAGAGATTTGTTTATTCAGCCATCCAATATTCAACCAAACCCTTCTCTTCAACCATCATAAACCTCCTATTCTCAACTTCAATTGAAATGACAACTATTCATTTTTATAACTGAATCCACTTCCAATTTTACCATGCCCCAAAGGGAATCCAATTTCCCAACTGGAAAACCTTAAAAATTGCATTAGAAGAAAAGATTTGCACAAGTTATTTTATGCAAATATTGTATAATGAACTAGTGTTTTATGCATGTTTTGACGTGTTTGTACCATTCATGATGGAGGTCCCAGCATTAGGAAATTGGACAGGTGCTTCCTGATGTGATTTACCCTCTTGCTGGTGTCACCCACCCCCCCCCACCTCACTGCATTTCACATATATGATAATGTTGTCAATGTGCGTGGTGCATGTTGCTGACATACTGCCAGAAATTGGATCAATTGGTCATGGTGAATGACCTCCATTGTTCATTCACAGAGAAACAATGACCAAATCATACAGCAAGTCAGGAACAACGTGAGCCTTCTGTGTTATTTTCAATGACTCCCCTACATTGACTTACACATTTTATTCTTTCGTAGGTAGGCAGCACTGAGATAGATCACAGAATCTGTGCACTAGGTACTGTGATCTGTGGCGAGGATCACCATGACGATGGTTCAATTCCTAGATGGAATCCAATTAGGCTTCTCTATAGTATGGCAGATCCCCTAATTCAACACTGTAGTAGTTAACCCTTTCCTCCATCCAGTTTCCCCTGCTAAATTCTCCCTTCCTCAGTTTCCACTCACGTTCTTTTCTTCTCTTACTCCTTATTTTTACCTTCTCCTTCCCCTGTTTTCCTTGAGCTCTGTGGTAGGTTGCCACGGAGTGAACTCTTTAACATCTTGATCTGCTTCTTAGTGGGTAATGCGCAGATAAAATGGCAGCTTCAAGGTCAGGCAGTAGCTGCCTTTACTAAATATGCATGTCAGCTTCTAACACTTGCAGATGGGAGAAGCCCATACGAGTGCTTCAGAAGATGAGGCTGTCCCAATTCAGTGATATTTTTGGTGATACCCAAGTTGGAGCTTGAACAAAACATTTGTGCTAATTTTGCATAGCAAAATTGGGCAAAATCCAATTCCTAGTAACTAGGGTCCAACCCATTCCAAGTCTGACTACACTACATCCAACCTCAATCTACAAGACACTATTACTGAGTTCTCAGATGGCAGCTGTTCTGTACATCCACACAAAATATCTTGCCTTCATGTACATAAAATTCACATCTAAAGTATTTAAAAAAATTAAAACAGCAATAGAATCTAACATTGGTTTCTTCTTCCCCATCATTTCATTGCTGACAAAATCTGAATCACCCTCACACTGAAACATATTTCACAGGGTCTGGTTTCCATCATTTCAATGGCTTAAGGCACCCAAATTGGGCTGCAGTTTCTTTATTGACTGGGTAATGATTTCTGTGAAAAATAAGTGACACATGGCCTGTTTTATTTTCATGATCATCTTTTTAATCAAAGTTAAAGAACAGAGTAAAACATACAGCTGACTTCATTTTATTTGATTGGATATTCTTGTTAGGGGTAATTCACAAACATTTGTTCATGATTGCAGTTCAAACTAGTTTGGTGCATTTTGTTGTGTGTTAAATGGAAAACATTTCTTGAAAACATCTTCCATTTCATGCTTAATTTGATTCCTGTGCCTTAATTTCTTTCCTCATTTACATTTATGGTTAAGTTCCAGGGCTCAATAAACTTATATTTTTTTTATTAATGACTACAGTTGATACTGTTTTATTCCCCATACACCAACTCTAGTTGTTCGATCTTTGCAAAAAGGTTTGTGATCAAAGCTGAGAAACTGCTTTATTGTTGGCATTTTTGAAAAAGGCAATGCACTTTGAACTCACCAAGCTGAATCAGTAAATAAAATCTGCATGTTTCCTAATCTGGGCCTTTTGGACAAACAAACCATCTGCACTAATCAAATAAAGTTAGCTTCATGTGATAGTTGAATCCAAAATTTCACTACTTCTCATGCTGTAAATAAGGGAATTGCAGACATGTCCATGTGGGTGTTTGGATTCAGGTCACACAGGATCTGGTTTGATGATATAACCCCATGTGACTCAGAACTTTCCAATGTTTTGTAGGAAAATTAGCTGATTGACTTGGAGACAGATAACATTTGGAAGCTGCCAGCTGATTTCCTTATTGCGGGTGGAACAGAAAAACAGGAGTGGCGTTGTAAATTAATTGAGAAATGAAGCAGGAAGTAGAAGATCCAATTCTTTAGGGAAAGGGAGTGGAAAGGATTTTGCCAGCAATCTGGGAATCTGAGTGATAAATCAGGTTGAGCATAACTGATAACTTAGTACGTTTATGTTATCAGAGAAGACAAGATAGCCATCTTTTTAAAGAAAGTGTTGTTACTTAAGACAATTAGGTTAAATGAAACCCTTGAATTGGGCTTCATATGAATACTGTGGGAGGCAGTGTAGAGGAATTTCTTTTTGTGAACTGTGTATTCTGAAACTGTCATTTTGCATTTTGGTTACTAAGCATTTTAGGTAGTTTATTTTATAATGATTATAAAAAGTAACAGTAAATGTAAGAGCCAACTGGCAGTCTAAGCCAACCCGTCTGTGGGTGCTTTTCCTCTCTCTGAGCGGGAGTTTGCCCTCCTTCCATCTTGCCTCTGACATTAAGCATCTTTGTAATTTACCCTTAAATGTTAGTACAGTCACTGCTTCAATCAGCGAACTTCGTCATGCATTCCACAGCCTCAACAGTCTCTTGGGCTCTTTGTACTAAGTCATAGATCTAATAATAAAACCTTGATCACTCATTTTAGACCCCTCAATCAACAAAATTAATGCATTTTTATATATTCTGCCCCATTGCCCCAAAATGTTGTATATTGGACAAAAAGTGAACAATGATCATTGAGCCAATTTACCTCAAGATGTAATCACCAGAAAGGGTATGAATTATTTCTCTGCATGCATGGAGTCTGTGTTGCAGGCTTAACTTTTGAAGCTAATAATTTTAGTCATCATCAAAAAGACCCTATAGCATTAATAAAACCATAAAGAAATGAAAATATTTTAAACTCCACCTCTCAAAGAAAATGGTTTGTGTTTCCAGCTGCTGAAGTCACTACAAAAATAGTCCCATGCAACACTTACCAACCGTTCATTTGCCTTCACTGTTACTTTCATTACATCTCTTATTGATCCATCCCACCCTTAAATAAAAATGTTGCCTTTGATGCAGCTAAATTTGCTATGGATCTGCCCTGGAACTACCTCAAGCTGATGGAGTAAAGGCATCTTTCTGCTGTACTGAAATCACAAAATCTATCAGCAAATGGTGGGAAGGTGAGCATGGTCTCTCTGCATGCTACAGACAGAGCTATGCTGGCTGTCGAATTCTGTCTGCGACCGGCCCTCTGCACTTTCCTGCTCATAGTCTAGCCAGCTTTCCAGGGGTGTAATAGGCCAGTGAAATCAGTGCGCTGAATTCTTCCCATGCAAGTGCAGGCATATAGACAGCTCATGTCCAATTCAATCTGGCTCAGTGTATTCTTTGAACAAATGATTATGGACAATGTCTGAAGATTCACTTTATCAATGATTGTTGTATTGGAATACAAGGCTGAAATTGCCTTGCTGAAGAAGTATGTGAACTGACCAATATTCAATACGCTGATGCTTCAATAATGCCATCTTTTTTCGGAAAGAAATTTGTTTCAATATCAATGTTCATTTCATCACCATCTGTTTGGTTTGTAGCATATGAGTTCCAGCACATGATGTGCCTGATTATAATTTAACTGAAGGCATAATATCCAATTGGAATGAATCTTCAATATTTTGAAACAAGAGGCATTTGTGTTATATCCCAAATGCTTTATAGAAGGGAAGATCTAAAGTGGTTTCAATACATGGTTTCTGTAATTTATAATCCCAGACAAAAATTTATATTTTACCATGGAATGACTTCCATGATTCATTCTTGAGGGAAATGTGATATATGCAAGAGTAGCTGGAATAAACGTCAGCCTTGATTCATCTGTTGAACTCCCAGAAGTTTGTGGATCCCAGGCCCCCTAGGGATATTTAAGCAGGGAATCTGATTATTTTAACTGGATATCTTCTATCTTGTACTGAGGAAGCATTGCACTGTTAGAAGTGAAACCCTGGACCCCATCTGCTCTCTTAGGCTATCATAAAAAGTCCATTGGCAATATTCAAAACAGAGCAGCAGAGCTATCCTGACCACTGTTTATCCCTGAAGCAACACCTAAAGCAGATTATCTGGACATTAATTTCATTTTAGTTTGTGGAATTATACTCTTAACAATTGTCCAACAAGTTTATGACATTGGAGTAGTGGCAATATTTCATTGGTTGTGAAAAGTGTTTCTATAATTAAATGGATTTCTTTTCCCTGACAAGAATAAAGTAGCATAGAATCCATGTTATAGACCTCCTGGGAGTCCTGGAGGTAGCACATATTGTACTATTAGTGGATTCCTTTGTTTTTTATTTAGCCAATCACCTGTATTTAGCATTAGCTGTTCTGCAGGGCTACTCAGGCTTGAGGCCTGACTGCAACAGCCTTCCCATGAGGTAGAAGAGGTTATGAATAGTGACTAAGCCTCAGGCTGCGGATCCTGAGCCTCCAAGTCAAGATGATCCTGATGGCCTTTTGGCAAATCACTGCTGTCAGAAAGCTTTGAAAGGAATTTAAATGTTTCTGAAAACAAGACATTTAAAAACATTTCAAGTAGGTGTAAATAGCTAAGAAAATGATTGAAAAAGATAAGAAATATGCTTAACTATACAGTAAATAACTAGAAATTAATTAAAACATTAAAGTGATATAAAGGAAAAATATACAAACTATTTAATTGCACTTTTTAATCTAGATGGGTGACCACGTTGAAGTGAATGGGGTTGTACTGTGTATGCCAGCCATGACTAGGATAAAATTCAGGAGCCAGATATGAAATAGGTTCAATGGCATCTGACCTACAATTTGGCCCTGACTTCTGTGTTTCCATACATAGGTTTGGAAGTCAGAGATGAGCTGATCTGCAAGAAAGACACTGCTGGCCATTCTTTTAGGAATGACCAGCCAGAGGTGAGTTCATTTCAGCCTAATGTGATGTCAAAGTTTTTTCTTGGTAGAAAGCTAAATTCTAACCATCTTTACAAAGTATGTGACATTGGTTTGAGGAGTCAAAAAAGTCTCCTCTTCGCTCAGACTCCAGGCCTAGAAGTTTGATGTGGTTTTCTTTCACACAGTCACAATACCAAGGATCTCCACCGAGCTCCATTTTCAGCTTTTCAGTCAGAGCATGGTCAAGAACTGTTCCAGAAGATTGTTTGCTGGCTCTGCTTTGACATCACACACACATGGATATAGATGGAGTTATGTTGTTGCTGGCAAATGGTTTTGCTTCATTAAAAAAAAAGTCAAAGCAACAACAGGTTAATCTACAGGCTTTAATTTACTTTCTTTTTTTGATCATGGTTGTATTTCATCGGCATTACTATCAGCGTTGAACCTGTACACTGGGTTGAAGTGGATTTGGAAATTTTACAAAATTAACCTGTATTGAGACAAACTATTTTTTGGCATTTAGTGGCCAGCACCGTTGGGTTGCAGCATAGTGTGTGCTAATTAAGCTGGAATTGTACACAACATCACACTTGTCATTGCATTCTCTGTCAACCATTACCATTCACAGCCTTTTTATTACATTTGGATTGACAAATTCTCTAACTTTAGAACTTCTAAGGATAAAAAAATGAGGACACTTGTTTGCTTTGAAAACTCCACAATACAAAGGGCTTGCTTGTCCTAAGTCCTTGAAGCAAAGTCCAAATACTCTCATGTGTTGTGTGGATTAAAAATGAGGAGATACTCGTAGTGTGAAGCAAAGTGAAGTTAATAAAAGTAGTAATGTCACCATTACAAATTAAAGACAAAAGCAGACTTTCATTATGGCTTTCCTGGAGAGATCCTACTGATCTGACAAACAGCATCACAATCGTGGGAAACATTGAGAAATAGATCTATCAGATTTTCTAGTCAAAAGTTCTGATTCTGAACCTTATGCTGCTATTTCTGCCCGGTATCAGGAAGACATGGTATAAACAAAATCCGGATTATTGAATTTTACTTGGCACAATGTACAGCATGAAGAAGCACAACCCTTTGATGTTTCAAAAGCTCAGGCACACAATTCTCTGATTATTTCTTTCACTGGCCCTACACAGTTTCCAGGAAGTGAGAAATAAATGCAAGCAGACACACAAGAAGATAACGTATGCCTGTAATACAAAACTATAACAAAAAGCAAGTCTCCTTTCATTAATTCTTTTTCTCATTATCCAAATATTGTGTGCTGAGGTGGTTAGGAATATATATTTAATATATTTTTCAATTCAAAGGCTCAGAGTGCAGCACTATATTCTGTTAAAGATCACAGCAGGAATATCCAACTACCTCTGTCCCAAGTCCCTTGACCTGAAGAGCAACTGGTCAATGGGAAAAAAAATTCCATTGCTTAATTGTTGCCCTTAGCTCTGTGGTAACACTCATGTTTCCACATAAGTGGACCTTGGGTTTAAGCCACTTTTCAGGAGCCTGTGCCCAAAATCTTTTGCATGGATCCCAGGCAGTGCTGAGGCACTGGTGCTCTCCTGGGGATGTTCTCCTTTGGATGTAATACTAAAGCAAGGGCATTTCTGTTGCCCCAAATTGATGTGAATAAAAAAGTCCCATGATACAACTTTGAAGAAGTTTGAGGGGGGTACATCTCTCAAGGTTCCTGTCTAATGTTTATCCCTGAAACGACATCACCCACCAAGATTAACTCATCATAAACCTAGGCTCAACGATAACACTCACACCTCTGAGTCAATTGGTCATAGGTTTAAGTTTCACTCTAGAATCTTGAATCCAAAATTTTGGCTGCTTATTGGGTCTTGTTATGACTTCTGTTGTTAACAGAAGGATCAAGCTAACCAGGTTAATCCCTTGGATGAGTATGTGCGTGTTTGGTGGGGGAGGGGTGGGGGTGAGGGTGTGGTGGTGGTTGTTAATGAAGAGAAATAAAGAAAGATGCGCCTATATACAATGGATTTTAAATGAAAGAAAATTGGTCCCATTGAACTATATAAGATTCTAAAGGAGTTTGACGCAGTGAATGCTAGGAGGTTGTTTCCTCAAGTGGGAGAGTCAGGACTTGGGGGCAAGGCTCAGGATAAAGGGTTGGCCATTTAGAACATAGATATATTTCCTCATTTGAAGGATTGCGAAGCATTGGAACTCTCTCAGAGGGATATGATAGCTCAGTCCTTGAGTATATTCAAAGCTGCGACTGATTTTGAGGTAATATGGAAGCCAAGAGATATAATGATTATGCAGGAAAGTGGACATGAGGTACAGAATTAGTCATTATTGATGGAGTAGGCTTGAGCAGCCAACCTACTGTTTCTGTCTGAAAATCTAAAGCTGCAGATGATGGAGATCTGAAAGAAAAGCAGAAAATATTGGAAACTCTCTTCAGGTCAGGTAGCAGATTACTCAGCTCATTCTGTGTTATGTTTGCTCAGCTGAAATACATAGAGGTGAGAATCAGTGGAAAAGATTTGGGAAAAGTCATTTCAGTCTTCACACTGGAAGAAATTCAGATCCCAGAACTTCATATCATCTGTCAGCCTGGTGGGTCTTGTGGGATGGAGGGAAATAATGGAGAGGGGAAAACTGGATGTCACTAACACCAAGTGGAAGTCAACCCATATCTACACCTGATTTCAAAAAAGCGAGAAGCTACATTCGTGCAGTGTTTTTCAGGTATGATTCATAAAGGTGCTGTGAATATAACATATTCTTTACCTTCTATGTGGCTGGCAGTGAACAATCTTCTGGAATCCCTACATCCTATGTGGTTAAGATGTTCCCACAATGCTGTTCCTAGATTTTGATCCTGTGACGATAAAGGAACAGCGATATTCTTTGAAGTCAGTTTGAGTGTATAACTTGTGGGGGATTTGTTGTGTTCCATGCGCCCTTTTCCATTGTCCTTCACAGTGGCAGAGGCTCTAGGTTGTGAGGTCCCACTGAAGAAGGTGGCAGAGGCTGAAGGTTTGGGAAGTCCCACTGAAGAAGGTGGCAGAGGCTGAAGGTTTGGGAGGTCCCACTGAAGGTGGTAGCAGAGGCTGTAGGTTTGGGAGGTCCCACTGAAGGTGGTGGTAGAGGCTGTAGGTTTGGTATGTCCCACTGAAGAAGACTTGCTGTGTTGCTGAAGTACATTTTACAGATGGTCCACGGTGCAGCAGTTGTGGAGGGAGTCAATGCTCAGGATGATGGATGGGGTGCAGTTCAAGAGGACTACTTTGTTTTGGACAATATCAAGGTTTGAGAGTAGTGTATGAGAAGTACTCATCCGGGTAAGAGGAGGATATTTTATCACAGTCCTGATAGGAAGGCGGAGAAAAGAAGACTAGTATTTACGGTAAACCTTTAATGATCACATGACCTTTCATTCCAACTAATGTGGCAGCAATTTGTACATTGGCAGCTAGCACAAACAGCAATGGGATAACACCCAACCTATTTGTTGTTATTGATGTTATTTTGAGGGATAAATATAAATGGAGACAGAGCAATAACTTTCTGCACGTGTTCACTAGTGAAGGTAGATGGGGGAGGCTCGGTTTCATGTCTCATCTGAAAGGTGGCACCACCAAGAGTACAGCATTTCTCCAGGACAGGCTTGAAGTGTCAACTGAAATGTTTATGGTCAAACAAGTGAGATATGTATCCACAACATCTGCCTCAGAGGCAAGCATAAACTGTGGCTAACATCTTGCAGATGATTGAAAGGCTTGGGGGATTTGAAGGGTGTGTCATTCACCACAGAAAACACATCATCTGAAGCTACTCTTGTTGCTGTTATTTATATGGCTGGACCTGTTATGTTTCTGGTCAATGAAACATGAAATGTTAATGGTGGTAGATTAAATTGTGGGAGTGTCAGGAAAAACATGGCCAACTTCCTTTTGTTGAAAATGATCACCTTCATGATATGAAGGTAGTTATCAGACTAATGTTGTCCAGGTCTGGCTGCATGCTGACAGAGACTTTATCATGTGAGGAGTGGCAAGAGGAAGTGAACCGGCCAGTCATCAATGAATATCTCTGAGCTGACCTTGTGCTGGAGAGAAGGAATTGATAAAGAGGGACTCCAGCAGCAATGTCCTGGGGCTGAAATGTTTAGTCTCCAATGGCTACAACCATCTTTGGCTGTGCTGCTAATGACTGCGGAGTTTCCCCACTGACTGCCATTGACTTCATTTAATTAAAGGCTCCCTGATGCCACGCATGGTCAAATGTTGTCTTGCTATCAAGGGCAGTCCTCTTTACTTTGCCTCAGTTCACAGCCCGTGCAATAACTTAAGCATGCCTGTAATGGGACCTGGAGCCTTTACAATGCTATTTAAAAGGTCATAAGAACAATTGACAAAATAGAGATGAAAGGCTGGCAAGGAGACAGGAATAAAATTACAGAAAAATGGTGGAAATATGAAAAGCAGTGGATGTATCGGGTATGACAGCAGGAGAGATATTCCAAAGGCATCCTAGATATCCGTTAATTGTTACACATTGCAATTTCATTCTTCCAATCTCTTTGGGCAATTACACGATGTGGCCTGTGGTGTGTGGTGACTTTTCTGACAGGTGAGGCATATGCTACACATTCCTAGCCAAGCAGGTATGTCACCATAGCAACGGGTCCTTTGCACATGTGGAGTGTAAACTTTCATTACAAGAAAGATACTAGGTCAAAGAAAGGAGAGTGCATGAAACCAGCAAACAGATGGGAGCAGAGGAAGCTGATAATCACTTTGGCAAAGCCTGTTCCTTTTTATGAACCTGTTCTTCCTGAAGCTGCCCTAGAGCAAAAGACCTGGTCGCTTGTAAACACCTCAGCAGATGAGTGAACAGTTCGTTGTTAATGTAATATAATAACAGATTGTCTGATTCAGACACTAAGTGGAATTCCTAGTGGCAGTGTGAGTAGTGCAATTCACCTCAGCATTGCAGAACTAAGGAACAGAAAAGACAGACATCTATTCAGGGCCCATGCTTATTATTACTGTCTTGTACACATAACAAGGAATCCTTTTGCTTTGCTGTCCGAATCAAACTCAGCTATGATCTCCTGCAGTTAAACAGTCTAACGTTCAACAACTTGACACAGAATGGGAACGTGGCTAAATACCAGAGGACCATCTCCACCTGAGGAACCATTGAATATATCTTGACATCTAAACAGATTGTATATATTTCACTGTGTTGGGCTAATCGGGGAATTTATTAGCGGATACACAAAACTGACAATTAAAGTACAATATTTATTTCTATTTTGATGAACTCCTTTACACGAAGTGCTATTGTTCAACAAAGTCAGTGAAAGACTGAACAGATTCTGTTGGCAATTCGCCAATTATTATTTCCCAGAATCAGCTTTGTGGTTAAATTAATACCATCCGATTTCAACGAAAACATTACATAGTAGAGAAAACAGTACAGGAAGGATGATTTAGAAATCCTTGAGATTGCTCTTAACACCTGATTCCAAGAATAAAGAATAAATAACTGGCGTGTGGTGTGTGGCGTGACACAGTGGTGTAGCGGGCAGCTATGCTGTCTCACAGCTCAAACAACCTGGGTTCATTCCTGACCTCCCTGTCTGTGCAAAGTTTGTGTGTTCACCTTGTGACCACATGCGTTTCTCTCCTTTCCTCCCACATCTGAAAGACGAGTGGGTTGGTAGATTAATTGGCTATTGTAAGCTATCGCCAGAGTAGGTGAATGGTGGGAGAATCCGGGTGGAGTTGATGGACATGTGAGAGAGAGGATATTTTACTGGTAAGTAAGAGGTTTGATGGGATTGCTCTGAGAACTGGCAAGGACTCAATGGGCCAAAAGGCCTCCTTCTATGTCATAAAAGAATATGGGAAGCACTTATATGTTTCAGTTGCAGACTTTACCCTAGAAATTAAATCAAATTGCCATTTCAGTTCAAATAATTTATTGGCAAAAATGTTAACATTTAAAACTCTTACCTTACCCTGTCTGCAGGACACACCACCTCTCTGAAAATGTTGATTACATTCAGAGGAGGGTTTCGTAGATACAGTAGCTGAGCTCCTTTGCTGATTTTCACACATGAACCTCAAGATGAAAAGTGTTAGAAAGACATTCAACTCTGGGGCCAATCCTCCTCCTTTTAGTTCCAGCTAGAGTCACTGGATGGCATTCAGGAGGAGGTGATTAATGAGATATTCCCACCTTTGACTCAAAAGGATATTATTGTTGATTATGGAGTCCAGAATTGTGGTCAGTGTCAGTATGAGATGGGACACGGCATTCTGCAGGAACTTGATATGCTTTCATAGTATGATGGTAAACACTAGATAATCAGCAAGTACAGTCACTAAATGGGATGCCTTCAAATATGATCATTACTGCCCCATCTTCTGTGAGATCTTTGACAGGTTGAGCCTCGCATCATCTTGACTTGATCAATCAAACACATCCATCATCATCACAACATCTTCTTATTTATTCCTGTCCCATTTCCCTGACAATTCCATGGTTGAATTACAACAGCTTGCATGCTTCTGGGAGATCAGATGGGCTCAGTGGGTTCTGAACCTACAGTGAAATTCTTGTAGAGCATAGAGACTTAAACATCAGATATGAAGTTTGTCTTAATCCAAGACTTCCTCACATTTTGTACTTCCTGGAAAACATTTGTGCACTCCAGAAAACAATTAATCATATGACACAATACTAAAGGAGTGACAGCCTTAAAATAGCAATCTTTTTTTCCAAAGATATACTTCTTTCATAATATATATAGTAAATACAGTTCTCCATATTCCCTGTACCACTACTTCAATAGATTGTCTTACAATGAGTCAACACCATTCATGTTTCCTCCTTAAATAATGCATCCATGAAGCATTTGAGAGGTTGTTAAACAGGCCTAGTCCTTCAGTGCTCAGTGCTGGCAAGACCCTTGACTGTGGTCTTTCCACCAGGTCGGATCGGCGGTAAAAAAAGCGAATGCTATGTTAGCATTCATTTCGAGAGGTATGAAGTATAAAAGTAAGGAAGTGTTGATGAGGCTCTATGGGGCACTGGTGAGGCCTCATTTGGAGTACTGTGCGCAGTTTTGGGCCCCTTACCTTAGGAAGGATGTACTGATGTTGGAGAGGGTTCAGAAAAGATTTACGAGGAATGAAAGGGCTTACTTATGATGAGTGTTTGTCGGCTCTTGGACTGTACTCAGTGGAGTACAGAAGAATGAGAGGGGACCTCATAGAGACATTTAAAATGTTGAAAGGACTGGACAGAGTAGATGTAGTTAAGCTGTTTCCCCTTGTGGGTGAGTCCAGGACTAGAAGGCACAATCTTAGAATTAGAGGGTAATGGTTTGAAACAGAAATGAGGAGAAATTTCATTAGCCAGAGGGTAGTGAAATTATGGAATTCTTTGCCACATATAGCTGTGGAGGCCCGATCATTGGGGGTGTTTAAGGAGCAGATTGATAGGTATCTAATTAGTCAAGGTATCAAGGGGATAAGGCCAGAAATTGGGACTAGATAGGAATAGTATTAGTTTAGCTCATGGAGCAGACTCAATGGGCCAAATGGCCTACTTCTGCTCCTTTGTCTTGTGATCTTGTTATCTTGTGCATTGGGCTTCAGTGCATCCTTCAGCATGTACTCCTGCATCTTGGAATGTGCTGGTTGGCAGCATTCACTTATGGATATCTCCTTACACTGGAAGACCAATGAGTTTTGGGCAGACCAAAGTGCATCTTTCACCAAGGTAATGATCTTCCAGAAGCAGTTGATGTTAACAATCATTGTTCACAACCAATATTACATATACTGTACTTAAATGACCATTGCAATCTTGGTTCGTTCAACTCCCTTTTAAGAATATATGCAAGAAATCTTGTAACCATAAAATTGAATGTCTGGATTTAAAAAAACATTCACTAAGAAACTAAATTTGAAACACTGACACATTTAAAAATGCAGAATATGGAAACATCGGCTACTCCTTAGCATTCCAATCAGAAGGCAAACCTTATCATATTTTGTGTATTTTTCTTTTATCTTTAACTTTCCCCACTTCTGATGAGGGGTCATCAACCTGAAATGTTCTTTGTTTCTCTCTCCACTGATGCTGCCTCACCTGGCAACCATTTTCGGCATGGGAATGCTGTGATTGACAGTGTAGGCAGCAGTAATATGAGAGTCTGAAGAGAAACCATGATTTTTACATGTTACTTCAGGGTGAAATTTTCGCATGAATTGGTAGTAGGAACTACTTCTTTGTAGTTGAGTATAACACTCCAAGGCCTTCGAGAATTTATGGAAACCATAGTCTAATGGGACTTTAGTCTCATGGGAAAGCGGAGAATCCTGATCGGGCTTGACTGGGATAAATTCAGTAATCTTGACCTGATAAATATCATCTAACAGATGTTCTCTCTGACCAACACTGGAATGGATAATCTGGCTAAGTATCATTCCAGCATTGCTATGACCATCACCAAAACAAATTGCTCTTAACCAAAATGGATTTGTTGATGTTGAATCTTTGATGTCCACATAAAATCAAACTTCATACCACTCATGAAATTGGGGACTCAGCAAGCCATTGATTAAAATGGATTATGAATGAACAGACAGCACAGAGTTTGTGTGCTGGCAGTATAAGAAGCAGTAGCCTTGGGTTAATCGCACCTCATGGTGCCTGAAATTATTTTTGGGGTCTTCCCAATTTATTCCCTTTTACGTCCTCCAGACATTAAACAGAACCACTTATCTGTTTTCTCTCTATTGCTGAAGCTATCTTCTAAATGGTAGGTTTCATGACAAACAGATCTTTTGTTCCTGCAGTTTTCAACTCTCCATGAAACCCAAGTTTATCCAAGAAGGGAGTTGTGTGCTTGTATAATCAGCGAGAATCTGTTGCTGTCTAGAAAAAATTTGTGGATTTGGTCCAGGTCTCCCATCCTGTTCTGTTCTTCATTAGTGTTCTTCAATTTTACCAACCCTGTTGTGATAGTTACTCTTCCCACTTTTTCTCTGAGGAACTCTTGCTTCCCAGCAGTTCATTCAATTACCCAGAATACTAATCTGAAACTTACCATCACAGGATTTACCTGATTCATACACAAGTAAACTTCCCTGCCATCACCTGAAGACACCAATTTCAGTTGTTGATGGCCACTTGCAGATGTGCAAAGTTTTACTTTTTCTATCCTACTGTAACCTGTTGCTCGAAGATCTCTTGTGAGACACTGCTTTTCAAAACTGAACCACTTAGTCACATCCTCTGAGTCCTTCCCTTAACACTGTGGATTAACATCATTGCTTTTCTTGATATTATCTGTAGGACCCAAGAGGCCTTTACCCCAGAGCTGAACAGCGTTCTCTGCAACCCTTAGAAATTCAGCCCCTTTATACCTTACAGTCTCAGTGGTGAATTACCTGGGCATTAGGTGTAAATTTTGGGCTTTAAATTCATAACATTATTACAAAACTCTTTATTGAAAGATTTGAAGATTTTTGCTGCAACAAATTTATTTCAACTTCCCAACACCTCCTTCATTATTGTTCAGAATACTCACCTGCAATGACCCTAGGATACCAGTTGCACCAGTAGAGGCAGCAGAAGAATTGTTTGGGGGATAGTGGGGAGCTGAAGCTTCAATCACACTCCCACTCCCCAATACCCCCCAACCTAGCCCTAAATTTAAGGTTGGTGGGCTCTTTCCAACTGCCTAATTTGAGTAAATTACATGTCTGCGATTATAACGGTGGGCCCCAGGAGTAAAATTCATCTCCTGTACACAAGCAGCTAACCACACAAATGGCATTCTCTAATCCTTCACCAAGTCTACGATGGGAGCTCCTCTGAGCCCTGGTGGAATGATATAAGCAAGCCAGCGACATTGGTTATATATTTAATAGTCATCATCAGCAAGTTTATCCACCTTTATGGAACAACCTTTCAAACTAATTTCATACAAAGCAAGTATGATTTCACTTAAAAAAAACTCTGGAACACTAAACCAAATGGCAGGCACCACTGGATCACCAGGTCTGGTCTGCAATACAGAGATCAAAGTTAACACTAAGAGATGGGAGTGGGTCTGGATTCTAGGCTTCAGGAATGCAAATAAAAAAAAGTGATTAATGTAATGAGAGTGAGAGAAATCAGACATTAAAACTATTCTTTGAGTTGTAAATTGATGCAGCTTCAGTTTGCAGCTCGGTCACTTTGAAAGGCAAAACGCTGCTTCATGCTGCTCCTAGTGTGAACTTCTTGCCTGAAAGCAAATAGCCCATAACCCCAAGCGTCCTTCACCAACACCTAACATAACAAACGGTGTTGTTAAATTTAATCCCAAGCAAATGCTTTTAACTTGAGGCAGTGTGAAACAATACAGAATGCATGTCACTGAGCATGGTAATAATGTCGTTTTAAGTGCAAAACAGGGAATTCGGGGAGAAATTTAATACCTTGCTTACTTACACAGAGGTGAAATATTTTTTGTCACCAGTCACTGTGTGTGACAGTGGGATCAGCTCCCTCTTGTAAACTGATACCAGAGCACTTGCAAAACCAGACAACTGTTTCCTTGGGGCATGTTCAACGTGAAAACAAAACATTTTGCTGTTTGGCTTGTTAACTAGCCATTTTAAGTGAATCACAAGCAGCAAGTGTGATCCTTCCATACTGCACATTATTCAACAACATATACATTGACTGTAGAATTATATTATCCCACAAACATAAACATTCCAATAGACAGAAGTCCTAGCACAGGGATAAGGGTGCCACTCACAAACCTGAATCAATTGCCTTTCTGGTGGTAGTAAAACTGTGGGTGTCTTTCCTGTTTAAAAATGAAAGCTGGAGAAAGCCTGGTTCCCCATGACTAATGAATAGCAAGCATAATTGTATGCTCTGAAAATCACACATCATTAATTACAGAGTCAAACAGACGTTCTCCTGGTCTTTGTTAAAAGAGGAATTTCACTCTCTTGAGATGAATGGTGTGTGGCTTGAGACTGAAGCATACAGTCCATCCACACATTACAGATAAATTCTAAGAATGAGAACTAAACATTGATATGCTTACTGAAATGACCGTGTGGACAAGAGGATGTTTTGATGCTGTTGACTTCTCTTGCTACTTGAAGGGGCAGGCGCACTAAATTAGTAACCAAACAGCACAGTCTAATTTGACCTATTCCCTGATATAAATTCACTTCAGCTTTCACTAGTGTGCTAAAATTCTTGACAGCTCCAATGATGCATTTTCCTGGTAGTTAGTTGGAAAGTTGGAAAGCTTTTAATCCTCAGATAAAAATGGGAATATCACAATTAAAGGATAAAACACAGCAGGTTCAGATTTTGCCCCCATGTTTCCTGTTTACTTTGGCAGACTCACGTCAGAGAGAATCTATAAATTACAGCAGCCATGCATAAAAGCTTCATAGTTGAATTATGTCCTTAAGTTCCTTGATAGAATGAAAACCAGTTCCTTTAGGGATTGGTTCACTAGTTTGGAGATAACATGCACAAGTCTCACAGGAATACAAAGCTGGGTTTCCTCTTCCAGAACTCCATTGGCAAGCAGCAATGTTATATGAATGCATCATCAGTTTGATACTCATTAAGGAGAACATGCAAAACAATTGAAACACTTTAGCATTGAATGTATGCATTCTACATTGAATCATGGTTTATTTTAGAAAGCTCCATTACAATATGGGAGAAGCCATTCTCATCCAAACTTGATAATGGATGGGTTTCATGCACCTATGACAACTACACAGTTCTGTCCACAAAAAGTAGAAAAATCCAACTTTGCTAACCACCATGCCAACTCCCAATTATCAGTAAAGTGATGGAAGATATTGTCAACATTCTTGTCGGTTAGCACTCATTGACCAAATCTTGCTTGCTGATGCCAGGAGACTAAGAGGTGATCTTATAGAGGCATATAAATGATGAGGGGCATTGAAAGGGGAGTGCACTCAATCTTTTTCCCGGGGTTGGGGAATCAAGAACTAGAAGGCAGAGGTTAAAGGTGAAAGGGGAAAGATTTAATAGTAACTTGAGGGGCAACTTTTTTTTAAACACAGCAGGTGGTATGCATGTGGAACAAGCTGTCAGAGGAAGTGGTTGAGGCAGGTACAATAACAACTTTTAAAAGACAGTTGGACATGTACATGGATAGGAAAGGAATAGAGGGATATGGGCTAAACTTGGGCAAATGAGACTAGCTTGGATGGGCATCTTGGTCGGCATTGACCAGCTGGGCCAAAGAGCCTGTTTCCATGCTGTATGACTCTATGATTATACCAAGTTTAGGTTCTTCCAAGATCACATGACTCCAGAACCTATTACAATTTTGGTTTATGTATGGATGAGCAGAATTCCAGGAATGAGTTGCAAATGACAACATTCTAAAACAGGGAAGCATTTGGCCATGTGTGATAGCTTGGGACGGCAGTAAAAGTTTAGTTAGTGAGGATCAGGGTGAGATTGTAAGCCAGACTGTAATGTCAGCCCCAGAATAATACTGCTGGAGTTCCTCAGGGCAGTGTTCCAAACACTTTCAGCTATTTCATTAATGAGGTCAGAAATTGACAACATCTCAACTTATGAAAGTTTGTGCCAACGTGCAGCAAAACATAAACAGCGCTCAGACAAGGGTTGTGCTACCTGGCAAGTAACCATCACATCTCTCAAGGGCCACACACCAACCATCTCCAACATGAGAATCTAACTACCTCTTCTCCATCGTAAAAGGACACTACCTTCATCAAATCTTGGGAATCTCTACTAACCAGAAACTGAATTGGATCAGTCACATGAATACCATTGCTACAAGAGTAGGTCAGCAGCTGGGCTGTGGCAAGTGACTCACCTCCTGATGTGCTTAACCCTTTCCAACATCTGCAATGCACAAGTCAGGAGTGTGATGGAATGTGCTCCACTTTCCTGGATGAGTGAGGCTGCAACAGCATCATCCTGGACAACGCAGCTTGGTCTCTATCCACCATTCTATACACTTAAAAATGGAAGCAGGAGTAGGCCATTCAGACCCTCAATCCTTCACTAGGATCATGGCTGACCTTGTGCCTCAAGTCCACTTTCCAGCCTGATCTTCAGGTGTCTTGCTTCCCCCAGTGTTTGAAAGACTTTGGTCTCAGCCTTGAATTTATTCAGCCATTGTGTATTTTCAGCCTTTGGGGTAGAGAATTTGAAATACTTACGCCAAGAAATATTTTCTTATCAGTCTTAAAAGTCAAATTTTTATCTTAAAGTTATGTCCCCTGCTTCCAGAATCGGCAGCCCGAGGAAATATTCTGGAAAGATTCTGGGAAGAGATGACAAGGTAGCCTCTCAGAATCTATCTTGTCATCTCTTTCCAGAATCTTTATGACTCAATGAGATTTCATCCTCATTCTTCTAAGCTTCAGTGAATAGTAACTTGATCTCTCTTCAAGGGAGAATTCCCTCTTCTGAGAAATCAGTCAAACGAAACTGCACTGCGTCTTAGACAAGCATCTCCTTCTTTAGATTCAGGGACCAAATCTTCACACAGTGTACCAGGTGCCAATTCACCAAAGTCCTGTAAAGTTGTAGCAAGATTTCCAACTCTTACTGTTACTCCAACTCCTTGTAATAGAGCAACATACCATTTGTTTTCCTGACTGTTTGTTGTATCTGCATTCCATCAACCACACGCCAAGATCTCTGTCCAGACACCAACACTTTATGAGTTTCTCATTGACTGAAGCAAAATTCTGCTTCTCTTAATACCAAAACAAATAACCTCACATCTTCCCACATTATATCTGGTCTGCCACCTTTTCCCCATTTAATCAAAACGTCTAAATCCTGTTGAGCCTTCCTCATGTTCCCATCCACCTTTGTATCACCAGCAAACTTAAAAATGTTACCTTCTGTCTTTTAATGTTAATGTAAATCAGGAATAACATGCCATGCTCAAGGTATCCACAGTTCACAAAATGTACTGCAGCATTCACTAGATTTTTTAAAGGCAGCAACTCCCAAACCTGCGCCTTCAATTATCCAGAGGAGCAAGTGTAACACTAGCACAGGAACACCACCACATGCAGCCCCCCCTCCAAGTCTCACAACATTCTGACCTGAAAATATATTGCAGGGTCAGGATTGTGGAGCAACAAACAAGGAACTTTGTTGGAGTACTTTCACTATACTGGTTCAAAATGGCTGCTCACCACCACAAGCATAAAAATATCAAGCACCAGTTCTTGGTACAGTGGATGGTTTCATCATCCTCTAGTTCCTCTCTTCCTTCAATGCCATAGGATCACATAGCTCCATCCTGACTTACTCTACATGTCTTTTGCAATGACATCTCTTCTCATACCACCAAATCACACCAGATCTTTACTTTTCTTGGTGCCCTTTAATTGCACTATTGACTGACACAGAGTAAGTGAATAATGCAATTCAATACATTAAGAGCCACTGGACTGCACAAGGCACACCAGCGCCTCTACTTTCTTTGAAGTTTAAGGAGATTTGGCATGTCACCAAATACTCCGACAAACTTCTACAGATGCACTGTTAATAGTATCCTGACTGGTTGCACTATGGCCTGGTACAGCAATTCCAAAGCAAAGGAGTGCAAGAGGCTGCAGAGAGTAGTGAACACAGGCCAGTCCATCAGGGACACAGCTCTCTCCACCATTGACAAAATCTACAGGAGGCGCTGCCTCAAGAAGGCGGCATCTGTCATCCCCACCTTCCGGGTTATGCCCTCTTCTCGTTGCTACCATTAGGCAGGAGGTACAGAAGCCTGAGGTCTCACACCACCAGGTTCAAGAACAGCTACTTTCCTATGATCATTAGGTTCTTGAACCGACCTGCACAACCCTAACCCTACCTCAGTAATGGAACACTACAGACCACCTCTTGCACGACCATGGACTTGTCTCTCATTGTGTCTTTTTTTTGAACTGTCTTGTTTTCTGCACAGTTTTCTCTCTCTCTTCATGGTCTTGTGTAATTTATGTATAATTTATACTCTGTGTGTTGTCTGTACCTATGTGTCAGTGATGCAGCTGCAAGCAAGTTTTTCATTATACCTGCACCTCACTGTACTTGTGCACATGGCAATAAACTTGACTTGATTTGATATTTTTCACTGCCAGAATAGATTAATAATTCACACATAGAAGGTATCCCTACTTTATGGGTTGAAATAAAATTGAAATTTGCTAAATAAACACTGTTATCTTAGCATAACTTATGGCTAACGGAAGCATTGTGGGAGTCAGCAATCACTAGCTATCCTGCCTATCAGCAGTTTGTCGCATTACAGTACACACACGCACACACACACGGACACACACACACACACACACACACACACACACAGTGTAACACCTTCAGGCTCTGAGGCAGAGTAAGAGTGGATGGAAGGATTGGCATCCTGGGAGAGGAGCACTGAAGGAAGGAGCTCTGCGTGATATGAGGGCTGGCTGACCCTGAGAAAAAGGCATCCTACTGAATCAAAGGCTGTTAATAGGAAGTAGCTAAAGGAAATTCAGTGTCTATTTTAGGAAGGAAACTGAAAAACAAAGAGCACTCTGCAGTTGGATGTTGAAAGCTTCAATGGGTACCAGGTACTTTCTAAGACAATGTGGTTGGGTGGGGGCATTGGGCTGGGTGGTGAAGGAGAAGGGTATATTTTCTTTTACTTTATTGGAAGGTTTATAAAACAAAACAGGAAGTAATATGAAAGAGTTCAGAAGAATAAGAAATGCTAAAATTGATGATAGAAGTATTATGTTTCTCAGCTTGTCATTGCCTTCCACGTGTTAGCTCATCCATTCTGCAAGTCATTGTTCAAATTCATCCAGTGCAGCTTCTGCTATTTCCACACAGCAATGGCTTCAGCTAAAGGTTAAAAGAACAGCTCAGCGTTTCGGATTAATTTCCCTCTCTTCTTGTCCTTCTTTACCTTTGTCTGGCCTTCGGCGCAGTGGCTGGTGCCACCCTCCTCTATCCCCACTCCTCCATTACCCAATGCCACAGGAGCACATTCCTCCCTGACTTACTCTTTTACAATGATATATCTTCCCATCTTGCCAGATCATGTCTGATCTTTACCTTATCTTGGTGTCCATTAATTTCATTGTTCGCCAACACAGGGTTAAGGGCGTATTTAAGAGCATTGACTATAGAGGCTGAGGTTTGGATAGAGGAAGCATTATTGTAGATATAGAACTAATCCCGGTGATGTGAGTCGGAAAGCTTGGATCAGTGTCAAACACAATGTGAACATTGAACTGAATTGAACCATCTGTAGGAAGGAGCAACAGAATGGAACTTGTGACAGTGATTAAACTGGTGACTTTAGTCGTCTCAGAATTGATCCAAGGGAATCTGTGGCCCAGCTGTGGCCTGGTGAGTTGTCCCGACAATTCAGAGGTGATTGTGGGGTCCATTCGCATTCTGTTTGACACTGATCCAATCTTTCTGTCCCACATCACCAGGATTATTTCTACAGCTACTGACATGATTCCTCCAGTGACTCCACATCTGCTCACTCTGTGAATCAAAACTTGGGCACGGCTCAGTTATCCTTTCTGTGAACTGCATTAACTCCCATTGCCCACACTTCCGTTCTCCTGACCCTTTAGTTTGTCCCCATAACCTCACCTCACTTTATCTCTGCACCTCCTTCCTCACACTGTGCTGCTCTGCATTGACCTTCTGTGCTTCTCTCTCTCCAGTAACCCATGGCTGGTGTCAGAGCCTTTATGTATCTCAGCTCTGAGCTCTGGTACATCTCCACATGTAGTACGCATGGCTGAATCAAGCAGGCAGTGGCAAACAGACAGTAGCCAGAGTTGTTTGCAGGTGAGCGCATCCAGACTCAAGCAGCCTGCCAGGACTGTGTGAAGGCCAGGTGATGCCTCACCTGTCTGTCTGCTCCATCACCAGACTCCAGGTAGAACCCAATATTATTGAGACTCCCAGCACCCAACCAGACCTGAGGGGGGAGTTTGCAATCCCCATTCGTTAATAAGGAGGACTGACCTCGAGATCTGGAATGCAGCAGAAGAGGTAAGCTCAGTCTTTTTTCAACATTTTACTTTATTTAACCTTTTAAAATACTTAAAGTATTTAATACTTAATTAATATTGCTATTAAATATTAATACTTCATATGTAATATAATTAATACATTTGTTTATTTTACTTAATAATTTAGAAGACAAAATAATTTTAGTAATTTTTAAATGTCTTAAACATCAACAAAATCTCATTGACTTTGACAGGTGAGTCTCCACAATGAGTGCCCACTCTCCTGTGCTGTCAGAGCACTGTGTGGGTGGTGCCTCAACAGTACACCAGCTGAGGTCCAGTCATCACTGTGACCTCACAAGGCCCCATCGGTCAAACTCTGGGATCAGGACGTTGAACACAATTGGAGCTGCATCTCTATACTGTGTTAATGCGGGTGTGGAGAGAGTGCAGGTAGTGAGTCCAGGCATCAGGCTGTATTGAAAGCCAGTCAGTCCACAGAAAAACTCATATCCCAGCTATTCAGTAACATTTTCAGCTGTTCCCCCTAATTCCTCTCATTCAGTCTCAATATCAGTTTCCTCATTTATTTCTACTTTTTGGGCTTTTTACATTTTAAAGACGGCACAAAGACAAGTTACACTTAGTGTGTATGTAATCTTAGTCAGAAGCACAAAGAAAAGCATGCAATGTAATGAGCTCCAATTCCCTCTACAGCTACAGCTTACTAAGCCATGAGGCAGCTTCTTAATGGCTACTCCCTTTAAGAGGCAGCGCCCTGAAATTTGTCCTTCCAGCGACACACAAGTTATTGTTAGCTGTAAGAGTTCAGTGATAATGCTTAAAGCCACAAGTTTCCCTTTTAAACTGAACTAATTCCACAGATACACACTCCCACCTAATTGTTTAATAGACACCTATTACAAGTGTCTCACATAGTGCTGGTAAATGATCTGAAGAGGAAATTCCCTGCAAAATTTTTGTTTTTGTCAATGGAGAAGCTTGAATCCTAACAGGATACTGAGTGGAGATCTGGGTGTGTGTCATTCCGCACTATTGTTACCACATCACTTTTATTTATTCAGATAAGGATACAGCCCAATATCTTGACCACGGACTGTTAAACATCCTAACTAAATTAGTTTGTAGGAAGGATGGCTGTCTTGCCTATGATGACAAAATATTTTGCGCTTCAATGTTCTCTTACGTAAGGAATGAAACCTCAGAAAATTCCTTAGAAGAGTGTAGATTCCCACTGTTCTCTGAGGACATGATGCCTTTGGAGAGGGTCCAGAAGAGGTTTACCAGGATGCTGCTTGGATTAGAGGGTATTAGCTATAAGGGGAGGTTGAATAAATTTGGATTGTTTTCTTTATCACGTCAGAAGCTGAGGGGAGACCTAATAGAAGTTTATAAAATTATGAGCGGCATAGATAGGGGAGACAGCAAGATTCTTTCTCCCAGGGTAGAAATGTCAAATATTAGAGGGCATAGCTTTCAGATGAGAGGGGTAGGTTTAAAGGGACTGTGCAGGGCAAGATTTTTACAAAGAGGGGAGTAGGTGCAGATGTGACAGGGGTGTTTAAGAGGCCTTTGGATAGGTACGTGCATATGCAGGCAATGGAGGGATATGGATCACGTGCAGGCAGAAGGAATTAGTTTAATTTGGCATCATGCTCAGCACAGACATCAAGGGCCAAAGGGCCTGTCTCTGTGCTGTACTGTTTTATGTTCCTTAACGCTGCACTGCTGCTCATGGTCAATGGATAAAACTGCCAGTGGCGTTCCCCAGTTCAGCTGTGGGGAGGTGGTTGCTCTCAGCAATAGTGTTGCTTCAGTCAGCTTTAGTTAACCCTGGCTAGTTAGAGGAACAGCAAATAGTGATGCTCCAGCAACCTCTGCCAGAAAGAATGCAAATGAGCAGTGCCACCTGCCAACACTCACACTATGACCTCACATATGAAATATGTGCACCCGGGCACAGCACTGAAGGACATCTGGCAAGAGAGAACGTACCCACCCAGATTCCTTCGTGAGAGGGAGGGGGGGAAATTAAGAAATAATCCATAGTCTAAATGCCACAGTTGTTGACTTGTAGGTTGAGCAAACAAAGTGTGTGTGAGTGTGTAAAGGCCGTAAATTTCATAGTAGGCAGAAATTAACCTAGTAATGGGTAGAATACTTATCATTTCATCTGTCTATGCTGGTTCAACTTCCCTGCATTGCCATGCACAGAATCCCTTCACAATCAGTTCCCCGAAGGGATCATCCACAAACTGCTCAATACAAAACCTCTTTTTAGAAATCCCAGAAGAGAAGGAAAAAGGTTTTAACATCTTTGTCATCCTTTGCTACTGTTTGGTATTTCATAAGAGATAAAATAGCATACCTTCCTCTGAAATGTGGAGCTGTAAGCAAAATGCTGTTAATTTTTTATTGAGTTGGCTGCTGAATAGAATTCTTCAAGTTTAAATCTTTGAAAAATAAAATGGAAAAATAGAATTTTGTTCATGGTGCTAAGGTGCGTCAGGGAGCTGCAGTGTTGTGGGTCCACAAACACTCTGTATGTTGGGCTGCTGCTGGGATATTAAATAATTCAATAGGACGGGGAACAAGGCCACTAAGCCGGTCTTACACAAGGACAGGTCTCTCCCCCGGGTCTCTGCCACACTGGAAACAGAAATCAGGTAAGCTCAAGGCCAGGGCTAAGTGTGGGGAGAAGGTCCTGGGGGTGGGGAAGCTCAGGAAACATGCTGATGAGTAGTGGGGCCATGGTGAGGGCTGGTTGCTGGGATCAGTGTGTGCTGGGGGGGGAGTGGCAGTAATTGGGGCTGAGATCATCGGCTGTTGTGTTAGGAGTCTGCAATTGTCACCAGTGGGTGGGCAGTGATTGTCAATCAGAGAGCGGGATGGGTGTCTGTAGTTGGGAGCTGTGATTGTCATTTGGGATGGGTCATAGAGTTATAGAGTTATAGAGCAATACAGCATGGATACAGGCCCTTCAGCCCAATGAGCCCATGCCAACCATGGTGCCCTCTCAGCTAGTCCCAATTTCCTGCATTGGGCCCATGTCCCTCTAAGCCCCGCCCCTCCATATACCTATCCAAGTGCTTCTTAAATGATATTTGTACCTGCCTCAACCACTTCCTCTGGCAGCTCGTTCCATGTACTCACCAACCTTTGCATGGAAAAGTTGCCCCTCAAGCCCCTTTTAAATCTTTCCCCTCTCACCCTAAATCTGTGCCCCCTAGTTTTAGACTCCCCTACCCTGGGGAAAAGACTGTTACCATCCACCTTATCTATGCCCCTCATGATTTTATAAACCTCTATATGATCACCCCTCATTCTCCTACGCTCCAAGGAATAAAGACCTAGTGTCTGGTGTCAGTAGTTGGGGCTGTGATCATCAGTTGGGATTGGTATCCATAGATGCAGTTACCTGCCAGGTAGGGATTCAGACCTTTTGCATCAAAGCAAGTCACTTGCGAGGAAGTCGTCCTGCCATAAAATAAAACCAGATTTCAAATTCTAAGACCTTCAAAATGAAGCCACGATGAACTTTTCTCAAACTCATTAACGAATGCAACTAAAATTAAAATAAATAATTAACCACGAGGCTTCTTTACATGAAATTTCTCACTCACTTAAGGTTTTGTTCTCAGATACTTTGTGAATATATTCTGCACACATTTTAGCTGGTGGATTTATGAAAGAATAATTGTTTCATTGATTTGTATTCTATACACTTTGCACTCTCAGTGTAAAACTTGAATAAATTTCATCTTCATTTTCCTGACACAGTTAAATTGGCAGTACCTGGCTATTTTTAAACATGGTCTTTCCTTCACCATATGTTGTATCTTGCAAGAAACTGTAGCTTAGTTAGCTATGTAGACATCACTACCAATAATGAAAAGAAATGCTGATATACAGTTAGCAGGTTATAGTCACTGACATTGGGTGTCACTAATACTGTATCAGATAATCTAGAATTGTTGAATAATGTTCTCAGAATTGTTGATGAAACAATAGCTTGCCATTTATACTCTGATTCCTTTTTAAACATCATTGTGGGAGGTTTCTGTGGTAGTGACAACAATGTATTTTCATGGTTTAGTTATTTTTAAACCAAAATGATTCAAATTTTGTTCAAACTGGGAGTCCTGAAGTACATGAATGTCATTCCTCTGCCATTTCAAGAAGAGTTATTGGATGAGATCTCATTGACATTTCAGTTTCGAATTCAAATCATTGGGAAAGGGGCTGAGCAAAAGTAACCAAGTGAGTGATGTTTCCTGCTGACTGATGCAGCTATATTCTGCGTTGTCAACTCTCTCTTTGTATTCCTTTACTGAGTGTGATCTCATTTCCCAGAATATGCCAGGAGCCCATTCTTCTTCCTTTTTGTTTCTATACTGGTATGCAAACAGTTCTATACTTAGGTTTCATGCCATCTGAGAAGAAAATGTACATTTAGGCGGGTGCTTCATTCCCAAAGTTCACTTTTAATTAGAAAAATATAAAATTGGGTATTTAATATGATTGTGTACATTTCATGGTTTCTTTTAATGGTGGAATGATTTCAATGAGCTAAGGTAAATTATTCTGAAAATAAAAACAAATTGGAAACTGTTATTTTATCTCTGGTTTATATCCTTTACCTCAAATCCTAACACTTGAAGTTGTTCCAGGTTATGTCCCATGATGTCAATTAGAAAATCATTTTTTGCAGTTAAAGAAATACTTACGCTGTGGTATCCTCGTGGATCAGACTAAGAAAAGTACAGAATGCATGTAAGATCACCTAACGCTCAAACAGTCAGATTGTGTGAAACCATCACATTATTGCCACCAAACCCCAGTCATTTAAAGCACCGCAAAACCAAGATGTCCTGCAGTCACATTCACTGGAATTGACTACAAGTAACTTCATGGGAACAATGAACCATTTCTGCAGTTCACACTGCTCCCTCTTACCAGCACCTTGGCTGGAATAGTCTTATTTACCAAAATTATTTCTGCATAGAGGGATGAAAAGTACATGAAACTGTATCGTTCTGTTGCTTTACTTTTGAGATGCTCTAGCCCATTTTGAAACTCAATCCCACTCAAATGGACACAGGAAGATATATATGTATCTTTAGCACGAGTCAATCTTTGCAAGTGAGCTTGAGAAAAGAGCGGCTGCTTTGCTTAAGTACGCAGGCCTCTGTTACCTGATCTACTTCTCTCTCTCACAGCAGGAGGTGATGACAGTCAATCGTGTGAAGCATTTCAGAGTGTGTGACAGCAAAGGCTGCTCTGGCTTCGCCCAGCTGGACCGGGTGTGACAGATGTGAGGAAGCCTGCTTTCAATGAGGCTGCTGCAGGCCACTTTGATCTTGCTTGGGAGGGAAATGATGGGGTGCTTCAGCAAATCCTGCCAGCTTATCTTGATAGGGTGTGAGCACGAAGAACAGAAGAGAGACAGAAAGTGTTTAAAAAGCCTTGCAGAGATTAAGTGGGTTAGAAAGGCAGTTATTTTGCAGGCGGGATTTATGGTTTTCAGTCCAAATGATCCCGACCACTTGACTCAGCATGAATAATTCACTCACTTTCTAAACATATATTTAAAGACTCGGGCAATTATCAGATTAATTTCAGTTACAACAGCATTATTACAAAATAATAAAAATTTAAATATGGAAACTGTTTTAATGATGCAGTAAAAAATAAAACAATAAATCCAGGGAGACAAGATTCAGGAAGAGGAAAATTATATTGATTCAAATCTCATGTAGAAACATAGAAATATAGAAAACCTACAGCACAATTCAGGCCATTTGGCCCACAAAGTTGTGCCGAACATGTCCCTACCTTAGAAATTACTAGGCTTACCCATAGCTCTCTATTTTTCAAAGCTCCATGTATCTATCCAAAAGTCTCTTAAAAGACACTATCTATCCGCCTCCACCACCGTTGCTGGCAGCCCATTCCACGCACTCACCACTCACTGAGTAAAAAACTTACCCCTGACATCTCCTCTGTACCTACTCCCCAGCACCTTAAACCTGTGTCCTCTTGTGGCCACCATTTCAGCCCTGGGGAAAAGCCTCTGACTATCCACACGATCAATGCCTCTCATCATCTTATACACCTCTATCAGGTGCCCCCTCGTCCTCCGTCACTCCAAGGAGAAAAGGCCGAGTTCCCTCAACCTGTTCTCATAAGGCATGAAAATTATGTTTAGAATGAATCTAGGGTTTTTTTGACTCTAAATTAATAACCACCATACTTGTTATTAAAATCTAAGTCTCTGTTCTCTATTACTGAGTGTGCACTTAGTCCAAGGGAAATTTGGAATCTTATCTAATTTTGCATCCTTTTTTCCCTGCTACAAGTCAATTTTTTCTTAGGAAATAGCAGAGAGAAGTTTACAAAACTTTTGCATTATCTTGACGGCTGTTTGACTTGAACAAAATGTGTACCAGACTTCATATTTCAGTCATAAAAGCTGAAAATACTCAGCAGGTCAGGCAGCATCTGTGGAGAGTGAAACAGAGATTTTTCTATCACCCAAGAAATTGGGAGAAAAAAGGTCAGGTTATAAAACATCTTATTTTAAATGATTTGTATATCCTTGTCAGCAAAATAATTGTCAAAAACTTTCAATGGGACACCATGCAGGATTAGAAGCTGAGATCTTCTAGACTGCTGCAAGATTTTCCAAGTGTTAGCATACTGATTATTCCTCAACTGACTTTGTTGATATTCTGTTCTTCAAGAAAGATCAAACATTAAAAAAAAGTGGCATCCCACCACGCCTACTCTGTGCATATGTGTTCATTTGGAAATGTCACCCTTGGCCTTTCTTGAATATACCTGTGCTGGAATAATGATTAATAGAGTTATGGTAAGGTCCCATTGCCTTGAGGGGTGATGGTTTGGGAGTGGTGGGGTTGGGGGGCAGTATAGTTTGCAGTTGCTCTCCAATTTCCCCAGTGTAAGTAAAGATAATGCTTTCACTGTGATGTTAGATTGGAAAGTCCAGGATTGTAGCTGAGTGATGAAACAGGAGCTGTTACGTATGTTGGAACAGAGTGTGATTGGGACAGTTAACGTGTTTCCAGAACTCTGGTGCCATGGATGATAAGGTCATAGTACTGGGAGTAATCTTGGTGAACTTCTGCTGTGCTATAGCCACAATCTGCTGGTGCTGAAGGAGATGGAGACTAAAGTCAGGAGCACCAATGTAAGGAAGTGTTCTATCCATGAGAAACAAAGGACTGCAGATGCTGGAATCTAGATGAAAACCATGATGATGCTGGAGGTACTCAGCAGGCCAGGCAGCAGCCGTGGAGAAAAGCAGGCGGCCAACATTCTATCCAACACATCATTCTCCACTACTTCTGCCATCTCCAAGGGGACTCCACCACCAAGCATATCTTCCCCTCCCCACTCTGTTCTGCCTTCTGCAGGGACTGCTCTCTCCATGACTCCTCACTTCATTCCTCCATCACCCCCCCACCCATCCCTCTCCCACCCCGGGAACTTTCCACTGCCCCCACCATAGGTGCAACACCTGCCCCTACACCACCTCTATCACCTCTATCCAGGGACCCAAATAGTCCTCTCAGGTGAGACAGAGATTTACCTGCACATCCCTTAATATCATCTACTGCATTCAGTGCTCCAAGTGTGGCCTCCTCTACATTGGTGAAACAACATGCAGACTAGGTGACCGTTTCACAGAACTCCAGTGCTCTGTCCGTCACCGTGATCTCCCCATTGCCAGTCACTTCAACTCCCCCTCCCACTCCATCACTGATCTGTCAGTCCTCGGCCTCCTCCACTTCCAGGAGAATTCCAAGTACAAACTGGAGGAACAGCACCTCATTTTCTATCTTGGAACCTTGCAGCCTAACGGCATGAACATTGAATTCTCCCACTTTAGGTAATCCCCACCCACCTTCCCCTCAAAACCGTCCCCCCACCATGCTCCTTCTCTTCTTCTCTTACCTAGTCTATCTCTCTTTTTTTCTATCCCCTTTTTTTCCCTTTCTCTCCTTACCTTTGACCCATCCCATGGTGGATCTGCTCTCCCCTCCTCCCCCACACCTGCCTATCACTATCTCTTACCTGCATCTACCTATCACCACCTTGTGCCCACCGCACCTCCCCTCTTTTGTCCACCTATCAATGCTCTGCTTTTCACTCCTATATATTGGGCTTCCCCTTTTCCTGTCTTCAGTCCTGAAGAAGGGTCCTGACCCAAAATGTTGACTACCTGCTTTTCTCCATGGATGCTGCCTGGCCTGCTGAGTTCCTCCAGTATCATTGTGTTTTTCATCAGTGTTCTCTCCATTGTTGTATTGAATGTTTTGAATGTTATAGCTGCTCCCTCCAACAGGCTTCAGATCTCAGTCTTTCAGCTGATTGAGAGGGTTTGTAGAGCTAAAAGTAATATCCAGCCATGTCCTTGCTCTTGTGGCCATGTTGTTGTACATACCTCATGATTATTTAAGGATGTTCCTTCACTTTGCTATGTGTTAAAATTTTTGACCAGTTGGAATGTGATGTTGCTGCAATCTATATTGAAATGAAAACAGAAATGCTGGAAAAACTCAGCAAGTCAAGCAGCATCTGTAGAAGGAGAAGCAGTTAACATTTCAGGTCAAAGACCCTTCAACAGAAGTTAGCTTGGGGAGCAGAGAAAGTGGGGAGGGAATTTTTGTGATACGGTGAAAAATTCAGCCACGTGTAATGTAGCTGACAATATTGACTGAACTTGGCCTGTTGTAAGCAGAAGCTGATAAACAATGTTTTAAAACATAGATAATACTTCCCATTCAATTTTGCAACAGAAGCGACCTTCAAAGTAAAAATATTGCAGAATGGAAGCTTTTGAAAATTACTCCTTTAGTACCAATTGTTACCTGGTTTCCTGGGTTGCAAAGACGTACAATTTACACTCTGTGACATCAGTCAACACAAATCTGTAGCAACTCTTATTTTAAATAATTAACCAGTAAAATAGTCAAGAATATATGTATTTACACAGAATTCAATGCAGCTGGTATAAATAGGTATGATTCCTTCATATTTGTACATATATCCCTGATCCTTGTTCTTCCTGACTCATATTGCCTGTTGATTTAGCAGTACCTCAATAATAAAATCCTAATTCTTAGTTTCAAATCCCTTCATAGGTCCATCTCTGTATTCACTTCTACAGCCCTCAGACATACCTATACTCCCCCAATCTGGCATCTTGCACATTCCTGGCTCTAGGCTCTGGAATCCTTTGCCTAAATCTCTCTGTCACACTTTTCTCTTTCCACTTTTAAGAAACTCCCTAAAACCCACAACACTTACCATACTCTGTTATCCACGCTACTCGTTCAACATCTGCAATCAGCAGTGAGCCGAACACACTCAAAGAGATGGTACTTACCCTGCTCAAAACTCACAGGAGAAACACATTGGACAAAACATGTCTCTATCATCAGTGGAGAGGCTCCATCTTCTGCACATAAATCCCATTACTTGGGGGAGAAACGGCACCCACAGAAGTGCTGAAGAAACATTGACAGCCAGTTAAGTCATGCCTTGGGTTTAGCCAGCTGTCAAAGCACAATGTTTCTGATGTTCCAAAATACCAAAAGAAATTAAAAAATAGAAGTATTCCAACAACCATATTTTTTTAAAAAAACAAGGCACTCAAACATGCTTTAAAACATTTAAATCACTAACTTAAACAATTCCAAACATGCAAAATAATTGAAAACCTACCTCAGTCCCTTAGTCATTCCTTACCACTCAAATGAGCAATGACGCAGTGTCTGCAGTGGTGACAAATTGACACAGCTTTGTGCATTGCTACTAAAATTCCAGTCTGATGCTGGAACAGAGTAGAGTTCCTGACAAGCAGCTGCCAGGATGTTCAGATATTCTCCGTTCATGTTTGCATGCATGGGAATCCTGAACTTGCTGCAAAGTGTTGGCAATTACTTTAAAATGTGTTGCTCGGTGTCAAATTCTGTTTGCCATTGCTTCTGTGAAGTGCCTTGGGATTGTTCTCACACTGAAAGCTCTATACAAACACAAGTACTTTTTGTTGCTTCATAAAACACACTTCTTTTGTTTAGCTTATGATGTCATCCAAACAAATTGTTAGGTCTCCTGCCAACTGTTTATGAGTAGAATTTACAGTATTGAAGTTTGGATTATTTCAGATAAATTTACCCTTTAGATGTGCTTGCTCATTTACACTTCAACTGGTGCAGAGGTCACCCACAACAGCCACCTCAAACACCACCATTTTGATCAGTATAGCTAGAAGGTCATCATTACATGACCATCACTGGAGCTTTTGTTCCACTTCAGTTGTACTTGTTACAGAGTCTTTACTGATGACACCCAAGACCATCAGCTTCTGAATATTAAGAATGCCAGCGCAGTCTGTTGAAAATCAAGACTGTAGAATAATTTTGATTCTATATTCAATGATGAGTAAGTAATCTTACTTTGAGGTAGAACTATACATTACACCGTTGTGGAGCGAGATTCTTCTGATTAGTTTTTTTAATAATTAATGAATATTTGATATTTACAAAGCATGGCAAATATTTGTATCCTAATATCTAATCTAGAATTTGTACTTTTATAACACACAGATCTGTAGCAGGCAAAGCAGACCAGAGAGTTGTCTATACATAAAGGCTTGTATGCACATGAGAAATATCTATTACCATTACGGTGAAAGAAGGCTGGAATTGTGTGTTGAAGACTAGTAAATTAAAATGATCTGGGCTTGTAGGATTCAACAGGTATTCAGTTCTGTATTTACAAACCACACTATCCACATCTCCTGGGTCATGGAGAAGCCATGCCCTATTTATTCTTGCTGATTAGAGCTGTGTATCTTTCTGTGTCTCTGCACCAGCTTCAACAAGGGCAGGTAGACAAGTGGATCCAAAGGCTCTGCTAAAACTTGTGTTTCATGAGCTTCTGGGAGGAGCATTCAAGAAAATCAGGTGTCTTTAATTTCTGTTTCCTGTCTCCCAGAGGAGCACTAAATAGCTCTCACTTGGCAAAGAGTTGCTTGGCGATCTCAGACGCTGTATGGCAAAACTGAACACCCAATCTCATTACAATACATGAGAATACCATGTTCAACACTTTTATATTTTTGCAGAGAGGTATTAGTAGTTTATAAATGTATTTATTTCTCTGCCACCTTTCCTCCTCCCTGTCTCTCCTGAATGAATGAACTGTTCACTAGTGGATGTTACCTTCCTGTTCCTGTCCTTGAAACTTTGTTTTTCTCAGCCCAGTCTAATGCTGCCTTAAATCATTTGTAAAAATGCACTTCACAAGGGCAAGAACCCCATAAAATGTCAATAATGGAGCTATACCCTCACAGCTTCAATGAACCAGCAAATCCTGACCTCTGGTTCTAGAGTTTGCACGTTCTCCCTGTGACCATGTGGGTTTCCTCAAGGTGCTCCGAAGGATTTCCTCCCACATCTCAAAGTCGTGCATGTTGGTAGATTAATTGGCCACTGTAAATTGCCTCTATTGTGTAGGGGAGTGGTAGAATCTGGGCGAGGTGATGGAGATAATACAGTGGAACTAGTGTAGGTGGATGCTTTATTGTCTTGGTGGGCCAAAAGGCCTGTTTCTATTCAACATGACTCTAATGGGAACACTGGCAGATATTCCACTCCCTCTGCACTAACCCTGACGTTGTCATCAAACCAGCTGACAAAGGTGGTGCTGTGGTAGTCTGGCGTACCGACCTCTACCTTGCAGAGGCCAGATGCCAACTCTCAGACACTTCCTCCTACCTATCCCTGAACCATGACCCCACAGAGGACCACCTCGGGAGATCTCCCCCCCACAGCTACCAACATGATAGTCCCCAACCTAGGACTGCCTGTTTCTATCTCCTCCCCAATATCCACAAGAAGGACTGTCCCAGCAGACCTATTGTCTCCTCATGCTCTTGCCCCATGGAGCTCGTATCCCCATACCTGGACACTATCCTGTCCCCCTGGTCCAATCCCTTCCCACCTACGTCTGTGACACATCACACATTCTCCAACTCTTCCATAGCTTTAAGTTCTTTGGCACGCACAACCTCATCTTCACCATGAACATCCAGTCCCTATATACCTCCATTCCCCATTATGATGGCCTCACCATACTCTGCTTCTTTCTTGACCAGAGACAGAACCAGTCCCCTTCCACTAACACTCTCCTCCACCTGGCTGAACTTGTCCTCACCCTTAAAAACTTTACTTTTGATTCTTCTCACTTTCTACAGACCAAGGGCGTAGCCATGGGCACTTGCATAGGCCCCATCTATGCCTGCCTCTTCATTGTCCAAGCCTACTCCGGCCCCATTCCTTAACTCTTTCTCCGCTATATTGATGACTGCATTGGTGCCACCTCTTGTACTTGTGCGGAACTTGACAGTTTCATAAATTTCACCTCTAATTTTCACCCAGCTCTCCAATTCACTTGGACTATCTCTGACACCTTCCTCGATCTTTCCATCTCCATTTCAGCAGATTTCTTATCCACTGACATCTTCTACAAACCCACTGATGCCTACAGTTACCTCGATTGCAGCTCCTCCCACCCTGTCTCTTGCAAAGATGCGATCCTTTTTTCTCAATTTCTTCGCCTCTGCTGCATCTGTTCCCACGATGAGGCTTTCCGCTCCAGGACATCCGAGACGTCCAACTTCTTCTCTAACCGGGGTTTCCACCCGACTGTGGTCGAGAGAGCTTGCACCTGTATCTCTGCCATTTCCTGCACCTCTGGTCTCACCCCCACCCCTCCCAGACCCAACAGGGATAGGCCCCCCTTGTCCTCACACTTCATCCCACCAGCCTACGTATCCAACACATCATTCTCCACCACTTCACCCATTTCCAACGGGACCCCACCACCAAGCGTACCTTCCCCTCCCCACCCCTTTCCGCCTTTCACAAGGACTGCTCTCTCCACAACTCCCTCGTTCACTCCCCCACCCCCCACCCATCCTGCTCCCACCACAGGAGCTTTCCACTGCCCCCGCCATTGGTGCAACACCTGCCCCTGCACCACCTCCATCCAGGGACCCAAACAGTCCTTTCAGATGAGGCAGAGATTCACCTGCACCTCCCTTAACATCATCTACTGCATTCGGTGCTCCGAGTGCGGCCTCCTCTACATTGGTGAGACCAAACACAGACTAAGTGACCGTTTCATAGAACACCTGCGCTCTGTCGGTAACTGCGATCTGCATTTCCCGTTGCCAATCACTTCCCCTCCCACACTATCACAGATATGTCAGTCCTCGGCCTCCTCCACTGCCAGGAGAATTCCAAGTGCAAACTGGAGGAATAGCACCTCATTTCCTGTCTTGGAACCTTGCAGCCTAGTGGCATGAACATTGAATTCTCCCACTTTAGGTAATCCCCCCCCCCCTCTTCCCCACAACCCCCCCCCCCACAACCATGCTTCTTCTCTTCTTCCCTTTCCTAGCCTCTTCCACCTTTTCTTTCCCCTCTCTCCTTACCTTTGACCCATCCCCCAGTGGATCTGCTTCCCTGCACCAGCCTATCACTATCTCTTACCTGCATCTACCTATCACCACCTTGTGCCCACCCCACCTCCCCTCTTTTGTCCACCTATCACTGCTCTTGTTTTTCCCTCCTATATATTGGGCTTCCCCTTTTCCTACCTTCAGTCCTGAAGAAGGATCCTGACCCGAAATGTTGACCGCCTGCTTTTCTCCATGAATGCTGCCTGGCCTGCTGAGCTCCTCCAGCATCATCGGGTTTTTCATCTAGATTCCAGCATCTGCAGTACTTTATTTCTCTGGCAGATATCCCTCCCACTGTCTTCAAGGGGATGAAACAATGGGTACCTTCAGCTAACCAGGCTGAGGTGAGCAATGTAGAGGCCAGTACTCAAAGATGATCTATATAGCTCAGATATTCACTGACTAACTGTGCTGGATCATCAGGAGTAACTCAATATATCCAATTCCAACCTCATCCACATCATTTGCCCTCTGAACCACACAAACTGCATTCACAGCAGTGGGACCTTATGATGTGATTAGGCACTTCATAAGTGCAAGTATTACTTCCAAACAAGTCTTTGATCATTATTAACATGTTACTGTGTTATCAGCAGAGAAGGACAATGTTATAATTGATTTTTCACTTTGAAGCCAGAGTAGTGGCATTTTATTGTGTCTGTTATTTTGTGTGGTTCTGTACCACAGCTATCATAATAATCAGTACCTTAATCAGCAATTTTCTGGTGGTTTATTGCTTTGCTGGCACACCCAGTCCACTTTAATGGCAACAATTCTTCTCTGTCAATGAAGAGCAAATGGAGTCCTCCATTGCCTGTTAACAATCTAAAAGAATCTGTTCAAACAGCTCTGGCTGGACTCCTGCTATCAAGGTCATCAATTATTCATCGCAATACAACCATTTGCATGCTGCTTAATTGGGACTTGAGAAGATATTTCATAAACAAATTTCTACAATTAAAGAGTGGGCAACTTGTATTGGAATATTGATAGAAACCAATTTCTAACAATATTGGACTTGTTTTCAACCACGGTTCGTCTGGCAGTAGCTCTCCATTTGTTCCTACACGGAAGCTCTCTGCACGGTGCAGTTTGACACACATACTGATTGAAAAACATTCTGTTGAGCAGGTAAATCTTGTAATGACTACATATCTCAGAAACAAAAATAGAGGCTGTCATGAGATGAGACATGTGGATTCCAGCTTAATTAGTACATTTGCCAAAACCAAATGCTAAGCCTTAGCAACCTGAAGGAATGCACAAAAGACACGTGTAACAGCAACAACTGACATTTTATTCACCTCGCTTTTTGCAACCTGCATCAAAAGGGGAACCTCAAGATTTCTTTGTACTTTCATTTCTTTGAATTAGAGGTGTTTTTAGATCACATGACAATTCAGGAATCCAGCTTGTACTTTCAAACTTCTTGTTTCGTTCATAAATCCATAATATGTCAGTTTGCAAAAGTCTGATGCTTTAACATTAATACACAGGACTGTCCTCTGGTGAAAAGTTTTATCATGGAACAGGCCCAAGTAGAAATAACTGAACTATAGACATTTCTGACACAGAATGGAGGTCATTTGGCCTATTGTGTCCATATTGGTTTACAAATTGATCTATTTAGGCTAACCCTACTTCCCAGCTCACTGTTCATAGCCATTCAAGTGTTCATTCAGATATAAACTGAACCTGGTGGGTACTTCTGCCTCTGTCACCCTTTCTGCAGTGAGCTCCATATCCTCACTACCACTCACTCCCATTTCTTTCGACCTTGACCTCATCCTTTCTCTGCTGGTCCAGTCCCTTTCAATTTGCATCCATGCAAATTGTCCTCTGTTCCTTCATCAGCTTCCAGTTTCCTGGTCCCAACTGCCTCATCTTCACCTTGATTGTACAATCCCTGTACACTTCCATCCCACACTATGATGGTCTGAAGGCCTTCTGCTTCTTCCTTGAATAGAGGCCCAACCAGTTCCCCTCCACCAACACATTCATTCACCTGGCTGAATTTCCTCTTCAACGTCAGTCACTTTTTCTCGATCAATGGGAACTAGCAAGAGCCCAAATTATGCGTTTTTTGTGGGATACATGGAACAGTCTTTGTTTCAGTCCTACTCAGACTTTTTTTCCAGTGCATCAACAACTATATTGCTGTTGCTTCTTGTACTCATAGAGAACTCAAAATGTTTATTACTTTTTTTGCAAATTTCCATTTTCATATTTTTTAATTTTTTATAATTTTATTTACAGCAGTGGTAACAGGCCCTTCCTGCCCAACGAGTCCGTGCCGCCCATTTTAAACCCAAATTAACTTACCTGTACATCTTTGCAATGTGGGAGGAAACTGGAGCACCTGGAGGAGACCCACACAGACACAGGAGAACGTACAAACTCCTTACAGACAGCAACGGGAATCGGACTCCGTTCGCTGGCGCTGTAATAGCGTCACGCTAACCACTACGCTACCGTGCAGCCCTGAATCCTCTCTTCCCTGTCTGATGAATGCAGACATGGGAGAATGTACAAACTTCTTACAGGCAGCAACGGGAATCGAACCCCGATTGCTAGCGCTGTAATAGTGTAACGCTAACCGTTATGCTACCGTGCCGCCCTGAATCCTCTCTTCCTTGTCTGACCCACGCAGACAAGGGATAACGTACAAACTCCTTACAGACAGTGGCGGGAATCGAACCCTGATCGCTGGCACTGTAATAACGTCACGCTAACTGCTACACTACCATGCTGCCCTGAATCCTTTCTTCCCTGTCTGGATCTCTCTATCTCCATCTCAGTGGATAGGTTAGCTTCTATTACAAGCTCACAGACTTCCATAGCTATTTTGATTATACTTCCTCTCACCCTGTCTCCTGTACGTTCCCTATTCCATTCTCCCTGTTTTTCTGTCTCTGTAATGATAAGACTTTCCACACAGCTGCTTCTGAGAAGTCTTCCTTCTTCCTGAACCATAGCTTCTCCTCTACCATAGCTGATGGAACTCTTGACCGTATCTTATCTACTTCTCACACATCTCTGCTTTCACCCAGCCAGAGGAAGAAAAGAGTTCTCCTCGTCCTAACTTTCCAGAAATGAGCCCCGACATTCAATTTCCACCACCTTCAATAAGATTCCATTACTGAATAATTTTTCCCTGTCCTCCCTTTCCAGTATTCTAAAGGTACCAATACCTTTGTGACTGTCCAGACAGTCTTCACCAACCACTCCCCTTCTCACTACACTTTCCATGCAACAGCTATCCTTTCCCTTCTTCCATTCCCACCATCCAGACACCCAAACAGTCCTTCCGGGCGAAGCAGCGATTCACTGTCACTTCTTCCAATCCAGTAGATTGCACTCAGTGCTGACAATGTGGTCTCCTCTACATTGGAGAAAACAAATGCCTACAACTTTGGTCTACAACTATGTTCACGGACCACAGCTTCTTTCCTCACTATCATCCATACTGCCAATTTTGGTATCATTGGCAAACTTCTTAATTATAGCCTCCCATGAGAGCCCAAACTGTTAATATGTTCACCACGGAAAGCAAGTGGTTGTACGACATCCCACTACATTCAGCCCTGCAGTCACTAAAACTTCTTCAACCATTTCCTTTCTCTCACAGCAGGAACATCCATGCATTGGCTTGGGAGTCTTTCCAAACGATGACCATCACCACCCATTGTGTAAACTGGTGGATGGCAGAAGAAACAAAATAAAAATTAGCTTGAGTTGACCCCATATGAATGCCGGAGAGTGCACATGTGTGGCTATTAGGTGAGAACAGGCACCCCCAAGGACTGTTTAGGCACATCCAGAAAGAATGTTAACTCACAATCAGGTGGGACTGTGTCCCTCTGACAACCAGCATCGGCTAGAGAGGAGAAGCTTGGTAGAGAGAATCTATCATCTTTATTGTTTAATATGAAGAACATCATAAACTTTCAGCCAAGCAAATGCTGAGCATTAATTTGGCAACCCACTTTACTTTGTACAGGTAGTTGACTTGTTTTTTGATAAGCAGCTTATTGTACATGATAGTATCAGTAAATTCCATAAACAATGGAGGGCTCTCAAAAAACATTTTAGTTAGTTACTTGAAACCCAAGAAGCTGAAAAGTAAAGGCTATTGAATATCAGTCTGCTTTTCTAGCAGAGAAGCATTGTGGAAATACAGAAGCCATCATTAACAAGGAGATTGCACCTTATCACACTCCAAGCAACAGTGACAGGGCCACAAAGAAAAGACTCATGATAAAACATCAAACCAACAGCCAACTTTGCATTTGGTATATTAACGAGAGATGAAGTACAAGCTGTGGACTTAACTGCTGAAGGTTGTTAAAAAGAAGGTCGCACTGTTCACCTAACATATGGCAGCTTTACCTGTAGGCAGCTCTCCACAGCTTTCTGCAACATTTTCACTGTTCTAAAGGTTTTTGGATTAAATTCTTCAGAAAGGCACTGTATCTTCATTTTATACTTATTAAATGCTGAAATAACTGAGTCTGATTTCATAGATGAGGGTTGGATCTGTTTGCTTTTTTTTGCATCCAGTTACAGTGCTAAGTATTTTGAGGTCATATGCAGTACAACATTGTCATTGGTGCCAGAATTTTAAGGTTGAAAGGCTGTGGATGTTAAATGGATTAGGTACTGGAAAGCAATGCAAGATGTTTATTAGGCAGAGCCTGATGACTGCATTTTGCCAACTTGGTGCTGCCCCCTCAATGACTTCAACGTCCGGTGCTAACCACACTGTTGACTGACTGGATGCAATAGTAGCGGACAATAGCCTGAGAGTCTGGCTCCCTGCACCTGTTAAAAGGGAGGTACAACAGTGACTGTAGTGAGAAGTAAAGATGGTCTGAGGACATAGAAACATAGAAACATAGAAAACCTACAGCACAATTCGGGCCCTTCGGCCCACAAAGCTGTGCTGAGCATGTCCCTGCCTCAGAAATTACTAGGCTTACCTATAGCCCTCTATTTTTCTCAGCTCCATGAACCTATCCAAAAGTTTCTTAAAACACCCTATCGTTTCCGCTTCTACCACCGTTGCCGGCAGCCCATTCCACGCACTCACCACTCTCTGAGTAAAAAACTTACCCCTGATATCTCCTCTATACCTACTCCCCTGCACCTTAAACCTGTATCCTCTTGTGGCACCCATTTCAGCCCTGGGGAAAAGCCTCTGACTATCTACCCGATCAATGCCTCTCATCATGGGAATAAAAGGGTCTTGTTCTGGTTGGCTACCAGTTACTAGTGGTGTTCCGCAGGGGTCGGTGTCGGGGCCGCTTCTTTTTACCTTGTACATTAACAATTTGGATGATGGAGTAAATGGTTTTGTGGCTAAGTTTGCGAATGACACCAAGATAGGTGGAGGAGTGGAGAGTATTGAGGAGACAGGAAGGTTGCAGAGAGACTTAGATAGTTTAGGAGAATGGGCAAGGAAATGGCAGATGAGATTCAATGTTGAGAAATGTGCTGTTGTACACTTTGGAAACAGAAATAAACGGGCAGATTATTATCTAGAAGGAGAGAAAATTCAAAGTACAGAAGTACAAAGGGACTTGGGGGTACTCGTGAGGGTACCTTAAAGGTTAACCACCAGGTCGGATTGGTGGTAAGGAAAGCGAATGCTATGTTGGCATTCGTTTTGAGAGGTATAGTGTATAAAAGTAAGGAAGTGTTGATGAGACTCTACGGTGCACTAGTGAGGCCTCATTTGGAATACTGTGCACAGTTTTGGGCCCCATATCTTAGGAAAGATGTGTTGATGTTGGAGAGGGTTCAGAGGAGATTTACGAGGATGATTCCTGGAATGAAAAAGCTTACATATGATGAGCGTTTGTCGGCTCTTGGACTGTACTCAGTGGAGTACAGAAGAATGAAAGGGGACCTCGTAGAGACATTTAAAATGTGGAAAGGACTGGACAGAGTAGATGTGGTCAAGCTGTTTCCCTTGGTGGGTGAGTCCAGGACCAGAGGGCACAATCTTAGAATTAGAGGGTACAGGTTTAAAACAGAGATGAGGAGAAATTTCTTTAGCCAGAGGGTGGTGAATTTGTGGAATTCCTTGCCACGTACAGCAGTGGAGGCCAGATCATTGGAGGCATTTAAGGAAGAGATAGATAGATATCTAAATAGTCGGGGTATCAAGGGATATGGGGATAAGGCCAGAAATTGGGGTTAGAAAAGTGTTTTTTTATCTCTCCCCCCCCCCCCCCCAATTTCTCATCTCTTTTTCTTTTTTCCCTTTTCTTTGGAGCAGACTAGATGGGCCGAATGGCCTACTTCTGCTCCCTTGTATTGTGATCTTGTGATCATCTTATAAACCCCTATCAGGTCCCCCCTCATCCTCCGTCGCTCCAAGGAGAAAAGGCAGAGTTCCCTCAATCTGCTTTCATAAGGCATGCTCTGCATTCCAGGCAGCATCCTTGTAAATCTCCTCTGCACCCTCTCTATGGCCTCCACATTCTTCCTGTAGTGAGGCGACCAGAACTGAGCACAGTACTCCAAGTAGGGTCTGACCAGGGACCTATATAGCTGCAACATTACCTCTTGGCTCCTAAATTCGATTCCCTGATTGATGAAGGACAATGCACCATATGCCTTCTTAACCATTGAGTCAACATGCGCAGACGCTTTGAGCGTCCTATGGACTCGGACCCCAAGATCCCTCTGATCCTCCACACTGCCAAGAATCCTACCATTAAGACTATACCCTGCCATCATATTTGACCTACCAAAATGAACCACTTCACACTTATCTGGGTTGAACTGCATCTGCCACTTCTCAGCCCAACTTTCTATCTATGCCCCGCTGTAACCTCTGACAGCCCTCTATACTATCCACTACACATCCAACCTTTTTGTCATCCGCAAACTTACTAACCCATCCCTCCACGTCTTCATCCAGGTCGTTTATAAAAATCACAAAGAGTAAGGGCCCCAGAACAGATCCCTGAGGTACACCACTGGTCACCGACCTCCACGCAGACCCTTCAACAACCACTCCTTGCCTTCTGTGGGCCAGCCAGTTCGGGATCCACATTGCAATGTCCCCTTGGATCCTATGCCTCCTTACTTTCTCAATAAACCTTGCATGGGGTACCTTATCAAATGCCTTGCTGAAATCCATATACACTACACCTACTGCTCTCCCTTCATCGATGTGTTTAGTCACCTCCTCAAAAAATTCAATCAGTCTCGTAAGGCAGGACCTGCCCTTGACAAAGCTCATAAGGCAGGACCTCTGAGGAATGACACAAGAGGAGAAAAAAGTGCTATAAAAATCTGGGCTGCTGCAGTGGAGGTCTTAGTGGAAAATGTGTAAAGAAGGAGAAATACCTGGTGTGGACATGGGTTATGGGAGGTTCTTCAATATGTGCACAAGGCAGTGGGAGCAGTTAGTCCTAGAGGTCATTGTCTGGATTCATGAGCTGAGGACCAAGACTCAGTCCCAAAAGAAGTTCAATAACCTCACACAAGTGATTAAGCAGATTAATGCATCTTCAAATGCAAGATCCTACCAGATGCACCAGTAGCCTCTGGCACTGCTTGCACCACACCCCATTACTCATCCACCAACAATCCTTGTCAGGGCCTAGACCTAACCTTCTCATGTGTCACTGCACCCTAGCACAGCTGCAAGACTCACGCCCATGTTACCCAGCATGTGCGTACTGTCAGCTAGTTTACCATGACAACCACTTTACCCAAACTGATGAACAATACATATCAACAAAACTCTCACTGGTAGGATGAGGAAATGCACACTGGGAGACAGCAGGGGTTTACTGGAGGAGGACAGGTATGGCCACCTATCAACTGGGAACTGACCATTACTGAGACGGTTTATATTGAGGCTGGAAACGGTAAAAAAAAAGACACTGAATATGGTGATATCTTCATACTTAATCCTCTTCCTCATAGCCCATGTCTCTAGTTTGGCAAGGATATGGATATCGGGTGACTTGTTTTACCAAAGGCCACCATCAGCATGGATACTAACATTGTGCATAATTTAAATAGTTACATAGAGGTGGGATCTGGGCACCAGATCTGAGTGACTTGTCAGTGCAGAGGGAGAGAATGGTGAAAGTGCCTTTTTTTGAAAACACTAAAGGAAGATGGGTTGAGAAAAAAGATCTGCCGGCTCAAGGCACTGTATAATCTCCTCTGCCCTGACTTCCTACGTTCTTTTGAAATGTGTCTGTTAATTTGTGTGCATCAATGAACATCAATGAAATAAATAGATGAGTTTTTTTTTGTAAAATGTTGGTTGTTGACCATACTTTCTCCGGTTCTGCCAATGAGATCTACATTCGTCCATGTAGAGCCAGGTCCTTGATTCAGGACCTCATCAGAAAGACAGCACCTCCGACACTGCAGCACCCCCATCAAAGTGCCAGCCTAGTTCCATTCCTCAAACCTCCAGAATGAGACTCAGAAATGGAAAAGGCCAGCACTGCAGATAATTCCATGGAAAACAATATTTAATCAAAAAGTTAACGAGTGTCATAATGGTGCAGCAAACTGGTGTTCAAACATGTTACACCACAGAGCCCCAAAAGATTTTAAGCTTTGACTTCCAATGTGTGAAGACTTTAGTACTGTTGTTGGAGGTATGCCCACAAATAGTGATCATTTCCCATTGAAGAATTATTATTTTGGGGCCAGATACAGTGCTTTTTCAGAAAGGTCATGTTAATCTGAATTTATATTTTCAATATATAACTGCTTAAAGTCTCCAACTACTATTTGCAATGAATTAGATTTTCCATGGTAACCGTGTGTCCACTGTTCACCCATTATAATGTGATTTTGAGGTACTTGATTTTCAGATTTTCCTTGGGTTGAACTGCTCCAATATCTACCTGTAGGTTCCAGTGTTGATTGACTTATATTGCAGTCTTTCCATCATTACAGAGGACAACCATTGCAGGAGCAAGCAGTTGGCACTGAGCGACCTCCAGTTAGAGCAGAGCTTCTATCTAATCAGAAACAACACTGCAGATAAAGTTTTTGAAGCAGTTCCTGCTTTAAGGCTACTGAATAAACATGGATGCTCTTAACAAGCAGGTTCTCTCAACTGATATGAAAATTGATTTTCATAATCAACATGGTTACTTAACTGGAAATTGATAATTTATCCTACACAGTAAAAAAAATTTAAATTAATAATTAATTATGCTGTATTCATGTGTATTTTCCCAGAATGTTGACCCTGTAAAGGCTTTCTCTAGAAGTTTGATAGGAAACACTTTACTAAGTGAGTTGTTTTTGTATGGCTTCTGTTACACACCATGAGACACCAAAATAACTTCACAGCCAATGTGATTCAGTGGTGCAGGTAACAGAGCTGCTCTTTCACAATTCCAGCAACATAGGTTCAACCCTAACCTCCAGTGCCATCTGTGTGACTAAGTGGGTTTCTTCCTCGTGCTCTTGTTTCCTCCAGCATCTCAAAGACATTCAAGTTGGCGAGTTAATTGGCCTCTGTAAAGTGTCTCAAGTGTAGGTGAGTGGTAGAATCTGAGGGAGTTGATGGAAGAATGGGTCACAGGGAAAATTAGCAGCGGAGCTAGCGTACACCCAATGGGCTCTTTCTATATTGTAAGGAAATATGGGTACTTCTTATGAAAAGTGAAGGAGCCAATTTTAACCCAGCATGTTTCTGTAATACACATTAAAAACATTGAACCAAATTCTGCCATCAAATCAATGAGATGAACTCTACAGACAATTAACCTTAAAGCCTCAGACACAACCTTTCGAACCTGGATTAATTTTGTGGTTGGGAATATAACCATTAAATTGTGGGTGGATCTTCAAATTCCTAATCTTGCCCTCCCTACACTTATTAATATGTAGCAATGTCCCCAAAGATTCCTATTATGGTTCAAAGCATGCAAACTGCCTATTTGTACACATATTTCATCTGTTGAAAGACCTGGTTTACAGGTTGCATTCATTCCCACTCCCTGTATATTCACGTTAAGGTTAATTGACTTCACATATGAGCACTTTCTAAAGTGCTGGATTTACAGCTCGCGTGTAAAACAAAGCAGGACTACAACCTTTGAAGAATCTTGCTTGGCTCCTAGCTGGAGAGAGATCAGACACAAGACTGAGTCTTGTGGTGTGACCTTGCACCAACATCTAAACTGGAGTGTAAACACTAGTGAAAGTGATATGGATCAAAGAATCAGAAGGCAACCAGAATGGGATGAGTGAGTGATTTAGATGGCTATAATTCCTTATACCTTTTAGAATACAAGGAAGATGAGAGGGTTTCTCGGGGGAGAAAGGAATCGGTGCTTGACATGATATATTACAATACGATCAAACTTCTCCAACCTGCTACCTATCTGGATCTCTGCACCAATATTTTGGATCTTGGGATTTAAACCATAGTTTAACATTAATGTCTGAAATATTTTCATAAGTTTAAATAAATATAGCTAACTATGAATGGATGCTTATTAGCTTATGTGGCACTTCAGACCTTGTTTGCAATCATAAGTGGTCAGTTCACTTTGTGCCTTACTGGACCAAGAACGGTGAAACCAAGCTGCCCTGGATTTCCATTCTGGCGTGCCATGACTGTACGTATTGGGTCCTGTGCAAGTATCCTTTGTCTCCCTCTCATTGCTAAATAGATGAGATCCTTTTTAATCGGCATCTTGATAAAAACAGTCTGCATTTTACTGACTCTTCTTCGAGACGTTTCTGATCATGCACAAGCAGTAACAGTACAAAGTGAGAGAGATAAAAGAGAGCAGCAAGTCAAAAATCCTACCTGTTTTACATTATGCCTGCTTGAGAAACCAGGCATACATTTTTGCTTAGCTCTCTGTATTCTTTTGAAATGTAATATTTCTCACCTTAATCTCATCTGTATTTTCAGTGAAATGCCGATTATTACATTCAGAAAACTATTGTTGAAGGAAATGTCAAAGTCAACTCCTCGCCTCAGAGCAGCTTTTCACATTCTTATTCCACACAGTCTTATTCAATTGTCAATACTGATTTGGAAACACCCAAGGAAGGTATTGATTCTCTCCACAAAAATGTTTAACTAAACTGCTGGGAGCATATTTTGCATCATTTATTATAACTGAGAATCAGTATTAAGAACGATTTGCTGAAGTGTCAATAAGTACAGCTGTTAGAAACATCCAATGAACTAACAGCTGGTTATACCTACTAGTTCTCAAATGGGCATAAGGCAATAGATAGCTTATTAAAGTTCCTGCAGTGCTGGGATCCCATGCTCATTTAGATCCATTGATAAAGCTATGGGTTTATATTTTTATATTCATTGACCATGTGGAAATTGTACCAAACCGCCAAGAACATGCTGAACATCAGTATCTTTTCATTTCAAACTCAACCCAAGGGCGTAAAGACTAGGTGCAAGCAAAGCTGGTTTCAAAACAAATTAATGCAGTACTTTGGTTGGAAATGAATACCAATCTAATCTTTTAAATTTGCCTATATGTTGACATTCATGTTTTTACGAGTTTCCTGTAACTTGGAAACACTGGCTCCTTTTCCTTTTATACTGTGCTGGGTTATTGATTTACAGGCACAGTCAATGAGGGCAGAAGAACACAGGCTTGTTCAACTTAAGACATCTCTGCATTTAAATTAGACAGCAGAGCTAAAATTAAAAAAAAATTAGGAACAGTTTCTTTGTTGTTGTTGCATGGTTTGGAAATTCTATTAGACAGCTATAGTTTCTATATTAATTCATCTGAAAACAGTTGGTGTTTTAGGAAAAAAGCCTCAGTAAGCAGAAAATTGCAATGAAAGGGCTGTCTGACAATTCATGGAACCCCTGTTGTACTACAACACTTCACAGTGTTTTCAGAAGTTATTTATTTTCTTTACAGGTGGCCGATTTGCCTTCATGTGATGGATTGAAAACTCACATCAAAATCACCATGGAGTTGCACTCACTCCGAGTTACATGAAAATCGAAGCAAACATCAAAGAAGCTGCCTATAGTCAATGCCACTTAAAGAGACATGTCAGAACCAAGCCTTTCCTCTAATTCCCTTGTGATGGGTTTTAGCAAGTCTCAGCCAGGTTACTAAAACAGGCCATGTGACCCAAGAGAAATATGACCTGTCTCCTTCCTTGTCATTGATGTATACCAAATATCTGTGTACAACCGTCTTAGCAGTAAAAGATATGCGAAGATCTACAGTCTGCTGAGCCAGCTAGGTGGATAGGGACTATAAACAGAAAACAGTTGCAGCAAGGAAGATAGCTTTTTAGTAACAAAGTCAGTGTAGTTAATGCAGTAATTCCTCACCTAACTGATTCCTCGTCTTAATATATCGGCTTGACCTTTTATGGACTAGTTTGGTGATCGTGACTCTTTCACTAAAAGAAATTGACTGACTGATTGTTTAGTGAAATTGCCCCATCTTCTCTTCTTTGTGATCTTGTTAATTTAACCTCAGTCTCAAAAGAACCAAAGGCATTGATTATCTTGGCTGTATACAGTATGTGCAAACCATTAGGTAGACTTTTAATATTGTACATAAAGGAGGAGAAAATCACTAAATATTTACGATTGGACTACTTGGTGCTTGTGAGCACATCTGACTGTGAAGGCAACTCTTGGTTTCTGGGAAAACAGAAAAATGCAGATGCTGGAAATTCTGAAATAGACAAAATGCTGGGAAAACTCAGCAGGTGAGACATCATCTGTAGAAAGAAAAAAGTTAACGTTTCAGATTCAGGATCCTTCACCAGAACTGAAAGTGTCCTGGACCTGAAACATTAACCATTTCTCTTTCCAAGGATGCTGGGAATTGAATATTTAATGTTTACTAACAGTCAAAATATGCTACTTTATGCTCCTTTCTCTTCTCTCTAATCTACATGCATCTTAAGTTCTGCTGTATCACTGCTTCCCAAAATCTCAATCAATTGAGTCCTTTTGAACAAGATTGTTGAATTAATTCCAACTGTGACCTCAAGTTGCTTCTATCTCCTTCTTTGTTAGGGGATTTTTGTCTACATCTCACATGTCATTTTTAAATTGAATGTCATAAATCAACCAGTGGAAGGATAACTGAAACTGTGAAACTACCCAGAATCTAAATTATCAAAATAAAGAGGACCATTTAAAGCTACATTTGGCAAGCTGGTAATGCTAATGATAGGGGTTAGCTTCCAAACACATGTAAAGGGATTCTACAACCCTCAAAACTTCAGCCCTTGGCATCCTATACTCAATAGCAAAGTATGGAATTACTTGGCACACACCAAACTCCTGGATGTCCAGTTTAATCCAGAATTGAGCACCATCAGAGGAACTCTCTAATTCTGTGACACCATTCTGAGCTGCATAACTCCCCATCACATTATGAGAAAGATTGCAACAAACAAACCAATCAAGACACATGCTAATCCAAGTCTGCATTCAGTGACCTTTGCAATCCACCAGCCCTATTTCTTGCATCAGCCTGTTCTTTGGGGCTGAGGTTGCAACATCAGGCATGAAGACCGGCCAATGGCATCAGCCACCAACTGATCAATGATCCTAGTGCTCACTGCCCTGCCCCATCTTCAGTGGGTCTTTTTAATGATTTCTGGGCTGGGCATGGCCTCTGTGCAGTTAACTAGCACCACAGGAGTCTCTGAGTAACCTACTCTGCAACTGTAGTCTAGATCAAACACAAGCTGTGGATATGTGCCATTTATAAAATCCAATGTCAGGGTCCATAAGCTACGCCTGGCCTCCAAGGATACTGGTCTTCAGTTTAGAATACATGCATACAGTATACCAAACAAAATAATCTGACATTTGCTCCAAGGTAAGTCTTTGCTTTCACCAGGTTACCATGGGAAGACCAAAGTGTCTCCATCTTCAGCCCCATCAGAAATTGTCTTTTGTAAACAATGCCTTCACACCCCCCACTGCCACTACTGATTAAGCTGAAATAGTCCAAAGGCCACCCTGACCCCAGTTTCAGACAACCCGTCCACTCCATCATATGACCACTTCCACGCTTTGCTTGACTCTGTCTCAGGGCTTCCAGCTCTGAGACTCACATTTATGGTGTTGCCATTTCCATGTTCAACTATTCAATATTCCTTGCTGGCTTTCTCTGCTCCACTAACCCCACCCTCCACACACTGGGGAAGGGTCTTTGATCTAAAACCTTACCTTCACCGATACTGTCCAACTTGCTGAGTGTTTCCAGTATTTTCTGTTTTTATTCCAGATTTCCAGCATCTGCAGTTTTTTTATTTCTATCTTGTATAAATCTCTGCCATACAACCTGCCCGATGAGCAATTGTCCTAGACCACTATTATCACTACCTGCATCAGCTCATTAAGTCCTGGCCTTTAACTTTATCCACAGATTCCTCCGCCCTTTTTCCATCACCGCATATTGCCTGTAATCCCTGGAAGAGGCTTTGTATTTTTGTGAAACTCTATTTTCCTTACCCCATCAATGATGGCAGATTGTCCAGCCCCTGGGCCTCACTGTCTACACATGAAAACAACAACAACATACTTGTATTATAATAGCACTTTTAATGCAGTAAAATGTCCCAATGTGAGATATCAGGCTAAATGACCAAAATGACCACAGAGGCATGTTTTAAGGAGTAGTTCAAAGGAGGAAGGAAATGTAGAGAGGTTGAGGGACGGAGTCAGAGTAGAAAGTGTGTCCTGCAATGGAGGAGTGTTTACTTTTGGGGATGATCAAGTGGCCTGAATAGGAAGATTATAGGGCTGAAGGAAATTCCAGAGACAGGGAAGGCTGCAGATGGAGAGTGGTTTGAATATGAGAATGACGAATAACAGGGCAATGTGCTGGTGCAAGTTATGACATGGCAGCTCAATTTCGGATGAATTCAAATCCACAGGGAGTAGACCCAAGGAAGCCAGTTGGAGATTGTTGGAAAGGTGGCAGCCGATGATCTGAAACTTATCTTCCTCATGTCTTTGTATCCAAATTCCTCTCGTCTTCACGAAGCTCAACAGCAGTCTCTTCACCAAACCTTTCAATCATCCTTCCTAATTTTCCCCTACCTAGGAGTGTTCTCCCAATCTATAAATCGGATCACAAAGCATATTTTAACAAAGTGCTGTGTACATCTGTGTAGTTACCATTACTGCAGCTGCTGAGGCAATAATTACATTCAAAGAAAAAGGCACAACCATAAACTTTGCTCATTAAAAGAAGTTCATTCACATTTGTGTTCAGAAAATCACTAACTGTCTTTTTAATACTTAATGAAGATAAATTAAAGGGCATGATAATATTAGAATAATTGAGTGAAACAGCACAGAAACAGGCTCTTTGGCTCAGTGAATCTGTGCCAACTGTCAAACTCCCATTTACATTAATACATTTTATTCTTCCCACATTCCCATCAACAACACACAAGTTCCACCGCTCACCCACACACTAGGGGTAACGTAAAGTAGCCAAGTAACTTGCAAATGTTGATTAGAGTAAGTGAGGGCCAGGTAGTTTATAGTTCCCTTTTTTAACAACAGTGTTTTTTTTCCGCATAAACTTTTGATGCTCATGGAAATATAGCATCAATGTCAATTTGAAGAAGTGTTCTGAAGCACAGTTGACAGGTTGCAGCTTGTTCCTTTATTGTACCACCAGCTTTCCACTTACCTCTCTTGAAATCAGCAACTCTTACAGGAACACAAGGAGTAGGTGTAGGAGTAAGCAAATGCACCCCCGAGTTTGCTCCACCTTTCAATAAAATCATGTCAGTTCTGATCTTGGCCTTAACTACACTTTCTTTCCCGGTTTCTGTAACCCTTAATTCCCCTGGTGTCTAGAGATCTACTTCCCACAAATGTCCCAGTTTCCACAGTTCTTAGGGGAGAGAATTCCTGAGAGAAAAGTATTTCTGTCCAAAGTAGGCCACCCCTTAGTCTGAACCATGCTCTGTCATCTAGATTTCCTTATGAAGAGAATCATCCTCTCTGTATTTACCCAGTTAATTCCCCTCAGAATTATAAACATTTCCATAAGAGCATCCCTCATTCTTCTAAACTCAAACAAGTATATTCCCAGCATATTCAATTGTCCCTCCTAAGATTCTTGCATCCCAGGAAGCTTCTCTGAACTGCCTCCTTTAATAAGGAAATTAAAACTATCTGCTGTACTCCAAGGGTCATCTCAGCAAAACCCTGCACATTGCAACAAGACTTCCCTACTTTTCTATTGCAACTGCTTGAAATAAAGACCAATCTTGATTGGTAATAAATCAGATTATTGGATAAATCAGATAAGTAGGTTAAGTGCATGTTTGGGATTTTTGCTTCTAACGAGAGGTTTCCTTTTCCCCAGTCTGAATTGTACTTGCATCTTGATTGCAGAGGGCAATGACACTGCCTCACCAATTGTATTGGGTTCAGCCCATTCTTAAAGCATCGGCAGTAAACAGCAGAGAGGAAAACACATCAGGTTAAATTCAACCTAACCCACCTATCAGGAGTTCAATGTGGTCAGGTGTAACACTGATTTTACACCCCCACTGAAGGCAACAGTGGGCAGGGCTAATTGTTCCGCCTGATCCCATGGATTTCCCAATGGGCAAGTGGAAGGTAAATTGCCCTGTGGCCTTTTTCTAACTGAAACTAAATTTATTGCAACATTTCATAATATTCATCCCTATGGATCTCTTCCTCATGGGAAGTGTCCTGTGGATCCTTTTCTGCTGCCAACTGTTTTATTGTAGATTGGTTACCCTTGGACCATGGAAGATGCAATAGGGAATTTGCTGCTGGGGCAATGAGTAGCTTTCCTGTAGCCTTTTCTGTGCAGTTAGTATTCCTGTACAGAAAGATCTGATTCAAAGGCTCTTCTCAATGGCTAGAGTTATGCAGATCCAAAAAACATCCAGGGTTGATCGCAAGCCTGTCTGTGTGATAGTTGAATTCAGCTGAGGAACTGACAGGGGCAGTGCAATAGATCTTCATGTTATTGGCTGGGGGTGAAGGGATGGTATGGAGGCAGCTAGGGTTCATTCTCCTTCTTTCCAAACTGTGCAAGGAAATGCTTGCAGGATTGAGTTAGAGCAGCATTATGTTTTGCACATACCTGAGTGAAGTGCCAGAGGTTTCTAATTCCTTATGAAAATGTACCCTCAACACAGTGTCAATTGCGAGGCTGATATGCTGGAGGAGCAGATTTAGCAGGTAGAATAAGGCAAAGATACTTAAATCAAAAATAATTTGAACCAGGCTGTGATACATTGCAGTTTTTGATCATACAGAGCAAGTTGAAAACAACAAAAATGAAAATTAGAAAACTGCAGATGCTGGAAATCTAAAATAAAACAGGAAATGTTGGAATTACCCAGAAGGCTAGGCAGCATCTATGGAAACAGAAACAAAATTAACAAAGCTTTTGACCTGAAACAAAAACCCTGCTCTCTTTCCACATGTTGAAAATAAGCTCCTGTTGGGGAAAGCTGACAAGAACCATGTGGAGCCTACATAGGAATGTAAGGCAGGTATAAAAGTGATTGGTTCCTTGGTAACATTTCTCCACATGATGTAGTAAAGATGGGCTTTAGTGAAAGTGGTAAATGGACAATAGTGAATTGACAGCTTGATTAATTATATGGATGATTTTCCAAAGATCATGGTGTGAAAGCAGGTTGATGATTCATTGCCACCCATTTCACATTCTCAGCCAGGACCAATCACCCCCTTTGGATGCCCCAGCATCAGGCAAAGGCTGAGACATTGGCCTGGTTACAACTGGCTTTGAGTGCACCCCAGTTCTTTAAAAGAATGTACATTGGGGTGGAATTAGAACAACCTTTGTTACTGGATGCAAGTGCTTCAATAAAAATGTTTGCTTTATGAGAAGTAGGGTTTACTCTTTGCTAAACAGAAACCATTGCTAGGTGTAACCACTAAATGTTACATGTTCCCATTCTGTGCTTTAGAAAATACTAAATCCATTGTTTAGCAATCAGCATTATATCACTTTATAGAACACCTGAACCAGCCTCAAAATACATATTTCATGCCTACAGGCACATTATAATTGTCTGGTTTATATGCAAGTCTCTCAGTTAGATTTGCATTCAAATCATTCAGATCTAGAGTCAAAACCAGCATCATGTCTAGCGGAAGCTGTGCGCTCACCATGGACTTTTCATCTCTTTCAAGTTTACTTCTCAGATTACTGCAGGCACAGTATGAGAGCTTCTGCTAATACAGTCACAAAACACTAGTGCGGCAGAGTGCTGTCTCTACCCGTTATGGACAAGTTACTGAATTATCACTCAATTAAATTATCCTCAAACCCAGCAAAGTATATACAATTCCCACTTGTGAAGGGTTGAAACACAAAGCTCACTGCTTCTAAGTAAAGTATTTTCCAGTGAAATCATCTCTAATTGCACTCTCTAGATTTCAAAATAAAGCTGCTGATGGTGAAATCTTTTCAACTTTTAAGTTATGTAAATTGCCATATTTGTAGCACTTGTTCATTGGGCAATGTAGTAATGGGCTGATGAATTTGGAACCGGCCACTGACAGGATGTCATTGTTTAGTGAAATATGAGTCACTTCATTCATGCAAGTATATTAAAATTATTTATTTGAACCCAGAAGTTCCTGCCATTCCACTGAAAACAGCCTCTCAATAAATTTGTAACAGTGACACTGCAACAATTGATCTCAATGTATGAACATCTTCAATTCTACTTGGATTGAACCTATAGTTGCTTTAAGAAATTGTGACTGAATACCAACCCCTGCTCCACAAAAAGTGAACAGATTATCTAGAGAATGTTGATACAACATGGAACAATTTTTAAGCATTTCAAGATGGTGGTTTGAAACTGGTCATGTCTTACTGTCACAGTAAGATAAATCTCTCAGAAATTATCACTGTGTTGAAAAAAAGTTTCCTTATCTACATTATTTAATTGATAGATTGCAACAGGCAAAACTTCCATGCCTTGTATTTATTTTATTTATTGGGAAATTATTGGTTTACTATTGTCACATGTACTGAATGAAGTACAGTGAAAAACTTGTCTTGCATACCGTTTATTTTAACTCTTTTTAAATTGTTACTTCAGTATTTATTTTCTGTGAAGGAACTCGCAACATTCTGGACATCACAAATTGTTCCCACAGACATGCTTTTTCCTTAAAAAAAGGGACTTCATATAAAGTTCATGTTTAAGTAACCGCAGCTGAATAATGTTAACCTGGCCTCCCCCTGCTGGTCAGCAATGATACTACAGCTCTGCAGCCTTTTCAAATTCCACAGTGCAGATGCATGAAAAAAATCATAGGACGATGCACATATGGTCTCCAGACAATCTGCGAGAAAGAACAAAAAAACACAAATGAAGCCCACAGAATGTCCTACTGTTCTGCTACAGCTTTCAAGTCTTATTTTTAGTCACAAGAACTAAAGTACCGTAGGAACATCCTTGAGTTTGATAAAAGTAGATTTCATTAAAACCTAATCTATCCTTTCAGAATAATCTTAGTAATTTAGGATGCGACATATGAAGGTTCAATTAATAGAAATTAATAGGAATTCCTTACAAATACATGTGCTGGAATAATGTTGAACTTTGTCATATATATTAACGGATTGGATGAGAATGTAGGTGGCATGGTTAGTAAGTCTGCGGATGACACTAAAATTGGTGGTGTGGTGGATGGTGAAGAAGGTGTCTAAGATTATAACAAGATCTAGATCAAGTGGGAAACAGGCCAAAGGAATAGCAGGTGGAACTTAACTCACTCAAATGCGAAGTGATGCATTTGGGAAGTTAAACCTGGGCTGGATTTACACAGTAAATGACAGGACCCTGGGATGTGTTGTACTTGCCCTAGGGGTACAAGTACATGGTTCCCTGAAAGTGGAAACACAGGTAGACAAGGTGGTGAAGAAGGCGTATGTCATGTTTGCCTTCATTGGAAACGGGACTGAGTACAAGAGTTGGAACTTTATGCTACAGTTGTAGAAGATGGTGAGTCCACACCTGGAACACTGTGCACGGTTCTGATCGCCATACTATAGGAAGAATGTGATGAACCTAGAGAGGGTGCAGAAAAAATTCACAAGGATGTTGCGGGGACTGGAGGGCTTGAGTTACAAGGAGAGACTGGACAGACTGGGACTGTTTTCCCTGGAGTGAAGGAGTTTGAGGGGTAACCTGACTGAGGCTTATAAAATCATGAGGGGCATAAATAAGGTGGAGGGTCACAGCGCTTCTCCCAGGGTAGGGGAGTCTAAAACTAGAGGGCATGGGTTTAAGGTGAGTGGGGAAAGACTTAAAGGGGACCTGAGGGGCAACTCCTTCACATTGAGGGTGGTGGGTGTGTGGAACAAGTTGCCAGAGGAAATGGAGAAGTGGGTACAGTTATAATGCTTAATAAACATTTGGATAGGTACATGGTTAGGAAAAGTTTAGAGGGATATGGGCCAAATGCAGACACTTGGTCAGTATGAGCAAGTTGGGCTGAAGGGCCTGTTTCTGTACTGTAGAACTCTATGACTCTATTGTATGATCTTTTTACAGTAAAGAGAGAAAATTATGGAAACCCTCAACAGGTCAGGCTGTATCTGTGGAAAGAGAAACAGAATCATTTTGGAGTAAGGTGTTAAATGATAAAATACAAGCCCTAATGTCCTGTTCACAAAATGCAGCAGGGCAATGTATTTTGTTCCTGACAATCGAACAGTTGTAGATGAAAATAAACTTCCAGAAAACAATAGTTCAGCAGAAAACAATCTGCTGGAGGAACTCAGCTGGTCAAGCAGCATCTGTGGGGGGGGGGGGGGGGGGGAGGAATTGTTGACGTTTCAGGTCAAAACCCTGCTTCGGGACTTTTCAGCAGAAAAGTCTGCTAAACTGGAGAAAATATCAAAGCCTTGTTTTTAAACCGGAAGGTTGAATGAAAAATGAGCAATATGAATTTGCATGTTGTAATAATTATCCAAATGCAGGCTTAAACTAGACTAACATTACCCTGATAAGCAGTGATAACAACATGATGGTCAACGCTGACATATTGAAGGGTTTGTCTTACAGCGCCATCGTGTGGTAAGAATGCCTATATTCCATCAGCCACTGAGGACATGGATGATGAAAGCTGGTCTGGAACTGAGTTCATATTATTATCACACAAACTTCAGTCTATCCCTGTGATTATCTGGAAATGCCAGTCACTGTGTCGACACCCTGATCCTCAGAGAGCTCACTCTTCACTGCAGGTTCAAGAACAGCTACTTCCCTTCAACAATTTGGTTCTGGAACCAACCAAAACAATCCTAATCACTAAAGTTTAGCAACACTATCTATGACCACTTTGAACTAAAATGGACTTAGTTTTTATTTTGTTCTAATTCTGTTCTCTCTTGTATAAGTTGTGTTTAATTTATGTTCTTCTTGGGAATGCTGCTTATATGACACTATGTGCCTGTGATGCTGCTGTAAGAAAGCTTTTCATTGTACCTGTGCATACATATACTTGTGCATCTGACAATAAACTCGACTTTGACTTAACTTTGCTGAGACTGTGCAGACCAAGACACAGAGGCAGAGTGAATTTAGCTCCAAGGAAATTCTTGGCCCAGGTTTCCCTGAACTTTCTTCCAAGTTTAACATGAAAGGTATTCTGGGCCCAGGACTGCAAATGTAATGAGGTGCCTCCTTCCTCCTCAGAATGAAACGGCTCTGCTCTCAAGGTCCAGCCAGCTGCTATGTTCTGGTTGGCTGAAATAAGAAGAATACGAGGGTGAGGTCACAGTGAAGGGAGAAGTTCGTTTGAACCATCAGCACAGTAGGAGGCAAACAAGCCTGCAGACTGAGGTGGACATATGATGAGGCAGAGGATTAAATACGAGCATACAGTACCATCATCCTCAATGATTTCCAACCTTCTGCTGGTAACTGGCTCCATGGCAGCCATGCTCATAATCACTGCACCCTCTCCTCCAAACAACTGAGCCGAGTGTGGTAGGGCTCCCTCCTGCTATAGTCTGTGGTTGTGCGCCACCTTTCCCTTCCAGAGAGAGGGAAGAGTGCTTGTGTGTTGCAATGTATGTGTACCTGTCATGGACGAATATCGAGAAGTGTGTATCGGTGTGAGCTTTGTAGCAGTGGAGTATTGCACATATTGATAAAAGGGATTTGTTTCTGTTTTCACTAACCTTGACAATGTGGGTTGGTTCATTACATTTCTTCCTGCACTGGGACCCAGTCCATGAGGCACCACCATGAACATAGATCTGTAAGACAACCTACACCCAGCGTTGCATCATTTTGACCTTCCAGTGGGTGACAATCCATCTGGATTTCAAGGTCACTGTAGTGAGAAAGGCAGCTTGCTCCCTTGCAAGTGTTGTCGTGGCTGCGATGTGAACTCCTTAAGCTGCACCCTGGGGCACACCTTCTGCTCCGATGCCAACACTTATACCAGGACCTTCCTGGGTCTCGACTCGGAAGTCCTGGTTTTCAGTTCCGGCATTAGCCTAAACTGGTAGCAATATCTCATGCCCACTTCCAGCTGGTGGTGGCTACGCCTGTGCTCCGTGGAGCAGCTCCATTCTCTGCAGGCTTCCCACCTCTCAGGCTGGGACATCTGCCCTTGAGCCTGCCCTGGGTTAAACCTGACACAAGCATTGCAATGCCTAATCAAGTTGATGGGCAGAGTTGGCTGCTAATTTCCTTTATTACCTGTTATTTGTTAATTTCAATATTTACAATTGATTTGACATGCATAATTATCTTTTTGTGTACTTTTAATATAAAAGAAAATCATTTTTTTAAATTGTCTAACAATTTGTTTCTGCTTATATTAAAATAAAGTAACAAATAATAAACAAAACCACTTACCAGCACTTATCTTTTCAATTAAGGTCAATGACCCAATTCATGCCTTTCATACCAGCCAGTTCCGGGGTAAAACTGAAGGGCTGGAAGTGACATACAGCGCACAGCCCCAGAGGTCAGAGACAAGCTGATCTTGTGAGGAGGACATTGGAGGTTCTCCATGGAAGAGTTGGCCAGAGCTCAGTACATTTCGGCCCATTAACGCTGCTTCTCTCTCCATGGATACGGCCTGCCTTGCTGATTATTCCCAACATTTTCTGTGTCATTGACATTAATTAGCACTGATTGGTTTCAACAGTGGTACTGGACTCTCAACATTCCTCTGGCTTAACAGTGCTAATGGGGAAAGCAAGACAATTGGTGACTCTGAAGAAAGTGCACAAGTCCTTCCCAAGGGTGCACACACAAAGTTCACACACTAACAGCACTGGCATTAACTGGCAGTTTTCAGTGCATACATTCACGTGCAAATGAAATCCTAGGCCATCGTCTTTTGGATGAAATGTTCAACTGAAGCCCTGGCACCTGCTCATGTGGATTGATGAGTTGTCCTGCACCAACCAGCAAGCTGTTACATCAATCAGAGAATGGCTGGGCTGTGATTGAGCCAACATTGGTAACACAACCAATTGGACCTAATTAAATCAGCTGGCCATCTAATTTGTGGGTGCTATCTGACCACTGTACAAAGCAAGTAGTGTTTTGTTAGCCTTACAGAGTTTTGAGATGCTCTGAGGATCGGCAATGTGCTACTCTAGATAAATACAACTTCTTTTCTTAATAGTGAGAATTTTGGTAGTCTCTCATAAAGGTACAAGAACGTAAAGTGTGTAGTATTGGTAATGGAACATTGAAGATACTTTGTTTTTGACTATTCCTTTCTTCCTTCACACACGTTTTTTATTTCGGGCAGATTAAATCAGAGTGCTACTCTAATCCAGAAGGACACATAACTACTTACAACTTGTAAAGCTCCTGGACAAAGTCGATAGAATGAAACACTAAGTGTCCTGCTGGCTTCCTGAGAGTGCACCACTCAGTGCCGTGGACCCACAGTGAGGAATGCATCCGATGCTCCCAGCTGGATCCAACGCAGCAGGGTTAATGCAGAGAAACACTCTACTCCCGAAATCAGAGTCATAGAGAGGTACAGCACGGAAACAAGTCCCTCGACCCATCGAGTCCACACCGACCATTAAGCGGTCATACTTACACTAATCCTGCTCTAATGCATTTTACTCTCCCCACATTCCACACTCCCCTCCCCAAATCCTACCACTCACTTACACAGTGGGGGCAATGTACAGTGGCCAGGTAACTTCACAACCCACATATCTTTGGGGTGTGGGAAGAAAATGGAGCACCCAGAGAAAACCATCACGGTCTTAAGAGAGGGCACACAGGTTTCACGCAGACAGAACCAGAGGTCGGGATCAGAGCCGGAATGCTCGACTCACTGCTCCACTCTGCTGCCCTGATATTCTTCCTCACCCACATTTCTTATTTTGTTTGTCATATTTTTCTCATGGCATTTGGCCCATCAGATCCATGCTGGCAAGCAAAGCATTCCCATCAGTCCCATTCCCCTACTTATTTCCCTGTAACTTATTGTCTCTCAAATGCCTATCAGCTCCTCCCGATTCTCCTGCCACCCATCTACACTGGGGGATGGATGGGAATAACCTACCCACCAGCAAGACTTTTGGATGTGGGAGGAAGCAAACACACCAGGGGAAGGGGGGGGGAGCACACACGGTGATAGCCAGAACGTGCAATCTCCACACTGACAGCACCGGAGCTCGGGATTGAACCAGGGTCACGACAGCAGCAACACTACTGTACCCCCCAGCCTCAGGACAGGAGCCCACATTTGACAGCGGGCCAAACCTTGCTGGCCATGGCTAAGGTCATCGAAGAACCACTGGTGATCAGCCCTCTGAACTGACTTCTGCACAGAGGCTGTGAGCCCAGGACTTGGGGAGAGTGACCCAATCCTGTACTGATTCCCCAGCATCACACTGGGAGGGGTGGGGGGGGGGGGGGTCATCCCTCTGATCCTACACAGGGCTGACCTGGAACAGGACCTGATACCCATCCACTTCAAAGGGGGAGGCAGGATATTTTTCTAATTATTTTGCATTAGGTTAATGTTTCAATTATTTCTAAAGAACATTTGTGTGTTTTTATTTAACTACATATTTATCAGTAAAAATTTAAATAATTTGTTATAATTCATAATAGCTTTGACATGAGACAAAGCTGGGGAAGAGGCAAAGGTGTTCTGCTCCCATAGCTTTCCCTTCCATCAAAGTTTGACACAGTTGGGGCCTCTGCACCACTCTACCTGCAGCCTATTTGTCAGTCAGATCCCACTCCCTTATCTCATTGGCCCTCAGCATTTAGCCGAGGTAAGCATGGCCATGCCACACCCAATAGGATCTTGTCCAGTGGTTTATTTCTGTTTCAGACAACACCCTCCTTTATGGTTTCTCTGAATGAGAACAGTACTGTTCCTGCTGTTGATTTCTGGTCAAGTGTGCAGAAGCTAATTTTATTTTAAGACCCTTATAGCTATCAAAGAAAGGGAATATTTCCCATCATCAGACTGGGGTGGGATTTGAACACTGTTCCCAGAGGTGAAAGGACAGTACTCTTTCCCACTGTGCTGCCCTGTCTCTTCCACTAATCCATGACCTCAGTCCTCCATTTTAATTGAAACCATCTTTTAATTTCTGTGGCTCCAGTTAGAATCTTTCAGACACTGTCCAGCAAACCTTGTGTTCAATCCCTGTAAGAATAAAAAGTTCCATGCAGATTATTTTATTTCTCATCAAGATGTTGACTAAGGCAGCTGGAGAAAGTATTAAAACATGCTTCTGCAATTTTTCATTTTAAAAATCATTAATTACTATCAGGAAGTGAAATATTGTACAGCTCACAATCATGGCTTTGAGAATTCATTATGTACAATCGTATTAAAAATTCAAATGAAATACAATACTGTATGGGTTCTCATTGTAATTAAGCTGCAGAACCTGTAAGCCAATGAAAAATAATAGTGAATACTATTTACTGTGTAATGAACCACTGGAAATGATTTATAGCTCTTGCAATAAGCAATAGGGGATAATAAAGATACCTACCTCTGATAAATGTGAATCAGAGAATAATTAGCTTATAAAATAATTTTACACAGTACCGAAAATGGATGGAACTGCAACCAGACACTTCTTCTTACTTCCTGTACCCCACAACATCCCAACCCCACAACTCTGGTAAAGCAAAATCCCTCAAAATACTTAATGGGAAGTCTCTGTAATTCAGTCACAGGAAGTTAATGAGGTCCAGGAGGCAAAAGAAAGCAAGTATCACTAGAACGTGACATTATAGTAAATAAAATGTCCTTAAGGCAAACTGAGACTGATGCCAAGGAATTAATTTGCAGGGTGCAAAGTTTTCTTTTCGAAAGTGTTACTGATCCGGTCCCCATTAGCTGCAGCAAGTAATTAAGAAGGCAAATGGAATGCTAGCCTCAACTGGGCTGATCTTTTACCTCAACACCACATTCCTGTACTAACCTCATATTCCTTGATTCCATTAGTATCCAAAAATCCATCAGCAACCAAGCCTCCACAGTCACCTAGGGAAGAGAATGCCACTCTCTGGGAGAAGAAATTCCCTCTCATTTCTGTTCTGAACGTCTGGCCCTTATTTTGGGACTGTATCACTTGGTTCTCTGAGTTTTAGAACTTCAGCAGGATTACCGTCTGCTCCGGAGGCTATGCAAACCTTTAGCTGGAGTATGGACTTGTTGACTTCTTGTTGGCCAGGAATGGCAGTGAGGCTGCTGTGGGATGGAGTCAAAGGCACTCATATCAAACCAAGACCTCAGACATGGCTGAAAACTCATGATACACTGGGCAGCAGTGATCCTGGCTACTGAAATGTTTCTGAGACCTGGACTACCAACAACAGATACGTATCTCAAGGCACTCTGTAGATGTTCACAAAATACTCTAAATTCACTGGAAGGATAAGCAAATCAATGTCAGTGACCCCTCCCAGGTGAACATCCTCGCACTGGTGCCTCATTACACTCAGCCAGCTCTATTGTGAAGACCATGTCATTAGATGCCGACACCAGCCTCACAAAGCTGACCCTCTGTTCCAAGCCCTGTCACCACAAATGGGTATTACCAGATGGGACGCAGGGAAAGAGTCCCGGATGTTCTTAAATCCTCCTTGGAAACCTCCTCAATTCCCGTGAATCTCTGGCCCATGGCCACTCAGAATGGAGAAGAAGCCCTTGGGACGGTGTTGAGAACTCTGATCTCATGCATCAGGAGTGCACAAGAAACCCGGTGTAAGTGAAAGAAGAAGCACATTAACCCTCAAACTAATGCCAGGCACCTCCTACGGCTCCCACTTTGGCCGCAACACTCCCACAAAACCAGAATGGAAACATCCCCAATCCATAAAAGTATTATAGTTGTGGAGTGGCAGTGACGGAATTGTCAGTGTCCCACAGAGACAGCGCTGTACTGAACGGCTCCACCGATTTAGTCAACCATAATCTTTGCACCTCGTCACTGCATTTATTGTTGTATTTATTTATTCCATGTCTACTGCTTACTCTGTGAGCTTCACATGAGCAAGGAATTTCATTGAACCCTGGTGTATATAAACTAATCTGAATCTGGATCCGGAACATAGCTGAAGGAGAGGGGCGTGAGTGGTTGCTTTGCAGAGCAGAGTCCGCCAGGGAGCAGCAGAGAGGCAACTGGAGAGAGGAATTACTTTCTCTCGTTGCTGTTTCCTATTTGCATTGAAACAAACCCACTGGGGAGGTGCAGTGCAGCAGCCAAGCAAGCCTCAAGCCCAAGTGTCAGTTTTCACCCCCCCAGTTCCTTTCTCTGGAGGAACCCACCACTCCAGGGGCACATCCCTGGCACACCTTCCTCACTCCCACTCACACTTTGAAATGGGTGAGTAGTCTGTGGGCGAAACACTGCGGGCAGCATTTAGTTCCTCGGCTGCTCGCGAATGGGCAGTGACACCGCTGACAGCCCCAGTTATCAGGCACGGGTTAGGGTACTGGGATTGAGAACCCTGATCCCATGCATCATGAGCGCACAGGAGCCCAGTGCAGACGAAGGGAGGAGCCCCATTTAGCAGGCACGGGTTTCAGAATCATTCGGCTGGATATAATGACCCTCCCGTCCTCGTTTGGTGCGGAGTTTAAAAAGAAAGAGATTTAGCCCCCAGTAAAGCGGGGAACGACCTCGGTGTCCAATGGCAGCTAAGCGGTGGAGGAATGCAGGATGAATCCACAGGCAAGGGCGGGAGTGTGACCCCATAGTGAGAAAAAAGTAGATTCAAATCAAACCTCATGCACCTTGTTTGGGCTGCAGCCTCTGACAGCTGACGTAAATGTCACACTCCTGTACAGTCCACGGACTGTCAGTGGATAATGAATGTCTGCACCACAATATATGGTTCATCTGAAGACATCCCACTGTGGGGCAGGTGTACTGCGGGGCCGGGTCGAGACCCTTCATCAGGACTAGAAAGGAAGAGGGCAGAAGCCAGAATAAGAAGGTGAGGGGAGCCTTGGGAGTCAACATTGATTTCTCGAACTTCCGGTAACGCCACTCCCTCTTCCCGCCACTCCTTTGTCTTCCCTTATTGCCATGGCTCCCTTCCCCTGCACTGATGACCTGCCCATCTCCTCTCCTCTATGCCCTCTCCTACAGGATTCCTCCTTCTTCAGCCCTTTGCCTCTTCTACTTACCACTTATTATATCTTCCCCCGTCCCCCACCCACCAACCTTCCCCCTCTCAACTGGACTCACCTATGACCTGCCTGTGTGTGCTCCTACCCCTCCTCGCACCTTCTTATTCTGGCTTCTGCCCTCTTCCTTTCTAGTCCTGATGAAGGGTCTCAGCCCGAAACGTCAACTATTTATTTCCCTCCATGGAAGCTGCCTGACCTGCTGAGATCCTCCAGCACTTTTTGTGTATTGCTCCAGATATTATTCCAGCATCTGCAGCATTTTTTGTGTCTCTGGTGTGCTGTGGGGCCGGTGTGCTGTGGATGTGCAACGTCCTGGCAATGACACAGTCAGGGTTTGATTCCACTTCAATACAGGTGAGTTCAACTCAGTTCAGCTGGTTCAAACATTGACATTGGGCTTCACAGTGGGACTCCCACTTCCTTGTTATGTGTCCTGACATCCGAGTTAAAAACACATTACATTGCAGTAAATAATATTCAAAAAACAAACTACAGACACTGGAAATTTGAAATAAAAAAACAGAAAATGCTGGAAACAGCTCAATAGGTCAGGAAGCATCTGTGGAAAGAGAAACAGAATTAGTGTTTCAAGTCAAAGAGCTTTCGTCAGAACTGGGGAAGAGTTCTGACCAGGGGCCGTGGTTATGAAACCTTAACTGTTTCTGGTGCCTTGACCTGCTGAATGTTCCCAGCATATTTTGTTTTTGTTTCAAATTACATTGCAATCTTTTTGCCTTGTTTTTAAAGTGATTTAAGAAATGTGAACTACTGTCCCTTTAAAAAAAGTGAGATAAAAAGTGAAAACACTGCTCCTGCCAACATCTGGAATGACACATGCAGCAGCATTCAAGGCCCCTGCATCTAATGACCGAATCCATCATGCTGCGAAATGGCAGAATTGGCAAATCAGGGCATTGACTGGGAGATGAGTAATAGAATAAAAGAACTAGGATTAATAGAGTCAAGCGAGAGGAAAACAAACTGGCAGGAGATCAATGGCGACTTTGATGTTAACCCTGGCACACCTGGCATTTGTCATTTCTACTGATATCTGATGCTTTAATGCCAGCTCAGTACTGGGATGTACCAGGCCCAGTTAGTGAAGCACCTCAGTCAAAGTGCAAACCCTCAATGGTCAGCATCCTCACAGAACTCTTCTTGCCTATAGTCTGGTACATGGAGGCAGGATTATTTTCACGACTTTTTTAACTTTAAATTGTAGGTTAGGACAGGGTGAGTGTGGAGAAAGGGATGGAGGGGGGAGGGGCTGTCAGAGACCAGGAGGACTAAATTAAGGAGTTCAACCAAAATGGGAGAAGTATAACAACGAGTTGACAAGGCTTCCATCCTGATAAAGCAAAATTATGTTCTGGGTTGCATGAAGCCATATTTTTTTAATAAGATATCTTTATCAGTCACATGTACATCGAAACACACAGTGAAATGCATCTTTTGTGCGGAGTGTTCTGGGGGCAGCCCACAATTGTTGCCATGTTTCCGGCACCAACATAGCATGCCCACAACTTCCTAACCCGTACGTCTTTGGAGTGTGGGAGGAAACCGGAGCACCTGGAGGAAACCCAAGCAGACACGCGGAGAACATACAAACTCCTTATAGACAGCGGCCGGAATTGAACCAGGGTCGCTGGTGCTGCAATAGCGTTACGCTAACTGCTACACTTATTCATTCAAAGGATGTGGGCCTCACAGGCTGAGGCAACATATAGTTACCCATCCCTAGTTGGGCTTGAGAAGGTGGTGGTGAGCTGCCTTCTTGAACCACTGCAGTCCTTGTGGTGTGGGTATACCCACCATGCTGTTAGGGAGGGAGTTCCAGGAGTTTTTCCCAGCGATGGTGAAGGAACGGGGATATATTTCTGTGTCAGGATGGTGTGTGACTTGGAGGGCAGCTTCCAGGTGGTGGTGTTCCTCATGCTTTTGCTGCCCTTGATCTTCTAGCTGGTAGAGGTCATGGGTTTGGAAGGTGCTGTCTTAAGGAGTTGCTGCAGTACATCTTGTAGATGGTACAAAGTGCTGCCACTGTGCGTCGGTGGTGGAGTGAGTGAATGGTTGTGGATGGGGGTGCCTATCAAGTGGGCTGCTTTGTCTATATGGTGTTGAGTTTCCTGAGTGTTGTTGAAGCTGCACTTATCCAGGCAAGTGGAGGGTATTCCAACACGCTCCTGACTTATAGATGGTGGACAGGCTTTGGGGCTTAGGGTCGATTCCTGGAAGGTCATTTTTGGAATGCAAAAGTGTATTTCAACTGATAAATGTTGGTGTGCAGAGCTGTTCTGGTGTGTTAGCTCCTCAAACTAAAAGTTAGTATGTTGGCAGAACGCTAGTTAGGATCTAGGAACAAGGGAGTTGCCCCATCAGGAGATGGTGAGGAAGACTGGCACAAACTCGGTGGCGTTCAGAGGAATGAGTGGTCATCTTATCGAAACATACTTGACGCTAAGAGCAATTTACAGGGTAGATGTTGAGTGGATGTCCCTGCGAGAGTAGTTAAAACAAGGGAACATTATCTCAGAATGAGGATACAGTCAGTAAGTACAAAGAGGGGGGGGATTGCTTCACTTGTAGACATGTACATTTTTGAAATTCTCTTCCCTAGAGAGCTGTGGACACTCAGTTGTGGAGAGCAAAAGGTGATGGGATTTGGGGCACAGGAGATTCTGCAGATGCTGGATTTATCTGGAGCAACACACACAAAAAGTGCTGGAGGAACTCAGCAGGTCAGGCAGCATCCACGGAGGGAAATGAACAGTTGATGTTTTGGGCCGAGACCCTTCATCAGGACTGGATTTGGGATTGCTAGGAGGACCAGTAAATGTGAGGATTGAGTGGGAAGGTACACTTGTGGTACAAGAATAGCCACAACCTTACTGAATGGTGGAATGGTGGACTCAGCTTGAGGAATCACATGGCCTAATCCCACTCCTATTCCATACTTTCTTGTCCCTTTATATTCAGCTCCATCATCCTAAGGAGAGTAACTTCAGGGGGTTTCCTGGTCCTGACCATCATCCAGTAAAGCACTTGGAGAGTGATCATGCAGCCAACTGCTGAACACAAGAGTTACTCAGGTGTGCTGCCTTCCACAGTCAAATAGCCTGTTGGTGCCCATCATGTGCACTCATATACAAAGCACATCCATTCAGATGAGGTAACAGATTTGCTGGCATCAGCAAAATAAACCTCTAAAAGGGCAAAAAGGGAGGGGGTATTCTGCTAGGTTGTATTGGGATCCATTCTATTTGAAACCAATTCATGTAGGGTCATGACTTAATCCAGCACTATCTTACCAATTCATTGATTCAAGGCAATCAAACAGTGACTGGAATTATATTGAAGCCAAGACTTGAGCTGCTGTGTCACTCATTTATTGATACATGCTAAATGGTAGGTGTCTATTTCCAGTCTGTAGCATCAGATATTTTATTGTCTCAGCAGGAAAACTGATAAGCAGTATGATGAAATATTGACAGACAAGGAAATACAGCTATTTGTGTTAACAAGTTTGACAGCCAGTGATTAGTAGATTGGTTCTCATTGTAGCTACTGTAAGTCTGGAAGGTGCAGGTTGCAAGAAATCCATGTTTAAAATTATTGTATAATAGACATAAAGGGGATAATGGATTATGCTTAAACTAATTGCTACATAACAACTACATACTGTGGTCCTCAAGAAAATATGGAATAGAAGTGGGGGTAGGCCATATGATAAATTGTCTGTATTACTGCAGTGTAACTCTCTGAGTTGTGTGTATTAGTTATAAATGGGGTAAGTTCCACCAACCTGATTGCAAGGTTGGATTAAAGTTATGGTCCTGCAACCCTTATCTGGTGAATACCACCTTACACCGTATCACAATATTAATGTGGACTTGTCATACTTTCCAAGAATACCATTCACAGCCACTGACAGCCTTCTCCTCGAACTCATTCTGTGGCGTCTTCATGGATTACTGCAAACGTTTGCACAGTAACAGATGGGGTTTTGTCTTATCAAGAAGCCGTGTCAAATGAAATATGTTAGAGATCTATTTCTTTCACAGCACACTCCTGAAAAAAAGTTCACAAGTCGCTTCTTTACAGTGACGATAATCTGAAGATCAGTTCCATCACATCCCCTTTCTAGTGGGAAATGGTGGATGCCAATGTAAACAAAGCCATCTGTACTAAAGTTAAGACCCTCCAGGACAGACTGCACACCAATAGTGAGGTGTAAACGTTTCTTTATAAAGATCAGGGTGAACCAGTTACCCAGTGCATCAAACCTTGGCAGCACTGCTCTAACCATCTGTTTACACTGTGGCTAGGATAGGAGTGGGTAACTTTTTAAATATTATTTTACATGTTTGCAGGAACTTTGCCTTATGCTGGTATACAGCACATGGGCACATTAGTGCTGAAAGATTAGAGTTGTGCACAGACAGTAACCAGATTAGAATCATGATAGTTCAGTTCAAGTCAAGTATCAACATAAATCTGACTTCAGGGCCCCAAATATTCCATCAATGGTGAACTTGTGAAGGCTGAACTTAATGTTATCAGATCCTCCGGTGTCTATTTCCTGCAAGGTCATTCAGTGGTGAGGTTCTGCATGGCAGTAGGATGTAACACACGACACTGTGTTGATATGGGTGAACAGAAACAAGTCCGGCCCTCAAAATGGCTGAAAATCTTCAACAGCCAATTAAGCCACAAGCCCTGGTGTAACCAGCTGCCAAGGATCAATTTCAGGTTGTTTTGAGGCACATACAACCAGCCAGTAGGGTTCCATTCTCCAGTACACACCAATTTATCCCCCAGTCACTCCACCCAGTTGTATTCTATCTGCACACTTTAGTAGCATTTTCAAGCAATGTTATCCAGATGTTATCCACCAAGCAGTGTTATCCACCTGTAACCACAGAAGGGTGGAATGGTAATGAACAGCAGCTACTGTTCTCTCAAATATACCAATCCCAATACGTTCTTCATATCTTCAAATTAGATAGTCACAATTTACTAGGTGTGTGCACGAGTAACTATTTCCAGGCAGTGGTGGAGCATTGGCCCATGTACTGACACCATCTGACTGCGATTCTAATAACCCTGAATCCTACTTGTTGGCAGGAAGCCATATAATACTAGTAGGCTGGGGGTAGTGGTGGGTGAACCAGCAACATAGCATATAGGAGCCAGTAAGTACACACGGTCCCTTTTAATCCCTTTGTCCATTCGTTAAATTTGGCCAATAGAATTTTATTCCAACATTCTTGCTAGCCGTCTGTCCACTCACTAGCCCACTCCTTATTGAGAACAAGATTGCTTGAATTTCCCATTTTTCCTGTCTAGTTCTTGATTTAGCTCCAGTGAAGCTTCTTGGGGCCCTTTGTTACAGTGACAACATTCAATAAGTGCAATGTTATTCACTTGAAACCCTGAACCCCCTCACTCCAGAGCACTGGTGGAAAACAAGTATTTGCAACCTAGTGTTTCAATTGAATAGATTGTAGGGATTTCTCCTCATTAGTTTGCAAGTTACAAATTTTGGGAACTTCCCTTGCTTTAGTGTTAGAATATGCATGTTGTTCCTCTTGCAGCATTTCCACCAGATCAGTGAATTCAAGCATAATTCTGAAAATGTGCAGAAGAATTGAGATCACTGTTTGGTAAAAATAATCTCACCTAAAAACATGGCAAGTACAGTAAAACTACAACAATTGCTTTTTAATCTTTACTAAAGGCAGTGGGTAGCCCGTTTTATAACTTCCTTTTTTTCCTAAGGATTGGTGACTCTGTCTCAGTCCCTGAAAATCTCTCCAGCAGCCTGGCGCCAATCAGTGAAGTTCAGTGCAGATGTCTCAGTGACCCAGGCAACAGTGAGCCACCTTATAGCATTGTTAAAAATTCACCCCATCTTGGCTCCATAATGAAAGATTTATGTCCTTTTTTAAGCCAAATAAAATACAATCACCATAAAGCAAACATACTGGGATAATCTATTTTTGCTGCATTCTGGAAACTAGTGAAAAGGCTGTCATCAGATCAGTGGGAAAATGTAACACTTAAGTGCAACCTTTGACTCTCTGGGGATCTGAGGCCCAGGGTAGGCACTTTGGCTTGGCCAGGTCTAAAGGCTGCATCCAATTTACCACGGACTCCCCTCAGGCAATTCCTATATTTGCTGGGTCACGTAGTTCATTACAGAGTCTTAAGGCAGTGACACCAGAGGCAGCTTAGAATTCATTTCCTTTGGACTTACTTTTAAACACATTAGGTGGTTAACTGCAACGAGTAGCTGGAGATGAATGTACTTAGGGCAGATGTCTTATGAATTTGACCCCAATGGTTACTGAGCGAACAGAAGGGTGAGACAAAATTCTACCTGAGTATCAACTTACAGGTCACAGAACACTGATCAAATTCTGCTTTGAAAATCTGCAGTTCACAAACCCATACGTTAAACATCATGTTTCAGTACTTTATTGGAACCAGGCAAGATGCAAATGGAATGTCAGTCAAACCGCTACATGACCTTGTAAAGCTGTTTCGACCACATAAAGTATTATGGAAAGGACCCATGCAATTATACGATGTCAGGTGATACATGCTATGAAACAGACTATTGCACTGCTCCCCAGAATATTAGCTGTCTGACACCCTTTATCACAATCACAGTTTTTCCTAGACTGCCCACAGATCAAATCTATTCTTCACAAGGCCATGATATCATTCGGCAGCCTTTGAGATACATATATAAATAAATCATCTGGTACCAGCCTATTACCCTTCATAAATAAACTAATAGAAGGGTGTGGCAAAAGTCCAGCTTATATGTGCCATTTGAATGTAAGCAACGTGTAGTTTGTGTCTTTAAATGGAACAGTGAATATCGCAACATCCTTACCAAGATATTGAAATATTGAAATAATGTCCAGATTTCCAATAATCATCCCATCATATGAAAAGGCCAGATTTAACGATCAATTGACTTACTGATTAAAAGGCTGAATTTTCACTTTTGGGACTGAGGAGGAAAACTGAAGCCCCTAAGTGTATTAAACAAAAATCAACAAACAGAACTGATATGCATCAGAATATTCAAATTGATGGGGAATGTCAGAGAAAGTCAGATTTCCTTCTCAGAATGGAAGGTTATATTGGTTCTGTAGGTAAAGATTTCAAGGAAGGGTTTATTGTAACTTAGAGGAAATAGTTAAATTTGAATGAAAGTCACATGAAAGATCCCTACAGGTTTAGGAACTCTGTGTGTGGCAGACAGGCCGCTATTATTCTGCCGATTATTAAATGCTCAGGCAGAGTTTTAGCCACAATCATATGCAGTAAATTCCATCTTAATAGCAGCAATACGTTGGACTCGGCTTACAAAATTTGGTTCCAGAACTTGACCGTGGACATTTCTAGCCAGGCAGTTTTTTAGAGGTAGCTATACCTTGCAGCTCACAATACGAGCACAAAATGCTTGTAATACATATTGGACTTGCCAATGTTTAAATACCTTTGTGCCTTTCTCTGTAACTCACTCCAGCCCCACAACCACTGTGAACTCTCCTTTTCTCAGGTACTGGCTGTTTGAGCATCTATTCTCTCGCTTAACTGATCTGGGCTTCATGCTCAAGAATCTCTGTGTTATTCTTCCCATTTTGGCGAAATAAGAACATTTAGCAGTAGGGCAATCTGACTTTCAAATCTCAGCTTCAGATTCTGGTGACCAATAGCTCAACACTATTTGCCCACTTGCCTCTGCAGTCCTTGATACTCCAACCTAACAGAAGTCCATCAAAAAGATTCAGTTGGCTCAGTACGCACAACCTGTTGGTGGAACTGAGTTCCTCATGTGCAGGAATGTGTTTCCCTGCATACCTCTCAACTCAGCTAGCCCTGATTTTAAGACTACGGCCTTGGTCCTCATCAGAGGAGATTGTTCCTCATTCTCTACCCTGTGGCCTTCCTCTATCCTCGACTAAATCACTCAATCCTCATTACAAATCAAATCCAGAATGACTGCACAAAAACCCCTTCAGCCCATTGTCCATGTGCTAACTCTTAAAGGTCTGCCCAATAATTTTTTTTAAAGCCCCAAACCCTCTAAATTAATGCTAATCAAAAATCGCTAAATTTCATAAGGAAGTTGGATTCACTACCCTTCAGGTATTGTGTCCAGATCTTAACAACCTTCTGTGTGCGAAAACATATTATTTTAACCCCCACCTCAATGCCTTTGTCATTTTTTTAAAAATCTGGCATTCTCATTGTACTTGGCAGAGGAAACCCACTTAAGCATCAGTGTCATTCTGATGAATATGTGCCATGTCCCTTTGAGGGCAATGCACTGGGTGCAGTGTCTCCAACTGGAGTCTGATCAAAACACTTTTAACTGAACCATAATGATCTCTCCTCTGTACTCCACCCCTGCTAAGATGAAGACCAACATTCCGTTTGCCATTTTGATCACTTATGTTATCATAGAACAGCACGGGAACAGGCCCTTCAGCCCACCATGTCTGTGCCAAACATGATGTCAAATTAAACTAAATCTCTTCTTCCTGCACATGATCCATATCCCTCCATCTCCTGCACATTCATGTGCCTATCTAAAAGCCTCTTAATCCATAGTACAGTATCTGCTTCGACCACCAGCCCCGGCAGCCTGTTCCAGCCACCTACCACTCTCTGTGTAAGAAACTTTTTTTAAGATTTCTTTATTAGTCACATGTACATCGAAAGACAGTGCAATGCATCTTTTGCGTAGAGTGTTCTGGGGGCAGCCCGCAATTGTTGCCAGGCTTCCGGCGCCAACATAGCATGCCCACAACTTCCTAACCCATATCTCTTTGGAACGTGGGAGGAAACCGGAGTACCCAGAGGAAACCCACGCAGACACGGGGAGAATGTACAAACTCCTTACAGACAGCAGCCGGAATTGAACCCGGGTCACTGGTGCAGTAATAGCGTTACGCTAACCGCTACACTACCGTGCCTGCCCACCCACACTACTGTGCCTGCCCACCTACACTACCGTGCCTGCCCATTTCTCCTTTAAACTTTCCCCTTCTCACCTTAAGTGTATGTCCTCTAGTATTTGACATTTCTACCCTGGGAAAAAAATACTCTGATTGCCTACCCTGTCTGTGCCACTGTCCACTACTCCTTAGTGACTTGTAAACGTGCACAACCAAATTACTTTGTTCCTCTACAGGCATTAATTCTGAAGAAGACATTCTGTGTTTTGCCTCATCTTTACTCACACTGAACTCCGCCTTGCACAGTTTTGATTGTTCATTTACTCTGGCACCTCCACTTGCAAGTCACTACATGCTTCAACACAGCTTACTGTACTCCCTGACTGGCATCTATAAACTCCAATATAGAACTCTCTGGAGGTGGGGAGGTGGAGGGTGGGGATTATTTTGGCAAAACAGAGACCAAATAAACAAATCAGAGATGGCTGTTAAAACATCTGATTTTAGCTCAGGACTTTGGTTTTCTTTCCTGATTACCATCATTTGAGCTTGCATAACGGGTGCTAAAAATTCACCAGCAGATTTAGTACTAAATTGTTGTCTACTTCATTTCTCTGGGACAGTAAATCTGGGTTCTTTGTACCTCCTTCTCATGAAAGTGTGGAGTGTTCTGGCTGGGATACTGCTCAGAGACGGAGGAAGATGGGGCACATGTTCTGACACGTAATGTCCTGGTGTAGGAAGGCAGGAAGGGGACGGATGTCCTGTATCTACAGTGAAGGGGTGGTGGAGAGGGGTGGGGAAGCAGGATACTTCTCATCCCCTGCTCTCATGTGCTGCCAATCCTGATCTCCTCCCAATCCTGCCCTGGGCCAACCAGGTCCCCTTAGTAAGATGCTCAGAACCAAGCACCCTCTCTTTCCTGCTGACTCCTATCAAGGATCCAATAAAGTGGAAAAGCAAGAAGCCCTCAGAGAATGTGCAGAATCAATGCTGCTGGAGTGCTTGTCAAGGGCTTCAACTGCGTTTCAGAAGGGCTGCTGACGGCTCCACTGGACTAATATGGTGACTATCCCTACAACACTGCTTGAAGTCTGCTCAGTCCCAAATTGCTGGTGCTTTTAGGAGAAGCCAATAGTTGAAGCACCAGCCACCAACATGGGATGCAGCCTCCTAAATGGACACTAGCAGGCATGTTAAGCAGCAATCAGTTGCTAACTCTTTCATCAAGGTGCTCACCAGTATGATAATGCAGGTACTAAGTTACAAGTCTGACAGTCATGGTGATAAATCCCATTGCTGGGAAGTTGGATTCAAGTAATTAAGTAAATCTGAAATTCAAAAAAAAATATTACTCTGAGTAACATTAAACATGAAACTGCCAGACTCTCGTTAAAAACTCACCTGGTTCATTGACATCTTCCAGGTAAGGATATCTGACCTGCCTGGCTTAGGTGTGACTCTAGTGTGACTGACTCCCAACTGCTTCCTCAGTTTGGGGGCAATAAGGAATGAACAACAATGCTGGCATTTCCACCAATTTTGTGAACACATTAATTAAACAACATTTTGCATTAAATGTGGGTTAAGTTGGATATCAATTTAAAAACCCACTTTACCCACTTCAAAAACTCTTCGGCACCTGAAGCATTTTGTGAAAATCAAGTCCTTTACTCCTCATTGAACAGGCCAACTTTAAAGAGCAAACAAGCATTTCCAACCATCCTCCAGTTCACCAAAACTATTTATTTCAACAAATTTTAAATGCTGAAATAAATACAGGTCAGGCATTTGACATGACAATAACAAATTAATTCGTTCCTCCCCTGCCTAATGCCACATTCTCTTGGTATCTAAAAGATTATTGAAACAACCTACCACATTTTCTGCAGACCTTGCAGGGAGGCTCCTTTATCAAGTGTTTAGACAGTAGGGACAGGGCTTTAGTTGGCCATGATGTACAGCTCCTAATTTGCTCTGCTGCCTGTTCTTTTTCAGCTCAGCAGCATAACTGAATGCTGCAAACTGCTGGCAGGATTAATTTGGTGGATAATCAGGCAGATAAACAGGTTAAGTGCATATAGTATAAAATGTTTCCACTTCCTTCAGCTTTGCATGTCCATGACAAACTCATTGTGGTATTGCTGATGCTGACAAAACGCTGGTTAATTAGCATGACTGTGCATTAATAAACAATCAAGGAGCTGGCTGTCATGTCACACAGCGGTTGAGGGAGTTTTACTCCCTGCTAATGCACATTTATTTAAATTTATTGCTCACACATATTCCTGACCACCAAGGAATGTGACTGTTGCTAAAATAGGATGTATTACGCCATTAAAAAAATTTAATGTGCTGCTTTAAAACTAAGTTTGAACCTGCTATATTTGTCAAAATTGTAATAATTATAAAATGCTCGAAAGTTTCATTAACCATGACTAGAGGTTTAATGTGGGATTAACTGTAGATTCTGTCATTGGTTTGCATGAGCTCTCCATCCCCTAATATATCAGCTTCAAACTTCTTGTGGTTACTCCATGGATTCCCACCAGCCTATCATGCAAGTTAATCAAGTTTTGTGCCCATCAGTCTTCTGACTCAGAACCACTGTACATGTCTCCCTCCACTCCCACTTCACAGCAGAAGAGTTTTCCTTTGGGAATGCTGTGCATTTTCTTCCTTAACTCTTCTTTCTACATCTGAAATACACCCCTTTAACTGTGGTTTCTGTCCCCCTCTTAAATATGATGCTCAATGTCTTTTTAGAAACACATGAGATGCTTCACTATGTTAAAGACACTTAAAGGGTACAACATATTGTTGGGAAGGTGGAGCGTATCCTGCATTAACAAAGGCCATATGTGTTTGTTTTATCTGGGGCACTCACCCACAGTAGAAATTTCCTTTTTGTTTTTCTTAACTGTTTCCTCTCCCCTATCCCTCTCCACTGCTGAAGTTGTTAAGTGTCTGCTAAGTTGTAGGAGCACTGGTTACCATTAACTGCTATTCACTTATGAAAGTGTCGGCAAGTGTTGACCATAGCAGCATTACACCGAAGCCAATTTCATCTTCACCTGTTATCCCCAGACTCAGATTTCCTCCATGGGAACCTTGATTGGTTTTTTCCTTCATAATTTCCTGGTCACATTACTGGGACCAAGGGCACTGAGGCCAATTGCAATGTATTTTACATGTTGTCCATGCTATGTGCCCAGCCATAATGTGCTAACTCAGCACATTCCAAAGAAAAGGTAAAAGGATTTTGCATTTAGATGGATTTTGCATTTTAATAACCTCTGGATGTCCCAGGACAAATTGCAGTTAATGGTTACTTTTGGAATGTTGAAATGCGGAAATTCCAGCAGCCAGTTCCATATAACAGGTTCTCACAAACAATAATGCTTCAGTGGGTGTGGTAGCATTGTGGTTATGTCACTGAATTAGTAATCCAGAGGCCTGGACAAATCAGCAAGAAACATGATTTCAATTTTCACTTCAACAGCTGGGAATTTTAGATTCAGTCAATTTAATATATTTCAGATAATAAAAAAGCTACTATCAGTAATGGTGGTCATCAAATTACTGAGTGTCATCAAAACTTTAGTAAAATAATCTTCCTTACACACTCTAAGCAACTGCTGACAATTAAAGCTGGTGTTGCTAGTGACCTCCAGAATGTTTGCTGAGGAACAAATGTTGCCCCGGAAACAAGATGTATCTCCCCGCTCTTCTTCAAGGTAGTGCTGTGACACCTTTTATCTGCAGTGGAGGTGCAGGCACAGCTCTGGTTTAATGTCAAACTGGGGAGTCAGCACCTTTCTTGGTAAGTGCAATAGTGCGTCAGCCTAGATTTTGTCTGTGGAGTGGGGCCTTGCCTCAAACCTTCTGACTCAGGCCCCAGACTTTTTCCATCTGTCTGTCTCAGCCACTTAAGGCAGAGAGAGTGATTGAGTCTGGCGCCTGAGTCAGAAGCTAAACACAGAGCCACTGGGAGAACCATTTGTGGTCTTTGTCTTGCATTATCATGGCACGTCCAGCTCACAGAAATCTGCTGCCATATTCCCATATACCTCATTTCCCTCTGGCAAAGAAGGAGCTAGTTCAGCCCATGGAGTCTCTGCTGGCTCACAGAGCAATCCCATTCTCTGCTAGTTTTCCTTGTAACATGTTCTCACCTTCCCATCAACCACCCCACCCCTATCACCTAACTCTAGCCCTCATCGAATCACTAGGGGCGATTTACAGTGGCCAATTAATCTACTGACCTTCACGTCTTTGCAATGTGCAAGAAAACACGAGCACCCGAACGAAACCCACACGGCCAAGGTGGAACGTGCAAGCTCCACACAGACAGTGCCGGAGGTCAGGACTGGACCTGGTTTGCTGGAGCTGTAAGGGAGCAGATCTACCAGCTGGGCCACTAGGCTGCATGTCTGCTAACCCCTCATGTAAATGTTGTATATTAGCATCAGAAACACATCACACTCCAGCTTCTAACAAGGGTTGAAGTATGAACATTTATTGACCATTTATTAACAAGTGTTGAAGTATGAACATCACATGAACATTTATTGACCAAAGGGGTATTGGTATTGGTTTACTATTGTCATTTGTTCCAAGGTACAGTGAAAAACTTGCATACCATTTGTACAGATCAATTCATTACACAGTGCATTGAGGTAGTACAGGGTAAAAACAATAACAGAATACAGAGTAAAGTGTCACAGCTACAGGGAAGGGCATTGCAGGTAGACAAAAAGGTGCAAGGTCATAACAAGGTAGATTGTGAGGTCAGAGTCTATCTCATCGTTTAAGGGAACCATTCAATAGTCTTATCACAGTGGGATAGAAGCTGTCCTTGAGCCTGGTGGTATGTGCCCTCAGGCTCCCGTATCTTCTGCCTGATGGGAGGGGAGAAAAGAGAGAATGTCCCGGGTGGGTGGGGTCTTTGATTATGCTGGCTGCTTCACCAAGGCAGCGAGAGGTATAGACAGAGTCCATGGAGAGGAGGCTGGTTTCCGTGATGTGCTGGGATGTGTCCACAACACTCTGCAGTTCCTTGCAGTCCCGGGCAGAGCAGTTGCCGTACCAAGCCATGATGCATCCAGATAGGATGCTTTCTATGGTGCATTGATAAAAGTCGGTGAGTGTCAAAGGGGACATGCCAAATTTCTTTAGCCTCCTGCGGAAGTAGAGGTGCTGGTGAGCTTCCTTGGCCTTGGCATCTACGTGGTTGGACCAGGATAGGCTATTGGTGATGTTATGTAATCCTTTGTACAAATTTATAGTTAATGAATGGATTTGAAGTTTCTTATCAATTAAAATTCACTGTTAGTAATTATAATGTTTATCAGTTAAAGTAAAGCATAATTGACAACAGAGTAAGAGGTAAGGATTTTTCTCACACTCCAATTAACTTCATTTCAGAGATTCCATGATACCTATTACGGAACTTTATCTTTGTTCAATGCTTTTCGTGTTAGAGGTCTTGTAAACACATTGACGCACACAAAGTCATAACAACTTTATTAGTAAGGCAGAATTGGATGGAAGTTAAATGTTTTGCTTAGTTTTGAGGATAGAAGAGAAAAATATTGCCCTTCTTCTTGTGAGAAGCAAGTTTTAACTTTTTGATCTGGCAGAAAACAGATGTTGGTGAATTAGCTGTCCATGGTCACACTCTAGTTGAGTTTCCTTTCTGGTCAAGTCCATAAAACAAAGGTCAGGTGGGCTGTAAAACAAGCAGCCAATCTGCCAACACCCATATTATGCCGAGAGGTAGGGGTGAAATTTCAACCCTTGGACATTAATAGAATCCCAGTCGGAAGTAGAGAACAATCCATTATAACTGGGGATTTGAAATGGGAAGCTTACTATTACAAAAACAACAAATGAAACCACTCTCAAGCCCTGAAAGTGGCTCGTTATACTAGTAATACTGATAGTTTTACCCATTTGTTGATAAGTGGTAGATTCTAGTTTTACAGCTTTTAGTTCCGAATGAATAAAAGCAATGAATGGGTCTCATGACCTCATGCCCAGACCTGGGCAGCAGTTTGTTGAGTGGAACTCAGTGTCGAGTGACCAGCCTTGTCACTGGTTGTCGGGGGGGGGGTGAGGAGTTGGTGAGGGGTGGGGATCACAGGCAATTCCTGTTGCCTCAGCGGAAGCAAGAATCGGGAGAGGCGTTTAATAGATGTTCCAGTAGTTTCCAGCTCTCAACCAAAGCCTAATTTACACTCATGGATTGAAGAAGAGCAAACTGATTCCTCTTGGACTACATTATTGTATCACTTCAGGTGAAGCCACATTTGAGTTTCAGGAGCAGTGGTTGCTATATCTTGTTATTCACAAAGGAGTAACAGCACCAATGTGCACCACCTGTCCACCCTCAGTCAAAATGATATTTGCCAAACATTTCATATTTATTTATAGCTATATCTGGATTTCTCAATGCTTTAGTCCACTTCTAATTGAGCTGAAATTGTCCCCCTCTCATCTGTAGAAGTGGCTGGATGGCATCTTATGAGATTGTTACAATGTTCAGGAAAGTAATACTTGAGCAGGTCTGTAAAACCTCAATCTTATTTCTACAATGGGATTTGCTGACCCCTGACCATTAGCTGATGAGTCCATTGGTAGTGCTGTGTGAAATTATTTCTGCAATGAGATATGCCATCAGCACCTGTCAAACAAGTAATGGTGCTGTTAGGACAGCATTAGCCTTTATCCCGATTCTCCTTTAAATGTACATTTTCATTGTTCAAAGAATATTTGGTATAGAATGCAATGAATAAGGCTGCAAGGAAAGCAGAAGGCTGTATATTTCACAAGGATTAAAAGACAGAACAAGTCTGTTCCAAGTACATCTCGGTGAGATATTCTATTAACCATCTCATGTTCACGGATTTGTGTCCTTGACCATGTGAATCCCAAATGCTCTTTGACAAGACTCTGGGGTCATCAGGGAGAGTTGATAAGATGTGCATGATGCATGTGAGCCTTGGAAGGTTAATAAACTCAGGAAATGGAGATCTACCCCTTCTTAACATCTAGGCCTCATAACGAGAACTATCCTCTCAGTTCCGCTCATACCCACCCAGAACAATTGGCAGGAGGAGTGCAGAAGTTTAAGGCTATAGCCCCCATCCAGTGAGATCAGTGGTGGCGTGGGATTACTGGGTAGGAGACTCTGTCTATTCTCAGGCAATGAGAAGCTCTAGATGTTCTAGGGTGGTGGGTTGTGAGAGAATCCAGGTATGTTTGGAAGTGGGTGGTTGGTGGGTGTTGAGTAGGTGGTGTGCTTGGGGTGGATGTGGGGCTTGGGCCATAACTAAGGAAGATGGGAGCATGGACCATGATTAGGTGGGTGAAGGGTTTGGCCCATGATTGAAGGTACTGGGTGGTGAGGAGCTCAGGCCATGATTGGGTGGGCGAGGGTTTCCAGCCTCAGCAGGAGGGCTAAAGCAACAGCTCTTATACACCTGCTGGGCCCCTGTGGCCCAGCTCACAGTGCTACCCAGTGACGACGCTCCCTCATCTCTGCTTCTCCATTCAGGCCTCCAGCTCATCACTAATGGATGTTGATGGACTCTGTTGACTTGCTCAAAGGACCCAATTAAGTTAGTACATGTTGGAATGAGAAAGGGGAAATAATTTTAATATTGGTATTGGTTTATTATTGTCATGTGTACTGAGATACAATGAAAAGCTTTTGTTTTGCATGTCATCCAGACAGATCATGCCATGCATAATTACATCAAGCTAGTAATAAGAAACCAGAATGCAGAATATAGTGTTGCAGTTACAGAGAAAATGCAGTGCAGGTAGACAATAAGGTGCAAGGGCCATGATGAGATAGATTGGGAGATCAAACAATCTCACCCCACACACACCAGATGGGACAGTTAAAGCCACCCAGCCAAAACTGACATGTTAACTCAGGGGCAGTTAAAGACAGACTTAGTTCACAGTTTGTATCAACACTTTAAATGAATGCATAAAGTACACATTTTACTTCAAGTGAGAGAAAATCTCCCCGTGAAGTGGATGGTGTGGAACAATCCTCTCTTCTGCTAAGAGAGCTTGGCTTTGTGAGGTCAGATATATCTGACAGTTCAGAATATATTACCTGATAAAATGCCAGAAGAAAATGATTGATCATTTAACACTGATACTGGAAGCCTTTAGAAATATGACTGGCCTAATGCAATCTTCCCATAAAACACCATCTCTCTGGACACTTCACTAAGTGTACATGTGCAAATCCTTGGCTTCAAATTTTCATCACAATTTATTGAGCAATGCTCAGTGTTTTTCCAAATACATTTCACATCTTTCGGCGTGGAATGGATAGGAGCAAAGCAGCTCACACTAAAAGTCAAGCCGCAATAGTGAAAGTAAAAGAGTTTCCCCTAAATTGGCAGAATCTTTCATTAACTTTCACCTTAGTCTCCACCATTCATAACTCATCCAGATCTTCTGGACTCCATTTGTCATGGTTTGACTTTCCTGCTGAAAAATATAGCCTTCATCAAATAACATGGCCATAAAATAAATGGATGCCAAGTAATTTAGTGAGATTAAATGGGCTGGACTCTGGACACTTATCCTGTGTGCTGCAATGTATCATCCTGAAATGCAGCAAAATTGCAAAGTTGAGAAATGTTAAGGCCATTTATCAGGCCATGGATGTAACTGGAGTATAGAATAATGCCAGAGGGAGATGAAATATAGATTATTATTTTGGTAGAACTATACTTTAAAAGAATATGCTTCTTACTGATCACAAAAAAAGATGCATTTCTCTAAAATAACACTTCTCACACAGGAACCTTTCTTCTCTCAATCTATATAGTTTTACCTGCCTTGTATCTGAGTATGGTACATGATTCTTCACTGGACTAGTATTTGTTCATTTCCACACTGGGAACCATTGTGTCTTATCAATCCAGACAAGTCTGATTTTAGCCTGGGGCAAGGATGTGCTGTGTGGAGGTTGATGTGTACAATAATTGCACCTCAAATAAGCTGGGATCAAAAGGTCATGGGAGGAGTTTTGAAGTAACTTAGCATGGGAAAGTAAATTGAAAAGTGAGAAAAGAAGTACAAAAAAGGTTGGGAGCAATAATGGCACCACAACAAGAAATAGCAAGTTCTTAGGTCGATACTAATAGAGAGTACAAGAAAGTCTAAGGTAGGTTGACTAAGTAGGTATATAAATGGAAGCAGCACATTAAACAAGGTTGGCGAGCTGTAGGTGCAACTAACCATGTGGCTTTATGATGCTGTGAGAATAACAAGAGAGCGGGCTAAGGAAAGGGGCAGGAATGGGTTCTAAAAATTCCTAGATACCACAAACTATCGGCTGAAGGAACTCTCCAGCAGATTGCTTTTTACTCCAGATTCCAGCATCTGCAGTGTCTTGTGTCTCCATTCATTGATACCAGGTGCTCAGGGAGGATAAGAACAGGAAGAGAGAGAGTGGCAGTCTCGATGAAGGTGAACATTACAATGTTGGTGAGAGAGGAGCATGTCCTGGAACAGAATCTACGCGTTTAGAGATAAGAATCATAGGAGTTCAATTATATCAGTGTGACTGTTCTATGATAGGAAGGATGTTGAGGAATAAATTTGCAGGGATAGTGCAGAGATGTGCAAAAGCGATTGAGTAGTGATAGTGGGAGTTCAACAAGGCAAATACAGACTGAAATAGCTACAACATAAGGGGCAAAGAGCAACTGGAGTTTCTGAAGTGTGTTTAGGTGAAAATTTTTGACCAGTATATTTCTGTCCCGACTAGAATGGCAATGTTGCTGAGGTTAACTCTGGGAAATCCACATGGAGTAAGAATCAGCCTGGCAACATCAAGGAAATAGTGATCATGATATTATCAAGATTAAGAATAGCTATGGAAAAGGAAATAGACCACTTCAAGGGAAAAAATCCAATTGGACAAGGCCCACTCTCAATGGGATGAGAATGGGTCTATCAGTCAAAGCTTAGCAACAAAACTCTAACTAAACAGTGGAGATTTTCAAGGGGGAGATGTTTCAACTGAAGGCTAGGTACAATCCATAAGGGAAAAAGGTAGGGGAATTAAAGCTGGAGCTTCCTGGATGGCCAAAGAGATAGAGAGTGAAATAGAGCAGAATGAAAGAGCATACAGCAAATACCAAATTGTTAACATAAACCAGGCAGATTACAAGAAGTTCAGAGGAGAAGTAAACAAGAAAATAAGGAAATAAGAGTGGCAAAGAGAGCACATAAAAAGACTGGTGGCCAACATAAAGGGGAATCCAAACATGTGTGGACAGGAAGAGGGTTGGAGGAGGAGAGGTGGAGTCCGTTGGGTTAATCAGAGACCGGTAAAGACATGTACTCCTGGAGGTAGAGGGCAAGGCTGAGATACTAAAGATTGAGAAACAAACAAACTGCTGGAGGAACTCAGGGGGTTGAGCAGCATCTGTGAGAGGAAAGGAATTGTCGATGTTTCAGGTCAAAACCCTGCATCAGGAGATATGGACAGGTGTAAATGAAACTTAATGCTGAGGTTGGACTTAGAGTCAGATTCAAACAGATAGTGCAAACCGTAACTATCTTTTCTTCAATGCCACAGGTCTTGTATGAATATATCCTTGAATGCCACTTTTAGATCTGGGACAAAGCATTGCTTAAAAACCTAACTCGATTTTGAATCCAGAATTTTTAAAACCAAGTTATGAGACATCACAGTGGTGCAGGTAGTAGAGCCACTGCCTCATAGCTGCAGCAGCCTGGGTTTGGTGCTAATCCCCAGGGCTGTCTGTGTGGAGTTTGCACATCCTCCCTATGACCATGTATCCTCTGGGTTCTCCAGTATCCTCCCATGTGCAGGCTGTGAGGTTAATTGGTTATTGTACATTGCATCTTGTGTGTAAGTGAGTGATGGAATCAGGGCAACGTTAAGAGGAATGTGGACAGAACAAAATGGGATTAATATAGGATTAGTCGAAATGTGTGCTTATAGTGTGGACCATTGGGCTGAAGAGCCTGTTTCTGCAGTGTATGACTCTAGTTATCCAGAGTGGATTTCTGACCTTAAACACCAATCAAATAGTTACCTCTATCACAACTGGACTTACCTTGTGGTTTATTTGACGAGTATGGAACTGAGGTGAATGAAATATCAGTTCTTTGTTATTCAGCACTATGATTTCTTTGTTAGTAGCAATACTAGATGCCAAGTGCTTGATCACAAGCTTCAATCAATTTGTATGATTGAGATATTGATTTAGAAAATAACTGATACATTTGGTTGGAGGTTCCTATAGCAGTTTGTTAACCATGTAAATTAAACATGATTTCAATACATCTTTAACTGCATTTACTTCTTCTGCCGCCACCTCATTATCTGGTAGTGAATGGAGCCATGTGAATTCTAACATAGAGGAAACATGGAGAATAGATTTTTCACCCTGTGAACCATAAATAGGTGGCAAATCTTGATTGAGAGAACATAGTTGCAAAGGCACTCATCCTGATTAAATACAGAAACAACGGTTAATGGGGATCTGGTATTTATGCTGATCTTGATGTACACTTATGGCATCTAATTATTTGACCTTAGTTTCTAGCATTATCTGCTCACTAGCATGTGAAAAGTCAAACTTCTAAGAATTTTTGACCTCTATTAACAGCACTAATTGGGGAAATGGCTGGTGCTTTAGAGACGGATTTGTGATGAGTTTAAAATCAACCGTATTTGCCAACATTGCACTTAATAGGTCTCTCCTTCTGGCACATCTAAAACTGACTCATGTTCTGTTCAATCTTCTCCACAAAGAATGAATCTCATTGTGTGAAAAATTGTTCCCGCTTTGTCTTCGTCTCAGTTGGACATTCAGTGTGTGCAGAATTTCTCTCTGAATACTTTCCCATTCCATGGTGAGATGTCATGCACCCAGCTTGACAATTAGAACTCAAGACAATCAATTTAATGCATGACCATGCTTTGAATGAGAAGACCTTCAATGCAGTCCACACCACTTAAAGCGAGTGTGTTAGTGCTGACAGATTTTTTTGTTATCTGTGTAGAACCATTTATTTCCTCTGTCTGTAATACTCAAAATGTCCAGAAGAAAGACTGAAATAAATTTAATGCTAAAATGTCAAGACCTCTGTATAAAAGATTCATTTATCAAGAGCAGTTGTTCCTTTGTAGAGTAAGTAATGACTTTGAATCCTTTTGAATATTCCTTTGGTTGGTGCAGTCTGAAAGTTGATAAATAAATGTTAATAGATGTAAGGATAGGCTGTGGCCCTGGGCTGGATCATCTCAGATTCTATACAATGAAGAGAAATCATGAAAAAAAGACTTGAACCATTTAAAATAAGAAGGATATGGTCAAGTTGTTCAGCAGGAGACTGACACAAATCTTTGCTTTCTAGCACATGCTATAATAACTGTGCAAAAGGCCCCTCTGAAGCATTCAGTTAATTTTGGTCAATGAGGCCTAAATGAAATGTTTCCAGCTTTATTATTTACTTTCATTCACACAGAATTTCACCCTGATGAAAATTCAATTTAGATTAACAGCCATGGTTTGCAAAGTTACACAACCTTTGAGATTAATGTATGATGTACACTGTGGTATTATGCCATGCATCTTTAATACTACTTCATAACAGTCTTGTATCATTAATGTAAAATCACTCATGTTTGTCTGTTTTGATGAAAGAAAGATCTTAATGATACTCATGGTTCTGCTTCTTATAATATAACATGAGTATGGCAGGCAATTCTGTGTCAGTTACAATATCAACATTATGCATTTTATGTCCTTAGTAATTACACTGGAATCTGGTTCAAAGCACTGAAGGAACAGCCTTGATAATTGTAGTCAGTCTAAAAAGTTATAACAGCTGATACTTATCTTGAACATGGATAAATCTATCAACCACCGAAAAATAATTAAGTATATTCATGAGGATCACCTGAACCTGCACAGGCATCCAATTGACCAGAGCAGATTTAATTCTATGCCATTATTTATTGTTGTTACAAATATTCTGTAAAATAACTTTTCATAAAAGGGATTGTTTGTAATGGTTAGATGGTGAGGAAGTTGTGAACATTTGCAATGAAAACTAAAAGGTAGAACTTCAAGATGAGTACAGGACCAAACTCCAGATGCACAGAAGAAAGCATTTGTAAAGTGTCATTAGTTAGAGAAAGAGCAGTCATTGCCCAGTTTTGTTTGGCCCAGTTAGTAACCTGCCTACATTTTCTCAGCCAGGATAATATAGTAGCATTCCTCAGATTTGCCAGAGTTAGGGAGGATTTAGGGAACTTGACTTCATGGAAAGAGATCCATCATAAGATTAGATATTTACCCTTTGATAATATTGGATGAATCCAATAGAAGAAAATCCTTAATGGTTTCTGCCCTTGCTCCAAGTTGGTGCCATCTGGAGGGAATGGATGCAGAGGGAAAAATGTTGCGGTAGATGGAAGGATTCTGGACCAAATGGGTACTTCTAGAGAAGGCAGGATCCATATTTTCCGGATTCTGATTGTATACACCCCTCCTGTGATCCATTCATGTGCATTGGTGATGATGAAAGTTGTTGGAGGGATTGATGTTGGCCTTGTCAGCTAAAATGCAATTTGTCTGCCAGCTGATTAAGAAATTAATTTAGCAGCATGGAATGTGCTGCTTCAGACTCTGCCCACATATAGGCAGATTTCCTTGATGCCAGATTGGAGAGGGACCTCACTGGACTAATGGAAACCAAACTTTTACAGACCTCTTTCCCTGCTGACACATTGCACTTTCTTGCCACCTTTCCATCCCTCTGGTGTCTGTGTGGCACAGTGGAAGTGTGGGAAGGTTATCTTGGGGCTCTGCTCAGCACTTAAAATCAAAGTTTATGGGAATCTGGTAAGAAAGAGCTGAGGGCAGGGTCAGAGCAGCCATGATCTTATTGAATGGTGGATCAGGCATGAGGGGCCAAACGGCCTACTCCTGGTCCTATTGCTTATCTTTCATGTTCTTCATGACTAGCAATGGCTTGTGGAAAAATGGCACATTTCTTTATATTTTCCAAAACATGTATATTTATTTTTATTTTCTGCAAGATTTGGGTTTATAGATTATTAGTGACCTTTACCAGTTTCCTAATAGATGCATGTTGGCCATTTTGCAGTTAGATTTAGTCTGATTAATAAACACCACAGACTCTTTCATTTCAATAACAGATAAATCAAAAAGCAAAAAAAAAAATCTGAAAAGAATCAGAAATGCTGAAAATACTCAGTAGGTTGAGAGAGACAGAATTAATGTTTTACTTCAATAACTTGTTATCAGAATCTTTCATCAGAACCTCTCAGGCAAAAAGTCGTCAGGGTGAAGATTTAACGATGTTTTTCTCGCTCTACGGACGCTGCTTGACCTGCTGAGTATTTCCAGCATTTTTGTTTTTATTGTATGAAATAGTAACTACTTATTGAGATGAGCTGGCCAGTGATCGTTTGTGCTGCAATGTTCATGGTGCTCAATGCAACAAGAAAGAACTTGGCAAAGGCAAGTCTTCTTGGCCAATCTGCCCGCACTCCTTGTGGCCAGTGACGCAGCGATAAATAGGGGCTGGTATATGGCAGAGGAGGCTTACACTTAATAACAAAACAAAATAACTCACCAGTGTTCACTAATCACCTCATATTTTACACATGAATCAAGATTTATTTCATTCAAATAATTTGCACAAGATTAAACTATTGCAAGAAAACCTTTGACTGTTTTTAGGCATAAACAGTAGGTGGGTGTGATTCATGCCAGATGGCAGCTGTTTAACTGAAGGTGATCAATGTTGCAAGGACTTTCATATTGGGAAGATTTTTGTATTGTTTCGTGCATCTGCAAGAATTAGATTACCTGAATCCTAAATTGCCCACGATACTTATACTGTGTCTGTTCAATGTCTGAACTGTTAGGATGCATGTTTTTAATTGTTCTTCCATCAAAAATAGCCACGGCAGCCTTTAAAATGAACAGAGTTGTTCTGAAATTGAAAAGCATTCATTCATAACACTCCTTCCTCACACAATCGACTAGGTCAATGGTAGATTAGTTCCTAAACTGTCCACCAGATGGCACTTTCAGATCATCTTTCTCTTCCTAGATTATGCAACCAAATTTTAAATTGGATGGTAAATTTGCAATTTATACAATGCATTAGCTAGACTGGTCGTGAAAATGACATGATTTCTGGAACTTATTGACTGTAAATTTAACTGGCTGGTGTTGTGGCTAATTAAGATGACAGTTCTACAACAGTGAGATGTACAAGTTTAAAACATTACCATTACTTACATTATGTTGCACCTCTAGGGTAAATCAACTTAAGTAATTGGTCATAGTAACAGGACAGTGATAGACTATGTCTTTATTTTTCCCAAAAAATTATGGAAATATTAAATGGGATGAAATTTTGTGCAAAACTTGTTGAAACCTCATTATATTAGCAGGTATATTTTCATGATTCTAAAACTCCATCTGTAAGTTTGGAAACCAATCTTTTGAATTATAATGAAAGACGCTTATTTTGCACTGTCACTGAGCTAGATTGAAGGAGACAGAAGGCGATGAACGCATCAGTTCTTTATTAGGCAAAATGATTGCTGAGCTTCAGACTTTCAGTTACACTGTCCAGAACGTGCAACTGAACTACGGATGTACTTTCCTTCACACTGCAAGCATTGCACCTGATTCTTACTTTCTCCTGAAGCTTTATCACCTGTGTTTAATACAATGGGATGCTATTCTACTCTCATTTATTTTAATAATATCCTCCTTACATCAAAGTGATTAAACACCCCAACAGTGTGAAATTATTAGCCCCTATCTGTATTGTTAACACCTTATTTTCTATTATTAAATTATGATTATATGATAGGAAGAGAAATGATGAAAAGTGGCAGGCATCTTGAATGGTGGTGCTGGAGAAAAGTTCTCAACAGTAACAACATCAGATCCAATACCAAACTCAAAAAATTGTGTTGAATTGAGTTATATTCAGCTCACCACCTGAATTTACCAACACATTTACCTGGGCTGTATGCACAAGGTTATATGAGCTCACACTATACATATGGTATCAGAACGCATAAGACGATATTAGGGAAGAAGATGGTAGTGCTTTTGGAGGTGATACGTGAACCAGTCACGTAGTGCTGGTGAATACTATCTAGAATAATTTTTAAGAGATAACAGAAGATTCAGAATAGGATGTGCACTCTATTGCAGACATACAAAGGCATATGTGTTTACACTGCATCTTTGATGATATTATTACTTCATATGCTCACATGATTAATTACTAGACACATATGCACACTGCTTTCTGTCCTTTGTAGAAGTGTTTCATTAACAAATTCAGTCTGTTAACTGGCTGTCTCAAAAGATTAGAACTTCTTAACATTGTCTTGGGTCTCTAGTGATATAATTACTTCTTGCTCTGATTTACGTGTGACACCATGACTAAACTCGTTGTTGAACTGTGTCTTCTCTTCAGTAGCCAGTTCTATGTTCACTTCTGGAATAAAGTTGTCATCATGTACTTCCTCAGTGTGTTCTGGTATAACTCTCGCTGCTACTGCTTGGTTGATGTGGCCGCTTCTGACTTTTCCTCCAAATCACATGATATCTATTTATTACTGCAGATTTGTACTGTCTCACCAATTCCCCACCTCTGTTGCAGCTGGTCTTCAGTCCTAGCACTGCCATGTTCTCATGTTGTCTGAATTACTTCTCTATGCTTCTCCTCAATGAGTTGCTAGGATGTGAATCACGGTTTTACTTTTGTTTCCAAAAGCTGTCCCTCCACATCTCCTCCGAGCTGGACTGCAGGAAACTTAAGCACCTTTCAAATCTATACTGCATCAACAGCTGATTTGAGGTGAATTCCCTGGTAAAACGTGGCACTGTTTGGTACTTGAGCAAGAATTTATCTAAATGATGATTCATAATTAAACTCAAGCTTGGAAAATCTGTCTCCATAAGGCTTTCTTCAGCTGCAATGTTAGAGGCTGGAGAGTATGGGAGAATTAATGATTGCTTGACACCTTTCATCTCATGAAGAATTCAAACATTTATGGTGTGTATTGAGACTCATTATGTGACACTAACTCTTCAGTTATATTATGAATTGCAAAAATCAATCTCAGCTCCTCAATTGAAAATCAAAAACTTACAGATGCTGGAAACTCAAAGCTTCTGCTGTAAATGAGTTGCACAACCCCACATCTGGATGCCAAAGGGTTGGGTGTTTTGGAATCAGAAAATCAGAAAATTTACAGCCTTGAAGGAAGCCATTCAACCCATCGTGTTATGCAGGTCAAAGAAAGACTTGCTGATCTAATCTCACCCTTCTGTTCATCTCTGTGCTGAATAACTGACCCCTTTTTTGAGTCTGTTACCTCAGGTCTGTACCCCTGCAGGTCACAGTACTTCAAGTACACAACCAAATATGTTTTAAATGTGCCAAGGAATTTTGCCTCCAACATGCTACTAGGCAGGGAGTTCCAGAACTCTACCACCCTCTGGGTTAAAAAGTGTTTCTTCGTCTCCCTTCTAATCCTTTTTCCAATTACTTTAGATCTATGCCCCCCGGCTTTTGACCTAGGAATCCTAGCTTTAAAATCTTGGCAGCCGAAGGCACGACTGCCAGTGGTGGAGCAATTAAATTCAGAAATAATAAAGGGGTCAGAACTGAAAGAATGTAAATATTTCAGAGGATGTAATGTCAAGGAGTTTATAGAGAAAGGTTGGTCTCTAGTCGAAAGGTTGTAGGACGATGTAACCCAGTTAGCAGTACATGTTTCTAAGATGTGAAGTATAAAGGTGGAAGACCTGGGGGACATGCAATATCAGAGTAGGAATACCCTGAACAGAAACATTGCAAATGCTCTAAAAGGTGACTCACCATACCTTCTCTAAGGGTAAGGATAGGAGATAAATGGTAGACTCCAGTAAATTAAGATACAGTCCATATAAATTCTTATACTGAATGTGCTGCAGTCCAAATTAGTACATTGATTTTCCCCCTCTCTGGTTTTATTTTCATAAGTCTTGCCAGTTGAATTCACTTTCACTGAGTTATGAAGGATTCAGAGCTCCCGGCTACACAGCCCCCATGCCTCCTGTAACTAGCCATCCCATATGCTTGAACACAGGCAGTGATTTTAGGTGAATTGTTTGAATGTGGGAGTTAGCTATTCAAGTATTTTCTGAAATGCTTCCAGCATTGTTACATGATTGCCAGGTACCGCATGGCCAGGAAGCTACATCCATTTGTTCCACATCGATATACCATTTAGCCTGAGTAATGACTGCGGTGCCTTCAAGGTGACTCCTTATGTGAAGCCTGACTTATGCTTATGCACACTGTTGGGGGAGAAAAGATATTAATGTTGCTTGTTATGCTGGATTAAAGAGGATTCACCTACTTACCAAGCTGGTTTGAAAATCCCATTATCAGCACCAATAGGAAATACAGGTAACTATTCTGCTCAGAACCAGTGGGCCCTATGTTGAGACAGTTTAGTGATGATGTAATGCAACATTCTGTCAAAGCCATCTATGAGGTGTGTGTGTGTGTGTGTGTGTGTGTGTGTGTGTGTGTGTGTGTGTGTGTGTGTGTGTGTGTGTGTGTGTAGGGCATGTGTGTTCACGTGTGTATGTGTTTGTGTGTATGTGTGCGTGTGTGAAGAGAATGCGCATGTGTGTGTGTGTGTGTGTGTGTGTGTGTGTGTGTGTGTGTGTGTGTATTCATGTGGCAGGGTTATGGGATGGGGTATTTTGGGTTGGGGGATGGGGTCAGTATAAGAAGGCTGTGATCAGTGACCTGCGAATGGCGAACATGTCGTCCGAGCTTGCACCTGATTCAACTGCAGCAGAAGATTCACAGTTGACATTTGTCACAGTCTTACGTGCATATCAATTATTAGCTTATTTCAAATTAATGTGAGCACGATGGCCCACTTTCTACCAATGTCAGCCCATTCTCTGTCTAATTGCAAAAAAACTGAGTTTAATTAAACATATGGTTTTTAGGTAAATGTATCTGATGAACATCACAAATGCATTTAAGGTAAATAAAGCTACTGTCCCAATCACTCAGTTAGTTTAAAGCAAGAGATGTGTGTCTTTATTGCTATGTTACTTTATTAAATGAGAGAAACTGATATTCAGCAGAGACTGAAAATCAAAAGACTTAAATAAAAACAGAAAATGCTGGAAACACTCGCAACTTTTGATAGAAGTTTATAAGATTATGAGCGGCATTGATTAAGTAGACAGCCGGTATCTTTTTCCCAGGTTCGAAATATTCTAATACTGGAGGGCATGCATTTAAGGTGAGAGGGGTAAGTTCAAAGGAGATGCGCGGGACAACTTTTTTATGCAGAGAGTGGTGGGTGCCTGGAATGCACTGCCGGGGTAGTGGTGGAGGCAAGCATGATGGAGGCGTTTGAGAGGCTCTTAGATAGGCATATGAGTGTACAGAGAATGAAGGGATATGGACCTTGTGTAGGCAGCAGGGATTAGTTTAGTTAGGCATTTAATTACTAGTTTAATTGGTCCAGCACATCATGGGCCGAAGGGCCTGTTCCTGTGTTGTACCTGGTATGTTTTAGGTCAGGCAGCAACAATGAAAAGAGAAACAGTTCACACTTCAGATCTGGGAGCTTTCTTCAGTTAACTATTTCTCTTTCCACAAATACTACCTAAGTGTTCCTGGCCTTTTCTGTTTTTAATTCATCAGTGATTATCGGTTTAGCAAAGTTGGGGCCCAAATAACTTGAAGTCAATTTATTAACACATCCTCACCTAAAAATTTGATTTCACCCTTTTGGTTGTGCCAAATCTATGCTGCTTAAAGCACTAAAGCACAATGAGATCCCCTGCAAAAAGTTAAAAATGGCTAAAAATGCATTAGAAACAGTGCAGTTGTAGGTTATACCTACAATGCGATAAAATGGGACCTGCAGTCTGCAATGGGAGCTGCATGAAAAGTTTTGCCGCACTGATCACTGGGAATGCGTTGGAGGTTAAAGAATCTCTCCCCACAGCTGCCACAGGACAGCTGCAAGAAAGCTGCCATAGAGGTGGGGGAAAGCATAGTGGAGCAGTAGACGTCACAGTCTGTGTGTGTGTGTGTGTGTGTGTGTGCACGCGCGCGCGTGCACACACCGCCACACAGTCGTCTGCCCTGATCAAACTCCATGCCACTGCAAAGAATGGAATGATCAGTGAGGCTGAGATCGTAGCAAGTAGCTTGATGTAAATAGCCTGCAGTCAGTGATGGAACAACCAGTGATGAGGTTTCAGACACCCTGAGCACCAAACACTAAGACTTGCAGGTAGTATATGCAAGAGTGATACCGGAGTGGAGACCCCGTAAATGGCGATTAAAAAAAACATGGCTGCTGGAAATCTGAAATAACAGAAATGCTGGAAAATCTTCGCAGATCAGGCAGCAACCACAGTTTTATTTTAACTGGCATTTAAAGGGTAGAAGGAGAAACAGTTAACAGTTCAGGTCTGGGACCCTTCATCAGAACTGAGAAGGAGAGAGACCTTTTAATTGTCATCTCATTGCCAATTTCAGCATTATGTACTATTGTTTTTTTTACTGAAGATGGTAGGTTGAACCTAAGTATGCCAATTCCTGTTGCTAAGGGAGGAAATGTTCACAGTGCAGCAAATGATTTAATTAAATGCACAACCAACATCAGTTGTGCTAAGGTGAATCATGCACAGATGTGCCTGGGCCATTTTCCTAATGGGCACAATCTTACCCGGAAATTATTTGCAGACATGATCCAAATTGATCTTATGCTTAGTTTTTGCATGAGAAACTAGGACCGATGGCTCCAATTTCAAAGCTCCTGTTCTGAGTGAGGAAACAGGCAGCCTGTGATCTGGGGAGAAAAGGATGAAGGAGCATTAGAGGGCATCAAGTTGAGTCAAGCTTATTGGCATGTGCACAAGTACCTCAGGTACAACAAAATACTTGCTTGCAACAGCATCACATGAACATAGGTACAGACAACACACAGAATATAAATTATACATAAATAATTATACAAGACAGTGAAGAGACAGAGAAAAAGATTGTGCAATAACAAGACAGTGCAAAAAAAAGACAATCAGAGACAAGTCCATGGTTGTGCAAGAGTTGGTCCATGGTTTTCCATTGCTGAGGGTTAGAGTTGTGCAGATTGGTTCAAGGGCTTGATAGTTGTAGGAAAGTAGCTCTTCCTGAACCTGGTGGTGTGGGACTTCAGGTTTCTGTATCTCTTGCCTGATGGTAGCAGCGAGAAGAGGGCATGACCTGGACAGTGGGGATCCTAGATGAGAGATGCCACCATCTTGAGGCAGCACCTCGTGTAGATGCTGTCAGTGGTGGGGAGGGCTGTGCCTGTGATGGATTGGGCTGTGTCCATTACTCCCTGCAGCCTTCTGAATTCTTGCACGTTGGAATTGTCGTACCAGGCCATGATGCAACCAGTCAGAAGTTTATTAGAGTATTTGGCGACATTCCAAATCTCTTCTAAGGAAGAAGAGGGCTAGAGTGCCTTGTTCATGATTGCTCCTATAAGCTGGGCCCAGGACAGGTCATTTGAGATGTTAGTGCCCAGGTATTTGAAGCTGCCAATTCTCTCCACCTCTGATCCACCAATGAGAACTGGCACATGGTCTCCCTCCTTCTCTTTTCTGTAGTCAACGATTGGCTCCTTGGTCTTGTGACGTTAAACATGAGGTTGTTATTGCGGCACCACTCAACCAGATCTTCTTTCTCACTCCTGTTCGCCGACTCAACATGGAAAGGAAGTTTGATGGTACATGACCAGAATTCAGGCTAGCAGTAAAAACTCTGTTGTAAAACTGATGTCTTGGCTTCCAAAACATTTACATATGTTTCTTTCAGATCCTAACTGACCAGCTGAACATTGCAGTCTTTCAATCTTTTCATGTCATATTCTAGTATTGCAGATCTCTATTTTATCCAACATAATCTGCAATGTTTAAAAATGAATGCAGTAATATTTGCTTTATACACCTTTAACACCTTATATTATCAAATAATCTCAGAGCATGGTAATTCAGAAGTCTAGTATTCATGGCAAGCCCATTAGCTACTCCGAGGAAGAGTATCCCATAAAAAAACACAATCTCCAATACCTATCAGGAGTGAAATAGACTAAGCCAGTAAGGGGAAAAGATATTTGTTGACGTTCAGTTTTTTTATTTGACCTCAAAATGATAAAATCCCAGCTTTGTGTTACAGTGATAATGAGCAAGTACTGTTTTAACCAACTTATTTTTCTCTGCCTTGCAGAAAGCAAGTAGTTTACCATGATTTAGATCCTGCCATAATGCACATAACATAGTTTTACACACACACACACACACACACACACACACACACACACACACACACACACACGCGCGCGCGCGCGCGCGCGCACAGAGAGAGAGAGACAAGTACCATGGTTCTTCCTTGGAATCTGTTTACAAATGGAGTATTCCTTCAGTTACATTCAATAACATCATATGGAGTGCAAATAATTCAACAGATTTAAAAGTATTAGCTTGCCAAGGTAGGAGAGATTTAATTTTTTCCAACAATAGACAAGTAAGAGGGTTTTGTGTATCCAGTCACTGATCGCAAGTTATGATTCAATTCACATCTCTTCTTAACAGGGTTTATTTTGATATGGTTTTCCATGATGCTTATATTAAGTGACATATAACCACTATTTGAAAGCCTTTCATTCTCGGTATCAGAAAATCTTGACTGCTTTTTGATGTACTTTGCTTTATTTGATCCAACTGAATGGCTACAGTGATTGGGACAATCTAGTGTTGGCATACTTCAGTAGCTGGACACCAAACAGCAGGAGGCCATCAAAGTCAATGTGGAATAAAAATCTTGGGTGATGAAATTACTCTGGACAACTTAATAGAAAAAATCACCTTCTTTTTATGGTATTAAATCATCAATTTCTACAAGGAAGCCTCTGTGGTATGTGATGAGTCACAGATAAAACAGTTTCTTGTGTTGAACTGCTGATGACATTAGAATAACAGAGCATGCTGTGACCCTGATCACTGACATTAAACAGGAAGATCAATGGTGACTTTACAGCCCCAGGCATCTGCAGACAAAGGAGCAAAGATGCAGGAGCCAACTCTCCTCCCAGCTGAGAATCATATGTTCTTCACCCTTCATACCAGCACTACTCTGTTCCAGAAACTTTACTCCGAGTCTTGTTAGAGGAAGGATAATGGCCACCATTTACAAAATATTCCTCAGAAAGAAAAAGTAAAAATCCACACATTCAACATAATAAATTACGATGTCGACTTTCTTGAGCTAGAATAAGCAGAGAAGCCTAATGGTTACAGTGGCATTGCCTCCCAAAATATTTTAGAAATATAATTCCTTTCGAATGAGTAATGTTAAATAGTTAATTAAAAGTAAAAATACTTGCTGCTTGTTCAGCTTGTTTTGCTTCAGGCCTATACAACATTTTCTTTGTTTGCTACCAAATTGTTTCAGTGAGGCTGTAAAACCCTCTCTATTACTGTCTGCAATAGTAACCTTCACACCGTAATAGTTATGAAACAAGCCAACAACAGCTGCCAACAACTTGCATTCATTTCCTCCTTTAGTATACCTCAATATCTCAAGAAACCTCACAGGAATATGTTGGGTATTTAATGCATCTCATTTCCCGAAGATTCGATATTGGCCTGTAATGGTAACAGTTATTACACTTTGTTCACCAAAAGCAAAGGTATTGTACATTGCAATATCAATGGAATAATTTACAGGGTCTAAATGAGTGGTATATTATACCCAAGAACATATGAGAACAAGAAAGTAGAGCAGGAGAAGGCTATTCCAACCTCGATCCTCTCCTGCAATTCAGTAAGACCATGACTGATCTACCCTGGGCCACTACTCCTCTTCAGTGCCAGTTCCCCATGGGTTTCAATTCCCTGATCTTTCACAAAGATATTTACCTCCTAATTAAATACTTCCAGTGATCTAGCCTCCACAACTCTCCAAGACAGAGATTCATCCCCTCTGTGAGAGGAAATTCCTATTCACCTGAGTTTTAAATGGCTGTGCCCTTACTTTGTAACTATGTCCACTTGTTTCAATAATATCACTCCTCATTTCTTTAAATTCCAAAGAATACCATTTCAATTTATTTAGATGTTCATGATAGGATATCTCTCTCACCCCAGGAATTAGCCTAATGAATTCTCTTTGGAATGCCTCCAATGCTGGCATATACTTTCTTAAATAAGGGCACCAGAACTGTGCACAGTACTCCAGGTGTGGCCTAGTCAACACCCTGTTCAATTACAACAATACTTCCCTATTTCTAAACTCCAACCCGCTTACAATAAAGGGCACTCCCTTACACCTGATATTATGTCACAACAGTGGAGTCCTGTAAGTTTGGTCAATGCTTCTGGCTTGTCTTTGGGGTGGTTGAATGTCATCAACTTGGTGAAAGACGCCCTTTGGTCTGCCCGAAACTTGTTGATCTTCAGCACTGTGAGATGTCCGTAGGGGAATGCTGCCGACTGGCACATTCCAGGCTGCAGGAGTACGTGCTGAGGGACACACTGAAGCTGGGTGCAGCCGATGCAAAGGCTCTGTGGGGAAGGACTACAGTTTAGGGTTCTTCTACCACTGGAGAGGGAGGGACGGGGTCAGGCAAGAAAGCCCCTTAAATATTGTCAATACATGATTGGGGTAGCACCCCAGGGAGCCACATGAGTGGCATCGCTGCTGTGTTTTTTATATAAAAAGGTAACGCTAATGATTGATCCGTACACAAATGTAAAGGTTTGCACTGTTTTATTGTATATAGTTTGCTTTTTATTATGAATAAAGTTTATTTTGGAATATAAAAAAAGGTTGATCAGTTCTTTTGCTCAGTTTTTTATACCCCAGCTATAGAGCAAAGCCTATGGAGCTAAATCAACTATTAATTTACCTCCAGTCTCTCATTGTCCAAATGCTCAGGATTTTCTAAGCTGGATGTGGGTATCACCACACAAAAAGAACATGTCTCTGTGCTGTAAAGATATGGGAACCATGATGTGTAGTGGCCCAGACACTGCTATGTTAGAATAGAATCATAGAAACATAGAAAACCTACAGCACAGTTCAGGCCCTTCGGCCCACAAAGCTGTGCCGAACATGTCCCTACCTTAGAAGTTACTAGGCTTACCCATAGCCCTCTATTTTTCTCAGCTCCATGTACCTATCCAAAAGTCTCTTAAAAGACCCTATCGTATCCGCTTCCACCACCGTTTCCGGCAGCCCATTCCATGCACTCACCACCATCTGAGTAAAAAACTTACCCCTGATATCTCCTCTGTACCTACTCCCCAGCACCTTAAACCTATGTCCTCTTGTGGCAACCATTTCAGCCCTGGGGAAAAGCCTCTGACTATCTACCCGATCAATGCCTCTCATCATCTTATATACCTCTATCAGGTCCCCCCTCATCCTCCGTCGCTCCAAGGAGAAAAAGCCGAGTTCCCTCAACCTGCTTTCATAAGGCATGCTCCGCATTCCAGGCAGCATCTTTGTAAATCTCCTCTGCACCCTTTCTATGGCTTCCACATCCTTCCTGTAGTGAGGTGACCAGAACTGAGATAGAACATTTTGGCCGAGTTAAACTGTCCAAATGAGCTATTGTGTCCCCTGGGCAAACTATGACCTCAGGAAAAACCCTATTCACACAGTGGATGAAGTCATCAGTCCAGATGAAAGGTCTCGACTCAAAACGTTGACCCATTTCCCTCCATAGATGCTGCCTAACCTGCTGAGTTCTTCAGCTTTTTGTGTTTTGCTCCAGATTCCAGCATCTACAGTCTCTTGTGTCTCCAAGTTTGTCTATAGATTGGAAGAAGGAGAGGATAGGAATATATTGGTAACACTGGGAATTGGTTTGCTGGGGGGGGGGGGGGGTGTTCGCGTTTTTATTATGATTCTTATGATTGGCCTTCTGGCCAATCAAGTCTATGCTAGTTGTCAGAGCATTGCCGGCAATCCCATTCCTCCATTTATTTACCTGTAATCTATTCTTTCTCACATTCCCATCAACTTCCCATTGAATCTCCTGCCATCCACCTACACTGTGGGTTAGTTATAATCACCAGTTAATCTACCTACACTTCTTTGGGATGCAGGAAGAAATCAGAGCACCTGGAAGTCAGGAGATCAGAGTTGGGTGGGAGTTTGAATGGAAAGGAGTTTACAGAGAATGTTAAACATTGGAGTTGGAGAAAGGACATAAAGAAGACTGGAGAACTTTGCCTCATTAGTTTTGAAACTCTAAGCTAATCACCACAACTCACTTCCATCTCAGTTTAGCCATGCTTTAACTTTTAATTTGAACAGCTTCAATTATGTTCCATCCCTTATCTGATAGGGTCCCAGACACCAAGACAAACACATCGATATAAAGGCAGATGACCAAATCCTTGGTCAAAGAAGTAGGTTTTATGGATTGTCTTAAAAAGGTCACCTAGAGACAGGGGTGAATAGGAGTGGTCATGCCAGAGTTTAGGGCCCACCTAACCAAAGTTACGGGTGGCGATGGGGAAGTGAACCGATCGGGGTTCGATTCCCGCCGCTCTCTGTAAGGAGTTTGTACGTTCTTCCGTGTCTGTGTGGGTTCTCCGGGTGCTCCAGTTTCCTCCCACATTGCAAAGACGTACGGGTAGGTTAATTTGGGTTTAAAATGGGCGGCGCGGACTCGTTGGGCCGGAAGGGCCTGTTACCCTGCTGTAAATAAATAAAATTTAAATTTAAGAAGCTGGAAGTGGAAAAGTGCAGAAATTTCCATTCTGCGTACTTTAATTACACATCGACTGTGAATAAGCTGAGTTGTATCTTTGGCTTATTATGTGTAGCGGTTAATTAATAAGTAGAAATAGTTGCAATCAAAATGTTTACTTAGCGGGCATGGACTCAGCAAATGAAATGAAGACTGTCAAATGCTAAAACAGTAAATTTGGCATCACCAGCATTTAAGAAAAATAGACTAGATTTAAAAAAAAGATTTGTTTAATTGTTATTAGTAGCATAAGAAGAAGAGGAAGATGAAAGGCATTGATCATGTGGATAGTCAGAGGCTTTTCCCCAGGGCTGAAATGGTTGCCACAAGAGGACATAGGTTTAAGGTGCTGGGGAGTAGGTACAGAGGAGATGTCAGGGGTAAGTTTTTTACTCAGAGAGTGGTGAGTGCGTGGAATGGCCTGCTGGCAATAGTGGTGGAGGCGAATACGATAGGGTCTTTTAAGAGACTTTTGGATAGGTACATGGAGCTTAGAAGGGCTATGGGTAAGCCTAGTAATTTCTAAGGTAGGGACATATTCGTCACAGCTTTGTGGGCCGAAGGGCCTGAATTGTGCTGTAGGTTTTCTATGTTCTATGTTCTAAGAGTAGCCAAATAACCTAACAACCTGGTCTGACATTCAGTAAATTCATGGGTAATGTGATTTTGAATTACCTCTGGTGCAAGTATGCCCCTCATTAACTAAGGAAACTAAAATAGTACTCAGTACTCCAAATGGTTTCACCAGTGCCCTGTACAGTTGTAGCAAGACTTCCCTGTTTTTAAAGGTCAACATTCAATTTGCTTTCCTAATTAGTTGCTGTACAAGCAGGCTAATTTTCACTGTTATATTTAGAAGACCATGCCCACTGTAATGTGCAGATTAAAAAAAATTGTACTTAAACCAAATTGTTAGTGTGTGAAATTTACTTTATAGTGACAAAGATAATTTGCTACCCTTCCCTCTCAACTCCTTGGAAAGTCCTGTGTTAGAAGGAATCTTCAAACAAAGAATTTAAGAATGTGCATGAATGTATTAAATAGCAGAAAGTTAAAATTATAGTAAAATGCAAAGCTGGAAAATCTGTATGTATGTGTTTATCAATATTCTTAATCTGTTCTTCTGTGACCTTGACCTACTTCTTATTGTTAAACTTTAGCATTTTTCAGGTCCTTTGCAAAAGCTGAGAGTTGCTCCCCCTGTCTTTGTCTATCACAGCAATCAGTAAAGGAAGACGAGGATTCAATAGGAACAGAACATCATTCTGGGGTCACAAATATTCAAAGCATTGCTTCTGGAAGGGCAGAGTTCAGTGCGAATCTAATTTTCCCCCTTCCCCCCATTCCACCCAACCAATCTCATATATTGTTTCATTTATTTGTTACCTGTACTTCTCTTTATTATCCTTTGATGTTATTACTTTTCCCTTTTATTCTCTGACGCACAGCTTTGCACCATCTGCTCCACTCAAACAAAATTATAATTTGACGGAAATCAGAATGATTTACCTAAGACAGATTTTCCACATTTATTTGTTTGGTTAATGGCACAAACATTATCACATCATAATTGTTGACTGACCAGATGGTCCGAAAATAAGAGAAAGATTTCAATTCATTGTCATTAACTAAATACTTTTAAATGGATTAGGAATTGACAAACAACTTCTCTCCCACAAACAACAATGTGATAATGAGCAGATAGTCCAATATTATGTTGAATAAAGCAAGGGGTAACTATTGGCCAGGACAGCAGATATAACTCTAAAGGCTTTCTTCAATACAGTGTGATGAGACCTGTTACACCTGAGAGCAGAAAGGGATATGATTTAACTTCTAAGTTGAAAAGTAGTTCCTCCCTCAGAGTATCATTCCCTCAGCACTGCATTTGACTGCAAGTGCAAATTTTTATTCCAACTCTCAAGAGTGGGACTTGAATGCCATAAGCTTCTGACTCAAGAGGCAAGAGTGCTACCAACTTAATCATCTTAAATGTGATAGTCCTCTAAATTAATTTCAGCAAATATCAGAAAGTTGTCTCACCATATAAAGTTACAATATAAATGTTACACCTGAATTAAGTGTGGCACTGTGAGTGTGGAACAGGATTAAACATGAATTGCTTGGATGGGAGAGGAAATAGTGAAGGCTGATGAGAGGAGTTGGCTAATATTAGATCCTTTTATTCCCTCTCTGCGGAATACTTATTTTGTCTCATTTTTAATTTATATCCTTTTGTTCTATTTCAACATTATCTGCACTTTCCTTTTTTTGCTTTATTCATTTCTCCTTCCATAATTTGTCCTTTGAAATGCTCTATTCACTCTGTATTTTATTTATTTATTATTCCCCAGGTCTGCTTCTTAAGAAAGAAAGAAAGCTGTTAAGTTATTTCACTGCCCCCATCTTCATTTATGTTTATACTTAGAAAAAAATCAATAAAATCTGGGCCTAATGAATTAGTTTTGGAGATATCAAAGAAGCACAAATGATTCTATCAACTAGAAACAGATTTTATGTATAGCTACCGAATATTTACAAGTATTTTATTATGGGCATGTCTGTAGAATAAGAGCAATAAAACTTTAAATGAGCAAATGTTCACCAACTTCAGGCTATGGATCTTCTATTCACTCAGTAAATAATATATTTGTAATGCATAGAGACATAAAAAGATGGGATCCTATAGTCACAGGACAGAAATGCAAGGCTAACGCACAGTTTATAATGATTTACGTTATTATTTGTTTTCTCCCCTAAATCCTACCCAAGAATAAATTAAGCAATGACACTAACAATGCAGGAGAAATGTTTCCAGAATGATAGGATTTAAATCACTTAATTCATTAATTTGTAACTTTCCACATATTTAGCAGTGGTAGAATGATAATATTTGTAGAAGGCTCCTAACAAAATTACTAGAATATAATATTTTTTTAAACAACCTAATGTGATGAATTTAGCTGCTTCATAACGGAGAAATCACAGCCTTGGCTATCCTAAGTATACTTGTAATTAAGTTTAATTTGTCTCTCCCAGAAGAGTTTCATGTAGAGATATCAGAACCTTATGATAATGAAAACCTTACAGTGAAGGAGCTCAACGCTCCTTCATTTTCTGGTGATGAAGAATGAATCCAGTCGATATGAATATTGAGGTCTCCTATTGGCACCAGTGTTAACAAATTCATGTGGATCTTCTCTACACATTGTCAATTGTGTGGCTGAGGCACAGAAAATGTTAATGCTCAGGGCTAGGTTGAGTTGGTGCGTGATGCACAATTAGTGATGGGCACAGGATATCAAGGTGGGTAAATGTGATTAAAACTATTTGGGCTCAAAGACCTGTATCTATATTGTCACTTCTGTGATTCCCTGGCTGGCAATGCTTCTGCTGCTTTTGATTACTTGCTACTAACATCATTCCTGATGATTTATCTCCTGAAAGTTAGATCTTGAAAACAACTGTAGTTATTTTTAATCAATTAAAACAGCTCTTTAGCAAAGAGGAACTTGAATGTTCCAGCAGTCTTCCGGGATTGAGTTTAATTAGAATGCTTCATTTAAAAAGAATTTCTGTGAGTGTCTTGGCATTCATTTTTATAAAGGACACTGGTGAAAAGAAAAAGGGAATAACAACTGTTGCATCTTCCAAGTCAAGAGGGAAATGCAATGCTACTCTTTCTTACCAATGGCATAAATAGAAATAAATACCTTGAAATCCTTACCGTGTGAGGGAAGCCTAGATCTAAAATTGTATTAGTATTCACGCTGAATGCTAAGAAATCCTTTAAACTGTTTACATTCTCTCTAACTGCTGTGGAGTAAAAATATTTCACCAAACTTCAAGTATTTGAGATAGGCAAAATATGCAAAACAGACATTTTAATGAAAGTTTTAAAAGAAACTAAGGATAATTCAATAAATAGATTTAATCATGTTGATATAAAGTATGTACTTCTTGATTATTGTAATCAATAATCTTATTTTTGGCCATCACATTTTTATTTACTGAAAAGAAGTGCACAAAAAGCATACATTCTCCTACTGCCACGTTACCGTCTGCTACCTCTCTTTGATTACTTGCTACTAACACCTTTCCTGGTTTCCTCAGGTACTGTCTTGCTCTCTTTAAAATCTGTCATCATCAAACTTCTCAAAAAAAAATTCCTTGATCCACTCCATGCTTGTAAACCCTTGTCCCAATTCCAAATCCATCCTCATCATTTTCTGGAACCCTGAGTTCCTCTAATCAGATTTCTATTCTTGGCAGAGCATCAAATCTACTATTATTGAAGTCATTGATACCATCTAATGCGACTGTGACAAAGGTAGATTATCAACCTTCCTCCTTCCTGACCTGACTTCACCCATCTGTCCTCCCACCCTCCTTCCCAAAACACCACTTCCAGCTCAGAGGGACAGTATGTGCAGAATATCGTTTGTGTCTGGTCAGAGAATCACCTTACCGTGGGTTCTCCGAAAGAATCCTGACTGGTTGCATCATGATCTGGTACGGCAATCGAATGCACAGGAACTGTGAGAAGCTGCAGAGAGTAGTGGGCTCAGCCCACACATCACTGGCACATCCGTCCCACCACTGAAAGTATCTACAGGAGTGCTGCCTCAAGAAGGCAACATCTATCATCAAAGGTCCCCACCATCCGGGCCATGCCAGCTTCCTGCAGCTACCATCGGGCAGGAGGTACAGAAGCTGGAAGTCCCACATCACCAGGTTCAAGAAACAGCTACTTCCCTTCAACCGTTTCGGTTCTTGAACCAACCTGAACAACCCTAATCACTACATCAGCATAGCAACACCATGACCACTTTGACCACTTTGCACTATGATGGATTTTGCTTTTTTTAAATGGTGTTCTTTTGTGTATAAGTTAGTATAATTAGTTTAATTTATGTTTTTCTTGTGAATGTTGTGTCTCTAATGCTATGTGCCTGTGATACTGCTGCAAGTAAGTTTTTCATTGCACCTGTGCACACATGTACTTGTGCATATGACAATAAATTCAACTTTGACTCTCTTCACTCTTACTTCATTAGCTCTGGAGCCCCTCCCTAATCTTCATTTAAACCAAGCACTCCATGCCATCATCTACCTCTATGCTGATGACACCTGATTATCCTCATCACATCCTTCCACTATATCAAAATTGTAAGTTTTCTTATCCAGCTTCAGTTACTGCATGGCAAGAAATTTCCTCCAAACAAATAAATACTGGGAAGCCAATGGCAAAGAAATTCATTCTCAAATGGTGCATACTGTACTTAGCTTCCAAAATTCAGTTCCAATGACTAATTTGAAGCTGAATTTCAGAAGGGGAATTTAGTATCCATTTGGTAAATTGATAACTTGGTTTATTATTTGTCACATGTACCACAAACTTGTCTTGCATACCATTCATACAGGTCACTTCATTACACAGTGCATTGAGTTAGTACAAGGTAAAACAATAACAGAATGCAGAATGAAGTTTTACAGTTACAGAGAATTTGCAGTGCAGGTAGACAATAAGGTGCAAGGACATTATGTTGTAGCCTTTAGCATATGCCAGAGGACAAATTTTCTAGTTTTTTATTGGTCCTCATTGCAAACTGTTCTGCAGCCACCACTCTGTCACTCCCTGTTGGCAACTTCCGGGGACTGAACTACACTGTCTACCCTGGTATCACATTTGATGCAATAATAAGGCTCAGACCACATATAAGTTTCTTTACTAAGACCACCTATTTCCATTCCATTACTTCATTGGATTCTGCCTTGGCCTAAGCCTATCTGCTGAAGTGCTCAGCCACCCTTTTTCACTTCTTATCTTCCTTTTGACATCTCGCCTCTCTTGTTCCATCCTTTGTAAACTCAAGGCCATCCAAAATTCTACTATCCAAATCCTGGCTCCCATCATCATCCCTGTGCACACTGACTCCTTTTTAAGCAACGCATGAATTTTGTAATTATCTTCTTCTCGAAACCTTTCATCACTTTCTCCCTCTTTCCTCTTATAAGATGCTTCATAAATCTTCCCTTTTCTACCAAGGTCTTTGTCATCTCCCATGATATTGCCAATTGGTAATTGGTCACACGTACCAAGATACTGTGAAAAACTTTTTTTTGCGTGCCATCCAGACAGATCATTCCAAACATAAGTACATCGAGGTACTACAAAGGGCAGTGGTTTGGTGCCAAATAATGCTCCTGTGAAGTGCTTTGTGTCATTTTACAATATGGAAAGCACTAACATGACTGGCTATTACTATCCTGTGCTCCATCCCCCTCTGCTGCTTCCTTGCCAAGTTGAAACACTGATTCAACCTTATTCGTACATTACCATATCTCATAGTGCCTTGGTTTCAAACCTGTTTGCCCATCTATTTTTAATATTTGGATCATATCCTGTGGACCCTGACATCCCATTCTGCTGTCAAGTCCTCCCAACATACAATTCTTCCAAATGCCTTGTTACCCTAAACATTCTTGGCCTTCAATTGATCACCCAGTACTTTCATTTTTGACTCCAAGCAGTAATTTGGGTGAGAGCTTACAGCATGCTAATAGGGTTTTCAAGTCAAACAAGCTGCTGGTTTCCAGCGAATAGTCTGAAACAAAACAGTAATTTTACTCTCAGGAAGCTAATTGAAAATGTCCAAGTCTCCTGCATCCACATTTCTTCAACCTTGGATGTTCCAATTGCATGTGGCTCATTTCCCCTTCCATTCCATAATAAACTGTGTTCCACACTACTGGATTACCTATTTCCTGATTTATCTGACTCATCTTCTGTGTTCTTGGCTGCATTTTCACACTTGACTGTTTCCCTTTATTTGCTATTGTTTGCAAACTGGGCAAGTTTGTACTGAGTCTCTGAATGCAAGTCACATAAGGTAAATTAGAAACAGTTGGGATCCCAGTACCAGTCCCTGAGACGCTCATTATAGAAGCTGTTCAATTTTCAGTTCCATTGAAATCAACAGAAGAGCCACCTGGTTGATGTCTGGAAAATAGCTTCTCAGTTTTAAAAGGAGGATGCAAGATATAAGGGAGAGATAAAAGTAGTTTTCAGGCAGCAAAAGGCAGGCTTGGAAAAAAAGCCTGAAGGAAGAGACTAAAGGGAGACAGAATTTTTCTTCAGCTGTGATCCAGATGTAGGAGTTTTTATGGTAAAAATTTCATTGCATGTGGAAACATGCACCAAAATGTTTGTCCCAGGTAGTTTGGACAAGAACTTTGTGCATGTACTTCGTTCTAGGACTTTTGTGCTTAGGCAGCATCAATGGCAATCTTTTATATGTTGGTGCTCAGTAAACACCAGTAATTTTAGCAGTCCTGTGTTTCTGATGAAGCTAACGTGTTTTAGTACCAAGCATGCCTTCACCCCATAAAGTGGAGCTGATCACTGTAACCAGTGCTGGAAATCAGTGCACATCTTGGGGTCAATTGCTTGCAGGACTGGCGGACAGGCACAGGAACATGCACTCGTTTCTACATCATTGATCTCAATCATCTGGAGAAAGAGAAGGGCACATGGAGAGAGTTCTAGGAAGCCCAGTCAGAACTGAAGAGGTAATAGGAGGAACATTCAGAGAGGTCATTGAACACAGTGATGCACTTAGGATGGGGTCCAAGTGCGGTAAGAAATGTAATGATCACACACGAGTGGTCAAGGTCAGTACAAACAACAACAAATCCCATGTCCCAATGACTGCTAAGCTGCACTCATACATCCCCATAATTCAGTAAAAACAATTTGTATCAGTTAACATTCCTACATGACATAATGCATCTCCACAGACTCACACACAACATTTAAACAACCCCTCCCTTGCACACTTCAAATTATTTGACCATGGTAGGCACCACACTCACTAGTGTTCCTCTCTCTTCCTTGCACAAGGTCAATCACAAGGATGGGCTGCGGCAACAGAGCCTTGCAATGAGTAACCTAAGGAATTGATGGCCATTAATGGGTCAGTTGTGACAAAGCACGTGGCCATCAGGGTTATCTGAAATTGTTGGATTCAATGTTGAGTTCTGGGGTTGTAATGTGCCTAATCAGAAGATCAAATTCTACTCCATGAGCTTATATTGGGCTTCATTGGAATGGTAAGAGGTTAAAGTCAGAGAGGTCAGAGTAAGAGTGGGGCTGAGAATTGAAGTGACCAGCAACTAGAAGCTCAGGGTTAACCCTGTAGACTGAATGGAGATGTTCTACAAAGCTGTCGCCCATGCTGCTCCAGTGTAGTGGAGACCACAATGTTATGTTGAATGCAATACACTGAATTGGCAGTGTGTGTTATAGAGTCATACAACATAGAAACAGGCCCTTCAGCCCACACGGACCAATTACGCACACGTTTACACTAATTCTTCCTATCAACTTCGCCCCTAGATTCTACTACTCACCCCTCATACTAGGGGTAATTTACATGACTCAATTAATCTACCAATTGATTTGTCTTTAGGATGTGGGAGGAAACTGGAGCATCTGGAGGGAAACACAAGTGTCACAGGGAGTAACTCCACACACAGACAGCAACAGCACTTGAAGGTCAGGATTGAACTGGAGCTGTGAGGCAGTAGCTCTACTAACTGTGCCACAGTGCAGCAGACAGGAGAATTGCTGCTTCACCTGGAAGGGGTGCTTGGACCTCTGGATGGTGGAAAGGGATGAGGTAAAAGAGTAGGTGTTGCATCTTCTGAAGTGGTAGTGGGAAGGTGCCTTGAGAAGGGAGGGGGGGTATGTGTAGATGGAAGAGTGTAACAAGAAATTGCCAGGGGCAACGGTTCCTTTAGCATGTTGAAAGTGGAGAGGAGGGGAAGCTGTTTGGTGGGAGCATCGTGTTGGAGGCAGCAGAAATTACAGAGCAGAATCCATCGAAGGTGGAAGGTGAGGACGAAGGGAACCCTATCCTTGTTCAGGGTGTAAGGAGAGGAGGTAAGAGCAGAAGTGCTGGAAATGAAGCAGGCATGAACACAGTGCAGCAGTTCGTGCTCTGTAAACACAGCTCAGAGACAGCTTCAGTCCTGACCTTGGCTGCTGTCTGTGCAGAGTTTGCACATTCTCCCCATGACTGGATGGATTTCTCCTGGGTGCTTCACTTTCTTCTCACATCCCAAAGACATGCAGGGAGGTTAATTGGCTACAGTAAATTTAATGCATGCTAATGGCAAAAGTAATCAAAAGGGAATTGATGGGCATGTGAGAGAGAGAGAATAAGTTTCAGGGTATAGGAAAATAAGGAGGGATGGGGGGAATTAATGGGATTGTTCTGCTAGGAGCTGGCATGGACTTGATGAGCCAAGTAACCACCTTCTGTGTTGAGATGAGCATAAAATCTCCGCCACTATGGCGGAGGGGAAGTGCTGTTAAGGAAAAAGGAAGATATTTCAGAAGCACCTGTTGGGAAGTGTTCTCATCAGATCAGAGTAGTTATGGAGCCAGAGAAACTGGGAGAATAGAAGGGGGCCCTGACATGGATCAGGATGGGAGGAGGTCAAGTCAAGGTAGCTGCGCGAGTCTGCAAATACTCACTAGAACGGGCAGCGTTTATGTAGAGAAAGTTTGAGGTTAATGACCTTTCACTGGACTTTTTTTTATTTCCTATTTTCTGCTCGTGCAAGGTTTTGATTTTTCTTTTTCATAGCACCTTACCACGCAACAGCAGGAGATGCAGCAGCTGCCATTTTACCTCTTCTCAGGACACAAATACTCCTTCCAGGTGAAACATCGATTCACTTGCATTTCTTCCATTTAGTACTGCATTCAGTCTCACAATGTGGTCTCTTCAACAGTGGAGCAACCAAATGCAAATTGGATGATCGCTTTGCAGGACATTTTTGTTCAGTTTGCAAGGGTGACTCTGAACGTTCTGTTGCTCGTCTCTTTATTCTCAGTTCCTCTCCCACTCTGATCTGTCTTTGACCCTTTCCCTAATGAAGCCTAACGTAAGCTTGAGGAACAGCATTTCATCTTCTGTCTTGGCTATTATAACCCAGGGGCTTGACTCCAAATTCAATATTCTCGGATAACCAATCTTTGTAGTTTCTGTCAGAACTGGCTATCGTGTAACATTAACTCATTTTCTCTCTCCTCAAATGCTCCCTAACCTGCTGAGCATTTCCTTTTATTTCAGATCTCCAGGCAATGGCATGTTCTGTATCCACCCTACCAAAGACCCAACCTTTGTTCTCTACAACCCTCTGCAAATTAAAACCTGCTTTTTTTTAAACTTGCTTTTGCCTGTTTGAAATGCCATTGACTGAATATGTTAATTCCTTTCATAGATGTTATCTTACCTGCGGAATATTACCAACATTTTCTGCTTTTATAATAAAATTACTTAAGTAGACCACCTGGCCCTTTGAACCTGCTCTGTCATTCAGCAACATCATAGCTCTTCTTCTACCTCAGCACCATACGGAGTCATAGAGTACGACAGCACATCTAGTCCACGCCGGCCTGGTTTTCTGCCTAATCCCATCTACCTGCACTCAGGTCATATCCCTCCATACCCCTCTCATCCATGCACCCATCCAAACTTCTCTTAAATGATACAACTGAACCCGCATCCACCATTTCCACTGGCAGCTCGTTCCACACTCGCACCACTGTCTGAGTGAAGTAGCTCCCCCTCAGATTGCCCTTAAATATTTCACCTTTCACCCTAAATCTATGACCTCTAGTTCTAGTCTCATCCAACCTGAGGGGAAAAAGCCTGCATGCATTCACCCTATCTATACCCCTCATAATTTTGTATACCTCTGTATGATCTCCCCTCATTTTCCAGTGCTCCAAGGGGGTAAAGTCCTAACCTATTCAACCTTTCCCGCTAACTCAAGTCCTCAGGTCCTGGCAACATACATGTAAATTTTCTCTGTACTCTTTCAAGCTTATTGATGTCAATATATTGATATCCTTGCCCTTTCCCCATATCCCGTGATCTATACTATTCAGAAACCTAGCAATCCTTGCACTGAATGGAATCAGTGACTGAGCCTCTGCAGCCCTTGGGGACAGAGAATTCCAAAGTTCACCAACCTATATGGAAAAAAAATCTCTTCATCTCAGTCTTAAAAGGCCAACTCTCTATTCTGAAACTGTAGCCCCCGGTTCTAGACTCCTCAGCTAGTGCAAACTGAGTTTTAACTATCCTGTTAAGTCCTTTTGTAAGTTTCAATGAGATCACCTCTCATTCATTTAAATTCTGGAAATTACAGGCCTATTCTACTGAACCTCTCCTCATACAGTAACCCCTGCCATCCAGGAACAAGACTAGTAAAGCTTCACTGCACCCCACCTTTGGCAAGTATATTCCTTTTTAGGTAATGAGATTAAAACTTGCAGAATGCTCCAGGTGCAGTCTCACCAAAGTTCTGAATAATTGCAACAAGACCTCTTTACTGCTCCACTCAAATCCTCTTGCAATAAAAGCCAACATACACGGTAGTGTAGCGATTAGCATAATGCTATTACAGCGCCAGCGACCCGGGTTCAATTCCAGCCACTGTCTGTAAGGAGTTTGTACGTTCTCCCCATGTCTGCATGGGTTTCCTCTGGGTGCTCCCGTTTCCTCCCACATTCCAAAGACATACGAGTTAGGAAGTTGTGGGCATGCTATGTTGGTGCCAGAAGTGTGGTGACACTTGCGGGCTACCCCCAGAACACTCTACGCAAAGATGCATTTCACTGTGTGTTTCCATGTACATGTGACTAATAAAGATATCTTAACTGCCTGCTGTACCTGCATGTTAGCTTTCAGTGACTTGTGCAAAAGAAGAGCACAGTCCCTTAAAACATCAACATTTCCCAATCTTGTAAAAATACTTTTGTTTTGTATGCCAAAGTGGATGACTTAACATTTTTCTGAATTATATTCCATCTTCCATGTTCTTGCCCATTCACTTAGTTTGTCCATATCCTCTTGAAGCCTCTTTACTTCTCACAATCCTGTCTAATTTCATATCACCAGCAATCTCAGAAATATGACATTTGCCCTCGCTCATGTGACTCATTGACACAGTAGCTGAGACCCAAGCACTGATCCCTATGTTATGCTGCCAGTTATAACCTGCCAATTTGAGAAAAATAAGTTCACTTTTGCCTTCCGTCTTTAAACAAATTCTCAGTCCATGCCAATCTACCAGCCCTAATCCCATGTGTGGGATCCTCTCGAAGGCCTTCTGAAAATTTAAATACACCACATCCACTGGTTCCCCTTATCTATTCCACTGGTCACATCCTCAAAAACCTCAATACATTAGCTAAACACGATTCCCCTTTCATAAACTAATGTTAGAGTCATAGCACAGAAACAAGCCCTTTGGCCCACCACATCTGTGTCCACCTTTTAGCCACCTATTTGCCTGCATTAGGATCATAGCCTTTGCCTAAAATGCCAGTCTAATTACCTCTTAGGCATAGTTATTGCATCTGATTCCATCACTTCCTCTGCCAGCGTGTTCCAGGTGAAGGCAGTGAATGCTGACCCTATTATTCCTTTCTCGATGCTTCATTGTAGATTCCAGCATTTTTTATGCTCATGAATTTTAGGCTAACAGGTCAATAGACTTCTCTTTTCTCCGTCCCCGTTCTTAAAAAGTTGGTCACATTTGCTATCCTCGAATCTGTAGGAACCATTACAGGATGTGGAAGCTTTAGAGAGGGTGCAGACATTTACCAGGATGCTGCCTGGATTGGAGAGCATGTCTTCTGAAGATAGGTTGAGTGAGCTAGGGTTTTTATCTTTGGAGAGGAGGAGGATGAGAGGTGACTTGATCGAGGTCTACAAGATGATAAGAGGCATAGATTGAGTGGACATTCAGAGACTTTTTCCCAGGGTGAAAATTGCTAACACAAGGGGGCATAATTTTAAGGTGACTGGAGGAAGGTACAAGGGGGATGTCAGAGGTAAGTTTTATTTTACACAGAGAGTGGTGGATGCGTGGAATGCACTGCCTGCAGAGGTTGTGGGGGCAGATACATAAGGGACATTTAAGAGACTCTTAGATAGCCACATGAATTATAAAGAAATGGAGGGCTATGTGGGAGGGAAGGGTTAGATAGATATTCAAGCAGGATAAAATGTCGGCACAACATCGTGGGCCAAAGGGCCTGTACTGTGCTGTAATGTTCAATGTTCTAATATATCAAAATTTTAAAGGTAATGACAAATGCATCCTCTTTTTCTACTGCTAACTCTTTCAAAATACTGGGATGTAGATCAAGTACTTGAGATTTATCAACTTGCCGGCTTCTGTAGTAACTATAATTTCCTTCAGTTCCTCAATCTGGCTAGACTCCTGGTTTTCTAATATTTCTGGCATGGATGGACCACTTTTCCTGTCATATTTCTATGTCTTAAGTTACCTTTTTTGGAAATAATATATTATTTCTTTAATTCAAACAGGCACCTAATTTCCATCACACCTTTTAGCAGATTTCCAATTAATTCCCCCCTTTGTTTAGATTTAATACCTTAGCTTTGGATTGAACTGCATCACTTTCAAAACCCAAGGTAAGATTCTATCATATTTATGTCCCTCTTCCCTAAAGGCCCTTTGCAACTAGTTCATTCACTCTGTACAATACAAAATCGAAAATAATCTCTTCCCCCAATATATTGATCCAGAAAACCATCTTGCATACATTCCATGAATTCATCCTCTATCTCATTACCACTAATTTGACTGGTCCAATTTATATGTAGATTAAATTTCTATTTACTGTACAGGTCCTCCCCGGGTTACAGCAAAGTTTGGTTCCTCTGAACTGTTTGTAACCCGAACAGGTCTCAAGTTGGAAATGGGGCCATGAACCAAGTTCCCACTTGGCAGCAACTGGCAAATCCATCCCACCAGTCTCCCAAATGCTTATTCATTTAAAGTGAGAGGGGGAAAGTTCAAAGGACATGTGCGGGACAAGTTTTTCACATAGAGAGTGGTGGGTGCCTGGAATACGCTGCCTGGGGTAGTGGTGGAGGCAAATACGATAGGAGAGTTCAAAAGGCTCTTAGATAGGTACATGAATGTGAGGAAAATGGTAGGATGTGGACATTGTGTAGGCAGAAGGGATTAGTTTAGTTGGGCATTTTATTACTAATGTAATTGGTTCGGCACATTATGGGCTGAAGGGCCTGTTCCTGTGCTGTCCTGTTCTATGTTCTATATGTATGGGCTGTTCATAAGTCAGGTGTTCGTAAGTTGGGCAGGACCTGCTTTAGTCCTGATACATACACCTCTAAATTTCCTGCCCAATATTACAACCACTATTTGGTGGCCTATAAATAACTCTCACCAATATTTAATGCCTTTGTTGTTTCTGAGCCCCACACAAATTGATTCCAATTCTACATCATGATCTGCTGAGTGAAAATCATTTCTCACTACTGCACTTAGCAATACTCCATTCAAATACCTCCAAGGTCCATCGCTTGACAGTGAGACAGGCTGACAGAGCACCTAAAAATCTTCTCAACTTTAAATAGTAAGTTTGTGCAGAAAGATCCAATGCAAACTGAAAGTCAGTCTTAGCACACGTGAGAATAGCCTGATCATCGACACACTAAAGATCTGTACTGGATGCCTTGACACAAAGATTCATAAATTGTCCATCCATTTGATATTGGATGTCAATTTCTGTTGGGATCCAGTCTCTAATGTGGGAAAGAATCACTGCTGGAGTAGGAGCAATAACACAACCTTGCTTTTCCCAAAGCAAAATCTTCCAGGAACTGTAAATCTGAAAACAAATGGCCTGTTACAAGGTCAACCTCTCCACATATGCTGTCTGATTCTGACCTGCTGAGTTTTTCCGATATTTTCTGGTTTTATCCAGTTTGAATGACCAATGACTCCATCTCCTGGTCATTAAGAAAAATGATTAGGACCTTAATAAATTTTTGGAGGACAGTCAAATCTGGCCAACATCTTCTACAGGACTTCAAGACAGATCGAGTCAAAAGCCCATGTCAAATCAATGAAAGTCACATAGAAGTCCTGATTCTGGTCCCAACCCTTCTAGATTTGGCATGCAGTTAAGACGATATTAAGATGAAAAACTGTGTGCAGCTATCAGAGGATCAGTGTTCACTGAAGATAACGATAACATTGTTCTCATTTCTAAACCTGCTCGTCCTTTTTGATTCACCTGCTCCAAATGATCCTGTCTCTTCTGTTTAATATCCTTTACTTTTCTTCACATTTTGTTTAGTGCCAGCAGCATTATTGTGTTGGAAAAGATTGTGCTTATATTTTTAGTGTTTGTAGCAATGTTAACCGTCAGGTTCCTCAGTAACTCTTGTTTTGCTACCTTTTTCCCTACAGGCAATGTAGAGATCATTGTTTTCACCTTTGTATCACGTTGAATTGTCATATGGCATATACAGCAATATGCATACTTCACAATTCATTTTATGCAGTAAAAAACACTCAGAGCCCTTGGTGAAATTAACCAAAAATGTCAATGTCTTTTGGTTCTGAATGCTAATTCTGCAGCACCAGCTTTGTCAACTTTAATTAAAGTACCAGCTGTTGCAAGAATACAGAATCTGTCTGCTGAGCAAAGAATGCCACTAGCTGCAGATGTGCCAGATTCTGTTGGGGTACAGCAACACATGATATAATCCTCCAGTTGTTTTACTCCCTTCCAGGCTACTCCCCAGAAGTTCAAATCATGTCCTAGAAGGAAAAATGCTTCTTTATGATGATCAGAAATGTAAAACATGGGAAATCCAGGTTGGTTTATAACAAGAACACAACTAGACGTGACCCAAATAGAAAACAGTACTGTAGTAATAATTTATTGCAGTAGAATGTAATACATTTAAAGTAACAAAAGTCATCAAATAAAAAAATTACTTAAAAGACACTCAAGTTACAGAAATTAATTAAAGACATGAAGAGTGGTTTAATTTTCTTTACTTTAGCCATTTATCCTTTCAATCCAGATTGGTGACACCCCCCCACCCCTTCCTCAAATGAATGGGGATGCCCTGTGCTGAGAGCCTGGATATGAAGTACATCTAGCTCCTCAGTTCAACATTCTGCCCAGGAATCTGTGCCAAGTCCAGTGGAGGGGTGGAAGCTCGGATGAGCGAGTGTCTGACCATCAGCACATTTGTGACTTTTATTTTACAATGCACTAGTGTGGATGTCAAGAATACACCGACTTGTGCATTGTTGCCATCCAGCAACTCTCCATGGAACCACTAGTTACCTATCAATACAATCAGCCATGATACTAGGCCAAATGTTAATTTTAAATCTGTAATTGATAAAGAGGCTTTTATAACTAAAGATATCAAGGGATAAAAGTTAGGTATATGGGGTTAGATGACAGAATTTAATGTGTGTGGGTGTGTGTGTGGGGGGGGGGGGGGTTGCGATTTTGGGAGGACTAATAAGGCTGGAACATACTCCCGAGCCCTAGGGAGTATTGAGGAACAGAGAGACCTTGGTGTACAACTTCAAGGATCTCTGAGGTTGGCAACATAAGGTGGTGAAGGCGGCAAACAGGACACTTGCCTTCATGAGCCAGGACGTAGAATACAAGGGCAGGGAGGTTATGATACAACATTACAAGGCATGCATTAGTCCACATCTGGAATGTGGTGTGTAGTTTTGGTCACCACACTATAGGAGGGAGATGATTGCACTGGAGAGAGTGCAGAGGAGTTTCACTGGGATGGAGCATTTTAGTTACGAAGAGGGACTGGATCAGTAGGGTTTGTTGATGAGAAGCCTGAGGGGAAAACTGGTTAAAGTGTACAAAATTATAAGGGACACAGATAGCGTAGATAGTAAAATACTTTTCCCCATAGCAGAGGTAAATAAAACCAGAAGGCATAGGTTTAATGTAAGGGGGAGAGACTTGGAGGAGATTTGAGGAAGAATTTTTTCACCCAGAGGCTAGTTGGAATCCAGAAGGCACTACCCAGCAGGAGGTGGCGGCAGGGGATCTCACAACATCTAAGTATCTGGATGAGCACTTGCCATGGTGCCAAGGCACAGACAGCTGCGCTCCAAGTGCTGGAAAATGGGATTAGTCTAGAAAGGTTCTTAATGGTTGGCACAGACATGGCAGGCTGAAGGGTCTGGTTCTGTGCTGTATGACTCCATGACTATTAACTATAATCTTTATAAATGGCAGAAGAACTGAGGGGCTAAATGGGCTACTTGTGATCCCACTGCACAGGATTTTTCAAACAATGGCAAAAGTACAATGGAGAAAGCAAAATCTTCACCACTGCAGCATGGACCAAAATGCATACAAAGTAAAAACAGGCTTTGGCATTTCATCATCAAAATTAAGTTATTGTTGTGTTGATTCTTAAATGCAAAATCATTAATCAACTTAATTGATCTGTGGATGTACTTAAATTCAAGCATTCAAAAAAATGAGTAATGTAAAATAAGATCTCTGCACTCTCTTGATATATTTCCAGCCAATCCCTTCAAAACACTTTATTGTCATTGTGCATTAGATTTAGTGTATATTGTGTGTAGTATAGAGCACTGATGATCCTGTATATGCAATTGATCAAAGTGACTGCATTTTCAATGTGAGAATTTTTTGGTGTAATAAATTACCAACTTATCTTCTAAACAAATGGTTAAAATAAAATCATGTAATGTAGAACGTACCTAAAAACTAGACAAAATGGTTGATTGTGTTTATAACTTGAACAATTTTCTGTTAGCGTCCAAAGGAAAAGAATTAAGGTTCAGAATGCTTTGGCTCTACTCGTGGTAATATTGATTTGCTAACTATTTAATTGATGTGGGTGGATAAACCATTGGCTATGGAGCTTTGAAAGCCTTGCTGTATTATTCACTACAGGATATTCAAATTTCCTGAACAAGGAAATTTGAATGCATTTCAATGCAAGGTTTGACTTGTGGAACAGCATGATTTACGGTGCATATCAATGAGTTATTACAGGAAATTTTGGGTCATTATCTGTTACTAAAACACTGCAAAAGAAATGCATCATTTTGATGGAATTTTGGGAATAAAAGGCAACTTCTAAGAGGAGACCATTAATTGCAATGTCTGGATCTGACCTGCATTTAATAATTGAATGATCACAGAATGACAACATGGCACTGCACAGAAAAAAGCCATTTTACAACTCCGTACTTGCTCATTAAAAGAACCCAGTTATTATCAAATCTTAAGTGACAAAACTGCTGTGGAACAACACATCTTGAATACAAAAACACTTTACTGAAGAAGATTCCCAGTTTTCTATATAAAACATAGAAAGAGACGCTGTTTAAACCAAAATCCCCAATATAAAAGCACATTATTTTGTCCACTTTTGGAAATCAAGTATAAATATAAGAAAGTGATCCAGTTGAATACACATTAGTTTTACCTCCCTTTCGATTCCCTCATTATTTTAATGATAGTGATGCAGTATCTTCTATTAATTTGCTGAATGTGGACACTCACATCCAGAGTGGCTGGTACGACTTTTATCAGAGGATCTCACCTTGCCATGTTATTCTAAAGAATGCAAAGTGCACATGAAAAGAAGTGCACATAAAGTGTATCCATGCTACAAGTATAATGATCACCAGCTCATCTGACTTGATTTATGGCACAATGGTTCAAACCAACACCAGTCTCCTTTGATTTATATGAAAATAGCCCAAGAGTGAATTTCATCGCAGACACCTACTTAAGACTTCCAAGTTTCTAAACTAGTTTGAGGATTTGCACCAAACAGCTAATAACATCTGACATCACTGGTCAGATGAGGTAAAATAAAAAATGTGCTTTTCAAGTCTTATAATGGATTATATGTTTTCCACAGTACTGACATATTTGGCAAACGCACAGCGCACGTCTGCAGCCATAGGGTTGATAACAGCAGAAAGGGGAGTTAAATTTCATCTGATAAATATTGACTTTATAACATTTTTAGGGTTGCAGCAATTTTTAAAAGACATGTTATGTTCAGAAACCTGATTTTCCTTGCTATAGTAATATTGACTGAACAATAAGTTTCCTACTTGTACACTAGTTTACAGTAACTGTTGAGTTGTGCAGATGAAGAAGAAATGTGAGCAGGTAAGGAAAATGATGGGCACAAAGGTGAGACATTTCTGTGTGTTAGGAAAAGTGTAAACATACAAATATCTGACTTGCAGATGCCAAATAAAACCATCCAGTGAACAATTCAGCTATGACCAATTGCAAAGCTAGACCAAAATCTGGCTAGAAATACAAACCTCATTCAGTAACTGCCAAGTGAAGAGACACATTAATACTTTGGATAAAATTCCTCTTCAGGCCAATCTTTTCTCTATTGGTCATTTGCAGCTTAAATTTGTTTCTAATTTCATACATTACTGCAACCTTTAATACAGGAATTGAGGCAAATTGTAAGTATATGAAGAACTTGGGGGATGCAGCTCAACTTCAGGAGATTATTGACACTGTACTGCTAATAATGTACTGCTCCCGAGTCCATTAGTAGTGATATGGGATTTCCGTGCTGCACTATGTGCAGGGACATGCACTTTATATTAAAACTGCCCTTAACTGAACAACAATTGAACTTAAAAATAATTTTCTTTTCCCCTTTCCTTTTCCAAACATTATTACAAAGTAAACTCCACCCACAGATTACCCTTGATGTTGACTTAAAAACCATTTGAAATATCAAGCTGTGATAACTTCTAATTCTAAACACTGTTGATTGAATTATGAAACTGTACAAAACTCAGGACAAATGTGACTGACTCAAGGAAGCACAAGATAGGGCATATTTGATTGGTGCCTCACACAATATTTCACTGCCAAATTTATACCTTGATACCTCAGAGATTAGAGAAAGAAATAAAAAATGTTTGTAAACTGGATGTACAAATTTAGCACCAACCAACCACTCTATACCAGTCAAAAATCTGGAGTAAACTATCATGTATTTTACTTGATCAACAATTATAATGCAGAAATTATATTTCTTTTTAAAAAACTATCCTCATCTTCTTATAATATTCATTAATTTTACAAACACCTCCATCACTACCTGTTATTTAATAAAGCAGCACATTTAAAGAATCGCACTCAAATGTCAACCTGACCAATGCCACTTAAAGCAGGTTTGCAGTAAGTTTTTGATAGGTCTCCTTCTCAGAGTTCTTGGAGTGGTGTTTCTCCACATACTCTTTGGCTTTAGTCACAATGCTCTCCTTCAAACCAGTATCACTGATCAGTCTTTTTGATAATTCGACAAATTCCTGAGGAGGAAAAGAAAATTACAATTTCACTGTATGCTGCTTCCAAATAGAATTTGGATAAAATATATAAATTAACTAATTATTACCCCATTCCAAAATAGGCTAACTTTCAACCATTTTAATATTCATCTGGTTTCCCTACATTTTACTGACACTTTGACTGTATTCCTCTGCTTTGAACTATACATTTTAGGACCCTAAGCCCCATGTGTAAAATATATTAAACTTTCCTTTCTTTTCAGTCGTGCCATCACTTAAATATGACAAAGGGTGAAGACTGTACATAAAAAAACTAGCTTAAGATCTATGACTCTTACAAACACAAATGCCAAGGCAACTATGGAGAAGTAGGCGAGCCAGTTGAGTTAGTGCTCTGCTTTGAAAATTAAGAAATATTCATAATAGATGAATGGAAATGTGAGTGAGTAATGCACCATACAGGAACAGTTTCAGTGCTGAGATTTCCCTTTTAACAATTGCTACTTTTACTGCCATTGATTCACTTGGAAGTAATTCAATGCTATACAACTTCAAACTTATATATTTTACCATGTAGGAGGAACTGCATGTACCACTCGTTTAAATAAACTATATTAATTTCAGTGTGCACAAATTGGAAGCATATAAACATGTACCGAAATTGCAATTGATACTTAGACAGATTAAAATATACTGTACATAATTAAAGATGGAAAATGCTGAAAATACAGTCAGCATCTGCAGAGGAACAAAGCAGGTGAGTACTCCACAATAGATTTGGAGACATAATAACTGCCTTTTCTCTTTACAGGTGCTGATATCCAACTGTATGTTCAGCATTGTTTCTTCTTTGCAGTGTGCTTTTGTTTAATACAGCATTCTTGTCATGCACAAATGTTTTTCAATAACAGTAATATAGGATCTTCATGTAATAGTTTTAATTTGAAAAAAATCCTCCTTGAATTGGCAGTAACACTTGACTGAATGCAAGAAAACGAAACTTGTTATCAATAAAACAGACACATGACATGACTGGTCTAATCAAATGTAATGGAATTTGAGAGTGCCATTAAAGATAAGTGTTATTGAAAACAGACAGTATTCATTAATTCAATTCCTTGCACTTGTTATCTAAAGAAAAAATGTAATTATTAAGTACATTCTTACTTAACTTTCTTTCAGCTGCCCAGGATTTTTGTTTTTCTATTTTATTATCCAGAATAAGATTAAAAGTGGCTTTACTATTTCTGTAGTTTTACAACAACAAAAAATCTGTAACAAACATCAGCAATATCATATTAATGCTCAACCTCAACATGGAATCTTTAAAAGAAAAAAAGAGCCCTGAAGTTGGCCTTTAATATCATAGCAACAGATCCTTCTATATCTTTGAATAATGTTTTCTTATTCTGTAATGTTTAAATCATAAATATCTCAACAGAAATGGGCAATATAATGAAGATGCAAATAGGCAGTTGTGGTGGTGGAGAGAATTGGAATTGGTTTATTATTGTCACTTGTACTGAGCTACAGTGAAAAACTTGTCTTGCATACCATTCATACAGATTAATTCATAACACAGTGCATTGAGGTAGTACAAGGTAAAACAATACAAAATGCAGAGTAAAGTGTCACAGCTACAGAGAAATTGCAGTGCAGGTACAGAATATAGAGTTGCAAGCTCGACTTGGATTTAGATAATGAATTTAAAAATACACAGTAACCTTTCCAAATATAATCTATAATGTCTTGTTAGTTTGTTAAATGGTTAATGGTGGTTTAAAACACTTTAGATCTTTCAAGCGTTCTTTTTGCATTTTCACATTTTTTGTTCAAGATTTTGAATAGTTGTAAATGTCTGTGAAAGATTCAGTGCGTCTTTAAGACTGATAGTTCTGGCCAAGTCAGAGGACATGATAGCTATCAATTTTTTGTTGTTTGCAGCAAGTTTTGACTGCCTTTTGTGATGCTCTCAGTGATGTGGAAGTCTCTTGCAATGAGCAAGGCTCTTATGGCATCTGGTTCCTCAATCCTGAGAACCCTCAGTGGTTTCCACAAGTTCTTGCCAGAAGGAATGCAAAAGATAAGTTTGCAATTGTTTTAAACCAAGCTTAGTAACAGGTATTGTCATCTGTGATAATATAGCAGTATTTAGCATGTCCATTTACACGTTTGTGATTTAGTGAGTATTGTTTAATATAATATAGACTTTTATTATTAAAACCAGTGTTTTACTGAGAGAAGTGCAGTATACTGCCTAGTCAAGGAATGGTCACTATAATGACTATATTAGAGATACACTGTGGAGTCAGTGGAGCTGAACTGAACAATGGTACTGAGATAAGGCAAAGATGACATGATTTACTTACCAAACGTATAGGATGATTGGATTTGTCAGGTGGTGGCCAGACCGAGTCCAACATTGATTAAAGGAATGAACAAAAATTCATCAAGTACACCAGTGGATTATAAGGTTTAATGAGATGTGTGATCTTAGGCTCGCTGGAGAAATCAAAAGAAGGGGGGGGGGGGGGTAGAAAGAGGGGGAGATATTGGGCCTGCCTGCTTTATGTGCACAAGCCTGATGCTTGACTGTATAAGAAGTGGGCAAAAACTCTCAAAGTCAGAGGACCGGAGCTTCAACCAACATCAACGTGCGCACTCCATAGGAAACCAGTGACAACTGGCCATCCAAGATCAGGTAATACCTGTAACCCCAAAGAAGTTGGGGGTTGTAATAATAAAATCAATTAGTTTGACATAACCCCAAGCACTTGATTATTTAAAAGCAATATTTTTGTTGAGGGATTTGCTACAGAGCTAACTCTAACTGAAAAGCCTGACTCAGAATAAAATCGTGTCAATTTAATGAAAATGAGGCCAATTATTTTATCTAGGTCTGCACAGATATATTAAAAGCAAAAGGCTGTTTACTACAATAGGATTCTTCTGACACCCTAAGCCTAAAAGTGAAACAAATACAAATTTCCCTCTCTCTTTCTTCTTTTCTTTTGATTTCTCCAGTGAGCCTAAGATCTTACACCTCATTACACCTCACTACACCTCACAAATACAAGTTTGTATTTTAACATTTTTATGTTCAAGATTTTGAATGGTAATGAATGTTTGTGAAAGACTCAGGGTGTTTTTAAGACCAATTATTCTAGCCAAGTCAGAATTATTGGTCTTAAAAACTCAGAAAGTGGTACAATAAATATTAGATGAAAGTCTCACAAATAACTGCAGACCTAGATTTACAACCAAGCCTAATTTGGTTCATTAGCTTGGGATTCTTACAAGAAATTGCTAAGACTATTTCATGCAGTCACTAGATGGCATAGCTATATAATTTTTTATTTTGTCAATATCATCAGCACAGATGTTAATTAAAAGATATATTGTGGCTTGAGCTGAGCTCTTATATCTTTTTTAAGTGCAATTTTTTTTCAGTGGAAATAAATGAGTGTAAACTGAAATACTGATGAAGTATTCAACCCCAGGGATTTAATATTACAATTACATAAACAGTTATAAAATATGCAGCTACAAAATAAAAGTACTATTTTCAACTCTAGATCTAACTTAGAAAAAGGTTACATTAGTCAAGATAGAGAAAATGCATACCTGGGAATGATAACTTTGCAAATCTGAATGCTTTACTGCTTTGCAAGGATGAAGGATTGATTGTGAAAAATTGCTATAGTAGTTTATAACATTGGACGAGGCCATGGGTTCTTTAGATCAGCAGCAAATCTTTGCCAGAATAATCAAAGTGAACCCCACTGTTCTGCTTTTTCCGTAATCCTCATCTCTCACTAATTTAAACAGTTATCCTCTTTTTCCACAAAGATAAGATAGCTTCAGTCTTAAATCACGCCTTGTAGGAAAACATTCTATAATTCAATAATTCTGCTTGAAGATTTTATCTTTACCAACAATGACAGATTCTTTATTGACAATTTTAAACCAAAAAATCTCTTGCTGGTGACACACAACATTATACAATCTTTGAAAATATTAATGAGCACAATGTAATAATCAGAAAGGGTGGCCACAGAACTCCAGGTTTACTACACTATTCAATAAGATCACAATAGTTCCTGTGAGTTTAGTTCACTTTGCCATTAAACACCCATATTCTCTGATTCTCTGAACAGGTTGAACAGCATCTGTGTTGGGGAGGGTGGGGGCGGGGAAGGAATTGTCAAAGTTGACATTTCCTTCCTCCCCCACAGATAGTGCTCAACCCGCTGAGTTCCTCCAGCAGATTGTTTGTTGCTCCAGATTCCAGCATCTGCAGTCTCATATCTCCATTTTTCCTTGATCACCAACACGATTTGCCTCAAATAATCAATATACATGGATGTGTATTCTATAATGTATATATGATTAACACTTAATAAACACAATAATAGTTTGCTCTTATTATTTACCCAAAATTCTACACTTAAGGATCACAAAAAACATTTTACTTGGGAATTGTTACAGGCACCATAATGTATCCCCATGTTTTAGATGAAATAAAAACACAAAGGAACCCATTCACAATGACCCCATTAAGTGCTTAAGACCCTCCGATGTGAACAAGGTGGTATATTGAGCTGAAATAACCATCATCTACATTTGACCATCTTGGGAAAGAGTTGCAGCACTCACTAGAAACAACTGCTGGTGGATCAATAAGAAGTCAACTGCTACTCAAAAATGCTACTTGCCTGGGAGGGTGCATGCCATTCTCAGCATAACAGTGACCCACAATGGGTGTAAGTAAGCTGTCGTGTTGGTTTTTCCCTGATACTTAAAAAGGTACATCACCAGGAAGGGCAATAGCAGCTGCTGCTGGCAGACTGATGTTCTTAAGACCTACCGAGACATTTTCTCAGGACTTCAACATTCTATCAATATTTATGAAGGGAAATTTTCTTAAGACTTCACCTAAAAAGAGTAAGAGTTTGTTGGAGGGTTGGATCTTGGTTAGGGTCTCTTTCTGTCCATAGGAGGAATGGGAGCACAACATGATGTCAGGCAGGGAATCACGAAATGGTGCAGGAAATTGAGACAGGAACATGAAATGGAGTCCTGTTCCTACAGTCACAAGACAATTCCTTCTATATCATAAGCTCCAAAGCTGCTAATCCTGTACATGCTCTCTCTTGTACCTGAATCATCTTGAAACCTGATACTATGCATCAGCCAGTACACAACACAACTGCAATGATTGTATGTGGATCCCAGATACTCTGCCCCATGAAGATTGGTTCTAATAAGGATATCAGTGCTGAGTCCTCCACATATCTGTTTTAACACCTCCAGGCAAATTCTAATTTTCTTCATCATTATTTAGGCTCAAAAGGCTACATTAAAACCAGTTTTTGGAACAAGTACGCCTGGGTTAGTGACAGATTTAGTGTCTGGTCTGTCTCGATGCAGATCTAACACTGTCAATGCCAGCAATAGTTTCAGAATTGCAGGGCACTTCTCTGCATGGCCTCATGTTGTGCTCCCGTTCCTCCTGTAGACAAAAGTGGATCATGACTAGGATCCTTCTTTCCAACAAAAATGCACTTACTCTTCAGGTAAAGTCGTGAACCAATCAGATTCCTATTTGGTGGTGGAAACAAACATGTTTTTTTTAATAAAACTGACTGTGTATGACTACAGTGTGGAATATCTATTAAATTGTGATTTGGATTTCAGAATGGGAACAAAATTGATTGTGCTGCCAACAGGAGATTTAGAACTGGAATAGCCATATCATTTCTTGCCAAGGGACAATAAGTGTATTTGGTTGTTAGTCAGTTTGTAAAATTCTTTCCGTTCCTTTACTACCCAATGACACTTTGTGGGCAGAAAATTCACTTTCCTTCTCCCCAAGCCTGATTCGCACAATTAAGATGAAAGGCAAGTGTACCCATTTAGTTTTTGTGCTTCTCTACACAGATACTATCTAAGTGCCCCATCTGTCTGTGAACATAATAACCCATCAATCAATTAGATTCTCTTAATCTTATTTCATTTAGTGCATCAAGGCTCGTTATGCGATATATATTGGGTAAAATTAAACAGATGCTGCCATTAAATTACCACTCTAGCAGTAACTGCAGATCAGCTCTTTTGTGTCACTTTCTGCAGTAACACTATTAACAGCGAAATCTAGAACTTCATTTCATCTTTTTCCAAAAGTAATACAGCATACTGCAACAACTTTATGTCAATTGTTAAGTGCCATCTAACCGCATGTATAATCACTGCAATCTAATCCGACTGCTAAATTGGCATTGCTGTTAAATCTTTACTTCAATACTTAAAAAAAAGAGGCTAACCAAATTGCAACATTTTCACAAACCTTAGCAAAGCTCTGATGTAGAGACTGAGTATGGCAGTAATTGTTTTCATGTAACGTTCTTGGCACTGGAATCTAATAACATGCAAATATGGTTTTCATAGTGTGATCACAGCTACATGAACTTCATTAAACTGATGACTCTTCAGTGTTGTATTGCTCTACCAAGTGTGTTTCAGCAGGGATGGAAAATAGATAACTTGTGTTGTTATAGGTTAACATATGGTAATATTGATTCAACCTTGAAAGGATTCTGAATAACCTTCTCTGCACTAATAGGTATACTGAAATGGAGTGTATTTGAAGATGGGAAACACAGGAATGCCAATATAGCCAAAATGATGAAACAACTTCCAGAAACCAACAGAACAAATAACTAAAATCCTTGGCAGCCAGCTGTGCTCCAGTTATAAACAGGAGTAAATATAAAAAAAATAAACACAGCTATTAATCACTGTTCCAGGGCCTCAAAGTTTTCCTGAAGTTGGAAAGGAGGGGGATTCTCCTTCTGAATTTAATGGGTGCCCATCACTGATTTTTGTTCAGCTTTGTTTCTTGCCTGGTGGCTGGCCAGATTGAGAGGTTACTTGAAGGTCAGGTACATTATACAAGGCCATAAATATCAGAACGGTAGATAGGAAAAACTTCTGATTCCATGGAAAGAAGGCAGCAGAGGTTGCATGAAGCCAGGGCAGGAAGCATTGGATTATAATGGGGAGATTTAAGGAGAAAGAAGTGCAGATTTGATAGGGGGCTGGAAGGGGGTGGGATAATTGTGAAGCAGAGTGGGAAAGCAATGCTGGAAAACCATTTAACTGCCGCAGTCACCATCTCTCCTATATCTACAACAACTTCTCGTCCCTGGAAATCCTGGGCCTCAATGGTTAAATACAAATCCAATGCACAATCCCCAATTAACATGTTCTAATCACTGATCTAAAGTATAGTGCAAGTACCATCACCATAAAGAAACAACATCTCATGATTAAAAACCCACTGCCACTTTCTCTTGGCGCCTGGAAAGTATGCATTAAACACGGCACTTAGTATGTCATTCACACACCAAAAACCAAGGAAAACAAACTCTAAAAGTAGAACTGGATTGGGAGATGGTCTACTATTCTGTGGCAAAAAGTAATAATTTCCTGTTGACTCTTCATTATGCTAAATTGTACATGTTAAAGCAAGAAATCTTTAATCACTATCATGAATAAATCTTGAATATAATTACATTTTTAATTAGATAAGATTTTCTACAATTTGACATTAAATTTTAAGTTCTTAATTAGTATAATAATTATAGGTTCCTTTCAAACTTCATATGCTTCCAACAATCTGTGGTTTTGTTCCTGCTTACAATATGCATTTTCTATCTTTTGCCAGGTTTTCCATACTAATGTCACCATAACTCAACATTGACATTAATATCTCCAAAAAGGAAAAATGTTCTATTTCCAAACTAATCCATCATAAAAGGTGAAAATTGTGAAGCTCTTTAACAATACCACCTCCACAAACTTCAGCGTTTATTCCAAGTTATGCTTCTAATAATAATCATGCAGTCCATTGGTAAAAATGTAAATTATTGGCAAAGGAATTTAGATCGTATATATTAGATTCTTGGCATCAAATAAATTTTGACAAACGTGTTAATCTTCAGTTTGTCCCATTAAATATTGGAAAAGAGCCAAACTCTGATTTGAATCTTTGAACTCAAGAATTATTAGCATTCTTCCTATTAAAATGCCAGTTTTGAAATTCATGCTTTACATACTAGATTTACTAGTATGTGAAGCAAAGAAACTGTCAGTGCTTTCAATATAAAAATTTCATATACTTAATTCAAAACAAATCATTTTCTGGCCTATTAATAGACAATGAAGTTTCCAAAGTGCAGATAACTGAAGAGGAAGATTATCTACTTTAAAGCAAAGATTAGAAAAACAATTTACAGATTAAGTGCCCCAATCTTCTAATTTAAAATATTATTCAGTTGTAATATTTCGTTTTACAGAAAAAAGGAGAATGGCACAAAAACAAGAACAATGTTTGAATAATTGTTTCCTTACTACACTTTAACAAAAAAAAATTTCTAATCAAACTAGAATACAGGTGGAAATGGAAATACAGAACCAAAATTAGGACATGGACTGTCTTAAGTAGTTCTTTTACCTGCAAAATATTTGGAATAAAAAAAACTGCATTTGGATGTGAATTGTTGATCAGAAACTAAGCATAGATGAGGTGTGCTGCCCCAGATCTTTACACCAATTTTTCTAATTCTCTGCTTCAACTTCAATGGAAGAATCTGAGTTTCAAATATCCAGATGTCATGGGGCGTGGTTGCATTGTTATATCTGCAAGCCTCTGTTAGATATCGGTACAATGCAATTTGTTGGATGGAATATTGGACCCACCTGCAAATAAAACTGTAGTCTTTTCAGCATATTACACTCTAGTGATTTGCAGTAATGAGGTGACAATTTACCAATCATGAACATCTTTAGTTAAAAACAAAATTAAACCAGGAAAGTTCCCGACTCGTCATTTTCACACGTATAGCCTGGCATTGACTGGATGCTATTGCCACTGGAGCATTGCCAGATGTAACAAATGTACTGGAGGAAAAACCCAAGGCTAAAAGAAACATGAACCACTGGGTTCTCAACCCTGTCCTGGTATTCTAAAAGGTAATGTCTGGCCTTCTATTTCAACTCTACTTTCCCATCCTGTCATGTGCCTGGTTACTTGGCAGCTGATTCAACAGCTAAAAGTTAAACCACTCCACCATTCAGTCAGTGCTTAATATTTCTTTGGAGACTAAAAAGTAAAAGGACTTGCTTTCATGCTCTCATGTCACTGATCTGAAGGGAACCAACCTTTGACATTTTGAGCTGCCATTAAAAATATTTTTGCACCAGCACAGCTTGCTCAGAGTGCAAGCATGGCTCTCTTCAAGGAAGCGCATTCATCCTGTTACAAGTTTGCTATCCAGTACGCAAATCCTGGTCACCTATCAAGGAAGCTGCTCATCACCACTGCAAATACATGGGCAGCCTGCCAATGATGTAATCTGGCATTCAAAAATCAACCAGGTCTTCTGTCAAAGTGATTGGCTGCCCAGCTTGATCACCATGCCAACCGACACCAACCCAACTAACAGCCAGAATCTACTCCCACTAGACTTACAAATGATACCTTGTTACTTCATTGGCAGCCCTGGGTGTTACCTGATAATCAAATGAATGTATTTTTTGGGTGTACTGCAGTCATTAGTTCTCATATGCAATAAAAACAAAAAATTATAATTACAAAAGAGTTAACACATTCATGGAAAGGAATTTGAAGAGCAAACCTTGGCTTTAGAGGTGGCGATTAAGACGGCATATGGGATATATTCCACGCCTCAACAATAAAGAAAGAACATGCTGGAATTGTGCAAAACACTGTTAGCTGGAGCTCTGCATCCAAGACAGTTTACACCACAGGGAATATTGACAACACTATGGCACAAAGGAGATTTACAAGGCTATTTGCCAGGGCTAATTGTCTAGGGTGCGGTTGTTATATGTGGAACAGAATAGGATGAGTGGAAAGGGGAAATTCTGGAGGCTTAGATAGAGGGGGTTGGGATGAAAGAATTATTTCTCTTAGGAGACTGATCAATAACTGGACAGCATTTGTAGAAGATAACTAGCAGACGCATCAGAGGGAAGTTAGGGATTTTGTTTTCCTTGCTTGAAAGTGTGATAAAGAAAAGCTCATTGTACTCAAGAACTTAAAGCTACAGTGCACGAGCTGGGAAATTGGGTTAGGCCGAAGAACTGGCATTGACAGCATGGGTTGACATTTTTCTTCTGTGCTGTAACCTTCTATAAATCTACAAAGACAGGTGTAAAACTACAAGAGATATCACATTAGCAGACCACAAGCTGTAAATCCAATGCATTGGTTGCCAAAGCTTCAATTTTAATGATCTGAGGATACACCAGAACATAGGAAAAAGGTGGCATAGTACCTTTGAGCCCACACTGCTATTTAATAAGATCATGGCTGATCTTTTAACTTGGTGTCACTTTCTTCTTCTAATCCCATATCTCTTGTTTCTCCGAATATCTAAAACTCTATTGATCTATGTCTTGAATCTTTCCAGTGGCTGAGGCTCCCCAGCCCTCTAGGATAGAGAATTACAAAGATTCACGACCCTTTGGATGAAGAAATGTCTTTCTAGTCTGGCTCCAGACGTGCTAGCTGTGGGAAAGTGCCATTGCTGCATCTACTTTGTCAGGTATGCTCCATAGGAATCCCACAGTAGGAATATTACATGGTTCTGTATGTGTCAACAAGATCACCTCTCATTCTTTTAAACTCTCAACAGCTATCAACTCATGGGTCAATCCCCTGCATTTCAGAAAGCAACCTGAGGAACCTTTCTTGCAAACCCTCTATTACAATTATATCCCTCCTTAGGTAGGAAGATGAGACCTGTACACAGTATTCCAAGTCCTGTATAACTGCAGAGATAACTTTACTCCTGAACTCAAATCCTCTTGCAATAAGGGCCAACATACCAATGTTTACCTTCCTAATTACTTATTGTACCCACGTTAATTTTCTGTGATTTATACAGTATACAAGAACACCACAGTACCTCTCAACATCAACATCTCTCGAAATGTCACCATTTAAAAAATTCCTTTCCATCACCCATGTCCTCACCCATTGGTCTTTTAGATCTCCCTGACCTAGACTGCTGTTCACTACTTCTGGGAAGATTTCTATGGAGACACAAGAGATTGCAGTTGCTGGGATCTGAAGCATGAACAATCTGCTGGAGGAACTCAGTGGGTTGAGCAGCATCTATGGCAGGAAGGGAAATGCCAACCTTTTGGCTCGAAACCCTGCATCAGGACTGAGAGTTGGGTGGGGGGGGGGGGCGGGGGGGGGAGGAGCTAGCCAGTATAAAGAAGAGGGGGAGTGGTGAGGGAGGTGAGACAGAGGTGATTGGTGGACTGAGGAGTGGTGAAGGATGATGGGCAGATTGAGCCAGGTAGGGGAGGGGTGGATTTGGGAGACCGAGGCAGGCTGATGATGGATGATAACAAAATAACCAATATTTCTGCATCTTTTTCAATGAAGGCCAACACAAAATGTTTAATTCCTCTGTCACTTCCTTATTCCCCAATATAATTCTCCCTGCCTCAGTCTCTATGGGATCCACATTAACTATACTGCTTTTTTTCCTATATAGCTTTTACATTCTGTTTTCATTTGAAGCAGTAGAATACTCCTGTATTCTAGTTTTCCTTTCCTTACCAATGTTCTTGTTTGCTTTTGTTGAACTCTGACATTTTCCCAGTCCTTTTGATGACATTAAAAGCCTTTCTATTTGGACCTAATAGTTTCTTTAATTTCTCTTTAGCCATAATTGTACCTTTTTTTCCTGTTGGATTCATAGGGGAGATATAGTTGCTGCAAACTATGTTTTAATTCTTTAAATGTTAGCCTTCGCTTGTTTACCATCATACCTTTTAATGTAGTTTTCTAATCTACCATAACCAGCTCACACTTCAGAGTTGTAAAGCACAGAAACAGGCCCTTCAGTCCACCAGGTCCGTGCTGATCATCAAGTACCTAGCTACACTAATCCCATTTACCAGTACTTGGTCTGTAGTCTGCTATACCTTGGCAATTGAAGTGCTCATCCAGATACTTTTATTTAAAATGTTGTGAGAGGACCTGCCTCCACACCTTCCCAGGCAGCACGTTCTAAAATGCAATCACCTTCTGGGTGAAAATCTATTTCCTCAGATCCCCTCTCACTTTCTTACTCTCCACCTTAAAGCTTTTCCCTCTGGTTTCAGATGTCTCCATTATGAGAAAAAGTTTCTCACTATCCACCCTATGTTCCTTATAATGTAATAAACCTTTACCAGGTCCCCCGTCAGCTTCCTCCTCGCCAAGGAAAATAAGTACATCCTTCACAGTGCACTCATGTCCTTTGGGTAGTGTAGCAATCAGAAATCCACACAATATTCCAGTAGTGACCCAACCAAAGTTTTACAAAACTGTACCATGACTTTTATGCTCTTTTATTCTACACCCTGACTAATAAAGGCTGATATCCTGTATACCTTCTTCATCACCTTATCTACCTGTGCTACCACAATTAGGGATCTATGGATTTGTACACCAAAAGCTGTTCCTCAACTCTCCTTACCATTCGTTAAGGTTATTTGTGTCATTTTCAAAAACACAAAATAAAACTATTTAATACTTGTGTGCATTAGTTAAACCTACAAAGACAGCAGGTGCTATAATCTCAATCCTGTACAAAATCCATAAAGACAGAATGAACGTAACTACAAGTTTCACTGAACAAATTTAACTCTTAACTTCTTCCCAGCAGCAGAATACTTTTTAATCAAGAAAATGCAATCATTACAAAAAACAGACTTTGAGAAGAGATGCATTACCAAATGCATCCCTAAATCCCACAAGTCCCATCATTTATCACAAGTGTGAAACCATCTTTTAATTTGGTTCTGATCTGGCTCATATCACACTGAGGAAATGTATTAGAACCTAAAGGCTGGGGAGGGGGGTGGGGCTGTTTCTAGGTTTTTTTCCTTCTGGGCTAAACTACAAATTTTCCTAAAATGTCGTCATATCCATTTCCTCTTTGAACTTTTTTTACTTCTTCCTGTTGGTAAAATCTGTATATACCAATATTAACCCTTTACATACCATATGTTTTTTTAATCTGTTAAAATGGATAAGACTATTAATTTTATTTCATGGAATGTTAATGGCTTAAACAATTTGCTTAAGCGCAAGAAAATCTTTAAAGTTTTTCATAGATTAAATGCTCAGATCATTTTTGTCCAGGAGACTCACACCAGGAAGAAAGATAATCAACATTTTTTTTAGATTTTGGAGGGGTCAACAGTTTCATTCAAACTCTCAAGCAAAGGTGAAAGGAGTTTCTATTTTTATAGACTCCTCAATTTCGTTTGTTCATCGTGAGACAATATCAGACCCAAATAGCAGATTTTTATTAATTACTGGTCTACTTCATAATAAAAAAGTTGTTATCATTAATGTTTATGCACCCAATGTAGATAACCCTGAATTTTTTAAACATTTGTTTGCATTATTTTCTAATTTAAATGAATACACTGTGATTATGGGTGGAGATTTTAACTGCTGTCTAAACCCTTCGATGGATAGATCTGTGTCAAATCCTACACTTCCAAACAAATCTGCTGACTTTATTAATTCCTTTTTAGTTGAATCCGGAATCTTAGATGTTTGGAGATTTCTACACCCAGTTGATAAAAGAATTTTCATTCTTTTCTCATGTCCACCATAATTACTCGAGGATTGATTATTTTTTTTTTATTGATGCTAGATTAGCTCCACTTACTACAGACTGCAAATACGATGCAATTGCCAGTTCTGATCATGCACCATTGAGATTATCAATTAAATTACCAGATGTATCTTTTGATCTCAGACAATGGCGATTTAACCCTTTGCTATTACAAGACTTAGATTTTGTCCAATTTATTAAAGAACAGATTTCATTTTTCTTTTTAACTAATTTTACTGAAGAAATCTCCAGTGGGATAATATGGGATACGTTTAAAGCATACATCCGTGGTCAAATTATTTTATATTCTGCTGGATTGAAAAAACGAACTAATAATGAAATACATACATTAGCTGACAAGATTAAAGAAATCGATAAAATATATTCTGTTACTCCTAATGTGGAGCTTTTTAAAAAGAGAACAGAACTGCAACTACAACATAGTTTATTATTAACATCTTCAATTGAAAATCTACTACTTAAAAACGAAAGTCAGTTTCATATACATGGTGACAAATCTGGTAAATTATTGGCCAACCAATTGAAAGCTACCATATCTAAACATCAGATTAATAAAATTCGTAAACCGGATGGTACCTACACGATAGATCAAGTTCAAATTAACAAATCCTTTCAAGAATTTTATTCTTCTTTATACCAATCAGAATCCCCTGAGGATCCCACTTTAATACATGAATTTTTAAGAGATTTGAAGATTCCCCAGTTATCTTTAAATGAACGCTCTATATTAGATGCTCCCATTTCGGAGGAATGAAATAAAGAAAGTAATATTTTCAATGAATTCGGGTAAAGCACCCGGCCCTGACGGATACACAGCTGAATTTTTTAAAATCCTTTTCTGATAATCTTGTTCCCTGGTTAGCCAAAATTTTTTAAAGATGCCCTATCAGTGGGTAAACTACCACAATCTTTCTATGAAGCAACTATTACTTTAATTCTCAAAAAGGATAAAGATCCCACTGATTGTGCATCTTATAGACCTATTTCTTTATTAAATGTAGATTCCAAAATATTGGCCTTTAGATTGGAAGAAGTTCTTCCACAAATTATCTCTGAAGACCAGACAAGATTTATTCAGAATCGTTATCTACATTTTAATATAAGGAGATTAATGAATATTACATATACCCCTTCATCCCAAATTCCAGAATGTGTTGTTTCACTAGATGCTGAAAAGGCGTTTGACAGAGTCGAATGGGAATATCTATTCAGTACACTTCAAAAATTCAATTTTAGTCCTAAATTTATATCTGCGATTAAAATGATTTATTATGCGCCTATGGCTTCAATACTTACTAATAATCAAAGATCTCCTTTGTTTAGACTTTTGAGGTACTAGACAAGGCTGCCTGTTAAGCCCTTTATTATTTGATATTGCTTTAGAACCCTTGGCTATTGCATTTCTGGATTCTTCAAATATATGTGGTATTACTCATGGACAGAAGATTCATAAGATATCTCTTTACGCAGACGACCTGTTACTTTATATTTCTAATCCAGAGGAATCGATCCCCGCAGTACTCACTATTAGATCAGTTTAGTGTTTTTTCTGGCTATAGATTAAATTTTAATAAGAGTGAACTTTTTTCATTAAATATGCAAATTCCAATTTATAGCCAATTACCTTTTAGATTGGTAACTGACTATTTTATGTATTTAGCTGTTAAAATTACTAAGAGACATAAGGACTTATTTAAAGCTAAATCTACTGCCTTTAATTGACCATGTTAAACAATTATTTACTAAATGGTCCCCACTGTCTCTATCATTGGTAGGCCGAATTAATGCGGTTAAGATGACTATTTTACCAAAATTTTTATATTTATTTCAAGCGATTCCAACTTTTGTTCCGAAATCTTTTTTTGACACTATTGATTCTAAAATTCTTCCATATATTTGGCGGAATAAAAACCCAAGGCTAAGAAATATTTACAAAAACTAAAAAAGGATGGTGGTATGGCCTTGTCTAACTTTAGATTGTATTATTGGACAATCAATATTAGATATTTAATTTTTTGGACACAAGATTCAGATGTAATTCAATGCCCCAAATGGGTACACCTTGAATCCCAATCAGTACTTGAATTTTCATTAGTTTCTATTTCAGGAGCTCCACTCCCTTTTGCACTTACCAAATTAAGTAAACATATCATGAACCCAATTGTTAAACATACAATACGAATATGGTTTCAATTTCGTAAATTTTTTGGATTGAATAAATTTAATCTATCAAGTCACATTCAATCGAATTTTTTCTTTTATCCATCTAGAGTTGACTCAGCTTTTTCCATATGGAAGAGGAAGGGAATAGTATGTTTTCGTGATTTATTCGTTGATAACTGTTTTTCATCTTTTGAACAATTGTCTAACAAATACAATCTGCCTAGATCACACTTTTTTCAATATTTGCAAATTAGAAATTTTTTAAAAGCTACTATACCCTCTTTTCCCACACCTTATAAAACTGAAATTACGGAAAAAATTTTTGGTTTTAATCCTTGTCAGAAGGGCTTGATAGCAATAATTTATGATTTAATTATGAAAATTCGTTCAGAACCACTGGACAAAATTAAGAATGAATGGGAAAGTGAACTCCAGACATCTTTACCTACAGAGACATGGAAGAAAATTCTTCATTTAGTTAATACATCTTCAATGTGTGCCAGGCATTCTTTGATACAGTTTAAGGTAGTTCACAGGACCCATATGTCAAAAGATAAGCTAGCTTGTTTTTATCAACATATAAATCCTATATGTGACAGATGTAAGTCGAATGTGGCTTCTTTGACACGTGTTTTGGTCCTGTCCTCTTTTGGAAAAATATTGGAAAGATATTTTTAACATTATTTCAAATGTATTGAAGATTGATTTACAACCTCATCCTATCACTGCAATTTTTGGTTTACCAAGGATAGAATCTGGCCATCTATCTGCCTCCGCTAACTGTATGATTGCCTTTGTTACATTAATGGCCAAACAATCCATTTTGCTTAAATGGAAGGATCCAATACCCCCTACTACTTTTCAATGGTTCTCTCAAACTGTATCATGTTTAAACTTGGAAAAAATTAGGAGTGGTACTGTTGATCCTTTGTTTAAATTTGAGGAAGTTTGGAGTCCAATTATTCAATATTTTCACATGATATAGATCCCCTTATAATAACTTTTCAATTTAGAGGAACGGAGTTGATGACATAATATTGCTCTGTTTCTATTGAGAAATTTTAGTCCAGTTTTTTTTGCTTTTTTTTTTGAATTATTTTTTTTTCTTTAGCTTAGTTTGGTTTGATATATTGTTTATAATTTTTCTTATTGTTTTGGGTTTTTTTTTCTTTTTTTTATATTTTATAATAAATCTTTTTCTTTTATATTATATTCATACACTAACAGATCATTGGATCTATAGATTTTTTTAATACTCTATTGTTTTTTATGATTATCCATGTCATGATTGTTCTCCTGATCTCTTTGTATTACATGTATAAACATTGATATATTAATCTGTATTAATTTGAAAACTAATAAAAAGATTGAAGAAGAAAGAACCTAAAGGCTGTATTCTTCTGGATATGTGAGCCAATCTAAACAAGTTGTGGAGCTATAATTTGAGAATAAATTTCCTCTTGTCCAGCTTAAAATGTTTATCACTCACCTGTGGATGGAAATAGAGAAGGCCTGTATGTTCATGTTTTACTATTGCTCTATTGCCAGGTATATTCCTTGCCAGCACTGGAACTTTAAGGTCCATTGCCTAGAGGTAGTCACCAAGTCAAAAAAAAGAGAAAAGTTGTGTCATTTATTTTATCAAGCAAATAGAAATTAAAACAAAACTTAACTGTGAATTTAGTTTGCAATCATGCCAAAGTAATCCCTAAAGGACTGCACATCAAGACATGCTGTCTTCTTGGTGAGAACTTGGTCTGTGAATTTCTTTTCTTTTTCAATCTTTTTATTAGTTTTCAAATTAATATAGATTAATATATAACATCAATATTTGTCCATGTAATACAAAGAGATCAGGAGAACAATTGTGGCATAGATAATCATAAAGAACAATAAAATATTTAAAAAATCTGTAGATCCCATGATCTCTTAGTAAATGAATATAATATAAAAGAAAGGAAAGAAGATATATATAAAATAAAAGAAAGAAAAAAAAATCCCAAAATCAATAAGAAAAATTATAAACAATATATCAAACCAAACTAAACAGAAAAATCTCAAAAAAAAGCAAAACAAAAAGAAAAAAGACTGGACTGAAATTTCTCAGTAGAAACAGGGCAATATTATGTCATCAACTCCGTTCCTCTAAATTGGAAAGTTATTGAAAGGGGATCTATATCATGTGAAAATATTGAATAAATGGACTCCAAATATCTTCAAATTTAAGCAAAGGATCAACAATACCACTCCTCAATTTTTTCCAAGTTTAAACATGATACAGTTTGAGAGAACCATTGAAAAGTAGTAGGGGGATTGGATCCTTCCATTTAAGCAAAATGGATCATTTGGCCATTAATGTAACTGGTCTGTGAATTTGAGATTATTATTGATAATTCACCACAGCTAGACAGTTAATTTGATTCCTTCTATATTATAAAACCACTGGGTCCAAAAATGGCACTTAACATAAAATTCAAGATACAGGTAATCCTAGAATATACTTCTGCTGACATTACAACTGCTTAGATCGAAAAACAAACCCTCCGAGTTAGTAGAAGTGCAAAATTAAAAAAAAATAAAATTGTTCGGAAAGGATCTCAAATTTTGGAAATAACACACCTCTAGAATTGTCGAAGACATCCCTTCAGAGACGGAACTGTTTACTACAGCAAAGGAATCCCTCATGGCAGCATGCAGCTCTTCCTGGGGTTTCTCTGAAACTAGATAGACCCCGTGAGCACTACAAAATAACAGAAAACTGGTCAAGTATGGTTCTTAAAAATCAGATGCTTTGGATGAATGCAAATATTACAAATTAACAAAACATTTTGAAGTCAATTAAATTGAATTTCATAGTTCCATTTTTAAAAATCTGTAATGAATTTTAGATTTATTAAGATTAAAAAAAAGAAAAATGACATCAATTTTCAACAATCTGCACAAGATCCTGGGGTTTATAAAATGAGGCACAGAGTATGAAGGAATCATGAAGAACATTTATAAAACACTAGTCTGGTTGAAATAGAGTACTGTCTCTGGTTCTGGTCAACACATTTTTAGGAACTACGTGAAGGCATTAGAGAGGGTGCAGAAGAGATTTACTAAAATGATTCCTTTGCTGGGGTACTTTAATCATGTAGATAGACAGAAGTAGCTTAGGTTGTTCTCCTTGGAACAGAGAGTATTGAGAAGGAATCTCAAAGAGGTATTTGAGATCATAAAAGGTCTAGATAGAGCAGATAGAGAGAAACTGCTCTTATCAGTTCATGCTGCACTGAAATTCTGTGACTCTGAGCTCAGGTGTAGCACAGACAAGAACTGGAGTGAAGCTCCTTCTACCCTGCTCATCTGAACAATCTAGGAGAGAAACTTACTATATCAGTGCGAATTTCTTCATTTCTCAATCTGATATTTAGGGACATCAAAATCAACAGAATCCACAACACCAGCAGAGAGGTTTTACACAGTAGAATCAAATCAATTCCTAGAGGAAACTATCACCAAGTCTGTGAGCTGCTTAAATTCTCAAAACTCTTAATTCAACCCATTCCCTTACAAAGTATCATTGTAAAATCAACTGGGTTTATATCAATATGGGTTTCTAGATGAAAAAATACAAGATTGGTGTCAAAAATAAATAACAGGTATTTCATGGAAGCATGGATTATTGTATCAATCATCTTATAAAAATACAAAACTAGCTTACCTCTTAAGCTTAGCTTTCACCTGTTGTGCAAACACTGGATCAATCTAAGAAGAAAGATTGGTGGTTAAGTGGCAGATAGAAGTTACATTTGTTTAAGAATATATCATACAGCATTTATTTCTTTCAAGTACTCAATATCCTTAGCAATTTTTAAAATAGACATTATCAAATCTTTTATTTTCTTTCCAGTAGACAGCATTTTCTCCTCAACTAATAGTAGCAAAAACTAGCTATTCATCTCATAAGCTCTTTAGGAGTCAGCTGCATTATAAATTGGCTGCAGTATTTGTTTACAATGCACTTCAACTTGAAAGCAACTTGCTGCTTGTTTAGTAAATTGGAATGGCTGACACATGGCAAGTGCAAGTACTTCTGCCTTCGACATAACATCTGCAATAAAAACCAAATTACTTTGATTTCCACCTTTTTTCCTGTATGTCACGATGACGACGACTCAGGCTGGACTATAGTCTTGTGAGAAATGACAGGTTTACTGCACATTTATCAGTATTTAAATAATCATAATTGCGAGACTACTTCATTGTGAAGGCAACCTAATGGAGCTCAGTAATGTCTACTAGTGATAAGTACAGAACCCCAGCTTATGGAAATGCACCATTTTCCTTGGGAGCAGATACTTGCAGGTAAAATTACAGCTAACAAGTTGGAGTTTTTTTTTTAAAAAGAGAGTTACTGGGAGTTCAGGGCCACCATGTTCCAACAAGGATGAAAGGCAAAAATGGCAAGATTAGAGAACGTTGGCTGACAAAGGATATTGAAGTTTTGATCAAGAAAAAAAGGAAACATATGACAGGTTTAGGCAACTGGGATCGAGGAAATTTTTTTGAGGAATATAGAGTGTGTAGAAGAGAACTTAAGAAAGAAATTAAGAAAGCAAAAAGGGGCCATGAAATATCCTTGGCAAGTATAACTGAGAAGAATCCTGAGACATTCTATAAGTATACTAGGAGCAAGATGGTAGCCAAAGAAAGAGTTGGTTCCCTTACAGACCAGAGGTGACGCATGTGTGGAGGCAAGGATGGGGACAAGGTCCTAAAATAATACTTCTTACCTGTATTCACCAAGTAGCAGCACATTGAATACAAGGGAGTTCAAGGAGGGGTACGTGGATAATCTGGAGCAGGCCAGTATTAAGAAGGGGGTGTTAGATGTCATGGGACATACAAAGATTGATAAATCCCCACGTCCAAATGAGATCTATCTCAGGTTGCCATGGGAAACAAGGGAGGAAATAGCTGGGGCCCTGGCACTGATTTGTGCACCTTCGTTGGCCACAGGTGAGGTGTCAGAAAACTGGAGGATGGCTAACGTTGTTCCTTTATTTAAAAGGGCAGGAGGGATAAGCCAGGAAATTACAGGCCAGTGACCCCTGCATCAGCACTGGGGAAATTATTAGACAAAATCCTAAGAAACAGGATTTATGTACATTTGGAAATCCCACTCACAAATTAGTTTTGAGTTTTGTTTTGAGGATATAACTAAGATTGATGAAGGCAGGGCAGTAGATGTTGTTCATACAGACTTTAGTAAGGCATTGGACAAGGTCCCACATGGTAGGTTGCTCCAGAATGTTAAAGCACATGGAATCCAAGGCAAGTTGGCTAATTGGATCGAAAATTGGTTTGCAGCTAGCAGGCAGATGTTAGTGGTGGAAGGATGCTTTTCTGATTGGACGTTTCTGTCCAGTGGTGTACCACAGGGATTGGTGCTTGGTGCTTGTGATATATATGGATGTGAAAGTAGGAAGTGTGATTAGCACGCTTGTGGATGACATGGAAGTTGGTGGTGTCATGGATAGTGAGGAAGGTTGTCCAAGGCTACAGTCAGATACAAATTAGTTGGAAAATTGAGCGAAGAATTGTCAGACAGAATTTAATCCTTTTAAGGGCGAGGTGATGCATTTTGGGAAGTCTAATCGGGGCAGGAAATATGCAATAAATGGTAGGGCACTAGGGAATGTTGATGAAGGAGGACCTTGGCGTTCAAGTCCATAGTTCCCTTAAAGTGGCAACACAGGCGGCATATGGCATGCTTGCCGACATGGGTCACAGCAAAGAGCATAAAAGTTGGAAAGTTATATTTCAACTTTACAAAAGATTGGTTGGACTGCACCTGGTGTATTGTGTACAGTTTGGGTTGCCACAATATAGGAAGGATATAGTTGTGCTGGAGGAAGTGCAGAGGAGATTTAAGAGGATGTTGCCTCTTGACTTTAGTTATGGGGAGAGATTGAATAGGCTAGGTTTGTTTTCCCTGAGGAAAGAAGACCGAGGGATGACCTCATAGATGTATATACAATTATAAAAGGCGTAGATAGTTGGAAGATAAGAGTATCAAAAACAAGAGGGCATAAGTTTAAGATGAGAGGAAGGAGAAAAAAAACTTCTTGCCACAGGAGATGGTGCATCAGATACAATCACTATGTTTAAGAGACATTTAAACAGGCACTTAAATAAGCAAGGATTAGAAGAACATGGACCCAGTTGAGGCAAATATGATTGGTGTAGGTGGGCAAAAAGGTCAGCATGGATGTGGTGAGCCGAAGGGCCCCTTTCTCTGCTGTATGACTCTATAAAGTCATTAATCCACCAAAAACATTGTTTTGTTCTTCTGCTGTAGAAATATCTTACTTTACTGGGTTGACAAATTAAGCAGAATTGGATCAGTTCCTGAACTGAGTAATCACAGTCAAGTGATCCATTTTGCTAGTTTTGCAAATTCTAACTGAAGGAAGTGATTGGCACAAAGTTCCTCCTACAGGGGTACAAATGTTATCAAAACATTTATGAAGTGAGGCACATTTAAAATAAAGTTTGTTAACAAGAAAGTAGAGCAAGAGTAGGCTAATCAGCCTTTGAGCTTGCTCTACAATTCAATACAATCATGGCCGATCATTTATCTCAATACCATTGTGCTGCTCTCTCCCTTAAACAACTGCATTGCTTATTATGTCTGTGCATAAGAAAATGAGGCATAAAAATACTCAAATACACATAGGAAATTAATAACAGTATAGAAAACACAAATCTGCAATGCAACTGCATGCCTCTTGTATGGCAGAGAGCCAGAGAGACTTATTGGCAATATCAAAGTCATTAACAAAGAAAACACATTAGATTGTTTAGCAATCTGCTGAGACAGGACCATCTGCTGAACCTAAATGCAGTCCAACGTGCACATGTAAACCAGATTAATAAGGATATTTATCTCTCAAAATTACCAGTTCAAGGCAAGATTTGCTCAAAAATTAACCCCTTGTTGAAAAGTATTTGCTTGGTTATGTCGAGGCTGTTATTTCAACTGCCTTGCCTCTTCTTTCTGAAATGTGGTCTGTACATCCTTCCACTGCTCATTTTAACTTTTATTTATTCCCTCTTCCCAACTCTCCTCCCTGCCTCAGCATCATGGAAGATGGAACTCATGTACGGTCAAACTGCAAGAAAGCATGGTGGACTAAAGAATGAAACATAAAAAAACTTCACATTTTCATAAGCCAACTTAACAGAGACTGTAACACATAATTTTAATATCATACACAGCAGTTAGGATACTACACTTGATAACAGTTTTATTTTCCTGCCAACTACCCTCAATTGTGCAGAGGTTTAATATTTAGGCTGATAAAGCATCCTTTATAAGTACAAAGAATTCTAAGCATCCAAACTCAAGAGTGATCCACAAAAGCAATATACTGCAGATACTGGAAATCTAAAATAAATCAAAAAAAATGCTAGAAATATTCAGTACATCAGGCAGTATCTGTGGAGTAAGAAACAGTTAGCATTTCAGGTCAATTACCTTTCAACTAATCATCAACAAAAAACATTGAGCCAGGCGTGCTGGTTAATGCCAGTTGTTCCATTGGAATCTGCATCATTCACCTGTTTGTCTATGGAACTTCTGCCACATGTTGTCAAAAGCAGATTAGCTGACAGATTCAATGCAAATCTGTCAGCTCGCTGCAGTGATAGAGGCCAGTTTTGCTGAGTTTCCCCAGCATTACCATGTTGCAGGATCTGATACCCTACTGATTTTAATGCAGATTCTAGGGCTACAGATTTTTAGGTAAAGGGGAAGGCTAGAAAAAAAAAACACAAGAGACTGCAGGTGCTGGAATCTGGAGCCAAAAATAAACTGCTGGAGGAACTCAGTGGGTCTGGCAGCATCTGTGGAGATAGAGGAATAGTTGAAGTTTTGGGTCAAAACTCTGCATCAGTACTGAGAGTGTAGAGGAGATACCCCGTATAAAGAGGTGAGGGGGAGGGATGAGACAGGAGCTGGCAGGCAATAGGTGGAACCAGGTGAGAAGGAAGATAATGGGCGGAAGGAGCCAGGTAGGGGGAGGGGAGGGTGGAGGTAGAGTCAGAAGCTGGTAGGGGCTGCTGATTCTGGAATCTGATAAGTAAGGAAGGCGACAAGTGGAACTGGATAAGGGAGGATGGTGGGAAAGTAACCGGGTAACGGGGGTCTGGGGTGGTGGTTTTAGAAAGTAGGGTTGAGACAACCTGGGTGACTCAAAGAGAAAGGAGCATAAGGGGTGTGGATTACCTGAAATTGGAAAATTCAATGTTCATATCATTAAGTTGTAGACTATCCAGGCAGAATATGAGGTACTGTTCTTCTACTTTGTGTTTGGTCTCAACCTGGCAGTGGAGAAGGCAGAGGACAGAGATCAGTGCGGGAATGGGAGTCGAAATGGCACGCAACTGGGAGTTTGCTTCAATATTTTTAAAAAAAAATAATTTTAGTGGGTTTTATATGTCACAATGTCAGAGATATGAAAAAAACAAAGATTGCTTATTATTTTTACAGTCAGTAAAGCTGAACTGGGACTTGAACAATTGTCAAGTCTTTCCTGGCAGATTTGGGTAGTACCAAACTGATGCATTGCCAGAAATCCTGCCATTGTACTGGCCACATCTCTGAAGTCCTGGACGCTATCGGGCAAATGAAATTGGCATTCTACATCTGGACCAGATAAGTGCAGATCAGCAAAATCTGGTTTATTAACTTGCTTCTCTCTTCACAAATGCTGCCTGAGTATTTCTAGCATTTTCTATTTTTAATATTGAAGAATAATCACTTACCTCAGGTCCAATAATAACCAAATAAACACATGGTTCCACTTTATGCCAAGCTAGAAAGCAAGATAAAGATTTTTTAAAATGACCTGAAATGCAACAAAGAACATTTAAATCTATAATGTAATATTTTACAAACTCACAGAAGGAATATTTACTATGGATTCCCTCATATTTCAGGAAATATTTCATATTTCCTTATATTTCATAATGATGGAAAACAACCTCATTCAATATTGGAATTAAACCACAAAAGTAACTCCAAAACTGCCATTAACTGTGGAATCGGGGGTCACAAGTACAATCTCAAGTGGTTAAGTACAGGCAACTTAAACTGTAATTGTGCTACACAGAGTACAGTGAATGAGTGGATTGAAATAATGGAGGCAGGTAGTTTGGAAAAATTGAGAAGGAATTAGATAGATACTTGAATGATTTGAAAGGTATTAATTCTTGAGGTAGACCTGACAGATTGTCAAGTTTTTTTTGAAGTTGCACTGCTTTTACACCTAATGTTTTCTATACTACTGATGCTCAATTAACTATAACACAAACTTAAAGGCTGGACTGACAAGCCTTTGTTACTTGAATTATCCAAGTTATTTTCCATTCATTTGATCAAAAACCTGCTAGCAGTGAATTAAACAGAGATCCACATAAATTTATCAGAAACCCTCCCATATTTAAAATTAGAAAAATAGAAGACAGTCACCATTAAATGCAATAAGGAATTCAGGCAAACTTCTTTATCCAGAGAGAAAGATTAAGATGTGGAACTCATTACTAGAAAGAGTGCAAGTGGCACAGATGCAAAATGGGAAGCTAGATAGACAAATAAAGGAGGAAGGTAAATCAATAGGATTAGACAAATTAGGGTAGCAGAAGTCTTCTATGAAGCACAAACACCAGGGAGAGACCTATTGGGTCAAATAGCCTATTAGGCATTGTACAGTCTGTGTTCTATCAAGTGCTATAGCATCTGCTACCTTGTTGTATAAGGGTAAACTATTGGTAAATAGAATGCTTCCAAGCCTTTCATTGCATACCTTATATTTTCCTTCACAGAAGGAATGTCTCATTGGAAAATACAATTAGAAAATAGTTAGTGTTTTGGCAGAAAAGTCTATTATTCCAGTATTTATTTATTTTTAAAAAATCTTGCCCTGCAGCATATAAAAAGCTTAAGAAGCTGCAAGAGAGATCAATAAGTTGCAAGAATGAAGTGCATCATTCTGAGTCATCAACCTTTGCTTGTATTAAACTGTTTGTATGCAAGGATGTACAATCTCTCTTTTTTTAAGACTTCAATTACACTTTCACAAAGTAATAGTTCCAATCAACAAAAATCATTAATAAAAAGATCAACAATTCAGGGCAGAATACTTATATCTGGAAGGTAAATTGAGAGTTGAATTAAAATTACACCTACGGTAAGGTCCAGAGAATCTTTAATATATTAGATTAATAAAATCTGAATTGATTACCCGAGAAAGCGTCCACCAAATAGAGCGGATCTTTGACTTGCCGAAGTCCGCACACCAAAAGGAAGATGTATGGGTCAATACTCTTGAATTGAATCCCTGTAATCATTATACAGAAAATGGTACATTTTCTTTATTTATAAAGTAGAAAAATGATACTAAGCAACCCTTTCATTTTGAAATACTGTACATCTAACTTCCTTTTCTTCATATTTTAATTTTCACCTTTTGTTGGTTAGTAAGTTTCAAGATGAAAGAAATATGATGTCAGTCTGTAAATAATCTTCCATATATAGAGTGCAACAAAACTATATAGATGGACTTGAGAAACATAATTGGAGGTTTTATTTGAATAAGAAAACAACTTTACAAGCTACCAACAGTATAAGTAAATAGAGATCACAACTTGAAATAAATTAGATCAGATGAAGCACTTAGTCTAGTCTCACTTTTCTATTTTCGTTGAACAGAAAAGCAGCATTGAAAAGCATTCGGTATTTTGATTAACGATGCTGGTTCAGTTATTGAAACCCGTTGCACCAAATATGCCACATTGCTTTCTGAATCAAAATAAAAGATACTGGAAAAAATTTCAGTATTTTAGCGGGGTCATTTAAAAAAAACTAGCAAAGTAGTTTTAAAACCAGCATGTATTTTAGCCTTGTCCTGAGGTTGTTTCCTCTTAATTGGAGATACTTCATGCACACTTTGCTTCTTTTTGTTTCCTAAAGACTGGGATGGAAACACATCAGACCACCAGTGGGAAATTGAAATTGTGCAACCTATTTTTAGGGCTTAGGAGGGTATGAGGGGGTTGGTGGAAAAAGATTAAATTTGGTGCAGTAAAACAGAATAATCAGGCACACATGGAAGATTGGTACATCCGTACTCACCAACTATGATAACAAGATAGTCCAATAACTTCTACCATCCAGTTATCTCCAGACCCTGTATCATTTTTACCCTACAGAAAGCAAGTTTTAAAAAAATCCAAATGCAAAGTAATTTTTTTTCCTACGCATAACAAATGATTTTCTTCAATAACTCAATCCTGTGTTGAAAATAAACAGCAAACTATTTGATATTTGCTCTCAGTTTGAGATGACATTTGAATATCAACTAAATGAATGCTTTATAATCCACTGCCATTGATCCCATATTTGATTGATTTATGAATTTATTTTGGAAAAATGGGTAAATGTTTGAATGAGTTTACAATCAAAATATTAACCTATGCTTCCTTCATACAAACAGCAATGAACTGGTCTGCATTTTTACACTTACTGGTTCTATGCAACTCAATAATCTGGAAAATTAATAAGTCAGGGGGCATGTTACAAATTTTGACATTTAGTTCATTACTTCATGCAAAAATACAAACAGAACCATTGATCTAATTCAGCCAAATTATCCTGATGTTGAAGTGTGCGACTTCCTTAAATGCACCAACTTCTAACCACATAATGAATTTGATTACGAGTACTCTACAAAAAAAAACTTTGCTTCAAATAGCATGGAAACATTTGTTTGAATAAAACCAAAAATTTCACAAGCTACTGATAGTAAAACAAACACTTGATCAGAATTTAAAATAAATTTAATTGAATAAAATCACATATAACATCTCTGAAACTGACACTAGCCACCTCTGAGGTCCTACACCAAGCTATTCGAAATTCCAATCACTTTAATGGAAGTTCTCTTCCAGGAGAATGAGGAAGCAGTGTTTTTTTAAAAAATCATTTTACTTTAGTTAATATTATTTTTCATTTATAAATGTTTTAATGTATTTTAATTAATTTTAAAACTTTTATATTTACAGCAATGTTTTTAAAATGTTTCCAATATTCTGAGGCATTTAAAAACTGGAAAAAAATCATGCAAGTCAAAAGCTCCACCCTCATCTTTGCTTTCTGTCAAAGCTCATCAAGGCAGCTCATTGGAAAGTCCTGGCAGCATCCCATCTGAAGCCTTGTCACTGCTGAGGTCTGGCTATGCCATGCATATCGCCACATGGTGCAGAGGGTCAGCTGAGACGGTTCTCCTCATTTACCCAGTTAAGTGTAGGGACTGCAAGCAGACAGTCTAGGCTGGATCAAGTATGACTGAGCCCACTGAGTTCTAATAACAAGAGGCTTTTGAAACCATAAATATAATTTTGCACAGTAATTTGTTATTAACTGTCGATTTTAAAATTCAGAGGCTTATTAATTTAACCATAAGCAGCAGCAATATAGTTTTACCTTTAATTAGACACAAATAGAGAACAACTGATTTTTTGATGTTATATTACATAATTCCAATCAAAAGATAAATGATAAATTATGTTCTTTATACAAATCCCACCTCAGGTAGATTTTTTCTGTTAATAAAAGGTTTTACTAAGAAGGTACTCCTACAATGCACATTTGTTAGCTGCAGGATTTAATATCAAATGCAGTGTGTACAGTCTGAGGTTACATTATATTATTTATTCTAGTAAGAATAACGTTACTACATGTTGTGTTACTTCATTTTTTGAATCCTCCCAATTGGTGAAAACATACAACCAGGTCCATGCAATGTTAAAATTGTACAATATTTGTCATACAAATAATACTCTTTGGATAATATTAGGCAAAATCATACACTACATCCATCTCAAATAAAATGCCAGATGTTCTCATTAAAATGCCTTCACAAAACCATACCTGAATTTTGAAGGAATTCTCCCCAGTTAAATTTTGCACAAGGCTTAGTCACCACACCTAAATTCCATTGGAAGACACATAATAAAGAGCAAAAGATAGGTAAACAGTTTTTCTAAAATATTGCAATTCCAATGCTTTGAACATATAAAGAAATATTATCAATGCATAAATGCCTTTAAAATGAATAGTACAGCACAAATATTTAGTAAATATTTTTGCTCCCCATTAAAAGTTTTCCACTATAAGAAACACTTAGCATCCTTGTTAAAATGAAAAAATATCGGTTGAATGTCACTAACATGATGAACTCAATCCAATCAGCAAATGCTTCCCTACTGGATGCCTTGTATTTCAATGTCTGACTAATTTGGACTGTTCAACTGGCCTCAGACTGAAACAATAACAACTTGCTGTTGGGTAACACTGGGATGACTAAAGTCGTAACTTTTTTTTTGCTCTTCATGAACTCTATTCTTTGATACTGGTTTCACCATCCTTCCAGGATACTTTCTCAGAAGGAGCTATACCATTCACAACCTTGATATCTCGTTTATCCTGTGCAGACTTGCAGACTGCATTTACTTTTTGTCACAAGTCACAAGTCACAAGTTCATCCTCTGCCAATGCTCTTTCAACTCCTTCACAACAGAATTTTATTCTTACAAGTTTTTGTCACCTCACAACTTGACCACTCAAACACTCTTATTGACCTTCACCCTCGATAAACTTCAACTTGTCAAAAACCACGTCACACAAATCCTATCTTTCATCGTGCTATGTTAAAAATTGTGTTTTATTCTGGCAATTTTAATGCTTCAAAAATCTAAGAGAAATTTTACTAATGCAAAAATGCTTTGAAAATGTATTTTATGGTGCAATCTCCTAGAATATCTTTTTGTCCCTCGAAAGAGCTAAACACTAAAATAAACAGACAGCACCTTTGTTCAAATAATGAGTCGGTTAATTTCAGGTGAGTGCTGCTAAAATATCTGAATTCAATCCAATTAACAACAATTGAGCAGTTTACTCCTCTATTGAAAATACTTGTACCTCACTACAAACTGCTTTTATCCATGCATTCTTCACCAATGCCACATTCATAGTTCATTAAGCATCCCATTCCCTTAATTCTACTTTTATGTACAATTGTGCTTTGTTCTACAAAGCTCTTGAGGCCTCACCTCCTAAGTGTTTATACAGAGGAGTGGTGGGTGCCTGGAACAGGATGGCTGGGGTAGTGGTGGAAGCAGATACAATAGCAGCATTTAAGAGGCTTTTAGATAGTCACATGGATATGCAGGGAATCGAGGGATCTACATCATGTGAAGGCAGAAAGGATTTAATTTAATTTGGCATTGTGTTCAGTGCAGACATTGTGGGCTGTACTGATCTTTGTTCTAAACTTTCAGTCACTCTGTTCTCCAAAGTCTTTTCAAAACCTTCTCTTCAACCAAGCTCTGATTTCCCCGACCCCACTCCCCTGACCTCTTCCTCTCTTACAACTGTGAGGCACCTGAGTTTTTATTCCCATTATAAGAAGATAACAGCACACAATCTCCACTTGGGTACTTTCCAAAATTAGTGATTTAAATGTGGAAGTCATCAATTAATCACAGTAACAAGATCTACATGAGCTTAATTTCTCGTCTATCCTTTTTCAGATATATTTGGTGTGGGAGTGGAGCAAGCTTGCTATCCCACATCTCATAACCTAACTTAAAATGTAGAGAAATCAATGAATACACAAAAAAAATCAAAAGGCTCCTCTGAAAGTTTTTAAATTATGCCACAAAAAGAAAATTTATCTGAGCAAAACATAACCAAGTTGAAATCTATTAGAAAATTTAAACTGCTGCACATTGCAACTAAAATGATATTTTCTAATTAAGTATTCAATAGCACCTTTGAATTGAGCCTGCTAAACAACTTCAATTGTTATAAAACACTCATTAAAATCATTACAATCATCACAATACTGTAGGCTACGACTCCAGAAAACTTTAAAATATTGCACTTTGCAACATCTTGGGACTGACTGCAGGCACAATGGCGTGGGAGATGGTGTGGGAATGTAACATTCAAGTTGTCTTCACCTGCATTCTGCAAAATCCTTTAAGTGCTTTGCATTTTAACAGAATTTAGAAGTTAATAATTATACTAATTGGGTTCCCAATTGTTATGAAACAGATTTGAGGTCTCGAAGGACAAGGACTCCAAACACAGTCTTAGAGATAAATCATTAATTTACAAAGACAAACACGGGGAAAAGGTAATGGGGACAACACACACACACGCGCACCGGTGACAGTGAGCGTGGGAAAATCGTAACAAGGGTAAAATACACACACGCACACACAACGAACTAGGTACGGACAATCAAGGAAAAGCAATACAATACCTGCCACCCCTTGAATCAGTGCAGGCACGGCTCTACACCACCAGGAATATCAACTAGAACACTCCTAACCCTATTGCAGTGCACACCTTACCAACGATCTCTCCAGCACCGTTTCCACGGTTCCTTGGCCTGGCATGAAGCAGGATGAATCCCTCAGAGCAATCAAAGAGAGCAAACCAGGCACATGTGGCAATCTTTATAGTGCTGGAGGGCTGGTGGGGGGGGTTCCAGCCCAGGTAGTTCAAAAAGGCCAATGGCCCAAGGCCAAGTACAAAGGTGCTTAAAGGGACCAATGGTCAGGTGTGCACTGATGGGTGGGGTGGAGCCAAACCTTGATTGACAGTGGTGTGTCTTTCGACCAGGTAGTGGGCAGTGCTGTCACGCGACAGCCACGGCCCTCCACAATATACCAATGGAAATCCCATTTTCCAGGATACCCACTAAATGAAGAGGAGCAAACCAGCAAGAGGCTGGAAGGGGAAGTAAGGTTAGGCAACTAGAGGAAAGCCAGATGATTCTTCCAGAGCTGATCTTTCACAAGAACTTTACCTCAAGAGATTGTGTTTCATTCATGAAGCTTCTTAGAAATTCTACTCAGTTCTGCAGCCAGTAAGTTATATGGCACAGAAAGGTACCCTTTGGCCCAATTCATCCATGCCATCTTTGACCAAAGTTTACAGTGCAGCAGCAGACTTCTTTAACTATAACATACGAAGAGGCGGCATTCTGAAACTTCATGCTGCAGTTTCATTGATAACCGCATTAATGGAGGTGGTTTAGGTCCTTACAGAAAAGAAAGTAGCTGCTATGGTTGATGCTGCAAAGTTACTGAGATCCATGTGAGATGTGCTTAAAGAATAAAAGAACAGTATTTTTCTTTCTTTGGGCACTTCATCTAAAATTTACGTCCTCTCCAACCTCTATGGTTCAAGTAAAAAAATCCTTGCACCTGAATATTGAACTTCAGTGGCACATCAATTTTCTACTGGCCTACAACAAAATCAAACACTAGGCAGTATCTTTCAACTATTTCCAGAAGTATTACCTGTTTTTCTCCTCCTACCCACCCAAGTGTAGCCATAATTTTTTGCCTATCTTAACACTTCTACATATCACTGATGGCCTGTCATCAGATGTTGATGCTATTATAAGATATTATGTGCCACTTTGAAAGAAGAATCATTTGGATGAACAACTATCTAACAATACCCTTGGCAACATTATCATAAAGGGAGTATACAGGCCATCCCCAGGTAACAGACACATTCTGTTCTTATGTTCATAAATCAATTTTTTCCATTAAGTTGGAAAATACACAAAAGTATCTCGCTATGGTAACCATACCTCCACAGTATTGTAAGGAATGGCATCAATAGCACATTAGACTGATTTGAAAGAACGATTACTTAAAATGGTGAAAGAGGGAGGAAACTAGTTTTGCCATTTGTAGGATTAACTGCATATACATGTCAGACTTTTGAATTGAATAATATAATGGGAGCTTGCTCATATATATGGCTGTCCATAAATCAGGCATTTATAACCTGGGGCAGCCTGTATTTTTGTGTGGGATATGAAAGAAACATTGATCTTACAGTCAAAAAATATACCTTAATCAAACAGCAGGGTAATGCGATAGTAAATCACAAATATGCATACATAGAATATGTAATGAACTGATTCCAACAGTGAACCAGAACTACTTACCTGTAGCATTTGAGCCTGAGGCCTGAGGATGAGATAGACTTCCAATTAAAATGGAAGTGCTGCATAAATCCGAAGAGGCAGTATAACATCTTGTTTCTTTGCTGACTAAAGATATGGCCAAATAATACAGTAAAAATATGATTCCTTTTTATTTCAGATATCAACTTCTTCATTAAAATTCCACTGAAAAATGGCATTTAGCACTATTGTCACTCTGATTGTTGTTCCAAAGAGAATGCCATGTTTAACTGCGTCACTGTGATTGCATTAGTGAAGTGCAAAACAACTCTTGTCACAATGGCTTATTTAAGTGGTGAATTTAACACATAATGTACAAAAATATAAAAACCAGCTGGTTTTGTAGGTAACCAAATAAAATTTAATTTCATATTTGGCAAGACAAAGCATATAATTCTGAAAAATAAGTTAACAAGTGGGATACTGCCTCTTGCCTTCTGTGACATGCTTCATATATACTTGGTCCAGAAAGGTTTGTAATACACAACATTAATCATGCAAAAACTCTACGTATTGTAACTCAAACTGTAGATAAAAACAGCTAATTAAAAAAATTTCAACACTACTGTACATTCATGCAGAAAGAAACAATGGAATAAAGTTCACAGCACCATGCTGAAAAAGGCACCAATACTACAAATGAAGCAGTTTTCAAAACTTACCTTGAGATTGCACATGAATCTTACTGCCAGCGAATGGCTTAAAAATAGGAAACAAAATACAAAATGAATAATACTTCCAAAACTATATTTGTAATAATTTGCAAAAACACAAGCAATACATAGAGCTGATAGAAATAATATTTATAGCTGCATAAGCACAGAAAACAACGAACAATAATTTTTAAGTAGAGTTCAATAGGTAGAAGGAATAAAATACATTTGTTTTATTTGAAGCATCATCTTATCACAAGTCAGCTTCTGATCTTGCAATTCATCTCGATAGTTCACAGTGGAATACAATTATTTGAACTTAGTTTGGCTGAACAAATTAGTCTCAACTTCAAAATTTGTCAGATATACTGCACAATATTTCATTAATTACGTTCCAGTAAAACCAATTGTTTATTAATTATTTAGCACTTAGCAAGTGGTAAATCCTACATTAATCACTTACATTAGATTCTCATGTCTGCAAAGGCTTTTTTGTTTCTAATTTTCCATACTTGCCCCATCATTCCTGGTATGACTCAGTTAAAGAGGCACTGGCCATTCTTCGATTCCTCGCCAAAATAGGCATTTCTCTAATCAAGGAACTGAGACTTCAAGCTATATGGTTATTTTATCATGGAACTTATTATAGCTAAACTTGAATTTCCCCTCAGCCTGCATCCCAGCACTCTTTAAACAGGATAACTGGATAACACATAGTTTTCCTACTCTTAGCTTAAAGGAATTTAGGCCAATTGTGACTCCAAACCGTGAACAACAGACAGAAGAAACTCGGGATCACAACTGCATAGTTAAGTATGATAGAACACCTTGGTTTAACTAAATTAACAGCGAATTCCAGAGCTAGAAGATTTTCAGTGGTTATGTTTTAAAACTGATATATTGATTCTCTTTATTTGATCTGAAATAACTACATATGGAAAACAGAGACTCTGACTTTTAAAGAAGATTGGGAGGAAAATATTAAAGTGAAAATATGACATTTAACTAACTGGAAATGAAATATGTTGCTTTACGGTCCTCCGTTCAGGCAAGTGTTATAGCAATTTAATGCTTACTTGAATATCCTGTTTCTAAAATCTTTAACCATTTTTCATAATAATTAATTTAACCTAAAATCATGGAAACCATATTGCTCTCAAAATGTTGACTTCCTGTATGAAACATGAGCAGCTCATTTTTGCAGTTTAACATTATACAATACACAGCACCATAGTATAAAAATGCTTCTAAGGAGTCCCACTGGATGTTTGTTAGATTATGATTAGCTAATGGTCCATTCACACTGAAATGCGGACCATATTAAGGTGACAAAAGACCTTTCTATATAAAAAGAAAACCAGTGGCAAGGTCTAAATACTAATTAATCTTACTTTTCTGTGGCATGGAATCTCATAGCATCTGCCATTAGTGAGAAATGCCTTTGCGAATTTACATTTTTAATTTTGTGTTACAGAATGCTGAATGTGTGAAATGATAAGATTGCAGTGAGATAATTTCAAACTAGTTGGCAGCCCATGTGTTAGTTGTTTCTAAACTCTAAACAGATGGGATCCTGTCCTCAATTGTTCCAGGATATCCTCACTGTCTGGCACTACAGTATCCTTCCTTTCTCACTTCTGCTGCCTTGACATGCTACAAGAGGGAAAAGCAAAAATGAACATAAGATTTAAGTGACCTAAGCAATGGTTAATAAAGGTTTACCATTGCCCCTTCACTATTGTACTCTATACATAATAAAATTGGGGTCCACAAAGACAGTCTTATTGAATTGGTTGAATACTTTAGAAATTCCCTACTCCCCCTTTTCCATTTGTTATTGCTATCCTGATTTCCATTTGGATAGTTGAAAGTCTTCCTTTATCACTACTCTATGGCTTTGCACATCTGTAACTTTGCTGCAAATTTTCTTCACAATATCCTTCAGACTAGTTGGCAGCCTCTGTGTTAGTTGTTTCTTAACTCTAAACGTAGAGATTCTATCCTTGATTGTTCCAGGATATCCTCACTGGTCAGCAGTACACTATTCTATCCTTGATCGATACTGCTGTTTCCATTCCTTTCTTCCAACCACTATCTTTCTGAATACCTTGCATCTACAAATCTTGAGAACATAATTTCTGCCCATCTTTTAGACAGGTTTCTGTCATTGCCATCATATTTACCACATTGTCATTCCACTTGCAGCTTGTATAATATGGTTCTTGTGTTTAGGTACTTGTCCTGTAAACCTATTTTAAATCTCCTTGTACTCTCTTTTAGTCTGGTCCTTCCTAAAACCAGTTATTATTTCACTTATCCTTTGATCTAGTTCAAATGGTGTGTACTGATGTGCTTAGTCAATTACACTATCACTGCCCGGTCGTTTTAATCACAGGTTCTGGTGTTGCATTCAAGAACTTATTCATTCTTCTTGAGAGCAAAGGCTAATGAAGACTATTAAGAAAAATAAAATTACAAATATTTACACACAAGAATCTGAACCAAGTTAGCTTTAGCCACATCATGTCAGAAAACAACTGAACATCGAGTTACTTGAAGCTTGAGGAGAATTCTTGCTGAGATGGTACACAGCTTTATCAAGACCTCATTTGGAGCATTGTGTGCTGGTTTGCTCTCCATACTTAAGGCAGGATTTACCTGCCATGGAGACAGTAATAGCACAGATTAACTCGATTGAGTCCAAAGATGACGGAGTTGATGTATATCGAGAGATATTCTTCTAAACTGCTGAGACTAAGTAGTAATCTCATTGACATACACACAAGCTTCTGAGGGGGAGTTAAAAGGGTAGAAATCAAGATGCTGTTTCCTTTAGCTTTTATAACCAGGAGTATTGCCTCAGGATAAGGAGTCAGCCATTTAGAACCGCAATGAAAAGTTTCTTTTAATGCACAAGTTTATACATCTTTGGCATTCTCTACTTCAGATGGCTCTGAATGCTCAGTCATTGAGTGCTCCAGACATTCAAGACTAAGGAAAGTCGCAGGCTATTGATACCAGATCGCAAAGTGGATTAGACACAGAATCTGTCATGATTTATTAGGCCTACTCCTGCCTCCATTCTTTATGGACCTGGCAGTAAAACAACATTCAAAGAATTTGATAAATTCTACCATTGTTAGTTATTCTACCTCTTGTTTCATCGTTCATTGTCATGTATAATCAGATTTAAAATCACTTAGACTTGCATATAGTGCCTTCACCTTCCCATCAGTACATCCCAAAGCATTTCTTAGTTATTAAGCCAAAAATTACATCAAAGTGACAATGGAACTTGATACTCAAATTTAACTTGGTTACATTGTTCCTTCTCCTGTTATCATATCAAGATAATAGTTTACCCATGGAATACAAATAGCTTTGGGAAACTAACTTCATGATGGTTCATGATGCAGGCATAACAAGGTTAGCATGGGATCCAAATTCCTCTGGTAGTTTTTAACCTGTCATACATGGGAGGGCATGATCACATACTGAACAAATTTCTTTCAGTTAATAATTATTGCTTGCTATATTTATCCCAAATTGGAACCTATAGAAAATAATTACTTGGATGAGCAAACATGCCAACTTTTACCTCTGAATAAATATTAACATTTCTGTTATGAATGAATTACTGATTCTTAATAGCAACAGTAAATGAAGACGATGGATAAAATTTCAAAAGTGATTCCTTCTTGGAAAAGCTTTTCTTTTGGGAAAAACAATGGTTATAAAATGACCAGAGTACAGTATACAGTTACTCTACAAGACATCTATTACCAAGGATAAAGACTAATAACAAGTGGCAAATTAATAAAAGAATAAAGAGATCATTAGTTCAAGAGTTCTAACTTCATTTTGTTTATAAAGTGTTTGAAATCCATTCATGAATACCTCAGTATGTTCCTCAGCCTATAATGACAGGTTTTTGTAGACCTACAAATGCAAGTACAATCACAGTCCTCAACTTTGAAACATTTGTTGCTTGAGCAGGAAGTCCGTTCTTTTAAAAAAAATTCTCAGGAGGCAATGGTGACAGAGCTACATTTATTCCATATCCTCAGTTACTTTGAGGGAATATGACATCAGCCTTTTCCTTGAACCAATGCAGTCCTGTAGTGATGGTGTTAAGTCCTATATTAGAGCAATATTGGAAAAATTACTATTTAATGTCTTTGCCCATTAAGGTGAGAAGGTTAGGCAATACCAGGAAGCTTGTTTAACTCAGCAGAGGCTTTTGATTAGGGCCTAAGGTCAGTTACAAATCCAGAGTTCAAGAAGGGCCTGGTTTTATTTGAGCACGTGCATTGGAGAAGATCTGTCACCTCGAGGAACTTTTCAAAGATACAGAGCTGGAGCACAAATTTATAGTTCATATTTTTCTCAATACAATATTTCATGGTAGTCTCTCATTCCTATTACTTTGTGCAGATGCACAGATGTTCTCCTGTTATCTCTATCCCAGCCTTGGGCCCGTTTATTCCCAGAGTGAATCAATTTTCCAATCTGGCCCCCCATTTCCCTCATCTCCTCTCTGTATAGCAATGAATAGTCTATAATTGCTATTTGTTCAGTCATCACTCTAAGTGCTACCATTTGGACAAGTATCCATTATACAGTTCTTATGCTAAATTCTGATATAAATGCTGTAAATACTCACTACTTCACTTTCAAGAGTTTGACTTTATGGGCGAGTTTGTGGTCTGCTATACCACAGATAGGCTTCACTATATATTAAATGATCCAGGCTCCAAAAATCTGATTGACATTCAATACAATATCCACCGTTTAGATGTTGTGACTAATTTTAGCTCTTTGTTTGAGAAGACAGAGCTAAAGTGGTACAAACCTTTCAGTGCAGGCAACAGTCAGGCTGTCATGGGCTAAATATGACTTCTACTGAAGTTTAAATAGTTGTTTGTTCTGAAAGGTTACTATGGAGTGCATCTTTCCATTTCAGCCCCAATGACTCATGATGAGTAATCTGTTACGTGTCATTACTGAAAGTTGCAGTTAAATCTTCTACCTTGATAAGATCTTAATCAGATATAGTTCGGATACAATCGATTAAATTAAAAGGTGAGAATCAGTTATTCCCTTGGTTTAGAAACTTCAAATTTGACCACTGTGGGATTATCGGTCCAAACTGTTGACACTTTCTTGAAATAAAATACTGGGTGGTAAGAAGCTTGGTATACTAGAATCCACAACCATTTTGAGTACAGACTCCACTGTGAGGAAATGCTCATCAAGGAAAAAAGGGAACTGGAGCCACTTTTGACATAGTTATCAGGGCTAGAATTTTGTCATGGGAAATTTGTAACCTCAAAATTGGTCAGGGGAGATGAGGTCATGGGAAACAACACACACAGAAAAGAGAGAGAGAGTGAGAAGTATAAGTATTTCCCTTTCTTTAAAAATGAAACAAATGCTAAAAAAGAAGTCTTCAAGGTCACCAATTTCATTTGTGTTCATCCAGAAGTTCATTCTTTTCCTTCACAAGTTATTCTGGTACATAATGTTGTACATTTAGGTTTGTTGCCTTACTGGAGCACCAATTTTTATTGTAAACATTTTGGTCATGAGAGAATAAGAACATAATACAAGGACATAAGAAATAGGAACAGAAGTATGCCTTACAGCCCTTTGACTCTGCTCTCCCATTCAAAAGATTATGGCTGATCTTCAACCTCAGTGCTACTTTTCAGCAACGATTCCTGTATCACTTGCTTCCCTTAACAACCAGGAATCTATTGATCTCGGTTTTGAATGAATACAAATGGCTTAGCTTTCATAGCCATCTTAGGTAGATAATTCCAAAAGTTTACCACCCTCTCCGTGAATAAATTTCTCATTAGTCCTAAACCATCTCCCCCTTATTGTTCAAATTTCGATGAGATCTCCTCTCCTCCTCTCACTCTTCTAAACTCCAGACAATACAGTCTCATTCTACTCAACTGCTCACCACCACCTGTGGAACCAGAGTGGTAAACGTTTGTACACTCTGCTGAGTACATCTTTGTGTTATTACTGGACTAGGCGGAACGCAAGTGGCCCTCTTCATCCTGCAGCTGCATTCAAAATCAAGCTTTGTGAATATATATGCAATACTTGTTTCACAGTTACATCCAAGTCATTCACCTTCTGGAATTGTTTCTTAAATCACACTTCAATCAGGTTTAACAGATGAGCTAAAGACATAACATGCATTCAGAAACAACAGATTCATACCCTTCCCCATGTATGATATACAGTTGGATGAAACATCAAAGATTTGGTCAAAGGGGACTTTGTCTGAGTTTCCCTTATATGATCTGGCTCACAGCTTCCTGAAGAAGAGTGCAGCAGCAGCACATTCCATTTAAGTTCATTCTTACACTCTGATTCTCAGCTTGTTGAGAATATACCCAACTTCTCCATCTAGTGTCTTGTCAGCACTAATAGTGATTCTATCACAAACTTCTTTATTTCCCAGGCAATTATAATCAGCAATACAATTTTCACAGTTGAGAGTCAGTTAGTACAATGTTGATGCTTTTCAGGTTACTTTTCAAATATTCCTTAACAGTCAAATTTTCAGGAGTGTACAGGGAGTGATTGCTGCACAGAAAGTTTCTGCAAACTAAAAACTCTGTTCACCTCTGAAGTTGTTCATTTGGTTTGGTTTGAAACATCAGTGATGGAGTTTTCTGCAGTTTTCCTTCTTTTCTGCTTCTCAATTTAAGTCCATCTGCACTATATTGAGGGGGTACTGTCTAAACTGTTATCACACTTACAGAATTCACAAATCAACAATTTGACATATGGAATAAAATTCACTATCAGGAGTTTGTGTGGAAAATAAGTAAATAAACAAATTGTTTGTTTCAACTTGATGTTATGGAAAATCGCGATACGAATTGTTTGAGGAAAACACCCTGTAATTAGGGGGAGGGTCGCCTGTATTAATATCAAGGGCTACCATGGCTCTCAAAGTTCAAATTTGTAAATACTGAACTTAAAAATGCACTTCTCTTTAAAGACATTGAGGTCACTAAAAATGATGGACCTTTGCAAGAATTCAGTATCTGTGCCAAAGTTTCACCCGTGTCTGGCCTTCACTATGATTGAAGGGCTTTGTCATTGGACTTGACATTCTGGGGACAATTTTGCAAAGTATTTTAGTTTCAATGGTCTTCCAAGCAATCCAGAAATAGGCATTACTAATATGGCTTGCTGTGATCAACCCTAGGATAGGTGTCTTGTATAAAATATTAACCTTAATTTGGCAGGAAGCTGAAGCAGTCAAAGTGTAAAACAGGTAACAATTTTAGTAGTGAAGATACTGGAGTCATTTAAATTAGCTGCCTGGGTTATAAAATGACTTTGCATATCGGTCACTCACTAAAGAAGCATGAACAATCTTCATTTGATTAAAAGTTGGTCTGTTTCTATTGTGGGCAGATAATCCATAAAGGCAATTTAGGACTGTAAGATGCAAATTTATCTCAATGTCCAAAACTCTTTGAAATTGAGCATTTATGAAGACAAGTGTTGTAGCAATTATTGATAAGATTTCCTCATTATCAAGTACTGTACTATCACTCTTTAAACTTAATAGCTGTTCGAAGACTATACAAGCCATCTTGGGTTTGATTTTGGGTGGGTTCAGAAAATGATAGTGATCGTAGGGGAGCTCAATTCTGCTAGTTAGGGTAGATGCTAAATGCAACTGCTTCAGCAGACAAAATACTGCTGTGCAAAGGCTCTTCTGTGTATTCCATGCTGCTTATTTGGCAGAACTCCCTCTGTAGCAGGTTGAGTTATTTCACATTTAGTTCTTTACTTTCAATGCAAAACTATATAGTTCTTGATCGATGGCCATATTCCATTCCAAATTATTTGTGAATACTATGAACATCCCAAGACTTTTCATCCTTTATGCCCCTGTGTTAAGGTCTAAAGGATTCTCACCATGATGACTAGAAAAGCAGGCACTTCTACACCTCCGAGTGAATTGTGTTTAGTGCTCTAATCAAAGAAAGTCACTCTTCAAATTTGTGAAATGCCTTGCAAATAAAAATAAATTTTCCTCTTCTTTCTCCTAGTTCTACATAAAATAACTGAATCTAACTATTCAGTAACTTTGTCTGGTTCCTAATGTCTCTGTGACATTTAAACCCAGATCTAAAACATTACATCTTTCTGATAACGCCATTTGAAATGACTAAGCAGTGTTGCCTGTGTCAAATGAGTTCTGTCTAAAGCACCAGGTCTGGTAACAACTTAACAGTGATCAAAAATCACATGTAATATTTGGTTTTATTATTACATTGTTTTGTTTCAAGAGCCCCATGGTATCAATTTCTGAGATATTAACTATGAAATAATCTTCTCCCCTTCAGACTTTAGTACTTCCTGAACTCAAATCTTCCACCAATAGATCAATGCCACATAACAAAAATTTGAAATATACCCTTGACATGTAATTTATAACTATTCACTGCTTTGGAATTTAAGTAAATTGGGGAGGGTTTATTACAATGAAAAGCACGTCAGCAGAAGAGACAAACAGTGTTAATAGTTTCTCATTCACTATTAATCTATTTATGAGGAATGCATATTTTCTCATACCTGCCAAGGAACAACTATATTTGAAGACAAATTTCTCAAGACTATAAGGTTTTAATCCTGGAATACACTTAACAAATCAACTTTGCAAAGGTGTTGTAATGCATATGCTGCTGATAGAGTCAAATGACACATGAAGCCTGCACAATATAAGACATACCCAATGCTGCTCTGCTGTTTTCTTCAACTGGTCTGTGAAAGCCACCAGGAACCTGGCAGTTAAAAAGTTTTCAGGAAAAGAATATTAAAATGGCTCACAATGACAGCTTTTGGTACATTAGAGACAAATGTCAATATCTTTGGTTAAAAAGCAGTTCGAAATTATAAAAACCAGTGCTTTAAAAGTGGGAAATTGAAGACAAATTTTAATTAACAAAATTGCAGTGGTACTGACAGCTCGAGGATTTATCTTTAATAACATTCAGGCTATCTGCATCTCCTTGGGCAGTTACTCCAGACAGTAATTGAAGAAATTTAAACTGCAAAGGTATAATCCTACTGAGAATAATGCTGTTTAATCAAAGTATACGCTGAGCACAGAACTCTACCAATAAGCATCCAGTCATTACATCAATGACTTCTCATAGAATTTCACAAAAATGTCCATCATCTAACTAGAAACCGCCAATAGTAAGACACAAAGACAGATAATACCCATGCTGTTCTCAGACTTTGATAGGTTTTGTTAGACCTGGCTAATTAGAATCAGCCAGATCATGATTTCTTTTTTTAAATAATTACTACCATCAACACTATTGATCAAGATAACTCTGAGGAGACTCCAAATCCAATACAGATTTATAGCAAAGGTACAGAATTGCTATTGTAAAATCTGTACCACAGAAATAAGGAAAATAAAAATCAAGCAAATTTCCATTAAAAAAAACATTTCTCTAAACTAAAATTTGCGATAAAGTCAACATATATGGAGACTGAATCAGAAACTTCATCTTGTTACTTTTATATGTGAATTCTCATTATTTTGCACATATGATACTTTGTCTATTTTTTGTTGCACTTATCAAGCCACATATTAATCATGTGCAGCATGGCACATTAATGTGAATCGGCAAAGCCAGTTAAAGATTATTACAAATCTGTTTGAAAATAACCAACAGTATTTCTGACAGCAATAGAGATCCACTGAATGAATTGGTATCAAGAACCATGAAATAACTGGCTTCTGCATTGGAGGTAATTATCCTTAGACACTTCACCTGTTGAAAATAGATGCTGAGCCAAAGCAGAAGTACCTGTATATGAAGAAGTGGCCAAAAATTTGGATGACTCATTTGCTAATAAAAGTTGAAATAGAAGGTATGCGATTGACACAGAACAAAGGGAACTGTATTCTGCTGCTAACTGTGCCAAGCTGACCTGGGAATGATTGTGTCACCATCACTGGATATCTCAAACAGGAAAAAATCAGTTTTCCAGCACTTTACGACCTCACCCATGAGTACAAACAAATACGCAGGTGAAAAGGAACCATTCAAAATTGATCTCCAGTTTTTTCAACAAAGCCACCCAAGTCAGTAAATAGTTGTGCAGATCATATTGATGTTAGTTCAGATTTACAAGTCTAACTGATGCACAATTCCTTTTCCTCTCCTACACTATAAGAGAAAAAAAATCGTGCTATTACCTAGCTCTCTGAAGGATAGTCCCCATGACTTCATGCTTCTTTGCATCCTTGACGTCTTCATTAATGTCTGTTCCACCAAATATAGCTCCATATGGCACACTACTATCTAAAGGAATGAAATTTTTAAAATAATTTTAATCACATTTCTTTGTACTTCTGATCTAGTTCGTATATGTCAATGCAATTCAATAGGCTAAAATAAATGTGCTTCAGCTGCTTAACTGTTCACTTTAAAAATATAATTAAAAGTGGACATGTCAGAAAGGGAAAGATGGACAGGAACAGGAAAGAGAGGAGGTGAAAATAAGGAGCAGAAGAAGTGAGGAAAAGCAAGGGGAGGTGAGGTGAAAGGAGAAAGTTGAGGACAGGGACACAGCAAGTACTTCACCTAAAGTTACCTCTGAGGTGGGAACTTGACATGAAGCTACAGACAACTGAAGCTGGATAATTGTGAAGTTTACTTAGGAGTGAGAATGACTGAGAAAGATGGGAAGAAATGAGGTTTACATGGCTCTTCGCACCGAGATCATGGATACAAAGATTTTTAAAAGACAGGAGAGCAGGTAGGAAAGATTATAAAAAGGAAAGTACTATTCTGGGTTTTATACAACATGAAATGAATATAAATGAAACAATCAGTACAAAACATTTGTTTAAGTAAGGTGGTGTTAGAAGTGCATGGTTACACCCATCAGCTTCTTCATACTTTGCTATGGGGTGGCCAAATAGAGATCTCTGAAAATTATAAAAGGTTGTGATGAACACAGAGAAAATGTTTCCAGCTGTTAGTAAGTGTATAACTAAAGGCTATCAATATAATGAAACATAATAAATGAAATTAAATCGCAAAAGTTGCACAAACATGATATGAGCTATCACAGGAAATGCTCGATGCAAATGATATACAAGGGAAACTGGATAGCATTCAAGGAAGATGGGAATGGAGGTTTGTGCTGCTAGAGTTTGATAAAGGACAGGAAAAGGATTGAGAAGAACATTAATGCTGATTTGAACCAGTCACAGGTTTATACAGCATGGAAACAGGCTCTTCGGCCCAACTCATCCGGGCCGACCAAGTTGCCTACCTGAGCTAGTCCCATTTGCCTGTTTGGCTCATACCCTTCCAAACCTTTCCAATCCATGTACCTGTCCAAACATCTCTTAAACTTTGTAATTGTACCCACATCTATCATTTCCTCTGGTAGTTTGTTCCCCATATCCAACACCCTGTGTGGAAAAAGTTGCCCCTTGGGTTCCCTTCAAATCTTTCCCCTCAAATCTTTCCCCTCTCAACTTAAATCTATGCCTTCAGAGACTCCCAAACCCTGGAAAAAAGACTGATCATTCAATTTATCTATGCCCTTCATGATTTTATAAACCTTTACAAGGTCACCACTCAGCCTCCCATACTCCTGGAAAAAAGACTCAGCCTATCCAGTCTCTCCTTATAACTCAAGCCTTCCAGTCCAAGTAGCATCCTCATGAATCTTTTCTGTTCCCTTTTCAGCTTAATGACATCCTTCCTATAGCTGGGCGACCAGAACAGCACACAGTACTCCAAGTGTGGTCTCACCAACATCTTGTACAGTTGTAACATGACCTCCTAACACTTGTACTCAATGCCCTGAATGATGCAGGCAAGCTTGCCAAATACCTTCTACACCTCCTTGTCTACCTGTGTCGCTGCTTTCAGGGAAGTATGTACTTGTACTCCTAGGTCTCTGTTCTACAACAGTCTTCAGGGCCCTACCAGTTACTTTGCAAGTCCTGCCCTGGTTTAACTTACCAAATTGCAACAGTTTTCACTTGCTTGGGTTAAATTCCATCTGCTATTCCTTGGCCCACTTTCCCAGTTGATCTAAATCCTGTTTATAGTACTAGATAACCTTCTTCACTGTCCACTATACCACCAATTTTGGTTTCATCAGCAAACTTACTAACCACGCCAACTATATGCTCATCCAAATCGCTAATATAGATGACGAACAACAGTGGACCCAGCACCGATCCCTGAGGAACACCACTGGTCACAGATCTCCAATCTGGAAAACAACCCTCCACTACCATCCTCTGACTCCTTCCACCAAACCAATTTTGTATCCAATTGGCTAGCTCACCCTGGATCCCACGTGATCTAACCTTCTGGATTAGTCTACCATGCGGAACCTTGTCAAGGGCTTTGCTAAAGTCCCTGTAGACAACATCTACCATCCTGCCTCATCAATCCTCTTGGTCACCTCTTCAAAAAACTCAATCAAATTTGAGAGACATGATTTCCCATACACAAAGACATGCTGACGATCGCTAATCAGTCCTTGCTTTTCGAAATGCAGGTACATCTTGTCTCTCAGATCCTCTCCAGTAAATTTCCCACCACTTATGTTAGACTTACTGGGCTGTAGTTCCCTAGCTTGACCTTGCAGCCCTTCTTAAATAAAGACACAACATTAGCTACCTTCCAGTACCTCACCCATGGCTAATGATGATACAAATATCCCTGCAGTCCCCAAACAATTTCTTCCCTCCCTTCTGCTGAATACAGTTCTGGGTGGACAATACATGAACATTTAGAGTCACGGAAATAAATGGTTCAGCATCGTGATCGAGGAATGATAAGCTCTCACAAGACAGATCTAATGACGTACCCATAGAAGACCTGGTTTCTAGTCTAAATCAAAGGTGGCATCTTCTATCCTACTAAGGCTGCACTGGTGGACTCCATGTGGAATCCAACAGGACACCGTAATCTTCAGTGGGCTTCCCTATTCACATACTGGGAAGCCTTTTCACTGATCCTTATCCAGGTTAAACCTGGTGCAAACACAGCAGTCTCCCTTTCAAATAAATGGGAGAATTTCCTTGCTAGGAAAACAGGTAAGTAGTTTTTTTTCCCCCAAGTTACTTAAGACAGCATCATCATTTTTAATTGATTTAATGCATAATCTTTTTAGTTTCTTAAGCTTAGAAATACTTAAGTATTTTAAACTATTTTAAACAAATCCTAAATATCACTGTCATGAACATCAAAGATATTAACAATTAGTTAAATTGGTACCTATGACAGGCAGTGAGCTGAAGGAGAGGAGAGCCTCACTGGCTGTCAATTCTGTTCTGCAAGAACAGCCAGCTTACTTGTGCCAAAACAATGTTTTGTACCAGACCATTCCCTCAGTTCCCCTCTCAAAGACTAATCACTTAAGGAATAAAGGGTACAAATTTACAGTAAGTGTCAGCATGAAAAATATCTCCATTATTCACATACAACAACATGCAGTGCACTGCAGGTATACTCTCTAATCACAGATTTTTGTACAAGGTCAATCACCAATGCAATGATTTCACAGGTGCTCCTCCAGTATAAAGATTGGATTGATGCACTAATAACCTACTGCTCAGGGAATAAGTATTCTTTAACCAAAACATTTATCTTTTAGAATTTCTTCTTCTGCATTTTGTTCTGCTGCCTATACAAACTGTTTTGGCACTGCACGCAGATGCGAGTTCTTGCCAAAACCAAGTTACCGTAATACAAATCTTGAAATATATCGGCCCCGGTCTATGGCCAGTCCATTCATAATGGAATTGCAAACATTGTGAAGGTTCATTATTTTAGATTCAATGTTTTGCATTCTTTAATATGCAAGTTTATCTATTTTATTTGAGAGTGGGCTAGAAGTGTTTTCAGTGATCTAGATTGTTTGGACACAATATTAAGAAGCTGATAACAGTGACCCTGATGTGGACAACATTAGTAATAAATGCAAAAAGCTAACAAAGGATCAAACTTTTTAGATTAATGAAAATAAGATGGAGATCAAACATACTTAGCATAGTCCTCATTTTCACATTACCTTTTTTTTCCCCAAAATAGTAACAGGCTCAGGCAAATTTATTTTCCCATTGTACAACTGAACTGACATTTAAAGATAATCAACGTTTGTTGCCCTTCAACCCAAACCCCTAGTCAAAACATTTGAAGAATATAAAATTTTGAGGGGCATAGATAGGGGTGCATAATGAGAAACAAACTATCACAGGGAATGCTTGATGAAAGTGATACAGATGCATTTAAGGGGAAACTAGATAGCATACAAGGAAGATGGGAACAGAGGTTTATGTTGCTAGAGTTCAATAAACGACAGGTAAAGGTGTGAAAGGAACAAAATTAGACCAGCTGGATGAAGTGTTTTGGTTTTGTATATTCTACACCATTTTGCTGAATGCAGTCCTGGGTACCCAATATACGAAAGCAATAGAAGGCAAAGGACTTTGTATAAACTGGAACTAAATGGACAGCATGGATATGGTGGGCAGAAGGACCTTTTTCTGTGGTGTACAACTCTATGACCAGTACTGGGGCTTACCGTACCTAACAGCAATCTTCCCGCTTTGTAGAGATGGATTATCAGCACTGCATCAAATTTCTTCTCAGAGATTAAGTCTGCAACTTGAGACGATGATTTAAAATCACCAATATCTCTCAGCATACATAGATGGCCACTACACTCTATATATTCACTAGAGGAAAGAAAGGGAAAGAGAAGGCAAAACTTAATTCCAGTAAATATTAAGACTTTACTCATTAACACAATGAGAGATTTATTTAAAGATTATTTTAGCTATATTCAAAACAACAAAATATTGTTCAGATAGATATAATTCCACTGCTCTTCTTTGGAAGAGTCCTTCAGGATTTTTTATCACTAACTGAGAGTGCAGATATAGTCCCAATTCAGTATTTTAAAATGGCGAGAAAGTAGATAATGTTGATGTTAAAAAGGGACCTAGGTGTACAGATCACTGTAAGTCAGCAAGAAGGTACAGCAAGCAATTAGGACAGCAAATGGTCCGCTGGCTTTTATTACAAGGCGATTCAAATACAGAAGTAAAGAAGTCTTAATGCAGAGATAGAACTGATATGGGGCCTCAGTGACACCACACCTAGAGTTCTGTATACGGATTTGGTCTCCTTACCTAAAAAGGGATGTATTTGCCATTGAAGGAGTGCAGTGAAGATCCACTAGACTCCAATGCCATCTTCAATTTTGCCGATGACACTACTGTGTTGGACAAATCACAGATGGCGATCTGCAGCTACCATCAGACAGGAGGTACTGAAGCCTGAGGTCTCACACCACCAGATTCAAGAACAGCTACTTCCCTTCAACCATTGGGTTCTTAGACCAATCGACAAAACCCTAATCACTAAAGTTTAGCAACACTTTGACCAGTTTGCACTAAAATTAACTTTTTTTTTTGTTCTAATTGTGTTTTTTCCTATAAATACTGTGTACAACTTATGTTTAATTTGTTTTTCTTGTGAATGGTGCCTATTGTCATGGAATGTGTCATGGAATTATGGGCAGGGTAGCAAAATGGGTGGAGAATTGGCTGGTTGGCAGGAAGCAAAGGGTGGAAATAAAAGGATCTCGTTCTGGTTGGTTACCGGTTACTAGTGGTGTGCCGCAAGGGTCGGTGTTGGGGCCTCTCCTTTTTACCTTGTACATCAATGATTTGGATGATGGAATAAATGGTTGTGTGGCTAAGTTTGCGGATGACACCAAGATAAGTGGAGGAGTAGGGAGCATAGAGGAAATAGAAAGAATGCAGAGGGACCTAGACAGTTTAGGAGAATGGGCAAGAAAATGGCAGATGAGATTCAATGTTGAGAAATGTGCAGTTGTACACTTTGGAAGTAGAAATAAGCGGGTAGATTATTATCTAGAAGGAGAGAAGATTGATAGTGCGGTAGTACAAAGGGACTTGGGGGTACTTATACAAGATACCTTAAAAGTTAACCACCAGGTTGGATCGGTGGTTAAGAAAGCGAATGCTATGTTGGCATTCATCTCGAGAGGTATAGTGTATAAAAGTAAGGAAGTGTTGATGAGGCTCTACGGGGCGCTAGTGAGGCCTCATTTGGAATACTGTGCGCAGTTTTGGGCCCCACATCTTAGGAAGGATGTGCTGACGTTGGAGAGGGTTCAGAGGAGATTTACGAGAATGATTCCGGGAATGAAAGGGCTTAAGTATGATGAGCGTTTGTCGGCTCTTGGACTGTACTCGCTGGAGTACAGAAGGATGAGAGGGGACCTCGTAGCGACATTTAAAATGTTGACAGGTAAGGATAGAGTAGATGTGGCTAGGCTGTTTCCCTTGGTGGGCGTGTCCAGGACCAGAGGGCACAATCTTAGAATTAGAGGGTACAGTTTCAAGACAGAGATGAGGAGAAGTTTCTTTACCCAGAGGGTGGTGAAATTGTGGAACTCCTTGCCACGCACAGCAGTGGAGGCCAGATCAGTGGGGGTGTTCAAGGAGGAGATAGACAGATATCTAAATAGTCAGGGTATCAAGGGATATGGGGATAAGGCTGGCAAATGGGATTAGAATAGTTTTTTTTTTCTCTCTCTTTTTTTCCCACCCCATTTCTTTTTCCCTTTTCCTTGGAGCAGACTCGATGGGCCGAATGGCCTGCTTCTGCTCCCTTATCTTGTGATCTTGTGATATGACGCTATGTGCCTGTGATGCTGCTGCAAGCAAGTTTTTCATTGTACCTGTGCACACATTTACTTGTGTGTATGACAAAAAACTCGACTTTGACTCATTCCACAGACAGCAGGTTGTGCAATGAGGAAAGGTCGAGTAGTCTGGGCCTGTATTCTCCAGAATTCAGAAAAATCAGAGGAAACCTCATTGAAACTTACAGGATTCAACAGGCAGGATGCTGTTTTCCTTGAACCAGAGATCACAGTCTCAGAATAAGTGGGTGGGGGTACCTAGGACTGAGATGAGGAAGTGTTTCTTCATACAGCAGATGGCAAATATTTGAAACTCTTTACCCAGAAGGCTGTGGAGGCTCAGTAATGAATTGATTCAAAACAGAAATCAACAGATTTCTGGATATTACAGGAATAAAGGGATATGGGGATAATGCAGGAAAATGGCATTAGCTAGGAAAATCAATTACGATCTTGATGAATGTAGAGAACCTCGAAGGGTCAAATGGCCTAGTCCTGTTCTTATTTCTTATATTTTTATCTCATGCAACAAATGCTGCCTCAGAGAGTGCAACAATTCCTCTGAACCATAGCCTAGATTTTTGTGCTCAAGTCTCTGGAGTGGGCAAGGGTTTTGAAATCTGCCACTTTAATAAAAGGCAAGCTTCAATCAAAGCCATGATACATAAAAACAGAAATACTGCAAATACTCAGCAGGTCAAGAAAGATCTGTGATGAGAGAAATATATTAGTGTTTCAGCTTCATTAACTTTCGTCACAACTAAGAAGTCAGAAACCAAACATGTGTTTTGAGTTGCAGAGAGGGGGAGGGGAAGAAAGTGGAGGGAAGAAAGTGAATGTCTGTGACACAGTGGAGATCAAGAAAAACTTAACGACAAAAGAAGGCAGTGATGCCAGCTGAGAGCCAGAAGGCTTGTTAATCACAGCTGATCTGTCTGGAGAAGATGCAAATGGAGGGAGATTAATGAGGGATAGAGAAGTGAAAAAAAATTCTCAGAAACTGTGAAATATAGGATGCAGTGTTAATTGATTCGGCACGCTTCCTTGAGTTGTAGTTTTTCTATAAACTTATGAATTCATCTACAATGAGGTAATTAATGGTAAAGAACGTGTGTAAGGTACCTAGAAAATGCCAGCTCCAAAACTTTGAAATGAAGCCAAATTGAGATGAACTCTGTTCCAGCAGAAATAAACCAGCCAATGTTGAGCGACTGGCCCAACTGTTCCAACTGAGAGCGCTACACGTCGCATCCAGTTCAGGCAGCGGCCTCTCCAGCCCGGAGCACGTCGCCAGCACTCACCAGATTCTCCGGGCAGTCGTCCTGTTGCCAGAGCAGGGACTCAGGCTGGCGAGAAAGAGCAGTTTCATTGCAGTCTGCCGAGAGAAGGCAACAAGCGCCCCCCCTCCAACACACCATTAGAGGTCACCAGGGATCCAACAGCTGCCACCCATGGGAGGCGCCAGCCCGGCAGTGGCGCAAATTCTCCGCCGAAACCCGCCCCCGACTACCTGGAACGCATTCAACGGGGCGGCACCGGTGATTAGATTGGCAGCCCGGATGACCAATGACAAACCGGATCACCTGCGATTCCGCCTGCCAACTGGGCGAGCCTCGACCAGTGGGCGCAGCGCGAAGGCGGGCCTTGGTTACGGTTGCTGAGGTCAGGGGGTATGAGGCCAGGCCTCGGTATGTCTGTGACCGGTGGTCAGGCGGGTTCGGGTTGAAGGGAGGCGGCTCGGAAGGCTGATGCTGTGTCTTTAACTCGCTCGATTACTCAGCGTTTTCTGCCCCGGAAAGATCGGGGCTGCCCTAATCCCCGAGGGAGTTAGAAAGTTTTGTTTTAATGTGACTATGGAAGGTGGCCAGACCGAGGAGAGGACTCCACTGCTCCCGGAGAGACGGGCGGCAGCCAAGCCGGTGGCTTCTGCCTTCCAGGGCCGGCGGCTGGCCTGCGCCGCCGTGCTGGTGACAGAGTCCTTGGAACGAGTGGCGTTTTACGGCATCACATGTGGCCTGGTGCTTTTCCTCAACAGCGAGCCCTACAACTGGCTGGGACCCCAGTCGAGTCAGACCCTACTGATCTTCATGGGCATCAGTTACTTCGTGTCCCCGTTCGGAGGATGGCTGGCCGACGCCTGGCTGGGCAGGTTCCCTACCATCCTCCTGAGCATGCTCCTCTACCTGATTGGAATGATGCTGTTCCCTTTTATTTCATGGTATCAGACTCGCCGTTACCTTTGCGGAGAACTGGAGTATTATCCCATCTTGGACCCCAAGTGTTTCAATAACAGCTCCAGTGCTTGTGTATTTCACCGGGATAGTTACTGCCGACCGGTCATTTACACTGGACTGGTCTTCGTCGCACTTGGTGTGGGATCTGTGAAGGCAAATATAACTCCATTTGGAGCGGATCAGGTACAATATACTTTTCTGAAGTTCTGGAATAAAACTACGTTAGCAAGAATGCAAAATGATGGTATCGTTTTCATTTCTGCATTGTTGCACGTTTAAAAATCACTGGTGTGGAAGTGTCTAATATAACCATAACTAAGTTCTTAGCAATCACTGAGTTTTTGTTGTCAATGCGTCTTTTGGAATACAGAGTGTCTCTTCCCCCCCCCCCCCCCCCCCAACATCATTTTGTTGTAAGAAGATTATTCCGCCATGAAGTGAAATGGCTAGACAATGAGAATTATTAATGTTCAACAACAATTTATAACAACAATTGAAACAGCTGGAAATGCTCCACATGTCAGGCAGCATATATGGAGAGGAAAAAACAAGAGTTAGTATTTCAGATCGCAGACTCTTCAGAATAGTCTTTGGCTTTGTAAACTACCTGGACTGCTGAGTTTTTCCTCCCTAGGAAGTTATTCTTATCGGGAGGTGTTTGGCGATCCTTTTTCTAATTGGTATGAAGTAAGAGCAGCGTGGAATCTTGTCGAGTCACGTGTGTAACTTGATACACAAACATATACGTTTTATAAACCGATAGTTTACAAACACTTTCTTACTCTTAGTAAGAAAGCAAGAACGTTACAGTTGTGTTATTAGCATCCTTAGAAATGAGTTATCCTATCAGGCTGCTACTGAAATTTGAATCTTATGCTGTGGTAGCTTGCAATTTTGACAATGATATGGGGAACAAATCTTGAGCATAACCAACTATTTCAGAGTTCATGTATTGGCTTATTTCTTTCTACTTAATATGTAGTTTATAAATTATATTTAAACACATCTTTAAATTACTGTAAAGAAAGGAACTAGTTTATCCAGTTGTGATGTAACTCTGCACATTACTTCATCCACTCACATTCCCCAAACTTTGCTTATGGACGCCATAACAGATTGCCATACGAAATTGTGGTGCAAGAATGAAATGATGACTATTAAACTTGCACAGTTATTCATTAAACAATGAATACATTTGGTAAGGGACATGTAAGTTCCCATTTGTGTTTTTTTGTTAATGCAGCTATCCAAGTAACTTTGTAATTTATTTCTCATTATTTCCTTGCAACATGATTGGTCAGATGGCTTCCTCCTAAGTATATGTGCAAGAATAAGTGTTTTTAAATTTTTCTCTTGGCTTTCTTTATGGAGTAGAAAATATCAAGTGATGTTTGCAGTGGTTTCAATTTGGTAACAGCTTTATTGAACTCAAATGTAATGAAATACTATATACTGTTCCCAACTTACTATCTAGTGCACTTGGACTTGCCCTATCGAATGTATTCCCTTTGTCCTATCCATCCTCCTTCCCCCTATTTTTGCAACTTAAACTAACTTGTGTTCTCTCTTTCCTAGTCCTGGCAAAGGGTCTCAGACCTGAAACACTAACCCTGTTTCTCTTTCCACAGGTGTTGCCTGACCTGCTGAGTGTTTCCAGCAATCTGTTTTTCATTTAACATTTAGGGATATTGTTTCTGCTACAATACTCTGATTTCTGTGCCAGTTTTTCTGTCATGTTTTGAACTCTATGTTAGCACCAGAGTATGCAGTGGAACAAGCACTTCAGGGCCCAAATTTGTGTTTTCCAATTTTAGAATAATTTGGTTTTACAATTGTTCTGATGAAGAATCAGTGAACTGAAACATTAAATTTGATACTCTTTACAAATGCTTCCCTTCCTGATTTATTTTTAGCATGCTCTGTTCTTATTTCAGATTGCCAATGTGTGCAGTATTTTGAAATTGTATGGTCTTATGACTGTCATGTGTTAAACCTCATGATGTGACCAACTTCTTTATCATGTGTTAAACTTTGGGTGCAGAGCAGTAGAATGGACTTGTCCAATTTTTTTTTAAGTCTTAATTTACGCACTGAATATTCCAGACATTTATCTATATCTTGTAGTTTGAACTAAAGAGCTGGATGAATTGTTTGTATAAATCTCAATCTTCATAACCCGAAACTGGTGAAGTCTGATAGTAACATAGAATCAGTAAGGATTAAATAACTTTGATTCAGGAGTGGAAGCCTGCTGCTTCAAGAAAGATAGGGTTTGAAATAGCTGAATTAGAGGAGCTGCAAAAGAGATACTAGGTCTAGACTCAGGATATCTCTTCACATCCCTAAAGGAATGTGAAAAAAAGATCTAACAGTTTTGCTCTGAAAGTGTTCCCCATGGCAACCAGGACTTTGAAGGAACTAAAGGAATGTTTCAGTCATGAGACCACCAGACTTTTCCTAAAGACAAGGATAGTGACATATGAAATTGATCATCAGTCCTCTTGTCTCAAATTAGTTCCTCAGTGATGATGATTCTCCCGTATGTTGGTAAAGTTGTAATTCCTTATCTCTTTCCATGTGTGCGTGATATATAGAAAAAGTCATGCTTTGTACAATAGGAGAGTGTGTGGACTGCACACACTCCCTCCTTCAGGTGAAGGATCTATCAGTAAGTAACTTTCTGCTGGATCTGAGAATCGGCGAGTGTGAGTGATTCTTTTAGTCCGCAGAAGTGGAATCAGAACTGATGATGTGCTACAGCATCATTCATTGGTTAAGTGTAAGGTTTTTGGGTCTTGTGTCTGAAGTACTTCCCCTGGACTTGTTTCATGAGTCTCCTGTATTATGCTATTCCAAGGATGCCTTTAACGTTTGCCATATTTCTGTCAAAGCATTTGATCCTGGTGCTGTACCTAGTAATTTTCTGTGGCCTTGCTCTCTTTATGTATCAGACGTGGCTCAAATAGTAGCATGCTTAAGAGTCAAAAAGTTGCACTCTAAAGATTTGAGTGCATAATTTAGATTACTATTCCTATAACTGAGGGAGTGCTGCACTGTCAGACCTGAGATCTTTTAGATATCACACAACTGTCTGCTATGTTAGTGGATGTAGATATTCTTATGGAGCTCTCTGAGAGCAGAATGCAAGTGTGATCCCCAGTGAAAAGATAAGACCCAAAGTCTAAATTACAAAAAATAGAATATCTGATCATTTTGAAACCTGTTGTCTGTGGAGGTTTTTTCTTTTTCTACATTACAACAGACAAAAACATTCTGAAGATATTTCATTGGCTTCAATACACTTGGATGTCACTGATGCTCTTTTACTAATTGACATAGTTCTAAGTGAAAAAGTAGAAAGTGAATAAATCAAACTTTAACATCTTGTCTGGATTTTCCTTTTTTTTTTGCCCTGGTGTTGAGACAGAAGTAGACACTTTCATGAAAAACTCTTCTAGTCTGGGCTCTCTCCTTGGTCTTTCTCAATTTGAGGAAAGTGGAACCTCCTTCCTTCTCCACTGGCGAAAGGTCTATATTTGTCACTTTTTCTTCTCAATACATTTTTGTTCTCTTTCTCACACTTTATGTTGCTCTCTTTCGGATGGGGGGGGGGGGTGGTTGTGGGGGGAAACCTTGCCATTGCTTGCTCCTTGACTGCCATTTTGCACTTCATGGTTTCCTTGTGAGATTTTCTTTTTACTTTCATAACAATGATCACACTTCCAAATGCTTTGGAAAATTACATTTGCCCTACATTTTGTTTTTCTAGAGGCATTAAAATTCTTTATAGATGATGAAATAACCTTTTGGAGGATGGTCACTGCTGTAATACGAGAAACCTCATGGTTTACATGTGTACAGCAAACTCACAAATGGAAATAAAATTGACAACAGACTTATTTGATTTACAGGTTTAATTATCACCATGAGATCTTGCATCCATCCTAAAGGAGAGAGGAGAGTTCATTTTAATGTGTCATCAAAAGTGATTAGTGCAGCATTCAATTTAATACAGTATGGTAATCTCAGCGTAGATTATGTCTTCCAAACCTACAACACAGAACTTAAAATTTCTGACTCAATACACCTGAACCAAAGCTAATAGATCAACATTTATTGTAAGGAAGTCGAGATGAGCAAACAAAAACAATTGGCTGACAAATTGTATTTCAGTAAGGAAAATGTTGTGCATCAGATGCTAGTATAATTTTTTAAACAATCTTGCATTGATATATTACCTGTTTGTCAATTATTTTGTGACTGTAAAATGATTAGTGTGAATGAATGTAGTCTGGAAATATAATCTTTCTAAATCCATTTTTTTTCCTGCATTAGGTGAAAGATAGAGGCTCTGAAGCTACACGTCGATTTTTCAACTGGTTCTATTGGTCGATTAATCTGGGTGCTATCGTCTCACTGGCTGGCATTTCGTATATTCAACAAAACTGTAGCTTTCTCCTTGGATACATTATACCAACTGTTTGCATGGGCATCTCTTTCTTGGTTTTTGCATTTGGCAAATCAGTTTTTGTCTCAAAGCCACCTGATGGTAGTTCCTTTTCAGACTTATTCAAAATTCTTTTTTATTCCTGCTTTTCAAGGAAGTTGAATAACGAAGAAAATACCAGGTAAAGCTCTTTTGCTAATTTTCATTTTGCCCACTCCTATGCACTATGGATGCAGAGGTAATAGTTGCATCAATCTAGTTATAGGTGACTCCCACATTACGGCTTTTCGGGTAGCCTTACAGAATTCACAAATCACTACCCAGAATTTGCTCTTGTGGAATGTGTGTGGGTGGGAATTAAATAAATAAACACAATGTTTATTTGCAACTTGCATTTTCTTGATGCATCTGCAGATGAAGTGGCTTCAGGGTATGGTCTGTTTTCTAGCAAGTGCAACCCTCACCCCCTAATGCAGGAGTCACCTGTATTTTAATTGTTTTAGTTATTGTTAATTTGAAACTTTTTTAACTATTGGAATGCTTTCTGGGGTATCTCATAAGACTAAATAAATTGTATATGCAATTTTGTTAATTGCAGTTGGAGATTGTTATGACATCTTCAGCAATTTTTTGATTAACAATTATTGCACTTAGTATGCATTTGGAAGTGCAGTGCTCATTAGAAGGATAATATCGTGCAGATTTATAGAATTCTATTTGTATTACAGTACTTGCCTAATGGTATACATGCTTTCAAATCCTATCTTTTGTGCTACAACTGTTAAGCAAATCTTATAAAGAAGATCCTACTATTTAATTGTAATATTTTTCATAAACAGTTAATGGAATTTTCTTGTATTGTGATCTTGTCTTTAGTTTGAGGTGATATTAAATACACTATAGAGCTTCAGGAAGTATAGTATTTTCTGAAGTGGTTTTGAAGCATTTGCCATGATTTCAGCTGATTGCTCCAAATTTAACATTACCTAAAGATCAGCAGGTTTTATTTATTAAAATAAATGAATTGTAAAAATATTTACTTTCAGTCAGAACAACGGGATCTACCCATCAACTATTAAACCAGGTTGTCTGGATCTGGCCAAGACCGTCTATGGTGGGCAATTTCAAGATGATAAAGTGGAGGATGTGAAGACCTTTGTCAAAATTATCCCAGTGTTCTTAGCACTCATTCCTTACTGGATGGTTTATTTTCAGGTTTGATGTTATATGCTATTTATGGACCAAATATTGAATTCTTTATATTTGTTTTGAAGTTAAACTAAACAGGAATAGTGAGCAGTCTTTTGCATTAAATATAAATAAATTATAAATGTTCTTGATGGCTTTTGCATTTGGAGGGTGAGATTGTTGGCAGCTAGTTTAAATTTTTTTTTGTCTTTCAGATGCAAACCACATATGTTCTACAGAGTTTGCACCTACAGATTCCAACATTTTTTGCTGAGTATAATAATAGTAATGTTAACAATTCATTTGCAAGCTGCAATCATCATATGGTAAGATACCATTTGAATTACTTGTCTTAATAGAATGTAAATGGTATAACTTCCACCATTGTTACTGACTATCCAATTGAAATTAATACTTGCTTACATTTTTCAAGGACCGGTGAGGAGATAAGACACTTATTTCTTAATCTGGGCACTTAGCAACCTTGCTTAACAACATAATTTTGTGGTGCAGTTGAATTTTTAAATTTAAGATTGAGGATTTTTTAAATGCGGGATGTATATTTAAAACTTAATTCTGTAACACATGATGCACAAAAGATTTTTTTGTGCTCTTTCATCTGTCACACTTCATTCAAACTATAGTATTAATGCTTTGTGCCAATTGTGTCCTCCATTAACATAAACTTTGAAAGAAGTGCATCAATGGAATAAGTTGAAATTTGTCTAACGTTTCAGTGATTGCACCTTCACTGTGTGTGACATTTTGTGAATAATCGAGATCAAAAATTAATTCCTTTAAAATTCAACTAAATGGTAAACAATGTATTTATAGAAACTGACCTTCTGTGAAGTAGGATATGAAGGGAGAGATTATTTTAAGTTCTCCTGTCTTTTATTTCATTAAAAACCTGTAGAAAAGCCACAGAAGCAATGTGAATTCATTTTAATCTTTCATGGGAACTTTGTTTACACGATCATGTATCACAGTATCTAGTTTCACTTAAGTAATATGCATGTTATGTAGAAGTAGTATTATTGCTACTTTCCCTTCCCCTTCTCCTGGACGGAACTATTGCATACTTCCTCTGTAGTCTTAATACAAGACAATTGGAAAATTTTGATGAACACAAACCTCGTCTTGTAACTCAGTAGTGCATTACTAAATGTTAGGCAAATGTAATCTATGTTAGCAAAATATTTGAAAGTATGACTGGATTTGAGAAGCTTTGATATAGCTGTTAAGGGAAAAATACATATGTTTCCATTTTGTAATTGAGATTTAAAAAACTCTTTATTTTTACTTTTTGTTAATACCAGATGTTTAGGTTGTATTTTCTATGGCAGCAAATTGAATATACTAGTATATTCATTGTCTTAACACTTATGTAGAATCATGTTCTCATACAAAACGAGTGATGTGACCAGGCTGATTACTTGGGAAAGGAGGCGAGAAATAAAAACTTCATACACAGTGTAGCTTAGAGCAAGAGTTATTTTCTGTGTAGAAGAATGATGAGTTTAAAAACTACTATAAAATCTGTGTTCATTTTCCTTTTTTTTTTGTTATTTTTTGGTTTACAACTAGTCCTGGTCCGATGTAGTTCTCCACTTAAGTTGAGGAATTTCCTCGAGACAACAAGCCAGCTGAGGTTTGTTGCTTCCTTGGTGATAGGGCACTATCTACACTGAGTGGATCTTCCAGCAGCAAATTGGTCCTTAAAGTAGACACTAAAGGGCTTGAGTGGACTCCACCCAAAGGAGAGCTTTGCTGGCTGACTAAGCCACCCCTCCAGGCTGTCAAATCTATCAGACAGTTTGAACGTTTAACTGTTTCTGATATTGATATTCAAAAATTGTTTAATAATTAAATGTATTTAGTCTTTTATTTTTTTCAATAGTATTAGAAAATAGAGAAGTTGTACAGTTATTGTTTTTAATTCTATATTTTGTTTTGGCACTAATGGAGAAAGCTTCACTGATAGAATGTAGAGTATGAAGACTAACCTATTGCAATAATATGTGGGTATAATAGATGAAGGTTAGCTCTTTCTCTATCTTCCAAAAATTTTAACTTTTTTTTAAATGTTACACAATAACATTTTGGTGAGCCAGAAGTTTACAGAGTAGGAACCAGAGCCCGATGAGTGGTCAGGGAACGTGGGAACTGTGCTGCCAATGAGCGCTCAGGGAGCATGGGAACCAGGGTCTTGGCGAGTGAAAATTATAAACATCTGGTGAGCCAGATGCTGAACTATTGGGATTTTCTGAATGACTGGATAGTGGATTATTGGAGTTGTACTGTTAATAGTTTCACTCAATCATGTTCAGTTTTGTGGTTGTTGTGTTTATTAATCATTTCCTGTCTGCATACTTAGAATTTATTTCAAAGCAATAACACATAGTAGTGGGCTAAAGACACTTTATATTTTAACTATAATTTGTATGCTATACTGAATACAGATACAGATTTGACTTCAGTGATTTTTTTTTTCTTGAAATTGCATTTTTTCAAGATAGTTTAGTTGATAATCTCACCCCAATTAAATTGCCTTTGGAGATCAATAATTAATCTTCCCTTGCATAGGTAGGCAAATAGAAGAAAATGTCAAAAAAGTGGGAGAAAAGCATAATTGCATACAAGGTTGTACCACCAGATTTTTATGGTGAAATCTGCCCTTCCTCTTGACATGAAGGAAGATTTTGTATTCTCATTAGATTTTGGTTGAATGTGTTCAAATTGTCAACAAATGAAACAGTCTGCATGTTGTATTATACAGCTATTGAATCTAAGGGAATGAAGTTTTTTAATTGATCAGAGACTGGTTAGGGGAGAAAAAAAATTACCTCTGGTAAATCAATTTCCAAATCTTTTAGGAGATGTATCCCCTTCAGTTTTTTAGAAGCAGCCTTCAGCAATGCTATTGTTTACTAATGATTTAATATGTGAATCATAACACTGAGCTCTTGATGTCAAACAAGGACTTGGTTAGCCCAGTTAGAATGTGTGAGTCTCATGTACTAACACTCCTGATGTTAAGAAACAAACTGATATTAAACAAAAGATGTTGGAAATGCTCATTAGATAAGGTAGCATCTGTGGAGGCAATCAGTGTTGGTCTTGCTGGAGGGTAGGGGGGTGGGGTGGGTGGGTGAAATGTCATTTTATCAACATTTGTTTAGAAACTCTTCATGTGATTCAAGTTTGCTGACAACCAAATTGCATACTTGCAATATCCAGCAGAAAGGCTTCAGGGGAGATCAAGTGAATGGGTGAGGATGTAACAGGTGTGGTACAATGTGGCAAAATGTGAAGTCATCCACCTTGGTAGAAAAATACAAAAGCAGAGTATTATTTGAATGGCAATAGATTGAAAAGTGTAGTTCAGCAGACGTCACTATATATGAATCAGTGAAAGTTAATATGAAGGGTCAGTAAGCATTTAGAAAGGCGAGAAGTGTGCTGGCCTTTTATTCTCAGAGGAATTGAGAGAAATCATAAAGATGTCTTATTGCAGTTATGAAACCATATCTGGAAGTCTCCGTACAACTCTGATCTCCCTGCATGAGAATGTATATATCTGTGAAAGAGAGAGTGCAGTGAAAGTGCACCAGATTGATTCTTGTAATGGGAGGAATTGTCCTCTGAGGAGTGATTTAAGCAGATTGGGCTTGCACGATCAAGTTTGGAAGAATGGGAAGTGATCTCATTGAAACATGCAAAATTCCTGCTGGCTTTGATTCAGCACACGTGGAGTTTATGCTTCCCCCTGCCTGGGCTATTTAGAGCCAGGGGTCTCTCACTCAAATAAGGGGTCACCTATTCAGGATTAAGGTGAGAAGATATTTCATCTCAGAGAGTAGTGAAACTTTGGGATTCTCTACCTAAGCAGGCTGCAGAAGCTTGGTCACCGTGTATATACAAGATGGGTGAATAGATTTTTGGATGTTAAGGGAATTGAAGTTATGGGTTAGTACAAGAAAGTGCCACTGAAGCAAAAGGCCTGCTCTGACATTCAATAAGATCACAGCAAACACTTGGGACTGAATGACCTATTCCTGCTCCTGTTTCTTGTTCTTAGTGGTTTAGTTCCTGGACTAGTCCAGGTCTGGATACTTATTCAGTTGTTCTGAGTTCAGATCTTAGCATGGCACCTGGAGAACTTTAAATTTTGATTAATTAAATAATTCAGTCGAAGTGAGCATGGAACTTTTTGGGGGGGGGGGGGGGGGGGGGGTGCGGTGCTATCAATAACATCCTTCAAGATCCTTGCCTGATCAGTCCTTAGTGACTCCAAACCCAATGTGGTCAGCTCTGAAATGCTCTATGAAACAACTCAATCCACTCCATTTGGGAAGTAATTTAGGCATGGATAATCAATGCTATTCTTTCCAGCTACATCTTATGAGTGAATAATTAAAACTTTGGGAGGTATGTAAACAAACTAATTAAACATGTGGAAAGTGAAGTCAACTAGCAGTTCACCAAGTTCTACATACTTGGACAACTGAGATGTGTTAAATGGCTCAGGTTTGAAACCAAAAGGAAAAAATTATATTGTACAAGTATGATATATTCTGAAACCTACCAGATAATATTCTGGCTTTCAATCTCTTTGTATTTGTTACATTCTAAAATGGGTCTTCTGTGTATTCATGCCATATGGGTGGAAGGGTTTATTGATTCTCCCTCTGATCTGCTCTCCTGAAATATAAACCTTTTTTGACATGTTAAAGATAAAATGTCTTCAGCCCAATAGTGAGTTACCACCTATAGATTGAAAATGATTAATAAATTCAACACTGGTTATGTCATTTCTAATTTTTTTAATGAATAGTTTGTTAATACAAGTAAATTGTACAATAGGAAATAAGTGTGTATTGTTTCATGTTTATATTTTGTTTTCTCAGTAATTGATAAATACTGAATAAGGCTACATGATTGAATCCAGAATTCAGGGAATGATGTTTGGGAAAATATTGATTAAACTGTCTTCATGAAAGTACTTAGAAAGCAAAGATATTTGAAATTTTAGAAGGGTTTGTTCAAATTGTGTTCATATTTTGGTACCAAATTAAAAGCAAAACAGACAAAAATTACATTTTAAGGGTAATGAAAGGGAACCCTCTCAACAGTATTGGTAAATGTGCAGTATATTCAGTGGGGCAAAAAATTAGGGGCTAATGTATCTGGAAGGTACAACAACTGGTGCCAATGCTTTACAGCTCCACAGCCCAAGTTTGATCCTGACCCCAGGTGCTTCCTGTGTGAATTTTGCAAATTCTCCTCATGATTGTGTGGCCTTCCCTGGATGCTCTGTTTTCCTTTTTCACATCACAGAAACTGCCTGGTTGATAGGTTAATTAATTCCCCATAATATAGATGGGTAGAAGTAGATTCAGGAGGAAGTTGATGGATATAGAAAGGGGGAACAGCTTACCAGGAAATGTGTGGGGATGGGATTTCTCTGGGAGCCAATATTGGTTTGATATCTCCTTTGTCAGGTGAAAAATGAATGTGGAATATGAAAACAATGTGAAAGCATTACTCTGACAAGGTGGGCAAAATGAGGAAGGTCTTCTGCCAGCCTGCAGTGGTACTTTATTGCTATTGCTCTGTAACATTGACTTTCCTGAAATGATAAAAGCCTTCATTATGAAATGCTTTCCGTAATATGCATTTAATTATGTGAAAATTGTAAAACTCCATTTCTGCAGGTGTTAGAGTCCTGGTACCAGGAGGGAAAATCTAAAATGACTGTTAAACGCATACTTCCCTTTTCGTGTCAACTTTCATTCTCTGTTCCTTAATGCATCATATTCTTAAGGACAGAGTCTCTTTTCTTCCTTCCTCTTTTCAAAATTAGTGCTTTAGAAACTGATTTGCAACTACAGTAGTATATAGCTTGGATGTGAATTTCAGGCAGTTATACTGCAACTTGTGATCTTGGATGATTGATTTGACTGTTAGGCTTTCCATATAATTAAGACAGAAACCATACTTTGTCAACATTCTCTTTAAGAATGGCAGTTTGAGTCTCTCATCTGAGCTGCTTCTATCCTGCTCTTATTGGATGTCTATAATCGGAGATTTCAATAAATGTTACAGGTCGTAATCTTGAGTTGACTTTCTCATTGTAAGCCTAATTTAACTGCCCATATTGCTTGGGTCATTTGCTTGTGAAGTCAGATTTGAAAGATTTCCAGTTAATGTGGTCCTGTGCCAGAATGGCATTTGTTGAATCTGTCATTACTCAGTCTTTATTTTCCAAATGCAGAATTGCTATCAAAAATTAAAAGTTCCTCTTGTGAAGTCTTTAAATTGAGCAAGCCACTTTTAGCACTGTTGTCTACTTTAGCTGGTGAAAATAAAATATGCAGTAGCATTGTATATTAAACAGATCAAAGGCAAGATGGTATTCAAGTGCATTGGATGGAAGTTGGAAGGTTAGTGAGTTGTTTATAGAAATCAAATCAAAGTAGATGGGAGTGCCTAATTAGTTTTATTTGGAAGATGTATTCAGAAGTTTTCACTTTAATCTGTCTCAAGGTCCTCCTAAAGAGTCAGTGAAAATGCATTAAACTGTCTTGTAATATAGTTACTGAGAAAAGCAGCAAATCCTGAAGGAAATATCCTGAAAATGGTAAACAGTTTTCAAAGAGAGAAAAGGCAGAATAACACTGATTACAGACATTTACCAAAACTGGATTTAGCATTACAAGTATCAGAACTGTCACCCCATTTCAAATTTGGTGACTGACCTTTTTGATAGTTAATGTCCTACAAAGAAGTTTAAAATATGATGTTATATTCAAATTGCTGATATCCAAATACTAAACTATCACATGTATCTGACTGATAAAAGGTGAAAACATTGGACCCATTGTTTACCTAACTTAATAAGCTTAGCAAATAGCACTCTTGAAGGATTAGCTTGCAGTGGAGTAGAAACTAGTACTATGAATAGATCAATATTTTGAAAGGTCCAGAGCGCCTACAGTCCATAAGTATTATGGGATAGCTTTAATAAATACTTCTATCTGCACAGATTGATGTAGTATCCTTCCCTCTCATGGCCTATGTGTTAATCCAGGTCAGACAAATATCATCATAATATCTTTTCTTTACCGATAACCTCTTGAATCCTGGTCCCCAGACAGTCCTTCGCAGAAATTGCTTTCATTTGTGGTGCTGCTCACATAAAATGGGAGGTAGAATTTTGTATTCGTGGAGTAGGAAGTGTTGTAGAGTATGTGGTTAAGGGTTACTAGGAAAGTAGTAAATGAAGCAGTAAGCATTTAATGTTGTCGGAAACGATACATTCTATAGTACAGCAGTTTCTTGTTTGAATCACTCCTTTTTACTATCAGTCCCTTCTCTAACACTACTACCCAATAAAATCAATTCTGATACTGTTTGTCATGAAAGGGGGTTTACGCTTGTAATGCATTTTAACATTTGGCTGCAAGTGCTTTGGGATTTGCAATGAAATACTTGAAAGTATAATCACATGTAGGAATGTGCTAGCCAATTTATATTTGTAAACACTCAGGAAAAACACCAAGATCATAATATGAATTAGTTTCAGTGATGTTGATTGACAGGTAAAAGTGGCAGGGACTCCCCAGATCACACCACCACCTCAGAATAGTGCCACAGGACTTTTCCCACACAATCTATTGTTGTAAGGTTATGTCTGAAAGATGGCTTCTGCAGTGTAGCACCTGGAGCATCAATCTAGATTTTTGCACTCTGGTTTCTTGAGGAAGCATGGCTTTCAACTGAGCCCTTGCTGATGCTGAAATGTTCAATTAATCACCATTTCGTGCAATTTTTCAATAAGAACTACCAGCATTTTCTCTACTTTTCATGCTTTAGGATGCAAAGAGAAACTGAAAGAAGGTAATAAGGATGTGTGAGAAAATACAGGGCTTTTAGTGATCAACACTGAAATTTATGGTATAGTTTTTTTTAGATTATGTTGTCAATCACAAGTAAATCGCACCTTGCTTTGAATGCTTTTATTTGTACTTCAATTTATTTCTTTCAGTTACAGACAGCAGTCAATTGATTAAACCTTGACCCATACCTACCATAGTAGAAATCAATTTCTTGATCACTATGATAAAAATCAAATCAACAAAAAGCAATGAGGAAAGCTTTGGGCTGCCGGAAGATGTAAATGATTTGATCAGTTGGGCAGAAAAATAGCAAATGGAATTTAATCTAGAAAAGAGTAAAATAATGCATTTGGGAAGGTGTGGCAAGGCAGAAGAATAAAAGAAAATGGCAGGATCTTGAGCCGTGTGGAAGAACAGTGTGTACAGAGATCCTTAAAGGAGCAGGACAAGTCAATAGCTTATTTAAAATGAAATGCTTTCCTTTTTAAACTGAAATGTAGAATATAAGAGCAGGGACATTAATTAGCTACAATTTAAGTACTCTGCTGTTCTGGTTATTGCATTACAGGAAAGATGCAATTGTATTGGAAATGATGCAGAGGAGATTTGAGGATGTTATCAAGATTAGAAAACTTTATCTTTCAGAAGATGAAAACAAAAGATGCTGGAGATGCACAGCAGGTCAGACAGCATCTATAGAGAGAAACAGAGTTAATGTTTAAGGTTGATGACCTTTTCATCAAAACCAGGAAAAATGAGAAAATGTGTGTTTAGTTACAGAGAAGGGGAAGAGTGAGGAGAAAACGATGGGAATGTCTGTGATAGAGTGGGGTCTAAGAGAATCAAGATGAGGTGCATGCTGTTGGTGCAGTCTATGGAAGGTGAATGTTTGTTAATCATAGCTGATCTGTCTGGAGGAAGTGTAAATGGAGGGAGATGAGTGAGGACAGAGAAGAACAATGCTGAATCTGTGAGATGCAGAACACAGCACTAGCTGAAAATCTGAAATGTTGTGCAGACCAGGAGTTAAAACTGAGTAAATGTTACAGATAGATGACCTTGTGTCAGAACAGGCTTGTTCTGACATACCATATAGGAGAAGCAGCTTATCTGAAATTGTTGCTTTCAATATTGAGTTCCTAGGGCTGCAATATCCCTAGATAAAAGATGAGAATGTTCTTCGAGCTTGCATTGGGCCTTGCAGGAAGAGTGTAAGAGACCAAAGATGGGGAACTGGGGTAAAGGATTAAAGTGACAGGCAACAGGAAAGACTGGGTAAGATAGGGTTGTTTTTCTTTGAAATGGAGAAGGCTAAGGTATATAAGATTAAGATGTTTGGACAGGTCCTCTTTTTACTCTTGTTTTTCCCAAAGCAAAGGGGTCAAAGTCTAGGGAGCATAGAATTAAAGTAATTGGTGGAAGGGTTTGAGAAGTTGTAGTGAGATCTATTTACCCAGAAGATGAGACTCTGAAACCTGCGGCTGGAAAGAATGATAGAGACAAATCTTCATCCCATTGGAAAAAGTACTTTGTGTACTTGAAGAGCTTTGACCTGCAGTGCCACAGACCTAATATTGGAAACTGGGATAAGGTTGAATAGCTTTTTCTGACTGGCACAGACATAGTTGGCCAAATGGTAGCCATTTGTATTGTAAATTTTATATTCTAGTATTTTTTTGGGATATGTATGTCACTGGCAAGACCTACTATTATTACCCAATTCTAATTGCACTTGAAAAGGTGGGGGTGAGCCACCTTGAACTGCTGCATTCCTTCAGGTGAAGATAATCACATAGTATTGTTGAATAGGAAGTCCCAGAATTTAGACCCAAGGATCAGTGACTATATTTCCAAAATAGAATGCAATCTCCTTTTTGGGATGATTTTGATAATCCAAAAGTTATGTAAACTGCTTGTAAGTAAATAATTTTACTACTATGAATATTCAAGTTAGAACCATTTTAATAGTAGGACTATAATCCAAAGGTGTAGCAGAGCAAGCTGATTTATTCCAAAACTATTGAAGTAACTGTAGGATCTCAAAGCAAATTGAAGCGTGAAGTTGTTAAATTGGAGTATTGAAATACAGTTGTTTATAAATGAGATCATTTGTTTAAGAGTATAAAGTAAATTAGGTTAGAACTAGTGGTTTAAAGTGTGCTATAGAAAAATTGATGATAAACCATTTTGTCGACTGAACGTCTTTCAGTCCCTGAAGAATGGTGGAACTTTAAATTTTAGTTAGACGAGATATTTAACGGGCTTCTATTGGAAAACCAATATCATAAGAATTTGTAACCTAAACGTAGGACTTTTGAGTGTATTTCTACTAAATTTGTTTTAGAAGACCTGTAATCTTGGCCATTTGTAAATGAAATTGTGATAATTGAAGTTAAAACTGGCATTCACAGAAATTATGCACTTTGAAAATTGGCACAACATAAGTGTTCTGTATCCAGTGATCCCATTTATTTTTGAAGGCTTTCATTGTTAACTTGCCAATGTTACTAAAGCATTTTTTTTTAGTTTGAAGTAATTAAGTATCAACATTCTAGCAGTAAAATACTGAATACAAAATTTTATGGAAGCAAGTTCAGTGTGGTGTATAATTGGTAACATTAGCATGGATTTGGTATTTATAACGTGACAGATGGTAAATGGAAAGAGTGCAAGGTGCTTAGCAACTTGACAGTAGCCATATTTTGAGTGGGTTCTTCAGCACACTGAAGAGCTCTGCTGAGAGCCAAGCATGGAGGCAACTTATCAAAGACATAGAGGGAGTGGAAGGAACACTTATGAGAATGCCTTGACTGTGACTATTCTTCATGTGTGATCCCTTGACTACCTGGTCTAGCTTTGCCACCACATATCAAGAAATCAAAAAGGACACATGGCAATGGAAAATGGAGCCTTGGAAGCAGATTATTTCTGCTGAAATTCTAAAATTTGGTGGAGAACAACCCGTCACAAATTCACAACTACCAAAGGAGATTTGCAGGGGATATCAGAAACGCAATGATCATGACCATCCTCGAGACAAGAGACTACCTAATTGAGGAAACTACAGAGGGATCTCTCTGCTGTCTGCTGTAGGGAAATCACTAACGTCCTTGTCAACTGCTTCATCCCAGTGGGCAAAGGGTTTTTCCCTGAATTGTAGTGTGATTCCATTTGTTTGGAGGTACAACAGAGATGCTCTTCACACTTCAATTCCAAGAAGAATACAAGGAGCAGCTTTTATAAATGGTCGTCTTGACCTTTCATTATCCTTGGACTCCATTAATAGAGAGGAGCATCCTTCTCAAATTTGGCTCTCCACAGAAATTATTCTCCATCTTGCATCTGCTCTGTGATGTCATGCAAGTTGTGATTTTTAAAAAATGAATCCACAACCGACACTATCTCTTTGCAGATTGGTGTCAAGCAAGAGTGTATCATTGTTCCAACGTTTCTCAATCATTCTCACTGCAGTGCCATACCTTTTTATCTCCAACAAGCTTCTAGTTGGAGTAATCTACAGGAAAAATGGGAAACGTGCATTTCATGCTGAAAGCCCTAGATAGAGTGGACGTGGAGATGATGTTTCCATTAGGAGTGGATCTGAGGGCACAGCCTTAGAATAAAGCAATGTCCCTTTAAAACTGAGATGAGGAATTTCTTCAGCCATAGCCTGCTGAATCTGTTCAATTCATTGCCACAGAGGGCTGTGGACAGTGTCATTGGGTGCATTTAAGGCAGAAATAGGTTCTTGATTGGCAAGGGGGTCAAGGTTATGGGGAGAAGACAGGAGAATATGGATGAAAAATCAGCCATGATTGAATGGTGAAGCAGACTCGATGGGCTGAATGGCCTAATTCTGCTCCTATATTTTAGGGACTTGCACGTGTTCATAGCCAAGCTCCAAGACCTCATCAATTTGTAAATTGAAGTATACAAGAGAATGGGCCTTATAATGAATGTTTGCTACACCGACTTGTCCCCACTGCACGATATCGCCCTCTGATAATAAAGATTCATGAGAGAAAACAAGCACTGCTTCTCACATCTTGGGAGGCAACTCTCAATGAAAGCAGATATTGCTGATGAAATTCATCTTTGCCTTCAATGCACCTACAAATCCTATGGCTGTCTGAAGGAAAAGGGAGATTGGGAGATTAAGACCTCAACTGGCATGAAGCTCATAGTCTACCTGGCAGCTTGGATCTCTGCTCTCCATTTACACTTTTGAATTTATAGCAGCTGTCTCCAGAGTACTGAAGAACCACCACTAATGCTATGTTGGCAAGTCTTGCAAGCCACTGGCAGAATAAGTGAGCCAATCAGCATCTTTTTCTAGGTCAACGTCCCAATATTGAAATGCTAATTGGTCAGCTCCAATGGGCAGGCACTCTTTTGCAAACAAGACACCTGATTCCCAAAACTTTCGTGCTGTTTCATGACAAGAGATTACCAGGTCGAAAGAGAAAAGGATTCAAGGATGTTTTCAAACCCATCTTGAAAATGTACGATGTCTCTATTGACTTATGGAAGTCCCTGGCCCATGTCCACTCAAAGCAGAGGAGAAGCATTTGGGATTGTATTGAGAAGTGAGACGTCAGGAGCACACAGAAGCTCTGCATAAATGGTGGAAGAAGCACACAACCTGTCAAATTGCCCATCTGTCTGTCTTGTTCGAATATTGTTACTTAGGCTGGCTTAGTCAGTTTTTATTTTACTTTATATTTAAGGAAGTTTGTATTGACTTTTTGAAGCTGGGCAGAATGAAGAATCCCACAGAATAAAATTGAACATGTATATTGGCACCAAAACAGTTAAAGTAGTGATTTATAAATGAGAAAGAGGCAAAAAAGGACAAAGCCACTCATGCTGGATGGTTTGAAAGAATTGAGTGGAAGAACAAAATAGTGGTATGTCAGTTTGGGTTACAGAATGCATTCAGCAATTTTAGTGCCTGTTTTTGATTAAGCAAATTCTTTTTAAGTACTGCAAATGTGGTCAGTGTTGTGACAGTAATTTTAAATAACTCCAATATTTGTAGTAGCTAACTAAAAGAAAACAAGGAGCCATGATAAATTGGTCATTTTTAGATTGGCACTTGGTAACTACTGGGATGCTACAGATATCAGTGCTGGAGCTTCGACTTTTATTTTCAATCTATATTGAAGACTTGTAGGAAGGGCCAAGTGTACTGTAGCCAGATTTGCTGATGATACAAAGATAGACAGGTTCACAAGTTGAGGAGAATTTAAATGGATTATGTTAAGTGAGTGAGCAAAAGTTGGCAGATGGAGTCAAATGAGGGGTTGCCCCCTTTGGAAGGAAGAATGAAATTGTTATTTCAACAGAATGATTGCAAAATATTGTGGTACGAGGAGATCTGGGAATCCTAGTATGTGAACCATAAGAAGCTAGTTTGTAGGTATAGCAGGTACAGGGCTCCCTGGGTTACCAATGAGCTGACTTGTGGAAATCTGAGATTTTACGCAAATTCTCCCATACATTTTTAAAGCATTTCAAGCTAGTAATAAAATGTTTTATGGCATTCATTAATTACTGTATCATTGGTTACAGTATACCATTAGTTATGGGTAGTGTTGGGGTGATTAGTCGATTAAAAGAATTATAGCAAGTGTATGTAGAGCAATATGATATGGGTAGCTATAGAAAATGAATGCTTTTGACTTGTGGAGAAATCTGCTTACTCAAGAACAGAACCCTTGTAATCCAGGTCAGCCTGTAATTAGGAGGACTAATAATCAAATGTTGACCTTGCAAAGGACATTGAGTACAAAAGTAGGGAAGTTATGATGCAACTGCTCCAGGAGATCTGCATACCGTTTTGGTTTCCATGTTTAAGTAAGGATGTGTTTGCATTGGAGGTAGTGCATTGAAGGATCATTAGGTTGAATCTTGGGTTGGTATATGAAGAAGGCTTGAGCAGGTTGGGCCTGTATTCATTGGAGATTAGATGAATGAGAAGTGATCTTCTTGAAATGTAAGGTTTGGAGGGGGGTTGACAGGATGAATGCAGAGAGGATGTTCTCCTGGTTAGTTTCTAGAACTAAGGGGCATAGTTTCAGAATAAGGATCACTCAGGCAGAATTGCCTCTCTGATAATTGTGTATCTTTGGAATTCTATGCCCAGAGAGTGGCAGAGTCATTGAATACATTAAAGGCTGGGATTGACAGACATTTGGGGGTTGGAGCAATGTGGGATAGAGCTTTCCCAGTAGTATGGAATCCAACATTAGATCAGCCATGATATTATTGGCTGGTGGAGCTGGCTTGAGGGGCTGAGTGGCATCCTCCTGCTCCTATTTCATGTGGTCTAATGTCCTTTTTAATTGTGAGGGATTCAGAAGTGATTGTTAAAATTGAGGGAGTCAAAGAGCAACTACTGAAGTATGCAGGTGCACACTTAAATGCAGAAGTTCAGAGCTTGCCGTTAGTGGTTACCTGCTCTTCCATAGGGTGTGCTGTCTCACAGCCTCTTCTGGTGTTTTCAGAAATTGACAAAATAATTAGCTTCAGGCAATTTTTGAGTTATGTTTGCTGTTTTTCAAAAAGCAAGCTTTTTAATGGCAAAGTAAACTAGCTATTGCTTAATAGTCCATCTGGCCCTAAAAGAAATCAAATTTGTATTTATGGATTGTCATTCTTTCAGACTAATATTTTAAAAAAAATTCATGTGTCGTAGTAATCATGTTTTTGCTGCAGTTTGATCCTTCAGTTAGTGCTAATTCCATTGTTTCCTTGGCAATCTATAATGTGTTTTAAAGCTTATAGTAAAATTTGTACTGTATCTTTTAAGCAAGCTTGGTCACCTCAAAGTTGAACATCATTGGGCCTGTAATCCTCAATGTGAAAATGAATTTAAAATAATACACACCAGTGTTTTGATTTGAGGCTCAAAGAATATGCAGCTTATTTTTAATATAAAAATAACCTGCTGGCAATAGCAGGTCAGGCAACATTTTTGGAGAGAAACCATTAATATTTTGGGTTGATGACCGTTCATTCTGTTTTTAGATTTCCAGCATCTGTTGTATTTTACTTTTCAACTTGTGCAACTTATTTTTGTTGAGTTGTGATGTGAGTGTATTTTAACACTGATCTCTGATTGCCTTTTGAAATGTTGGTGGTGAGTTGCCTCATTGAACTGTGGCAGTGTGTTTGATGAAGGCATTTCCTTAGTCCAGCTGGATAGGAAGTCCTGCAAGATTTTGGCTCTACCTTCATAGAGTTTACCTGAAAGGACTGGAAATCCTGTGATTTATTGGCTCACGGAGGCATTGGTTACAATAAGTTTTAGAATTCAGTTACATAAACACAACCCATAACAGATGGAGCAAGGTGGTCAATGAGCACAGAGCAGCTTAGTCTTGGCAGCTTGCAGTTGCGATCATCTTCTTGGCCACTTCTCAAGTTGGTCAGTGCTAAACCAGGGCTCTCATAGGATCCACCTCAAAGCCGTCTGTCTGCCCCTCTTACAGAATTTGCTTGGTGATGGCTGCCTCTGATTGTTTTTATTTTAGGGAAGCAAATCTATCACTAATTTAGATACTTCCCTCAATGCATGCATCCAATTGTAGGAGGACAGGTAGCAATGTGGACTACTCTTACTCCAGCAACCTGTGCCAGTTGCTTATCATTTTTAAGTGGTTTGTTAAACAAAAGGGTTTAAGTACATCATCCACATTCTGTTTTCAATTCTATTTTGCACAACCCTCTTTCTGACAGCTTGTAGTTTTTTGTCACTTAGAGACATAGAATCATACAGCTTGGAAACGGGCCCTTTGGCCCAATTCATCCATGCCAACCAAGATGTCTATTTGAGCTCGTTCCATTTGCTTGTGTTTAGTCCTTATTCCTCTAAACCTTTCCTGTCCAAGTACCTGTCCAAATGTCTTTTAATTATTGTACCCACCTGTACAGCTTCTGGCAGATCATTACATGTACCCACCACCCTCTGTGTGATAATGTTTCCCCTCGGCTCCACTTCAAATCTTTCCCTTCTCACCTTAAATCTATGCCCTCTAGTTGTAGACTTCATTACCCTGGGGAAACACTATGACCATCCACCCTATCTATGCTCCCTTATGATTTTATATACCTCTGTAAGGTTACCCCTCAGCCTCCTGCACTCCAGGGGGGAAAGAAAAGTCCCAGCCTATCCAACCTCTCCTTGTAACTCATGCCCTCTGGTCCTGGTAAGATCCTTGTGAATCTTATCTGCATCCTTCCTATAGCTGGACCACCAGAACTGCACACAGTACTCAGTGTGGTCTCACTGACTTCTTGTACAATTGCAACGTGACATCCCAACTCTTGTGCTCAATACACTGGCTGATCAGGGCAAACATGCCAAATGCCACCTTCACCACCCTTTCTACCTGTGTCACTGCTTTCAGGGAACTATGTATTTTATATCCTTGGGTGTCTCTGTTCTGCAATGCTCTCTAGGGCCCTACCATTTACTGTGCAAATCCTGCCCTGGTTTAACCTGTCAAAATGAAATGCCTTGCACTCGCACTTCTCAAGATAGCCAATGTTGCTCCAAAAATGACATTTGTAAAAGACTTCAAACTGTACCTTCCAGGGCCACGTTGACATAGTTTATAACGCTGATCAGCATAAGTTGTAACCTAGTATTTATGGAAGTGTGTAAAGGGGAACTGGTCTCCTCACGTGTGAGCTCCCAACATTTTCTCGCATCGTTGCAAGCTTTCTTGATTAAACACCCATTCAGTCCTATTTGCTATATTATTTCTGATAATTCCAGGGCTTTAACCAGCAGTGTACTTCCAAGCTAGGTTAATGTGTGACTTGAAGGAGGAACTTGCAGTTGGTGTCATTTCCATATGTCTGCTGTCTCTCTTCTAGGTAGTGGAATTAGAAGCTTTAGGAAATGGTATAGAAGTAATTGCTGCAATGTACCACAATGGCTACAGTGCAGTGGTCCGGAGGAAGTGAATCTTCAGGGTACTGCATGTGGTTCCATTTAACAGAACTGCTTTATTCTGGATGAGGTGGAGCTCTTTGAATGTTGTTAGAGTTGTGCTCATCTAGGTTAATGGAAAATGTTCACTTGCGCTTCTGACTTGCACCTTGAAGACTGGGAGTTAGATAATGAGGCACTCATCACAGGATACCCAGTCTCTGAGCTGCTCACATAGTCACAGTTTATCTGGCTGATCTGGTTAAGTTTCCAGCCGATGGTAACTTCCAGTACACTGCCCTGGGGAATTCTAGGAGGGACGTCCTGGGGTTGAAATTTAATTTTCAAAGTCAGAAACATCTTCCTTTTCACTATCCATGACTCTAGAAGTAGCTTTTCCCCCACTAATGTCCATTGACTTGATTTTTAACAGGGCTTCTTCATGCCACACTTAAGTGATTTCTTAGTGCTAAATGGTGTTAATCTTGCCTTATTTTTGGATTTGGCTTTTTTGCCAACATTTTGTATGGAACTAAGTGGTTCTGTTGTATGCAGACTGAGGATCAGTAAACAGTTATTTATCAGTAAGTGGCATAGTAGAATTGTCAATGCCATCGCTTATCACTTTGTGATTGAAAACAGACTAAGGGGCTGGTAATTATCAGGTTCCACTTTCAATGCATGAACCGTAATAGGGTACTTTTCCATAGAACTGATGTTCAAACTAAGCTGTTCCAATACAATTTTCTCTGCAACTTTAGCACATGGAAAGGATACTGTTAGGTCCCAACTTCTTTGCTGTATCTAGTGTGGTGGTCCATTTCTTGCTGTAATGTAGAGTGAATTGAATGGGTGAAATACTGGCTTCTATAATGATGGAGACCTTGAGAGGAAACAAAATTAGATCATCCACAAAGCATCTTTTGATTCTAAATGTTTCAACCTTGTCTCTTGCACTCGTGCTGGATTCTGCCACCATTGAGGGTGAGGATGTTCTTGGAACCATTGCCTCCTGTTAGCTGTTTAATTGTTCACCAGCTTTTTTGTAGGTCATGCATGGTCTTAATATTAGATCAAATTTTTTTCAATCCTTTTGAAGTAAGGATCTAACTGTTTCACATCATTTGCAATAACTGCCAATTGGGAAGCTAGTGTTAATGGCAATATTTTATTATTCCATATTTCCTAATGACTTAGAGGGAGGCCTTTTTGGCTCTGAGTCTATGCTAGTTCTCGGAGTAATCCTATTTCTCCACTGAAATGGAATATGCTTATGGATTGGCTCAGCAATTTCACAATATTTTTTCACCTGGTGTTTGTTGGCTAGTTCAAGCTTCAATGTCTTCTGTGCTGCTACTTGGGGTAAAAGACAGGGAAATTAACTTGGAAACTTAATTTTAGAATTATTAATACATTTACCTAGAAATATAATTGATCTGTAGTTTTTTTGGAATGATATTTGCATTTTAGGAATAATGTACTGAAATATTCCTATTTAAATTACTCATAACTTTTCCCAAGACTTTCATGAGGTGGGACAAGGAGCATTTTAATATTTTAAATCGTTTTTCTGTTGTAGTATATTCACGAAAGAAATGTAGGATGCACAGGGCCACTGTTGGTGAAAACTAATTGAACCTGGGCTTTGGTGCAAAAAGTAACATCTCTAGTACAAATATAGGTGACTCCAGCGTTACTGCTGGTCGTGTAATGGAAATTCACCTTTACAGAATTTACAAATCACTACCTAAAAATTTGAGCTGCAGAATAAAATTTGCTCTTACAGAATTTGGGGGGTGGGGGGGAAGAAATGTAAATAAACACAACTTTATCTTTTTCAACTCTCATTTTATGATGTATGTGATGACGTAGTTTTGCATTATGAGAAATTGCAATTCAGCCAGTTTTTCAGGAACACAACCCCCACAGCAGCCCTCCCCCCCCCCCCCCCCCCACCCCCATTGCACTGATCTGTTTTTACTTGTAAAGAAAGATATTAAACTGTTTTAATGTTGTCTATGAAGAGTACAATTTTTGTGCTAATTATAATACAGTGAAACTCCAGTAATCCAGCATCTGATTGTTCAGAAAACTTAGTGGTCTGGTATCTAGCACACTCTTTTTAAGAACATACAACACTAAAGCCCAGTACAGGTCCTTCGGCCCACAATGTTGTGCCGACATTTTATCCTGCTCTAAGATCTACCTAACCCTTTCCTCCCACATAGCCCCCAATTTTTCTATCATTCATGTGTCCATCTAAGAGTCTCTTAAACGTCCCTCATGTATCTGCCCCCACAACCTCAGCTGGCATTGCATTTCACACAACCCCCACTCTGTGTATATTAAAAAAAAACTTACTCCTGACATCCCCCTTATACCTTCCTCCGATCACCTTAAAATTATGTCCCCTCGTGTTAGCCATTGTCACCCTGGGAAAAAGTCTCTGACTGTCCATGAGTTAGTACAAGAGAGCTAGAAAGTTAGTACTGCTGCAAATACAAAACAGGCTTCCAAGTACCATGTAACAAATCATTGAACTATTATTGCAATATTTTCTCTACAATCAGACAATTCTTCCAGTCTAATTTACTTCAATTTAAGTTTGTGTACTGGCCAAGTGCACGAGAATAGTCTTCTGATGTACCGTACTAATCAGGAAATATTTCAGTAGGTGTACTAAAGATACTAGAGCTCTACATTGAGAAACAAACTGCAATAAAAAGCCAAGGCGATCCCAGTCATTATCAAATGGCTCTCCTTCTGACTAAAGTCATACAGAAAGTAGCTATTTAGAGGACACCAGGCACCATCCATTATATAATGCCAGCTTACAATTACTGTTAGTAAGAGAACATGCAGAATAAAAGCTGGACTCGAGTTTAAATTATTAGAATTTTTTTCAAGCCAAGAGCCAAAGACACCTTTACATATATCTGTTTGGAAATCAATAAATATGAGAAGATTATTTTTTAAAAATAAAGATGAAGTGCAAAATATCTCACTAACAAGCTATATACAGTCTTCTCAACCTTGATCTGTCCTCTTTGGAGCAGGATTTGAGCCCAGAACCTCCCAAATCAGAGGTGAGCATGCTATAATGGAACCTCAGTCCAGAATGCAAGCCAGGGATTTGGACTACGAGTGGGGTGTGCAGTCAGAGCTGGGGGTCCAGAGTGCAGTGAGGCTGGGGCCCAGTCTATGGGCAGATGAGTGGCTGGAGCCAGGGTTGAGGTCCAAAACACCAGGGGTCAGGAATGTGCATAAATTTGCAGCTGGAGATGGGATCCAGAGTATTTACACTGCACGTTTCTTGCTCCTGTAAGCTCACTGGGTACACTGGAAAACCTTATTTTACTAATGTGTAACATTTTTCAAAAAGACAAAGTAAAAATGTCTTTGGTATTAATAGTAGTAACATCCTATGGTCTAGAAAATCTGCTTGTCCGGCACTACCAAAGTCCCAAGGCTGATGGATTGTCAGAGTTTTACTATGTACTGTTCATTGTGCTGTTACATCTTTTTCGTGATTTCTGATCTTGCTTTTTATAATTGCATTCTATTCCAACTATACTTTTCTACAGCTTCCAGCTGCTTGGTTCACCATGTTTGATGCAGTACTTATTCTGGTTCTGATCCCCATGAAAGACAAAGTGGTAGATCCTGTGTTAAAGAGGAAAGGCTTGCTGCCTACATCCTTGATGAGAATTGCTGTTGGCATGTTTTTTGTTATGTGCTCTGCGGTGGCTGCTGGTAAGTATATTCTGCAGAAAGTTTTCTTCATTTTTACTTTAAAGTTGAGAAGTGAAAATCTGTTTCAGAATAAATGTGAGAATACATGAGTTTTTGTAAATTGAAGGATTATACATCGAGATGTAATAGTGTTGCACATGTTTATAAATCTAGCCTTTTGGGAAATAATGCTGTGGTACCTGTATGCATACAATAATTTTCATGGCATATCAGATTTAAATCGTTCTTTATCACTACCTCCTTTCATCCTGGCCCCCAACACAGCTGAAAGAAGGAAATTCAGAAGTCAAATGCTTGTATCTTAGGACACTGTACCAAGTATGAACAGAAATTGGGTTTAAACCTGATGCACAGTTAGGGTCATATTAAGTTTGAATTTTAAAAATCTGAAGACTAAGATGAGAGGAAAAACAGTGCATGCAGTTGAGGATAAGACCTTGAGTTGGAGTAATGCTTCAAGTTCACTTTGAGTTTTGCAAATGTTCACTGAGCTTCAGTTTTGCTGTTATGTCCTTTCTGACTACAAGAGCAATAGTAATCTGGAGGATTTTAGTGTTATGACTATTTATATTGATGTATCAGATTTATTGCATTAATAGCACTGGTATTTGATGCATTTGTAAATTTTATTATCCTGCTGTGAGCATTAGGGTTGAATAGTGGTTTAGCACCAAAACTGCTAACTTCAGTATTCTGAGGAGTATACTTCATGGAACGCAGTATTGGGATCTCTATTTTAAATGAAGTCTTATGTATCAGGGCACGAATCTGTCTGGAGGAAGGTTGTAACAGAGACACCAAGAATAAGCAGGGCTTCACTATTCATAGTGCTTCACATGTTTCACAAGTCCTATCAAAAAAATTTGTGGGAGGACTTTAAATCACTTTTTTTTTTGAATCAGTGACCTGAAACCATTATGTATATGACTGGTAAAATACCAACCAAAATCTGAACATTATGAATGTGCTATGTCCAAAATAAAAGCTTGTCTATCAGCAAACATTTAGGTTTGCACATTTAGAGTACTTGTTTATCTGTTTTCAGCATTCTTAGGGTTTTGATGTTTTTAACTTGTAAAAATACAAGTTATTACAAGAAGCTTTCACTTTTTTTTTAATTGCTGGAATCTGACATGAATAAGTGACACTAATGAATTATTTTGCTAGGGAATGCATTTCATTGGCAGAATTCATTTTGTAAGTTTATTTTGTGTACAGAGCTAAGTATAGCAGTGATTGAAAAGCACAAGAACCCAGATACTGGAAATCTAAAATAATAAGAACAGAGATCAATTACACTTCATCAAAGTCTAAGTCATTCAGCTGAAATGTTAACTGGATTTCTTTCTGTAGGAACTGCCTGGCCTGTTAAGTATCTCCAGTATTTTTATTTGGGTGTAGTGGTGATTGTGGATTATTTTTCATTTGAGTGGTGGGTGGGGGAAATGCTCAATTGACATCACCATAGAATCCAACATGTAAACCTTGTTCATTTTCTCCTTACCACCACTTTAAGAACTACAGTTTTACGAAAACTCTTTTCTTGAAAAGTCCCCAGCACTTATTCACAACCTGTTGTCTGTTCATCCAACTGAGAACTGCCCAAACCACAAGATGTAAAGCTTTCAAAGCAAAGTTTTTTTTTGTAGTTTTTTTGGTCTTTATTATCATGGTAGTGGGAGTGGAGCTGTAAGTCCAGTAGCTGGAGGATGGGAGTGTCTGATGTCCAGGTCAGTCTGTGGGCTGTATGTAGGCCTAGCTGATGTAATGATCTAACTGGCCAATGTGTAGCCTATTCCAAAAGTTGCCCAGGTTCATAAGTTGCTCCCCACCACCACCACCATCCCTGTTCCATTTTTGCACTTTTGGAAAAGATTTATTAAAAATTTGACTTGTGCATCAGATTTTTGTAGTAAATAGGATTTTGGAAATCTTTTTAACTTCCAATTTCTAAAAGTAAGATTGATCTTTAATCTTAATTTACAGACTTCCAAGTTCCTGACATTCATCAATAAATACAAATTGTTCACTTTCTAAACTTTTGGCTATTGCTATAAGATAGTTATTTTGGGATATCATTGTGTTCTCAGCATACAATTTCACTCAATTATCTGGTTTGGTTGCTGGAGGAATGTTTGTTTTTATCACTAAGATAACCTCACCTGACTCTGCTATTCAACCTGAGGGCTTCTCAATCCATCGATGGACCGTACAGTGTCCTTGGGCAAAGTTAAAGGTGGAGGGGTCTGCTTCTTAACAACTTGTGGTGCTTAGACGTGATTGTCCTGGCGAGCTCCTGATCATCCAGCCTGGAATATCTAATGGTGAAGTGTCGACCATTCTATCTGCCAAGGGAGTTTGCTTCAGCTATCCTGATGGCAGTCTACATCCCACCACAGATGGACATGAAGCCTGCACTCAATGAGCTATACTCCGTGGTCAACAACCGTGAGACAGGATACCCGGAGGCCCTCTTCATCATCGCAGGGGACTTCAATCAGGCCAAGGTTGAAGTGTGTTACCAAAATACTATCAACACATCTCCTGCTCCACCAGGAGTGCCAACACCCTTGACCACTGCTATATAACCATCAAAGATGCCTTCTGAGCCACCCCTCATCCTCGCTTTGGGAAATCAGACCACCAGGCAGTGCTGCTTCACCCTGCATACAAACAGAAACTGAAACGGGAGGATCCAGTACGGAGAGTTGTGCAGAGCTGGTCTGAGGAAACAGATGAGCTCCTACATGACTGCTTTGAGACAGTGGACTGGTCCATGTTCAAAGACTCAGCTGCCAGCCTTGATGAGTATGCCACCACCATCACAGACTTTATCAACAAGTGTGTGGAGGACTGTGTACCAAAGAAGACAATGCGGGTGTTCCCAAACAGGAAACCATGGATGAACCGGGAGATCCACTCCCTACTGAAGGAGAGGACTGCTGCACACAAATCTGGTGTTCCTGATCTGTACTAGAAATCGAGGTATGACCTTCAGAAAGCTATCAGGGATGTCAAGAGGCAATACCAACTCAAAATAAAGTCCCTGACCAGCTGTCAGTTATGGCAGGGCTTACATGCCATAACAGGCTACAAGACAAAGTTGGGCTGCATAGCTAACAACAGTGCATCCCTTCCTGATGTGTGTTTTGAACAAAAGGGAAGTGGATTGTCACCATCCACCCTGATGGCCACCAACGCAGCTGAACTTGTGATCACAGTGTAGGATGTATGATCAGTCTTCCAGAGAGTGAACATGAGGAAAGCACCTTGCCCAGATGGTGTCCTGGGCCGTGTGCTCAGATCTTGAGCTGGCAGAAGTATTTGCGGACATATTCGACCTCTCCCTGCTTTAATCTTAGGTTCCCTCCTGTTTTAAGAAGACCACTATCATCCCGGTTACAAAGAAAAGCAAGGTAACATACCTCAATGACTACCGACCAGTGGCTCCACATCCACCATCATGAAGTGCTTTGAGAGGTTGGTCATGGCTCTCATCAACTCCAGCCTACCAGACAACCTGGACCCATTGCAATTCACCTATTGCCAAAACAGGTCTACAGCAGATGCCATCTCCCTGGCCCTACACTCAGCTCTGGAGCATCTGGACAGTAAAGACACCTACGTTAGACAATTGCTTATTGACTATAGCTCTGCCTTCAATACAATAATCCCAAGCAAGCTTGTCACCAAACTCCGAGACCTAGGACTCAACACCTCCCACTGTAACTGCATCCTTGACTTTCTAACCAACAGACCGCAATCAGTGAGGATAGGCAGCAATACCTCCGGCACGATTATTCTCAACACTGGTGCCCCACAAGGCTGCATCCTCAGCCCTCTACTCCCTATACACTCATGACTGTGTGGCCAGATTCTGCTCTAACTCCATCTACAAGTTTGCAGATGATACCACTGTTGTAGGCCGTATCTCAAACACTGACGAGGCGGAGTATGCAAAGAGATAGAGCTTAGTGGAATGGTGTCATGACAACAACCTTTCCCTCAATGTCAGCAAAACAAAGGAGCTGGTCATTGACTTCAGGAAAGGGGGCAGTGTACATGCACCTGCCTACATCAATGGTGCTGAGGTCAAGAGGGTTGAGAGCTTCAAGTTCCTGGGAGTGAACATCACCAACAGCCTGTCCTGGTCAAATCATGTAGAAGCCATGGCCAAGAAAGCTCACCAGCGCCTCTACTTCCTCAGGAGGCTAAAGAAGTTCGGTTTGTCCCCTTTGACTCTCACCAACTTTTACTGATGCACCATAGAAAGCATCCTATCTGGATGTATCACGGCTTGGTACGGCAACTACTCTGCCCAGGAGACCGCAAGAAACTGCAGAGAGTTGTGGACACAGCCCAGCGCATCACGGACACCAGCCTCCCCTCCTTGGACTCTGTCTTTACCTCTCGTTGTCTTGGTGAAGCAGCCAGCATAATCAAAGACCCCACCCACCTGGGACATTCTCTCTTCTCTCCTCTTCCATTGGGTAGAAGATACAGGTGCCTGAGGGCACATACCACCAGACTTAAGGACAGCTTCTACCCCACTGTGATAAGACTATTGAACGGTTCCTTTATACAATGAGATGGATTATGACCTCACGATCTACCTTGTTGTGACCTTGCACCTTATTGCACTGCACTTTCTCTGTAGCTGTGACACTTTACTCTGTACTGTTATTGTTTTTACCTGTACTACATCAATGCACTCTGTACTAACTCAATGTAACTGCACTGTGTAATGAATTGACCTGTACGATCGGTTTGTAAGACAAGCTTTTCACTGTACCTCGATACAAGTGACAATAATAAACCAATACCAAAAATTTCTGATTATTAATACTTTTATTCTTCAATACAGTTTTGCTTAGTTGAATGAAAAGGAAGTAAATTCCATTGAACTGTGGCATAGTGCTTGTAATCACTGTTGCGTACATATTACAGAGCTAGAAGCAATTTCTTTGTGGTTAGGAGATCCTAAACAATCATTAAGTTCCCAGTTTTTAACTAGTGTTATATTTAAAATGAAAAGGTAATAAAATATCTCCTTGCTGTTTGTAGCCTTTGTCTGCTTCATATTCCTATGTAGTAGTGAGCACACCTTGAAGATACTTCATTGGCTGTGAAAAGCTTAGGAATGTCATGAGATTATGGAAGGTATTTTATAAATACAAGCTTTTCCTTTGGTTCCTACAGAAGTAATGATTTGAAGGAGAATTAGAACATTCCATTCCCCTATTGAATGAGAGGAAGTTGTGTGCAAAAAAGTTTCTAATTTGCCTTTTAATCAGGTAGTTCATAAAGAAAGATCTAAAAGCAAATCAAAGATTTACAGGATTTCTTCTCTTCATCCTCTGCAGCCTTCTCCATCTCCTCCATACCCTGAATCTGTTGTGTATTGTGATATGACTGGCATGTTATTCCTTTCTGTATTATTAGCTCTAGATGTTGATCTGGAGCATGTAATGATAGCATATTTCCACACTTCATAATGCATCTGCAATGATAAAATAATCTGTATATATCCTATGTGGTCAAGATCATTGAAAGCATAAGATGTTTGATCTCAAAGTGATCAGAATTCTGCTACCCAGCTAGAAAATAGTGGAACCTCTTTTCTAATATTTCATTTCACTGTTTCTCTGCTGTATTTATTAGTTTATTTGATATTAGTATTTTATTTAGGTGCCAATAGAGTTTGATCCTGGGTGCCAATAGAGTTTGATCCCAGATACCAATAATGCGGCAGTGATTGATTGAAATGATTGAAGAGTATGGGTTGATAGGACTAGTTGGGAGCAGTAAATAACCCGTAAATGCAGTGGAGGAGCAGATCAACCCCATGGATGATGGTTTGGCCCTTGAACATTATTTAGTATGGCTGAGAAGCCCCAATCTGGCATGTCAGTCTCTGCCACACTTGCTGCAGCTGAAGATGGTGTGCTATGAAGTTGCATGATTCACTAGCTTCTGGTTTCTACAAGTTCTCTCCTTAGCCTGTTGAGCTTTCCATTTCTCTTAACTACTCCTGACGCACTGCTGAACAGTTGGCCTCCAAGGATCCCAACAGTCTGAGTTGTCTATTGCTGTTGCATCTTCATATTTTTGCTTTTCCTTGTTTGTGGTTACCCTTAGCACAGAGCTTTGGGCATTCAACAGATGGTAACCCAGTGGTCAGTTCACCATGAAGAATATTCTTGAATGTGATCCCATGGTCAGTTGAATGAATATGTTTAATCTAACAATTGTCATTGGCTTAATAATGAATGTGTGGATGGGCTAAGCAGATTCCAGGACCTCAAGTTGCTGACTTTGTACCACTAGGTGATGGCTCTGAGATAGCAAAAGTAGAAACTAAGTCTTCTCTCGTGCCTTGGATATATAGTCCAGGCCTGGTACTACTAGGAGTGTAGGCTTTTAGTTTGGTGTTCTTCATCAGGTTGCTACTGACTTACACTCCTTGCTCAGCTTGGACATCACAGCCTTGGCTTTTGAAATGCCCATGCTGATTTCAGCACTATGACATATTGTTGGTGATTGTGGAGCCTAGATGTGTGAAGCTGTCTACTACCTCCAGCAACACATTATCAATGCTAATTCATGATGGTACTGCAGCTTTCTGGAACATGACATGCATCTTCCAGATGCCGATGATCAATTGGGACTTCAGAGGTGTGAGGGAATCTGTCTGTTGGTTCCTTTTGAAATGGAGTGCTAATACAGCATTCTTGACATGAAGTAGATTAGTATCCAAGGAAGCAGAAGATTGTCCAATTTAAGAGTTGAAGCCCAGGCAGGAAAGAATTCTGGCAAAGTTCACCCCAGCAGTAAGCAAAGCTGTTGGAAAGAAAATCTGGATTCCATTTTGATTTTTATCTCTTGAATGTGTATGTATTGGAAATATTTTTTGGTTTAATATGAGGCTAATCTTTTGCCTTTCTCTCAAATCTTTGTGGCAAATTGGCCTTTTTGTACCTCGCATGACAGATGGCAGTAGCAAACAAAACCTGCTTTGGGAAAGAAAGATTAGTATGATCAAGTCACTGAATTAAAAATTTCTCTATGGAGATTGTTGCCCTTTAATGAATATGCATTATGCAGTGTTGAAAAATAACACGTTGGAAGAAAGATATTGAGGTGGTAGTTGACCTTTTAAAGAAAAATGTTTTCCTAACTCGTAGTCCGTCAGAAATTATGATGGGAAGTTGTCCTGCGGTGGCCAGCAACCTTTGCATCTGTCAATGAGACCTTTTTGTTTTCACAAGGCTGAATATCGTCCATTATTGGAATAGTTATATCAGCTGAAAATCCAAAGGTCATGGCTGTTAACATTAGTCTTTTGATAAGATTGTCTTTCTAAGCAGTAGTGTAACTAAAATGTGAAGCATTTTGATCATCTTGCCTGCTGTCCTAAACAATGTTGCAATTTACACCTAATTCAGGACTGGAGAGTTAAGATAGTTCTTACAAATAAAGTTTGAGTTTGGTTTTTCTCTAAAAATGGCAAGTTTTAAGTTCAATTAGAAAACCTCCAGTGGTAGAATCACGTTCCAACTTTTAGAATAACATTTGTTGTCTAACATACAGCACTCTGGAAATAAAATTAATAAAATATAAATCCTCATGTATGTTAAAAGGAAAACTGTCAAGGATGACTCTGGTGCAGTTCAGATGCTTTCCTTTCCTTGTATATGTGACGTTCTTGGATGAGTGTTCTATCCAGAGAACTTCATTGTGCAAAAACATTTGGGTCAGGAAAGCTGCAATTTTATAATGGAGACACGAGGCAGCATATCTGGAGCAACAATCTGTGCTGGAGGAACTCTGCATCTCATGCAGCATCTGTGGGAGGAAAGAAATTGTCGACATTTCGGGTCAAAACCCTGCATCAGGACTGAGTGGAGAGACAAGATAGCCACGTGGAGGGGAGAAGGGGAGTGGCAAGAAAGGATTCTGAGGCAATTAGGGGACTGAGGAGGCGTGTGAGATGACAGGCAGGTAGGGGAGGTGAGCTGGGGTGGAGTTGGAAGACTGGCAGGTGAATGGTAGTTGGAGGCAGACAGGAAAAAGGGGGGAAAATGTAGCAAAGTGGGGGAAGGGGGAGCATGAAGATGGGAAGGATGAGAGATGAGCAGGAACACAAAGCACTACCAGAACTGGATTTGGATAATAAAGGAATTGAGAATGGGAGTCATTAGGGGAGAGGTAACAACAGTTGGAACCAGATTTTTTTTTGGGGGGGGGGGTGTGTGGGGGGGATGGGGAGAGGAGGGAGGGAGAACATGTGGGTGGGTGGGTGGATGGAGCCAGGAGGGGGAAGGGCATGAAGGTGGTTGAAGGGGGTTTGGGGGTGGATGGGAAAGGGGACAAAAATGAGAGGACCAGAGGGAGGGGAAAACAAAAAGGGAAAGGGTTGGGGGGGGTGTGGTGGAGGTTATCTAAAATTGGACAACTCCATATTCATGGCATTGGGTTGTAGATTATCCAGGTGGAATATAAAGTATTGCTCCTGCAGTTTGTGTTGGGCTTCATCCTGGCAGGAGAGAAGGCCAAAGATGGACAGATCAGTGTGGAAATGGGAAGGAGAGTTGAAATCATTTGCAACTGAGAGCTTGGGATGGCTAACGCAGACTGAGCTTGGGTGTTCTGTGAGACAGTCGCCGAATCCGCACTTGGTCTCGCTGATGTAGCGAAGGCTACATCAGAAGCATTGAATGCAGGAGACAAGGTTAGAGGAGATGCATTTATTCCTACTGTTTCCTGTCTTCAAGCAATTCTCAATCCACATCAGCATGTTACTCCTAGTTTCATGTGCTTTAATTTTCATGTGCACACTAACCTAATTTCTTGTACACTTGATCCTTTTATGTGGACCTTATTTTTTTAAAAAATTCTGAGAGTCTGTATGCACCACGTCCTCTAGTTCTCCCCTATCTATTCTAGTAGTTGCATTTTCAAAAAAAAAATCAGTGGGTTTGTAAAGCAGGATGTCCCTTTAAGCAAAGATTTATGACTTTGCCCAGATGGAGAGGTCACCAGCTCCTACACTCTTACAGCTAGGTCCCCTTCCCTTTGCCATGTGAATAACTGCATGAGAATTCCACTATCTTTCTGTTCTCTCCCTACTCACTTTTAGCAATATATGGTTTGTTACATTACATCCTCAAATTTGGATATATAACCCTTGATCCCTTTGTCAAAGTCATTGATATAGATGTGAAAAGCTAGAGCCTCAACATTGAGGCCTTTGGTACTCCACTGGTCTCTGCCTCCATACTAGTGAATGATCCATTTTCCTTTTTGCTACTGCCTTCTGTCAATCTCTCCTCAGTCCATGTCACTGTGTACTCCCATACCTTGTGCTCTAATTATTTTTCAATGAGGTTCCACTCAAGGTTATTAAAGGCCATCTGAAAGTCCAAATACATCACAAGGACTAGTTTCCCCATGTCTTATGCTGTCTGTTACAACCTCCAAATTCCTCTAAAAGATTTGTTGGACATGATTTTTCCCTTCATAATTCCTGTTGACTCTGGCCAATTATATTATTTGCAAATGTCATGTCACAACTACAATAACAATAGATTCTAGCATTTTCTCTATTGCTAATGTCAGGCTAAACTGGTTAATGGCTCCCTGTTTTCTTTCCACCTTTCTTGTATTGTGGGGTTACATTTGCCACCCTCCAATCTGTGGGAACCATGCTGAAATTTTTGGAAGATGATAGCTAGTGCACCCACCAACTTCCATACCTGCCACCTTCAAAATAATGGGATGGAATCCTAGAGATTTATCACCTTTTTATTTTCATTAATCTTTCCAATATTAATCTCTTTTACTCAAGCTAGTTTCTTTTAGTTCCTGATTTCACTCTGGACCTGTAGTTCCTCATTATATCCAGGTTTTCTGTGTTTTCACCTGTGTAATTTCTCTGCCGTTTCCTTATTTTCCAATATCATTCCTCTTGTCTCCACCTGTAGGGGACCCACATTAATTTTAACTAAGCATTTCTTTTTCAACATAGCTCTTGAAGCTTACATAAAATTTATTGTGTTAGGATAACAGCTCCTTAAATGCCCCTCAACTCCAGAACTGTCCATGAACACTGTCATTATTCCTTTTGTTTTGCACTTTTTAATTTTTTTGTAATTTGTAGTAATTTTGTGTTTGCACTGTACTGCTGCTGCAAAACAACAAATTTCACATAATATAAGTCAATGATAATAATTCTGATCATCAATTAACCCTTTATCCTTCTACAATCCTAGGTCTGTTCCCTTGCTGGTTCTTCAAAATGGTGATCTAGAAAGTGATCTCTTATATAATCAATGAATTGATCCTCCACACTATTACTGCTAATTCGTTTGCCCAGTCTAAATGTAGCTTGATGTCCTCCATAACTATTTTACCCTCAATGCATGCATCTCTGATTTCCTGAGTTATGCCTTCATTATCACTATTGTTTGAGGGCTCGTATGCCCTATCTACCAAAATTTTATGTCTATTGTCATTGCTTTACTTCTCCCAAACAGATTCTACTTTTACATTTTTTTTTATGCCTTCCTTTCCACTGCCTTAATCCCATTCTTTAAAATTAGGGTTACCCCATCTACTTTTCCACTTTCCCTATCTCTTCTAAAAGTTGAGTTATTCTGGAACATTTAATCTCCAAACTTGGTCACTTTGCAGCCATGACTTTGTAATGGCTGTTGGGTCAAATCCATTTACTTTCATCTGTGTAATTAAATCCTATATACAGTTAGGAATGCTATGTGCATTTGGATAAAAGACCCTTCAAATTTGTCATTTTTCTATTCCCTGCTCTGACTTTAAATGCAGTAGATGCCCTTCCTGACAAACTCTGGTTACCATTCTTCATTTGCTATCCAGTACTATTGCTTTGTCTTTTTAACTTCAAGTTTTCCCTCACTAGAATCCAACCACCTGCCCTGAATATTCTGTTTAGAATCTTATGTACAGTCCTAGACCCTACTTTCCACATACTGTCAGAATTAGATGCTGTCTAAATGAATTGTTTTCACCAGTAAATGAAATGTGTTCACAAAATTAAAAAAATATTTATTTAAAGCATTTCTTTCTAAATAAAATAATTGAACTTTAAGCTTATAGCCTTAAAACATGCACATTTAACAACATCAAGTTTGAGCTCTGTTCCATTTCATTTTCTCCCGGTTTTATTGAAAACAGCAAGTTCAGTATCTGTTGAAAGAGAAGTGGGTAATAGAATTTAACCCTAATTCTCTCTCTACCCTGATGCTGTCTGACTTGCTAAGTATTTTCAATGTTCAGTTTTCATTTCAGATTTTGAGTATCAATCATTTCTTTTCTATGCTAAGGCACCAGAGTCGATCTATTAAACTAGCTTCTATCCTTCTCTGATGTTGCATGTCACTTCTGGAAATAGATGTCTAATCATTTATTGCAGGTGAATAGTACTCTAAAAATGCTGATATTAGCTATTTTAATGGAGGAAATTTGATGGACCAGTAACTCCTGATAAACCTTAGTTCTTCATCCTCCTGTTGAGATTGTAAACATATAACCTCTCTATTCCAACACAAATGTCAGTATTCCTAGAATTTGGTACGTAACTAAAAAAAAATGTTTTTGAATCATCATCATCTGAAATTAGTTTGCTTTTCCAGATTAAATAGCTAATTTAGACAGACTTTATGAAGGTGAAAATTCTTCATTGTTTAGATATTTCACTTTCAACACTTGAATATTTTTGAGTGGTTTAATTAATATGGAAACATGTATTCCATTTCTCTCCCCATTAATATATCTCCTCTTATGATTTCCTTCATATTTAGTCAATGACAGTAAAATGCCCTAATTTAACCTGGACTAGATGTGAAGAACATTGTAATAACAGTTGATGGCAATAATGGTGATTTTAAAGCTTCTACTTATCATTCATTTGTTATGTGAAGATGAAATGGAAAATCTGATCATTAGTTTTGAGTCTTAAACTGAATTTTATATTAAATCTATTTTTATCTAGTTATTTATATGATCTTGAAGACTGAAATTTCAGGAATAAAAATAAACACAAAAAGGAGCTCATTGGTTACCTGAAATGAGATGTAGCAGATTTGAGAATTAACTGGTTGAATGTATGTTTGTTATTAAATATTTTAAGTTTGTATGCAAACTGTGAAACCAATTTTGTATTTCTCCTTATTAGGAATTCTGGAAGATCAGCGTTTGAATAGCCTACGAAATGGTACCATTGAACAACAAATTGGGAATGTATGGTATAATGCTGCACCATTATCAATATGGTGGCAAATTCCACAGTACGTGATGATTGGGATCAGTGAAATATTTGCAAGTATAGCAGGTATTTGTGGAAAACAATATGATTAGCTTTTATGTAAATAATTGCTATCTGATGCATCCTGATATTTTTATGTATAAAAGTTGCTGTTGAATGTATCTTTAAGGCATAAGGATCTAAATCAACTAAAAAAGCATGATTACTTAATTAGTCCAGAAGATCAAGTGTTTGTGGATGTTCTGTGAAATAAGCTTGAATGCCAAACTTGGAATTCATTTTTTAGGTGCTGTGTTTTAATCCACTAAATTGATCTCTCTGACCTTGCAATATTTTGCAAGGTTAAAAATTTGCATTAAGCTGAGGTTTGAACAGAAGTATAGCAGGCAGATATTGCAAGGTTATACGTCAGCAGTTTACTGTTTTGTTTACTAATATGTTGTGTGCTCACTTTCATTTGCCCTTCAGACTCCTGACAGAACACAAACTGGCTTTGTACATATCAGAAAAAAATCAGCATTCTCAGGTTACCAAATTCTTTAACAGTAACTAATTTTGCTTACCAGTGAAGCAATCAGTATTAATATCGATTCATTACAGAAAAAAGTAACAGGAGAGGTGGGGCTGATCAGGCACCAGAAAGGAAATGTACTCATGAAGTTAGAGGCTAAAGTACTAAATGAGTACTTGACATCAGTCATTATCAAGGAAGATGATGTGACTGGAGTCTCAGCAAAAGGAAATGCAGATGAAATTCTGAATCGGCTAAAGGAACATATTAAAGGCTAGATGCATACCTCTGGATGGTATGCTTTCTAGGTTGCTGAGGAAATTGCAGAGACCTTGGCCATAATATTTGAAATGTGTAGGTTTTGGGGGTGGTACCCAGGGACTGAAAAATTGCAAACGTTATAACCTTCAGAAACAGGCATAGGGAAAACCTCAATAACTACAGACCAATCATTTTAACCTCTTGATAGGGAAAGCTCTAGAAAGGATAATCGGGTATAGAATTAGCTATCACTTGGACTTCTTTTTATTATTAGAGTAAGCTAAAATGGGTTTGAAGACAAACTATGTCTGTGGTTTGATGAAACTTAATGAAAGGGTCAAAGAGGGAAATATGATTGTGTGTGTGTGTGTATATGGACATCCTAAAGGCATTTGGTGAGGTACTGCATGATAGGCTTGTCATCAGGAATGAAGACAGAAATAAAAGGGCCAAAGCAGCACAGATAGAAAATGGGCAAAATGACAGAAAATGATAGTAGTAGTGAAAGGTGGTTTTTGGAACTGGAGAGGAGTTTCCTTGGGATTGATAATAACACAATAATGACTTGGGTGTACAGGGCACAGTTTTCACTGAGGTTGAGTGACCTGTGAGGAGGATGGTAATAGGCTTGGAGGAGAAAGCTGGTTGAATGGATGTTGGATGAAATCTAATGTAAGAAATGTGAAGTATAACATTTTGAAAGAAAAAAATAAGAAAAGGCATTGTAAATTGGAAGTCACAATTCTACAGAACTGTGTAGGTTATGTGCACAGTTTGCTAAAAATGGTATGTTGAAAAGGTGGTTTAAAAAGCATATGGGATCTTGGGCTTTATAAATAGAGCTTAAATGACAAGAGCAAGGGTATCCTGTGAATCTTGGTAGATAGCCAATATCAAATACTATGAATTTTGTTTTTAATTAAACTTGGTTAAAACTTTTTCCAATATTTTTTAAAATTGTATTATTAATTTCTAACATTGCATGTTATAAAATAAAACTGCTCTAAGTATCAGATTAAATATACATGGTCCATACAGGCCATTATTCATGCATTCAAGAGTATTTACAATGCACATCTCATCTAAAGAACCTAGTATGCTTTTTCCCCCAGAATGTAGATGTCAGGAAAATGTTGTAGATTAGTCAGCAATCCATCAACTCTTCCACATTAAATGGTCATGGTGCAATTAAAAAAATAAAGGACATCATCAATGCCACATCAGGAACTTCATCGTGCAGAATTGCTTACAATTGACCCCAATAAAAAGCCTCTAAACTGATCCTCTAGGCTGAATTTAAAGCAGTTTCACAGACTTGAAACTACTCAAAATTTGACATTGGGAAGGATTTGTTGTCCAGAGTATAATGGAGGAAATATAAAAGCCTGCCCTCTGGTGAAGTCTTGTATTGCAGTAAAACACATCAGAGATGTTTCTGCCCACCACTCAACATTTTACCCTGTACATTTTCCCACACAAACTGGATTTCCTCCATTTTTGACGTGTTAAATTCGTGCTGTCTTTAGTTCTGGTGCCTAGTTGGGTACCTGCCAAAAATAGCAACTTTAGTGAAATTAGTCATACAGCACAGAAACAGGTTCTTTAGGCCTATGTCCATGCCAGCCATCATTTACCCATCTACACTAATCCCATTTACCAACACTTGGTCTGCAACCTTCTATACCTTGGCAATTAAAGTGATTGTCTAAATACTTAAATATTGTGAGGGTACCTGCTGCAGTGGATTAAAGATTCCAACCACCACCTGGGTGAAAATATTCTTCCTTGAATTCCTTTTAAATCTTTTCATGCTTAAACCCTTGCCCTTTAATTTTGACACCTGTGAAGTGTGTAAAAGTTTCCTAGTGCCTACCCTGTCTACCCCTTAATTTTATATACCTCAGTCAGGCTCCCTGCTCCAAGGAAAACAAACACAGGCTGTCCTCATAAGTGAAATACTCCATCCCCAGGTAACATCCTGGCGAAACTCCTCTTCACCCCTCCTGTGCAATCATGTCCTTCCTGTGGTCTGCTGATCTAAAGTTGCTGTTCCATAATCTTCCCTGCTTTTAGATTTTATGCTCTGGAAAATGAAGGCTAGTATTCTGTACTCTACCTTTTACCACCTTATCTACCTGTGCTGCCACAGTTGGAGATCTGGGGATTTGTGCCCTGGAGTCCCTCTGTCCCTCAATAATCTTTAGGACCCTACCATTCATTATCTTACCCTCACTAATACTCCCAGAGTGCAATAATTTCCACCTGCCATTACTCTGCCCACTTTACTAACTGATCACTATCTTCCTATAATCAAAGGTAGTTCTATCAGTAACATCACATTTTCATGTCGTCTCCATACTTACTAATTGTACCCTCAAGTCATTAATGTATGTGACTAACAGTAAGGATTCCAACACCAATTCCTGTGATACACCACTGGTCACAGGTTTCCAATCACAAAATCAATGCTTCACCATCACTGTCTGCCTCCTATCACTAAGCTTCCTTTGGATCCAATTTTCCCAACTTTCCTTGGATCATATGGGCTTGTGACCCTTTGGACATGTGGGACCTTGTCAAAGGTCTTACTGAAGTCCAAGTATGTTGTATCAACTGTACTGCCTCATCAGTACACTTTATTACCTCTGGAAAAATTCAATTAAATTGATTAGGCAGGATCTCTTCCTTCCACCCGCTCCCTGCCTCTCCTCTCCTCTCTCTTCCCCCCCCCCCCCCCCCCCCCAATAAAGCAATGATGATTATCTTTGACTAATCCCTGCCTTTTCAAGTTTAGATTAATCCTGGCCATCAGGATGTTTTTCCAATAATTTCCATATCACTGACATTGGGATCAATGGCCTATTATTACCAGGCTTGTCCCTGCTGCACTTCTTGAATAAAGGAACCACATTTGCTGTCCTCCTGTCAACTGCACCTCATCATTTAAAAATCTCTGTCAGGGCCATAGTAATCTCCTTCCTTGCCTCTCATAGCAGTTTGGGATGCATCTCATCAGGGCCCTGGGATTTACCAACATTTAAACTTGCTATGACATCTAATACTACCTTTTTAATGCTAGCATGTTGGCACAACATCATGGGCCAAAGTGCCTGTACTGTGTTGTAATGTTCTATGTTCTAATATGTTCAAATTATTTTAATAGGTCAGAGCTCAAAACACAAAAGTTCAGTGGAATTTCAATTATTTTATCTTGATAACATAATACCTTGCAACAAATATAGATTGGAATCTAATTTTAGAGCTAATACTTTTAACGTACTGCACTCCTTTGCTGTTCCTTACCATTCAGCTTTGGTACATTAGTACCATTATTTGCATTAGCTGTGCCTGTAGAATATTTATTATATCAATTTTGAAGTTTAGTGGTGAAAGGAATTGCAGGCCTGAACTCCTCAACCATATTTAATAATAGAAAATAACAGCTATATTCAAATCATAGATGTCAAAACCAAATAAGCATTAGCAGTCATTCAAAACAAACTATGTTCTCATAGAAAATCAATCATGATGTTAGTAAGCACCTATAGCTACAGAAAATTACCATTTCGTCTCTAAGAGTATTAGAGAGCATCATTTGCACTCTTAACACTGGACCAAATTCATTTAACTACACTTGGTAGCTGGGGTGCAATGGCTACCCCACATTGAAAGAAGTCGCATATAGGCAACTGTACAATATAAAGTCTGGGACCTGGAATGGAACGGAACCTCTCTGTATCTCATATCTCAATGATATCACCTCACATTCTCCTAAACTTGAGTAAAGGTCAGTCTTACTATGTTTGCATTCCCTCGTCCAGAACCAAGAAAACTTAATCTGTAACAGCCCACTTTGACTGAATGTAAAAGATATCCTTCATGGACTTCTTCAGTTATATATCTGACAGAGAAGTATATCTTTAAAATTGTGCAACTTCATCAACTGAGTAGTCTGTAACATTTTTCTGCTATTTTGACATTTTGAAAGTTCTGTCCTCTAGTGATGGGATCCAAGAGATGCCACTGCCTGCAGTATCTCTGATGTATCACCTTCAACGTGCCAAAACATTCCCAGCCAACCTGTAGTACATTAATCAAATAAAATTTGGCGACATGCTTCATTTAAAGATAACAGGAAAATTAAAAGGTAAAAAATAGGAAAAAGCTAAAGCAATGAGGTTTGGGGAAAGAACTGCAGAGCTCAGAGCTTTAGCAGAGGAAAGTAGTAATGAAGGAGTAATTAAAACTGAAGATGTTCAAGAGGCCTTAACTGGGAGAGGGCATCCATCCAACAATTGTAGGGCTGTAGGCCACAGAGAGATTTTAAAGTAAGGATGTGTCTTAGACATCTACCAGCAGGCTCTGGAACAAAGATTGTGGTGGAGACCGAAGAGATGGCATTGATCTTCCTATTATTGCCTTCATTGCACTGCCACAGCCTATAAGCTTTCTAGGCAGGAACATTCTGCTCATTCCATTCTGGATATCAGAGAAGTAATCTGACAATGCGGTTATGCAATCAAGAGAACATGTCAATGAGACAGAGCTACATCAGTGATGTAGAAACTACCCTGTTTTTGAAAGATGCCACAAAAGGCAGCAAATTAAATATTTTTTAAAAGAATTATGTTAGATATATTCAATAGAAATGTTAGTGGAAATAGAGGATGGTAATCAGGAATCTAGGACTGTTTAAAAATCACATCATTTATTGTGCCATTTACTTGTATTGGGTTATTACACTAAAAAGGTTCTCTTCACATTCAAGTAGCTGTAGTACTGCAAAGTTTGCATCATGTTCAAGATTGAAGATGTGCTTGAAAAATAGAATCATGGTTTTTCTGCATAAAATGCACATAAAAATACTTTGCATGTTTTAACACACATGAGCCCATTTTTTGAATGAAGTCCTGCCCATCAGGAAATTTGGCCAGCCACTGCAGAGTGCAATTCACCTTAATGCAGGTGTCATTTACACTTATTTGCACACTTATTCCCCCATTAACAATTGAAATTGGTGCAAAAATGTGCAGTCATGCCCCATGTCTTTCACTCGCAGTAAAACAAGCAAACACTGCACTGAGGAACCAACCATCCCAGAAATAAAGTATCCTCACTGTAACATCCACTTTGCTTCCTCATTGTGCTTGCTTGCTGAATGATCAATGGACAGTTTGTGCAGATCAGTTCTGCGAGTGTCATTGCCTGCAGCAACTTTTCATTACAGAGATCAGAGCTCTGATCTGTCTACATTATGAAAACAGTACTCACAGTATCTTGGGGCCATTTAGACCATAGGAATAGATGTGTGGGCAGGAATGCAGGGGGTGGGGGCAGCCAGACAGTGCAGATGTGCATCTGCTTCCCCCCATGGCTCTACTGTTCTGTTGCTGTGGCTGGCATGAAAAGTATACTTCAAAGTAAGTTGAGACACATTCCCATGCTTTCCAGTGGCAATGAAAAGACCGCTCAGATGCCCACAGGCAACTAACATTGGGAAATGTTCAAGTTGTTTTTTAGTTCACTGCCATAGGTGAAAACTCCCACAGAGACATAGTTGTAGGAAAGACAGGATTGACAACTCAGCACTCCAGAGGTATAGAATCTTCAGGTGTGATGGGGGCAGAATATAAAAAGGTGGCATTACAATATTGATTAGGGAGTCCATTACTGTAATAATAAGGCAGGATATCATCAAATGAGGCCATATGGGTAGAATGTAAGATCAAAAAGAGGTCAATTACTTTACCCGTGGTGTACTACAGGCTTCTTAACAGTCAGCAAGAGACAGTGAAGCAGATATGTTGACAAATCAGAGAGATGCAAGAGTAATAAGGTTATAGTGGTGAGACATTACCACTTCCCAATATTAACCATACCTCTAAGTGTGAGGGGTTCAGAGGGTGTGGGATTTTTATAGTGCATCTGGGAGAGCTCTGAGCCAGTGTGCTAATGGTCTGACTAGAGAAGGGGTATTAACGGACCTAATCTTAGGGAACGTAGCTGGGAAAGTGGTTGGAGCATCTGTAGGAAAGCATTTCGAAGATGGTGACCATAATTCTACATTTCAAAGCTGTTATGGAAAGGGATAAGGATGATCTGGAAATTAAGGTGCCGGATTGGGGGTATGGCAATTTCAATATCATAAGACAAGACCAGGCAAAAGTAGACTGAGAGCAACTACTTGCAGATAGGCCCACAACAGACAAGTGGAAAGGATTTAAATGTGAAATAGTTCAGGGCTAAAGTGTTTCCATAAGGGTGAAAGGAAATGACAGAGGACATGCAAAGTCTTAAAATGAATATTTCTTACCTGTATTAACTAAGGAGAAAAGGGCATTGTTGGTGGAAATTTCTAGGAGGGATTCAGTGACAGTATCTCAGTGACTATATCTCAGTTCAGTATCTAACCCTCTGCTTTCTCAGTTAAAAATTCTAAAGAATGTAAAATTCGTACTACCTTTATGGATCAAATTCAAATTATTCTGATCAGAAGAGTTTTTCTAAATTAGATACTTAAACGTCTGTGTCAGAGGGATTTCTTTGGGACTATTAGACCGTTTTGCATTGTATGTTATCAAAAAATCAAAGTCGATGGGATGACCACTCAAACCTGGCACTGCATCTGTTCCAATAAGGTCAAGCTCTGATTTGGATCTACACTACTATTTTAGCAAACATTTAGATAGTTTTAGCAGATCACTATCGTAAATGTATTTATAACAAGAATACAGTTCAAAATTAAAATGTAGCTGGTTTTCCATGTATATTTTTCAAATAACAATTGGTTTGTGAAAGGATGGTTTGTAATGGGAAAAGTGTCCTGCTTACTACTTTATTCAAGGGGGAAAGTGATTTCTGCAAACCAAAGATTAATACATATTCAGCTGAATGCTTGCTTACATGGAACCACTAAGTTGCATGTAAAATGTTCACCATTCTTTCTTTTCAGGGCTGGAGTTTGCCTACTCAGCTGCGCCCAAATCTATGCAAAGTGCCATCATGGGTCTATTCTTTTTCTTTACTGGAGTTGGCTCCTTTGTTGGTTCGGGACTTCTAGCCCTAGTGTCGGTGGACGGAATTGGTTGGATGAACTGCAAAAGTGACTTTGGTGAGTAAACAAGCTTTGGGAATACAATAAGGTTTTGAAATATAACAAGGTAAATAAATGAAAATTATAAAAAAAAAATGTACTCTTGGTTTGAAAGGAAAATTCAGGGTGCATTTGATACATTATTATGATCCTTGCCCATTCCTCCAAATTCCAGTGAAGGATTCTTTCACACATTTTTGCTTCACAGAAAACTTAAAGACATTAATCTACCTTTGGTTAATTCCTGGATCTTGATGCACTTCCGTACATAAAAGATCAAATTGTTTTGGTTCCTTGACTTTGATTAAAGGTGATTAACTGATTCAGAATACTCTATAATCAGTTGTTTTAATAAATAAGCTCTATAATCAGTGTTAATACCCACCACTTTCAATAAGTGCTAATTTGATACAATAAATTAAATCAGATAGGATAATTGTTAATATTGCATACACTTCTCTGCAAAGGCCGAATGCAGAAAAGGTACAGGTTCAGAAACTCTTGTTAAATCATCGAGATAACAAAGATAGTTCTATCAAAATGTAAAATTGTTATGAATTTAGCTGTTTCTGATGATCATTCTGAATACGTTATCTCCACAACTCTAAAAACCTATTCATGTATATAGTTGAAAACTAACATCACAAATTATAAATCACTGAAGGCATATAACGTGAGGATAATGCCATTGTTGATTCTCATCTGGTCAATAACTAAAAAAAAATGGTGTAGCCTGTTAAGTCTGCTATTGCTGAAACATTCATGTTTGCGTTTGTTACTCTTGGTCTCAATTATCGCAGTGCCTTCCTGGCTGGTACTCAAATTACTCTCCACAACCTTGAGGTCATCCAAAACCCTGCTCTCCATGTTCTAACTCCCATTGTCCCGTTCATCATCACCCCTCTGCCTCCTGATCTACGTTGGCTCCTGGTTAAGCAGTGCTTTCATTTTAAAATTCTAATCCTTGTTTTCAAATCCCTCCATGGTCTCGCCCCTCGCTATCTCTGCAATCTCCAACCCAATAAACCTCTGAGATGTTACTCTTGGCCTCGTGATCATTCCCTAATTTGATTACATCACCACTGGTGGTCTGCCTTTAACTGTCAAAGCCCAATCCCTGGAATTCCCTCTCAAATGGCTTTCTCTCTCTCTGTACCTCACCTTAAGAAACATTAAGTAGAACCTACTCCTGGACATCTCAAATCTCTTTCTGGGCTCAGCCTTTGTTCTGTAATGTAAGTGAACCTTTGAAGTGGCTTGGGATGTCTTTGCCACATCCAGAGGTGTTCATAATGGAAGTTGTTGATATAGTTATTAGCTCACATTATTTTGTTCTCCCTCAATGAAGTTATTTTAAATCAGATTTACTGTGTACTTAATTTATTGCATAAACATATTATAACCCTTTTATATTTCTGCAAAACTAGTTGCCTGTAAACATTGTAATGCAAAAATCTGAATGTCTGATGGCCAATACAAATTCTCTCTTTCTCAGCTTTGTCTTTCCCTCTCAAATTCCAAAATAAGTTGTTTTTGCACTACCATAGCTTCCAGTAAAATAGCTTTGACCACTTCAGAAGTATTTTGCTCGTTCCCATAAATCTTCAAGGCTTGTTAATTCTTGCTTTAGGGTGGATGGTGTGTTTCAGCTTGTCTATCTGTTATTGAAGTCTTTTCATGATATAAAACTGATAATAGTGCATAGGCTTTGGTGAGAAATGGAAAGGGAGGAAAAGAAGAAATATTAATGCAATATATTAGGTGGACCTTATATGATCGAAAGAAAATTCACAGTGGACACAGCTTAAATGTTGAATTTCCATTATTGATGGCTTCCTTAGTTCAGAAGGAAATAAAACTATCCTGTGTAGTTGATCATAGGTATTTAAGATGTAGGTGAATATGGACTGCCTAAGTTAATGGAGATGGGTCCAAAGCAATGAATAGATGACATATCTTTGAAAGAATTTTCATATCTAGTTAACAAATGCACAAATAGTGAAACACCAAGGTAGAATTTTCATTATGCTACTTCTTTAATGTGTAAAATTAAAACACATTTATATTCCTTTCCAGAGAAAATCTTGCAGATGTCAAATGAAAGCAGGTGGTATCTAGGAAACTTGACTGAGACACTCGTATAAAAATCAACTATATCTGTAGCATATAAGTAATGTATCAAACTACCTATCCTCATGATAAATAAAGCTGATTAGGAGTAAGGATGATCTCAACTCTAAAGGAACTGAAATCTTTAATACAAGCTTTGACAGCCTATCTTATGATCAACAATGATGTGAAGTTTTCTTCTGAACTAACCTCCCATGTGGGACCTTGTCAAAATTTGCTACCTTGTGGGGATTACTATCAATAGCTGATAATTATTAATATTTAAAAAATTAAATCCAATTAAATCAAAAGGTTTAAAATATCTAATAGATTATGTAAGAGTACAAAAAGAATTGTTACTAATAAACCAAACACTCAGAATGAATATGGACGCTAGAGTACAAAGATTCCAATAAGGTATAACTCCATTTTTGATTTGGTCATGTATAATTGGGTAGGATTAAGAAGAGCTCTCATAGTAGTGATTACAGCATGGCTGAATTCCAGGTACAATTTGAGGGCAAATACCTCTGGTCCAACCCTTTGTCCTCAAACTAAAACAGAGCAATTACACAGGTATGAAGGAAGAGATGAGTAGAGTGGACAAGGAAAATAAGTTAAAGGAAACTTATTTAACTTAAGTTTTTAGCACTGTAGATTAGCACTGGCAGATATTTAAGCAATTGTTTCATAACGCTTAGCATAAATTTATCCCAATCAGAAAAAAGGACTTTGAGAAAGATGAACCATCCATAGTTAATAAAGGAAGTCAAGGTAAGTGTTAAATCGTAAACTAGATTTTGCATTAATCAAAAACTAAAGTGGCACAAGCCAGAAGACTGGAAATTTTTCAGGAACCAGCAGTGGAGGACCTAAAATCTAATAAGGAGGAAGAAAAATGATTATGAGAATAAATTGGCAAGTGATATCAAAAGAAACTGGCAAGAAATTAAATGGATATGTAGAAAGGATGAGGGGTGGCTGAGTAAGTGTGGGATCCCTGGAGGGTGGAGAGTGTTGTGCAGGCTCATTCCCTGGAATTATTTAAAGAAGGAGTTAAGGGCATTTAAAAGACTCTTAGATAGCTACATAAATGATAGAAAAATGGAGGGCTATGTGGGAGGGAAGGGCTAGATAGACCTTAGAGCAGGATAAAATGTCGGCACAACATTGTGGGCCGAAGGGCCTGTACTGTGCTGTAATTTTCTATTAAGAAATAGGTGAACTTTTGAAAGATCCAGGGAATTGAGGGCTTTGTGGAACTGGTATAAAAGGAAGAGTTATGGCCTGGGGCAGGTCAGTCATGAACATTCTGAATGGTTAGGCAGGCCTGAGAGGCTAGGTGGCCTACTCCTGCTCATGTTATCATATGAAATGTGGAATAATGAATCCTGAGAAAATATAGAACGCCAGCTTGCTAGGAGCCTCCAGTTATAGAGGTGTTTGGTAATGTATCCATGTTAACCAAAAGATGAAAGAAATTTATTTTGGTTTATTAAAGAATGATAGAAAATTGGAAGCTGAGGACAGAAATACCAGGTAACACAATGGCGCAATGGTAGAACCACAGCTGGACAACTCCAGTAACCTGGGTTCAATCCTGATTCTCTAGGGCTGTGTGTGTGGGGTTTGCATGTTCTTCCTGAGACCACATTGATTTCCCCCAGGTACTCTGGTTTCCTTTCACATCCCAAAGATGCACGAATTGATAGGTTAATTGGCTGCTGTAAGTTGCTCCTATTGTGTTAGTGAATGGAAAAACCTGGGGTGAGTTAATAAAACTGTGGAAAGAGTTGGTTACATGGAAATGTGGGGGAATGGGGTCATTCTGTGAGATGACATTGACTCAATGGGCCAAAATGGCCTCCTTTTATGCCATAAGATGTGGTAATATGCTAAGAGGTAATCAGTCCCATCACGTTTTCAGGAATAGCAAAGGGTGAGGGGAAAATAACCTGGTTCAAATAAATTGTACCAAGTTTTAAAAGAACTGTAAGTCAAATTAATGAGGTTTATTTTTGTTTCCTAACCCTGTAAAAAGTTCCCACAAGTTTTACTGATGTAAAGACATTACTTGTAATAGAGCTAAGACACACCAGGAATTTTCAGACCAATATGTTTAACATGATCCAAATTTGGGAAGATATTTTGGGATTACAAGTGAATAGTTCAGAAAAGCAAATCTTGTTCGAGAATTCGTCATGATTTCAGAAAGGGAAAATCCTGAACTTAAACTGAAGTGCAATTTTTACAAAAATGTTACTGACAGTGAACCCCTGGAAATGCAGCTGATTTTATAAGAGGATTTTCAGAAAGTATTTTGCAATATTTCAACCAGTTTTGTAGGCTTTAGAGTTTTTAAACAACTGGACCAGTAGATGACAGACTTGAGATAAATGTAAAATGGTTGGCAGGAATCCAAAGAGGTAGGTCAGATGGAAAATTGATGTAGAGTGCTCATCAGAGGATATAGTTTTAAAAAAAACTTGGCGACATATGATGTGGTTCACATCTGCAGAATACCCTTGGCATTTAAATACTACTTACGCATGTTTATTGCAACAAAGAAATCGACGTATTGCCAACAATGTACGTATCACAAACCAGAGTTAATTGGTTTTGCAGCATAAAATTTAGGCAGTATCCTGTGAAAACTGCCCCAGTTCTCTTTAAATAGTGTTATTTGATCTTTACCATCCACCTGAGGAAGTAGATTTGATCTCTGTTTAGCTTTATATCCAAGAGATGGCATTTCTGACCTCACAGCATTCACCCAGTATTGTCCTGAGGTGTCACATGTGATTATTTGCTGCAACTCTTGGAGATGGTTTGAACCCATGACTTTCCAGCTCAGAGACGAGTTCCATCACCTAGCCAACACTGATAGTAGCCCATGAGCAAGGACGATGCAAGACCTAGTAAACTATTAGCAAAGTAGAAAGTGCAAATAAGGTATTGGAATAAAAATAGTAAATGTAGGAAGCTCTGCAGGGCAGGCAGCGTCTGTGGACATAGATACAGAATTAACATTTCTGATTATTGGTCTTTCACTACAAAAAAATGTGTTGCATTAACAGCTTGATGTAGGACAATGCCAAAAATATTGTGCTGTGTAGGAAATTTCTTAAGCTCCAAGTGGATACTGCATTCAGATCATGGTCTCAAATTATTTTATTGCCATGATTGATGATAGCTTACATTGGCTTACTCCCCCACTATCGTGTCTCTCAATATCCTGTTTGTAACCTTGCCCATCTGCAACTTTGCCTCCTTTGAAACTGCTACAGAAGTGCTTATTTGCACCCCCTTCTTGCCAGGATCAAGAAACGAAAGTGCAAGATCAATAATGCACTTCAGTTTAAGTTCAGGATTTTCCCTTTCTGAAATCATAATGAAATCTCCATTCGCAAGATTAAATTCTCCAATGATACTTTCACCAGGTTCTGAACTTCTGAAGTTGAAATCATCCATCTGACAATTGTTTCTCTCCACTAACAACTTAGACCAAATTGAAACAGCAGCAATTTAATTTATCAAATTATTCAAGAATTTGTGCTTAAGGAATAATCTAATGCTTGTGTATTTCAATATTTTCAAGACCTAGCAAAGAAATCCTCAACCCCAGTCTAAATAACAAAGTAACTAGATCCAGATGAAAGCTGAATTAGAATGAAAAAATGATGTAACTTCACATTGATATTTGTCAGACTCCAGTTGCTTCAGAAGAAGAGTAATTTTTCTTTCATTCCAAAAAGGGTCCAGTGCCAAAGCATTTTTTTTGTCAGAAATACCTTGTAGTAACCATGACATTTGTTGCAGGGTTTTGCTTTGTGGGCTGAGGCGTTCATTATGTTATAATATAATTTACAACTGAGTCACTTAAGAATTGACTTCGCATCTCTTTTTTTATTAAGCCATTAAAATACTTAGTTTTCAATGGTGTATATGTTTATTATCAGTGATTTGTGTTGATGAGTTATTCATGTACATTTGAATCGCAGGACAGTACTCTACCCTTGATTTTAATTCTTTTTTAAATGCCTGACCTGATATCTCCAGCATTTTACATTCTTCTCTCCGATGGCATATCCTACCTACTCCCCACCCAACTCCCTTGCCAAGCAATCTTGATGCCTCTTGACAGATTGCTGCAGTCAAAGACCTTTTTCACTGATAATCAGAGACATTTCAAAACAATTAAAGTAGATTTAAATAGTTTAAAAAGACTACTTAACTAATCTAAGTGATTCAAATTAGTAAAACAAAACTTATCCGCACTTAACTCTTGTATACGTCTGAAACTTCATCCAAATAAAAGGGGACCTCTGACAGACGCAAATCATATCTGGCTCTTCAGCTCAGTGTGTCTGATCTTTGCCCTTGAACTTAGTGCATAGTTAAGCAGTGGGACAGGAGGTCGCACACCTCCAGCTCACTGCTACCTTCCATGTTGCAAAGCAGCTGCAGTTAGAACTGTGAACTAGTGAGCATCATGATCCAGCCCATTCCATCAGCTCACATGTCACAGATGCCCTGAAGAGAGTGCCAAGCTGTATCAGATGTCAGATTAAAGCAAGTCTGTGCTCTGTCCTGTAAAAATATTGTGTCAGTTGTCTCCCAGCATGTCCTTTGCATCTTTTAACATGTTCTAGAATCTGCTGTCAGCATTGAAGAAGCAATGCTCACTACTGACTTCACGGAAGCCTATCAGCAAAGATCCAATGATCTCTGTGGGATGGAATTCCCCCTTTCCAACATGGATCAATGACAGGCATGAATACAAAGGAGTCCTTGATGGCCATATTGGCTGAGCAATATGTCAAATCACCAATTTGTAATAACATTTTTAAAATATTACACAACACAAAAATAGAAGTTTTAAACATGATTGAACTGGATGCTGAAATATGATAAAGCAATCAATGCCCTTAGTATTTGAGGGAATTGTAGTACACAACTATTAAATTTAGTTTTTTAGTTTACTGTGAAGTAATTAATGCCAAGAATGCCATTTTGAAACTCTTGGACCTTGTGTAATATAGCATAAGATACTCTCCATATTTTAAAAAGATCCTGTTCATAAATAACCTAAATTCATGTTGTGATTTTCCCCTTTGATTACAGTGAAGAAATCACCAAATATTGCACTCCACACAGGAGTGCTGAATAACTGACAACTTGGGGTTTTCTTTGTTTTAAAAAAAAAACTGTGGATGCATTGAAATCCTGAAGCTGCTGACAGTTTTACTGATTGATAACGATGAGCACTCAGGGTTTTATCATCAGAATCTAGTCCAATTTATAATCAGATGTGATAATAAGATACAATGTACAACTTTTATAATCCAAGCATGGACACTAAACTGCAAATAAACCAGTTCAACTCAGACCACACCTGGTCTTCCAAACCTGTGTACCACTGAATATGAAGAATCAATCAAAATCCAGTGTCATGTATTTTAAACAGTGCTGTGCTGTTGATCAGGACTTTTTAACTTGTCGCTAGACTTGAGTTGATATACTTAAGATAATTATTTCTGACAAAAGCTGCACGTCCTCACATGTCTTGAGGGTTCCCTGTAATTAGCTTTGCTGTTATACAGGCCAAACAGCTTATGTTTGTTACCTTCCTTCCAAATTTATTGCCTAATGTGAATAAAAATCTGCTTCATGTTGTTCCAGTTTGCAGATGCATGCCATTGTATAAGCAAATCAATTACATTTGCTGTTTTCCATCTGAGACTCAATATCTCAAAATTCCAAATGTAAAAAATGGATCTTAGTAAATATTATTTTGCCTACTTTCAACCAAAAACAGGCATTGCAGTTATAAAAAGGCGGTGTGCTCACTTCACTACATCAGTATAATTCTGTAGTTTACTGTGCCAGAAGTAGTTTTGCGTGCTCTCAAGGAGTTATTTACTTGCTCTATCTTGCATACCTGCCTTGGGCCTGATGGTTTGATTATTCACTTTCTTGAAGTTTTTCTTTTCACTTTTTTTTTCTTTTCACTTTTTTCTTTTCTATGGCTAGAATTCAGCTTTCCTTCACAAGCTTCATGTTCTGGACTCTAAGGGAGGCCAATTTCCTTTAATGAAAACAGGATAAATAGGATCCTCCTCATTCAGTGTTTCAGAGCCTTGCTCACTCACCCCATTCTCAGTGGCTCTCTCTCCCTTGTCACTTGTCCCACTGCCAGTGGCACTCTCAGTTCTCACTCTGATATCAAACTCCACCTCATAAAGATATCAATTAGTATGTGTTTTTCCCTACCTCCAGCTTCCTGAGTATTTATTTTGTTCAGTCATACATTGTTTTTAAGAAAGCAAAGCTCTAAAAGTAGCTTCTTTTTATCCTGTTTTCTTATGCCAAGTAAAGAAGATGTGCTTAAATTCCAGGTTATTTTATACTAATGCATCTTTAAATCACGATGCTGAAAGGGACTGGTATTCCACTGGGCAGTATATGCCCTTTTCCTATGTTAATCTCTAAAAGGAAGGTGGATCTATTCCAAAGTGCTTTGCTAAAAGCTATACTGCTTCTTTGGCGTCACTATTATTATGCATCAGAAATTTATAGCGTGTTAGATTTAATTGCACCATATTTCACGGTGCTGAACAATTGCAGTTGATTTGTCAAAAGGAGGAATAAAGCAATACTAAAATTTCTCAACATCAATAAAAAGGAGCAGTATCTTGCTCTAGTGTAGCAGGGAATTTAAATTATAACTTGATAAATCATTGAGCTCCCCGTTTTAGATTTTGCATATATTTCATTTTCATAATTTGGCATAATTTTGTTACAGTACTATATCTTAGTCCCCAAATTTTAATGGGTGTTTCCTGTAATTCAGTGAAGTGTGCTTTGCAAGTGCAAGTTGCCTTTCGGCCTCGGTCCCAATGTAGTTATTTAAAACAATGGTCACTGCATTTTTGGTTTGAATGCATTGGTTATCACACTAAATATGATGGATGTGAAGGGATTGTAATTCCAGTGGGAGTAAAGTGTATTTTTAAACCAAATGAAATATTTTATTTAGAGGTCTAGAAACTTGATATACAATTCTAAGTGTCTACAGGGGCTCCCTGGGTTACAAATGACCTGCCTTACTACACAAATTCTCCCATACAGTTTTAAAGAATTTTTCAAGCTAGTAATAATAATAAAATGTTTCATGGTATTCATTAATGACTAGATACAGTATATATTCCATTAGTTTAATTATGGGTACTACTAGAGTGACTATTCACTGAAAGGAAAGAATTATAACAAGTGTATGTAGAACGATATGAAGTGAGTTACTATAGAAAACTGATGTTCCTGACTTATGGAGAAATCAGCTTATACAGTTCTCGGGAATGAAACCTTTACATTATCCAGGGACTGCCTGTATTTGTTTTCAAGAAATGTCCATCTTAAATAACGATTATTTCTATAAATCAGTAGCTTGAACATTTGAATACAATTGAACAGTTTGCTATAAGAGTGAAATCCAAAGCAATGATATTTTTAATGTAAATACTTCAGCAGGAATTGAAATTCATGACTTGTCAGTTAGGTTAAGGTAAATATGCAATAAATATACATCTCCAACAGAGATTATTCCAGATACTGATTTACTGCCAAATGTAAAGAAGTGCCCACTTTGACTTTCAAATTATTTAAATCTATTTTTAAATAAGCATTAAGGGATTAATTTAGGTTCAACATCTGTCATTTTTGTGAAATACTGTAGCTTATATCTAAAATAGTTAATGTTGGATCCAGCTGATTAACAGTATCTAATTCCATTTCTGGTTTTGCAAGCTCACTATGGTTACTGCATTTTGTACAATGGTCACTCAATTCAAAAATACTTGATTGGCTGTAAAGTACTATTCTTTCTTGTATAATGCATGCCAAATTATTATAGAACTGCATCAATCTTATCCAAAAGCTGTACACTTTCAAAGTCATTTGTCAAGCTGAAATATACAAGCACTCCAGACCTCATCTCCAGCTGCAGACCTGCTCACGTTCCTAATCCTTAGTGTTCCTGACGTCGACTCCAATTGCACCTCAGGTTTGTGTAGGTCTGTGGGCTATAAATCTACAGATGATGTGAACTAGGTGCACTAATGAGTGAGCCAGAAGCCAAACCATTAGGATTTCCAAACAATCAGGTACTGGATTCTGAGTTTTACTGTACATGATTAAAGGAGCATCTAAGCCATCTGGTTTGGTTGATTCAAACTGATCTTAGAAAATCATTTATGTTGTAGAGTGTCTTAATTTGAATTAACTGAATTTTCTAAAGTTCAATTATTTTTCTTTCACTCCCCCATCAGGTAATATCAACAAGTGCCATATGGACTACTATTTCTTCTTACTAGCAGCCATACAGTGTATTACCCTGATCATTTTTATTATTGTTTCTGTGACATTTGATCGCAACAAAACCAAATCTGATTTGCTGCTCGTCAGTGGAAGAAGACAACATGGAGAACTCAGGCGTAATCAGACCAGGAACTGAAAATGGGAACCACTGCATGTGAAATAAGCCATTATTGAGAAAATACTTGTAAATCGTTTCTTCAGGTATATGATGGATTAGGTAGTATCCTTAAGCTTGCCTATTGCAGAATGAAACGTTAAGGCTGAGGAGTATTTTGCCTGAATGACCTGTAGGAGATGAGGCACACTACAAGTAAGTACTGGCAGGTAACGTAGACTGTTAAAACATGCTGGTATTGTTCTTGTTGGCAAGGTGGTATTTCTTTGAATTCAACTTTTAACTGCCTGTGGTGATTGAAGGAAATCCACAAGGCATGCTGGATGGAGTCTGGTAAAGTTCTAGTGTTCAATAAACAGTGTGCATTTTTAAATTTATGGACTACTGGTAACTTTTAGCATATGTCAATATTAAGAGTATTTCACCTCAAAGAACTGGGTAGTTTTTTTTAAAAAGTCTGTTGCTTGTGTTATCAAGATGATTTTGTTATTTTTAATCTTTGCAAGTATAAGTGCCGGTGCTGCCCTTTTAAGTCTGCTCACCCCATCCGTAAAGTAAATAAAAGCAGAATTGCAACCCTCACATTTCTTCAAATTATGTTTACAACTGAATACAGAGGAAAATGCATCTTGCCAGTAACCAGTTGACTGATAAATGAATACTGTATTATATATTAGAAAGCAATATAGTAAATGCCAGCTTATAATTTACCAAATGCATGTATAACAGATTTGCATCTTGTCATTGGGTTGCAATCTAACTTTTTTGTCTAATTGGAATTTTGTGCATTTTTCCTGACTGACAAAAGCAATTGAGCAATTGGTGATTTTTTTTTTATTCATAACCTGTGTCTTTTTAATTGTCATTTTAACAAAAAATGAACTGAAGGTGTCAGAGGATAATTTTGGCTGAAGTATAAAATTATACAACACCAAATAAATGTAATTTGTTTTAAAAGTGCAAAGCTGCTTCTTTACAGATGTTGTAGAAAATGATGAAAGGATGCTGTCAAACTCTGCATTTTTTTAAAATGCTAAATGTAAGTGAATTCTTGGTGCAAATGTTTTTGATTTTTGCATGCAGTTAAATCTTGATTATCTGCATTCCCCCTGGAGATTTGGGGTTGTTTTAAGCAAAGCCAATGTAATTGGGCATTTTAATTTTTTTTCACAGACCCTATTGATTCAGCGCAGTAAATAGTTACCTGAATGGCTAGCAGAGCAGTAACTCCTTACTATAAATATGGCTCTTAATGTCTCAGAATTTGGCCCTTGGGTTCATGAAATAAGTGGGAACCCGTTTGCCAGCATCTCCTTTGAAGATCAATTTGCTTTAAAAGGTGCAACATGTGCTTGGAGATAAGATCACGGTTTGATTACATGTAACTATAAATGCAAGTTGTTTTACCATAGGTAAGCATTCCAAGATTGTACAGTGGGCCCAAGAAAGAGATTTTAGGAGGAGCATCTGAAAATTTAAGAGATATTAAGGAATGTATTAAAGCAATAGAGCTAGAGATGGAACTTGGGATGTGAACTTCTTCATTCTAAAACAAAGAGAAGGATAAAGGGAATCCAAAAGTAAATCAGAAAGTTATTGTGACGTTTTACATTTTGAGGCTTTAGGGGAACCAAGAGCCAATGTATATCCACAGTTATTTGGATGTTGAAGACTGCAACTTGTACAGGGTAGCGTGTGCTAATTAAAAAGTGTATGCCTTATCTAGTAACCACAGGAAGAGTTGACACTGAAGAATGCAGTGATGGTTTCAACCAGAAATGAGATGAGGTATAGGTAAGGCACTACCAAAATTGTGAGTTTGTGGAAACTCTGGATTCCACAATATTAGGACTCTACTGAATATTTTAGGCTAGGGCCAGTAGGCCAAGTGCTGCCCCATTCACTCCTGCACACATCAATTCTCCCTGTTACGGAAGTCTGATCCAAGAAGGAGAGAGAGCGGTGGCAGCCCAAGGGGTGAGCACACGTGGGCCTGTGTCAGCGACCATCAAGACAGATAAAAATGATGGGTATAGCGGACTGCTTGCAAGGCTTTCTGGGAGTGGGGCTGCCCTTTCAATGAGGGAAAGTGGTGGGACCTGCTCCTGGGGCTCTGTAGCAAGTGTGAGGGGAAAGTGAAACAGCACACCCCTCTGGACCTTCGCTGCTGAGTGCCTCCCCAGTTCTTGCTGAAGCACGAGGTCTGAGGAAGAACATCAGCCAAGTGATAACACCAATAGCAGGTATAAACTGTTTCTAAACTGCTAAGCACGTTTTATAATTTCTGAGCAAGTTTTATCAAATTATTATTATTAATAAAAAGTTAACGTTTTCCACAATTTTGTCTGTCTTCTTTACAACTCGATTGCAATTTTTTGAAGTTTCATGCTGTACTTTAGCTAGGCCCTTAAGTACAGGCGAAGGGAAACCTTGCTGTGGAATTGGAATCAGATAGCCACTGAGAGAACTTGGACTGAGTTTGAACTATCTGGTTCTGCTCAGAACTATGGTTAGCTAGTGGAATGTGGTTGGTTTTCTCAGTGTTTATAGATGGAAGAAATTATGTCTCATTTAAGACAACACAGACACAGTGGAAACCAGTGTAATGCAGAGATGAGCAGTGTACAATGGAAGTTGACCCCATGTCTGTGTTGACTGCTAGAGGCAGGTGAGGAGTGGGTGAGCTGGGGCAACCCCATCCACTTTAGAGATATCAACACATAAATTTGGACTGAAACCTCAGTATCATGCTGAGAGTGGCTGTATTGTTGGAGTAGGAGTGTTTCCAATGAATAATTAAAGTCCCTGTATGCTCCCTCAGTGGATGTGACATATCCCATTACATTATTTTTGAGGTGCAGGAAAGTTATCCCTGGCTGATACTACCCCTCAACCAACATCACTAAGTAGATTATTTGGCCCTTATCACATGGTTGCTTGTGAGAGCTTTTACACAAATTGACACACTTAATAAATTACAACAGTAATTTAAAGTACTTAATAGTCTGAAAATATGGTGGATCAGAGTAACAGTTGAGGGTAGGCTTTTTAGAAGATGGTGTTACAATGGCAGGTTCAAAGGGCAGAGAAAATAGTGGCTGAAGAGAGGTTAAAGTAAAATGATTCAGTTATATCATGTGGATAGAAAATATACCATGAAGACTGACTCTTCTGATTTGTTCAAGCTGAATATTTGGCAGATTTTCTCAATTTTATTTTGTACATCAAATAAATTTATGTATTCTGTTTCCCAATTAACTGCATTTCTAATTAGTGGTAATGTTGGTCGTAATTTGTTTTCCATTTGCATAGTGACACTGATTTAATGTAAATGCATATCACTTTGCACAGGCAATAATTTTGTCACATCCATCCAGATTCAGGACTCAACTTGACCATAGAAAAGTGGAGTGAATTAGGGGCTAAGATTCTTTGTATTTCTAATTCCACAGTTCATTCAAATAATTTTGCAAAACTATAGCCTCATTAAAATAAATTAAATATTAATAATTCACAAAATTCTATTTGAAGGGATACTGTTGTACATTGTGCACTTATTTCAGTTTTGTTTCAATGCACAGAGGATTTCTTGAGCAGAGCTAGCTTAATTGGATCATTTCCAAAGGTTTGTCTTTAACTTGGATCCACATTTGTTTTCTATAGAATGCAGATTCACAGTGCAGAATCCAGAGTGCAGTTACTTGTAACAGCAGTCTTTGTGCAGTGAGCTACAAAGCTACCACCTTTGTTCAATTAGCTGCATGATAAAAGTTAAAATGAAGAGCAGGTGTAGCCATGGCAACCATTGGTACCACAAGGATGGGATCTTCTGCAGGCGGTTTACTCCATCATGCATGATGTGATGAATGTTACCCTTCAGCTAATTTGCTCTTTAAGCAATGTCAAACTTTAACTCAACAGATTACAGATGTGAGTCCTTTCTTTGTCCTATTGGTACTGGATAACAGCCTGGAATTTGCGGTCATTGATAAAAGAGTGGAGTTTCACCATTTACTGTGCTTGCAGCTGTCGTCAAACTTCTGTGGGCATTGGAGCAGCAACTTGCTGTTATTTGTCGTCTGATTCAGGATAAAGCCTTCGAGTGCCTTTGTACATGTGATTCTTGAACCAATTAAATTGAAGAATCCTAAATGCGATATCATGCAACATGAATCAGGCAGCCTAATTTACAGTAAAAAATACATCCAAGATAAAAGAGGGAAAATAAATAGAGCTGGGACATGAAAAAGGAATTTTTTAAAATAAACATCTCCAATAATGGGGATTTGATGTGTAAAATTAAACTTCAAATGACTGGAGGTTGTTTGTCAGTACTTAAGATCACGTCATTGAAAATTCACAAAGCCTTGAAGATACTTGGCATAACCACTTCTGGAGTATTTACTGGGTGATCATAGCAACATCATGTCCTTGCATATATTTTAATGCCATATCTATAGATAGTGTTGGTGCAGTGACACAGTGCACAGAATGTAGAGCTGCTGTCTCACAGCTCCAGCACCCTGGAATCAATGCTGACCTATGCTATCTGTTTGGAGTTTGTATGTTCTCCCTGTGATTATGGGTTTCTCCTGGGTACTCTGCTGGTTTTGTTCCACATCCTGATGACATGCTGTTGATGCATTAATTCATTAATTGGTTATTGTAAATGAAGCCAGGTGTAAGTAGGTGGCTAGAGAATTGGGGTGAAGAGAGCTGGGTAGTTAATGGGTATATGTGAGAGAAAAACTGCATGGGGGGGGGATGGGATTGACAGGACTACTCGAGCTGGCATTGGCTTGATGAGGTGAATGTCTGTCATCTATGTCTTGAGAAAATGTGAGAAATACAAATTTCTCAGCCAAAATTCTGACCCAATAATCTGAGCTGTTATTAGCTTTTGAGAGACCAGGCAATGCTAAATTGACTTGTTCACTGCAAAGGAAGACTTGCCTCTACAGTACCTTTCTTGTCTGCAGGATATTCCAGAGTGTTTCATTGTTCTTTAGTTAGGAATTGTAACCTGATCCAACAGCATAGATCATTTAAAGGAAGTGCTTCAGGAGCACATTGAAACCCCTTAAGTTAGCATGCAGAAACAACAGGGCAACCTCATAAACTGGCAACCCAACTTTCCTATTAGCCAGTTCCTGCCCTATCGGTCTTCCAGCACTGCGAGATGTCCGTAGGGGAATGCTGCCGACTGGCACATTCCAGGCTACAGGAGTACATGCTGAGGGACACACTGAAGCTGGGTACAGCCAATGCAAAGGCTTGGGTGGGGAAGGACTACAGTTTAGGGTTCTTCTACCACTGGAGAGGGAGGGACGGGGTCAGGCGAGGAAAGCCCCTAAATATTGTAAATACAGGATTGGGTAGCCCCCAGGGAGCCACATGTGTGGCATCGGTGCTGTTTTTTTAAATATAAAAAGGTAACGCTAATGAATGATGTGTACAAGAATGTAAAGGCTTGCACTGTTTTATGATTGTATATAGTTTGTCTTATGAATAAAGTTTATTTTGGAATAAAAACAAGTTCCTGCCCTATCGGTGGAAGTGCCTGCAGTTCCCACATTGGCCACGTCAGCACCACTAAACTGGAGTGATTCTGAGGGATTGCTTAACAAGAAGTATAAGATTAATACACCAAGGAAAAAAGGAACAGAAGATTATGCTAATGGGATCAGAGAGAGGGGTTCAAAGAAAAGCAGAGGAGGTTGTCTGTTTCTGCAATACATTCTGTGGATTTGCCAATGAAGTGTAGCGGCCAATTTAATCATAGCAAGAACAAAATCAGTAGCATCCTTGGTAGTGCACCGAAATGTCGTGCTAGATTGTGCTCAGGTTCTGGAATAGGGTATGGCTCCAGTGTGACAATGGTCCTGTTCCAAAGCTGAATCACATTATTGAAGTACAGTAACCTGGCTTTCATTGTGAACTTCTGTAGCCTTTCTCCCCTCGCGCAAGTGGCTAAATGTCAGACATGATGGTATGAAAATTTGAAAGGAAACAACAGGTTTGTTTTAGTTTTTAAGCTGAACATGCATTATTTTACACCAAAAAAAAAGAGAGATGTTGTTTCAACATTTTACACAAATTTGTTCATTTATTCATTTTGAAGATTTGGGTGCCACTGGCAAAGCCAGCATTTATTGCCCATCCCCGATTGTTCTTGAGAAGCTGATGGTGAGCTGCCACAGTCCTGCTGGTGAAATGACTCCCATGGTACTGTTGGGTATAGGGTTCCAGGATTCAGACTCGGCATTGATGAAGGACTGGCGATATGTTTCCATATCAGGAAAGTATGTGACTAGAAAGGGAACCTGTGGTGCTCCCATGTGTCTTCTGCTCCTGTCCCCAGTTTTAGAGGTGTCAGAATAGCCTGGGTGAGTAACTGCAGTGCATTTTGTAGATGGTGCACACTGCAGCCACTGTGTGCTGGTAGTGAAGGAAATGAGAGTTTAAGAAGTTGAATGGGGTGCCATTTAAGTGAGTTGCTTTATCTTGAATGGTATTGAGCTTCTTTGGAGTTGTCTTCATCCATGAAAATAGAGATTATTCCATCATGCTCCAGTTTTGTGCCTTGTGAATGGTGGGAAAGACCTTGGGCTTCAAGAGGTGAGCCAATGACCCACAGGATATCCAACTTCATCTTGTAGCTATGCTATTTATGCAGCTTGTAACTGCTCCCCCCCCCCCCACAGGTGTTGATGGAGGATGATTTGGTGATGGTAATGCCATTGAACAGCAAAGGTAAGTAGGTGGATTTTCCTTTGTTAGAGATGGTCATTGTCTGGCACTTTTGTGGCACAAATCTTGCCACCTCCCACCTCCAGCCACAATACAGTTAAATGATCAAAAAATGTTGTATTTAGACTTGATGTGCATTTGTGTTTGAAAGAAAAGGAAGGATCTTAAGGTGAGTGAAAATAGTATAAACATGCCTCCTGGTGGCTCTGCTTAACCTGTTCTCCCTTTTTCCTAATCCTGTTGCAGAATTAATTTTTCTACTCAAATCATTAGTCTATTCGTCAAAGTCCTTAAACTTTGGTATAGGGGAAACTCTTTAATGCCACTTTCTTTATTTAAGTGAGAAAACAGTAAGTATCCTGATCATGCAGTGCAACATTTTTGGCTACATCTATTCGCAGCATTTGGGAGCACATGTTTCCAGTCTAAGTAATTTAATTTTCATTTGCAATGACTTGGCTGCATCCCAGGCATTTTGTAATTAAGGCCATTCATAGAGATTAATCTTGCACATTTTATCAGAAACCGTTGATGGACTGAGCAAACTGCTTTCTGTCGAGCATTCTTGAGTGCTTACCTTGCACAAGTCCCATGGATTTGAGACAATTGCATTAGTCATTCACTCTGTGACTGAGCTCTGTAGCTAATAACAAACTCCTTCTTGTGCATATCTTCAAAGTGAATGAGCAGCCACTGCGCCAGAAAATAAGTTGTCTTTTCGTGTAGCAATGTTTTGTCCCTTCCTGTTTATGAACTTCTCTTGAAGCAAGGTGTTTGTAGAAATTACTTCTGCTTTTGCCAGAGCAACTGCAACCCACGCCATAAGTAACTGAATATGAAAGATTCAACCTCTACTGAAGAAGGGAAAAGAGTCCAATTTCTTTTTGCCTTTATTTTACAAATGCCCAATTAATGTTCTCTGGATATGCAGTAATGAATATGAATGTAGGACTTCATATTTTTTTGATGCAAAGTATATCTTATTATTGGTCATGTAAGACTTGGCAAAGGCGGATTTGAGCTGACAATAACAAATTACATATTTAATAGGTTGACAGCTGTGTTCATTTAAATGAAAATTTAGAAAACGAGACAGTGTTCCTCTTTCATCAAATAAGCTTTTTAGAAGAATGTATTTTTTGAAATTATATTCAAAATATCTGCGCATTTATAGGATGGTAGAATTGATGCAAAATGACAGACATGAGTTGGATCCCACTGTGATGACCATCGAACGGGCCAATTGTCGTAAAACTCATCCAGTGCACTACAGTCCTATAGGCAAGGAAAGCTGCAGTCTTCACTCAAACTGATCTACACATTATAAATCCAGGGAATTGTGGTTGATTTAACTACTGCCTGAAACAATCCAGCCAACCACTCAGATTAATTAGGGATTGATATTAATGCTGACCTTGTCAGTGATGGCCAGGTTGTACAAATGAGTATGAAAAATTACTCCCCACAATGTTCATCTCAACCAGAAAGCTTTTCCTAAGCTAGAACAGTTCTGCAGCACATTTATGTTATCATATGAGTAAATTTGGGATTATTTTCCATGAAATTAGAAACCCTCTTGTCTTGGGCAGTGTCTGCAATTAGATTGTTTCCTTTTGCACCTGGGATCTACGTTTGACGACGGACTAGGATGGTTTTCTCTCAGCTGTTGATACGAGTCCAATGCAGAATTAATCATTTCAATCCAAACAGCAGTGAGTGCATACCTTTGGTACCATATTTACCACAGTTTACCATGTCTCTATCACAAGAATTAAGTGTGATCCAAAACAGAGAGCTTTACACGCTGGTTTGTTATTGTCCAAGTTGGCAGTGCTTGTGGCTGCACTACACAGCACAGCAGCAGAGGCTTTTTGGTTCATCAAGTCTGTGCTGGCTCGATGTAAGAACAATCCAGTTTGCTCGACTCCCTGCCCTCTCCCCATGTCCTGTCTTTTTTTTCCCCATTCAAGTACTTATCCAGATCCCCTTTGAACCTCACAATTGAATCTGCCTCCAGTACTTAATCAGGCAGTGGATTCCAGTTCCTAATTTCTTGCTATTTAAAGATATTTTTTCCTAGTGTTAATTTTAGTTCCTCTTCCAATCACCATCATTTTGACTTGTGTTCTTAACCCTTCCACCCATATATCTCTACATGTTCAGTCAAAGCCCTTCATAATTTTAAATATCAAATCCCCTCTCAATGTTATGCGATCCAAAGCAAACAGTCTGAGCTTCTATCTATCACATGAGTTGAGTCCCTCATTCCTGAGATTATTGTGGTAGATTTCTTCTGCACCCTGTCACAGGCCATCTCCTCTTTTCTGAGGTGTGGGGCCTAGAATACTGTAGTTTGGTTTAAGCAAAACATACCCTTCAATGGAAAAGTATTTCAGTTCCCAGCACTGAAACTCTTTACTTTGAATATTAACATCAACCAATTAAAATCATCCTTGGAGAATGAAATAGCCATTTGCATCATCATCTGAGTAAGTGGACTGATGGAATAAGTGTAACATGTCACAATGATATCACACAAAGTGCAAAACGTCATGCATGGCTTTGTAAATATTTGAGGGTGCAAAAACCATTTCCTAAATGCTTTCATGCCAATACAGGCAATCCCTGCATTATAGCCATTCTGGTCACAGAAATTCACCCTTACAGAATTCACAAATCGGTACCCAAAAATATGAGATACAGAATAAAATCCACTCTCTCAGAATTTATGTGAAAAAACTAAATAAATCAGCATAATTTTTGTTTGCAACTGGCATTTCTTGATGAATGCACAGATAATGCAGCTTCACGTTACAGAAAATCAAAATACAACCCGTTTTTTACAGATGCAACCCTCATAATACAGGGGTCACCTGTAATAGAAGTTCGAGTTTGAAATCATGGTTTAGTTTTTCATATCTCCTGGGAAAATTGTTTGGTCAATAACAACAGATCAACTCTGTTATCTACCTAAAAGAATTTTTTCGTAGGTCCAATGTTATTACTGTTGACTTTTATACCCTGGACTGAGAAAATGTGTGCTTATACTTTTCAAATAAATTTGAGTGAAAATATACCTAGCATTCACAAATGTCTTCAGTCTGGATTTTGAATGCAAATTCACCTGTTTGCCAAGATATAGGAATGTGGCTTGAATGTACTTTTATTGCCTCTGAAAGCCAGGTTGTAGTCAACCTGTTGATAAGAATAAATGAGAAATTTCACCTGAGGGAAATCCTAATTACATTATATGCCTGAAGTTCACAGGAGACATTTACTTGGTGAATTTTACAACTAACGCTGTTGAGAATTAAAGCTTTTTGATCTTTTACATTGCTATGAAATTATGAAAATTTCATTTTTTCCAACAATCTTGATGCTCCAGCTGCTATTTAGCTCTTTCTGCCACATTCTTGGAGGTACCGAAATGCATAATTTATCAGTTGTGCATTTACAGCTGTTTTTTTTTTACAATTAACCAACATCTTAAAACTAGCTGATTAACGTAGTGATTAGGACACCCACAGAACACTTAGATCCCATGCATCAGACAGATGCCTAGTTGTTTACATGCACTCTCAAAATATGATATTGGTGGTCATGAAACTGGCTGAATAACTTAAAATTCTTTTTACTCTCTGAAGCCATCTATTCCTTTGACCTGTCCTCTCCATGCATGTTGCAGTATGACTTCTGGACCCCTACTAATCACACAAACCTTTGGCACATTATATTGGATATTTAATTTTTCACTATTGCTTTGAGCTACGCAGAGTAACTAAAGTCAAAATGCCCTAATGTTTTGACTAATGTACTGTTTATGGAAAAAATTGCAGAGCATCATCACAAAAAGCAAACATTACTTATTAGAACTAGCCCATATATCCCTATCAATGTATAATCCTTGTTCAACATTATTTTCAAATACTATATTAACCAATGCTCTGGTTGAAGCCTTCCAATTAAATTTCTGCCCTCCCTCCACAGTAAAACAGCCGTAACCAAAGTCATGATGGAAATATTATGGCATAGAAAGAGGCCACTCTGTCCCTCAAGTCCATACTGGCTCTTTGTAGAGGAATCAATTCAGTTTCCCTCATCTGCTACTTCCCTGTAGACCTATAAATTACTTTCTCTCATGTACTATCCAATTTCCTCATGAAAGCACTGATGGAGCCTCTTTCTAGCATGGACCATTACTTTGAATCTACTAGTATGTTAAATAGAAACCATGTAAGGGTCTTGTTCGTGAAAATAAAAAGATATCTGCAAATACTGAAGGTCTGAAACAAAAGAAATGCTAAAATCACTCAGCAGATCATGTAGCATCTGTGAAGGAAAAACAGAATTAACGTTTCAGGTTGAAGATGGTCAGAACTGGGAAAGAAGGAAAAACAAGTTTTAAGTGGCAGAGAAGGTGTGTGTGTGGGGGGTTGGGCTGGTTAGGACAAAGGGAAATCTGTGATAGGGTGAGGCCAGGGTTGCTCAGGGATGAGTTAGTGATGCGGGCGGTTAGAGCGTGACAAAGAAATTTGGACTGCAGGATGATCTTGAGCTTCCTGTTGCCCATCCACTTTAATTCCCCACTCCTGCTCTGACTCTGACCCATCTGTCTGTGGCCTCCTGCATCGATATAATGAGGCCCAATGCAAGACTGATGTACAGCACCTCATTTTTTGTCTGGACACGTTGCAATGTTCCAGACTCAATCTCACATTCTCCCACTTCAGGTAGCTCGCTTTGCCGATATCAGAACTGGTCATTTTCACCACAGAACATCCATCTGTGATATTGGATCAGTTTTCTTCCCTCTCTGTTGGCACACTCTGACCTGCTACTTGCAGCACATCACTTTTTTGTCACCCTCTTAACTGTCCCCATTAACAACCATCCCCCAAAAACCATGGCCTTAATCTATCACACATATTTCCTTTATTTTATCCATACCCTCGACTTCTCTATAACTTAAAACCCTTTTCAGTTCTAACAGAGTCTTTAACCTGAAACATTAGTTCTCTCTCTCTTTCCACAGATACTTCCCGATCTACTGAATGTTTCCTGCATTTTCTATTTTTTGTTTATAACCTTGCAAATCTCCACCAAATCTCCTCTCAACTTTCCTAAACTTTTTTTTATATTAGATTTCCTGTACCACCTTGTCCCCATCTATCTCTGCAACCTCGTCCTACTGACATTCTCTTTTCTCCACTGAACTAGGATTCCAACAACCCTCAAGGAGTTCAGTGTCATTGATGAAAAAGCAGCCTAGTTGTTCAGTAACTCACCGAGCAGCATAAACGTTCACTCCTTCCACCAATGGCTGTGCAGCATACCGTTCATAAAATGTTTCGGAGCAATTTCTCAAGCCTATGATCTTCACCACCTACGACAAGGACATAAAGCATACTGTGACACCACCACCTCCAAATTCTCCTCCAAATTGTGCAATGCCCTGACATGTAAATATATTGGTATTCCTTTATTGTTGCTGGATCAATGTCCTGAAAATCTTTACCTGATGACACTGTGTACCATCACTATATGGATTGCAGTGGTTAATGAAGGCAGAACATCAAGGACATTTAGGGATGAGAAATGAGTGTCATTGGCACCTATATCCACTTGTTAGAATAAAGGAAGTGGTTCAGTCTTTTACTGGGACTTTCTAAACTTTTAATAGCGAACCATATTGGTGAGGGAGTTTCCAAAGATGTTTTGTTTTATGATCAAACAGAAACAGCACACTAATTCTGAAGCAGCAGCATGACCAAGACATATACAAATTTACAGGAACAGCTTGGTGGGTGGGTGACTGACTTGTTAATTATCCTCTTGATTCCAGTTAGGGCTAACCAGAGTGTTAAGCAAATGATAGCATAGGATCATTCAACCTTCTGTTCTCTCCAGGTTCTTCTGCTCCATTTTTATAATTCTCCATGGTTATGCTGTACATGTTTTATGGTGTGCCTTTACCTTGTTTACTTTGTCATAACAATCTGCCTTTTCTACAACCCAGCATAGCCAGCAGGATATCATAAATATGCCCTGGATAAAAGCTAACTTGTCATTTTTCTGTCTGCAAATTGATTTTAACACTTGCTAACTTTGCATCTTAACTCCTCTTGTAGAACCACTGTGAACCCCCTGAAACACTTCCTGTAAACTGAATTTCTTGAGAAAGTCAAAATAAACCTTTCCTGATCCTTTAACTTCTCTGATTAATTAGAATGGCACTTTCTGGGTTTCACTCCCTGTTTCTCTCACTTGTCAAATTTCTCCCATTGGTTTCCTGTGGATTTATTGACCCTTTCTCTGCCATGCATTTATAACTACGTTAGAGTAGAGAAACTAAATGGATAGCTGGGGGATCTTTGATCTTGTTAACAGCATCTTCCCTAAAGCTGGAGAGTCATTTAATGATCTTTATTTTAATGTCAATGGCTTAAAAGCCTGAAGTTCTTGCTTAAGTATTTTAGAAGCAATTTGATGATATTTTTCTTATCCTCCTTGCTAATACAATTTTTGGCCTAAATTCATACTAGTGCAATTCTTACAACCAAATAGGTTATATTTACTCATTAAGACATTGATCACACTATATCTTTAATATAAAATTAATCCTTAATTACTTACGCATTATACCCAACATTGTTATATTTATTTATTAACACTGTGATTATTTTATATCATTTTAATGGAGAAATAATCCTTAATAATCTGCACCTTATATCCCGTATTGGGCATCAATAAAATAACTCTAAAATATTTATTCTAATACCACAAGTGAATAAATAAAAATATTTGATACTTGAAATATACATTAATACCGTTAGCTGCAGAATATTCCGATTCATTAAAACATTGACTTTTAACAACTCAGCTAAATATCTTAGAGTTTCTGGTGTGTAATTCATTGTCTGATATTTATGCTTGTGTATGTGATTAAATATTGAACATTCTTTGCCCTAAGCCATGTAAAGCACAATGTAGTCAGCAAGATTTACAGACTAACATTGGCAGATGTTAAATGTCTTGAGTAAACTCACTGCAGATCTGACATGACAGTTATACAACAGAGAAATTCAATATTTCTAATGCCCAATATTGCAGACTTTGCTTTGCGATCTGAGTAAAATCTATAACTCATTTTGTAACATTGTGAAAATAGCCAGTGCTTAGCAATGATTTTTTTATTCCAGCAAACATTCTTTGATTACTGAATACGTACTTTGCAACATTTCAGTTTCATCTTTAGTTCTCAGTGTTAAACTTGAATGACTTCTGTTCATCTTCAGCAGTACTAATATAAAGAAACTCAGCAGTAATCTGTCAAAATATATGTTAGGCCTATCCATGTGAAAAGAGACTAATAGAAATTAATATGGTCATGGTTTCAAACTGTAATTAACATTAAATAACAATATTTTAAGAGATTATTTTTTCAAGGTTTCTTGCTTATCTTTTGCAATTCAATAAAAATTTAAAAAGCTTTTATGCATGCATATGAAATGCAAATGATGATCATCTAAAAGTTTTTGAAAATTGGGAAATGTAACAAGATAATATAAATCAATTCTAAATTGCACATCCTTCATGCTAAAAGGGAATTACATTCACATTGATAAATGGTATCAATACTTTCATTTCTTACACGTTCTTGGATTGTTACTTACAGTATTGGCAAGACTGACACCTAAAAGATTTGAAATTAGATTGGGAATTTGACATCAGTAACTAACTGGGCTTCTGACCACAGGAACCAATTGATTAATGGCTCAGAACAACTATTAACTAAATGTTACAACATGTTGCAGGTCCTGCGTTAATAATTGGACAGCAGTGTGGAAGATGACAAGATGCTATATGGTAGGTTGGTCCAGAAGGTTACACACATGGGATCCAAGGTGAGCTGGCTAATTGGATCCAAGACTGGTTTGGTGATAGGAGCCAAGGGTAGGTTGGAAGGATATTTTTCTGATTGAAAGTCTATGAGTAGTGGTGTTCCGCAGGGATCAATGCTAGGACCTTTGCTATTTGTGATATATATTAATGACCTGGATGTGAATGTAGAAGGCATGATTAATAAGTTTGCAAATGCAATGAAAATAGGTGGTGTTGTGGATAGTGTGGAAGGTTGTTGATGAAGTTTGGGAAACCCAATAAGGATAGGACATATGCAGCAAATGAATACAGAATAAGGTATGTTGTTGTCCATTGTCCCCTGAAAGTAACAACACAGTGTGGTGAAGAAGACATATGGCATATTTGCCTTCATAGGTCGCAGTATAGGGTATAGGGAGTACAGAACACCAGTTACGCCGCATTCGGAGAATCGTGCACCGTTCTGGTCACCATATTATAGGAAAGATGTGATTGCGATGGAAAGAGTGCAGAGGAGATTCATCAGTATGCTAAACCATATTAATTCCCCTCCCCATTCCCACACCAACCATGCTCCACCTTCCTCTCCTATCAGATTCCATCATCTGCAGCCCTTTATCGCCTCCGCCTATCACCTCCCAGATTCTGTTGCAATTTCCACTCTCCTCTCCTCCTCCTGCCTATCATCCCTCCTCACCTGGATCCACCTATTGCTGACCAGCTCTTGCTCCACCCCATCCCTTCACCTTTTATACTAGCTATCTCTCCTCTACTTTTCAGTCCAGATGAAGGGTCTTGACCTGAAACCACAGATGTAGGCTTTTGACCCAAAACGTCGACAATTCCTTTCCTTCCACAGATGCTGCCTGAAGTGCTGGGTTCCTCCTATGTTGCTCCAGATTCCAGCATCTACAGGCTCTTGTGTCTTCCTCAAGATGTTGCCTGAACTGGAGAACTTTAGTTATGGATAGGTTGGGCTTGTTTTCCCTGGAGTGAAAGAATCTGAGTGGTGAATTGATAGAGGTGCATAAGATTATGTGAGGCATAGATAGGGTAGATGGTCAAACTTTTTTTCCCATGGCAAGGGTATCAAAAACAAGAGGGCATAGGTTTAAGGTGAGAGGAAGCCGTTTTAAACGGGAACTGAGGGGTAAGTTTTTTTTACACACAGATTAGTTGATATCTGGAACTTGCTGCCAGAAGAGGGGGTGGAATCAGATAAGATATTTGGGATCAGACATTTAGACAGTCACTTAAATAGACAAGGCACAGAAGGATACTGTCCTAATGTGGCCAACTGGGATTAGTGTAGATGGGCAAAAAGGTCGGCATGGACATGATGGGCCACAGAGCCCGTTTCTGTGCTATACAATGCTCTGATTCCATGAGCTATTACACAGAACAAATGATATTTATAAATAGTCTCAAAATCTCAAAATAATTACTGATGACGAAGGCCTTTTAACTCACCTTTATGAAATGATTCTGGTGAACAAATTAAGTTCCAAGGTATCCAATTGTTTCTCAAACAACTTCAGAATGTGTTTGTCTCCATTCCTCCAATGGGAGGGATACACACACAAAAATCCCATCAAAGAAAGCATGCAGATAGGCTGGATAGACTGGAGAAGCTGGGATTGTTCTTAGATCAGAGAAGGTTCAGATGTGATTTGCTAGAAGCATTAAAAATCAAAAGATCCAAGTGTGCCAAGGGGAACTACTTTCTATTCCTGGAAGGTTCAAGAACCAGAGATGACAAGTTTAGATCAACCTAAAGAAGCGGGGAGGATTTGAGGAAAACGCTTTCAAAGAGAGTATACAGTAGATATGATCTGGAATCTACTGCCAGATGTAACTAGATTCAGTCACGCCTTTCAAAAGGGAATTGAAGACAAAAAATTTGGAGAGTAGCGGGGAAGGGCTGAGGAATGCCGCTGATTGGATTGCTTTTGCAGAGGGACAGTACAGGCTTTTGGGGCAGAATGGCCTTGTTCCCTGCTGCAACAATTCAGGTTCTGTACTGTGGAGCTTAATCCACTAGCTCACCCTCTTTGTGGGAAGAAAAATGTTCTCATTTTAATCTTAAAATGACCTTTGGTGGTTGAAGCTACATGCCTCTTTACCTCAACTTCATCTCCGCATTAGTGATACTGAGATGATAGATCAGCCACAATCTTATTGAATGACAGAGCAGGCATGAGGGGCTGAATGGCCTGCGCCTGGTCCTGTTTGTTATACCTTTGACCACTTCCAGACTGAGCCATGGCTGAGATTTACAACAGTGAAGCAAGCACATTTCAAAAGTAATTAATTGTCTGTGAAGTACTTTGAAAGAAAAAACCTGTGGACAATATGTAATTACAAGTTCTTTTCCATTCATGGATGTCATAAGTTTGATATTCAGTATCAAGCGTTAGAGGAATCAACTCAAACGTTTTCTATTTATGTTGTAAGAAAATGGAGAATAATACATCTTGATCAAAATAGAACCACCCTTGACCTCTCCAATTTTATCTTTCCCATCTCCCCACCCATCACTTCTGACCAAGTTCTCAAACATTCTGAGCCTCCATGATTTTCTTTCCTCCTCCCTGAATGTCTCTGGCTCACAGTCACCTTCTTCCTTTTCTCAATCTATATGACCCTGCACAATCATCTCCCCTCACCCTGCAGTCCGCCCCACCCCCACCACCAGAACCCTTCAGTCCACCACATTCTCACCCTCTCATCTCCCAGGTGCCCCTTCATCTTCTCCCCTTCTCCTCCCAATCCTCCTGGCTCCTTTTTCCGTCCACTCCGCATCTCTTAGCAACGTTCTCTTCTCCTCACCAATCCCTTCACTCCTGGCTGTGGATTGGACCTGCACCAAATCTGCCCAACATTGAACTGGGCTCCTTAAAGTTTAGCTGGGGTCTGGAGACAGATGCCAAGTTTATATTGGGTCCAGCAGTTAAATATGAATGCATTCTGGGGCCTTTCATGGTTAATACTTGGTAAATGTAACAAGAAAGAAGCCAGTTTAGGTTTATTTTTAAGACTGGACAGGTGGAAATGTAGGAAGGATTGTTAGTAAGGAGGCATTTGGTGGTACCAATAATTCATTTTCATTTAGTGTAGTTGTGGAAAAGGGAAAGAACAGAACCAAGATTAAAAATTTGCGAGTAGGGAAAGGCTAATTTTACAACTCTGCTTTAGCCATAGTGGGCTGCAGGCAGCTACGTAAAGGCAAACCAATGTCAGACCTGCAGGAGGTATCTAAAGGGGAGACTGAATGTTCAGAGCAAATATATTTCCCCACTCCAAAGAAGTGAGACTCCCATATCTAGAGAGGTCTGGCTTTCAAGAAGTATGTGAGGTTGGAAAAGGCAAAAATAGCAAGATTATGACAGATAACTAGGACACAATACTGCAAAAAGCCTACAGGAGCATTGGAACTTCAAGGGGAAAAGTTAATACAGAAATTAGAAAGCTAAAGAGTGAACATTAAAAATAAAATCAAAGAAAATCCAATCTTGCTTTATACATAAAAAGCAAAGGAATAATTAAAGAAAGGGCAAGCCCACTGGAAGCCAATCGATATACTGTGCAGAGAAGGAAGAGGTGGGGGCATGGTTTTAAATTAACACTCTGTGCCCATCTTGACAGAAGACTGGGACAATGAAGACATTGTAGTGGGGAAATGTGGAACAGAGCACAAGATTAATAGAGAAGGATAACATTCGTAGGTGTTTTGAATCTTTGAAATTAGGTAAATCACCAGGCTGAATGAAACATATCCCCAACTAATAAGAGAAGAAAGGGAGGAGATAGTGGAATCTCTGACGATCATTTTTAATTCGCTTTGCTTTAGAGGGGTGTCAGAACACTGGAGTGATGCTAACATTTTACCAGTTGTTTAAGAAGAAACAAAGGATAGATCAAATAATTACAGGCTGGTCAGTCTATTCTTGGTGCTGGACAAATTATTGGAAAAAAACTCTGAAGGACAGTATTAATCATCGTTTAGAAAGGTGTGGATCAATCAAGGACAATCAGCATGGATTTATTATGGGAAGGTCATGTCTGACTGATGATCGCATTTTTTTTGAGGCAACAGGAGGTGGGGATCAATGAGGGTAGCATATTTGATGTGGTCTGCATAGATTTTAATAAGGTGTTTGACAAAGTCCCACATGGCAATTGCTGGAGGAAATGGCTGACTACGTTGAGAAATGTTTCAATGAATCAATGAACCAATGGCATCAGGAAAAAGAGGCAAAGAGGAAAATTAACAAATTAACAAAAAAATGGTGCTAACTCAAAACTGATCTCATTGCCCTGCCCATACCTGGGATTCTTCTCATAAGTGTTAGTTCATTAACACTTGTTATTTATTTCAATTAAGTAGCATTATACTTTAGATTTATCATCCAGTGCTTAATAATGATGATTGATAGGTTCCCAATTTTAGATGATAAAAGAAAATAATTTATTGTTGTTTTGGTAGTGGAATTATATTAAGGGATCCCTAAGAGAGATCAGAGGCAGGGGTAAGTAATGTGACCATCTGGTGGCTCATCTACAGAAAATGGTATAAACAGAAATCAGTCTTGCAGGCTTAATTAGCCATACATTGCAATATGTATGTAGGTTGTAAACTAAGTTATTATAATTTTATATCATTAAGCACAAACTATCCTCTGCTGTCAACATCAAGTGAAAAAGAAAATGATTGAAATTTCAACCAGGCTTCATTTTTTTTGTACTGAAATATGAAACTGAGATACAATTTCCATAATAAATGTAGCACTCATTCAGGTTCTATTTAACTTCATCTCCAATGTGAAACATTTCTTAAAATGAATGCTTTCATCTACAAGATAATATTCAGTACTTTGGAAAATTTGCCACAGTGATTTGTCACCTGAAGATGATATCATGTTGGTTGCATTTACTTTTCATAACATTTGGATACCAAGGAAGAAGTACTGGCTTTTGTTATTTTGATGGTATCTTAAAAATTGTTTTTTTTTTCTGGTGAGTAAATAAAAGGGGATCAATTAGTGATCATTGTGTAGTTCATCATGAATGATATCCAGAGCTGCTTTAATTTATTGTACTTTTACCAGCATCAAGTGCAACATTATCACCTGCTAAGATTATTGATTTCTCCAAAGTTATTAATGTTTGCTTGAAAGACTTCAATTTTGAATTTAAAATTCAATAATGAATAAATGAATGGTTACACTTCGATACCAAAAGACTATTCTAAGATCATTAAGTTCTTCCACTACTGAGATGTGCAATGCAGTAACTATTCTTATTTGACTGAATTTTTCACTCCGTCAGTTTTTGGAGAGCCACAATTGGATGGAACTCCTCCAGCAAGTAGGAGGCCTCGCAGTACTTTAACCTTCGGGCAGTTGGGGTAAGATTTCCTTTACAAAACATGATTTTATATTACAGCTGGTTAATATCAAATGAGAGAGGGATTAAGAACTGGAATCTGTGCAAGAAACCTTAAGTTTTGCAAGTTTAAAAACATCAACATTTATTATTTAATTCAGTCGCTTATCAGTATTTATCCTAAAATGCATACAAATATTATAGAACATGTAAAAGTGTATGTGTATGAAACCGATAGCAAAATTCAGCTATCTGGTGCCTTCTATGTGGAAATATAATTTGTCAAAAGATTTATATTGGGCACTGGGAATGGTTTTGGGCCCTAATGTTTTTAAGATTATAAATGGCCATTTAATGGAAGTTTACCATTGAAATGAATTTTAACTTTCACCTCAGGATTTAAATTCTTGTTGTATATTTCTCAGTTGCATGTGCAATTTGGAAGTTGCACATTTCCAATTCAAGCTTTCGGTACCATGCAAGTAGCTTGGAGCATCATATTTGATTACTTGCTTGCAAGTGTAGATAATATTGTGGATAGATGTAGAAGTGTTTGAAAAGGAAAAGAAGCATGAGCATAAGATTCTTTTTTTGAAATGAGATATTTTGACCCACTCAGTCTTACTAAGACTGATAACAAAAGGCAGATCAGGAAATAGGGAACAGCATGAATAGCAAAACAGAAAATAGAAACTCATGATTAAAGGCAATTACACAGATTGGCAAAAGATGGGAAGCAGAACTCCATTTGGATTGGTGGGACTACTGCTGTTCACTATTTACACACATTATTTGGTGCGGATTCAGAAGCACAAGTTTTGAAACTTGAAGATGATACCAAACTGTGGACACAGTTAATACAGATATGGACTATGACAAAGAACATTTTAATAAATGCAAAGTGTGTGTGGAATTTGAAAGAGTATCAACAAAGGAAGTGTGATGTGGAAGGAATAGGTAAACATGTCGCTTGGAAAATAACTCTAAATGCATTGGAAAAGCAGAAGAACCTTGGAATATTGGTACAATCACTAAAGGAGTGAAATATTAATAAGGTTATAAAAAGTGGACAAAGAATGAAATTCCTTTCTAGATAAATTGAGAAATTGAGGATCAGAGAAGAACTTGAACAGTGTGTTGGTTACACCACAATTTGGGTGCTGTGCACATGTCTAGTCCTCATATTAAGAAAAGAATATGAAAACATTGGAGAAGGTGCAAAATTATTTATTAGAATGGTATCAGAAATGACAGAACACATCTATCAGGAAAGGTTAAACTGACTTGGCCTTTATTCTGTTGCAAGACCAGAACTGAAAGGGTAGCATGAAAGAGATATTTAAGAATTAGAAATGCTTTGATGGGGTAGACACAGAGGAGGTTCAAACATTTATAGAGGAGATCAGAACTAGAGTCCATAAATATAAGAAAACCAATAATAAATCTATTTAAAAATGTGGAGAAATTTCTATTCCAAGAGAATGTGGAACTTGCTACCATAAGGAATTGTTGAGGTGACTAATATTGATGCATCTAGAGGGAAGCTGGGAAGTTAATGAAAAAGAAAACAATAGAAGGAAATGTTGGCAAGGTTAGGTGAAGATGTGTAGAGCAAGATTCTTGGTAGCATAAATACCAGCAGAAACCCCTTTGTGCTGAATGTGTTGTTCCTGTGCTGTAAATAAAGTCACTGCATAAAATACTCTTATTCACCATCTGGAAAATGAAGCTAAAGTTATAAATAAAATAAGATTCAGTACCATAACTGTCAAATTGTTTCTTTGAAAAAATGACCTTATATTCTCAGCAGAAGAATTTTCCATCAAGGCCAATTTCTTCAAATCAAAAACATGTGACTGTTAACCGTGATAAGTGATTTGATTTATCTGGTATTCCACCATCAGAACTAAGACACTATTGTGTTACTTCAAAGCCCTGGAGTCTGATGTTTACCATAGAACAAGTTTTTCATTACTGGGCAGGAGAGTGATGGAAACTGAACCACTCCACAACTCACTTTCAATTCACTTCCACAAATGCAATCAGCAGCTCCACCCTCTAAGTCATGACCTCACTATAAGGATAAGTATTTGGAGCTGAATCTCAACTCTGGAAGGGAGCTCTTTGGTTCATGTTTATATCAGGGGTGGTGACCTGTCACTGTCTACCCTGTCAATCTGTCACAATCCTCTTGCAGAGTATAGCACCATTCTTCCCTGTATCGGACACAAGCACCGATACCTGCAGTAACCAACTGAGAAGGACCTGTTTATCCCTACTCTTGGTTTTCTTTTTGTTAACCAACTCTGAATTCATGCAGATACATTACCTCTGGTTATATTTGCTCTAACCAACTGCCTATGTGGCTCCTTGATGAAAGCCTTCTGAAAATACAGATACACCACATCCACTAGTTCTTCCTCATCTACTGGATACATCCTCAAAGATAAATCAAACATAATTTCCCTTACAGAAATCCACATTATAAATCCAAATAAACGTTGACTCTGCTCAATCATATAATTATTTCCTGAATAACATATCCTTTACTATGGATTCCAGTATTTTCCCTAACACTGATGTCAGGCTAATATCTTGCTAGCCCCCTGTTTTCTCTCTCCCAACTTTCTTAAATAGAGAGGTCAATAGATTTGCTCACCTCCAAGCCATGGAATCCATTCCAGAATCGTGGAGGGGACTGTGTTCCCATGCACCTGCTGCACTTGTACTTGTTCAAGGTGGAGGTTATGGACTGACGGAAACTAAGGAAAAGCTTTTTTAAAGCTGAATGTTACAAAATGCCTTTGAAAGTAAAGTTTTACTGCGCAGTTTACAGCTGTAAGTGGCAGTCCACAGCAACGAATTAATGTGAATTATATATTAGCTCACACAATCTTAGAAATAATAAAACATTCATTGATTTTGATAGATGATGAATGAAAATACATTACTCAAAATATACAAGGTTAAAGACTTAATGCTTGTATGATATAGTAACTTGGATGAGTGCATACGTGCATATAGTTCACTGGACTGTATGATGGCTTTTCTCAATTTCAAGAAAAAATACACAAATTTAGACAAATGGGTTTGCAAAGTAATTTTATTTAAGAGGTTGAGGAATCTAAGAGGTCAGATTGTTCATTACAAAGATGTTATCCTAGTGTTTTGTGCATTATAGTCAAATAAATGGGAAAAAAAGGACGTGAATCCATGGGTAAAGGAGCTGTACTCATTCAGGCATAGATCAACGCAATCCTCTTGTGTGCTCCAGTAGCTACTCAAAACGATGAATTTCATTAAAAATAGTTATTTGTATGTGTAGCAATAGGAGACTTTTTCATTTATGAAACAATTACATAAAAATATTAGAAGTAGTAAATGTCTTTACACTTCTGTCAGCACATTTCTTTAAATTGATTTTTTTTAATAGCCTATTACCATTTTCAGTCCTTCAAGAAGTACCGGAGTCAGTTCCATTAAACCATACTAATGCATAGTATGTGTTGTTTGACAGCTCAGTGACCAATAGCTGCCCTGAAATGCTTTACAATATTGCTGTACTGGCTGTAGTGAGCTGTAATTCATTCCACTAGTACTTCAAGCAGTGAGTGATCTCCTGATGAGGACTTTGTTAATGCCATTCACCTTCAACTGTAAAAAAATGTGTAACATTTTCAGTCATTATTATATGTTCTTTACTTATAATCATGTTTAGGGTAAAGATCCCTTGGGTTTATTGCTGGATCTGTATTGCAATTCCAAGAATATAATTTACATGCTTGTGTTATGAGCTGCAGGTATGTATTTTTTTTTACCCCAAGTGCATTATGTTATTATAGCCATAACTAAAAGTGGGAAGATTGCAACGTAAAACAGCAGCAGATTCAAACTTGTAGACTTACATTTACAACAGGCATTTGCTTATTTTTGTGCATTATCCATCACATTTTCTTACTGCCAGGGACTTGCAATGGGACTTTCCTCCAACAGAGTTTGCCATTCTTTTTCTTACGCCCCTCCAACCATTTTCTCTGATTGCTTGAAATCACCCCCCACTCGCTGGTCTTCACTGTCTTTCCACCCAAGCTCTGTGTTCATGTTCCATGTCTAAAGGTGGGCCATATGGTCCACTGCCCACAGCCCATTTCTGCTCAATGTGATATTGTCAAAAAGAGTAACAGATCAAATACCACATCCTCACTTACTTTACTTATATTAAGAACAAGAGGATAACTAGGGAGAGGGTAAGGACCACTCAACGATAAAGGAGGGAATTTATGCTTGGAGTCAGAGGATGTGGATGAGGTATTAAATGAGAACTTTGTGTGGGATTTCACCAAGGAGAAGGACATGGAGGATAGTGAGCGCAGTGTGGGGCATGTTAATGTGCTAGGACATTTTAAGATCAGGAAGGAGGTGGCGCTGGGACTTTTGAAGAGCATCAAGGTGAATAAGTCCCCAGGGCCCAATGGGATATATCCAAGGTTATTGAAGGAGGCAAGAGAGGAAATTGCTGGGGCCTTAACGAAGAATTTTGTATCCTCACTAGCAACAGGCAAGGTCCCAGAGGAATGGAGAATAGCTTCTTTGTTCAAGAAGAGTAATAGGGATAATCCACGAAATTATAGGCTAGTGAGCCTCACATCAGTGGTAGGGAAGCTATTGGAGAGGATTCTTGGGGATAGGATTTACACGCATTTGGAAAAGCATGACTTTGTGCAGGGCAGGTCATATTTTACAAATTTGATCAAGTTTTTTGAGGAGGTGACAAAGGTGCTTGATGAGGGTAGGGCAGTAGATGTTGTCTACATGGATCTTAGTAAGGTATTCGACAAGGTCCCTCATGGCAGGCTTATCTAGAATGTTAAGATGCATGGTATCCATGGTGATTTGGTAGTTTGGATTCAGAAGTGGCTTCCTCACAGAAGACGGAGGATAGTGGTGGAAGGGTGTTATTCCAGATGGAGGTCCATGATCAGTGGTGTTCTGCGGGGATCAGTGCTGTTGCCTCTGTCATTTGTGATAGAAATGACTTGGATAAAAATATAGATGGGTGGGTTAGTAATTTTGCAGACAACACAAAGATTTGTGGAGTTGTGAACAGAGTAGAGGGTTGTCAAAGGATACAGCAGAATATGGAGCAGTTACAGATATGGGTAGAGAAATTTCAGGTGGAGTTTAATCTGAGCAAGTGTGAGGTATTATACTTTGGGAGGTCTAATGTAAGGGGAAAATATACAGTTAATTGCAGTATACACTTAACAACATTGATGTACAGAGGAATCTTGAGGTCCAAGTCCATAGCTCACTGAAAGTGGCCATGCAAGTAGTCAGGGTGGTAAAGAAGGCACATGGCATGCTTGCCTTCATTGGTTGGGACGTTGAATATAAGAGTCAGGAAGTCATGTTGCAGCTATATAAATCTTTGGTTAGGTCGCACTTGGAGTATTGTGTGCAGTTCTGGTCATCCTATTACAGGAAGGATGTGGAGCCTTTCAAAAAGCTGCAGAAGAGGTTTACCAGGATGCTGCCTGGATTAGAGAGTATTAGCTATAAGGAAAGGTTGAACAAACTTGGGTTGTTGTACCAATCCAGCATTGGTAGTACCTACAGGAGGCGCTGCCTCAAGAAGGCAACATCTATCATCAAATATCCCCACCATCCAGGCCATGCCATCTTTTCACAGCTACCATCAAGCAGGAGGTATAGAAGACTGAAGCCCCCCACCATCAGGTTCAAGAACAGCTACTTCCCTTCGACCATTTGGTTCTTGAACCAACTGGTAAACCCATAATCACTACAGTTTAGCAAAACTATGACACTTTGATCACTTTGCACTAAAGGGACTTTGATTTTTTTTTGTTCTAATTGTGTTTTTTCTTGTAAAAATGTATAATTTATGTTTAATTTATACTTTTCTTATGAATGCAGTTTATATGATGCTATGTGCCTGTAATGCTGCTGCAAGTAAATTTTTCATAGCACTTGTGCATACATGTACTTGTGCATATGACAATAAATTTTGATGTTTGTGTTTGGTACATGAGTCACATGAATGAAGCATTCAAAGGGAGGCATTAATTTCAAGGTGAACTTAGGAAAATGATCTATCAGCTTTGAAGAAAATTCCAAATAGTTTTCCCAGACTGTTTGCTTCAGACCTCCCTCTAACTATGATCAAAACTAACCTCACTGATCCAAAAGAGTTTTGGGGAAAAACCCACTCTTAGATTGCATTTAAATTCAACACATTATTAGACCCGGGAGAAGAATAGTTGCAAATTTGAGAAGAGCCACAACCCAGTCTACAGATGCAGGTGAAAATTAACTTCAGTTTCTCTTCAGTTCCAGGAAGGAGACAATTTTTAAGAACACTTTATACAGCATGGTACTGTAGCAGTTAGCATAAAACTATTACAGCGCCAGCGACCTGGGTTCAATTCCGACCACCCTCTGTAAGGAGTTTGTATGTTTCCCCCCCGCCCCGTGTTTGCGTGGGTTTCCTCTGGGTGCTCCAGTTTCCTCCCACATTCCAAAGACGTACGGGTTAGGAAGTTGTGGGCGTGCTATGTTGGCACCAGAAGTGTGGCGACACTTGCGAGCTGCCCCCACAACACTCTATCCAAAAGATGCATTTCACTGTGTGTTTCAATGTACGTGTGACTAATAAAGATATATCTCTTATCTTATCAAGACATTTCATTTACATTAAGTATAACATTTGAAATATAAAATGTTCTATTTGCAGCACTGGGGTTATTGGTAAGCCATTGTTTTGTCAGTGAGTCTGGCTGAGTTATGAGTGATTAAGCTGAATGCAAATCCTACTTGATTAAATTGAAAGCTTGTTGTTTCTGAATACCTAGACTGGATCGTGTGACTGCTTGACCGGGGGCTATTCCTGAGCATCTGCTGTGGAAGCAACACGATAGTGCAACAAAGTCAATTTCCAGTAATAACTTTGGAACAGTTCAAGCAAAACAAGGAATGTTGCACCACAAAAACAAACCCCCAGTTACCCACCAAACCTTTTCAAAATGTGCCCATTCTAATCCTAATTGGCACCTACCATGCAAGTACCATAAGACTCTAAGATATGGGAGCAGAATTAGGCCATTCGGCCCATTGAGTCAACTATGGCTGATTTTTTCCTCAACCCCATTCTCCCATCTTCTCCCTGTAACCCTTACCCCGCTTACCCATCATGAACCCACCAATCTCTACCTTAAATACACCCAATGACTTGGCCTCCACTGCCCTCTATGTAACGAATTCCACAGATTCACCACCCTTTGGCTGAAGAAATTCCTCCTCATCTCAGTTCTAAAAGGTTGTTCCTTTATTCTGAGGCTGTGCCCTCAGATCCTAGACTGTCCTATTAATGGAAACATCCTCTCCATGTCCACTCTATCCAGGCCTTTCCAAGCTACTTCAAGGTGACACTAGGCCAAAGAATGAGATGCTAGAACAGGTGACTAAAAGTTTGGTTAAATAAGTAATGAATCAAATACTGCAGATGTGGGAAATCTGAGATAGTACCCTGCCCTAAAACCCCCAGAAATGCTGGAAACATTCAACGGGTCTGACAGAAAGAAAAAAAAGGTTGATGTTTTGGGTCAGCGACTGTTCATTGGAGTAGCGAGAGGATGAAGTTGGAAGAGATTCCAAACTTCAAGACATTTCTGCTAAATAAAGATGAGAACATAAATACACGGTTAATTCAGAAGTAGAATGATCGTAACCAAACCTTTCAAAAATAACTCATTATTTTTGTTAAGATAATAAGATAAGAGAAATTGCTAAGCAGTAATTATGGTTAGCATACCATTTAAACTACTTAAACCTCATGAAACAAAATGTAATATTTTGAGGGTATTTTGCAGCAATATTTTACAGTTCATAAATATCTGAATTTCTTGTGAGATCACTAGTTTTATGGGATCACAGATAGAATCATAGGAACGTGCAGCACAGAAGCAGCCCCTTACGGCCCATCTCTTCCATGCAGACTTTGATGCCTATCTAAGCGAATCAGCTCCTTTCCTATCCAATTATATGTCTAAATGCCTTTTAACTTTTGTAGTAGTAGCTGCCTCCACTTCCTCCAGAAGCTCGTTCCAAATATAATATTCACTACATCCTCTGTGAAAAACTTACCCCTCATCTATCTGTCCTATCTATGCACCGCTGTAATTTTGTAAACCTCTGTAAGGTCACCCCTCATCCTCCTATGTTCCAGTGAGAATAAACCCAGCCCCTCCAACCTCTTCTTATAACTACAGCTCTCCATTCCAAGCAACACCCTGGTGAATCTCTCCTACTCTCTCTGTCTATTGCTAACACATCCTCCTTGTGGTGTGGTGACCGGAACTGTGCACAATACTTCCTTTGATTCCTGACCAAATGACTCCAAAAATAGGGCTGAGGGGAATACTGAGTTGCTTACAGTACAAATGGTGTCCCACATTAAACTATGCATGTGGGGAAATCCCCGAGTTACTGTCAGTTTTGCTCTGTAATGATGTCACTGCTTGACAGATTTGCCACCTTCACAGCCTCAGAATCTGCCCTGTTGTTGTCCATGGGCACTTGTACTTTTAGATATTTTTATTCAGTTTCATTAGCTTTCCATTTCTGGAAAGAAACTGGTAAAATAAAATCGGTTGTTGAGAAACCATTTTTCATCTCAAGGCATGGTGCAGATTTGTTCTCTAAATAGAACCAAGCTTTGTTTCTACTGCAATGGGATTGGTTTTGGATGGCTGGAGCCAGAGTCATCAAGGTTGATAGGATCTTCATGGGTGCTCTGAATTTTAATGGGTCTTAGTTTCTTAGTCTCCACTAATTTCACCTGACTTCTAAGGAAACTAAGTCGCCAGTGAGAAAGCCGCAGGTTTAGCTGGTTTAAGTTAAAATTGACCCTCAGCTTTCTCTCTGCAAACCATTAAGTTTGGAAGAAGATCTTCAAGGAGCTTTGAAGAGTTTTGGTGTAGTGTCTGCTTCTGCATTAAGGTGCAATGAAGATAAATTATCAGTGGCATGTAATCCAAGAAAAACCAAATGCATCCAACCAAATAAACTTACACTTTGCTCAACTCATGCTGTTGATAGAAAATGTCAACGCCATTATAGAAATCAGATATTTAGTGTAAGAAAATTCTATAAAACTTCTCCACTTTATCATGCATTGCTCCTCTGTCTTAGTTATGGTGACTTATCATTTATTCCAGCTCTATGATGATCTAATGTTCTGAAATATGGGGTTTAAGATCTAAAAGTATTTTTTGCAACATGAAATGATCTTTGATTACTCTCATAGCACGTGCTTTATATCAATTGACGATTGAGTACTCTGAGTGTGGTTTTTGGTACAGGTTAGCTATTTGCTGGTTTCACAGAATAACATGTAGAAATGTCAATGGACACAGTAAAAAGTGCTCACAGAATCACTACGCACAATAAGGTTTCATGCATGTTTCAATCATGCCAATAGTCAAGTAATTGAAACAAGTCTAAACATCCTGCAAAGACTCTTAAATTCTCAGGATAGAGGCAGATCTGTTTTTCTTTCATAACAGAAATAACCAGGAAGTTCAATTATGATCTTATAATAAAATCGGCTGTTTGGCAATGGTGATGGTCCAGGGAAAACCTGGGCAAGATTTCAGATGGATTTCATAATGGAGTATTGCCACTAACGCAGAAAAACTTCACCCACTGAGTTTAAATATCAATGAAGCTAAATAAAGTGTTATGCAGAAATTAAAATAAGTTTTTTATAAATCAGATCATTGTTTTCTCTCCACAGAACGGTGAGCGTGTTGTTCAATTACATTTTAAATTGCATCATGTAATAGCTTCAGATAGAGAAGATGGTTTGATCCTTGTGCTTGTTGATCTACTTAGCTTGCAGCCCCTTGAGAGCTGGATTTTAAAATTTTCATTCTCATGATCATTGCAAACATCAGCTGAACAGGAAGCTTCTGTTGACCTGGTAACAGAATTTGCATTTCAAGTAGACCACATTTTAAATCTCTTCATAGCCTTGCCCCTCTGTTTCTCTGCAACCTCCTCCAGGTCTGCAAATGTCCAAGCGTGCTGCATTCATCCAGGTTGGGTCTCTTGTGCATCCCCCACTCCCTTCACCACACAGGTGACCATGCCTTCGGTTGACTAAGTCTTAAGCTCTGGAATTCCTTCCATAATAGAAAATAATGTGAAATGTTCCGCTTCTTCACATTATCTCAACCCTTTGATGATATCCATCAGCTTAGATCATTTTTGAAATACTTTAGAGCCTAAATTTAACACCCTCTGTCAATTTTAACCCATTCCTGCGGTTTGTAATCCAGTCTGCAGCTGAATTTTGCCCCGCCTGCATATTTCAACGATTTGAGCATCCAGCTAACTGTGCAGTTGATTAGTAAGATGCATCATCAGAAATGGGTGATGGAGGTCAATGTTGTGAGAAACTGCCTGCTTTGCAGTTTTTGACAAATATTTCAGAATGATCTGTTTTGCAACAACCAATTACAGAATAACATTTCTTTTAACATTCGCCAAAGCTATGTGTTCAGTGTGCAAAGCATTAAAATTCTTTTATTAACTGAACTTTAGGATGTCTAATAAATGCAGTGATACCATTATTGAAAGTCTTTGCCCCCTATTTACACACCACAGTGTTAATGAGGAATTGTAGATTTGACAGTGACGTATTAGCATTAATCCTTCGTGAATGATACTTCGATTTTGATCAGAGCCTTAGGAGACTTAATCAGTATTTCAATAAATGCTAACACAACATGAAAGAGAATATGAGTGAGTGAGTGATGGCACAAAAAGAATGACCTTACTTCACAAAAAACTCATACGACTTGTACTTCGGCGATAACACAATAGAAATCTTTCAATATATTACAAAAACATATAAATGAAGAAAAATCTTCAGTCAATTAGATCATATACCTTTCAGAATACTAAAATAAAAACAGAAAATGCTGGAACCACTCAGCAGGTGAGATGACATTTGTGGAAAGAGAAACAGAGTTAATGATTCAGATTGATGACTCCATCAGAACAGGGAAAGGAAGGGAAAATAAAACTTCTGTTGCAGCACGGAATGGAGTAAAGGATAAGGTGGCCGCAGACCAGGACATCTTTGGGTGTTGTTAAACTGAGTGGTCAGGATCATGCATGTGCCGAGGCATTGGATCAAGCTTAGATCTCAGGATGCCATGGGATCAGTGCCTCAAGAAACACTGGACAGTTTGATCATACCTGTGATCCTGGGTGGATCTAAATTGTGAAATGTGGAATTTCAGTTGGAATCTATGTGGGATGAATTCAAGCCAGAAACATTTGCCAAGGAAAGAGATGTGTCAGTTAAGGCCACAGAAAGCACTGAGGATGAACAAGCCAAAATAAACAAGTGAAAATCGTCAGAGGAGGTCATAGAGCAATAAACAGTCTGTCAGAGGAACTCAGTGGGTCAAACAGTATCTGTGGGGGGAAAGGAATTGTGGATGTTTTGGGTCAAAACCCTGCATCAGTACTCAACCCACTGAGTTCCTCCAGTAGATTGTTTGTTGCTCCAGATTCCAGCACCTGTAGTTTCTGGTGTCTCCACTTTCTACCCTATCTATGCCTCTCATAGTCTTATATACTTCTGCCAGCCTCCTTCTTTCCAGGGAAAACAGCCTATCCAATCTCTCCCCATAACTAAACTCCTCCAATCCAGGCAACATCCTGGTGAATCTCTTCTGCACTCTCTCAAGTACAATCAAACCCTTCCTACAGTGTGGTGACCAGAACTGCACACAATATTCCAAGTGTGGCCTGACCAGGATTTTGTAAAGTTGCAACATAATGTCCCAACTCTTAAATTCTATGCTCTTATATTCTATGTTCTAGAAGCAGCCTTCTAGTTTGGCATTCCTGGAAGAGAAGTAGCAATGAATTCAACAGTAAATTAAAATCAAAAAACTGCAAATGCTGGAAGTCTAAAATGAAAGCAGAAAATGCTGGAAAAACTCAGCATACGTTTTTCCATATCTAAATCATGCTGCATGTCAAATTTTGTATGAATTTCATACTTTCAAAAGATCCCCAAACCTTGTATCATGTGTTAATGACTAGAATTTCAGTTCAATGATGTTCTATGAGAACTGGGACATGTTAGAAATCATTTTTTTAAAAAATCAGATTGCAAAGAAGGGAGAAGGCTGGAGAGAAGATTCATCTCCCACAAACAGTTCAAGTCTGACTAACGAGTCTTCACCACCTTCTCTCAGCCAACGCCACCACCACTTGTGTCATTCAGTCTCTCTAACTTTGCTTTCTAAATTTTCCTAGTCCTGACGAAAGGTCATCAACCTGAAAGGTTAACTCTGTTTCTCTCTTCACAGATGCTATCTGACCTGCTGAGTATTTCAAACATGTCCAGTTTTTGCTTCAGTGTTGCTTGTGTATTGAGTAAGAAGTTCCTTAAAGCATTGCCATTTCTCCTTCAATAATGCCTCAAGCAACTCTCATCAGGTCCTCTCAGGAGATGATGTTCTCTCCTCACAAGAACAATGTTGTTAATTTAAGAGGGTTGAGAATGCATGCCACATTTTGCCTGTATGTCTCTTTCCAAAGCAAATGAAGCAACAGCAACTGTGTCATTAGAGCCCCGATTAATGTGGATGAGGTATCTTCCTACCATATTCCAGGTAGATATTGCAGCTGCCTAGGTTCCTTTACAAAATGATGGTGGTAGGAATATTGCAGTAAAGGCATTAAATCTGCTGATACCATTTTGAGGACCTCATTCCTATGTAATGTCAGTTTAGGTGAATTAAATCAATCTGAGTGGGTGATCTCTTCAGTGCCAGTTAAGCAACCAGGGAGAAGGAAGGCAAAGCAGGTTGTAACTACAAATTCTATGAAAGGACGGGTTGTTGTGAAGGTGAAAGTAAAACATTCTAAAGCTTTGATTAAAGTAGCTGTATTAAGAAAAGTGCTTGCCTGACAACTGACATGGTAAGCTGACATGATAAACCTGGGTGGCTGTGTAAGTGAAATTCACGGGCCTGTATTAATTACCGAGGGCCTCAATCAATCACTCTCCGCAGTTGACACTTAATTCTTATACACCCAGTCAGGCTGTTTTGCCCTTCACAGATCAGGGCCTGCATCAGTCTTTCTCAAGCCAGCCACTTGGCCTGCATCAGTTTTAGACCGGGCAGGTGACAACAGGAGGAAAATTAAACCAAATCAGTCATCAATGCCAGAAATTTCATTTCCATTAAATGCAAAACAAGAGATCAATATGAAAACAACCTAGAACAGTAAAAGCAGGCAATTTAAAAACTCCACTGACAGAATGCATCCCTCAAATTGGTAAATTAAATTGTATGACTGGCAGCATCAATCTTTTAGTATTTGAAGAACACTGAGGCAGAACTGTTACTTAGGAATTGGTCTTAAAGTACAAACAGAAACATTTTACCTTTGGGCCATTCATGTTTGCTGGCAGATTAGAAGCTGCAGCAGGGGGCAGATTCATCAATTTGTAGGTTGTGAATTTGAGAAAACCTCTGCTGCGCCGTGCGATTAAAAATTTATTCTTCAAGGAAGAAAGATCAAATAACTTATGACAGGCGGAGTCACCAGAGAGTTGGCCTCCCCCGATGAATGAAATTAATATTTCCAGCATTGTGGGATTATTTAGTTTGCAAAGTAATTGCAAAGTAATACATAAAATAAGCCACAATCAGCAAAAACTACTGAATATTTTATTGATAATTAAATACCAATTAAGGTTTAGAGAAAGGATAAATATTTAACATTAAAGGATTAAAAATGAATCATTATGAAACTTTTTTGTTCTAGTATTGTATGGGACATTGTCATGTAATCTAGTTATAACTATTCAAAGGATATATACTGAAAAGGTTTGATTATATTCATCATGTAATAGTAAGCCGAGTCTCATAAGAATTGTTGATATACCATGATGCACATTATCCCCTGCTCCCTCAAAGGCTCAGCTGGTGCAGATAATGAATTAGCTGGAGCCATACAAACTAGAAAGCCCCTGGTCTTCCCTGCATTTGGCGTCTCTGCAGATATGGAACTTAGTCTGGGGGTGGGGGTTAGAAATAAAAACACAAAATGCTGGAAATACTCAGCAGATCAGACAGGATCTGTGGAAAGAAAATCAGAGTTAACATTTCCATAAATGGGGTCTTTGACCTGAAACATTAACTCTATTTCTCTTTCCACAGATGCTACCTGACCCACTGACTACCTCTCCATTTTTACTTCAGATGTCCCACACTTTGGCTAGTCAGCAGGTTCTTGCTCCTGACTCCCACCCAGAATTGCTCATTCACTGGTGGTGAGAGGCAGGACTGCGGTCTGGGATTTAAATTTGACCACTTTTGGGAAGGATGTCAATTACACATTATCCACATACATGTGCATCCTTAGCATGTAAAGTAAATATTGTGAGGGGTGTGGCCTGTGCACTCCTTCCACCACAGCCAAATTCCATCATGTCCATTCAAAGTCAGTCCTGCCCTGGCCTGTTGTGGGGTGATTATGACTGCACATGATTGTGATGTCCCTTTGGTGGATTAGCCTACAGACACTCCCTGACTTATTTAAAGAGTAGCTAGCACATCTATAATTCTGCTCCAGCACAGCAAACCCAGTGGTAGGGAAAGATAGAATATGGCCTAGTTTATGGTAATACATGCCAGAATCCTGACGCAATTTCACACCCAACACGGATGCTCCCCGCTTATCGCTTGCCATTAACATGATATAAAGATACCAACCTTTGCTGGACTTCAATTACAATGTGAGGAAACAGTCAACCAATTACTTGTGCAGAACGCTGACTGAGCATAGTGAGGACACCAAATAACTGAACTGCATGCCAATCAAATGAAATGGACGAGTAAATCTGGCTAAAATGAAATGAAAAAATGGAACAAGTGCAGTAAACTTTATAGGGGCAAAGTGAGAAAATTGTTTTAATTAGATTTTAGATAATTATATGGTTTGAGCTTCTTATTTTTAAACAGTGTTAATTATTCATTGTTTGTCTATTAGGCCTTGTATCTCTCAAGTGTATAGATATTATTATAATCTTCTCTGGCTCTCTCCCACAAGGGAGAGTCTGTGTATTGACATGAAAATATAGATTTATTTTGCACCTCTGCACTGCTGGCAATGCTAAGATATTAGTTAATTCCTTAAACTCAGTAAGAGAAATCAGACAAGACCTGTAATCCCCTTTAGAGTGAAAAACATGTTCCATTTTAAAAACTGAAATAGCAAAATCAAATGTCTCAGCTTTTAATTATGCTGCCTTCATACTTGATTACATCTTACAGTAATCTCAATGCTTATGGTCCAAGTTAATATTCTACTACCTGTTTTGCTTTGTTCCTATTTTTATTGGTACTCCTACATTTCTACAGTTTGGTAATGTGCATTGAAGGCCTTAAATAATCCTCAGTTAAGTTGGATATGGCCAGTATCACTTCTTGTTGAGATAGAATTATTATAGCACCAGAGACCATTCGGCTAACTGACACGATGTCAGCTCCTTGGAGAACAATCCATTCAGTTTGAGCACCTCCAGCTCTTTCTGTTTTTATTTCAAATTTCCAGCATCGCCAGTTTTCTATCTTTTAGTTTACTCTGACCTATTCCCCTGCTCTTTCCCCATAGTCCTGCGGATTATTTTCCCTCATATGCACATTTATTTCCCTATTAAAAGCCCCAATTGACTCTGTTACCCTCCACTCTTAAGACAGTGAGCGCCAGATTGGAAGCACTCTCTGTGATCTTCCTCACATCCCCATGTCTTTTGCTCATCATTTCAAATCTGTGTCCTGCTATAGTGCAGGGTGTACCAAGGTGGTGATAATGGTGGCAATTATTTTGAAAAACCACCAAAGTATTACTTCCTTGTGCTATATACAAGAAAATATATCCTTGCTACATGATCTGATACCATTGCGTCCACTGGACCCTACTTCAGATACAGAGTACATTAAAAATGGAAGGCTGATTAACTTAGTCAATTATGCAGAACTCGGTCACTTCTGCTGAGAGTTTCTGAGAGAACTAAAAGTGATTTCATTACAAAATGGGCTACACAGGGTAAAACCATTGCACAAAATAATCTGTGCTTGAAGGATGAGCAAATAATTAGCAGTTTTCTTTGATGAATAAGATTCCCCCATCATGTTACCTGATGCTATGTGTTGGCTGTGTGTATATAATTAAGCTTTAATTAGAAATTTCAGTTCAACCAAATAAAGGTATTCAATTATATAATTGATTAATTCCCATTAAATATTAACTCATTCATATAAACCAGCTTGATTCTTTTTTGTCATTTGTACCTTTTCAGCCTGGCAGTAGATCCTTTTGAGTGAATTTATATACCCAAGGAGTTTAACAAGGCCAAAGACTCAATAGCTTCATTGGATTTGTTTTGAGCTTTCTTGTGTTGTCTGTTACTCTACACCTCTCTGGTGGTGTGAGTAATGCAAGGCTACTGCCCATCCCAATTTACCAGATAGTGCACTCATGATTGACAAACAAGTGTCAGCTGAGAGTAGCAGGCATTAGCTTTAATGTAGAACATAGAACGTAGAACAGCACAGCACAGGATCAGGCCCTTTGGCCTGCGATGTTGTCCTGAACTAATTAAACGTAATTAAAATCCTACTAAACTAGTTCCTTCTGCCTACACATATCCCTTCAGTCTCTGCATACTCTTGTGCCTGTCTAAGAGCCTCTTAAACGCCTCTGTTGTATCTGCCTCCACTACCACCCCTGGCAGCACATTCCAGATACCCACCATTCTCTGAGTAAACTACCCCCTTTGAATATACCCCCTCTCACCTTAAATGCATTCCCTCTAGTATTAGACATGTAGTTCCCACTCAAGGTAATGGAGTTAGTGATGTGAGATAAAAAGCCTCACTGCCTGCAAACTTCTAAACTGTGAATCAAAACTGATAATGCTGAGTTTGGAAGAAGTGGAATTTTCCACATTTCTCCTCCAATTCTTTCATTGCTTCTTTTGAATTTCTTCAGTTTTCCTTTCACTTTCAATCTTCAGCTTTTACAGACCATTCTCCTTGAATCAAGTATTTATTATTTTTCTTGTCTTTTCTCCAAATCCTTTCTCAGCCCTATTCAAACTACACTTTCGCATCTTTCAGCAGCTAAGAAGCCTTCAACATGAGCTGAAGCCCAGCTAGTCTCTCACCTACTGAAGGGACTTCTCCTGAAATTCCTTGATCAATTCATAAACAACTCATTTTCTCATGTCTATAATAATGACTGTGTAGTTATGTTGATAACACAACAGCCTGTGTCTGCTCAGCTGCCATAAAGTTTCAATGCCTAGAACACATCAAAACAAATATAAAAATGCATTTACTCCTCATCGATGCGAAGTATGCAGTTGAAAGTTGATTGTATCTGTGCATCTGAGAAATGCAAGTGAAGAAATGCAAGTAAAGATAAACAAACAATAAATAACTAACACTGTTAACATCAGGATTTCAAACCTTATCAGTGTATAATTAAAACTACTTTCCCACTCTGCTCAAATATCAAGTGTACAGTTTCTGTTTCATTCTCTGCATTGGCTTCAGCAGGTTTTACATTAAGCAATGTTTGTGCAGAAATGTGGCTGTAACAATTACTTTCGGATTACCTTGGAGCAATTTTTGTAGTCATAACAGCCACTAAATTGGACTCCATGGTGCCCATTGTTTTGGTACTGAATTGCTTCCATTCGCTTGTGAATCATGAGTGCACCATCTGGTAAGTTGCGACGAGCAGTAGTTTTGCATTGCTCACACCAGCAGAGGGATGCAGAGTAGAAGATGGAGACATCAAGCCTTGTGAACCATTGATTTGATGTCACTGCTGCAAAACTGAGCTGTGACGATCCAGCTGGCACTATAAGCTAATCAAACATGGGAAACCTGGTATGTAATGATAGGAAAAGCCTTCTCCAACTCCCACCCAGTGCTACTTATCCTGGGTGATCTGGCAATTGCTGCTGCTGGTACGAGCAGCAAAGCTATTGACATGGAGGAGAATGCCTGATTTAAGCTCTCTGGAGTTACTGCCATTCCCTTGGGCTGTGCCTAAGCAATCCTAGCAACCTGTCAAAGGTTGAATTGTTGACATGCCACCACACCCTCCTTGCCCTTTGACAACTTATATCTAGTGCTGTGACGAGAGGGTTCTGAGCTTCCATTGCACCGCCCAGACCTTGGGTGCCTATCTCCTGCAATGGAAGCTGAGGGATGCTGCAGGCCACCAGCTCCAGGATGGGCTACAGGCTCCACACGTGCAACGCTGGAGCTGAGCTCCCCTATGCACCATATTGTATGTGCTTTCATGCAGGCCTATCAATGCACCAGGCAGATCCACTACCCTTCATCTAGAGGCTGACCTACTAAATTGTCATCTCAGCCCTCTGCAGTAGAACCTGTGTACAACCTTGGCAACAGGGGAGCTGACACTTTGCTTCCACTTCCCCTGTCCTGGAAGGGGGTGAGTCACCTGGGACACTTTGAAGCAACTCTCCGCAAGACTCGAAACATAATTGGCCACAGGTATCAGATTGAGTGACGGAAGCTTTCATCATCGCCCGTTTGTTGGTTTATCCACCAACTATGGAGACAAAGACAACTCTCGATTAGTTATGTGCACAACAGGGAATCACTTGACACAAGTGGTCTGGAAACTGATCATTGTATTTAAACAATGATTGATTCCTTAATGCATATAAATATTTATTAGAAAAATTGGAGATGGGACCTGGGGCTGACCTCATCATTACACGTATCCATGGATAGCAAGTCAGTGAATAACAAGGACTGAGTGTGTACAGAATCTTCTCCTCCTCTGAGAGCTGTGTCAACAAGTGTCTGCCATTATGCCTGACTTTGTTGAACAGCTAGAAGTAAGTGAAAGGTGTGTGAGAGTGCAAGTGAGGCTTGGAGTGGTGTGTGGGGGTGTGATAGGGATGGCACCTCACTGACACATGCTCCTCCTCCCCAGCACCCACCCGAGCTGCAACTGTTCGCTATGTAGCTGATGTGATGGTGACCTGATACATGAAACAGTTGATCACCAGGAAATATAATAGCTGCCTCTCTGAGTTGTGCAGTAACCATGCAGGCAACAACCTGGATGCTGGAGCATATTAAGTTCAAGTTCAAGTTTATTGTCATGGGCATACATACCCAGGGTATAAATGCCATGAAAATTAGCTCTTTGCAGCAGCACAGCACAGCACATTACCAGCATTACAAACATAAATTACATAAACTTAAATTAAGATAAATTATACATGACTTACACAACACAATGAACAAAAATAACGTAACAACATTAGTGGAAGTTGAGGGAAATATAGTCTGAGGTAGAATTAGGGAAGCTGAAATATTAATGGTCTGCCTCATGGTACTTGGTATGGTAGTGTGCCATTGCCTGGCTGTATGTTTCCTGAGTGTGCAGGAGTTACCCATCGGAGTTAAGAGCCATTTTGTCTGAGAATAGATATCGCTCATGGTTTGTAATAATGGCTCAACTGCAGGTGACTCAGCAGATTGCTGCATGAGAAGACATCATGACTGATGCTAGGATACCAGGCAATGGCGTATCTGATTCACGGCCAGTGTAGTCTTGAATCAGTTTCACCAGTGATCATCATTAAACTGTGCACTCTCTCTACCCCTGAGTCTCCGGTAAGAAGCAATGATGCGTAATTGAATTGCTGTGTAAAGGAAGTTCTAGCAGACTCCCTTCCACAAAAGTGGATGGTAAATTGCAAACTGTTGCCAACCTCTTTGACTCCAGCTCTGAAGGAGCCCAGTGCAGATAGGTTCACTGCCATGATCTCATTTATGACCACCAGCATTCAGGCCTTATCTGTTCTGAGTGAGCAGTTGTGGCTGTAGCCAGCAGAAAATTCCACTTCTTCACTCAGGATTAGAGAGGAAACTTTCCTCTGCCAGGAGCTTAACCTAGTCTGAGTGCCCTGCACTCTTCTTTTTATTCATTTAAAAATGGGGCATTATTTTAGTTGCCCGTATTTAATGACCATTTCTTATTTCCCCTGGGAAAGTAGTGACAAACTATCTTCTTAATCTGCCAAAGTCCAGGTTGTTTTGCAGCAGCCTTGAAGTCATCAAAAAGTACTGTCAACACTACTGCAGCCTGAAAGAACTACTAATCTCCAAACCCACGCGGACATACAGCAGAAATAAACCAGCAACTAACCTTTAGGCGGCTACTGATCTCTTTGAACAGTGCTGCTAGAGCCTTCTTTCTGCTGGATGTGTGTTCACCTTTGCCTGGTTAGCTGAAATGTTAAGCTCCCAAAAGACAATAGCCTCAAATCATTGACCAATACCATGTTGCACAGTTCTGGTAGGCATTCAGTGTACCTACACTAATTGCCTCCTACAGTGGTGTCCAGTGAAACACATACCCCATATGTGTGGATGTAATTTTGATACCCAAATGTCATTCATTGCAAACAAAAGGACCAATCAGAAGTTGGTGTTGGAATTATATTAAAGCACACATCATTTATTAGAATCATGGAAAGGAACCTACAATAACATGTTTCCCTGATACAATGGTTGAAGAGATGCTTTCTTAGCAAGTTTTTAGTAACAAAAGGTAACTAAACAAATAGAATTTCATTTGCCTTTTTCTGAGCTGAGAAATTCACACAATTTAATGTTTGCAGGAATGCAAACTGAATGGAACGATTTATGTACTTGTCCTTGAAGAACAAGATGTTCATTTGGGAAAGGCAGATTTTATCTTCGGAAACCCTTGATATGACAATAACCACACTAATTTTCCCGACCAAAGTTCTTCAGTTATATCGGTTGGACACACAGCGATGGAGGAAATACTTTGTGTACATGTGAATAGCCACAGCTTTTCCATTGGGCAAGAATCACAGTTCGATTTCCTTATGGCTCTTGGATTCTCCTTTTTTTTGAAAACGTTGGAAGCCCTGTTCTCAATTTTAAATTGTTAGCATAATGTCGAAATGGGACAGACTTGTCATCTGGGCTTGTCCTGTCGCATATTCCAAAGATACAATTGATCCAGCCGCTAGAAGGCGGAAGAGAGCTGCCAAACCTGATGCCACCTTTTAATTTCCCCTCTCTCACGAATGTCACGATTGTGTGGGATGTTGCAACCGTGAGTCTGCGGATCGCTCCACGTTGGAATGCATCATCCCACTAAACTTGCGTTACTTACTAAGTAGAAATGAACCCTTTATTCATGAGTGTTTTTGTTTTCACTGAGGAATGTGCAAACAACCAATGCCCTACAGTCCGGGCGAAGTAGGTTGGGATAAGCGAGGCCTGCCGGGGGAAATGAGGGCTTTGTAATCACGGAGGGTCTGGACACTTTAGACCGGCTTCTACAGAATGTGATCCGGTTATTTTTACATTTATTCCACTGCATTCAGTCTGAGTCTCACGGAAACTGCCCTTTGAAGGTTGTGCACTCTTTAATGCGCAGTTTTGCCTCTGGGCAGCCCACACCCCACCCCTCCCCTCCCCTCCCTCTTCACCTCGCCGTCTGGCCGCGCCTGTCCGCCCTCACAGTGACTTGAGCCCGCCGGTGGAGTAGGTCAGCCCAGGCAGCGCAGGCATTACACTGGCGCCTTCTGCACCCGTCAACTCCACCAGCTTTCTACCAGACACTGAACCTGAAATAAAGGTCCCGTTCCCAGTGGGGGGAGGGGAAGCGAACCCTCCCCGCCGGGGTGACGGAGGACCGCCGGCGATTCGCTCTTCAATGGCCCCAGTCTAGGCCATCCGTGCAGCTGGAGAGCGGCGCGAATGTCCCCGGCCTCGGACGGATTTGGAGAGTCCTGCTGCCGGAGTCTTGAGGAGATTCCTCGGCAGGGCGGGCACTCTCTACAGGATGGCGATCCCTCAGCAGGGCGGGGACCCTCTGCGGGGTGGAGATCCCTCGGCGGGGTGGAGATGCCTCGCCAGGGTGGAGTTGACTCAGGCTCCCGGACCCTGATATCACTGGGGACTAGAGAGGGCAGGATGCAACTCTTTAATTCTTTCTCTTTCATTCAGCGTTTAAAACAGACATTTCTAATTTAAAAATACATATGTTTTAGTAAGTTAGTTCAATTTTAATTGTATTTAAATGAATACAAATCTCTGAGATGGTTTAATATTTAAAAATGTCCCTCCTTGCGACACTGTCAAGGTCACAATGTGGGAATCCAGCGAAGTTGGTCATCGCATCGGAACAAGTGCAGGCGTTTCTACGTAGGCCACAGGGTCAGTGAGACGCACCCCACTGAAACATTCTTTACAAGCCAGGCCTAACTAGCTTTACAAAGTGGCAAAGAGCCACCACACTCTACATGAAGATGGGCAGTGGACCTTAACAAGGTGTTGACAGACAGTATGAAGGCAAAGGAAACTGCGGATGCTGGAATCTGGAACAAAAAAACGAACGCTGGAAGAACTCAGTGGGTCAGGCAGCATCTGTGGAGGCAAAAGATGTGTCCACATTTTGACTCCAGACCCTGCATCAGGACTGAGAGGGAAGACGAAAGATTGGCAGTACAGAGCAGTAGGAGGGGCGTTGAGGGTGCCTGGTGGGGCAAAGGCTGGTTGGTGATAGGTGGAACCCGATGGGGAGGGGCCAATGGGCAGATGGCACCAGGTGGGGGAAGGTGGATGGGAAAAGTGAACAAGTTTCTTTCTCCTTCTGTTCACCTTTCCCATCCCTTGTCCTCTACCTGGTTTCATCTGCCCATTATCCCTCCCCATCTGGTCCCACCTGTCACCCACAAGCCTCTATCCAAACCCCCTCTCCCACCCCTCGATGTACTGCCGTTAATTGGCAATCATTCCTCTTCCTTCTCAGTCCTGAAGCAAGGTCTCGACCCAAAATGTCACCTTTACACCTTTTGCCTCCACATATACTGATTGACTCACTGAGATCTTCCAACGCTGTGTTTTTTGTTGACAATGTTTGAGCTGATGCTGGTGTTTTAGAAAGGCAATGTATGCAATTTCTTCTCTGTTCTGTCTGGCCATGTGATATTTTGGGGGGAAAAAACGCCATGCCAGCTAGCACCAAGTCTATTGCTTTTTTTCCCTCCTCGACTTTAAGATTATGTCCAATCCACACCTTCACTGCTTAGGGATTTATCCTCGGAAGGTGCTCTGTTCTGTCAAAGATAAGGATGGATGAATTTCCATCAGGGAGAATGGTGAGCAAGAGATACGAGTTTGACAGAACTGACCATTGCAAATACATTTTTCCTGTAGCTTGCTTGGCTTCCAGTGAGAGCCAGTTGACACCTCTTTAAAAGAAAGCTGTAGTACTCTCATTATCTATCTTCATTGTTTTGATTTATACTGCTGGCTAGCACAAAACCCAGAGCTTTCCTCATCTTTTCCTCATGGAGTCAATAGTCCATGTTTCCAAAAAAGGAACTGAATTGTGGACATTTCACCACGGTCTAGTCAAACAGGGAGGATTACAATAACCTTTCTGCTGATTTGCAGACTATTTAAAAATCTGTAAGCAAAAACCTTGCCTCTTAACTTTCACCAGAGTACAATTAGCTTGGATTTACCAGCATTTCACTGGATTATAAATGGCAAATTTAAAACAAATTAAGATGAGATAACATTTTCCCATTTTCTCCAAAGACTTCTTGTGGCAGCTAGTATTATTTGCACAGCTAAAGTTGGCAGCCGGTTTATATACACCACCACCTCAGGAACAGCAACGAGACAAGTGACCAAACAATCTGCTTTTAGACCAGAAGACATAAGAGCAGAATTAGGCCATTCGGCCCATCGAGTCTGCTCTGCCAATCGTGGTTGATTCCCCCCCCCCCCCCCCCCCCCCCGCCGTATAGTCACCCCACAACCCACCCACCCTTGGTCCAATGCCCCCTTGCTTCTTGCCATCCCACCCATTATTGCGGCGTGCTCAGATATGGTTATTGTACATTTTTCTTCTTCCACGCCATTATTATATATTTGTAAGCTAGTCCCATATTTGACCCATCTGCCTCTAAACCTTTCCTATCCATTTTTTATTTTGTTTTAGAGGTCTCAGCCATTAATACCAGGTGCTATGCTGTTCCATGAAACTAGCACAAACTGACCTCAATCTCTACAAGAGGCCCAACTAAAGCTTTATAAAGGGTTAAGCATCAAGTATCAATGATCGTAAATGTTTACTTTGTTTCTCTCACATGGTTGCTGCAGGACCTAATGCGTTTTTCCTGCATTTTCTGTTTTTATTTCAGATCCCAGCATCGGTAGATTTGTTTTAATCTTTGATTCAGCTTCACTTTCCTGCTCTATATTCAATGCGTCTGTTTAAGAAGCCCAAGATTCCGCACGTTTTGCTAGCAACCCTGCCATGTTAGTTGATGTGCCTACGAACCTACCCTTCCCCCACCAAGTTTCGCTGTCCGTGGAGACCCAGCCCCCACCCCCAGCCCCACCTCCACCTCCACCCAATTTAGGACTTGGCCACTAAGTCTACACTGCCGCTCCCCATTCAACTAAATGCCGTCTGCTACCTGTCGTCGGGTCCGCCAGGGCAGAGCTCTGCCGTCACCCTTTCAGGTCCGCTTGACCTCAGCCCTAGTGTATTCCTCCCAGGTCCGCCTGAGCTCCTAGACTATCACCCTTTCAGGTCCGCTTGAGCTCCACCCTGCCGGGTCCGCATCTAGTGTATCAGATGCACTCCGGGTCATCCCGCCGCCTCTGCGCTTCCTTCTCTGTCACCCGCTCCCTCTCCACCCGAAGTGGTTCGCACTTGCTTCACTTTCTCAGCTTGTCAGGGGTTCACCCTGCTGGGATCGTCACCCTGCACCTCCCCACATTGCCCGGATAACTTTTAGTTGCCCTCCCCCCCTCCCCGCACTGTCTATCACTGCTACACGGTCCGCTCTGCCATCATCCCCTCAGGTCGGCTTGAGTTGCACGCTGCACTGTCACTTTCAAGTCCGCTTGCTCTCAACCCTAGTGTATTCCTCCCAGGTCCGCCTGAGCTCCACTAGGCCATCACCCTTTCAGGTCCGCTTGAGCTCCACCCTGCCGGGTCCGCATCTAGTGTATCAGATGCACTCCGGGTCATCCCGCCGCCTCTGCGCTTCCTTCCCTGTCACCCGCTCCCTCTCCGCCCGAAGTGGTTCGCTCTTGCTTCACTTTCTCAGCTTGTCAGGGGTTCACCCTGCTGGGATCGTCACCCTGCACCTCCTCACATTGCCCGGATAACTTTTAGTTGCCCTCCCCCCCTCCCTGCACTGTCTATCGCTGCTCCTGGTTCACCCTACACGGTCCGCTCTGCCATCATCCTTTCAGGTCGGCTTGAGTTGCACGCTGCACTGTCACTTTCAAGTCCGCTTGAGCTCAACCCTGGTGTATTCCTTCCAGGTCCGCTTGAGTTCCGCTGGACCATCACCTTTTCAGGTCCGTTTGAGCTCCACCCTGCCGGGTCCGCATCTAGTTTGCCAGACGTACTCCAGGTCATCCCGCCGCCTCTGCCCTTCTCCCTGCCGCCCGCTGCCTCTCCGCCCTAAGTGGTTCGCTCTCGCTTCGCTCAACCTCTGCTTTTGGCAGTGGTTGACTGATACCAGGAGAAATCCTTGCACTTATTTGGATGAAGAGTTGGGAGACATTGAATGCGGAATGTTTCTGATGAACTATACAGCCTTTCAATTCCTCGGATGTCCACAGATGCTGATTGACCCACTGAGTTCTTCCAAAGTTCTGCTTTTTTTGTTGACCGACAGACAACGTTGGAGCTGATACTCAGGACTGACCTCAAGAGCTGAAGGTGCTGCTTGCATCTCTCTTTTGCAGAGCCTGCTGGAGGACATCAACAAGTGTGCACAGGTTGGCACTCATGCCTTGAAACATCTCGCTTAGGGGATACTAACTGATTATCCAGAGCTGCAAAAAAAAGATGAACCAATTTAAATTAAGGAATTGTCAGGGAGGTTTGTGAGATCCTATGCATTCTGAGAATATGGCAAAAAAATGAATCTAGAAATAGACTTTAATTTTGGATCTCCTTGCCTTCATTGCTCAGTACCTGGCGTCTATTATAATGAATGCTAATTTCAGCATCCTAAGGTATGTGAAGAAAGTAAGGAAATGCCGTGGCCTCAGATCGGTTCCCTCCCTGCCCCAACCTCTAACTTGAAGTATGGTCTTTGACCTCAAACCCAGCCTGAAAAACTCCATTTCCCTAGTCTGGGTACTTGAGAAAGTGCAGTTAATGGGGCATCGTTTATATCTAGTTATTAACGTACAGCCTCTTTGTTCATGATTTCCATGTCTATTAATGATAACTGTCTAAATTGGAATGTTCTGTCGTTGGTGCTGTGACAGGAGGTTGAACATAAACTGAGCTTAAATAATGAAAATAACGGAACAGCATTGGAGTCAACTGATTATTGGTTTAGCTTATTATGGGATGGAAATTTGTTCCTTGTCACATGCTCTAAAATATAGCAAGTTATTCATATTGTACTCCAATTCTAGTATTCAGGTCTATTGAACACAATCAAGTCACAATTTGGTAATGGAGTACAATGCCCAAATTTGCCACATCACATATTTAGCCTCAGTGGCTGAGGGTTAAATTATTTCCTTATGAATGGAACATGGGAAAATGTACTCTTCAGGCAACATTATAGATATCTCACTGTAAAATTGAGTGGCCAGCAGACTTACTTTAAGGTTAGAATGGAGGTAACAGCGACTGGGATTGACATCAGGAAAGTGGAGAGAATTTGTAAAAAAAAATTAATATTCAAATTGCAAGTCCCAGGCACTATAAAATGCTGTGACAATCCAACCTACCAGGACAGATTAGTTTCATTATCTCTGGTCTATCACATTGCATTGTACTTGAAGCAGAATGGAATTCTGATCTTTTCCAATGAACACGATGGCTGCAAGGTAAATAGGTAAAGTGAACATTTTTTATTAAATCATTTAGCTGTGTGTTAACTAAATCTTCTATTTCATATATTAAAACCCAATCAATTTTGAACTCAAAACAGATCTTCTGGATAAATCTAATTGCCTTTAAAATTATGCACATAATGTAGTGATGACTCCAATTAATTCATCACACAGTTTTAAACATTTGGCAAACTACTATATGTAATTGCTGCAAAGAAGAAAGAAGTTAACCATCAATTGCTTTTGCTACTAAAGATAAGAAACATAGAAGTCCACCGTATTCAAAGCTCAAGAAAATTGTCCGTGGAAGAATTTTTTTGTTGATGCCACTTTGATGCTTCCCTGATCCACATAGCACAGGTCAATACACAAATGTTCCAATGCCATTGAGTGAATTCTTCTGTGTAATCAGTATATCTACAGATGTGAGCAAATGGTGAGCAAATAGTGCATTGTCTGATGACGCACATTGGCTGCAGATAGTGCGCCTGCATCTGCAGTGCATTGACAAATCTCCACGTGGTCATGCAGGAGGTGATGCACTGGATGGAAACAAGCTGTAAGAGTACATACATCAGTGTACCACCTCATAATTCCAGCTAGAGTATTTGAGTAGGATTCCAGATGTGCAGCATAGCAAGCAGATCAGCTTTCCCCGTATCTGTTTCCAGTGAGGCTGTCCTTCCTTCTTTCCCTTTGCTTTTATGGGCTCTGATGGTCAAAGAAGGAAAGTGTTGATCTGCTGTGAGCCTGTCAGAATTGCAGTGATGGTAAACATGATCCAAATGAAGTAAAACTGGTACACTCAGTAGCAACTGTTGTGACTCAAGTTCAGGGCGAATCTTAGTGCCTTTATATTATTCAGAGCAAGTTATGGAGAATACTTTAAATGGGACATTTTCCACTTAGCATTCACGGTCAGGAAATCATAAGCTGGAGATGGATTATTTCCCGATATGCTCCCCTCATGTGCAGATGAACCATTGAAGCCTTTCCGCTTATATTCTTGAACTGACACTTCCAATTTAACAGTGTGTGTAAATGACATTTCGTGAAATGACTACTTTTTGGTCTCATCGCAGGCTCAGTGAACGGCATCTAACTGTGTGTTCTCAAAGACTTGCTTCTTAGCAAACTTGTCAGTGTTTTGGTGAGGTTTATCACATTCCTTAACTTTCATACATCGGAGACTCAATATAAGCTTGTAGAATCATTGCACATCCATGGTAAATTGCCATCTAATTTAATCTTCAAGTCCCAAATGGCCCTGAGGGGTCATAAAAGTATATCTTTCATTTTCAGAGTCGAAAAGTAGGTTGTTAGGGCAGTAGAATTCATTTTATGAAAGATTACATGAAATCTGTAGCATAGTGAACCTGCAGAGCCAATGCATTAGATTGTTTGAAATACTGTGGTGCAAAATTACACATTGCATTTTGAAATATTATTTATCTCTTCACAGGACTTTGCCAGCCTTTAACAAATCTGACAAATTCCAAATGCTAATTCTTTATTGCTAGCTACACTTCAACAAAATAATTTTAAATGAATCCTGTAATGAAGTGATGGCAGTAAATAATTGCAGTGCTTATTAACACTCCCATCATTTGTAATGACATTTGAATAATTCAATAACTTAAATAAAATATTTATTTTTGGTGAGGGTGACGCTTTATGGGAAGTCATACCGATAAGGTTATCAAGTAAAATAAAATTTGCAGCTTGAAGCTCCTCCCAGCTTTATTAAAATTGAGTGTATGCAAGCAGACATTCGGATAAGTAGGGGGCTGGGGGGTGGGGGAGGAATGGGCTGGAGCAAAAAGATACATTATAACAAGGTACCGTGAGAAAGAAATGCCCTTAGTGTTGAATTTGTTACCCTATCTGTTAACCATTAAGCAACAATAGCATTATAGCCTCTAGACATCTCAATCACATTTCGTTAGACTGGATACAAATTAGTCTACATTAGCGACTTAATTTTGCCTAACCAGCCCAAAGACATTGAAGGAGAAGATTAACACTGCACAGATGATGTAATTTTAATGTAAATTATCCCCATGTGTCTCACACAGGTTACGTTTGGTCATAAACTCCTTAAAGTGAACATGAATTTCTTCAGTAAAGAGGTGATGTGCACAATGGGGGAAGAGCCAATGAACTTGTTTACCAGACACATTGTAACCGGGGAGCTCAGATTCAGTATGCCAAGTGAGAAGTAAAATTAAAGCAGAAAGAGCTGGAAACACTTGGTAGGTCAGGCCGCATCTGTGGGAAGAGAAACAGAGTTAATGTTCCAGGTCGTAGTCTGAACGTTAACTGTTCCTCTTCCCACAGGTGTGGCCTTACCTGCAGAGTATTTCCAGCATTTTATGTTTTTATTTTAGATTTCCAGCATCTGCGTATTTTATTATTTTCAAGGTCAAATGAGAACAATGTACTGGGAGCACAGGCGTAAAAGTCACAAATTTTGACCTAACCTAACTCCTGCAAAAGTACTGATATTTCCTTTAAGTGTGCCTCTCTTAACTGTAAGTATGTAACATTTTTTAATATGAAAAAGCAGCCTGCTGCAGACTAACTTGTTCTGTAACCCCATGTGGTGCCTGTCTCTTCCAAGCTTTTGATTCATCAAGCTAAGGATACCTTTTTTCCGAGCTCCTTGATTTCAAATCTTGGCACTGCAGCCTGACTCCAACATTCAATTCTGACTCACAACAAGTCAAGCTATAGTCGGCAATCACAACAGAAGAACGGAAATATTACTTCCAATGTTACCCTGAGGGAGTCAGCAGTGAAACGTTGCTGGTTGATGCCTGCAGGTTTCTGCAGTATTATTTTACTCTGAACTATAGGGCAGACTTCTAAGATTCAGGTTCGCAGGCAAAAATTAATGATGAAACCTAACCTGTGTGAGCCGTGGGGATCAAATAGTATCACCTTACACTGAATGCAAGCTGAAAGATGTCCATTAGCTGTGTAACAAATTGTTTGCTGTCACTTAATTGGAATGGACCATTTTTGATTTCTTGGCTTGCAAGTTTGAGCAATTTTCAAAATAAAGACTGTATTTTGCTTGAAGGGATGGGGCCAGATTTTTTCCATTAATATTCTCTTTTTTTAACACTAAATATATTTGAGGATTTAAACTGGAAATTAAAATGTCCTCACTGACCTAGGTATAGGGCAGTGTGGCAAATTGAGTAATAGCCAGGAGGGACACAGCCATAGAGGTGATTCACTTTCTCAGAACTGTGTGTATCAGAGCTGGCCAATTCTGGTGGAAAGCCATCCACCTATAATTCTTCTTCCCTCTCTCCACAGACACTGGCTGCTTTGCTGGGTGTTTCCAACATTTTCCGTTTGGTTTCAGTCCTCTGCAACAGGTCTGACCTGCATTTCACAGTTTTTACATGTCCCTTTGTTTTCTCTCTCTCTCTTCCTCTCTCACTCCCTCTCTCTCTCTCTCTCTCTCCCTCTACCTCTCTTTCTCTCTCTCTCTCTCCAACTGACCTAATTAATCTATCAACTGGATGGCTTCATAAGCAGCAGATCACCACAGCAACTTTGGCCTCACTCAGAGATTTGTTTACCTCTCCTTTCCATCCCTCCCCTCAGCCTCATTGCTATTTAAAACGAACCTGTTTTCTCTTTTTTCCAGTTCTGATGAAGGATCTGGCCTGAAATGATCTATTTCTCTTGCCACAGGTGCTGCCTGACCTGCTGAGTGTTTCCAGCATTTTCTGATTTATCTTAACGACACTTTGTTAGTTAGAAAGCACTTTGGGCTATGCAGAGGTAGTGAAAGGCACTGATAAAAACACCTATTTTTTTAAAGTTACAAGATACATTAGTCAGGAACCTTAGTCTCGGACTAATGTATCCCTTAACTTAAAATAAACAGGCAAAACAATTGGTCTAGAATTCAGTATTTTTAGTTATCTCTTTCTTCATGACCACATCATTTTTTTAAGGAATTGGGTTCTTTTTCTTTCACCCTTAATGTAATGATGAAGAATGGTTCTGTGGACAGGTGTCGGATACCTGCCCTGCCCAGTTGGCCATTATTGGTCTATAAGCTTTTTTCAGTGAGTGTGCCCATAGTGTTTGACAGCAGCAAGTAAGCCAACCAAACCCATTCCATTCCTCAACCAACATTCACAGGTGAACCTGCAACAGGAGCCAATGTGCAGGGATCAGGAGCAGGGGTGATGGATGGTACTTGCAGTGATCAGTTGTCCTTTCTTTGCCAGATGAGCTGACCAGACATGGACTCCTGAGGAAATAGCTTTCTGGGTTACGTAACTCATCTGGTCATTGGATAAACGTTTAGCTATTAGCAAATTTTATTCAAATGATATTAAACTCCTCACACTGGAAACTGAGAGAACATGGAGAGTATTTCCAAGTTAAAAAAGTTAGGTGGTGCAATAGATTAGCACAGCAATCCTTCATAGAAAATGATGCAATGCAATTTTCCTCTCCGTTTGTCACAAGAGTCTTTTATGAAATATGATTCTGTACATTCATTGCAAAAATACTGATGGTTCAATACAAAAAAATCACAAAAATTGCTGGAATGGGAAAAGAAAATGTCATGTTTCCCTCTGAGATGCTTCACAGATCAGGATCCGTTCTATTTTTCAAGCTCATTCAAGTTTTGGCAGTAATTTTATAACATCGGAATAATGAGATTTCTTTTATTCTCCCTTGGATGTGGACATTGGTGGCAAGGTCAGGGTTTCATTCTCACCCCTAATTACCTTTGTGCAGGTGGCAGAAAGCGTCCTTCTTAAAACCCTGCAGTCCCAGTGGTGAAGGTACTACCACAGTGCTGCTGTGTGGGGAGTTCCCCATTTTAATCCTAGGAGTCAGGAGGTACATGACCTAATCGGAATTTGCAGCAGGTGCATCTGCTGCCTTTGATCTTCTAGGAAGTAGAAGTCATTTGGGAGGTGCGTAGGAAGATCACTTGGTGATTTGGTCAGTTTACTCTGTGAGTGGTGCACAATGCGATCACAGTGTATTTACAGTGGAGAGATTTCATGTTAAAATAGTGCTGAAAACACTTAGCAGGTCAGGCAGCATCCATGGAGACAGAAACAGCGTCAACATCTGAGGTCAATGTCCTTTCGTCAGATCCCTCAGTTCTGACCAAGGGACTGATGAAGAATCATTGGCCAGAAACATTGACTCTGTTTCTCTCTCCACGGATGCTTTCTGACCTGCTGAATGTTTCTGGCACTTCCCGAATTTGTTGTTTTTCATGCTGTTGAGCTGCTTGTGTGCACACAGATCAAGGTAAGTGATAATTATCCAATCAGACTCCTGACATATACCTAGTAGATGGTGGTAAAACTTTAGGACATGAAGCAATTGTTCCAGAATGCTGAGGTTTGTGGTCCTGAATTTATGTGGCTGATTTATTTAATATTTTGGACAGTGTCGACCCCAAGGCTTAGGTGGTGGCTCAATAATGGTTATGCTATGGTATGTCAAGGAGTTGGTTCTACTGTTTTTTAACAGATGTTATTTCTTGGCAACTGTGAGTTGTAAATGTTACTTGCCACTTAACTGAATTTTGTCTCGGTCTTGCTGAATTCAGGCATGGGCTGCTTCATTACCCAAAGAACTATAAATGGAATTGAACATTGTGCAATCGCCAGCAAACATTTCCACTTCTGGCCTCATGATGGAAGGTTATTGATAAAGCAGCTGAAGCCAGGCACTCTGTTCTGAGAAATCATTGCAACATTATAATGAGAAAAAGAATATTGGCTTCTAATAACCAAAAATATCTTCCTTGTCAAAGGTTGGACTACAGACAGTGAAAAGATTTCCCCTTTAATTCCTATTGATGTCAGTTTTACCAGGACTTCTTGATGCCACACTCAATAGGTGCTGTCAAGGGAAGTCACTTTCACCTTGCATCTGGAATTCAGTTCCTAAAGGCCAAATGCTGAGAGCAAAATCCAAATTGACCATCAGTGGTAAGGAACATGTTGTTACCAAATGGAGACACAAGAGATTCTGCAGATGCTGGAATCTGGAGCAACACACACAAAATGCTGGAGGAACTCAGCAGGTCAGGCAGCATCTATGGAGGGAAATAAACAGTCGACGTTGATTGTTTATTTCCCTCCATAGATGTTGCATGACCTGCTGAGTTCCTCCAGCATTTTGTGTGCGCCGTTACCAAAGGCACCTTCCACCACTTTGCTGATGATTGAGAGTGCATTGTTGGAGCAGTAATTGACCAGTTTGGATCTGTTTTGTGGATAGGATATTAATATGGGTTGACATAATTAATAGACTGAAAATATGGTTAGTTTTCTACTGATGAGTTTCTAAGCCTTTAAGTATGTCTTTTAAATCTTCACTGGGTGTTTAGACCCTTTGCACTTTGTTGCAGAATTTTTACACCAAAGTTTTTTTGGGGATGAAAAAATCTTTGGATGAAAAGTAAACTAAAAGAAGATGCTAAATTAAATTGAGGAGAGTTGCATCAAACACTTTCACACTCAAGTTCAAAAAATGTATTTATTTGTGAAAAGGAGTGCTTTTAACATGAGAGCTTGGCCTCTTCTCCCCATCTGTTGACCCAGTAACAAATCATTTTCTTGGGAGTTGCACAGTCCAAAGCCATTAATTTCCATAATCCTGAGCACCCCTGCATTTTATCAGCATAGAAGGAACTTTGCCTTAAATGTATTGGGTTGGAAGATGAACAGGTGACATGAAGCTCTGCTGGGTGTGTGTTCACACCAGCTTTGTGCAAAGGGTCTTGGCAATGAGCCCTGGAAGAGGACTTGCCCACTTAATGCTTTCAAAGGCCTTCCCTGTGTTAGCTCCCACCACTGTAGAGCTTCTGGAGGAAGTCATTTAGGCTGTGGATCAGGCATAGGGGTCATGTTGAGAGGATCGGGGGCGGCACTTAGAGAGAGGGTTGGGGAGGTAAAGGCAGACAATGTTTGAGAATATCTGGCTGTAGACAGGGTTGGGAGGCAGGGGGTTGTGGGGGTGGAACCAATTGGAAAGGAGGGTTGGGTAGGATCCAACAAAGGCAATTGGTGGGTTGGGGTCAAGGAAGGAGGTGATTGGGTAGAAAGTTGGCAAGAGAGCTGAGGGACAGTCAGGGGAGGGCAGAGGAGCATCTGAGGTCCCTGAGGATATTGGCAATACAAGAAGAGGATTAGTTACCAGCAAATGAGAAGCAAATCACTCAAAGAAGGTCAGGTTACACCTCAGATCCACAGCAATGGAGCAGGTAAATTTGGGCCCTTTAGCTAATGTTTTTGCAGACCTTGTATGCATAGAAGAAATTTGTGCACATTGACGTCAGGATGTGCATTGCCTGCTCTTTGAGATCACTGCACAGAAGTGATGGCCACTCTGTGGATGACACACAACCCCTGGAGGATCTGAATTGTGCCACTGCCACTTTAAGGACCCAATCAAGTTCAACTTTACCGTTCAGTAGTGTAGCAGAAAACCTTTGCATCAAGCAATATCATTTCCAGACCATCATTCTTCATCAGAATTAGTGCCATGGGATTAATGGATTACAAAACCTACACCTACAACAAGCTAGTGGGATTCACTTTGACCCATATATTTGCTCTAACAATTTTGCATTAAGCAATTGGGAATTAATCATTTTTTTGACGAGTGATTACACTGCGCTTCGAAAAGAAAATATCTGGCACATCAAAGGGACCATCTTTTACATAGCAAAATTAAACCTTAGTTCCACTCTTGGAACACTTAATAACATATCCTATTTATGTTGATAAATGTTATGAATTATTCATACTGCATAACGCTCCTGTTATTGACTGTAAAATCCTATCAGGCATTTGCATCTTCTGCCATAGCTTCCAATATTTCCCTCTTTACACAGCCTAAGGGGACACTAAGATTATTTCAGAATAAACAGTGATACAGATATAGAGGTCTGTGCCATTTTCACAATTGGGCTGAGAATTTTCTTGGTTTAATAGAGAGATACTTCAATTCCTATCCTCAAGAAAGTTAACTAAAACATAGACATATTTTTAAATATGTTCTGGCCCTAGTAACATGATATTTCCATTTGTCGTTTGTTAAACTGCTCCTTCTGGACTATGACCTAAAGAATTATTTGGGACATTTCAACATCTCACATGACACTAAAGGACCTTCTGAAAAAATGTAAAGAATTCCTTTCAAGTTGATTTGTATTTATCAAATGTAAATTTATGAACTGTCAGCCATGTGCATACTTGCATGCACACTCACTCACAGACAGACAGACAGACAAACAGACACACACACACACACGTACATGCACACACACAGACATGGGCATATACACACAACATAAGCACATGCACGCATGCAAATACAAACACGCGTACTCACATGCACAGAGATTCTGACACACATTCTACGTAGACACAAACTTACACAATTCTGCCCATATGCACAGATGTACATTTGAATACAGTCACATATCTGGCACATACCTGAATAACTGAAAACCTTTGTGCTTCACGAATTACAGTCAAGATGTCAACCATTAATATTCTAAACCATTCCATACTTAAAATTGTCATGTTTGAAAAACATCCCATTATGGGAAATATTCTGTACTGTATCTTGTTATAATAAGTGCACCGTAAATTAAAGAAATATAGTAACATGTGCAGGTTTTAAATTGAAAGAAATTGTTAAGCCTATGTTTTGATTGCCTGAATACTTCAATGAATTTATCCAATGGATATTTGTACTGTAAATACCAGAATGATCCAGGTCCAATTGTCAGTCTGTGCTGGGTTTGATGGTTGAGCCACTGTGCTGAAAATGTTGCTGTAATTGCTGTTTGTGGCCTTTGGATCAGTAGAAGGAAGAGAAGCTTGGATCCAGTCCTGAATGCCACGCTTTTGTGCTGTAACTTTCAGGAGACTATAATTGGCGAACTACAGGCATGAGATGATATGTTGTCAGATATATTGGGGGAGTCCTTTCCCTGTGTACTTTAAAATAAAATCACTCAGGTGGTTGGTACTGAGGCTGATTGTTTGCTCTTTTATGGATTCATGTTCTATTCACTTTTCAAATATGCTTCCTTCGTACACCACCTAGAAAATTCAAAATATTACTCTTACTAATCATTTTTTGAACACTGCTTTGCAAAATTTGTTTTGGCACCTAGCATTGAATGTTGCATCTCCTCAACATTCTTTGCCTAAAATGAGGAGGAAAATAACCATTAAATTGCATTTGACTGAATTAAATTGGAATGAATCTTACAAGAATAAAAATAAAGCAAGAATAAAACCTGAGACAAAGAGACACGCATAAAAGTCAATTTAAGTTAATTGTAATTGGTGATCCATGTTCAGGGTGAATGTTGGAAGCTGGAAGAGAATTAAATTCAAGTTGTTGTTTGCACCTGAATTATTGTTATTATACACATTTTTTGTTGGTTTTAGAGTCAGTGCAATGTGTGTAGCATAAATTACTAAAACAATGGAGAAGACGAGTTGGAAATCTTATTTCTTTCTCAAAACAAACCAGACTATGTGTAAAATTAGTAGAGAATAAATAAACTGGACTGTGACGAGGAGTAAGTTTATTCTAGGGAAAAAATTATCAGTCAGGTCCTGGAAGAAGACAATGACTAATATTAAAGTGATTTTTGGGGGTTGGGGTAAGGATTACAATGCAGTGAACTTGGGCAACAAGATAAAACAAGTGAAGACAACCCAGCAGCTCATTTTACGTCCTTCACGATCTTTGTCTATTAACATGAATATTAACATTTAATTTTTTTACTGGCTTAGCACGGATTGGCCAATGAGCAGATGATAGAATCAGGATAAATGGGTCATTTTCAGGTTATCCAGCTGTAACTGAAGCAGTGCCACAGGGATCAGTGCTGGGTGCCCACTATTCTCAGTTTATATTAATGACTTAGATGAGGGCCCTGCAGCCAAATATTCTTGTAATACAAACAAGGGTAGGTAAGCAAGTTATGAGGATATAAAGATTCTGCAAAGATTAAGTGAGTGGGCAAAAATTTTCCAGACAAAATATAGTGTGGGGACACTGTCCACATTGGTAGGAAGAACAGAAAAGCAGAGTATTATGTTAACTGGAGAGAGGCTATGGAAGGTTGCTCTGCAGAAGGATTTGGGTGTCCTTGTGCATGAAACTCAGAATGATCATGCAGGGACGGCAAGTGATTAGGAAGTCAAATGGAATATTGTCCTTTTTGCAAGGGGGATAGAGTGTGAGTAGGTAAGTCTTGCTGCAACACTATGGGTTGTTGTTGAGACCACATATGGACTGCTGCATACAGTTTTGATCTCCTTAAATAAGGAGGGGTATGCTTATATTGGAGGTAATTCAGAATTGGGGCAGTAGTTTGATTCCTGGGATGAAGGAGTAGACTAAGGTTGAGCAGGCTGGGACTGCACTCCATAGAATTCATAAGGGGTGACCTTATGAAACATAATAAAATGGTGAAGAGTCTTGACAGGGTTCATGGTGGGAGAACCTAGAACTGAGAGACATAGTTTAGATTAAGGGATCACCCATTTAAGACAGAGATGAGGAGAAATTTCTTTTCCTAGACATAGAAAAAATAAGATTAGAACTTCGGTCTAAGGAGGAGACAAAAACTAATAATAAAGTACTTTGAGGTGAGATAATACAATAACCTCGGGCGAGAAATCACCATGGATTGTCATCTAGTGACATCAATTAATACCTTCTGTTTCATTATTTGTCCCATTATCATCACCTTTGTGCCCCCGAGCCTCTGCCCTATCACAGGCATTCTCTTTGGTTCGCTGCTTCCCTCTTCCATTCCCTGACTCTTGAGTTTGCTTAATAGCTGTTAAACATCCAACATCAAGTTCAAGTTCAAATTTATTGTTGACATAGGAATACATACACGGTATAAATGTCATGAAAATGAGCTTTTTGCAGCAGCAGGACAGTACATTACAAGACGAGGACAAACATGAGTTAACATCAACTTATATTAACATAAATTATACATAACTTACATGTGTGCAAAATAAACAACAAAATAAATGTAACAACACTAGTGCAAGATCTTGGGATTCTGATAAAAGGTTATCAGCCTGAAACATTAATACTCATTACATCTCCACTAAACATCAGCAACATTTCAAACTTCCAGCAACATCAGTATTTTGGCTTTTGCCCATTAGCTCCAGCAACCCAAGGGGTCATGAAAGTCTCGCAGGAACCTAAGCAGTTAGTCTATAATTTGTCACAGACAATAACCTATTGAAGTGACATTCAGAGAAGACAATCATAGGAAGTCAACCAGTGTCATAGGATTAGAATTATTTTTGTTGGTGAGAGGCTTTCCAGCCTAATTTTCTTGCTGCTCTATACGCTGATTGTTGCAGTAAATTCATTTGTTTTGCAGACTACAAACCTTTTTCTACTCTTTTATCAAACTGTACCATTCCTGGAATCCTTGCGGGGGGATTTCAAAGTTTGTTCGTTGGTGGGCTAATTTCAGTGACCTCATCCAGATGTCTGAACTCTCCACCATTACCAGGGTCACTGAATGCAAATTTGGTCCCAGCAACTGTTTTAGCTTTATAATTCCTCAGGAGAACATCATGCATGAAAATTATGAAACCGAATTTAACAATTGGATGGCCAATCAAAAGATTCCCTCAGACACTGATGTATTTTCACAACTAGTTCCATGACCACCTGGAAGACCCTCTTGCCTACACTTCTCCCTCAGGACAGATAGAAGATTCAAGTCTGACATCAAAAAAACATTGATGTTCACACTGGTACCCTCCTTTATCTATGTGCAGATACTTCCTGCTTTTGTCATTCTAACACACTTCCTTCAATATCATGGGCTTTTAATTTATGCACCAGCCTCTTATGTGACACCTTGTCAAATGCCTTTTGGAAATCTGAACACACAACATCTACAGGTTCCTCTCTTTCAACTCTTCCTGTTATATCCTCAAAGAATCAAGCAACTTTGTCAAACATGATTTATCTTTCATAAAACCATGTTGACTAGGTTTAATTTTATTCAGCTTTCTCAAATGATTAGCTATTTCCTCTTTGATTACTGACTCTCGTTTGATGATAATATCTGTTAAACTACCTGGCCTGTAGTTCCCTGTCAGAGAAACAAAGGACTCCTCCACTGCCAGGAGAATTCCAAGCGCAAACTGGAGGAACAGCACCTCATTTTTCGTCTTGGAACCTTGCAGCCCTAAAGGCATGAACATTGAATTCTCCCACTTTAGGTAATCCCTAGCCCCCCTTCCCCACAAACCCACCCCCACCCACCATGTTTCTTCTCTTCTCCCCTTTCCTAGCCCCCCCTCCCCCGCACCTGCCTATCACTATCTCTTACCTCCATCTAACTATCACCTCCCTGTGCCCACCCCACCTCCCCTCTTTTGTCCACATATCACTGCTCTGCTTTTCCCCCCTATATATTGGGCTTCCCCTTTTCCTATCTTCAGTGCTGAAGAAGGGTCCCGACGCGAAACGTTGACTGTCTGCTTTTCTCCACGGATGCTGCCTGGCCTGCTGAGTTCCTCCAGCATCCTTGTGTTTTTCATGTAATTCCTGCCTATTGCCTTTCTCCTTTTTTGAACAAGGGAGTCACATTGGATGTTTTCCAGTCTTCTGGTGCCCTCCTGGAGCACAGTGATTTTTGAAAAATTTCAGCCAGTGGGTCCACTATCTCCACAGCCATTTCCTTGAAAACCCTGGTGTGCATTCCAATATTCCCGGCTGCTCAGGTTTCCCTGGGTACTCTGGTTCCCCGTCACATCCCCAAGACCCGCTGTTCGGTCGTGAAGTGGCCACTGTGAATTACCTCAGTGTAGGTGGATGGTAGGAGCATGAAGGGGGAGTTGATGGGTATATGAAAAAGAATATATTACAGGGAAATCTGTGAGGCAATGGGACTGACGGGAATGCTCTGAGGGCTGGCATAGACCCAGAGGGAGGAATGGCCTCCTTCTATGTCCTCAGGAGATATGACAATATATGTGGAAGCAACCACAAGGCTGTAATACAATATTAATCAGCAATCTGCACACTTTTGGAAACCAGGTAGTGGCCCTGAACTATTATTTGTTCCGGTTACCTCACCTTCTGTACCTCTTTTTGACCTTAGCTATCACCTGCATTATGGCTATTGCCTTTTACCCAGTGTCCTCAGTTAAAATAAATACATGGAAAGATTAACTACCATAAAGGAAGAGCTGCTGTCAGAATCATCTGATCCACTTTATGCCCGAAGTATTGTCTGGAAAAAGGCTTCCAAACAAAAGCAGGGAAAATGAACCCACTGCCTGAGCAGTGTGGCATGGGCATGCTCAAGATTAGAACCTACACACTCGATCAACATCTGAATTTATGTTCAACAATCAGTGCAAGACCATAAGACTGGCTGCTTTGTGACAGCATGCAATTATTCAAAGAATTGATTTTCGATAATTAAACATTTTAAGACATGCTTTAGCAGGACTCTCTTTTATGTGGAAATGCATCCTGTGCTGGAAACACTCAAGTCAGTCAAGATGTGCAGATAGAGCTGATCTTTAAAGAAGCAGAAGAACATAAGAAATGGGAGATTAGGCCACATGACCACTCAAGCCAGTTCCATCATTCATGGTTCATCTGAATTTGACCTCAATTCCACTTTTCTGCCTGCTCCCCATAACCCTTAGCTCCCCGATGGACCAATAATCTGTCTGTTTTGAGTGGTCAATATGGTTAGCCTAGTGATTAAATTACTGGACTGGTATCCACGGAAATACAAGTTCAAATCTCACAACAACAAGTGGGGATTTAAAGTCAGCTAATTAAATGAAGACTGAGGGAAAAAAAGCTAGTAATGTCATGGCAACAGGGCTATCATAAAATCCAACCTGGTTCACTGATATCCTTCAAGGAAGGAAGTCTGCTCTCCCTCCTGGGCCATGCCTCTCTATGTTACTAGACACAACAATGTGGTTGAGTATTAACTACCCTCTGGGCAAGGCACCAAACTCTAGATAAAAAGGGACATGCCGTAAATGCTGGCCTTGCCGGTGGCATTTACATCCTGTGAATTAATAAGAAAAGGAGTTAAAGCTCAGGTCAGTACACCGTAACACACTAAGCTAAATAAGATAAGATTTCTTTATTAGTCACATGTACATCAAAACACACAGTGAAATACATCATTTTTTGCGTAAAGCATTCTGGGGGCAGCCCGCAAGTGTCACCACGTTTCCGATGCCAACATAGCGTGCCCACAACTTCCTAACCCGTATGTCTTTGGAATGCGGGAGGAAACCGGAGCACCTGGAGGAAACCCACACAGTCACAGGGAGAACGTATAAACTCTTTACAGACAGCCGCTGGAATCGAATCCGGGTCGCTGGCGCTGTAATAGCATTACACTAACTGCTACACTACCGTGCCTGCATAAATTCCACATTCACAAGTGCTATTTATTCATAGGATTATTTCCCTTTATACTCCATGCTGACATAAAAAATACCACCCATTGTATTGCACTATGTGTTTTTGATGTTAATCTTGTATTGTGCAAAGTGGTTATACTTCATTTATTGTAGCATATTTGTTTAGAATTTTATTTATAAGAACATATTTACCTTTCACAAAATCAATGACAAATAGTTAAAAATAAGTATGAGAGTGGTGAGTGTCTGGAATGCGTTGCCAGGGATGGTGGTGGGGACAGATATGATGAAGGTGTTTAAGAGGCTTTTAGATAGGCACATAACTATGTAGAGAACCAAGGAATATGGACCGTGGGCAGGCAGGAGGGATTAGTTTAATTAGGTGTCATTAGCTTAATTAGTTCAGCACAACATTGTGGGCCAAAAGGCCTTTTCCTGTGTTCTGCGTTCTATCCTGTATGGATAACAGTGCATTTTAACAAACATATGTTTTAATCTGAAGTTATGATTCCTGCATCTTTACAACAGAACGACACAATTCATATATCGCACGGCTGTATCCTGAAAGGAATTATTAAATTGATCAATGAATGGGGAGACAGTCATTTCATTGATATAAGTAGTAATGAAGGCCAAAAGTGTACCAATGAATATGTAGTTGCTAATATTAGTGCTTTATCTTCTAATGTTAGTATTATTATTACTGGTTCCACATTGCTTCCAAATTTATTATACTCAAAATTAAATAGTCATTCTTCAGAATGGTAATAGCTAAAGAAGCTTTGGTTCCCAAGACTGCAAACAATGAGAAATAAACCAGAGCTAATAAAATTTGCAAATGTTAATTATGTAATTAACCAGTGGGAGAGGACAATATTGAAAATAAACTCATGTTTTCTTTGCCATGGCTGCATATTTTGTGCAAACGTATAACCCTTGTGGCTATCTCAATCATTTTAAGCCCATCAATACCATTTTTAATAGTCCAAATGCCAATCTTGATCACAATAGCATTAACTCAACAGATTCATTTTCCTTTTGTTTTTAATGAGAGTAGAGCTATGATAATTCAACTGCTTTGTTAAGGAAAATAAGTATTGACTTCATTGACTTCAGGAAGCAGAGTGGAGTCCACACCCTTGTCTGTATCAATAGTGCTGAGGTGGAAATGGCTGAGAGCTTCACAATCCCAGGGAAGTGTAGACGGATCCAATGGAGGGGAAGTTAGTTTGTGTGATGGACTGGGCTGCGTTCACAACTCTGCAACTTTTTCTGGTCTCGGCCAGAGCAGTTACCATGCCAAGCTGTGATGCATCCAGATAGGATGCTTTTAATGGTGCATCTGTAAGAATTGGTAAGAGTCACTGGGGACGTGCCAAATTTCCTTAGCTTTCTGAGTAAGTAGAGGCATTGGTGTTCTTTTTTTGGCCGTGGTGTCCACATGACAGGACCAGGACAAATTGTTGGTGATATCTTCACCAAGGAATGTGAAGCTTTCAACCATTTCCACTTCAGGACCTTTGATATAGACAAGGGTGTGGACTCCACTCTGTTTCCTGAAGTCAATGACCAGCTCTTTTGTTTTCCTGACATTGAGGGAAAGGTTGTTTTCTTGACACCATGCGACTAGGCTCTCTATCACCTTCCTGTACTGTCTCAATGTTGTTTGACATTCGGCCCACTACAGTGGTGATATCTGCAAACTTATAAATGGAGTTAGAGCAGAATTTGGCCACACAGTCGTGAGTGTTTAGGGATTACAGTAGGGGGCTGAGTACACAGCCTTACAGGGCACCAGTGTTGAGGGTAATCGTGGAGGAGGTATTGCTGTCTATCCTTACTGATTGTGGTCTGTTGGTCAGGAAGTCAAGGATCCGGTTGCCGAGGGGGGTGTAGAGTCCAAGGTCTAGGAGTTTGGAGATGAGTTTATTTGGAATTATGGTGTGGAATAGCAGTTAAGAATAAAGATCTGAAGAAATTTTCACCACAGGTCCTGGTGCACAATGATGCAATGAGGTAAGCTGCCATTTCCAAACAAGCAAGAAAGTGCTGATGATTGAGGTGTAGAAATGGAGATGGTGAGAGTGTGACAGCATCAGGCTGACACCAAAGCACCTGTCAGGAAGGTGTTTCGACCTCTCCCTAACCTCACTGACCTATCCCCCTTCCAAAACTCTGAGGTACCCATACATACCACCAGCCTGGCTGCCAAAGAAATTATGGGTGGTGCAGCTGATGCCTGAAATGATCAGAGTTAATAATAAGGCTGCAACAAAATGCTGCTTCTTAGACTCAGGATCAGGAGATCGCAATTACGTACTGTATAGAGATTCCAGTGATGGAACAAGCACCTGTGCCCTTCCTGGCTCCATGACATTTCCTGGGGTTACTGAAGGCATGGAATGGATTGTTGGCCTTCCCATTGTTCTTTCTCCTCCTTTACTGCCTTCACCATCCTCCCCAGAACTCACCTCTGATCCCCCATTGGGCCAAAGTTGATCCTTTTGGCAGGCTGCATTTGCAGACAGAATATGTGTATTCCCCCAAATGATTGACATGAGACCAATTTCAGGCAAGTTCCATCCTCCCAGTTGAGCTGTGTGCTGTTTGGCTGCCATTGCTCATGCACTCAAACAATGGGCCAAAACTAAGTTCTCCATCGACAAGAATATACTTTTCTTTCAAACGTTGGTTCAGTTAATTTACTGTCTCATTGAACAGGGAGCCAAATTTATCATTTTATTTGAATAAATATCATGTACTTTGAGTTTTATATTTTTATTGTGTTCAATATTTTGTACGATGCATACTTTGATGGTAAAACTAACTTGTGGTGAGTCCATTACTAAAGTAAAATTCAATAACGGAACAGCTAAAGCATATTATAAAATATTCTGCTTGCTGGAAAGCTACAACGTGACGTTTCTCATCAAAGTTTCCTCAATCTTTTTTGTTCTGTATGTTCAGTAAGTAAAGTAGTGCAAAAATTCAGTAACTAGATTCAGAGTAACATGCTGTAAAGGAAGTATATAGACAGGGGACCCCAAACCTTCTCTTGCTGTGTGCTGGTATACTAAATAAAAATATTCAGTGAATGGCTAGAAAGCCAGATTGTTTGAGTGGAGAAATAGTATGTATCTATGCTAATGTGCAATATACCCAATAACTGATAATACTCACCCAGGCAAAGCAATACCAGCAGTAAAGCTGCCAGTTCAAAGAACTCTGAATGTGGTTGGAATATTTATAATGTTAGTTTTATAGAGGTGTCATACTGTGTTTTATAGAGGATTTTGCCATTGAATTATACCAAGACTAATATGGCATGCTGTGTAGCAAAAGGCACACTCAGCTCTCAGGGTATTGAATCTATTTGACAATTGGTTCACCTGCTTAACCATGAAGCAGTGCGGCTTAAGTGGGTCACGATTGTGACAACCATTGGTGATGCTTATGACATAAAATTTTGTAATGTATCTTTTGAAAAACGTATCTAAGGGTAGAAATTGGAGCTCCAGCCAAAAGAGGTGACCAGTCACACAGAAGTGATTGCTCCATAAGTTGGTCTCTGAAAATAAAATAAAAATAAAAAATGCTGGAAATACTCAGCAAGTCAGGCCACAGCTGTGGGAAGTAGCCTGACCTGCTGAGTAGTACCAGCATTTTCTATTTTTGTTTTATATTTCCAGCACCTGCAGTTTTTTGATGGTCTCTGCCAAGACTGAGACCCAAGACAAATAAAGGGATGCATTTAAATAATACAAGGTGGGGATCAGGACACCTGATATAGCCAGATGTGTTCAGGGCCTGATGAACTCTGGTTAGTAAGTTCAAGGAGGGGTGGCTTGGAAAGCAAAGGTAAGTGGGGAGCTGTGACTCCTTTATTCCTTTGAAATTTGCTGACCATTTCCTTGAGCAGCCTCTAGCAGTTCCTTTACCTATATGCAGTTGAACTTTGCATCAATGTTCTGATTTGAAAACACAAGCCAGGCAGGCACCAGAGATGCTTCAGAATGGTCTCTCCCAATCTGGTGCTTGCTCAGTTACTAGGCAGACCAAGTGTGGGAGGTCACAGCCTGAGATTTGCTGGTCCAGTTGTCATGTTACATGGTTAAGGAAATGGAAATAGTATTTCCTTTCCTATGATCATGTAACTAAAGAATTTTCTATATCATTTCAGATCAGCAACATATCTGCAGTGTTTTGCATTTCAGTGAACCACAGTTGGTTTCAGTGGCTGGACAAGACTTCTGAAAGTGCAACTTAATGAGGAAAGATGGTTATAAGCAATGCTTATGATGAGGAATCTTTGCCTGAGGTCCATGCATGAAACTCATGTGTGAATAAGAGCATGATAAGCCGATGGGGATATCCTGCACAGGGCCATCTTAGCACATGAATGACTGGATTTCTTGACCTGTATTCTTGCATCTCAAGATATGGTGTAGCAGCAAAGCAGCAACAATTAACATTGTTAATTAATAATAATTGCTCAACTACAAGATAACTTGATTACAGGCCTCAATAATTACAAATATAACGTGCAGAAATGTTTCACCTGAGTGTCAGGTCATTGATGTGCCTGATTCAAGCTTGTTGCAAATCTACAGAAAGCAATTTGTTGATCTTAGATTTAACACAGGAGCTTGTACCTAGACCAACTCCCCTCGTGTAAAAGCAAAATACTGCAGATGCTGGAAATCTGAAATAAAAGACCAGACATTTTCAGCCTGTCTGGCATCCTCTGTAGAGGGGGGAAACAGGCAAAACTTCAGGTTGATGATATTTACTCGAACAGTTAGGAAATATATCAAGTTTTGATCAATAGATCAGAGGGGGAGTGGAACAGCAAATGAAAACCACGGTTATCCCAGGGTCACACCTGTGGGCTGAGAGGAAGTGTTTGGCCACCTGCTCTGTATTTGGTCAGCTATGATGTAGCACATGGTGAGCAGTGAATACAACACAGTAAACTGAGAAGCATACAAGTGAATAACTATCACACCTGGAAAGCCTGTCTGGGCCCGACATGTGCAAAAGGATGAAAATAAAGCACAGGAGTTTATGGCCTGCACTTAAACAGGAAGGTGCCGTGAGGGTTGGTGCTGAAGGAGGGTGGCAGAGAACATGGGCTCTTTGAACATTGAGAACAGAAGGAGGAGAAGGTGTAATTGGTGCTTGCATCTGAATGGACGATGCAGATCAATGTTGGTGGGGTGCGGCAAGAGGAACCGTGCTAATAGTCTGGGAGGGAGAGTTTGGGGTAAAGGCAGAGGTGCAGCAAATGGGACAGGTATTGTCACGTGGCACAGTGGAGTTACCTTTGTAAGATAAGATAAGATCTTTATTGGTCACATGTACATCAAAGCACACAGTGAAATGCATCTTTTGCGTAGAGTGTTCTGGGGGCAGCCCACAAGTGTCGCCACGCTTCCGGCGCCAACATAGCATGCCAACAACTTCCTAACCTGCATGCCTTTGGAATGTGGGAGGAAACTGGAGCACCCGGAGGAAATCCATGCAGACACGGGGAGAACGTACAAACTCCTTACAGACAGTGGCTGGAATTGAACCCGGGTTGCTGGCGCTGTAGTAGTGTTATGCTAACCATCATTTCCTGGAAAAAGGAAAGTCAAGCTGGAATTGGCTGAACTGACTGAACGTTGGGGAGTCTGAAAGTGCATCTTCTTCTTCTCCTTAGGTAGTCCCTCGGGAATGAGAATGACTTGTTTCCACTCCAGTTTTGTGGGTTCTGTGGTGACTGGTGAGGCAGATTTTCCAACAGATGGGACAGGAGGTGACTGGTGGGGTGGATGGGTGGGTGGGTAGTGTGTGAGGTGTTGTGCTCCTTCTGCTCCTTACACAGGGCTCCTGTGTGCTCCCGATGCATGGGTTCGAGGTTCTCAATACCATACCGAAAGCTCCTTCTCCACTTTGAGCAGTCAGGGGTCAGATGTTCCCAGGAGGATGTTACATTTCTTCAAGGAAGCTTTGAGCACATCCCTCAATGTTTATCTCTATCTGGCTGGTAACTTCCTTCCGTGACAGAGCTCAGAATGGAAAGCCTGTTTTGGGAGTCTGGTGCCATGCTTGTGAACAATGTGGCTTGCCTAACTAACAACTCAGTGCTGGGGATGATGGCCTGGGAGAGGATTCTCATGTTGGTTTGCTTGTCCTTCCAATGAATTTGGAGAATTTTGCAGAGACAGCATTAGTGGTATTTTGAGGTGCCTAGGTAATCCAGGTCTTAAGGAGGGCAGTGATCACTACGGCTCTGAAGACTGTGAATTTTATGTCAGGTCTGAGATCTTGATCATCAAATACCCTTTTCCTCAATTGACCGAAGGCTGTGCTGAGGCCTCAAAGGCAGTGGTATCTCTCATCATCAACATCTGCCTTTGCTGAGAGGTGGCTTCCAAGATGTGGGAAGTGGTCCACGTTTTCCAGGGTCTTGTAGAGAGTCTTTGTTGTTGGAGGGCAGTGGAGTATAACAGGGCCTTGTTGGTAGAGAACTTTATGTATGCTTCAGTGAACAAGCCGAAAATGTCTTGGAGTTGGCTTCCAGGCACACACAAACACAAGCGTCATCTGGATATTGCAGCTCAACTACTGGCTTTCAGGTGACCTTGGTTCTGGCCTGTAGTTGCAGTAGGTTTAACAGTTTCCCATTAGTCCGGAAGATTAGCTCCACTCCCATGGGAAGTTTTTTGGGGGTAAGGTGCAATGTTTTGGTAAAACAGATTGAGAAAAGTGTTGGGGCAATGATGCAGCCTTGTTTAACACCAGTCTTCACTGAGATTGGTCATCAGAAAGGACTCAGAAAACCCCTTAAAATGCATTGAACTTCTTCAGATGCTGTCACAATCCTGGGTGATCTTGATTTGATGTGCAATACAGACACAACACCCACCCAATTCCCTTCAGGAACACTAGATTCATTCTCTACAGCTTGTAGAGCCTGAGGTGTGTTTGATTAACACACAGCTTCAGAGAGGACTGATCAATTTTACAAAACCCTTTGCACTTGCTGCCTATATTTTTGGTGACTCCTTGGTGACAGATATCCCTGTTTAATCTGCAGAAGTAACACAGGCCAGCACCTCACCATCAACTCATCAACATCCTTTTATTTCATTCTAGTTCAGCTCATAGAATACCTTGCTCTATGTAACCCCATGTCAGGGAAACATGAGACAGAATTATTTCCTCTTTTATAGTCCATATCTAAAGGTAAATGCAGCTAGTGTAAATAGAAAACAAAAGCAATTTCTTTCTGACGAACTATAACCAAGGAAAAATAATCTAATAAACTATCCTTCACGTCCTAATTTCTGACATTACAGATTTTAGCAGTAAACAATAAACAAAAGCATTGGTTTAAATTATTGATGGTCCTGCTCTTAACCTACACAGCCAGAAAACTGCAGCATCAACCAAACTTTTATATATTCATAACCTGGCTGATAATGCACAAAACATTTGGAACCTAGATGTGATACAAACTGTCCTGCTGCTCAAACAGTGAATGAGACTGGCAGCTGAACAGAGTTCCAGCACTTCCACTTTGCAACATTCAGTCAATCTGTAAGTTTGGGATGATGAGGACCGAGAAAAATAAACAAGCTCGAGTCTCAAAGGGACCTTGTCAGGACAGGAACCTGATCAGCTGACCAGTGTTAAACACTCTGTGGCTCTTTTCAGTGACAGCAGATTTTTAATGCAAATTACTTTAAAATTGTATATCTCTTCATGTGGAATCTAATTTTTTTCACACTCATGCTCTAATAAATGATTCCTGTTTGGTTAGAAAACGAAGTTGCAGAGACCTGTGTGATCGATGAGCTCAGTGGCCTGGGACAACGTAGCAGGTTAATCTATAAATCAGGTCTGCTTCACTGCCTAAAATTCCCAACTTTAACATTCCAATTTTAGACCTCATTTGGTATTTTGCCACGAAAGAGCTAGCAGTAAATTTAAGTTATAGGCCTTATGCAAACTAATCCCTGTACACCCTTTTGCTTGCTGTGGCATATTGATGTCAATTGGCTAAGGCTTGTGTTCAGATCATTTACAAATCTAACATGACCCTCCAAAACTAGTTTCGTTGTCCAATAACCACTTGCATAATATAATGAAAAAGACAATTGCATTTCTTCATGACAGAGGAATGTTAAGTTTCTTCATCTCCCTGTGTGCAGATCAAAGGCAATTGAAGGTTTTATTATTAAGCTCTTCATAATAAATTTTGCTTCACGTGGTTAAAAGTCAGCATTGTGTTATCTTCTTGACTGTGGCGATCTGCACATTGTCATTAATAAGCAGAACAAACAAACGGAATTATTGATGGTTCTCAGATCCTAACCTTGTGTAGCCTGCTTGCATGTTCTTGGAAAATTAAATATTTTATTAATGTAATTATATTTTAGCACTTCAAGTTCCAGAGGTGCATTTTGATGAATCAATTGGCCTTTTATCATCATGGACTTCCCTTATGTTTTCAACACATCAAGCAAAAGGCAAATCACACATATCTGGTGCATGATCCAGGGCAATCTAAGTGCGACTTCCCAGAGTTGCTGTTAAATCCTGCAATGGACTTTCAATATCATGAATTGGTCCCCAGATCACCTTACGTTACTCATAAAGTCATCGAGAGATACAGGGAAACAGGCCCTTCAGCTTACCGAGTCTGCGCCAGCCATCAACCACCTATTTACACTAACCCTACATTAATTCAACACCTTTAGAAAAATAAGAATTGACCTTATTGAGATGTTCAAGATTCTGAGGATCGTCAGTCAAGATACCAAAAAGTTTTTCTTCTTATGTCAAGAATCTTAGCATAAGGGGGTCAGCTATCTGAGACTGAGATAGAGAAAAATATCTTACTATAAAGAGGGAAGGAGAGACAACTTATTTCAGATTAGAATTCTCATCAGAATGATGTGGTACTCGGTTATTCATTGTATTCAAAGATGAGATAGATAGGTTTTTGGACCCTCAGAGATTATGTGGCTCAGGCTGCAAAGTGAACAAGGCACAGGATCAGCCATTCTCTTTGCGAAGAGCAAAATATACTAGAGAGGCTCACTCTTACTTCTGTTTCCTAAATGCTTATTGTTTGCATTTTGGAGCACATCAACTTTCTTAATAAATTTACTTGCACAAGTAAATCCAATACCACTTGCACGAATACTAAACTCAAGATTAAGAACTAAATATATTTTTCAGTCATAGGGTGAAGCTATTATTCATGGTCGATGGCAAACTGTTTTTCAGGTTTCTGTAACTGCTGCTTTTGAGATCTCTGCAAAAAAGTGTATGAGATTTGCCTGGGATCACTCCCTCTAATTGTTCCTAGAACTGGCGAGGGTTCAGTGAAGAGGAATTAAACTTGTTTTCATTGGAAAACGATTTAGAAAGGACATTATCCTGGTCTCTAAAATTCTGAGGGCAGTATTTATTTAATTTAAGACCGTGCTTAGAGAAATGAAAGGAAAGAATGTAACTACAATATTATCATGCCTCAAGCAAGGCTGGAGATTAGAAACATTCTTCTTTCCCACTGAGTTGTAGATATATAGAAAGAGCCCCTCAGGAGAAACCGAATTGATGGTATTTTTCTGGATGCCTTTAAAATGGAAGAGGATAAAATAAAAATTAAAGAAGGGAATAAAAACGGTTACCATCTGCTTGATGGCTAAATAACCATGTGAAGATATTTGTATTTGTTTTACTGGTTGTATTAACATAGAGGTAATTAGCGGAATGCAACTAATCAGGATTAAATAATGTTGAAGTTTCAGTTGATTACCTTTGGTTGTCCAGTTACTCATTTACCCTGTCTGACTGCTTCCTGCTACTTGCCTGACCTTCTTATCCCTTTGCTAGTTAACAGGTGGCTCAGGTGATAATCCCAACATTACTACTCTTGATTTTTAAATGATACTAACTTTTGATAACCCCGGAGCAGAAACTCCTGCCTTTCCCGTTGGTGACATGAGGGAACAACAAATGCATCCTCTCAAGTCCTCTTCAAATTTCCCTTGTTGTTCAGAAGTATTTTTAACCTTGTATACCCTTCCAGACTAGAAGTCTGGAACTGTACTCGATGGACACAGAATGGAGGTTCACACATCATCCAGAAGAGGAAATGTTGGTTGTGTTATAAGGATTTTTAGCAGCCCTTATTTTAATGGTTGCCCATTCCCATCACAAATGCAAAATGAGTATGTGTCACCGTAAGTGTGAACATCATGCTATTGAATTCCATTTGTGGAAGAGATTTTGGTTCAATACTGACCTCGGGTGCTCTCTGTGTGGAGCTTGCATGTTCTCTCTGTGACCGCGTGGTTTCCTCTGGGTGCTCTGGTTTACTCCCGCACCCCAAAGAAGTGCAGGTTAAGAGGTTAATTAGCCAATATAAATTGTCCCCAGTGTATAGTGAATGATATAATCAGGAGGGAATTGATGGGAATGTAGGAAGAACGAAAAAACAGGATTAATATAGGATTAATGTAAAATGTGTGATTGATGGTCAATGTGGACTCAATGGGCGTGTTTCCATACTGTATCTCTCTCTGTAACTCTTTGACTTTATAAATATTACTGACACATAGGATGCTGCATTGTGACAAATAGTGTGGGCTCGACAGGAATGCTGGGTGCTAAAAGGACTATTTCTGGAGATGGGAGTTTATGTCCTCTCTTCTTACCTCCTCTCCCTCACTTCATTCTCCCATCCTGTCCCCTTTCCAATCTACTTCTCATGCTTTTATTCTGCTGTATTCTCCTATCCTCTCCAGGCCTTAGGCTGCTGAACCAGAGCCCAGAAAGGCTGCCACAGGTTCCAGCCAGATACATGCCCAGAGGCAGCATCAGTCACTCTGGTGATCAGGTGGGTGACTCCCTGGACACATTTGCAGAAGTCTTTTGTACTTATTCACAGGATATCATTGGCAAGCAAATTACAGGATTTAAATCCTCTCTGTTCATCACTAATAGCTTTTGAACTGAGTGGGTTGTGAAGCCCTATGTGTGGATCTAACGAGAACAGAGGAAAGATGGAATGGTTCTTCACCCCATTTTGTTTCCATTCAGTTCATTAATCCTTGATGAGTCAAACTGTGCACCGCGAATTTAGCTTTTGATAGAAAAAAGCATTGCAAAGAGAAGTATACAGCTCCCCCCCAGATAACAAAGGAAAACTTGCGTACAGCCCACACATACGAACAAGCGTTTGGGAGGCTGGTGGGATAGATTTGCCGGCAATGGATTTGCCGGCTGCTGTGGGGCTCCAGGGATCTGCTGCTGTGTGGGAACTCGATCGGCAGCCACATTTCCCATTTGCGAGCTGTCCGGGTTACGAACAGTTTGCAGGAACGGAAGCCTGACGTAACCTGTAGGCAGTGAGCCTCTGCTTCATCCAAAGTACAACTTAAAACTTTTTTGTAATTTGCACATTTTTTACCTCGACTGAGGTGATGCCTCTAACTATAACAAAATACAATCAGATTACATAAATGGGATGGATTGTCCGATATGTTGTACCTGCTGGTACTTCACTCCTTTTTGTTTGGGATGATGGGCCATCCCTTGGAGATGTGTGGTGATCACTGATCTTCCAATCTTCCAACTGCCCCCAGCACTGTTTAAGCCAGTCCTTCACTGGGTGAATGAGTTAGACCTTCATGTTAATGGACCACCTCCACTACCAGCAACCCAGGGGGTGCCGAGGTATTCCAATGCATCTGAACTGTTGAGTGGTGAGATGTCACTGGTTGATGGAGCTTCCAGGGATGGGACCTCTGGCTTAGGCTGGCACATGGAGTGAGGGGCAGAGAAATTTGGGAACAATTATTTGGAAACTTCATGTTGCTGTCTTATCTGTCTCCATTAGTCCTTATCTGACACCACTTTGGACAATTTCTTTGGAAGAGGAGAAGAGCAACAACCATCCCACTGACATCCGTGGGATGCAGACTCACCAGCCAAGGACAGCGAGGAAGGAAAGTTGCGGCTGTAAGTCCATGGAAAGTTGTTGACGACCAGTGGTCAGATGATCAGGCTCAGCGTTGCATAGGTTCCTACACAGGAAGACTGACCAATCCCTCCAGCTGCCAGTCACTTTTTCATCTGAAAAGTCTAGCTTGCAATTCTGACACCCATATTTTCCATATTTCATTAAGGTTGACATTTCGGACAGCTTTAAAAGAGTGATGTTCATATGAATGTTCCTTTATGAAGATAACACTCCTGAGACTGTCCAAACAATATTTAATATAAAACTCATGACTGATTCCATCTGACCATCTTTATAGCAGTCAGCAGGCTGCTGCCTCAGCAGCAAGCTCAGCACACAGTGACCTTCAACACTATACTGCAAAAGTTCCTCTATGTTTAGGCAAGGAGAACATCATTTCTGATCTTCCTTTATAAATCTCCAGTCTACAAAGAACTGTGGGTTTCACTTCCATAAATTATTATGCAGGAAATTCTTATGTCTTGGTAGCTGCTTTTCAACACATAAAATGCTCTTATTTTAAAATTATCAAAGAGTCAATCATCTGAATAATTAGTCTGGTTCCTGAACTCACAGCAAGGCTTTGCAAGTCTTTGAAGTGGCTCCCATGAGGAACAGGATGACTACTCTGATGTAGTTTGTTAATAAACTTATCCTTTTAATAAGTTTCATGTAGACTTTGGGAATTCACATGTTAAGGATTCCCAAGTACAGAAGTGAATCCATGCAGTACCTTGGAAGTCTTGGTAAACATGCTGTTAAAATAGCTAACAAGTATTTAGTTGTGACTTCCAATAGCAGGTAAGTAGGTGGATTGGATGCAACCTTGAAAAAGAAAAGTTTGCAGAGTTCTAGGGAAAAAGCAGGTGAATGGAATTAATCTTATGGCTCTTTCACGGAGGCAGCACTGAGATGATGTGACAAATGGCCTCTTCTGTGCTGTATGATTCAACAGTGAAGACCAGGTGTTTTGAGTGAAAACTAGAGTGAATACAATATGATGTCACAAGCTTGGAAGTGTGTGATTGCCTCCATCAAGAGGACATAAACTCCAAAGGAATAGTGTGGAATGGGATGATGGTAATATGGTACACTCAGTGTTAAAGAAAAGTATGGAAAGAGATCAGCATAAATGTAGTTAGAACTTACCAGTGTCAATTTTTAAGTTAGCCCTAAACCCTAATTGGGAGACATTGGTTCCTACGTTCCTCCTGAGTGGAGAGAGGGTGAGCAGCAAGATACATAATTCCACCTTTGGCTGATATCCCTGTGAGACAGATGAGTCACTTATGGCCTGGCCTCATCTACTTCATGTCAGCAAGCTGGGTGTACAGAACCAGGGAACCAGCCCAGAATGTCAGACTTATAGTGAAGGTATAGGAGGTGTGGGAGGTGAGGTGAGAGTGGATTCTTCAGGTATCCTTGAGGACTGTCCCATACCCACGACATTCAGCATCGCCTGTGTGATGTTGAGTTTTCTGAGTGCCTCCACCAATCCTTGCTGCTGGATTGTCCACTTCATGCTAAGGCCCCCAGTGAGGAAAGCGGGTCACCTGCTGTGATCAGAAAATTGTCTCTGGGCCCAACAAACACATATCCCCGATCACGCAGTACAAGAAGGGGCCTCCCTACACTAGGCAGGGGAGGACAGGATTAGGATCAGGATCAGTGATGATAAGTTCAGGGCTGTAATCAACAGAGTCTGACTATTTCACTTCTGTTTGGCAGAGTTGATGAAAGTTGCTAAACTCCAGGAGGGCACCAGAAGATTGGAAAACAGCCAATGTGATTCCCTTGTTCAAAAAAGGAGAAAGGTAGAAGGCAGGGAACTACTGGTCAGGTAACTTAATAGCTATTATTGGCAAGAAGCTAAAGTCAATAATCAAGTAGGAAATAGCTAATCATTTAGGAAAGCTGAATTTAATTAAACCAAGTCAATGTGGTTTTATGAAAGGTAAATCATGTTTGACAATTTTGCTCGAATTCTTTGAGAATTCAAAAGTCAGAACCAGTCAACTTTTGACTTTTCCAGTCAAAAGGAAAAGAAAAGCATACAAAAGGTACAGAGAGCTAGGTAATGTTAGAGATCTGGAGGAGTATAAGGCTAAAAGGAAGGAACTTAAGAAAGAGATTAGGAGAGCCGGAAGGGGACATGAGAAGGCCTTGGTGGGCAGGATTAAGGAAAACCCCAAGGCGTTCTATAAGTATGTGAAGAGTAAGAGGATGAAATGCGAAAGGATAGGGCCTATCAAGTGCAGCAGTGGGAAAGTGTGTATGGATCCGGAAGAAATAGTGGAGGTACTTAATGAATACTTTACGTCAGTATTCACCATGGAGAAAGATCTGGGGGATTGTAGTGGGGACTTGCAGTGGCCTGAAAAGCTTGAGCATGTAGATATTAGAAAAGAGGTGATGCTGAAACTTTTGGAAAGCATCAAGTTAGATAAGTCGCTGGGACCGAATGAGATGTACCCCAGGTTGCTGTGGGAGGTGAGGGAGGAGATTGCGGAACCTCTGACGATGATCTTTCTGTCGTCCATGGAAACGGGAGAGGTTCCGGAAGATTGGAGGGTTGCGGATGTTGTTCCCTTATTCAAGAAGGGGAGTAGGGATAGCCCAGGAAATTATAGACCGGTGAGTCTTACCTCAGTGGTTGGTAAGCTGATGGAGAAGATCCTGAGAGGCAGGATTTATGAACATTTGGAGAGGTATAATATGATTAGGAATAGTCAGCATGGCTTTGTTAAGGGCAAGTCCTGCCTTACGAGCCTGATTGAATTTTTTGAGGATGTGTCTAAGCACATCGATGAAGGGAGAGCAGTAGATGTAGTGTATATGGATTTCAGCAAGGTGTTTGATAAGGTACCCATGCTAGGCTTATGGAGAAGGCGAGGAGACATGGGATCCAAGGGGACATTGCAGTGTGGATCCAGAACTGGCTGACCCACAGAAGGCAAAGAGTGGTTGCTGAAGGGTCATATTCTGAATGGAGGTCAGTGACCAGTGGTGTACCTCAGGGATCTGTACTGGGACCCTTACTATTTGTGATTTTTATAAATGACCTGGATGAGGAAGTGGAGGGGTGGGTTAGTAAGTTTGCCGATGACACGAAGGTTGGGAGTGTTGTGGATAGTTTGGAGGGCTGTCAGAGGTTACAGAGGGACATAGATAGGATGCAGAGTTGGGCTGAGAAGTGGCAGATGCAGTTCAACCCAGATATGTGTGAAGTGGTTCATTTTGGTAGGTCAAATATGATGGCAGAATATAGTATTAATGGTAAGACTCTTGGCAGTGTGGAGGATCAGAGGGATCTTGGGGTCCGAGTCCATAGGACGCTCAAAGCAGCTGCACAGGTTGACTCTGTGGTTAAGAAGGCATATGGTGTATTGTCCTTCATCAATCAGGGAATTGAATTTAGGAGCCGTGAGGTATTGTTGCAGCTATATAGGTCCCTGGTCAGACCTCACTTGGAGTATTGTGCTCAGTTCTGGTCGTCTCACTACAGGAAAGATGTGGAAGCCATAGAGATGGTGCAGAGGAGATTTACAAGGATGCTGCCTGGAATGCGGAGCATGCCTTATGAAAGCAGGTTGAGGGAACTCGGCCTTTTCTCCTTGGAGAGATGGAGGATGAGGGGGGACCTGACTGAGGTGTATAAGATGATGAGAGGTATTGATAGGGTAGATAGAGGCTCTTCCCCAGGGCTGAATTGGTGGCCACAAGAGGACATAGGTTTAAGGTGCTGGGGAGTAGATATAGAGGAGATGTCAGGGGTAAGTTTTTTATTCAGAGAGTGGTGAGTGTGTGGAAGGGGCTGCCGGAAACGGTGGTGGAGGTGGATACGATAGGGTCTTTCAAGAGACTGTTAGATAGGTATATGGAGCTGAGTAAAATAGAGGGCTATGGGTAAGCCTAGTAATTTCTAGGGTAGCGACATGTTCAGCACAGCTTTGTGGGCTGAAGGGCCTGAATTGTGCTGTAATTGTTCTATGTTCTATGTTCTATATAACAGGGAGAGGTGACAGAGGGAAAAATGTAAATAAGATATCTTTATCAGTCATATGTACATCAAAACACACAGTGAAATGCATCTATTGCATTGGGTGTTCTGGGGACAGCCCGCAAGTGTCGCCACGCTTCCAACGCCAACATAACATGCCCACAACTTCCTAACCCGTAGTCCTTGGAATGTGGGAGGAAACCGGAGCACCCAGAGGAAACCCACGCGGACACGGGGAGAACATACAAACACCTTACAGACAGCGGTCGGAATTGAACCCAGCTTGCTGGTGCTGTAATAGCGTTACACTAACTGCTACACTACCATGCCTTTGTAGTGTATTTAGATTTCCAAAAGGCATTTAACAACATGCCACGCAGGAAGCTAGTGCATAAATTAAAAGCCATGGTATTGAAGGAAGTGTGTTAGAATGGATTGAAAATTGGTTGTCCCAATAGAAAACAGAGAATTGGACTAAATGGGTCCTTTTCAGACTGGAAGCTGCAGGGATCAGTTCTTGGCCTGCAGTTGTTCAATATTTATGTTCACGACCTGGAGGAAGAAACAGTAGGTAAGGTTTCCAAATTTGCCGATGATATGAAAATAGGTGGAAGAGATATGTTATGATATGGATACTGTGATTCTGCAATGGGACGTAAATAGATTGAATGAGTGGGCAAAAGGCTTGCAAATGGAATTTAATTTGGCAAAGTGTGGGATCATGCTGTTTTGTAAGAGAAATCAAAAGGCAGATTATTATCTAAAGGGAGAGAGGCTGCAAGTGAGTGAACTACAGAGGGAACTAGGTGTTCTAATGCATGAATTACAAAAGCCAGGAGGCAGGTCCAAGATGTAGTTAAGAAAGCAAACAGCATTTTGACTTTCATTGCATAGGGATTGGAGTTTAAAAATTGGGAGATTTTGTTGCAATTGTACAGGGTGTTGGTGAGGCCTCACCTGGAATACTGGGTACAGTTTTGGATACTTACCTGAAAAAAAGATATAGTCACATCGGAGCCAGTACATAAGAGATTCATCAGGCTATTTCCTGGGGTGAGAGGGTTATTCTATCAAGAGACACCAAAGTACTTTGGACCTTTATTCCCAGGAGTATAGAAGAAAGAGGAATTGACCTTATTCAAACATATAAGATCCTCAGGGACTTGACAGGGTAGATGTTGGGATGTTTTCACTCATGGGAGAGCCTCAAACAAGGGGACATAATGACGAGATAAGGGGGTCAGTCATTTAAAACTGAGGTACATAGAAATTTTTTTCCACAAATGGTCATGAATCTCTGGAATTCTCTGCCCCAGTGGGTCATGGAAGCTGGATCATTAGAAGTATTTAAAGTGGAGGTAGATTAAATATTTGATAAATCAAGGAATAGAGGGCTATGGAGAAATGGCACGGGGAGGAGTTGAGGCCAGCATAGATCAGCCATGATCAGGTGGGGCAGGCTTGAAGGGCCTGATGGCCAACTCCTGCTCTTATTTCATTGTGTTATTGCCTTTTCTTGTGTTCCTGTTTTCTTGTGGAAATCCATGCTGTCACAGAGAGAATGGGCTAACCCTACATAGACTATGCCCCAGGTTAGAATTGAACCAGGTCACTGGAGCTGTGAGGCAGCAGTACCACCTGCTGCACCATTGTGCTGTAACATGGGACTGGATCTTCCACAGCTGTGCCCACAGTTACACACGTAACTGTTGGCATTTACTATCTTTGTTACTTGGAAGCTCAGCCTGTGCTGGAGTGTGGATCATATCATTTGCTGGGCACCAGTGATGCAGTGTCTCTGTGTGATGTAAAAGAACTATGTGCATTGTAATGATATCATCATACATGTGCTGTACACACACGCCACGTTATTTGCCTGCAATAAAGTGCACACCCTTCTTTTCGAGATTGTTATAGTTAACTATTACCAGTTCAGCAAAATTGGCTCACAGCCCACTTAAGCACACTCAAACTACTGACGAGGCTAATCTGAATTGAAGTGCAGATTGTCATCAAGGAGGAAAATAAATCAGTGGATGAAAATACTCTTGTGGTGCCTCCAGAGTATCAGTGATCAAAGCCCCCACAGGTGAGAAGGTATGAGCATCAAAGTTCCCTGTGTGTTGGCGGGCAGTATCGCATCAACAAAAGAGGTGAAGGTGCAGGCAGCAACAGCTGCTTCAAGAAAAGCAGGGGAGAATGTGTGAGTCCAGAGGATGGGAAGGTGAATTTAAAAGACAAAAGTACACAGGAGACTTGACTGGAGCATTCCTCTCCAGGTGGGAACTGCGACAAAATGGTGGGTCAGGCAGAGCTAGATTTCACATTCAACATAGGAGCTGTACAATGAAGGATGTGAGTCATTCACAGTCTATGTGGGTATGAATGCCTGAGTGTTAACTGTGCAGGCAATGAATACCGCAGTGAGAGAGCAAAAGAAAGTGGTTAGCTCTAAAGCATGTCACTATCTTTATTTACCTACTTACTAAGATATTAGAAGGGGCCAATTGGCCCATAATGACCTTGCCAAGTCCAAACAGAACAATCCTATCAGTCCAAATCCCTCTCTTTGGCTTTTCCTGGAGTTTTACAATTTATTCTTTGTAACATATTAATCAACTCTCCTTTGATTCTTTTTTGCCACTTACCAACATGAATAATTTACAGTAGCCAATTAACATTGCAGCACATCTTTGTAACGTGGGAGGATATCAGGACACCTGATGGAAACCCTCTTGGAAAATGTGCAGACTCCACGCTAACAGCTCCCGAGGTCAGGATCAAACCCAGATTACTGGAGCCGTGAAATAACAGGCACAATGGGCTGAATGGTGTCTCACACTGACTTCTATCTTCTTAAAATAAATAAAATGCTAAAAATATCCATCAGATTCAGGGACGACCTGTTCAGGAGAAACATCATAAAAGCTTTATTGACCTGTTTAGTGATTTACAACATTAGCTGAGGGCTTCATGTGTTCTGTCTGTTCAGTGTGACCTCAATCATAAATCTCATGCAATTCAATAAGCTCAAATGATCCAAAGCACCACTGCTGGGATAAAGAAACTTTTTTTTTAAATCACAAATGTAAGAGCTGGGGCATGATATTCCGATATTTTCTCAGAATATGTATCTAATCAAACACTCCATCTATTAAGCATTCCTTTATGAACATGTAGTGGCTTTTGGATGTGAGGGAATACTGTGAAAAGCACATCACCAGTCCCATTTTATCTTTCCCGTGCAGCGGTATCTGCTTTTCTGCGTGAGAAGCAGAGACTGGAAACCTTCATCATTGAAAAATATTTTCTGCGATAACCATGAATGATTTGATCTCTTGATTTGCAATGAATGTTGACAGCAACATGAAAGTCTGCAAGATTAATAAATTCTTAGTGTCATTTATGCAAAAATTTGACACGTGGATTCACTTGAGAGTTTATATAACAGTTGTCTTTTTAAGGAAGAAGATTCTTCATGATCAGTTTAATGGTTTCCATCTCAAAACAGGTACATAGATTAGAGACCACGTATCCAGAGGCATTTTTACCTGTTTAAGTACCATTGCATTCATGAGATTCTGCAATAAGGCTTTAAGGCTCAAAGGTAAAGAAACAGAAAGATTATCAATGCAGACCGATGGTTCATGATATTGTAGATCTTGCTAAATCTGAAGCCCTGATCTTAACTCAGGGTGGCCAATCTTGCTCTGACCTCTGGTGTGAAACTTTAGCCCAGACCTCTTTGGTGGCAAAGTTATGGGAGTCAGTGGGTGGGTGTGGAACCAGTAGGGCAGGAAGTTGGCACGAGGGAAGAGTCAGTCAATTGAATCTTGCCATGTGCTGTCACTTTGTCCTCCTTAGATCCAATTGACATCACGGAGGCAATGAGGCAGCCCATACAAGAGAATTCCAGTTTGCTATGATGTTCTGAGCAGTGCACTGCCTCATCCTATTCTGTAGGGTCACCATATATTAATGTCTGTAAATCTGTTCCTCCCAGGTATCGGATGCTTCCAGTGTGGATGGCATGCAAGGATGCATATGAACCACCAACCAAAATCGTGACAATGGTGATCAGAATGGTGGCAAGACCACTGTCACTCCTTTCCACTCCTGCCCTACCAACCAACCCACTCCACTCCTCATATCACCATCCCTGGGTATGGGAGCTGTTTCCATGGGCCCTGGAAGCAGCATCCAGGCAATAGAAATGTTTACCTCCATCCAATCAGGCAGTGGGATTGGACCAGTCTGAGTGGGAAGCAGCAAACTCTGCGTCAGTAAGGCCCAGCCGCTAAAGTCACTCGACCTGAGGATCTCTAATGTGACAGCTGCAGGCAGAAAACAAAAACGAGTGAAAAAGAGCTCCAGTTCAGACATTCTGGCAGCTACAGAAGCAGAGGGGAACTAAGGGAGTAAGTGTCTGCATTACAGGGTCAGGGTGCATGACAGCGGGATTGATCCTCCAGAGACATACGTTTCAAATCCAACCATGGTAGCTGGAACTCAGTTAACTAAATGAATCTGAAATGTAAAGCTAGTGTGATGATGGCATTGAAACTGCCAGATTGTCAACAAAAACCGATCTGGTTCACCGAGGCACCACCTTTACCCTGTCTGTCCCATATGGCCTGCAGAGTGCACCATGTGTTTGGAGGACCTGATCCCAATAATCTATTAATGTTACATTTTGATTCGATCAGATAGTACATAAAAGTACTGAATCTCTGGGCGTGTTAAATGCTGGCCTTACTAGCAAACCTACTGTACATCCTACGAAAAATAATTTATATTTTTCCACCCATTTCAATGGACAAGAATCAAACAACATTTAAGGCATACTGCCAGAGCTTGAACATCTGATTCACACTTTCACCTATGACAGGTTTTACTCTCTCCTCTGTGCTGCATGTAATTTTGTCTGTTGATTATCATTGCTGTTTTAAAGCTTCACCACTTTAAGAATTGTACTATATGACCAGCTGTGTATGCTGTAACAATGTTTAGTGTGAAAATATGCAAGAATGAAAAAAATAAAGTGGATTGATGAACGTAGTGCAGTTGATGTTGTGTACATAAATTTGCAAAAGATGATTGATAAAGTGCCACATAATAGGCTCGTTAGCTGAAGTAAAACCCGTGGGATTAAAAGGCCAAAATAGCCTGGATGTAAATATAAACTGTGATGGAGAAACCAGAGGGTGGATGTCAGTGGTTCCTTTAACTGCTGTGGGGAAGGATAGAGGTGTTCACAGGGGGTGGTATTAGAAACAGTGCCCTTTTGGATATATATTAGTGACCTGGAGTTAGGCACAGGAGATATTGCAGGTGATATAAGTTTGGAAATTCTGTGCTGTACAGTGAGAAAGGCAGTAGCAGGATTCAGGGGCACATAGACAGCCAGTGAAATGGGCAGTCTGAGAGAGGAAACTTGGCAGAGAAGTGGTGATGTGTTTTGGAAGAAAAATTGATGGGAGGCCACATTGACAAAATGGGAAAGGGTGCAAGGACAGAGACTGCTGGGGCCTGTATTCCCAAATCTCTGGCAGCAGGGGATGTTGCTAATGTGTTTAAAAACATGCATTCCTTGGTTTAATGATTTAATGTAGGGTGCTTTTCTTTATTAAGGGATCATCTAACTTGCGTTTGGTCTCTGCAGCGTAGAGGAGACTAGATAGCATGATCATTTTGCAGAGCATCTGTATTCAGACTGCAGGAGTGACCCTAAGCTTCCTGTTGCCTGCAACTTTAATTCTCCATCCCACTCTCATTCTGACCCATCTGAGTGTGACTCCTTGCACCATTACAATGAGTCCCAATGCAAGCTTGAGGAACAGCATCCTACTTTCCATCGGGCATGCTGCAGCCTTCTGGATTCAATGTCAAGTTCTCCAGCTTTAGGTAACTCACTTTTTCTGTCAATGTCACAACTGGCCATTTCTGCCATTCATCCATCTGTGACCTTGCCTCAGTTTTTCTCTCTCCATCAGTCTGGACTGCTGGGCATGTCCCACAGCTTTTCTGTCAGCAACACATAACACAGACAAAGAAATATAATCACTCCTTAATTGACCCATTAACTCATTTGACCCAGCCTCACCCTATCACAGATATCTCCTTTGTTCTACCCAGCCTTCCCCACACCTTCTCTGCAACTTAAAATTACCTTTCTTATTTCTCTTTCCTGATTGCTTTTAATTATTTCTAAGTATTTCTACATGATTTTAAAGCAGTTTTTTTACGGAAAATATTAGAGGTATTTACAGAGGCCGCCTCGGTAAAGCAGCCAACATAATTAAAGACTCCACCTACCATGGACATTCTCTCTTCTCCCCCTCCTCCCAGCAAACAGAAGATACCAAAGCCTGAAAGCACGTACCACCAGGCTCAAGGACAGCTTCTATCCCTCAGTTATAAGACGATTGAACGGTCCCCTAGTACGATAAGATAGACTCTTGACCTCACAATCTACCTCATTATGACCTCGCACTTTATTGTCTGCCTTCATTGCACTTTCTCTGTAACTGTAACACTTTATTCTGCATTCTGTTATTGTTTTCCCTTGTACTACCTCAATGCACTGTTGTAATGAAATGATCTGTATGGATGGCATGCAAAACAAAGTTTTTCACTGTACCTCTGTACATGTGACAATAATAAACCAATTCACCAATTGTTAAAACCAGTGGCAGCTTAGAAAGGAACCAAAGCTGCTTCCCAAGAAGGCATGTTCTGGGGGTAGAAGGTCTGCACGCCCGTCCCTGAGACCTTGTCCCTGGCCAGGGCTCCACTGCTGGACTAGAGGGTGCAGAGGCTGAGCAAGATCACCCCTCAGCAACAGCTCATGTATGTGCAGGAATGTGGGTCAGAGTTCAGAGGCTGCAGTCCCTGTGTTGTGAATCCTCCTCACAGTGGTGTTAAACTTGACATGGGAAGGAAGAATGCTCATATCACAGAAGGAAGGCATTCAGCCATCATGTCCACACTAGCTCTCCGCTATAATAATTCACTAATTTCACCCCTAGCCTATATTCCATAACCTTGTAAATTTTTCCCCACCATATATTTATCCAATTCCCTCTTGAAGACCACAGTGGAACTTGCCTCCACTACATCTGCAGCCACTACATCTCAGATTCCACCACACACTTTGTAAGCACATTTTTTCTCATGCCACTCTTAATTCATACCCATAAATTCCAGCTGACGACTGTCTTGCCAATGGGAGCAGCCTCCTGTTGTCCTCTCTGTCTAGACCCTTTGGCATTTTATATACTTCCATCTGATCTCCCCTCGACCTTCTCTTATCCAAAGAAAACAGACCCATTTTCTCAAATCTAACTTTGTAACTGTAGTCCCTCATCCCAGGAATCTCTTCTGGACTTTCTCTAATGTCCATATATCCTTCCTATAACAAGGCAAACCGAATTGAAAATAAAACTCTAATTGAGGCTGGACCAGTATTTGATGAAATGTTCAGCATGACTTCCCTGCTTTTATTCCCTCTGCCTCTATTAAGAAAGCCCAGAACTGTGTATGCTGCTTTCTAAACCTGCCCTGCCACTTTCAATCATTTGTACAACCAGGTTCCTCTCTCCTGCACTTCTTTTTAGAAATATTCCTGATCCTACATTGCCTCTCCTCATTTTCCTACCAAAAAGCATCATTTCACATTTCTACACATTAAGCTTCATCTGTCCAGAACGGTCAGAGTCTAGGTAAATTGTGACTCACTTTGTGACACCTCAAAGCCTTTCCACCACTACAAGGCCTGAGACATCTAAAACCTTTGAGATGACAGCATTAAAGGATTTGCAGGTCTTTTATATATCCAGCTGTGATACTGAGCTGTCCTCTTTTTGAAGAAGTGTGAACATGTCTCATTCTGTTTCAAGGAGCAGACTCTGGATTAGAAGATGATCTCAGTGGATCCAAGGCAAAGAGTGACGCTTGCTGAATTGCTACTCCTTGGACCTCCTCCTCCACATCCACCCTCATTGACTGCAGCAGGAGAAATGCTGAACACTTGTTTTGGAATCCATTTGACTCTCTCTCACTTTCCTTGAGAGGGAAAACTTCTTCATGTTTGCCTTGACTGCTTCCCATCAGTAGATCGAGGAACCACACAGGAATTCCATGGCTCACCAACCTGTGTAAGTGCTTTCTGGGGTCACTGGTTTCATGTTCTACTTCCATGTCCTCTGCCTGACTCTGGCAGTGGAATGATGACAGTCAGCCAGCTGGAGGTAGTGGTCAGAGAGGAACAGGATTGGGATACAGACAGGAAGTAAATCCGGGAATGGAATGAACCATCTGGTCTTGACCAGGTGTACTGCTGCGTGCTCCATCTGCAGGATTGCAGCAGACATTGCACAGATTGACATCTGCAGCTTCCTTCAGGATTTTTTAATAGAAAAGAAGAAAATCTTTCCTTCTCCTTGAGGATGTTGTGAGTACTGGGTGGGATGCCCACACGGAATTCATCAATAACAATAAGGAAAAAAGGACGGAATACTCCAGTAATTCAAAATTTCAGCCATGAAGAAAATGTGTACAGTTAAAGATTCTGTAATAAGATAAGATCTTTATTAGTCACATTTACATCGAAACAGTGAAATGCATCTTTCTGTGTAGTGATTTGGGGGGGCAGCCCGCAAGTGTCGCCATGCTTCTGACGCCAACATAGCATGCCCACAAATTTCTAACCTGTACGTCTTTGGAATATGGGAGGAAACCGGGGCACCCGGAGGAAACCCATGCAGACACGAGGAGAACATACAAACTCCTTACAGACAGTGGCCGGATTTGAACCCAGGTCACTAGCACTGTAAAGCGTTATGCTAACTGCTACACTACTGTGCCTGCCCATTACATTGTTACATTAATTTAATCTACTAAAATTTGAAGTAAATGAAGCCAAACAAAAAATCCTGAATTAATAGCATAACATTATTCCTGTGGCAGGAAGTTAAATGCTCCATAATATTTGGTAACTTTTAGTATTTGTCAGCAAAATATTAAAAAAAAATAGCCACTGGAAAGCCTTTGTCAATGAAATCAGTTTCATGGGAAAAGTTGGTAGGTTTTTATTTATTTGGACTGGGAACAAACCAAATCAACTGATGTCACAAGGTTAAACAAATATATAGTTTACAGAAGAGGCCATTTGGCGGATTATGCTTGTGTCAGCTCTTTGCTACAACTGTCTGCCACAATGCACTGGTCCAACAACCTACTGCAGTCACCTACTCTCTTCCCTTATTATCTTAGAGACCGTTTTAATTTGACAGCCTTTCATCACTGAATCCTTAGGCTTAAGAAAGTCTAGCCGTGTTCACCTCAAGAAAGCCCTTTATAATTTTAAGAGCTCATTAGTAAGCCTTCTTTTAATTTTCCCTGCTCTTCTGGAAATAGCCCGTGTGTTGTCCTAGTAAATTTGTTCTATAGCCCTGGAATGGGGAGTACAAAATTGCACACAAAGCCCAGTCATAATTTGGGCTACGATTGCAACACTGCTGATCTATTTTATGTTTGCTACATAAACTCATTCTGATGTACTACTTGATAGATTTAATGTGTATTTATTTGATCTCCCATTCTTTGCACTCCTAAACCTCAGTTGTTATTTACAACATTCCAAAGCACATGGAATATTCAAATTATATTCATTTAAATTTTATACAATATTTTCTCTGTGATTCAGTAATCTATGTATATTTACACTTTTATTATAATTACTTTTACTATAATTACTAAATAAACCATCCAATTATATGTTTTCCTTTACAATATGTAATCTATCTCTCCTTAATGAATATATCCTCCATCTCCCATATATAAAGATCCCAGCACATTATTCTAAGGAGGAGAAGGAACATACTCCCTGGGGTCCTGGCCAATATTTATTCCTCAATCAATATTAAAAAGAAATGTTGTTCTTACAGTTTCCTTATTTCTGTTTGTCAGAATGGCTACAGCACTACCAATATTACAACTGTGCACACATTTTGAAATTACTTCATGGGAGCTCAAATTAATACACATAGCCAGATGAAGAAGGCGCTTGGCACACTGGCCTTCATCAGTCAGGGCAGTGAGTATAGGAGTTGGGATGTTATGTTGCAACTGGAAAGAGTGCAGAGAAGATTTACGAGGATGCTGTCAGGACTCAAGGGCTTGAGTTAAAGGGAGAGGTTGGGAAGGCTATGAATTTATTCCTTGGAACGTAGGAAATTGGGGGATGACTTTATAGAGTCGTCATCATCATCATATAAAATCATCAGGGGTATAGACAGGGTGAACGCACATAGTCTTTTTCCCAGGGAAGGTGAACTAAAAACTAGAGGGCACAGGTTTAAGGTGAGAGGTGAAAGATTTAAAAGGGACCTGAGGGACAACTTCTTCAAGCGGAGGGTGATACGTACATGGAATGAGCTGCCAGAGAATGTGGCTGAGGCAAGTACAATAACAACATTTATCACCAAACACAGGCAATGGGACAAGCTGTGGGCACTACAGTCAGCATGGACAAGTTGGACCGAAGGGCCTGTTTCCATGCTGCATTACTCTATGACTCTATGACTTATATGAAGTAGTGTATAAAGTGAAGTTATGTAGCACACATAAAATACATCATAAATAATTGCAACCATGGACTAAATTACGATTAAGGTTCATGTGCAATTTTGCACTCCCTATCCCAGGGGGTATAGCAGAGATTAACCAGGAAGACACTGGGGCCATTTCCAGCAGAGCAGGGAAGACTGAAAAAAGATTTCATAGCGTTTTTAAAAAAAAATTAAGGGCTTTTTTTGTGGTGTAAAAGGCTGTAACACACTCTGGATCATTCTGAGGCCATAAACGATACAGTAAGACTGCCTGACTTTCTTTCTTTCTTTCATCTGGTAGGGAGCTAAGTGCCTGAAGCATGCTTTCATCCGTGGCTGCCCATGGACAATGGATGGTTAACTGGTAATTAGGAAAGGGTAAGAAACAAGCACAGTACACAACCCAACTCCCAAAGTGGGCCTAGGGGAAGTGGATACTGAAATTTGTATTTTACAGACCTGACACAAAAGTTGGTGGCGCTCAAAAGGATTGGAGCTGGGAGAGGCATGAGTAAATGTCAACTGTGAGCAGGAAACCTTACACCCACCCAAAGGGCTGAAAATTGAGAGGCAGATGCAACAAAAAAAAGAAAGTGAGAAGTATCTACAAGATAATGGTCAGGCTACATTTTGAATTTCGCTTGCTCTATGGGAATGTAAGAGGAGAAAGGTTCAATTCCCATCTTCTGACTGTAATCTGAGGAAACCTCAGAAAAACGAAAATTCCTTACCTATATTTCCGATTAGCTGAGAGTTGGTTTGATGCACAAACAGGAAGATAATGTCGGTCTTGAATGGGAGCTATAATCTGGGATTGCACCTTCCACCAAAGATATTGAGCAGAAGCAACAGGTAGGTAGAGAAAGATACCATTACCATTGGTTGGAGACCATAGGTCCAGGGGTCATACCTAAAAATTATAGCAGGTCTTTCAGGAGTGAAGTTAGGAAACACTTCGATTCGCAAAGGGCAGTAGAAATGTAGAATTCTCTTCTGCAAACAATAATTGTTGCAAGGTTAGTTTTTAATTGTAATTGTGAGAATGATGGACTCTTATCAGTCAGTAGATATTAAGGGATGTGGGGAAATAATGGATGAGACATGATCTCTAAATGGCAGAATGGGCATGAGGGGCAAATGGTCCTCTGTTTTAATGGGCCACTGTTATAATGGGCCACAGCTCTGACTCAGAGGGCAGGGTGACACAGTGCATGCATTCACACACAAGCATAGAGGAATTAAGCATCTGGACCAGTGGTACTGTCTCTGTTTTCAGCTATTGCAGTTTGGTAAAGAGGAAGCAATCAGAACGAGAAAAACTGAAGTGTTGCAAGGCTCGGAAGACACTGCCTGTAACCACAGCTCTCAGAAGCCTAATGTAAAAGCAAAGGTCTAGATTATTGAACAAAAGGAATCTACAGCAACATGCTGTGACTTCACAGTACGTAAGTACATAATACTTACATGTTTAAACATTGCTTGAAATCCAGAGTAATTATCAGATCAGAGATCAGTGAATATTTGAGACATTAAAGTCAGCCATTCAGTGCATCATGTGAGTGGCAGTCCATGGTGGACTGCCCGGCCTAATCCCACCTTCCAGCATTAGCTTGCAACCCTGCAGATCACAGTTCTTCCACCACACATCTAATTGCTATTTCATCCTCTGGGTGAAAAATTATTTCTTCATCCCTCATCTAATCCATGTACCAATGACCTTAATGTTTCTTGTTTTTTTGATACTTCTGCTAAGAGAAGTAGGTCCATAGAACCATAGAACAATACAGCACAATACAGGCCCTTTGGCCCACCATGTTGTGCCGACTTTTAAACCACGCCTAAGACTATCTAACCCCTTCCTCCCACATATCCCCCTAATTTAAATTCCTCCATATGCTTATCTAGCAATCACTTGAACTTGACCAACGCATCAGCCTCCACCACCACCCCAGGCAGCACATTCCATGCACCAATCATTCTCTGGGTGAAAAATCTCCCTCTGATATCTCCCTTGAACTTCCCACCTATTACTTTAAAGCCATGCCCTCTTGTATTGAGCATTGGTGCCCTGGGAAAGAGGCGTTGGCTGTCCACTCTATCTATTCTTCTTAATATTTTGTATACCTCTATCATGTCTCCCCTCATCCTCCTTCTCTCCAAAGAGTAAAGCCCTAGCTCCCTTAGTCTCTCCTCATAATCCATACTCTCCAAACCAGGCAGCATCCTGGTAAATCTCCTCTGCACCCTTTCCAACGCTTCCACATCCTTCCTATAATGAAGTTCTTCCTATTTATCAGATCGAGGCATCTAATAATATTGTACACCTCAGTTAAGGCTCCCGTCAACCTCCTCTTATCCATTGAAAACAAACTCCACCTATCCAGTCTTCCTTCATAGCTGCAATTTTCCAATCTTGTCAGCATCCTTGTAAATTTTCTCTGCACCCTTTCCATTGGAATCACATTTTTCTTATAATGTGGAGACTGGAACTGTAAGTAGTTCTCAAGCAAACATTCAAGACCCACCAAGGTAAGATTACCAGCCTTATTTTTTATTTATGCAAATTGTTTTTAAAGGGATAAATATTTCAGTCTTCAATTATATTTTTCAATGTTCTAACAAATTCCTTATCACAAAAGCTGATAAGGAGGGTGGGATTTGCAGGATAATCTGCCCAATTTTTAGTAAGAGATACTTATTTCAAGGACATTTCAGAAAGCTGTCCTCAAAAGGTTGTAAGCGAGGTGACACATTTTTCAGAACAGATATTGAAAGAAACACAGGACAGGCACAGATAAAAAAAAGTTAATAGATTGCCAACACACGAACGGACAGTGAAAATCAATGGACAAAACTGATAGTTGCTGAGCCTGACGGTAAGGGACTTAACTGAAATGTAAACACTGAAAATTGCTGGGGTGAAGGATGAGACAGAGAACACCATCAATGACATTGACAAACTAAGCCAAGGATGGATGGATTGCTATGAACAGTGTTTTAATGAGTAGCAGCTAACACAGAGTATTACTCAACCAACTCAGCAAACTGCTTGCGCCATTGGTGAATGACCAGAGGACAGGCTGAAGAGTCCCCTTCCATGGTTTATATCATGGGATAGGAATTTGGGGTCAAATCCTAGACTCTGTTGACCTCACACCTCAGACTCCTTCCAACAATGAAGAGACTGAGGTTCAGTCAAGGGACCTCTCGGGTCTAAAGACTGGAAGTGAAATAAAATCGGACAGGATGATCTCTCAGTCAGTTCAGCAGGGCTTTTATTCTCTATATCTGGCACAGAAGGCCAAGCTATCCATCACTAGTACACCCAAAATGTAATAAATAATAATAATCATCATAATCATCATCACAAAAATTGTTCCCAAATAAACGCAAAGTGTAACATTGCAACCTAGTTATTTTCCATCTGAATTATTTCCTTTCATAGCTTTTCAAAAACTCTTTTGTAGAAACTGGAACACACAGCACCCATTTCCAATGTTCAAATTGTGTATAAATCCATTTTGCAAGGACCTTACTGCTCTCGTGCCCATTTCCAGTGGAAGGTCACCAGCTGGGAAACTGGATTAGGCACTTCCATTCACCGTGGAGAGACTCACCTTTTTCTGGAGTTACTCATACACATGACAAGGTGTACATGCTTATCTCTGTCTTAATAATGGTAATTAGAGCAATAATATAGAACCCAAACTTGTAACTCCCATTGAAGCAAGGAGCAAATCCCATGGTAAGTTGTATGGGGGCCATGAATTAAAGAGCCCCAACTATGACGCCAATGTCCTTGTGTGTCTGCGGAAGTTTTCAGTGCTGGACATATTTGTAACATCACTGCTGGAACTCACAGTGTTTGTTGGACCATTTAAAATCCCGTGCAGGTTGGATCTGCTGTCATATGTTTGAATAATGAGCCTACATGGCATGAGACTCATTTGAAGACATGAGTTCGCCCCTTCCCCATTGTGGCTGCCATGGAGAGAGTTCTTAAACATGGCGACTCACTTCCCATGATTCCTTGCGACAAAGATGTGACAGCTGTGAACTTGCCAGGTGGTGTGGCTGCTGTTGTGGATGTTGTCCTCTCTTGCTAAATGTGAAATACCCCAAGGCATTATTTAGTAAGAGGCCAGTTTTCCAAGGTGCTCCCGCGTTCTATTCTTCAACCAACAGCACTAAAATTGCACTTTACTGCTCTGCTGTTTGTGGTCTATTGTCTATCATGTTTCCTACATTACAACAGTGTCCACATTGGACAGAACTTCATTGGCTGTTCTGAGGTTGTGAAGGAAAATTTTTCTATCTTTCAGGCTAAACTTGGTTGAGGAAGGCTTGCGGCAACATGTGAAATGTGGGGAGAATAAAAAATGGGATTAATGTAGGATTAGTGTAAATGTGTGGTTGATGGTTGGCACGGACTTGGTGGGTTGAAGGGCCTTTCTCCATCGAGCATGGCTTTATGTCTCTATGAAATGAGAGATTGCAGTGCAAATCAAACCATCTTCACATCCTTGGAGGACTAAATTCAAATCTGACAGAAGATTATTTGAGAACAAGGCATCATTAAATGTTGGGTGGTATCAGAGATGTGGAACTGGATTCCCTTGATCTTAGTTTTCTGGGAAGGTTATTTTCCTAATGCATCATAAAACTCACTTAGGTAGCTTTGGCTGTTTGTGACTTCCCAAAATCTTCATTAAGTTCACACCTCTGCTGAACAGCTGAAGGCAAAAATATGATGACTCTAAAATTACCAACCTTAATTTCCAGCTAATGATAGATAATGCCAATAACTTTGCATGAGAGATTTTGAGAAGCTAGAAACAGTCAAAGATTCTTAGGTAAGTTTATGATGTATTTGGGGGGCAATATTCCCAGTTTCTCCAGTACCTCACCGTATCAATAATGAGTGCAATGTGCTTCATTCTGTGACAGTCAGGAGACATCCAACTTCAGTAAACAGGTTGTATTACAGTATTGGGGAACCTCCTGTCACATCAAGGCTGATGCAGGAGAACACTCCAGCTCTTAAATGCCTGTGGGCAAGCCACAGGAAATCCACAGAACAAATTTGATTGCGATTTCCGACTGAACTTTTTGAGTGTCTTTGTTCCACACTGAATCACTGCAGTGTACTCAACATAATAATTATTGGCGGTATGTTGGTTCATATGCACAATGCTGCAATTTGTGGAATAGGCTGTGGGTTTTGCAGCACTGTTGGAGTTTTACAGGATCACATTCTGCCACCTACCATTTTTGATCTACTTTACAAAACAATTCTGTTGAATGCCACTGAGGAATTAGAAGTGGCCCCAACAAAGAATGGCATAAAAGTGAACTAGCTGACTGATACAAATATCATGGTGCTGACTGAGGAACTGGAGGGATCTCATTAAACATTAACCAACATTATTTTAAAACTATCTGTATGGAATAAAGATTAAGAAGAAAAATAAAACACAAAGCAATTAATGGTAAAAGACACACAAATGTCAAAACTGAACTAGGAGAACAGGAAGTCGATAAATTCACATAAATTGGCAGTGTGATTAATCAAGAACAACATCGTGAGCAAGGACATCGATGCAGCAATCAGACTTGCAAAACTTGCCTTTTAATTCCTCACTAATTCACAGGAGGACAGTGCTTCCTAATCAATTAAAAAATAATCACTCATTTCATGTGTCATAACCAGTTCAATTTGCCTGGAGAAGTGTGACATTGATATGTAAGCAGATTACAGGATGTGTGGAAACTACTGGTGTGGGAATTCTGAGTTTAATGTCAAGATGAAAGGGTTAAGTGAGCATTCCTTCACATGTAGGCTGGCACATGCTTTTTGCATTGGTGGTCTTCTGGTTAGCTCTCAATGCCGAGGAATCCAACGCTCAGAGCAAATGAGCAGATTACAGAGAAGCAGGATCTACTTGACGAGATTCTGTAACATACATCAACACTAAAGAGAGAATTGGCAATATCTCAGGCACTGAAACGTGGCTGGTTGGGAACAGTATCTGTAAACGCCTGTCTCTTTGACATCTCAATTAGGCAGTAGGCAGTGTAAAGCAGAAAACAACTCCTAAAATGGCAGGATAAAACACCAATTACAATCCTAACATAATGCCCTTTAAGATCAATGTTAATCCTTATTACCTGGGTTTATCTATAAAGCAGTTAAAAAAAAATACTTTTATCTTTAAAAGGCCAGATTTTAGAAAGGCTTTTCATTTATATTTTTATATTTCCTTATAACAAAAAAGGAGGCCATTCAGCCAATCAAGCCTATACTGATTTTCAGGGCAATCCCATCAATTGAACTCCCCCATTTATTTCTTTGTAATTTATTCTCTTTCAAATGCCATCATCTTCTCCTGATCCAATTACCTGCCATCTACAGGAGCCAATTAACCTAACATTGGGATGTGTGAGGAGACCAGAGTACCCAGCGGTTCACACAGTCACAAGGAGAATGTGCAAATTTCCCACAGAGAGCAACAGAGGTCGGGATCGAACCTGGGTTGCTGGAGCTGTGAGACAGTGGCACAGCTGCTGCACCAGAGGGCTTTTCCACCAGTGAAAGCCTCATACAGGCAGATTATATCTTATAATCACAATGATGTACTAGGATAGATAACTAGAGTTTGGGATAATCAAACACTGGAAGCCAAGGTTGCTGACAAATGAAATCTTAGACAATGCAGCAGGACATTGACCAGGATATTAGCCAGAACATGAGGCTTCTAGCATTACATGGTTGATTACTTAAAGGTAATAAGACACACAACAACGTAAACTTCAGCACAAATTTGATTAAAATGTTTCTTTTCAAAACGGTATGAAAAAAGATGTAAAGTTTGAACCAGTATGAACTTTAACTCTCCTTCTGATGAAATACTGTGAACTGGCCTGAATTAACATCACTCACAATTCCTGGGAGTCCTTTGGCAGTAGGTTTTCAGATGTATGACTGTGTGTACTCATCTCTACAAGGCCTTTAGATGATTGTTTTAAGACAGAGACAAATTAAGTTACTTATTCAATACAATACAGTCTCTACCTTTTTGAATCTGTTATTAAAATGGGTAAGAGTTTCTCTCTAATACTGAATGATAAAAACAGATGAGATTTAAAATACAGGTTTCATCAACTGGCAGCTTAAGAACTTGCTCAGAAATAAAATATGCTGCATGATGATCATAATAAGGATCCTACTTTCAGTATGAGCTTTGAAATAGGGAAACACCATGGGCTGCAGGTTTGGGCATGTCATGTGTAATTCAAATATCACATATCAAAACATCATTTGTGACAAATTCAAAACAAGTTTTAAAATTGAGGATAAGACTCTTTGACTTGAATCCTTAAATAGACAGACCTAAAAGGACCCTCACTTTACAATTGTAGGTCAACTGCATGTAGGTCAGTGACCAGTGGTGTACCTCAGGGATCTGTTCTGGGACCCTTTCTCTTTGTGATTTTTATAAACAACCTGGATGAGGAAGTGGAGGGGTGGGTTAGTAAGTTTGCTGATGACACAAAGGTTGGTGGTGTTGTGGATAGTGTGGAGGGCTGTCAGAGGTTATAGCAGGACATAGATAGGATGCAAAACTGGGCTGAGAAGTGGCAGATGGAGTTCAACCCAAATAAATGTGAAGTGGTTCATTTTGGTAGGTCAAATATGATGGCAGAATATAGTATTAATGGTAAGACTCTTGGCAGTGTGGAGGATCAGAGGGATCTTGGGGTCCGAGTCCATAGGACGCTCAAAGCAGCTGCACAGGTTGACTCTGTGGTTAAGAAGGCATACGGTGTATTGTCCTTCATCAATCGGGGAATTGAATTTACGAGCCAAGAGGTATTGTTGCAGCTATATAGGACTCTGGTCAGACCCCAATTGGAAGACTGTGCTCAGTTCTGGTCACCTCACTACAGGAAGGATGTGGAAGCCATAGAAAGGGTGCAGAGGAGATTTACAAGGATGTTGTCTGGATTGGGGACAATGCCTTATGAATACAGGTTGAGTGAACTGGGCCTTTTCTCCTTGGAGCGATGGAGGATGAGGGGGGATCTGATAGAGGAGTATAACATGATGAGAGACATTGATCGTGTGGATAGTTAGAGGCTTTTTCCCAGGGCTGAAATGGTTGCCACAAGAGAACACAGGTTTAAGGTGCTGGGGAGTAGGTATAGAGGAGAAGTCGGGGTAAGTTTTTTGCTCAGAGAGTGGTGAGTGCGTGGAATGGACTGCCAGCAACGGTGGTGGAGGCGGATATGATAGGGTCTTTTAAGAGACTTTTGGACAGGTACATGGAGCTGAGAAAAATAGAGGGCTATGGGTAAGCCTAGTAACTTCTAAGGTAGGGACATGTTCCGCACAACTTTGTGGGCTGAAGGGCCTGAATTGTGCTGTAGGTTTTCTATGTTTCTAACGTGCTTTTACCCATTTAGACTATGGTAAGACTGGAGAAACAAAGGACTATTAATGCTGGAGTCTAGATGATAAACACTATGATGCTGGAGGAAATCAGCAGGCCAGGCAGCATCTGTGGAGAAAAGCAGGTGGTCAACGTTTTGGGTCAGGAAACCTTCTTCAGGACTGAAGATAGGAAAAGCGGAGGCCCAATATATAGGAGGGAAAAGTAGAGCAGTGATAGGTGGACAAAGGAGGGGAGGCGGGGTGGGCACAAGGTGGTGATAGGTAGATGGAGGTAAGAGATTGTGATAGGCAGGTGCAGGGGAGGAGGGGAGAGCAGATCCACTGGGGGATGGGTCAAAGTAAGGAGACAGAAAAAAAGGTAGAAAAAAAGAGGCTAGGAAAGGGAAGAAGAGAGGAAGCATGGTGGGGGGTGTTCTGGGGAAGGGGGGTGGGTTGTGGTAACCTCAGGGGCTAGGACCCTCTGTGTGCTTTTGTGCTGACACTGAATATACTACTGTATTTGGAATAGTGCCATCTTCTGTGCAGAGGCCTGCCTAATAATAAAATCTTTAAAAGTGACTACTCACACAGATTGCACAGGTTGGACCACCTCATGATGAATTGGCACTTCTATTACTTCGATGCATGTTTGGATTAATCAAATGGTGCTGTTATACTGTAGATCGCTTTCCCTAGAGCAGTATTTGAGCACTGGCTTGAAAGATTCAGATTAGGTTTGCAACTCAGCATCATAATCACTTCCAGACTTGACTAGACTAGAAATGACCAAAATTGGAGATTCAGTGGTGATTGTTTTAAATAAGTAGACACTAATAAATAATTTACAGCATTTGATTTCATACTTCATCTCCAGGACAGTTAAATCATGACCATCTTAGAAACAACTATTCCTCTATTTTAAAAGCTTCAGTTGCTTCACAACACATACACCAGTCCAAACTCAGCAATCCGCACACATGCCCCACCGTCTCAGGAAACTCTGAACCTCAGTTCCAGTGTAGTGCTAAAGCAACAACAGAAGCTACAACAGCCAGCATTTACATCACTAGCTCATGAATGTAAAAGTGCTATGCTAATAGGTATAAGGTCAAATATCACTTTATTCAAGTTTAAGAATGCTTTAATCTATGCAGGCCTGTGAAAGCTGGGTACATATGCATATCAGAAACTCTTCTGTAGTATTGCAAGGATGTGTTACAGGGGTCAACTTTGTGATCAATTCTCCATTAGTGCTTCAGTGTCTGACTGGGCCACTCAAACCTGAAAGACTTCATTGAAATAACAACCCTTTTTGTGAGGAGGTATGCAATAATAACGATAACACAGTTGACAACTCAACCCCCATCATGGCAAACAGAATGGTCCATTTACCTAAATTACTATTAAGCAAACATTACAAGTGTCAGCACTGAAATAACAAGCTTTTTAAATGCCAGAGGATAATTTAATCTCATTTTTTAGATGGATTCATATTAAATGAAGAGCAGCTCTTAAATTGTACCTCTGAGCTCCTTCAGACTGAGCCTATTTTATATTGTTCATTATTCCAGATATTACTGAGCTCTCCAAAGCTAATCATCAGTCTTCATCAAATGAATAGACATAAAGATGGAAGTATTTATATCAGTTCATATACTAGGGATCAGTTGCTGCCTGGGTTACTCATGCCAGTAAGTTGCCAACCTGAATTCAGTCTGTAAACCAAGTGATAATGATAGGTGGGAAATTCATTTACTTTGAACTGTTCCATTTACCAGCCCTATTCCACTCATAAAGCCATAGTGTCATTGAGCCATACTGCATGGCAACACGCCGACCCATGCAAACTGATTCCATCTTCCAGCACCTGCCCCGTTGTCCTCCAAGCCCAGGCAATTCAAGTGCTTGTTTAGACACTACTGAAGTGCTGTCACCTCAATCAGTTTTCACTCTAAGCCAATGGGTGTTTATCCTAGATTCCCCATGTTTTATAACTGACCACTGAGATATCCAGCATAGCTGAAGCTGTGGTCAAACTCTTCAAAAGCTCCATGACAAATATACACACTGCAGCCGACTACATCATATTCCACTGGCTCCTAATCAAACCCATGCAGTAGCATCTCCTTGACAGCCTGTCACAATCCACAAACTCACCTCCAGCAAGCTGTGCAGCCCAACTAGATTAACCCTATTGCTCAACAACAGAAATGAGCCTTATTAACTAATCATGGGAACAGAAGAAAGATGAGCTGGAGTAGGCCATTCAGCCCCTCAGGTCTGCTCTGCCTTTTAGAAGGAGCAGCTGACCTAACCTTGGCCTCAATTCCACTTTCCCACCTGATCCCAAAAACTTTGATTCCCCAATCATCTTAATAAACAAAAAATGTGAAGAAGTACTGCCAAGATCTTTTATTTGGAAAGAAAATGATAGATCTATTTAAAAGCTTCATTACCTCACCTTTCCTCTTCTTTCTGACAGTAGGGTTGTCCTTTTTTGTGCTTATTGGAATCATTCTTTCAGCCCAGCTTCTTTGAGCAAGATGCAGTATTTAAAAATGATCCCTGAACATCAGTCTGCTCAATGTGAAGCAGATAAAGAATGCTAAACAAAAAGGCCAGACGAAGAATAGTTCACTCATTAGCAATGAGCGATTCTCCCCTCCATCCATAGCTTCTGGTTTTAATAACTTCAGTTAAGCATTCTTGAAAATATATTCATTGACAACCTCCCTCTGGTGTACATTGATTCAAAAAGCCCCTACCTATTTCGGTCTAATAGCTTGTGTAACAAAAGGGAAACCTGAGATCCAGTGAAGAAAATAAACACAGGTTTGCATGTTATAACTCGTGAGCTTATGAATCTATCATGAATACATTATATTTCATACCTAACAGGCCTCCCACCTGCAACAGTGGGCAATTATGGAATAAATAGTCATTGCAACAAAGGAAGAGTCTGACAGACTTTTTCTTCTGGAAGATAAATTGACGATTTTAGCATATGCATCAATTCAAATTGAACCCGCAGAAGCTGAGCTGAGAAGCAAACTGTCTAAACTGCTATGGTATTTTTAGAACTGTCATGTATTTGCAGGAGAATGCCTATGAGCTATGGCTCATTGAGAATACTATATCATTCTGAAACTCCTCGCCAAATTGAAACTTTGCATTGTATTACATTGTGTGAACAGTCTACCTGTCATGGTGCTTATGCTCTACATAAGCCTCCTCCCCAAAAAAACTTGATCCATCCCTGTCAACATGCTTTTCTGTTCATCACTCTCTCATGTACTTATCCAGCTTCCTCTTAAAGGTTCCTCTCCTCAACTACTCCATGTGGTACCAAGTTAGACATTCTCATCATTGAGAAGCAGTCCCAAGGAATGATTTTGTTTCCTATTGTCCCAGCTGGATTTATAGGCATTAAATTCCCTCCAATGATGAGTACTAACTTAGAAAATCCTGCAACCCAAACATATATCTGTTTCCAAAGGTGTTTCAAAACAAACCTTGGCTGGGTTAATGCATGGAAATGGTAATCAGATTACAGCAGCCGGCTCCGATATCCCTCCATAAAGAAAAGGCTGGTGATCAGGTGGGATAAATAGATAATCTTCAAGATAAGATAAGATATCTTTATTAGTCACATGTACATCGAGACATACCGTGAAATATATCTTTTTGCGTAGTGTTCTGGGGCAGCCTGCAAGTGTCGCCACGCTTCTGGCGCCAACATAGCATGCCCACAACTTCCTAACCCGTACGTCTTTGGAATGTGAGAGGAAAGCAGAGCACCCGGAGGAAACCCACTCAGACACGGGGAGAACATACAAACTCCTTACAGGACAGTGGCCGGATTTGAATCCGGGTCGCTGGCACTGTAAAGCGTTACACTAACCGCTACACTACCATGCCTGGACAAAGCTGGACAAAGATTTGCCACAGTTATATTTTACAATATAAGGATAGTTTAAGAAAATATTCTTTCATGAAACTTGGAAGTCATATAATAATGATGGTTTCATTAAAAAAATGCAACATCTTCCCAACAGGTATCCCTTCATTATCAGGTAACCACAGAAATTTGACAAACAGGTTTCCAACACAATATGTTAAGTCACTAAATTTTTTGCTCTAACTGATGATAACCAAAAACTATGTCAATAAACTAGGTTAAACTCTATGTTGACAACATATTTTGTAACATATCTTGCTTTCAGAATGAGCCTTTGAGAAATACAGGTGGACTACTATAGAGACCACTGACCAGTTGATTTCATTGTGCACATGTGATAGAGCATGCTGGTCAGTGAATATGACTGGAGACGCTTGGGGAAAAAAATTGCAGTGTAAAAGCATGGGTGGCAATGAATGATGTTCAACGTGTAGGTGTTATTTATTGTTACCATTTTAGCTGCAATTTCTTAGTGAAACAGAGTGCTGGTGTCTGTCTAAATTGTTTTTCGTAAGTGAAAACACCCGATCTTGTCAAACAATGATAATGAATGGAAATACAAACCAAATTGAAACAAAAATGTAAAAATGAAAAATTCAAGTCCTTCTAATAAGCCATTCCTTCCAAGGCAGTGACACAGTTGAAGCCCCTATTACTGGTAATCTAAAATACATTGCAACGCGTAACCCTGGACACATCTACTTGCAAAAGCACATCCTTGCTGTGAAATGGAGAAGGAAAGAATAAGTGCCCTGCTGAGGAAATTCAGGTCATCAAAATTAAGCCATCATGTGCAGATTAACTAATCTGAATCAGATTAATGGAGATTGTTGAAGATTCAGTAAATGCTTCCAAATTCATCTTTAACAAAGGAAATCATTAGTTAGTTACCTATCACCTTTGGAGTTTCAAAGATTATTTCTCCTCAGTCACTGAGCACTTGGTCAGAGGGAAAATGATTCTCCAAATAATTGAATGTTGGCAAAGTAGTACAATGTACTAATGAGATAAATAATACAATAGGTACCTGAAAATTACCTAGCTAATAGTGGAATAGTGAGAAAGAATCATACTACTTCAAGTACCTGCATGCAAAATGCTCCTGCTTTTGGTTGTGTACAATATTTATGAGAGTACCCTATTCTTCTGCTACTGAGTAAATGTTGAACTGTTAATTGCCATGTTCTGTTTCTGGTGAGAATAAATAATTCTGACTTCAGGAAAATTGATGTTCAATTAAAGTGCAAGAAACATATGTTTAAGATAACAGGAACTATTAGCAATTTGCAATTATTTGCACTTCAGATCCTAAGCAACATTTTCTCCTCCTTTCAAATAACTCATGGTTTCTCGAATGAGTAATTTCAGGAAGACATGTGGTCTTTCGCTTTATTTAGACTAAAGATAGCAAAGGATGGAATTGGTCATGATATGATTCTAAACATCAAACCTCAAGACAATACCAGAATTCATTTGTGAATGGAACTGTGGTGTCTGTGGGTTAGAAGTGAGTACTATATAAGCTTTGATGTCTGCACAAAGCAGAGGTCCCAGATTCAGTTTTCTGGTATGTGTCAAGTTGATCTTAGGCAGGAAGAAGAAAATTCTGTCATTGGGATCAATGTTTATGGGTTAGAAAAGGAGAAACTAGACAGTGATCTTACTCTGGTCATTGGGAGGGCTGTGATGCTCTTTGTGCTCATATATCTAGCTGAAAATCATTGTCAAGATCTTTTGCTCATTTGTGGTCACAGCCATTTGGTGTGGAAGTGTGCCCTGTGCTTCTAAAGCTATACACACAAGACATGAGCATCTTTAAGGGAGAATAGACTTAGTGGCAGCTTTTGCTGTCAAAGTAGCTGGAAGGCTAATGGTATTCACTGTTATTTTTTCAGAAATGCTACAACAACTTAGAGCTTTAGATAACTTGCTGCAGCAAAATCTGGACCGCTAAGGCTTTCCTTGTCATTTTGACTGAAGACTAGGATTTACAGAAGAGCCTTAAAAGCAGGCAGAATTATTGGACCGAAAGAGGAAAGAAAAGGAAAATGCTGACAATTTATTGCAATACACAATTTAATTGCATGTCGTTTTGTGGCCAGAAAAGATTGACAAATTTAATGTTTCAAAAGAAAAGGAGTTAGGAGAGATTTCACAAGCTCACACTAGTTTCACACGGTGGCCAGAGTCTGTGTTATAACAGTTGACTTGGGAAAATTGAATGGAAACTGTTGACTTTAGACTCTCAGCACAAAAGTAGGTCCTTTAACTCACTGAGACTGCTTGACTATCAAACAATCATTTTACATAAACCTACACTAATCCCATTCTATTCTCCCCACATTCCCATCAACCCTTCTCAGATTCTACCATTTATCTTACAGGTTTCAAAGTATATTGATTTATTTGACAGAAAAATGAAACAAATATTGCAAGTAAAGAAAGCAACATGTCTACACATTAAGTTAACACCCATACATCTTTACTTAATATTAACAATAGAATATCACATTGTTTATAGGATTGCACATGGAAAATGAAGATTTAATGTAATTGGATGAAGTAAGGTTAAAGAATCAGTTCCCTTTCAAACTCACACATTCCATCCCTTTTTATTCTTATTTCACATTATTAATTTCAGATAACCTGTTAAGATTGGTGACTCTGAGAACGACATGTTTAGTTGGGTGTTTCTTGATGCTGAAGGGTGAGGAGCACAAGGTATTGGAGCACCATAACCAGCAACAGCCTATAATTACAGCACAGGTTGCTTTTATTTTAATGAATTTATAAATGGATATTTATGTTGATATTTGTGTTTTCATGTTGTTGGTAAATTTTCCTTGCCATTGCCCAGGTTCTGTTAATGAATTTATGCTTTTTGTACGCCATATCAAGATTGAATTAAAATAAAATGCTGGAAACACTCAGCAGGTCAGGCAGCACCTGTGGAGAAAGAAACAGAGGTAACATTTCAGGTCAAAGATCCTTTGTCGGAACTATGAAAGAGAGGAGACCAAGTTATGAGAGAAATTAACTCCACGACACCATCAACTGGCCGGAGCTGGTGCCTACAGTTGTGAACAGACAAGAGGTCCATTCTATGGCTTAGAATTTAGAATGTGCCAATATTTGCACATCAACAGGGTGAAGGATGAGGATGCCTGTAACTATCGGACTTACCCTTATTTCAAAGGAAAATTTTCTAATCACTATGAAACTGGATTCCCTCCTTCCTTATGATTTTCCTGACTTGGGTACACAACCAAATGAGTCAAGTCCTGACCTAGGAAAGACTCAACGGCCAGGATTTTGCAGTCAATGGAGAGCATATCTGATCCTTGCTGACTGCAAAGATAAATGTTCCTACAGTGGGGCTGCTGGAAATGATTGGGAAGGTCTGCAGGACAAGGAACAAGCCCTGACCCACAGAGGTTTTCATGTCCCAGCCAGATGTCAAAGACCAACATCTCATTTACTTATGCATTTATCAAGATTAGGTTATCATTGGCATGATCAACAGTTTTTGCTTACCCTTAAAGTAAGTGGTTTTTGAGTCCACTTCAGAGGACATTGAAGAGTCAACTACCTTGGTGAGCCTAATGTTTCACATAGTCCGAGACCAGGTATGGGCAGAAGAACACCACTGAGCCAGATGGGTTTTACCACTGGTCATCATTGCCGAGACTGGATGTTCAACTTTCTTTTAAAATTCTGGATTATTATCTGAATTGAAGTTTTACAACTTTAAGGGCAGCACATGATGCAACTTGTAGAGCCACTGCCTCACAGTTCTGTCGACCCGGGTTCAATCCTCACCTCAGGTGTGGAGTTTTCATGTTCTTCCTGCGACCGTGTGCTCCAGTTTCCTTCCACATCCCAAAGACATGCAGGTTGGTTGGTTATTGGCCACTGTAAATTGCCCCTTGGGAGTGGTAGAATTTACGGGCAAGTTGATGGGAATGTGGGGAGAATAAAAAATGGGATTAATATAGGATTAATATAACTAGGTGGTTGGTCGTCAGTATGGGCTTGGTGGGCCAAAGGGCCTGTTACTGTGCTACATCTTTTGATGACTCCATGAACTTCCATGGTGGGACTTAAGACTCAGGTCACAACACTGTCAGTCCATGGCTCTTAGTTACTCGTCTGGTATTGAACACCTGCACCACTCCTGTGGCTGTTGCCACAGTGAGAAGGAATCAGGGATGGGAGGAGGACGCAAGAGAGAAAGGAAAGGTGGATGAAGGAGGGAGGTGGAGATGGAATGGGGATGGGAGGGACAAAAAAGGAAGGGAGCGAGGGAGAAGGATAGACTGGTGGAAAGTAAAAACAGAGGTCAGACAAAGAGTATTGGCAGTGTCTCCTCTGAATAAAGCAAGAGCCTCAAACAGGCCCCTTACTTACATACACACAGGGTCAATAGGCAATTACTTTGGTATGACCAAGAAGCCAGATATTCAAAGACTTGAGATTGTTTAGGCCCCTGAAAAACTTGCATCAGTGCTTGAACTAAAATTTACACAGCCAAAAATTGCAACAATAATAAACTTGTACAGATTGCAAATATGATTTTTGACAGTACAGAAAAGGATTGATAAGTGCTAAATAAAACCTGTTCTTTTCTCCAGTGGAGAAGTGCTCTCAGTACATTCAGTGTACCAGGAGCCTCACTGCAGTGTATGTTAGGCATTATCATGCTACCCACGTACCCAGGTCGGCTATAATAATCCAGTTTTCCTTTCTTCACCAAGAGAGAGAACTCTTCAAATATGACACATCCACGTGGTTTGATGACAATTTTCTTTATAATCTCTCAGGAGAATCCCTACAGCAAAGGCCAGACTTAAATAGTTAGCAACCAACAGCCACTGAATTTCAAATTGTGGTAATGGATCACTTTCTTCATTGAGACTGATAGGAAATGGCAGAGAGCTGGCGAGGTGCTGAGATAACTAGCGTAGCCCCATTTCATTCTGGGGAATGGGCCAGGCAGCTGGAATCTTTGGAGGAATCATAAGAACAATTTTATGCTCCTTTCATAAATTAGGCAGAGATTTGGAGGACACTTTCTCCTAGAGAGCAGCAGGGGATTTACTGCTGGTTTTTGTCAGTGGTGAATCAGTTTCCACCTGAATATTAAGTGGTTCATTCAGCAGCGGGAAATAACTGCAAACTGAGCACGTCAATGTCCTGTGAGTGCCCCTTGAAGCTGCAGCTCCTTAGTTAATGCAACGGCAGCAAGATGCACTGAACACTGTGAAATAGTGTTTCTTTGAGACAGACTGGTGATCTAGTCATAGCTTGAATAGATATAAGACCCATGGGGATTAACAGAATCTGAAATAGGAGCATTTTTTAATCTGTTTGCTTACCCCATATGTCTGTTGCTAGTCGGGCCAGGAATTGTTATCTATTGCTAAAAGGTCCCTGAACACAAAGACATGCTGGTTGGTTCAGATAAGTCAACCATATTGGTGGGTCTGGAGTCACACATGGACTTGAGAGGGGTGAGGGTGGTGGTGAGGAGGGCTGGTGTACTTACCTAAAGTATATGATGAAGCCAAATGGGTTCTTAAATTTTCAGAGACACAAGAGACTGCTGGAACCTGCAGCAACACACGAGATGCTGGAAGAACTCAGAGGGTCAGGCACTATCGATGGAAGAAAATGGACATCTTGTGTCAAGACCCTTCATCTGCACGAGTCTGATTCCAGTTTTTATTTAATTTCATTTTTAATTACTCGAATTTAAACTTCCACCTCCCTGTTGAATGCTTGTCTCCAGATCACCAGGGCTCTGAGCTTACACCTGTAGCTCCATAAATTAAATGGCAGAAATGCACAGAGGCCAATCAGTATCCGAGAGCCAGAATGAGCAGTGTTCATGTCTATATCAGGATCTCATAAGAGGCCAAACTCATTTACTTCTCAAACTGTTCACTGTTCAAAATTGAGTGATCTTCATGAAGCCAAGTGAAAAAAACAACTAAGACTGCAATAGGGAGAACTTGCTTTTTGCAAGCCTGTGGCAACCCAGTGCCTTTCCCTATGAAAATGCCTGCTGTTGTCACTCTAATTGGATTGAACGTTTATGAAGAAAACAAATCCTGCAAAATCTGTAAAACCATCTTACCTGCAGACAGCTCTTTATCCCTTCAATTCACCAAGAACAAATGGAAATATGTTACACAAATAAATAATTCCAATAATACCCTCATTCTGACTTATGTTTCAGTGGTGATCAATAAATTGGAAAGAAAGAGCATAGAAAAATATTGCATTAATTCGGGCACCTGGCAGCATTGCTGTGGTATCTCTCAGTTGCTTAGGAATGAATCTCCATGTAGATTTGCAGCACAGTGATATCGCTTCATATTTCAGTGACAATCTTCTCAGAAATTTTTATTTGAAGCCTCAACGGTCATAGAGTACAATTCACATTCTGTCACTGATAGGCCATCACACAAGCATTCATTCAGGTTAGAGAGTTGGAGGCCTGAACATTGTATTCAATATTTGATTATACTGGTGTGCTTAAATCAACACTACTTCCGGTACTGGCTGAAATCAAGCGAATATGACTCAAAAGCTACGATTCTTAGGGAACATAACAAATTTGAACCTAACTCATTCCTACCCTTGAACATTGAAGTTACACACTCCTCTGTTAATAGATTGACTCTGGGGATGAGGGAGTTGGTTTAGAAAGACTGAGCCAATACTCTCTCGAGTTCAGATGGGTGAGAGGTAACCTTGTTGAAATACTTAAGATTCCAAGAGAGCTGGAAAAGGGAGATGCTGGGGAATCCAGAACCAGGAGGTATAGTTTTAGAACAAATGGTTCCCTCTTTAAAACTGAATTGAGGAGGAATTTTCTGTCTCAGGGTCCATGAGCCTTTGGAGTTTTCTACCCCAAAGAGCTGTGGATGCTGAGTCGTAAAATCTATCCAAGGCTGAGATTGATTTCTGGTCTACAGAGGAGTCAAGGGTTTGGGGGATCAGGAAGGAAAGTAGAGTGGCAGTCCACTGGCATGATCTTAAAAATTGACAGGCTCGGGGGACATCTGGCCTTCTTACAATCTTGTCAATCTGGACATCTTTTTTAGAAATGGAAGGAAAAACCAGGTACTCCCTATCCGTGCAAAGCAGAATCTAATGGGCCAGATGGGTTTTACTACTGGTCACCATTGCCTAGACTGGATGTTCAACTTTCTTTTGAAATACTGGATTATTATCTGAATCGAAGTTTTACAACTTCAAGGGCAGCACGTGATGCAGCTTGTAGAGCCACTGCCTCAAAGCTCCATCGACCCGGGTTCGATCCTCACTTCAGGTGTGGAGGTTGCATGTTCTTCCTGTGACCATGTGTTCCAGTTTCTTCCCACATCCCAAAGACATGCAGGTTGGTTGGTTATTGGCCACTGTAAATTACCCCTCAGTTCTCCCCATCTGTGTAGAACAGAATCTGATGGGCAGTTCAACTTTTACCATCCAAGTCTAGTCCAGGAATATGTATCGGTCTGTTGGCACATGAGGCTGACAAACCAAAGTTTATTTTTCTTATTCACTCCTGTAAACAGGCATCACTGTTTATTGCCTATGAATTTGGTGGTGAGCCACCCTCTTGGACTGGGGCAGTTCCTGAAGTGAAGGTGCTCAGATGTGACCTCAGAACAATGAAGGATTGGCAATGCATTTGCAAGTCAGGACAGTGTGTGTGTTTGGGGGGGGGGGGGGGGGTTGGGGGTGGGGAGGTGAGGTGAGGAATCATGAGGAGTTGGTGGCATTCTGATCTGGGTGATGCCATTTTCCTTTGAACTGGGGGCAGACAGGGGTTAGGGAGATGCTGGAAGGCACCTCAGCAGCTTGCTACGGAGCATTTTGTAGCTAGTAAACACTGCAGCTATGGTGCACCAGTGGTGAATGGTGAATGTTCAGCGCAGTGGAAAGAACTTTAAGAGAGTGGAGAACATGGAAAAGGTGAGCTTACTGAAATGGAGAGTCTTCTTTTACTCTTGACTTGTCAAAAAACTTTGGGGAATCACTTGCTGCAAAAAAAATGCACCTCCAACCTGCTTTTATGGCCACAGTAATGATATTGTCTGTCTCGTTAAGGACTTAGTTACCTCCACCTAAGATGGTGAGGAGTGGGAAATTGGAAATAGACACATCATTGAGCATCAAGGGGAGGTAATTATATTCTTTCTTATTGAAGACTGTCATAGACTGATTGTTGTTGGCATAAATGGCTACATCTTCTCCAGGTCTTGCTGCTTGTGGGTGTGGTATGTGATATTATCTCGGGATAATTGTCAGAGCTAAGAAACATAGCAGATGGAAAATAGGCAGAACAATCAATAAACGAATACCTTTGTACCCAAGTTCTGAATTGCCATTAGATGACGAGTCATTGCAAAGTGCACCTCAAAACTTCTCCATGCAGCTCCCTACCTTCTATCCTTGTGGCACTACTTCTGAATACACCGGCAAACCCTTCTGATGTAATCCGTGAAGTCCAGGGAACTCTCCTAGTTATAGTTTCATTTACTGTTCTAGATGACTGTCAGAAGTCTTTAGTAAAATTACATCATAAGCAGGGATGGGGAAGGTAACATCTAAAAGCTTACATTGTTTAAGAGGTTAAAAAAATCTGTTTGAAATCAGGCACAAGAGGCAGCTCTTATTCCTTCAAAGTCAAATTTGATTGACACATTCATACATCAAGATCTCTTGATAGACATGTACTGTAGCCTTTAGCCAGTTAAGTGTTTTGTATGATTCAACTTGACTCAAAGAAATAGGATCAGGATTTTTGATGCTAGGGGTGTATAATGTCAATTAAGAAAGGCTAAAAGAATCTTCAAACCATTCATTAAGGTGCATTCCAAATAATGATTGCACTGCTATGAAATTTCTGTATTTTGTTATAGTCTCAGTTGTTGTCAAACTGTTTTTGTCCATTTATATTCTAATTAATGCAGATAAGATGTTTCCATTCAGATATAGGGATGAGTTTTCCAGCTTAAAAGGAGTCCAAAGTGGGAGCTTTAAACAACATGAGTTGTGAATGAATACAATTCTTTATCGAAAGAGTGGTTAGAATGGGGAATATTCCACCACATGTAGTACTGAAGCAATCTTCATGGATACCTTCAAGAAAATGCTCAGAAGTATGAGGTAGGAGCATATGGATGAGAACAGACCATTGGACCTGACATTCCTCTGCTGTAAATTTGGTATCATTCTACATTCAAGAGGAAAATCCACATATCAGAGTACATCAGGTTTCTATTAGCAAATTGAGATATATAGGGAAAAATGCATATTAATAGTACCATTGATATAAGTTCCACATTCTAATGAAAGGTCTTATTCTTCAAAAAAGAATCATGTAGGTGTAAAATGAACAACTACCTTGTTTCTATCTCTACGGATGCTACCTGATCTGCTCAGTGTTTCTGTTTTTTATTTATAAGTCTTAGTTACAAGTTCCCAAATGTCCACGTGAACCATAGAGATGAACAGTTGAGCATTCATCCTCGGTTTCCTCTATATGTTATTTACTGGAGAAAATCACTGTACCCACAACATTATCCAATTAGTCTGCTTTGATCAATGCATTAGCTGAATGAAAGCTCACCTTCAGCAAACTGCTATGAAACTCTTAGTCAGGGTTACCAAAGATCAAGCTGTACTTGTAACAGAATAAACAATAGAAAATAAAGATGTTAATTAAGATACACAAAGTCTCCTCAAATCATAGTGGAAAATTTATAGCAAAAACTCATATAGTCAAGAAATCACCGAACTTTGTGAACTTGTGTCTTTGTGCACATTTGTGCTAATTGACAAAAAAACAGGGTGTGGCCAAACCTAGCTAAGTCAAGGGCAGATATCTGAAACCATTTAATGCTGTACTTTCTAAGGTCATTGGTAATCAGAACACTTAAAAATGTGCACAAGTTTTCCCATGCTCGACACACGCTTCTGCTAGGCTGGTCAAGATCAAATAATGAAGCTGCCTAGTTTTGCGTCCTCCTGCATCTTTCCCAAACTAATCCTGAATTTTTAGTACTTCCATGGCGAGCCGTAAAAATGTGTTAATATATATTCAAGAAGCTTGGAGAAATACATAAAGGACTTGTGACCAAAAATAATTAATTTGGAAGATCAGAGGGAATTTAATTAGAGATACCTTACCCCTTAAGAACAGTGATAGTTCCCCTGCTGAAGTGGCCTTACCGCTATACTCCACACTACAAAAGGAATCATATAAATGTAAATGCATAGAACTGTTGATACCACAATACCCAAATAATTAATTCCATTCTACCATTCAAAGTAAATGTGATTTCTTCATGCAATCTTTAAATTACATTAAATTCTGAACCATTCACTTCCCTTTCAAGGAATAAAATTAGAATCAGGTTATTTTTCGAAAATAATTCCAGACTTTCTAATTTCAGTGCATGGATTAGATTTACATTCCAACCTCAGATAAAGATGCATGTTGGCTTAATTTTAGTTAATCATTGGTAATTCTTATCACTTATCAAATGCATTCACATCAAATCTCCCAGTGCACTTCAGTTAAAGTATCACTGGATATGCACTGCTGCAAAGCAACTGTGTTCTGACACTGAGTATTCTTATATTTGATGCTGCCTTACTGCTCTCGAATGTTCTCACAGTGACAGTGTTGTCAACCACAGAAGTTCAAGGCCAGCCAACCAGATCCCCCTCTGGATTTCAGCAGGTTATTGTTTCTGACAGCAGCCTGACTTCAAGAAAATCAACAACCCTGTTTGTTTTAAGGAGTCAATGGCAAGGCAATCCACAGAGCCCCAGTTTTATTCAGGAAACCACTTCAAAAGCTTGCTCCAAACAATTCAATATCTGGACCTTACACAATTTTGCTCATTTTAGAGGAAAGTGAAATCCCACCATAAAAGGTAGGCCTAGTCTCCAGAGGAAACCAGACATCCGTACCCCTGAATCACAATTTGATTTTTTTATTGGATCAATGAAGCTTGACAAGGCATGGATATATTTTGTTTTAAAAGGCAGTTTGCTGCTTTGACCTTTTGAGTATTGTGTATGATATTTTTTCATGCACCAAAAGATGGTTTAACTTACAGGAGGTTTTTTGATCTCAAAGGACTTCTCACATATGAGAAGGGGACGCTTGCTTGAAAAGGATCTGAGCTATGACTGAAAAGGCTAGTGTTCTGTAAAATCAAAAGCCTCGCACTTACATTTACATTCCATCATCTCTCTGAAACACTACAGGATGCTTCATGTAGAATTCGTGACTTTGAAGAGCCGTGACTGTTATTACACAGGCAGCTACCATTTTGTGCACAACTATCAGTGATATTTTGATATCAATGATAATATCAATGATTATTATATCAATAATATTATATCAATAATAATATCAATAATATCAATGATAACGGTCAATTCTTTGTTTTAATTGTTCTGACTGAAGGAGGAATGGTGTACAGAATGCTGGGAGAATTTCCTGACAATCTTGGGATAATGTTAAAGGATTTAACAGGTCAAGGGATGTGGGAATAATGCTGGGGAATGGCTGCATGGGAATTAACGTTCACACAAACATGGGCACAAATAACGGTCTGACACTCCTCACATGTTACAAACCCTGAATGAAAACTGAAATTATCCACTTCTCCTCTGGACTGTATTTTGCTGAACTCTGCCGGACTGTGTTTTTACTGAAGTTCTGAACTGTGTTTTGCTGAACTCTGCTGGACTGTGCTTTGCTGAACTCCTGAAGTGTGTTTTTCTGTGCCAGGGAAAGATTAACTTCAGGTCGTTACGCCTGGGAAGACAAAATTCCTTCTCCCTCATTCACTATATTCTGATTAACAACTCACAGTGACAAAGCTGCAAAATACAATTTACCTTTTTGCTCTAAAGCTTTCTATGGAATGCTGACTCAGATTCATAACAGGCTATGAATTTGTCTTTGATTGCTTGTGAGAAAGTGTCCTACAGTAATGCTGACCCATTGTATCCACCCCCAATGCTCGGTTCCATTGATTTCATTCAGGAGGGGGAGCTGGTGTAATCAAGCCCCCAGCAAAAGCTATCTCAGTAACATGTCCTTTGACATCACTTTTCCTACCCCATATGTAACTTATGGAAATAAAGATAAATATGCCAAAATGTTCCATTACCTTCACAAATAACAAGTCAACCTGAAGTTTGTTTTTGACCTTTAAATGATAGATTTACTTTCTGCTTCTGTTTAGTTCTCCCATTCTCATGTCCTCACTCTTTATTTCCCTAATTAATGAAGCTTATTGTTGATGTGGCAGGAAAATCTGTATTTCCTGTAAATTGGTTTCATCCTCATTTGGCTCATTAAATATAGGCTCTGTCTATTGTGAAGGACCGCTTGGATCCCTCGCATAAAATTATTAAATTAGCCAAGAGCATAAGACCATAAGACATAGGAGCAGTATTAGGCCACTCGGCTCATCGAGTCTGCTCCACCATTCAATCATGGCTGATTTATTTTTCCCTCTCAAACCCATTCTCCTGCCTTCTCCTCGTAACCTTTGACACCCTTACTAATCAAGAACCTATCAACCTCCGCTTTAAATATACCCAATGTCTTGGCCTCCACAGCCATCTGTGGCAATGAATTCCACAGATTCACCACCCTCTGGCTAAAGAAATTCCTCCTCATCTCTGTTCTAAAAATATGTCCTTTTATTCTGAGTCTGTGCCCTCTGGTCTTAGGCTCTCCCACTACTGGAAACATTCTCTCCACATCCACTCTACCCAGGCCTTTCAATTAGAAACCAGATCAGAGCACATTAGAACAGAGCTAAAACAGGACCTGCACTGTTCCTTATGGAACTTCATGCAACTTAGTACAGCAGTGCGGTGCGCGTCAAGTGAGAAGGAGTCAGTACTTAAAGGGACACTTCCTGACGTAGCCAGACATCAACAGTATACATTCTAGCTGCCATGGAGGAGAGAGCTGCTGCAGGGCAGAGGGAGAGAGCCCAAGATTTAGTGAAGGGTTCATTCATTTTGTCATCAGTGACGTAAATGCCAGGAGGGAGATCTTATGTGTGTGAGCCCTGGGAGAACCAATCTGGCAAAAGGTGTTTACTGTCATCTTCTCCAGATATGAGAATCCTCTCTCAATTGAACAATGCCGAAATACATTTCATGTCCTCACTGGAGAAGTCAGGGGAGCTGCACACCACTGAATGCAGTTGCAGCAAGCCACTTGAATAAATGGATTGGGGTCAGCGTGCAGTTCTGGTCACCACACCATAGGAAAGATGTGGTAACCCCGCAGAAGGTGCAGAGGAGATTCACTGGTATGTTACCTGGGATGAAGCATTTTAGTTATGAGGAGAGACTGGAGAGGTTAGGTCTGTTCTCCTTGGGTTGGAGGAAGTTAAAAGGGGACATGATTGAAATGTATAAAGTTATGAGGGGTATAGATAAGGTAGAGTGCAGGGGTGAATAAAGCTAAAGGACATAGATTTAGGGTAAGGGGTAAAATGTTTAGAGAGGATCTGAGTGGGACCCAGACAGTGATGTGTGCCTGGAATATGCTTGGTATTGGTATTGGTTTATTATTGTCAGTGAAAAACTTGTCTTGCATACTGTTCATACAGATCAATTCATAACAAAGTGCATTGGGGTGGTACAGGGTAAGAACAATAACAGAATACAGAGTAAGGTGTCACGGCTACAGAGGAAGTGCAGTGCAGGTAGATAATAAGGTGCAAGGTCATAACAAGGTAGATTGTGAAGCCAAGAGTCCATCTTATCGTATAAGGGGACTGTTAATAGTCTTATAACAGTGGGATAGAACCTGTCCTTGAGCCTGGTGGTATGTGTCCTCATGCTTCTGTATCTTCTGCCTGATGGGAGAGGGGAGAAAGACTGGTAGAAGCAGAATCACTGACAGCTTTTAAGAAGTGTCTCGACGAGCACTTGAATCACCTTGGCATTAAAGTCGATGAGCCAAGTGGTAGAATATGGGACAGATGGGTGCCCACTAGTTAGTGTAGACATGATGGGCCAAATGGACCGTTTCCATGCTATTCTATGAACAGTGCATTTCTATGAACAGTGTAGGTGATCCCACCAAAGGAGGTGTGAGAGATTATTGGGATGGATTATGCTGCTGGCTTGTTGGTGGTTCTGTGAAGAACTGCCAATTGCTGGAGTGCATCAAAGCAGAAGAAGGGAACACACTAGAGATCAGATACAGGTGCTGTATCCTTGGATTTACCATTGAACCTCAGGTGTAACTCCCTGAGGCCAGACATCTCAGAGTTACAACAGCCATGTCTGAGGCATCCACTGGGACCCCATTTTCTTGAATGCAGTTTTTGAACTAAATTTGAAAGGTAAATTTGGCAACGTTTTTTTTGTTTAGTTTTCATTGCATCTTGTACACTTGTTTTAAATTCAATCACAGTAATTTAATGTGTTTTAAATAAATGCATTACTTTTTAACTTCCACTTTTTGAAAAATAATTTGTAAAACTTTTAATTATTTAAATCAATCCAAATACTTTTAGATGTCTCTGCCAAAGGGCCAGTGTTAGGATGGTGTTGGGGGTGAAGTCTCAGGATGCATCATCCAGAGTTCTGGTCACCACTCGTTGTTCACAGGATGGGCAGTGATTGAGACCCTAGGTTACTGAGAGTCCCCTGGCCACAGTAGGTAAGTGCAGCCACAGGCCTGGGACACAAGTGCTGGTGAACTGTGTTGGTGTTAAGGATTGGAACATGGAGGGAACCACTTTGTCTGGATGGGGAGTGTGATTTTACAGGCCCCTTGTAAAAAGCATCTCCCTATCAGGGGGTCCCTTGCTGCCTGTGCAGGGAATGCCTCCCTCCTCTGTTCTGCCAGAAGATAAGGCTGGTAGATTTCTGCTGGGACTTCCCCTGAGAGTGCCTCATCTTCTTGCTTTTCTTGCTCATTCTGCTCTTCAAATAGTGCATCATGTCCCACAGGCTCAGGGTTCTGCATGTAGTTCTTCCCCAGCACCAGTTGCTGTAATTTGATCATTATGTTATTTAGTGTACAGCAGACAAAATCTCCCCAAGTGCAGACTGCCCGGACGGATGCAAGCACACGAGTCTTGTTCTCAAAGGGACAATGATGCTTTCCACAATTATCCTGGTATGTGTGCAGCTTGTGTAGTGGCACCCAGCATCTGCGGTAGGACCAATTGGTGTCAGGAGCCAGGGAAGTAGCCCTCACCCCCAAGATGGCGGTGGCTGTGAAATATATCCAGCAGGTTGGTCTCCCTGAAAACAAACATGCCATGACACTTCCTGAAAACATTGCAGTTTCCTTTGATGATCCACAAGCATTTGCACATTGAGCAATGTTGCACAAGAGAAAATCCAGCTATCTCCTCCTGACATTGAATGGCATTACCATCACTGAATCCTCCACTATCAATATCCTAGGGGTTACCACTGACCAGAAACTGAACTGCTCTTGTAGCCACATTAAATACATAATGTGGCGAGCAACTTACCTCCTAACTCCCCAAAGTCTGTCCACCATATACAAGGTTCAAGTGAAGAGTGTGATGGAACACTCTCCACTTGCCTGGATGAGTCAATAACATTGAAGAACCTCAACACCAGACAGGACATAGCAGCCTGCTTGACAGGCACACCATCCAGAACCATTCACTCACTCCACCACTGACAGTAGCAGCAGTTTGTACGATCTACAGGGTGCCCTGCAGCAACTCACCAAGGCTCCTTAGACAGCACCTTCTAAACTTACGATCTCTACCAGCTAGAAGAACAAGACCAGGAAAAGCATGGGAACATCACCGTCTGGAAGTTGCCCTCCAAGCCACACACCATCCTGACTTGGAAATATGTTGCTGTTCCTTTACCGTCGCTGGGTCAAAATCCTGGAACTTTCTCTCTAACAGCATTGTGGGTATTACCACACATCGAGGACTACAGTGGTTCAAGAAGGCAGCTCACCACCACCTTCTAAAGGGCAACTACGGATGGGCAATTCAACTCTGGCTCTGCCTGTGAAGCCCAGATCCCTTGAATAAATATATAAAAATAACATCAAGGGAGCATAAACCTTTCCTGTTGATGAAGATCTTTGGATTGTTAAGGGGAGCCCTTATGAGCAAAAGAGTGGCATCTATAGCTGCCTGCACCTGTGGGAAGCCATCAACATTGGCAGATCCTCGTGCCTAAGCTGTCACCTCCTCCGCGCTAAAATCATGGATGAAAATCCCACCCAGGATGACTTCTCTGATGCAAGAGTAATTGGGATGCACAGGAGTTTGTTGCGACTGCTCGTAAAGATTTTGTGGTGAAGAGGCTGGCAGTTACAGTGACTTCAGTCTCCATGGTGAAAGCAATCCCGACACAAGAGTATGGTTGAAGGTGTTCTGCAGAACATCACCTATCCCATCAATGTCAGCATTAAGAAATCTGAGAGTGCGATTGCAGTTTTCATTAGGGAGCTTTTCATCAGGGTATGGTGTCAGGCAGGGATGCGCATGTCCAAGCCTCCAGCCCTGATTTTCAAGACCGACTCTGAGTGGAGAGCCATGGCTATAATGACATCTCTAGTAATGGAGAGAGTATCTCAGCAGTTAAACACTGGAGAAACAACCTCAAGTTAGATGAGCAGGTTCTGTGGATCCTGGAGAAGCCTGCAGTCAGTTATGAAGTCTGTTAGTGTCAACAGATGACAAGAATTGCAGTGTGATGTGTTTCTGCTGTACTGAGATTGTTCTGTGACAATCTCAAGTTCTGCCCAAAAGTTCCAATTTGTGCCAGCAAGGGAGGAAATGTGTCATCTGATGCCAGAAGATTGCCAGGTGAATCACGCAGAGATGTGCCTGTTTCATTCTCCAATACAAATTCCAATTGTACTTGGAGATGATCATTAGTGCATTCAAACCTGGGAATTATAGCTATTATGCTTCATTTGCACAACAAAAATGGGCACTGATGGATCTAATTTCTAGGCATTTATGTTTGACTTCATTGCACTTTAGAATAGCTCCAGGTGAGAAACATTACCAAAGTCCTTAGCTGTGCAATCTTTCTTATTGTTAATGATTGTTTTTGCAATCTTATGCAGGTAATTTTCTTAATGTCTCCCAACTGCAGCTGCTTTATTGTTATGGAAGCACAGCAGCAAAGGAAAGAACAATACTGGAGGCAGGAAGTACAAGTGGTTTGACTGGGATGCACTACAAATAATTATTAATGAAGCAGTCACTTCCCTATGGGCCTAATGCTATCTACATTTGGATAACATATTAATGTTCTTTGCAACTGATATTCTTCAGTTTATAAATACCTTACAGCAAAAACCTTAATGACACACACGAAAAACAAATTTTAATGGGTTTATTTGAGAGGAATTTGAGCAAAGTATTTGGATTCATAGTTTTGCAGAACACAATGCATTCATTATCAATTAAACATATCTCAAAGGTGTTTCTACATTGACTGGGGAACCAATTCTTAGCATAAATACCTAGAAATCCATCCCTAATCATTCAAACAGCACCAGCATTCCACCACACCTTCGGAGATAGAGCAAAACGCACTTGTGCATTACATAGTGCATGTACTGAATGGGAATGAATTCCTTGGCAACAGTTCCTGATTTAAGACATTCCTGACTTTAAGCATGTTGAATTTGGTTTGTATTAATTGTTGAAAATAAGTACAGCGAGGCAAGCAAATGGGGACATGTGTTTTAGAATGCTGGCTGGAAACTGGATCCCACATCTCTATGGTTTTGTAAACTTCCGATTCACTTTGAAAAAAAAGAGAAGGCCTTAGCCACAGCAGCTCAAGGATCACCATGGAGAGTCACCAGAGAATCCGGCCTGAGGCCTGCAGGGGAGGCAGAGTGTGTGCTGATCTTCAGCTGGTGTGGACCTGTAGCCATAATGGGAAGGCTGGCTGCTGGTAGACCAGCCTCTTCTCCCACACCACTGCAAACCCCTACTGCCGAACCAGCTTTCTCCGGTCTCCTTTCAGCTGCCAAGATATTGGATGGTCTCTGCTAATGGGCAGGGAACTGAAGCGATGGGTGAAAATCAGAGCCAAGAAACGTACTTTGTTAATGGATGGATGATTAATAATACACAGTGGGGGTGGTTTCATTTACACTTGACTCCAGCTCCAAGCTCCAATCATCATTCCCAAGACAGATTCATTCTGATGAAAACTGTAGGCTTTGCAGTGGTAAATCAGAAATGTGAAGCACAAAAATAGGCATTTGTTCCAATTTCCTTCTTATTAAAGAACTTACAGGATGTGATATATGTTGTATGAACACCTCATACCAACTATTACTGGGCAAGTAGTTGGTCAAAGAACTAGCTGAGAACTAATGATATTTTTTCTTTAAGACTCGGGATAAAATACAATTACTGCACCTGTAATACACTGTCATTAGATTATAAATTGGGATTATTTATCCTGTAGATCCTAAGGCTTTATTAAAAATAAATAGCAACAAATTTCACTAATCTTGCACTATATTTAAGAAAAAAACAGAAGTGTTGGTGCATTACACACAGGCTGAAAATGAACTGGGGACTTGGGGCTTCCCAAAGCAGCAATAACAATATCAATGATAAATCTATAATCATTACTGTCACCAGTTTTATAAGGACCAAAACAAGTCAAAGAGAAAGTTAAAAATCAATAGCAAGTCCTTAAAGATCATTTTTTTTCTGTCTAACGTACAGTGGGGACCTGTACTTCACAGATCAAAAGCACTTGTACTGTTAAAAATGATAAGACTACTGATGTTTATGCTTTGGAAATCAGACTCATTCACCACTGCTGTTCTGTCTATTATGGCCAGCATCTGCTGCTCATAAGGACTCCACATGTGGCCTGTGTCATTTATTCCTTATGCTGTCTGTCGAACGACCATGACTCATCTCTGACTGTGGTCAATTTGCTGCCTGTCTCTGATATGTCCATCAGAAAAAATGTCCTTTTGAATTTGATTATTCTACTCCCTGCTTCTCTGTAATAGTTGCTGCTAGCCAGGCCACATTCAGCAATGTTATTTATCAATGACATTTATGAGTAAGTGTTTTTTTTAATGTACCTGTCTGTGGGAGAAACATGTGTTGCTGTGCATTTTGAGCAGCCTGTAACGATCCTGTTGCTTGGTTTCTTACTCTCATCCTCATGTTCCTCATTCACCACTGGCAGGGCTGATGTGACCTGCTGACACCACACACACTCCGTCATTAAGCACCCTGCCTTCATTTTCCTCTGTAGAACACTGAACACGAGAGGAATTCCAAGGGTATTTTTTTAAGAGCCCTTCTATAGTATATGTAATATTGGTTGTGAGCAATTATTGTCACTTTAAAGCTGTCATCATTTTAAGGACATTGTCTTGGTGACTGTTTTCTAGGTCGTAGAAAGTTCCAGAGGCAGCTTTCCAAACATGTAGGTTTTCTTTCTCAGTGCCATTGCAATTAGAATGTCCTTGTATTGCACAAATAATGCTGGAGCCCTTGCAGTATCCGCCCTATTGCTGCTGGGAAAAGTTTAGGCACAGTAATGATTTTACCCCTTATAGTAGTTCACTCCATAAGTGTACAACTCCTTGTGGATGTTAGTTGTCAAGTAGCATTGACTCAGATCTTCAACAGTTAACTGGGCATCAGCATGGAGTGGATCCAGTTTTGTTCCTGCCAACTTAACATATATCTCTTGAGCTGTGGGCAGTGGGTATCACTCTGTTAAAAATAACTTTACAATTTCCATGGTATCTGATCGCCTTTTCTTGGCCTTGGGTATCACCACGATGGGTGTCACCCAATAATTCTGTGCCCAACTTCACCAAAAGTCCACACAGCTCTAGTTTATTCAGTTCTTCTACCTCAGCTTTCATTCCTGGAGTCCTGGCTTGTTTTAACAATAGATTGGCTTGCCACTTGATTTTATATATTTATATGCTCTGTGCCCTTGTTACCCCTGTAAGAATCCTTCAATATCTTTTCATATTATTCCAGAAGCTTGCTTAAATGTTGGTGTGCTGTTTTTGCACAGAGTATATCTTTCCAATCTATCCTCAATCCAATTTCTTTCAGGCTTGTTCACTAAAACAGCCGCTATAATTGGTAGCCTTGCCTTTTGGTATTACAAAAGGTTACACATTCCATTACTCCTAATATTCTAAGGAACTCACCAGAAAAAGCTATTGTCTTTAATATGCTTGTAAATAGCAAATTCCTGAATTTCTGTTCATAGGCATATAATTACCAGGTAGAGCAGTCTGCTCTGTGTCAATATTCACATTGACAACTTGATTATTAATTTTTACCATAATTTAAAATTGCTGTTTATTTTTATTACTGTTAGTGGCTTATATTTTATTGGAAACTATTACTCAATGTTATGTCAACCTCCTTTCTATGGTTTTCTACTGTAACTGTTCCCTTCCCCAGAATCTCAAATGGCGATGAGGAGTGCAGGAGTGATATAGATCGGCTGGTTGAGTGGTGTCGCAACACAACCTCGCACTCAATGGCAGCAAGATCAAGGAACTGATTGTGGATTTCTGGAAGGGGAAGTTGAGAGAACACACACCAGTCCTCTCTGAGGGATCAGTGGTGCAAAGGGTGAGCAACTTCAGAGGATCTATCTTGGGCCCAACACATTGAGGCAATCACAAAGAAAGCACACCAGCAGTCTCTACCCACATAATAAACCAATACCAATACTTCATTAGGAGTTTGAGGAGATTTGGTATGTCACCAAAGGCTCTTGCAAATTTCTACTGATATACAGTGGAGAGCATTTTGACTGGTTGCATCACTGCCTGGTATGGAGGCTCCAATGTGTGGGATTGAAAGAGGCTGCAGAGGGTTGTAGACTCAGCCAGCTCCTTCACGGATACAACCCTCCCTGCCATCAAGGACCTCTTCAAGAGGCAGTGCCTCAAGAAGGTGGCATCCATCACTAAGGACCCTCACCACCCGGGACATGACCTTTTCACGTTACTACCATCGGGGAGGAGGTACAGGAGCCTGAAGACCTACTCTAATCATTTCAGGAACAGCTTCTTCCCCTCCACCATTAGATTTCTGAATGGTCCATAAACCTATGAACACTACCTTGTTATTCCTCTTTTGCACTATTTATTTATTTTTGTAACTTATAGTAATTTTTAATGTCTTTATGTACTGCTGCCATGAAACAACAAATTTCACAACATACATCAGTGATAATAAACCTGATCCTGATTACCTTTTCTTGGAACTGCTTGCCTGCCATTACTTTGGTTTGCTGAACTCTGTTTAGGCCTGTGTACAAAGGCTGTGTGCCTTTGCCTTCTACAAATAAACTGCTTTGCTGTTCTGAATTGACACACATGTGCCGAATGATCTCCCATACAACAATGGCAAAACTTCCCATAAGCCTCACTTTTTACACCACTTATCCTTGTGTGACCCAGACTCAATGTCGGACTTCCAGCCTTTGGTCCTGCTGTTGGGCTCTATATTATGTTTATATCAATGTGTAGAACTAGTCAAAATTCCTTCACATTTTTGGAGGCAATTTGTATTGATGAAGACCATTTGAATGTTAAACCTAGCATGTTTAGGAACTTGGATCTGTGTGCGATCCAGAAATCCACTGATGTGGCTGATCTTTCAGATCCGCCATATAGTTGCTAATATCTCTCCAGGCCTTTGTTTATGGGCTTCCGTCTTACAGCTTCCCAAAGTTTTTGACATCAATTATTTGAAATTACCTTAAATTTCTCCATTATGGGACATTGATTGCCCTTCAAGTAATTAAAGAAGCAAGTAAATTTACCAATGTCACGAAGCATCTGGCCTTATTTGTTCCGAGAAGATTGCTGTTAGGGATTCAGGAGTTATGGAATTATGTGGCTATCACAGATAAAATTCAAACAAGAACCAGTCTTTGGTTCTTAATGTAAATTGCAAGCAGTAATCAGTTTAAAGTTAAAAGGGCAGCTTTGTAAACAAACAGTACTGTCGACAGAGCACAAGCTGCTGGCCCACAGCAGGGGACTGGCTGCTCTGGAGATATGGTTTGCAAAGTGAAGTGACAATGAAACATTTTCGTATGCATCAGCCAAACATAAGACAATGGGGGTACGTTAATTGGCCTACATAAAATAGGCAACACTGGTTAAATTATTTTGTACCATTGTGACTGAGTTCAAGGAAGCTTGCAGACTAAATTGATGTTGTCACTTAGAACATCAAACATAGTCACAGGCATATTTGATCAATCAATAGTTGGGATATTTGTGTACTCAGAGAGTCAGCCCTCACAACATTAATTTTGGGTGTCTGGGTTCTCTGTCCTCAGAAGCTTTTAGATCATCCTTGTGAATTACTTTGTCCCAGCAAAGGTTTTTGAACATTCATAGGTGTCCCCCATTGTAGATATGTAACTCAATGGAAGGATTGTTAGACTCAAAATATTGAAGTAAACGACATCATTGTAGCTATTGAAGTTGTATCGAATCACCTGCTGTTACCTTTGATCTTAAGAGTATAAAAATGCAATGTACTTTGATTTTGGGAGACTGTACTGAGAGGGCCTCCAGGAGAATGCCTGCTTTTTTTGATGAATAAAGACTTATATCACTAGCTTCAGTGTCTCCAGTGACTAAGATCACAGTCACAACAATTGCCTTCCTGCATTCACATACAGACTTAATCTGAACATTTCTACCTCAATATTATTTACCAAACATTTCCTTCCTTTCAATGTGCAAAGTGAAGAGATCTCAGGCCTTGTTGTATCTGCCGAGGTTTCCTATATAACCACCCAGTCACTGGCCTGTCATTTCATATTGTCTACCACTCCAACAATTACTGGGCTTATCTTGTTATTCATATTCAGTTTTTCTGGTGCTCCCTAAGGTTTTCTTTGTGCTTGAGCCTGTACCTCAGCCTTACCGTGACCAATCCTGAGCTCAGCAGACTCACCCTGCCAACCCAATCACATTGTCACTCAGCATCTTGGTGATCCTGTCACTTTTCATGGTTGTGTTTCTTTGCTATTCTCATCACCAGTGCAATGTATGTGTGCTCTGTGGGTTCTTAACCTCTAACCAAGTCCATTGTATTTATTCAAGGGCTCTTCACAGACTGCCTCTGCAACTTGCTGCAACCCAGAGGATAGATTCATGACACAATCCCAAAAGAGACAATAGCCTTAAATTAACAATCATTGTTCATAACAAATACAATATACACTGCATCAATTCTAACCTCTGCTGCTTTACCTCCTGCATCCTAGACAGTGGCTTGAAATTAGTAATTAAGGAGAGTGAGCAATGCAGTGAGCTTCATCCCTACAAGCAGGCTGAAGTTCAGCTAGTTGGTGAGATAAATTCTTCTTCCTTGCAGGTTCAAGAGGACCCAGGTAAAATAAAAATAATCCATCCATGAGGCAATAGGTCCACAGTACAAAACTGCCAATTGAAGATTCCTATTTAAAGGATTTTTTAAAATTTATTTATTTGTGCGATTATGGATGTCACTGTAAATGCCAGCACCTATTTTTCATCCTACATTGCCCTGAGCTGAGGAGCCAACCACATTGGTGGGTCTGGAGTCACATACAGACTTAACTGGGTAACAACGGCAGATTTCCTTGCTAGAAGGGCGTGAGTGAGCTTGTTGGGTTTTTATGACTGTCCAGTTGTTTCTTGGTAACCAATACAGAAATCAGCTTTAACTCCACATTTCCTTAATTACTTGAATTTAAGTTCCCCAGCTGCCACAGTAGAATTCAAACACATGTCTGTGGATTAATGGTCCAGCAACATAACCACAACGCTAAAGTGCCACTCTGGTGAAGGCACATTAAAAGTGCAATTATTGGCCTTTTGAACTAGAAGATACATTCAGGCAGTGCAGAGAATTAAACAATTTGTTCCCAGGCACCTCAGTCCTTCAACAATAATAAACGGTGAAAACTGATATCATCAACAGACATCACTAACAAGCTAGTAAAGGATCCATGTTACAAAACAGTTGCTATCTTCTTCCCTCAAACAATAATGTTACCTAAAATACATGAACCCAGACATTCATCTTCATCTAAAAAAGAGCACTAAATCTGCACTGTGCAGTAAACTTCTGTCCAGTGAATGTACTTATGTTCATTTCGAACATCCATCTCCAGCCTATAAAGGGCACCTACTCACTGAGCCACTGCACTGTTGGAAATGTCTGTGGTACGCTCTCTGTTGAATTGGCTGGAGGGGAAGGTGTGAGTCCCACCTTCCACCTTCTCCATGCCAGGAAGCCAGGATTGGCAGTGAGAGTCAATATGAGAAGTGGCATGAGGTGGCTCATGAAAATCGGTTCAAGGACTGAAACTCCCACACCTGCAGCACTGCACTCTTGTCACAGTGAGTGTTCCAATACTTCTACCTATAGCTTGAAGCCGACACAGTACACAGCACCAGTAAACATTCTACTAACAGCTCACTCACCACACTCACACTGACACACGCACAAACACACAGACAAACTCAAATACCCTCAAATGTACTTGCCTTCTCTTGTTACGTGTACTTTTCAAGAGTTTGGGAACAATAACATCATATCAAGTTACTGATAAACATTTTGGAATAAATTGATAGCTTGTAAATTTGATTTAGAGTCAAATGCTAAACATTCCTTACTTGATGTAGAATTCTAAGCTTTACCTCAGATACAGACTCCAAAGGTTTCTAGATAGCCACGCTACCTAAGTTCATTTTATTTCACATTGGTCCCATTGCTCGGCTTAAGTGACACAGTCATTTCAGACCTCAGTCTGATTGCAGCTTCTGTAGATAGAGTGAATACACCATTCATTGATTTCAATACACTATTTATTGATTTTACTTCTTGAGTCTTGTTTGCATGATAGAAATGTGAAAGATACACTTGGATCAACATCATTGAAATAGATTCTGTAATCATTCACACAAACCCTTATGATACCACATCTCTGGGGATTATTGTAAACCATGGAACCTCACATTTTTAAGTAATAATCCTGCTAAGATGTTGAGTATCATCATTATAATGATATCACTGATTCTTAAGAAGTCTTTAATTATTTTATTCTATCTTTTATCCCATTTCTCATGATGATATTATTATTTACAATATGCGCATTATTCTGTTTTACTTCACCTTTGTTAACCATTGCTGGAGCATAGATTTACCTGCTGAAACTTACTTTTTCATATTTGCCAGGGAGGAATTTTAGTCTGATTCCTTTGCCAGTTGGAAGAAGGCTTACCAAAACACCAACCCATTCACAACGGCACAACAAAATTTTGACATCTATTTATGGTTGTCTTTGCCATATCCAGCAATTGGATGTTGGCAGGTCAGCCACACAAATATATTTTGGTTGCAGTGTTCACAAACTTCTGAGCTTCTGTAACTTAAAGTAAATGTAAATGGGATTTAATCTGAATTAACATTGAAGGCTTTACACTGCTGGCCTAGATGCAAATTGCCCAGTGATCCATAAACTGAACTCATGACAAATGCCACAGCTTGTGAACCTATGTTTTTCAAGGTAACACTGCAGAAAATATAACATTCTTTATCCACTGTGACACTGATAATAAACCTGATTCTGCTTCTAACTTACCTTCAAACGCATGATCTGATATCACCATTGGTGTCCTTCCCTGGGAAGCAGTCAGGTCTGTTGGGCACGGAGGTCACAGCCCCACTCCTCTTACCCAAAAGCTGGGTAGGAAAGGCCCTTGACTTATGAATCCAGCCCTTCTCAAATCGCTTTACCTGCTGGGTTTACTGACACCTGGGAAAAATGGCCAAAATTAGTGAAAAGTAACAAAAAACCTGAGGAACTAGAGGAACATGGTCTTCTTAATAGATTCTATTGAATGATCTGAGTGGGGAATGATTGCTCAACCCTGTTATCTGGAGGTGGTCTGATGTCATTGGTTTTTTGTGTCTTGATTGGTCAGGTTGCAATTGCATTTGAGGTTCTTAAAACATTTCAGCCAAAGCAAGCCCACCATTTCTTGGAGGATAAGAAACAATCCAGTGTTTCCTCACATAAGATAAACTCTTCCATTATTCTCCGTGGCTTCTGAACCTTCCAGGTCTGTATTCCTATAGCGCCCGTCCTTCCACCTAGTTTCTCTCATAGTATGGTGCCCACACTGTGAAATTTCCCTTCAGTACAGCTATCACTGGAGTTGTAGCACTTGAGTTTTCTCCCTCATTGCATCCTCCTCACCTTACCTGGGATAGACAAAGGTTCAGCTTTCTCTTCTCTTATTGCAGTTAGCACATGGTTTTGATGCTCTTCATGAGCACCTTCCTGGGCATCTTGTAGGCTCCTGGCTTTTACCTTCCTGATTTAAAATGCCCTGGACTGGTCTATTTTTCTCTCCAGCAGTATCCTGCTTCCAGGCGTCGTGGGGGAAAAATAGAATTCACCGAAGATATTAGCTTCTTCATTACAATTTAAAAAAGATTGCAGTGAAAGGGATGGAGGTGAAAGGCTTGTTTAAGTATACAATCTATTAAACAGCTTAAAAGGTAGAGTCTATGACTCCCTGGTTTTCTCTCCCATTTCTACTCATCACTTCCCATGGTAGCTTCCCACTGAACTGCAGGAGATTCAATATATGCCCTTTTACCTCTTTCCTTCCCATTATCCACCAACCTAAACACTCCTTCCAGATGAAGCAGTGATTCACTTATACTTCTTTTAATTTACTGCACTGTACTCAGTGTGTTCACGCCTACATTGGAGAAATCAAATGCAGATTGTGTGACCGGTTTAGTCAGTCTGTGAGCTTCCAGTCACCTATCGCTTCAATTGTTCATCCCACTGACCTCTCCATCTTTAGCATCTTACACTGTTCTGGCAAAATGCAATCTAAGTTCAAGGGACAACATCAACATTACGGCCACAAGGACTCGACTATGAATTCAATAATCTCAGATAACCAGCATTTCAGTTTGCATCAGAGCTGCAGCCAACATTCACTTTTATTTCGGATTTCTGGCAACTGCAGGGTTTTGTATCCCACAGTTCCAGCTTTGTGTATTTCACTCTGCCCTGTCCTCATCCATCTCTTTCTATTTGCACCTTCACCAGACAGATCAGCTGCAATTGTCCAGCCTTCTCCTCAGTTGGCTTCATCAACATTTGTATCACAGTTTCTCACAGTCTGCACCCTATCACAGGCCTTCACCTTCCCCTCCTTTGCAAGCTAAACATGCTTGATTTCTAGTTCTTATTAAAGGTGATCAAGCTGAAACAGTAATTTTGTTTCTCTCTCCAAAGATGTGTAAGATGCTGATTATTTCCAGTGCTTTGTTTTTATTTCAGATTTAAGACTGTAAGGGCGATTGAAAGAACAGTTGGCTGGGAGCTTGACTGGGTTCATGTCCTGGGAAGAAGATATCAAGAGACAGAGTGTAAATAGCCTTTTCTTGTCCTTGATTCTTTAAAAGTTCTTAAAACAAGAGAGGTGAATTATCCTGTGTCAAATTCCTGCTGACTGGTTGTAATTTCTAATTGCTATCATTAAAAAATAATTGGCTCTGCCTGTCACTTAAAGCTATTGAATGATACGTACCGATTTGAGAATGACAGGCTCATCAAAGATTCAGGACCACAGCTAACTGACATAACTTCACCTGTCAGATCTGTTTGGTCTGATCCTAAAGATAGCTGCAAGACATGTTGTGATGGAGAGCTTTAAACAAATTTAATAAGATTCAAAATTATTTCCCCCATCTATTCTCAATAACATGTTCAAGTATTAACTTGTAAAATACCGATTTCACCAGGTGTGACCTGCTTAGGTTTTTTTTCCACTGTTTCCCCACTGAAGGTGACAGACACGTTTTGGGTTACAGTCCCACAGGCGGCAGGGACCTTTTATCCAATGAGCTGGCTCTGAGCATACAGTCGCTCACAGGGGTGACCTGCCATACATCTGGGGTGACAAATGCCGGCAAACCTGCCTCTCTGCTGCATTGCTGGACTCTATGCCGGCCACTCAAATACAGAGGGAGCACAGCACTGTTGTTTGCTTGTGATTTTGTTCATGGGATGTGGATGTCACTGGTAAGGTAAGCTTTTAACATCCACACAAAAGTGGCAATTTCAGAGAGCAGCTGAGGATCAACCATATTGAATGGGTCTGGATTCAAATAAAGGCCAGACTGGGTCAGGATGGCAAACTTCCTTTTTTTTATGACAGACTGCTAGTGTTATGTCTACCATTATTGATACTTGCTTTCCATTCCAAATGTATTTAATTACTTGATTTTAAATCCTCCAGCTGGCATAATGGGATTTGAACTCATACCTCTAGATCAATAGTCTAAGCCTTTGGATTTCAGTTCATTAATTTCATTGCTTTGGTACTACAGATAAGATGCTAAATATTTTGTGATCACAAGATACCATTCCAAAAAGGAGCAGGGAAGTTAACTTAAGTGCTCTGCCCCACATTTATCTCCAATATATTTTCCAAAAGTTGTTATCTGTTGCTGCTTGTGGGAGCTTGCTGTGTGAAAATTGGCTGCCATGCTATTTACATTACAGGAGCAACTACACTTCAAATTGTACTTCATGGATTATAAAGTTCTTTGGGATGACTTAAGACCATAAATTTGCTATTGAAATTCAAACCACTTTTTGATTCCTTTACCTTGAACATTTTAATCGAACCAAGATCCAGGCATTTTGCATGAAAAGCTGTTCAGATTTCTCTTACCCTTTGATTGAAATCATTGTTTCTGCTTTCATTCCTAAGTGGCTTAGTTCTGTTTTGCCTGTTTGTTCTAAATTCTCTCATCACTGGAAAATTTCTCAAAATCTACCCAAGCCCTTCATTATTTTAAACATCTCAAGCACTCTTCAACTCTCTGAATGCAGGAGATTTCAAGATAAATTTAGGAAATGTGTCCTCGTAGTTCTGATGCAATCCTGCAGCATCTGTCCTCTACCCCTTGCAAATCCTGCTCTTCATTGTTGAAGCTCCATGCTCAACAGTGAGAACAGCACTTAGCTGGGATCGATCCAAGACTCCACACAATTTAAGTACCTTTCCCTTGATTTTGTATTCAAACCACCTTGAGATGAAGGTCAACATTCTATTAACCTTTGTGATTACGTTTTGTACCTGTGCATTTGCATTTAGTGATTTATATGTACATGGACACCGAAAACCTTTGGCTCTTCCACAACCCCTAGTCTCTCACCATTAACAAAATATTCTGATTTGTCTTTCTCATATCCAAGGTGGATAACCTCACATTTCCCCACATTGATCTATATCTGCTAGGAGAGTTGGTTGCTTTGTGTGTTTATTAGCCTGCTGTTTTCTTCTCCCATCTTTATAGCTTATTGTGCCTCGTAACTCTGTGCCACCTGTAAACTTGGATATAAAACTCGTTATCTATCCCCTCATTCAAGTCATTGATTGATGTGTCTGGTGAACAGCCATGTCAGTTTCCCAATTCTGCAGGGGTGTCACTTTTCATATCTGAGAATCAAAAATGTTAATTTTAGTACTATTTTGCCTTCCCGCCTCATAACCAATTATCACCAAAATATACAGGATGGCCTAAAAAACTATCGCTTCTCTTTCACAGATGCTGCCTGACCTGATGTGCTTCCAGCATTTTCTATTTATATTTCAGATTTTTAGTATCTGCAGTGTTTTTGATTTTCAATTCATTTTTTCTTCATTTGTGTTAAATGTTTAATAGATCAGATGCACTGTCATGTTTTGCTTAAAGACTCCAGTGCTTGAAGGCTGTAATATAAATACAAGTTGTTGTTGATTTTGGAAAGAGAATGTTATGTGCCCTGAGACATAGCTACTTGAAATCAAGTTACTTCTCCTCCACTATACAAACATATACCCACATGTATTTTGCTGTCTCAAGAGTTGGAGAATTTGATTGTCAATATTATGATTGTCAATAACCTTAAGCAAGATTGCATGGATATTTTCATTGCTTTAACTATTAACTTGCTTCCACTTCAGTGCCTTAAACAGATTAGTTTGACATTCCCTGGGATAATGCAAATGTTATAAATTGTCATTGAAATAAATGTCACCATAGAGATGCAAAGCAGCTGACACCTCACAGCCTTTCTCATTCAGTGCTAATTATTCCAGGTACAACAAGACTAGCAACCATATTATAAAGACTGCTTAAAGTTAGGCTGATATTCCCTTCCATGATAAACAGCACTTCACTATGATTTACTAGTCAGCCCACACCCAATGCAACAACGGAGCTGAATACAGAAAGATACTGTAATGTTAAAGAATTGCTTTACTTTGGTTTCTTGCCTCCAGAGACAGGGGTTCAAGGTCTCCTTCGTGACAGTTGCTGTCATTGGAGTCATAAATACAGAGAGGGGACGAGAATCTGGATCAAAGCGAAGCATAAAACAGCCTGGATCCACCCAGAGGCTGTGGCACAGTGTTAGTTTTCAGGGATCTCGCAGTCTGGATAGATTAATAAAGGGAGTATAATGAGGACCACAACATTTTTGTTTATTTTATAATTTCATTCACTATTGTAAAATATTTTCTCATTGTCTGTTTATTACACTTTTTACTCCACTAGAGTCATAGAGTTGTACAGCATAGATAAAGGCTCTTCAACCCACGGCATCATGCCTATCTATACTAATCTCACCTGCCTGCTTTAATTTCATATCCTTCTATGCCTTATGAAAGGAATAACTTTCTTGCTTCTATCTATCTTTTTATTCATGTGTCTTGATGCTGTTTTTACATTTACACTGAAATGTGTCACTGCCTCATCCAGAGACAAGAGGGTGGTGGGTTTGTGCAGGATTCCAGTTGTAAACCGAGCTGGATGCTGATTCCCTTGAACAAAGGGAATGATAACTGATCAGATTTTGCTTGTGGCAGTGACAGTTGCTTTATACTGACCACGTTTAATCTGTGGTTGCCATTGGCCATTCACAGGGCAGCAGCACTAAACCTAATTAAAAATGAACAACATTTGATTCAAGGCATGGGAGCATGATGCTTAAGTTATTGGAGTAATACTCGGAGGCTTGTATTATTGGTCCAGAGTTCTGATTCTTTATCCCACCATAGTATCCATGCAATTACAATTCTCATAATTAAATAATTCTGGATTAAAAAGCATCTTATCATTAACAGTAAGCAATACACAAAGGAGCTGGAGGAACTCAATGGGTCAGGCAGCATCTATGGAGGGAACAGGACAGTCAACTTTTCGGGTCAAGATCTTTCGTTAGGACTGGGTTCACGTCAACTGTCCAGTTCCCTCCACAGATGCTGTCTGACCCGCTGAGTTCCTCCAGCTCCTTTGTGTGTTGCTCCAGATTTCCAGCTTCCATCATCTCTTGTGTCTATGTCTTCATCATTAACAGTGATTGTGACATCAGTAGACTGTTGCAAGAACTCATCCAGCTCACTAAAGTTATTTGAGGAAGGAATTGTGCCATCATTTCCTCATCTATTCTTTGAGAGACTTCAGACCCTTGACTCCTCCCTAACATGGCCCAGAGACCAATCGTGAATGGACAATGAATGCCACCCTTGCTTGTGTTGTAAGACAAGTTTGTGAGGTCTCAAAGGGCAAGGACTTTGGCATTAAAATGATTTATTTATAAAAGACAAACGTGGGACAGGATAACGGGGGCAATACACACAGGTGATCGTGAACATGGGGGGAGATATCACAACAAGGGTGAGATGTACACACATACATAACAAACTGGGTACAAAGAAATCAGGGAAGAAACAATACAACACCTGCCACCCTCCTTGACTCAGTGCAAGCATCAGCTCTATGCTAGAGGGATATTCTAACTAACTACTCTTAAGCAGTGCACAGCTTACCTCAGCATCCCTCAGAGACAACAAAGAGACAGAAACAAGCATGTGGCACTCTTTATACTGCTGGAGGGCTGGGTGGTCCAGCCCAGGTAGTTCAAACAGGCCAATAGCCTGAGTGTGCCAGGTACAAAGGTGTTTAAAGCGACCAATAATTAGGTGTGCACTAATGGGTGGGGGTGGAGCCAAACCTTGATTGACAGTGGTGCGTCTTCCGACCAGGTAGGTGCAGTGCAGTGCAGTCCGACCAGATGGGGTCAGTGTTGTCACTGTCACATGACAGCCACGACCCTCCATGACAGCAATGACCCTCCACAATAGAGCCTGTGATATATATTGGAAATGATTAGGCTATTCAACATATTACCTCTTTCCATAAGTGAAGCATGTTTTATTCTAGACCAAGAATCAATCCACATGGAGACATTGTTAGCTACGTGACAGACAACAGAGGATGTAGGTGTATGACTGGTTATTGGACTGGAGGAAGATGAAAAGTGGTGTTCCCCGGATATTGGTATCAGGGCAATTGTGTTTTTTTGATCTTTGTTAGTGACTGACTCTTTGGGATGCAAGGTACGATTTCTAAATTTGGGGATGACAAAAAATTGGCAATATTGCAACCGCAAAGGGGATAAAATTGGTTGCAGCAGGAAATAATCAGGCTATTGCAATGGGCAGACGCAGAGTAGATGAAGTTTAATGCACAAAACTGTGAGGTGATGAATTTTGGTAGGAAGAATGAGGAGAGGCAATGTAGATTAAAGGATGAAAGGACTGCAGGAACAGAAGGATATGGGTGCATGTGCACAAGTCATTGAAAGTGGACGGGCCACTTGAAACAGCAACTAATAAGGTATGCACAATTCTGGGTTTTCTCAATAGAGTATAAGAGCAGGGAGGTTATGCTGAACCTTTATTAAACATTGGTCCGACCTCAAATGGAGTATCCTTTCCAGTTTTAGTCTCCACATTATAGGAAGGATGTGAAGACATCAGTGAGTGTCCAGAGAAGATTTACAAGAATGGTTCCTGGGATGAAGAACTACAGTTATGAAGATAGATTAGAGAGGCTGGGGCTGTGCCTTTAGTGAAAAGAAGGATGAGGGGAGATTTGATATAAATATATAAAATGGTGAGGGCTCTGGACAAAGTGAATAGTGGGAGGCTGTTCCCTCTGGTGGAGAGCTCGAGAACTAAAGGTCACAAGAATAAAATGAAGGGGAAGAGAATTAAAAGTGACACAAGGGAAAACTTTTCCTCCACAATGTGCAGTTGATGGACTGTATTGCCTGTAGATGTGGCGGAGGGAGGTTCTATCGTGGCCTTCAAGAGAGAATTGGATAAATATATGGTGGAGAAAATTTTGCAAGGCTACAAAAAATGTGCCAGTGTTAAAAAGGAGAATTGCTATAATAGACAGCCAGTGTGAACATGATGGGCTGAATGGCCTCCTATGACATTCATTGATTCTATAATTGTTCGGACCATATGCATACTGCAGAAGCTAAGATCTCTCTGAAACCTCACAAAGAATGGCTGAAATAGCTGAAGGTGTGGCAAGTTTGGCTTCATGGCCTGTTCTTGGGATCTGACTCAGCACAGCCCTTCCATCCCACTCTCTCTCTTTCTCTCCTCCCTGTCACTTCTCACTACCACCAACTCTCCTTCCCCATCCCATTCCCACAACCTCTGACTCTGTCACACCCCATTCCACATCCCTCTACCCTCCTTCATGTCTGTTTCTTCCCCACGTGACAATGAATTTCACCAAGAGATGTCTCCTGAGGTATGGGAAGTGGTCATATTTTCCAGGGTCTTGTCATGGATCTTCATTATCAGAGGACAGTGTGGTGCAGCGGGGGCAGGCAGATAGAGGACCTTTGTCTTGTGGATGTGGTGTATAAGGTGCATCCTTTGTTATGCTTCTGTGAAGGTGTCCATGATGATTTGGATCTTGGCCTCAGAACTTGTGCAAGTGCACACTGCAGCTAACCTATTTGAGATTGAGGGACCTTCACCTGGAGTGTAGTCACTGCAGTTTGAAATGTTTTCCATTAATTTTGACAAGGAGCTCCACTCTTGGGGATGCTTGTTGGAGGTGAGACAAGAAAGATTAAGAATAGTGTTAGGGCAATGACTCAGCTGTGTCTGATACCAGTCTTCACTGAGGTTGGTCTTCTTCCAGATCGATTGGTTAGTATCTTGCATGAACCAAAAGAAGGGCAGCGATATCCTCTGTGCAGTTGCTCTTGAAGCCACCCTCCATGAACCGCTGCACAGAGGGAAGATGTAACAATTCTACAGCAAAATGAGTCACAAAGCAGGCCTCTCAGGGATGAATGTAAACAAGTTTCTTACGGGTACAGTTGTACAAACGTAGCTTCAACCACCTTACTACTGGTTTCACTACAGGCCCATACCAGTTTACCTTCACCTCTGAGCCCAGCTCGATGTGGAAGGCACTGTGAAGGCAAGTGCCACATTACAGCAGATGCAGACAGCTCAGCTCCTGTGTTGTTTCATATAGATTGCTGGGCCCTCAGGATATTCCATCTCCTACCTCAATCATGTAGCCTGCTTGGAACCTGCAAGGAATTATCCAATCTCGCCATTTTGTATGGTTTCTTTCAGATACCACCCAATTTCATGTCTGATGAATCCCATAAGGTATCCCATCATGGATGCATGAGGGAGATGAGTAGTTCCAGTTATAGGGTAGAAGGGCTTTCAGAATTTCTGAATATGTGGAGAGGAGGCAAGTTTTTTATTGAGCAAATGTCAGCCATAGGCACAAATAGCTAATTTAATGGAATTATTCTAATAGAGATTGGCAGGTATCAACATACGCTAAAAATGAGAGTCATGATCCACTCAGATTAACTGACGAATTAATTATATACTGGAAACAGGAAGCACACAACCCTTCCCAGAGGTAATGGGAATATAAATCAGGAGATGGATAATGATTTAGAGTAAAAAGCAGAATATTTGATTTTCTCTGCGACCACTTGGCAAATTCAATGCATGCATGACAAAATATATAAAGTCTGTTAGTGACAAAAGTATACTTTATCCAAGTGATGCATTTCATTTATATGGTGATAATACATGACACAGTCTCTCAGAGCTATTTCTCAAGGGGAAATAACATTGAATGAGAAGCAGCAATTTCATTTCTCCCTGACACTTGGCAGTTTATTAGAGGATATAGCCTCTGATTGTATTGAGCCAACGTGGACTCCTCATAGCTTATTGCAATTGCTCTCTATTAACAGGGATGTTTCACTGCTTATAGTTGTATGGGATAGATCTTAGATTTGTGATTTGTATTCTAGAATCTGGCATTCCAGACATTATCATAACTCATGAGAAACTAACGGAATCCATATCTGCAAGACCAAGTCAACATTTGGGAATGATTGATGGGTGGTAAGTAACATTTACACCACAAATGCCAGCCAATGACACTTGTAACAAGACAGACTCCAACCACCCGCCCTTAACATTCAACGGGTGAGTCTTCCACTATCAGTGTCTTGGGGTGTAAACATTGACAATAAACTCAGTTGCACCAGTCACATAAATACAGAGGCTTCAAGAATAGGTCAGACTTTAGGTATCCTGCAGTCAGTAACTTGTCTTCTGACACTCCAACAACTCTCCAAAAGTTCAACATCATCCAGGACAAAGCATCTCACTTCACTGGTACCCCAGCCACCACCATAAACATTCATTCCCTGCCCACTGTAGTTGCAGTGCATACCATTTACAAAATGCATCGCAGTTATTTGCCCAGGTTACATGAAGGCATCTCCCAAACCTGCAATCGCTATCACCAAGAAAGAACAACAGCAGCAGGTGCTTGGGTCACCACCATTTACACTTCCCCTCCGAGCTGCACTCCATCCTGACTTGGAAATACATCAGCAGTCAGAATTCAAAAAAATCTGAGAATTCAAAATGGTCTTGGAGACGTAGGAGTCTGAATTTTCAGATTGGGCTGGCGATATCTCATAGTACAAAATGGATGAGTGCTACTGAAAGTTGAATCCTACTCACTAATTCATCCACTAATTTTCCAGTGTCCATTTTTTCTTGTAGTTGCATGAAAGGTTCGTTAGAACATCCACTACCTTTATTTTATTTGTTATGTTTTACCCTTCACACCTTCTCTTAACTACTGTACCTGCAATACATTCACAATACCATGGTGATCTTGCTCCTTCTTCCTGTAAATATGTCACTATTTACAAATATACTTCTGTGCCATAAATCACAAAGCTCCTATTCATTCTAGCAGTTGGAAGTACCTTCCATAATCTTCTGCATACACCATGTTAATAAGACCAGCATTAATGTGAAGTCCTATTATAAGTGCTCAATGCCAAACAGTCCAGTGGTGCTTTATAGTCACATTCTATTTGTTCATTATTCATGTCCATTTCTTTATTAAAGTGTGTGAAACAAGAATTTCATCCCTTCAGAGACCATGACTAGATACTGAATAGAAATCATGTACTGTGTGTCTGAACTGCTGCCCACTACGTAAGCATATATGACCAGCTGGGGAAGATGTTTGGAGACTAACCATATTTCATATATTTGGTGAAGCTTGTAGTCTATGCTATTTCATTAATCGCCCTCTTTCCCCAGTTAATGCCATGTTGTGCATTCCTCAGTATTGTGGCTTGAAAAGATGAAAAACATCCCCCACAAGGGACAGGGTTGGGGTGTGAAAGAACAACAGGCAATGCTGTAAACAATCGTCAGGTCAGGTTGAACTTGTGGGAAGAGAAAGAGAGTTAACGCCTCACATCCGGGGCCCCTCATCGGAACTGGGAAAGAGAAAAAACAATTTATTTCTCTGTCACTGAGAAATAAATTGTTTTTTCTCTTTCCCAGTTCTGATGAGAAAGTACGGGAGGAATGGGTAGAATGAAGGGAGTATCGCTGATAGGGTAAGTCCAAATAAGTTAATGTTGTCGTTAGGTAGCATTTAGCTTCAGATTATGGTTCTTTGTCTGCATGATGTGTTGCACTCGAATTTACCACCTCACTCCTACCCTGACTTTTCTGTCTGTGGCCTCCTGCACTGTTATAACGAGGCCCGATATAAGCTTAAGGAACAACACCTCATTTTTCTTCTGTACACACTGCAGCCCACAGGATTGAATACTGAATTCTTCAACCTTAGATAACATGCCCTTTCATTCTGTCTGTATCAGAACTGAGCCATTATATTGGTTCAGTTTTTCTTTTTCTATTGGTATGCTCTGATCTGCTAGTAACAACACGGTACACAGGCAAAGCAGCATAATCTGACGAAATTTTACTTAACTGCTCCATTTATTCACTTGGTCTCTCCCTATCAGAGTTATTCCCTTCATTCTACCCACCCCTCTCTTCTGCAATTTAAGTCATATTTTTCTTTCTTTCTAAGTTTCGATGAAGAGTTTTCAATCTGAAACTTTAATACTTTTTCTCTTTCCATAAATGCTGTCTGATCTACTGAGTGTTCCCAGCGTTTTCTGTTTTTATTTTATACTTCCAGCATCTACAATTTTTTGATTTTCTTTTGATGCAATGAAGAAGTGTTTGTCAATTTTCCTGTAAACTTGGCCTATGTTTCCAGATCGTAGCTCAGAAGACTTGGTCTCTCTCCACATCTTCTGCAGTTTACAGCTTTTACATTCCTTTGTTCATGTACCTTCTCCCCAATTTCCCTCATTAACCTTTCAAACAAACAACTTCATCAACTGTGCATCCTCACTGCAATCCAGGTCTCACCTTATCAGAAAGATTCCCTTTCTCTTGTCCAGCTCTCCCCACCATCTCTGCAACTTTAAATGACTTTGTTTCTCTCTTTCCCAGATCCAATGAGGGGCCTACGATCCGAAGACTTGTTTCTCTATCTGCAGGTCCTGCCTGATCTGCTGAGCGTTTTCAGCATTTTCTGGTTTTGTTATCTTCTTTCCTTGATGTACTTCTCTCAGTCTTGGATGTTTCAGAATTTTTCTCTTGGAGTAAGGAGGCTGTGTCTACTTCTGGTTATGGTGTCTTGCAGGGTGGTCCTGGCCCAGCATGCAGCCACATCTTTTCAGCAAGGTCTCTGACACTTCACGAGTATATTAGGTAGACTTACATGGCTTGTTGGATGTGTTCTTTTTAAGAAGAAGGAAGTACTTTAACTACGTTTCACTGAGGCCAGTTAGAGGGAGAGAGAGAACATAGAGAAAGGAATGTAAAAGCTGTGGAATGCAAAGGATATGGATGTGGGCCCAAAATTCATATCCATTTCCATAAGCAACTCACAAGCTTCCAACATTATCTGCACCTTTGTCTGAGACTTGATGCCAATCTGGGCAACAGAGAATGTTGGAGGTCCTTTCCTCCCAACTGTACTTTGCATATTCTGAGGCTGTGATCCACCATTAAGTCAAAGAAATGCTTTTCTCCTGAGTAATAAATTTAATTGTTACTTTGGTGACTTCAATCATAGAGACATAGAGGTGTACAGCACAGAAATGGGCCCTTTGACGCAACTCATCCATGCCAACCATGATACCTAACCCGTTTGCCTGCATTAGGTCTGTAACCCTCTACTCTTTTCCTGTCCAAAATCCCTGTCCAAATGCCTTTTAATATATATTGTGTTCTCTGGATATCTCACCAACACTTGCATCCAAATGCAGAACATAGATAAACATGTTGAGTGCAGAAAGATTCTACAAACAGTAAATCAATTGACCAGACAATCTATTTTTTTTGTATTTTCAAATGAAGTTTGAAAGTTGGCCAGAATGTCTCTGTATTTTAAGTAGCTTAACCTCAGTAGTGCCTCTGCATCTCCAAGAGAGCACTCTAATGTTAACTCGGAATTTTGTGCTCAAACCCTGACTGGGTACAAAGCAGGTTGAGCTTAGCTTCAGTGTAATTATACATGCTGTATAAATTGGATGCAGCTCAGGTTTGGTACACACACACACACACACACACACACACACACACACACACACACACACACACACACACACACACACACACACACACACACACACACACACACAAAGTATGGAGACATGTGCAGAAGATGGGAACCTTGGTCTGGATGCCAGCTATTGTCAGGTAACTCTTAGATGAAAATTGTTTTACTCAATTTGACTTGTAGGGGTATTTGAATCCACTCCTCCTCCTTCTGTCTCAATACTGCTAATTTTGACTTTCTATTCCCCACACGGAAGTATTATGAAAAAAATTAGGTCATTCTAGTCAACCTATGTGCAAACTAGAGCTGTTAAATGGGCGTCATCTCCTCATTCTAATCTCTGACCTCGACAAGCATCATCATTCAGACTCTCCTCTTTGTCCTTGATAGCTCTGATTACAAAAAATGAACAAATCAAACAATAATTTTGGGTGTTGGGGAGGGGGTGGGACAGTGGAATCCTTGCATAAGCTTCCTGGTTATTTCTAAGATCACACAAACATGGCTCAGTCTTACTTCTATCACAATTTAGTTAATGATGATCGATGCCACAGCTCTGTTGCCTGCCTCAATTAACAAATGTTTTTAAAAAATGAGCTGCATTTGTATTATAAAATCATGACCCTTGCACCTTTTATTAAACATATCTAACTGGGCTATAGCAAGAAAGCCTGGACATTTCCTGTCTACACATCCATCCAAGTGAGATCAATAATAACTTTCACCCCCTTTCAAGAAATCTTCTGTGTTAATTAGATCATTGGCCAAAATGATTAATTTCTGCTAGTGCAATGCTGGCTTGTGATCGGTTTTGCTGCTCAATTCAGAAAGCTATTCCAGCTGCTGTTAGGGTTGTGTGCATATATATGATCCAGCAAGGAGAGAAGGAAGAGGCTTCTGACAGAAGGTTAATTGATGCTCACTCTGAAGGAGCACATTTTCAAACATGGAAGTGTGATACATCAACTGCTGACAAAGCCCTGACGTGAAGCTAAATGTGCTGCTATGGTCAATGAGGCTTCTCTTCGAGTGGATCAATACTCACTAAAAAAAAACACACACACACACACACACAAAACTTCCAACACAGTTTGAAAAAAAGATTTTGCAAAAAGTTTAATCCAAACTGATTCTTGGAACTAAATATTCAACGTCACTATGAAGCCAATGTATACTTTAAAAATGATCTCTTCTGTGTCATATTCAGCTTCACACTTCCTTGCATGAAGACCACTTGTGGTTGATCCATTTAAATGCTGATTTTGTTTCTGTCCAGAGATCTGGACCTGGCCCTTACTGATTTTCAAATCTCTTCTTGAAACTTAATGTGCGTGAATGGATATTAAAAATTACTTGGAAGATGTCAAAAAATAAAAAATGTTCAAAACATTAAATTTTTTTTATATAAGTTAAAATTTAAAAAGCACACACACACACGTACATATGTCAGATAAGCTTTGATCACCAATCCCTGGCAGCTGATTCCTCCTATTCATTTCGACTGGTGCATTGTACTTTCTCCAGGTTAACCCGGTGTGTGATCAGTGAAGATTTTTTTCAACCTGAGAGCCGAGAAATCTGTGGAAGTTGTCACTGTCCCATTGAATCCGCACAGAGTCCACTGGCTCTGCAGAGGTGTCCAGGGGTCGACACTCTGCTGAGTGGAAGGAAGGCTGCTCTTCAGCCTAAGATCAGGAATAGTTACAGCCTTATCTGCAACAGAACTGTGAGAAAGCTGATGGAAGATCTGCCCCATGTGATGGTGACCATTACAACAGAATGGGCAAGCACTGTACCAGTCAGTGTGAGGAACACCAGTTGCCAGAAGGGGTTTTTAATTATTAGTCAATTGGCAGAACATGGACATTTGACAGTGTCAATGGGAGTACCTGGTCCCGTTTCAAGGACAGTACCTATTGCCCTGCTGTATCATGCTGCCTCCAAACCAGTGTAAAGTGAATGATTCAGTAAGGTAGATTGGAGTGGGGGTCAAGGATGAGTGGAGCAATTGTAGAGATGGTAAAGTGAGCATGTGGTGGTTCACGGCCTACAGTAATTCTGTGGGTCCCTAAGGGGATCTTCTATTCCTTCTGGCTCCATAAAAACAACTTTGTCTTCTGGCTATGTAAAACCAGAGTGTGACATCAATGATGTATGTTCCTCCCAATTATATCTGAAGCTGGAAACAAGAGCCCTTTATGTGTTCTGGTAGATCAATCTACACATCAGTGGGTCTAATACAGGAAGGAGTTCTGGTTACCCAATCAGGGACTTGCTGCCAACACCACATTCTGCAAATAAATTTTTAAAAAAATAGCCATTTGAATTGCACTAATATCTTGAAACCCAATCCTGAAGCAAAAAACATACCTCATCAATTTTTACAAATGCACCATAGAAAGTATCCTACCCGGATTCACCACAGCTTGGTATGGCAAATGCTCTGCCAAAGACTGCAAGAAATTTCAGAGAGTTGTGAACACAGCCCAGTCTAACACAAAAACTAGCTTCCCCTCCATTGACTCTGTCTACACTTCCCACTGCCATGGGAAAACAGCCAACATAATCAAAGATCCCACCCATCCCGATTATTCTCTCTTCTCCCCCCTTCCACTGGGCAGAAGATACAAAAGCTTGAGAACACGTACCACCAGGCTCAAGGACAGCTTCTATCTCGCTGTTGTAAGACTCTTGAACAAACCTCTTGTATGATAAAGATGAACTCTTGTTCTCTCAATCTACCTTGCCATGACCCTGCAGCTTATTTGTCTACCTGCACTGCACTTTCTCTGTACCTGTAACACTATATTCTGCATTCTGTTATTGTTTTTCCTTTTGTACTACCTCGATGTACTTATGTCTGGAATGATCGATCTGGATGGCATGCAAAACAAAGCTTTTTGCTGTATCTCGGTACATGTGATGACAATAAACCAATTACCAATTAGATAAAAGCTTCCGGCATCAACATAGCATGCCCACAGCTCCTAACCTGTACGTCTTTGGAATGTCGGAGGAAACTGGAGCACCTGGAGGAAACCCATACAGACACAGGGAGAACGTACAAACTCCTTACAGACAGCGACGGGAATTGAACCCGGGTAGCTGGCGCTGTAATAGTGTTATGCTAACCGTTGCACTACCGTGCCTACTGTGGACAACAATAACAAGGAAAGTCAATAACAGAATGCAGAATATAGTGTTACAGGTACAGAGAAAGTGCAGTGCAGGTAGAAAAATAAGGTGCAGGGTCATGGCAAGATAGATTGAGAGAACAAGAGTTCATCTTGTTATTATTCTGGTCCTCTTGTGTTCTTAGCTCTGGCATGGATATTCTTCACTGTTGGTGCTGAGGTGGAGAGGGTTGAAAGCTTCAAGTTCCTGGGAGTGAACATCACCAACAGTCTGTCCTGGTCAAATCATGTAGAAGCCACAGCCAAGAAAGCTCACCAGCGCCTCTACTTCCTCAGGAGATTAAAGAAATTTGGTTTGTCCCCTTTGACTCTCACCAACTTTTACAGATGCACCATAGAAAGCATCCTATCTGGATGTATCACGGCTTGGTACGGCAATTGCTCTGCCCAGGACCACAAGAAGCTGCAGAGGTTGTGGACACAGCCCAGCGCATTACGGACACCAGCCTCCCCTCCTTGGACTCTGCCTTTACCTCTTGTTGTCTTGGTGAAGCAGCCAGCATAATCAAAGACCCCACCCACCCGGGTCATTCTCTCTTCTCTCTTCCATCAGGTAGAAGATACATGAGCTTGAAGGCATGTACCACCAGACTTAAGGACAGCTTCTACCCCACTGTGATAAGACTATTGAACAGTTCCCTTATATACTGGGATGGACTATGACCTCACGATCTACTTTGTTGTGACCTCGCACCTTATTGCACTGCACTATCTCTGTAGCTGTGACACTTTCTTCTGTACTGTTATTGTTCTTACCTGTACATCAATGCACTCTGTACTGACTCAGTGTAACTGCACTGTGTAATGAATTGACCTGTACGATTGGTTTGTAAGACAAGCTTTTCATTGTACCTTGGTACAAGTGACAATAATAAACCAATACCAATACCAATACCAATGACAGCATTGTAAGGCATCCTTTCTTCCTGTGCCTAGATATACCACACTAACCTCATTGTCATCATGTTGTTTTTGGCCATTTCCATGATTTCCTGAGTTGAGACTGGAGGTTGGTAGATGAAGTTTCTTAGAAAGTAACCTTGAGTCTACTGCCTTCTCCAAACAACACAGGACTGGTTCTTTTGGAAGCCAAAACATCTGGGAAACAGTGATTCACCTAAATGATCTCTCATTGTCATTCATTGATGAAGTAATACCCACAGGGTAGGCAAGTTTGTATTCTGCTCCAGTAACTGGAACAGAGATGTGAACACAGCCTTTAAAAGGATGATCTTTGCACACCACTCAGTGGATCAGATAGCCTGCCATACAGTTCATGCAACTTATTAGAGCTTGGTGCTGATGTGAGTGTGGTAATGATGCATTTGTGTTGATGCTGCAATCATTAATGAACTGAATGATCCTGTCAATGGCTTCTGCAATTGGAACCTATGTGAAAGGGTGTCGGGCACAACAAATACCAGGGACTCACAACCTGGAGACATGCAGACTGTGAGCTCCCCTATCTCTCCACCCTGGTTAGGCTTGGAGACCAAATAATAGGGGCTTCTAAAGAATCATGGACCACCTACAGACTGTGTTCAGCAGGTCAGTGAGAGCATTGGCCAATAACAGGGTTTGGCCTGCCATCAGAGGGGAACATCTTTCCACTTCTCGAGATAGCAGCATCTCTGGACCTTGGATGACCTCTCTCCGATCCAGTAACTGCATTCCACATGGCACCATCCCTGAACCGGATCATCCACATGGTCCTTAACCCCTGCACCTTGGATGGCATTAAAATCTTCAGGAAGGGGAGAACAAAACATGGGGAAAATTAGTGAGAGAGAAAAATAATTTATTTACTAGTTGTAAGCCTATGATACAAGTGCTGTATATATAATTGTTTTTAGGGATTATTATAGGATCAAAGAAATTTACACCACTGGATGCCATTCAGTCTATCACGTCTATGCCTACTAAAATGGAGTTCTTTAGGTTAGTTTATTTTAAACATGTAACAATTCTCAACATATATCCAATCTGAGTTACACCTTTAAATAACTGGCACTTCCAGGAGAGTGTGAAACTTGAGCATGAAAGTATCATAGCACAAAACAGTAGAATATTGGAATTCTCCACTCTTTCCTGAAATTTGTGATTGATATGGTTCATAATTCTGTGAGACGTTACTTAGAAATTTGTATCAGTTGTCTGATTTGGTCTGATGTCATGTTCAAGACCTTGAATTACTTTTGTTTTATCCAGACGGGGCTGGGCCATAAATTGTCAATAGATTTTGTGAGCATGGCAGTGCACTTTTAACAAGCAATTATTTGTCTCCTTTTGTGGAGGCAGATTACGTGGGAGAATTTGCAGAACACAGCAAATAGTTATTTTATATCATGCATAATGTTTCACAAGTGTAAACAAAAGAAAACAATAGAATGTTCAAAGATAGCAGCACGCAGCAGTGGCTCGCAAATAGTTTGAAAGAGTAACCATTCCATTAGTAGCTTATCTCCACATAAACACGTAAATTTAGTTTCATAACATCTGTTGCAGAGTGTGGAGTTGAACTGTGGCATTAAATAAAAGGACACAGAATCTCATTTAAGTTTCAAGTGGGTATAAAAAATCCATTTGTTGGTTCTAGGTACAAACACGTCTCTTGAATAATCTCTTGCTACTTCACTACTCTTGGAATGATTGGTACTCCAGCCTTTAAGAGCACCTCTGTTAGAATTGTAATTCAGATATGTGTATGATGGTTTCCTTAGGGGATGAGGTAAGAGAAAGGAAAGCTTAAACAGTTTACTTGTGCATACTCACGTCTTTAGCTGCTTTACATTCTCTCTTCGGTAACTCACAAAGGAAATGCTTGGGAAACTATTTACCCTGTTAGTCTCACACTAAATATACTTTGATGATTAAAAAGCTTGAGTAATAAGGCGCTTAATTGGACATTGACTCTCAAATCACCAATTGACTCTGTGTAGTGTTGGTGGTCAGTGGTTGGAAATTATTGAGTGTTGCTTGGCTCTTACTAATCTCTATACCTTGAACATTACTGAGATGAGGGAATTGTTTCTGAGTGCAATTTGCTAGAACGGGCATCACTCATTTATCTTGATAAATGCGACATATCATCAGTGGTTACTTACAACATCCTTTTTGCTAGCATTTTTGGCTGTTTAGTCGTTTTGCTGGATGCTTCAGCTGAGGATTCTTGCACACTGCGGATTATCCTCAGTATTGTGTCAGCCTTTAATTGAAAGAACAGGATGTCAAAGATTGGGACCTCAAACCTAACACAAATCTCATGACCTACCAAGCAGCAGTGCTTCTGAGAACTGGACTACCTACAAAAGACACCTCAAGGCACTGCAAAGATACCATCAATGTCACTGCAGAAGCCCCTGAATCCACAAGCAGGATAAGTGAACCAACATCAGTGTCCTCTCCCAGGCCAACATCCCCAGCACTGAGGCTCTAATTAAACTTGCCTCTGTTGGGTAAGTATTGCACTTCCATACCTAACACCAAACTCTTGAAATTGGACACCTGAAACAGAAACCCTTTTCTGGGTTCTGTCACAAGAAGAGATTACCAGAAAGGCAGAGGAAAAGATTCAAGGATGTGCTCAAAGCCTCCTTGAAAACACACAACATCCCCACTGACTCTTTGCAATCCCTGACCCATGGCCACTCAAAGTGGAGAATGAGTATTTGGGATGTATTGAGAATGCTGAGTCCTTGCAACAGGAGCACACAGATGCCCAGGGTGTACAGCAGAAGGAACACATGATCTCACTAATTATCGACCTGCTCACCCTCTTAGGTATCTTTTACCTCTTCTTTGGAAAAGTTTGCGACTTTCACATTGGCCTCATCAGCCGTCTCAGAACCCAAACACCTTTAGTGCACACTCTGCTTAAAGAGAAATAAAGAGTAGGTGGGTGGTACAAGGGAAACCAAGGTTATTTCAGCACTTATAACTCTTATACTGAAGACATCCACATATAGTTGCCGGAGAGTTTGCCAAGTGATCATGCTGCCACACAGTGTGTGGATACAGTAATGTAATGGTAAATGTGAAGTTGCTGGATTGTCAGCAACACCCATGTAAATGTAGGCTCAGGTTTTCCAAGGCATCATCTCAGAGACAGACGACATTCTGTGGGACGACCTGTGGCTGCGCTCTCATGCCCGGATTGCTCTCCCCGTGATGATCACAATCGCGTTGACTCTCAACTTCCTCTCCACAGAATCTGCCATATCTCCCAATTTGCACTCATTGCTGCACCAGAGAGGTCCCTCATGTATTCATGGGGAGATTTCATCTGCTTTGGTTTCAGATTGGAGCAGAAGGCAAAGCAGGCACTGGAATTTGCCAGCCTTTCTCTTAACCCGGCCTTTGGCTGTATTCCCATAAATAACCTGGAGCATTTCATCAATAGGAATGGTTTATCCTCCCACAATGTTCAGGTGGATGTGAATCATCAAAAAGTTTTCCTGGAGGTCAATAATGCTTTGGAAAGCCCACATGACACCATTGACCTTCAGAAAGACTGAACTGTATTGTAATTTTGCAAATTTCAATAGAAGAAATTCTAGAAGATTTCTAGAACCTTCTAGAATTTGTATGGACGATCTGATTGGCCCTCGCCACCACATGCAAAGCCTTTAATGTGCTAAAAACAATTAAATCTTATTTCTAGGCATAAGTCTTCCCAACACAAATAGTGTATTATGCATACTTATGAGGAATTGTGCAAAATAATATTCTTCTATACATTAAAACTAGAACACTATGCAGTATAGCAGAGTGAAGAACTGTACTGGACTCCAGCCAACAAGTCAGTGTGACTCATTCTGTATATCTCCTCAGCCTCAGTATTTAGATCTACCAGAATGCACATAGCTGGTGAATATGGTTCTTATAGTACAGAATATGGTTCTTATAGAGTTATAGGCTGTGTCTGTTGTGGAATTCTACTTGCTATATCAGCCCCTTATTCCATTGCTGGGAAAATAAGCAAACAGAAGGTCATAATAACCATCATTAAGCACTTCTTTCAGTTGAGTAAACAGTCTGTGTGTCCCTGTGATAGTCGCTCCATGGGACAGCAGATGGATATCAAGAATAATAGTTGTGACTCCATTTAACAAATCCATCCTCATTATTCCCTAATCCCACTGTTTTATTTCCAGGGTGACACCAAGTCCAAGAGAAGCCTTTGAAACATACAGTGGAGCCAACCTCCTGTCATTAAAAATGTCTTTTATGTTTTCCCATTAATAAATAAATTTGTGTTGTACTTCTTTACTCAAAGGTAACAAGCTTAACAATAAAGTTCGGTCTTAATCTCCACTTTACAGCTGTGGGAAGTACAATTTCTATTCTGACTGCGGCATCTTGAATAAGAGTCCCCATGTTTGCTTACATATGGCCTATTTTACTCCTTTTTATTTTTGTTCTTATGCATGAACATGGAAATGATTTCATGATGATGATCTATGTTGAAGAGTATTGCCATTGCCATCCATTTAAAACGCTGGCAATTATTGAATGCTTCAGTGACTTCCTAAACTTCGATCAAGTAGGCTGTAATTATAGTTGAAGTCTATTTCCTTTCTTCATTCATGGCACTTGAAAAAACAATCAATGAGTTGTGTAAACAAAACATTTCCTTTATATGGAACACACAGACCTCATGTATTGAGTACACAAGACAACTCATAAAAGGGTGGATTTCTTGGACTTTAATTTCTATTCTCGATTCCATCAAAGTCTAGCTTGCTGTTTGAATGGGGTTTACCCTGGCTGCACACACATCCTTATCATATTACACCAGAATTTTCCTTTTGTGTTAACACATCAGGCTTCACATCTTTTGAATGAAAGGTTCATTAACAAAATGAATGTTGGTGAATGAAAGGTTCATTAACAAAATATACAATTCATACATAATTTTGTGGAATTTTTCAATTGTTTGGATTTCTTGACTGAGATCAGTGTTACCTCAAACCTATAACACTTTATCGGCTGCAGGATCTCTCTCAGCAACAATGCTGCTCCCGTGATGTATCGGTACCCAATCTATACCTACAAGCTTGGACACTTCCTGTATCAGCTTCTGCTACAGTTTTGCAATTGCATTCAGTGAATAAAATCAGAGCCAAGGAGATAAGACTAACATGAATTAAATCAAGAAAACTGGCTTGAGAACTGTGAATGAGGAATTTCTGAAAACCAACACGAAGTGTGAACAGTCAGGAGAATAAAGTTCTAAGTAAAGAAAAAAAGAGTTTTGTATCACTCAAAATACTTGCAGTAAAAGAAATGTGACATTTTTTCCTCAGTAGTTTAAAATCCTAAAGTCAAAAAAAATCAAAAATTGGCATTATTTGAAATACCTTAAAAAGAATCAATGAATTGTGTTTTAATATTTTTTAAAGTGACTTCAACATCTCACAAAAGTTTGTCCTGGAATAGATACTTATGTCCAGAGCTGTGGTCCCATTTACTGACAGTAGTCCCCACAGTGGTGCAGGTTTAAGCTGCTTCCTTTCCCTTTCTCCCAGGAATGCTCCATTAATCCGAACACACATTCCATTCCCAATGTGCCCCCACCTCACTAGCCCCCACCACCCTACAGTTCTGCTGAATTTCAAACTCCCTCTCCACAGTTCAATGAGATACAAATCCCTACCACATGCTGCCAATCCCTGGCACTTCCAAACCTGCCAGTCCTACATGCACTCTGTCCATCACTTTCAGTCCCATTCCACTCCCGAGATCGCCACGACTTACCAAAGGACCACTTCAGTACAGACCTTTCACTCTTCTATTTACCCAACCCTGCTTATAATTAATGGAGGAAGAATCTACTAACACCTTACCTTGTTTCCTATAATGAGCAATTAACTATACTGTCTCCCTGATACAGCTACCTTCTCTAGCTGACATATTCCACTCACGCAGCATTTTCAGCTTTAATGATGTTAAGGATAAAAGAAAAATCAATACAGAAGGTAAAATATATAAGTAAAGACCATTCAGGTATGTATGTCATTAGTTTAAAAAAAACACAATGTAAATGGATTTTGATCCTCATCAATCACAGCAAATCACTGATGCAGATTCTGTGCCCCACAGACCATAGAAGATCTGTTAGTTGAAAAATCACAAGATGACAACTAGTGCATTAGCTTAACTGTAATAGTGAATTGAAAAATTGTTCTCTAGCACACCAGGGACTACGTCAGCACTTGGCTCCACCAATGATATAAACCCCTCATCTTATTTATTAGCACCTTAATCGAAAATATATTCCACCAGAACTTGCTGACAGTTAAACCTTAATTTAGCAACTAAGGGCTCAAGTAAACATTACAAACCTGTAGTTTGTTCGTAATATGAATATGAATAACTAGGTTTATACACTGCACAATGGTTTGAGGTTATGTCCTTGACCTTGATTCCTGGTAATGTACCCTCAATGCATGTACAAAGTCTTCACCCTTTTTTTTAACTGATGATGACCTTCCATCTAATTCATAAATGAAACTGGTACTTTTCAAACTTGTCACCTCAGTAAACTGTTCCTTACTGCTTTCCTTCATCAATTTGTTCTCAAAGCTGGAGTTCTTTCCAGCACTTAATAATGGCACAGTTCTCTGGATCATCTACATGGCTCAACCCTGGTTTCTTCAAATCAAACAACATAGCAGGTTAAAATGTTTACTCCATTTACCTATCAATGTGTCTTTGCTGGACAAATCTAATACGGTTGGCTGCAGACTGTGACAAAAAATTGAGAAGCACATTAGCTTTGGAAGGATGTTAAGTCTACTGTCACTCTGGTAACTTGCAGCTTTAATGAGCCACATGTGAAGCCAACACTGACATCTTTCCACAGTTGTGATGGAATACATCTGCCTGTTTCACTTGTTTTATTGGGGTTGCTAATCCTCTTCCTGGTTCATTTATTTTCCTTATGCTGTGCTCACAGTAGTCTCTGGGCTGCTGCAACCTTCCCTGGATTACATTCTTGTGCAGTTACTCTTAAAACAAATGGAAGAACTATATGGCACAAAAACTCAATGTGATCCAGAAAGGGCTAAATTTTCGAGCTATCTTAAGCAACTTTTATTTACAATGTGTATAATATTTATAAATAAATTTTACATCCTAGTAATCTACAATGCATTCTAGGTATACCTTGTTAAAATATTTCACCTAAGTTATAAAGGTGGGTACGACTTATTACTACACCATAAATAATAACGTGAAAAACTTAGAAGTCTAAATATAAACAAGACTTAAAATAAATTTTACACAGAGCGTAAAGTTCCAAAATTGAGAATACAACTGAAGTCCAAAATTAACAAATCATATAAAATGATTACATTTGGAGCTGGTCATTAAGACATTAGTGTTAAGAGCCAGCTCCCATGGACTACTGCCATAGTGTCATCCAATCAGAAGTGCTTCTTCCATAGTCCTTCCCGTTGTGGAAGGTGTCACTGAACAGGAGTGCTCATTTTTAATGTTTATTCAGTTTATTGTGCACTGTCTTCTGTTCACTGCCCCTTCCCAAAGTTCCCATTCCAAGTGAATCTGGCATTTATTCCTTCCGTCAGCACTTCTGTACTTGTGTTTATGTTTCCATTTGCTGAATTCATACACATCCTTACTGTTAGCCTCTTCTTTTCATTGTCTATCCAAATGTCATCCTAATTCTCGTGAATTTTGATTTTGATGGATATTATTCGTTACAGGTCATCACTGTTGATTTGTCTGATACCTGTTGTAGTCCTGTGCTTTGCTGCCAGTATTTAATTCTCACAAACTGGTCCCATTCCTGACTGGATTTCCTGCACAATTACTCAAAACTGAAGGCATAAAGGTGAGCAAAGAATGAAAACAGACTGGATAACACAGTTACACTTTGTCATGTATTCTCTCCATGTAATTTCTCAGTTCATGCGAGTCTCCCAAGCTCATGTCCTGGCACACCCATTTAATATCTTCTTCATTACCCAGAAGAACAGAATTTGTTGCAGGACATCCATCATCTGGTGGGATTGTAGTAAATGTTGTAAACTTTACCCGTTTCCGTTTTGTGGTGGGGGAATTCAAAGGTTCATCCTTGCGGTCCTTTCCATCACTGGAGAGGGCAGACCTGTGTACCTGCCCTTGGATGTTCTTCTGGGTTCCTCCATTGAGCAGATGATTGCTCTCCTCAAAACCTGCTACCCTGTCTATTACTGTTGTGTGTTCACAGAGCTGTTGTGGGGATATATCAGCAGTGTTCTCCAGCAGCTCTGTCTCATTACCTAACCAAACCCAGTCATGGGAATGATTCATGGTTCCTTGTGCCTCTGAGGGAATTCGCTTATGCCGGTACTTCAAAGCAAACATGACACAGTTAATTAAAAAGACAAGAATAGCCAGGCAAAAAACACCCAATAGAGCATACATTCCAATCTCCAAGTCTGTCAGACCTCTTGGGGCCTGCACCAGATCATTTTCATCCAAGCTTTCACTATCCCCAGAGATCCTGGTTAGGTCATGTGAGGGGAAATTGGCAGCATCCAGCGGAATGTTTTGGAGTTGGCTACCACCTTCTGAGAGCTGGTCTGTTCTGCCCTGGTTCCTGTTGACTGAAGCTTTGGTTGTTGTGCTCACTTTCCTCATTGAGCTCTCCTCCCGATCTGCAGTTGCACTGCTGAAGTACCGTCCATTATGCCCTGCCCGCTCCTGGTCTACATTCTTTTGCCTCCGGTCACTTGCCCGGTTCTCCAGTTCTCCATTCCCACCGTAGTCATCGCTGCCACTCTTTGGACCCACGTTATTCTGACCAAATTTGACCTCAATGTTGCTATTTCCTACTGCCAGGATACTTTTCCGTTTGGATTTCTGGCAGACTTCACAGATTACTAATTCAACTTTCAGCAGGTTGCCTTGGCCTTCTCCCTCCACCGTGACGACTGGCCATCGCAACTGCAAATCCTGATACGTTGAGATGATGGCCTCTTCCCTTGAAGTGACAGTGAGAGTATAGTCCTTGGGATCATAAATATCCAATGGAGTCAGACTGTTGTCACTGAACTGGATCCAACTACTGATTATTGCTTCCTGGAGGAAAGAGAAGAGATAAAATCACAGTTCAGTTTTATTGACAATGCATTCTGAGTGAAAGCCTGAATTCAGTGGGTTGCCATTCTGAGGGTTAATCCATGACCACAAACACTGAGAGATTTCTTGTGCGGCCATTCCTCTATTTATGAAAGAGAACATGTTCCTGGAAGACAATTCATTAGGTGAAGTTTTGTAGGTTGAAAAGTCTGGGCAAAATGCATCACAGGAATTTTGGTACAACGCATTCCTTTGCCCAGAGAGCAAAGGAATACATTGAGGAATACATTGCTCTATTGTTGTTATGGTGAGAAAAAGCACCCCACAGAATCACAGTGAAAAGTTATAATTGAACAATTCATAAATTGAAGAATACTAGTATCATTAAACATCCATATACATCAAATTCATCACTGGATGCAGCAACAGCTGGAAAGCAGACTTCTCTGGCCAAAACCTATGACATTCTCAACATTTAAGGCACTAGTAAATGCATTTAACTCAATGGGGATGATTCTGAGGGTGCCTAACATCATGAACAAGAGGAGTTAGCATAAAAAAAAGTAGACTGTTCATCCCTTTGAGCCTGTTCCACCAGCCAGTGTTGTCCTGCCCGATCTAAGACTGGCTCCACGTATCTGTTTTTGCCTCATCCCTTTTAGTTTAGTTTACTTCGTCAGTTTAGTTTATGTCACATACACCAGGGTGCAATGAAATTCCTCGCTCGTGTGAACCTCACAGAGTAAAGAGTATACATGGTAATAATCAATACAACAATAAATAGAGCGATGAGCACAAAAACAATGGAATGGTGCAAAATACAGTTGTGCAAAAACTAAGATAGTGCAAAAAGAAATGCTAAAGTGATAATAATGGAAGAGGTAGAATTAAAGGTTCAAGAATGTGGCAGCCCCATCGGGAAGGGATGTGAAAGAGGCGATTGGTTCAGAAGTGGGGAAGAAGCTGCTCTTCACTCTGGTCATCCAGGCATTCGGGCTCCTGTATCGTCTTCTAGAATGGCCAGGGTGGCAGGTATCCTTGACGATACCATTAGCCTTCCTCATGCAACGCACCATGAAGATGGATTGGAGGGAAGGAAGTGATGAGCCTGTGATGGACTGGGAGGTGTTTACCCCCTTCTGTAGGTTCCAAAGGTTCAGAGTAGAGCAGTTGCCATACCAGGCTGAAATGCAACCCATCAGGATACTTTCTGTCGAGCATCTATAGAAGTTTGTGAGAATCCTCGTGGACAAGCCGAATCTTCTCAGACACCTAAGAAAGTATATATACTGATGTGCTTTCTTGATCACCACATCAGTATGAAGGGATCAGGAGAAGTTGCTGGTGATATGGTTAAAGAAATCCATCAATCTAAAATTTCAAATTAACAACTGCCTCAACATCAATTAACATTTGTGGATGAGTGTTTCAAATTTCTACCTCCTTTTGTGAGTAGAAGTGTTTCTTAACTTCACTACTGAAAGCAAAATTCAGCAGATGTTGTAGGTCTGAAATAAAATCAGACACCTACTGAATATTCTAGCAGGTTCTACCTTTAGTTCACTCCTGAAAAGCTGGATCTAATTTTTGGTCTATGTCCCCTTGTTCTAGATTCCCCAACCAGAAGAAATAGTTTCTCTCCAACTACCCAGGCATTTTCTGTTAATATCTGGAAAACTTCAATCATATTTCCACCTTGTCTTCTACATTTCAGGGAAGTGGACACTCACTTTTGTCATTTCTATTGGTTAAGCAGGTTGCAAATTGCAGGCTATAAATTGCAAATTGTAGTTGAGGAAGAACTGAAGTCGTAATGTTACCAGTTATCCAAGGGCCCGGACTAGTAATCCAGAGAATGTTAATTCCAATATCATCATTAAAAATTAGAAGTTAGTTTAAAGGTAGTCAGTAAAAACTGATTGTAATGCTGTTAGCTTATTGTAAAAATCCTATGGGCTCACTAACTTTCTTTAGTGAAGGAAGCTTGTTATCTTCACCTAATCTAACCTAACTTTACTGCCTTGCTATAATGCATCTGAGATTAACCTGCCTTGGATAGTTAATTGATCTGCTGGAGAGCAAAACGTGAGTGGGACTGAACACACACTGCCACCTCGGAACTGGGACAGGATACGACAAAATTACACACTGCCACATTGTCCTTGAAAAGTATTCCTCACTAACATCTGGAATTGATGCCACAGGTGGGAGAATTTACCTTCACACTCTGAACTCCACTGTTTCCAGTAAACTATGGGTGAGAAAACATGATGCAGTTTGTCATCTGCCACTGTCCATTATGAGCATCCCTTGGACCAAGCCAGAACATACTCTAGGCAAGGACATCAGAAAGAATGGTTCGACAATGGCACTACAGACCAAATTGTAAGATAAAGCTAGGAGAATATCTTGCAGCAGATGGTGAGAGAATGAAGCAGAAACCTTACAAAAGAGGTATTTCTTAAGAGCTTTTTTAGCACTTCAAAACTGGGTATTCATGAGACAGCCTATCAACAACGGCAGAATGGCATTCCACCACGATACGTAACCGCTAGGTTCGGTACATCCCCTACTTCACTATTTCCATCAAGCAAATTCAATGAGTAGTTTCACTAATGCCACAGCCACCAGAGCAGATCATAGGCTGGTCATTCTGCAGTAAGTGTCCCACTTGCTGATTCCCAAAGTTTCTCCGTCCCTCAGGGGGCACAGTTCAAGCATGTGACAGAGTTCCTTGCTGTTGCCTGGATGATGTGAAAATAACTCCTCCCATTCCCCTTCCTCCCCTCCTTATGATCCAGATGACATCTCTGCGTGCTTCAGAAGTTGATTTCTTCAATTGCAGTACAGGCAGAACGAATTATCAACAGAAAAGAGCAAGCTCAGTTTCAATTCTTAACATGACCTCATGATTAGAGTCCCCTAGTTTAATCAGCACAACATATATTGGCAGAATGATTTGATTATAAATACTTAGCCAGCTCAATTTATTTGATTTAAAGAGAATAAATGCTCTACATTTTGGCCAGGGGCAGTGCTTCCTGCCTTTTCACATGTCTCTTTGACCTGTTGCAGCATATTTCTGCCTGACAATAGCCAAAGGGGACATGTTACTGTATTTTGAAAAGTTCACTCTTTCAAAGGGTCTGCCCCTTTCCCATCCACCTCCAACAAACTCACAGAGATTAAAGACCAGATTTACATTTAAAAAATGCATAATGTAATTTGTGCTTCCAATCACATTTCATTTTGAAATTGGTCGCCAATTAAATTAATTTATCCTGCGCTATCAGCACCTTACCTAGATGTAAGATAAACAGATTTGTTTTGTTCATTAGCTTGTTAAATTGATTTGTTGCTGATACTGGATGGGATAAACTCAATACTAAATTCATTTCATCTCATCAGGATTTAAATGACCCCACACTTCCACCACCCCTACCATCCCCCACACTCATCACAATGGATGTGCAACCACTAATTTGTAAGAAACCAGCAATGACCATGCTGACCCACATGTAATGTCATACTTTGAGCTGCAGTCTAATAGGTAGCTTCAGTATGTAGGCAGCTGCTGCTTTCAGCTCCTGAATTCAACAGTAATCACTTGAGCCCTTGGCAGGAGGCTGTCTTATTCAAATGTTTATGTTCTATGTTCCACAGGCAAAGAAGCTCAGAGCCGCACATTCTGCTGTGAATAATCTGGTGAATAATGGTGATGTCCTGATGGCCTTGGAGCTCATCAGCTTGCACTTCCAGCAATTTGTGACGCAAAGGTATCTGGAGCTGAAGAAATCCCCACCCCCAACATCTGTTCAATATATCCTCCTCCAGGAAAGTCTGGAGCAAGGTTACATCTCTGGGAGTGATAACTTCTGTTTCCCATATACTGAAAGGCTTGTTATCGAAAAAAAACACAAGGGTTTAAATTCTGCAGAACTTCTCCCTCTCTTCAGTGGGGATCTGTGGAATCCTCAAGAGATGTGCCGTCAATCGCAGTTTCATAAAGTCATAGAAATTTACTGTAAAGATCATTCAGCCCATCATGACTATCCTAAAGTGCCCTGTTGGTTAATGCTACTTCCCAATTCTAAATCCATTGCCTTGTGGGTTTATGACTCTTCAAATGGCCGTCCAGGTACTTTTCATTGATGTAAAGGTTTCTGCCTTTCTCCAAAGGTTCCACTGATATATGAAACACTGCCTCAAGAAGGCAACATTTATCATCAAAGATCCCCACCACCCAGGCCATGCCACCTTCTGGCGGCTACCATCAGGCAGAAGGTACAGAAGCCTTAAGTCCCACACCACTAGGTTCAAGGACAGCTACTTCCCTTCAAATATTTAGTTCTTGAACCAACCTGTACAACCCTAATCACTACCACAGTATAGCAACACTATGACCAATTTGCATTATAGTGGACTTTTTCTTTTGTTCTAATTGTGTTCTTCCTTGTAAAAATTGTGTATAACTTATGTTTAATTTATGTTTTTCTTATGAATGTTGTGTATCTGATGCTCTGTACCTGTGACGCTGTGGCAAGTAAGTTTTTCATTGCACCTGTGCACACATGTACTTGTGCATATGACAATAATCTCAACTTTGACTTTGATATCATTGATTTAGATCATCTCCTGGTGTTTTCCTCAAACAAGCCAACAGACAACAAAAAATAAATACCATTTGTGCTTTATCTTACAGAGGGAAAGATTGATTTGTATCCAATATTTAAGAAAAGTGAGAAATTAAAGACCTGTTAGTCTAACATCTCTTGTGAGGTTTTTGAAATCAATTCTGTTTATTTGATAGTCAAGGGTCCTAAGAGATATAGAACCAACTATGGAATTACAATACAAATCATCCATGGTCTCAGTGAATGGTAGAACACACTGAATAGCCTGATGCTATTTCTGTAAATGTCCACTTATTTAGAAGGAATTGCTTTAAACAGGTATACCATTGTCTGACTTTTGAACTCTAGTAGAATGTTATAAAATTGCTTTAGTAATACCCTTAGAAACATATTTTCCCCATGAATTCTCTCATCCGGTTTCATATCCACCAATAGTCCCAGTGCAAACTAGCTAGATTCACTGAGAATAGGTCTTGCTTACATTCTTCCTCAACTTTCATTCAGGAAATAATTTCTAAAAGTTTAAACTTTATTCTCTGTCATAATCATTTAAGATTGTTCTACATCAAATGTTATATAAAACTACTTGTGCTATTTGTTACATCACTGTAATTATTTTTCTCATAATTAAACTGTCCGTTTTCACCTGATGTTGTCTGACTGATTTTCTGCTTTGAGAGTTTGTGTGTAGTACTCAAGCCCTGAGTTCCTTAGTCCGCTGTACTCCACAACAGAAATTAGTTTTCTTGTACCATATGATCAGGTTTGTGGAATACATCAGGTTAAAGACTCCACAATTTTCCTTTTGCATCTAACATTTTACTTTTGCATATAACATTTTCTTTTATACATTTATGCATGAGTTAATTTATTCCAAATCTCTGTAATTACAATATATGACTCTCTGGTGCGTGAGTTATTGGATTTTTAATCCAGACTGTAAAGTCTTCAGAGCTTAGACCATTTGCTGGTGCATGCAACAAAGTAACTAAGATTTGATTTTATTTCAGTGCAATTTCAGAACAGAGTTCTGTAGCATCACTGATAATGCACCATCTCAAGGAAATTATTGAAACCAGAACTTTTAATTAGGAGACAGATTAGAATGTCAAGAAGAGTTAAAAAGAGACCTGATTTATGTATTTTTCCAAGAGGATGAAATTTACTTTCATGGGCAATCTAGCGGATGTATGATCTCCCTGAAAACTTGAATATGTGGCACTTAATTGCTTCTTTTGATAGCATTACAAACGCATGCAATTTATTTGCAAGTTATGTGACTGCTATAACTTTTTTATGAACGCTTGTCTTTTATGGTATTAGCTTGGGTCAGTGATAGCACTCTCACCTTTGCATTAGAAGGGCACGTTTCCAACCTCCACTTCAGGACTTCCACGTATAATCCATGCTCACAGAAGTACTGAAGGAATGCTGTTGCATTTGATTACAAAAGAGTGACTGCATTTCAGATTAATTTATTGATAATTAAATGTCCATGTATTTATTGAGGGCACTAAACACATTATATAAATGCATTTGCTCTATTTTGTATTGGAGATTTAAATTAGCAGCATATAAAAAGAATCTGCACCAGGAAATGACAAATGAGGTAGTTTCAAATAGCATGGAAGGACTTGTAGCACTCCCTATAACAAGCTATAATGTACTGAAAAAAACTAATGGGAATAAAAGTGGACAAATTGTGTGTATGCAATGGCTTGCAACCAAAGGTTTTAAGGGAAGTGGCTGCAGAGATGGTACAACCATTGCTGAAGTTTTTCAAAACTCATTGAACTCTGGGAGGGTAAGAGGAGATTGGAAAACCACATACATAACTCCCTTGTTCAAGAAAGAAGAGAGACAAGAGAATGGGAAACGACAGCCAACTAGCTTAACATATGTTGTTGGCAAGATGCTGAAGTCTATAATTAAGGAAGAAATAGTTAGTCAATTAGAGAAGCTTAACGCAATCAAACTAAGTCAACAAGCTTTCATGAAAGGAAAATCATGTTAGACAAATTTGCTCGAGTTCGTTGAGGACAGTACACAGAGTTGATAGAGGAGATCCTGTAGATGTTCCATATTTGGGAAGTTTTGCTATTCCAGCACCAACTAGCTACATGCCATTACTTTGAAATTCTGAACTGCAGCTTTCTCTATGCCTTCAATAAATTAACACTTTTAACACTGGCTGGATGTTTTGGGCTAGTGTGAGGCGGTGCGAGTGCAAAACAGTTCTCTGGACTCCAGGAATCTCCAGAACAATTTTAAAGATGGAACATTGTTATGCAGAAAGAAGATTGTAGAACAACTCAATTATCCAGTCAATAGAATCATAAATCTATCCGTCAGTGATGAGTGTTATTTTATAAGTAATGATTCACAATAAGCCACAAGATAATCCAATCGCTACAGTGGACTCACAAACTGGCCCAGTAAGTTTTATAGATTAATTATATTTATTCCATCAAGCAATATCTCCAGGCATGATTATAATTCCATGTTGCTTTCACAAGTGAATTGTTCTCCTTAACTGGTCTAATTTCATGTCAGAATGGAAACAGATAGTGGAATACACTTTAAACGAAGCTTGCTAGAATTAGACATTATTCTAATTACGTTGTACAGGATCCAGTCATTTCTACAACATTAAACATCTCTCCAAACTTCATATTACAGAGAATTTGTAAAATAGGCATGTCCTTCAGTAAACTGACAGGCAACCACAAAACTACAAGCAAAAAGAGGGATGGAAAGTAGGCTGTGGAATCTCATGAATCTATGTATGGTGTGGGGGAGGGGGCTGTGGGTGAAAGGCATAAGGCAGCAGGAAGCAGATATCAGTGAAATGTTGGGCACCGTAAGAAAACCACAGTGCTTAATGTCTCTCCAGAGCTCAGGGTTCATTAGTTATGGGCACTCACAGGGTAAGCCCATCATTCATGCAAGATTCTTGTTGATGAGAAGCTAGCACACTCTACTTCAAGCTCCTCCAGTTTTGTAAAAAGAATGCTATAAATCCATGCTTGCTAAAATACTGGAACAATGCCTGGATGCAAGTACACATTGTGCAGATGATGAGGAATTAATGAACCAACTCGGTGTATTCGCAGAGGTTAATAATTGTGGTTCTTTCTGCTTGCTATTAAATATTGCGTCATTGAACCTCATCACTCTTATTTCTTTATAAAATAAAGAAACAGAAAAATCAAAGTGAATGTGAATTAACGAGAAGGGAAGAAGGAACATCATTTGTAACAACCCAGAATTTGCAGTTGTAACGAGAATCAAAATGCCAGTGTTTGCGATCAATACTTGGTGAAACCAACAGCAACTTCTGGAGTCTGCAGATGCAGAGTAAAATAAAAAAATACAGAAATTACTGTAAGCCATACCCTGCTGCTCCACAAGATGTCCACGGTCAGAAATCTTTTTGAAATCACTGATTTGACCAGAACTTCAATTTTTTTTGCTCCATTCTCTTTGTTGAAACCCCACTTAAGAGTTAAGCCTTGTTGTGTGAGATGTAACTGAGTGGATATTGGTGTAACAGGCAATAATTAATGCTGAAGAGCCTTCTGGGCATGAAAACCTATTTTTTTTTGTGTGTAGTTTAATTCTCTCCAAAATTCCATGCTTTTTAAATTACAACTATTTTTATGAGTTATATTCCATTTTCTACTTTAGTCACGTGCATACCTCATTCTTTATCTTCTTCTCTGTAAAATGTATAAAAAATTAATTTGCTACCAGCAAAGTTTGTCAGTGTGATTGGCTCTTCAACCTGCTTGATATTATTAGTGTGATAAATGCCAGAGATCTCTTCCAGCTGATGCCAGAGTGAAGTTAATGTGGAGAAAGGGGAAATTCTTAATACAGGGATTGCTTGTTCTCATGGACAAGTTGAGCAGTAAATAGCATCAATTTTTCCACAAAATATTGAGATCTGTTATAATTTTTAATGATGCATATTCCTTGTTGTAGTTTCTTCACTAATGGAGATTAAGGAGAAGAATATTAAGAAGAAAAAAATATTATGGTAACATTTTACCTGCGATCTGGCAGCACAGGAAATCTTTATTTACAATGTTAGCTTTAAAGTAAACATCAAAAATTAGTAGTGGCAGCAACAATTACTAGCACAAGAATATCAATACATTAGCAGTTGCATCACTGCACACTGCTCCATTTACAAAGCTGGCGAAGTGTTTATAATATCTTTATAAGGTGACAAGGTCCTTTAACATGGTCTTTACACTATTATTTGGAGACAGCTGTCTGAGAATGTTAAACCTGATTCTCTCATTGCCTTGTAATCATTGTAACATGATTCCAACCTAAAGCAAGTGTGAGAAATATTCTGCCACTTGCAAACTTGGCCTCTGTCCCATACTTGCTGACAGCTATTTGCCTTCAATTCTATGATTCTGCTCCCTGTGCTGGGCAGCTCAAGGTGACTCTCAATTTATTTTTTTTCAAAATGTATTAATTTGTGGGATCAATAGCTTAACAAGATGCTTTTAAAAAGTTCAAATGCCCCATTATCCACCATACCCAATGATAGTAACATATTAGTATTCGTTATGCCTGGAATTGCACTTGGCCTACTGATGGAATATTGCATCCAGTGTGGGATGTATTGCTCAGCATTGCACTGGGGTACTGATGAAATAACAGCCTAAGATTGCCACCCACTTCCATTAGGCCTGTCTGTAGCCAGGACAATATATTCAAAGGCTACCAACATGGCAGCAACTGATGTGATGTTAGTACTGATGTCATGAGGCAAAATGGAAACAATCAAATGGCATGTTGTTTTCAAATGGAAAGGTTCTGATCAGTGGTTCAATGGAGTCCAGGGTTCATTCTTGACGAGTTCCTGAGACATTCAGTGCAACTACACACCTGCAGCATCCCAGTCCATTCAGTCACCCATCAGGGATCCACAGTTTTAGAACACGGTGACGTGAGTTCAACACAGCTCCCCAACAACAGACAAAGTTAAGTTCCCCTTAATCGTCCAAACATATGATAACCAACAACAAGAAGTTGCAATAATACAGCAGCTTTACTGTTGTAAAATATTCTGCGGTAGTTTATTATCAAAAGAAGTTTCACACCAAGGCCTACAAGGAGATATTGGGACAGAACAGGAGGTAGGTTTCAAGAAGTGCTTTGAAGGGAGGAGGGAAGTGGAGTCAAGGGAAGTTTAGCAAGGACATGTGCAGGAATTTAAATTTGTCTGTTGTTGGGGAGCCATGTTGAACCCACATGTATTGAACACATTTACTTATGTTAACAATATGAAGTGATTATTGATGGACAGTACAACTGGGACCTGGGCAACTGAAAGCAGGGACACCAGTGGTGGAGCAATTAAAATAAGTGCAGTCTGAGAGGCCAGAATAGTGCAAATGAAGAGGTGCCAATGGGTTGTAGGAGTGAAGGTAGTTACAGATGTACAGCAGGCCAAGGCCTTAGAGGTGTGGCTGGACTGAAAGCCCATTCATTCTCATTGGTGCACTGACTTAAAAAACTGGAATTCAAACTTCAGAGATTTGATGCGTCTTTCTTGGGTTTCATTGAAAAGTAAAATTTTGCCATCTTTTGCCTTCTTCCTTCCAATCGAGCAAGGGATAACTCTAATTGCAAAGAGCTCCAGTACTTTTCCTTTGCTCAGATAATGATATTTGATTATGGCGGCATCACTTCAGCTGTGACTCAATGGCAATACTCTTCAAACTTTTGACAATTGCATAAGATGGCAATATGACCAACCACTTGCATCTGAAAGGCACCTTCAACTGAGGAGAACACATAAAATCGATTTGGGTATCCTTATACACTCCAACTGATCTTTTCTTCCACCAGACATATTTAAAACGAATGATAAATTGTCAGTCTGCTCAGGTGCAAACTCCCGACGATGTAGTCGCCTTAAAGCATAAACTGGCTGCTCTGTGTGTGCCTGCTTTAGTCCCTGTGATATTGGAACCTTCACTTACTGCTGTACTTTTTAATGAGCTTCTGCTGTAAATCCCAACTGCTGTATCAATAAATCCACTCCCCCTACTCCACAAACCCTGATAAGCTTGTCCAATCAACCAGTAAAGATGGATCAATGCTGCTGCATCTTGGAATTGAAGCTGGAGGGTGGAAGGGTGAGTCACCAGCTCCATTTACTCACTGGGAGATGAAGCTTTCCATTGGCAAGTATTCTCTTGTTTATCGGAACGCTTCCCCCTAACTCCCACCACCACCTCCCTTCCAATCTCCCCTCATCCCCCCCAAAAAATATCTGCTGCCTTTTGTCCATCTCTCGATGTCTGTTCAAAACATGGGACTGAATCAAACCATGTGATGAGTGTTGCAAGTCAGGCATGAGCTGCAGGTTAAGTGCTGGATGGCATGTAAAACAAAGTTTTCACTCTACCTTGGTACGTGACAATAATAAACCAATTTACCAATTTATTTACCAACTTAAGTGGCTTACTTGATTTGCTTTATCTTAATGTTTTTAATTAATTTCTAGTGATTTAAGATATTTTGGAATCATTGAGCTATACAGCACAGAAAACAGGCCCTTCGGCCCAACTCGTCCATGCCGACCAAGTTGTCTAACTAAACTAGTCATACTTGCCTGCATTTGGCTCCTATCCCTCTAAACATTTCATTTTAAATACTTTAAAAATATTTTTTGTTCTTGATTTTAAATCATTTGAAATATATGCTTCAGTTATTTAAGTCGATTAGAACAACTTATAAATGAGTCAGTCTAAATGCCATCAGGGTATTCTGTGGGCCGGGTCTCAGCATTCAGCGCCTGAAGCCCAGTCACCTCTCACGCTCACTCTACCTCACTGATCAACTCTCAGGGACTGAAGGTTAACCCAGCCAGCCCTCTGCATCCATAACAACTAGTGCAGACAGGTGGGGACTGAGATCATGTAGTGGACCTACTCTATACTTCTTCTTTATCTTTCACCTACATGGCTAATTTCCTGTCTTTCCCTCACCTCCTGAATTTGTGTCAACTCATTGCTGGTCTGTAGGGATGCTGCTGCAGAAGAAGTTGATGACGATAAACATACATTGCAAATTATATTTTGTTGGGGACTGTTTTATTGCTCTAATTGCCTTGGTTACAAGGAATGTATGCTTTCTCTTTGCAGTTTCTGCTTCTTGCAGCCTAACTGCAAAGGTCAGGGATACAATGTACTGAATAACTAAGCACCAGCAAACCGCCATCAGTAACAACCCAAGATACCAATCTATCATGACACGCTCCATTAAAATTACAAATACCACCTTATTGTCGGGGCTGTATTCACTTTAATGTACTTTAGTGGCTGTAAAATGAGGGAACGAGATCATAAGAGCTCCTCACTCCTTCTACAGAAAAGCAAGTTATCCATTGATGATGTATGTCACAGCTTGAGCAAACGGGAATAAATTGAAACCTTCACATTCTCCTTAGCCTTTGCTCATCCACAGTGTGCTTCCTAACTCTGGTTGGATGTACTGCTGGTTTGATGGCCTCACTTTTGATCAAAGAATGTTCATTTATTTGAACTTCACAACAGAATTTGTTGGCATTCACAACAGAATTCACATCAGAATTTCACAACAGAATTTACAGGCATTCACCCATGAAGATTAGGATCCCCTTTAACTGGCTTTTGATATTCATCCTGAGCCTGATATAATTCTTAAACAACTGCCAAGAATCAAATCTGAACAATGACCCTAGGAGTAGAAGACTGAACCCCATTCTCCCTGAGAGTTGAAACTAATTGCCAATGGATCAGAGAGATGGACTCTGTGGGAGTTGACTCTTGCTGACTGAGGGAGTTGAAGACCTTAACCTCTCACTAATACCAGGAGTTGGACTATTTGATCTTTCACTAACCCAAGGAGTTGAACATCCTGACCTCTGACTGAAACTTGAACTTTTACCGAAACATGGTAAATGTGTATCCTAAGATATTGTTGGAAGCAAGGGAAGAAATTGTTGGAGCCCTAGCAGAGATTTGTATCTTCCTTAGCCATGGGTGAGGTACTGGAAGACTGGAGGATGGCTAATTTTGTGCATTTATTTAAGGAGGGCTGCAAGGACAAGCCAGGGAACAACAGGCTGGTGAGTCTAACATTTGTTACTGGAGGGGATTCTGAGAGACAGGATCTATCTGCATTTAGAAAGGCAGGGACTGACTAGGGATGGCCAGCACAACTTTGTGTGTGGGAAATCACGTCTTACGAACTTGACTGAGTTCTTTGAAAAGGTGACCAAGAGGATTGATGAGGGCAGGGTGGCAGACATCATCTGCATGGTAGACTGGTCCAGAAGATGATATCACATGGGATCCAGGGTCAGCTAGCCAATTGGAAATTGCCTTGGTTGGTGCTGGTGGAGGGTTGTTTTTCAGATTGGAGGCCTGTGACTAGAAACGTGCTGCAGGAGTTAGTGCTGGGACTCCTGCTGTTTGTCATATATATTAACAATTTGGATGAGAAGTAGGTGGCATGCTTAGTAAGTTTGCAGAAGCAACCAAAATTAGTGTGGTGGACAATGAAGAAGGTTATCTAAGGATAACCTTAGATATAGGTCAACTGGGAAAGTGGGCAAAGGAATGGCAGATGGAATTTAACTCAGGCAAGTGTGGAAGTCATGCATTTTGGGAAGTTAAACCAGGGTGGGACATACACAGTGAATGACAGGAGCCTAGGGAGTGCTGCAGAATAGAGAGACCTAGGGTTACAAGTACATAGTTCCCTGAAAGTGGTGACACAGGTAGACAAGGTGGTGAAGAAGGCATATGGCATGCTTGCCTTCAATGGATGGGGCACTAAGTACAAGACATCATATTACAGCTGTACAAAATGGTGATAAGACCACAGCTGGCATATTGGGTGCAGTTCGGGTGGCCATACTATAGGAAGGATGTGAGCAAAGAAGGTGACCTTATAGGGGTTTATTAAATACGAGAGGAACAGCTAAAGTGGATGGTCACAGCCCTTTTCCCAGGGGCAGGGGAGTCTAAAACTAGAGGGTATAGGTTTAAGGTGGGAGGAGAAAGATTTAAAAGGGACTTGAAGGGCACTTTTTTCACACAGAGGCTGGTGGATATGTGGATTAAGCTGCCAGAGGAAGTTGTAGAGACAGGTACAATTACAACTTTTAAAAGAGATTTGGACAGGTTCATAGATAGGAAAGGTTTAGAGGGATATGGGCCAAATGCAGGCAAATGGGATGAGCTCAGGAAGGAATCTTGTTCACATGGACAAGTTGGGCTGAGGGGCCTCTTTCCGTGCTGTGTACCTCTATATGACTATGAACCAGGGGGTTACTCTCTGACCTCTCACTTGCCCTGGAGGTTGAACTCCTGACCTCTCACTGACCTTGGGAGTCTAACTCTTCGATCCCTCACTGACCCTGGAAGTTGGACTCTCATTAACCTTGGGAGTTGGACACTCTGACCTTTCACTGATCCTGGGAGCTGGTTACTCAGATCTCCCATGGATCCCAGGAATTGGACCCTGATCTCTGGGAAATGGATGTTCTTATATCCCTCCACCACAAGATCAAATGGAGGTTGATTATTCCTTTAAAAAGTTAAAGGAAAGCTGAAAATGCTGATGTCACCCAGCATGTCTCAAAGCAGGGTCACTCAAGCAGGAGGAAGCAAAGGGCCAAAGGAACTGACAGAAGGAACCAAGCTTAGAGGTAACCCACCACAATGGTTGTGCTACCAATACTGTCTGTAGTGGCCACCCAGGCTCCATCACAGCCTTAGCTGCTTATGGAAACCTTCCTGCACCCATGTTTAGCCTTCTGTTGCCCATGAGAACTCCACCCCTTCTCACTGGTGTGAGGCTCAGTTTACTGGGGTCTCCCACAGCAGTGCCATCTTCAATTCCACAAATCTCTGGACAATCCAGGAGAGCTGGTGGCACCTTCTGACTTCTTTCCAATAACTTGCATTCATCATACTTTCCTTGTGAGCTCAAAAGTATCACAGTGAGGTCAGTCTTTGTAAAGCTGTTAAGTTGCATTGTAAGATCACGAGTTTGTTAAATGTTATTTGTTTTTTTTTAATCTTACTTTTAAAAAGCTAGGTGGACTAGCAATGTATTTATCCTTTGGTTGTAACCCTTCATCCATTCAGGTCTGGATGACCTGCTGCTCCAGCCGGTTCCCTATTTTCATTTCAATATTAAGGGCAATTCTCATAAATATTACTATTCACCCTTTTAATTTCTGAAGATTATTTCACATTACATGCAAATCTCCATGGCTGAATATAAGTAAGTCTACCAAGATGATGTTTCAGAATGTCCTTTGTTAAATTTGTATTATTCCCACACTTCCCAACACACACTGTACCTTACACTGTTCCTCAGCCAATGAGCTTGTATCTTCTCAGGCCCTTGCCAATTATGCTGTGGAATTGCCCCATGAAATGCTCATGGGATTGAGAGTCGTTTTGTGTATCTTTCAATGCCTAGCCCAAGTCCAACACTTTCCCCTACTGGCAAGGCAGGTCATCAATAGTTGAAACCATGTCTGTCCACTCTGTAAAGTTTCTCAATGAGAAACATTTAGTAATGGCCACACATTCAATGATCTGCTGGACTGACCTTTAAGCCTGACTGACCAATATTTATTTCTCAATCAACATTACAGAAACCGATTACCAGCACGTTTGCGGGAGCTCACTGTGAACAAATTGCTTGCCAAGGCTCCTATGTTACAACAGTGCCAACTTTTCAAAAGTACCCTGGTGGCTGTATTGTGCCTCAGAACACCTTCTGTTGTTTAAGGTACAATAAAAATGCAAGTCTTCTTCTGGTTTTCAGAAAGTTGAGAGAAAAATATCTTTAACACAAAATCTTTTTTGTTATATTTAAAATCTTTGTTAGTATTCACAGAAGAGTCCTTCATGACAAGTGCCACATACAAATGCTTAAAGGCAGAGTGTTGCATTTTTGGCTATGTTTATGTGACAGAGACAAAATAGATTGATTTTGGAACAAAGTCAAGGTCAGGGATCTCAGTACACAAGAAATGCCTCAAAGTCTCAATAGCTGTGGATATGAGTAATAGCAGCAGTCAATACTCCAATCTGTTTACTAAGTGGAGTGTGTTCCAAGTTAGTTTACAATTGAACCTGTCAGCATTGGAAAATCTGATCCGGTGAGATTTTCAGTCATGTGCATACTCAAGGCCAAAATATAAACATGACCAGAAAACTAAAATCTGGAAATACACCATTGTGACTGTTAAAGCTTATGTATATGGTAAAATTGCCACAATGAATCCTCTTGGGAATACTAACAACCCTTTTTAGCAAAATTAAAAATATATGAGAACTACATTAAACCATGCCACATCCATGTGTTTATTCCATTCTCTTTTTACACTGACAGACTATGAGAGAACGGGAATGGGATGGAATAAGGAAATGGACACAATCTATTATTGCAAGTTTAAATTAATACTGCATCAAAGACTTTGGTTGAGTAGAATTGATTCTTTTCCCATACAATCTTTACTTTAGTAATGCACTCTAAGTTATTAGCTGCTGTTCTCGAAGAATTGTTCACAAGATTATTTTTCCTGCATTAGTCGGTCTAAGCTGCATTGCCTACATGCAGCTGAACTCAACAGTGCTGCCAAAGGCAACAATAATTTTATTTCTCTACACATGACTAACCATTGAAATTGATAATTTTGCATGATTTATGGCTTACTGACTGGAACCTGTGCACTATTTAAACCTTCTAGAGGTGGTTTAGACTTCAGATGACAGAGGAGTAGCCTTGTATTATATAGGTCTCATCAATTTCATTTCCACTAACTTCAGTCAGGAGAGATGTTTAATAGACAGCTGAATCCATGTTGCCCAGTTTACACCAGTAGATAGATAGATAGATAGATAGATAGATAGATAGATAGATAGATAGACAGACAGACAGACAGACAGACAGACAGACAGACAGACAGACAGACAGACAGACAGACAGACAGATAGATAGACAGACAGATAGATAGATAGATTTATTAGTCACATGTACATTGAAACACACAGTGAAATGCATCTTTGTGTAGAGTGTTCTGGGAGCAGCCTGCAAATGTCGCCACACTTCTGGCGCCAACATTAGATGCCCACAACTTCCTAACCCACATGTCTTTGGAATGTGGGAGGAAACTGGAGCACCCGGAGGAAACCCACGCAGACATGGGAAGAGCGTACAAACTCCTTACAGACAGCGGCCAGAATTGAACCTGGATCGTTGGCGCTGTAACAGCGTTCCACTAACCACTACACTACCATGCCTAACTAATCAGAAACTAATCAGAAACGAAATAACATAACCATAAATAACTGATCTGAGGCAGGACTCACCCTGAATCTAAAATACTTATAATAGTAGAGAAAAAAATTATTCATGATTGCCTAAGTAATCCAAAAAGTTACTTTAAACCTTTATTCAAAAGGACACAATTATTGTTTAATTCTCAGAATGTCTCTAAGAAATCTTTTTTGAACTTCTCATTATTAATATATATGCAGGTAGACTGGACACACAGAAAAGCAATGGCATTGAACTCAATCTTGAAAGAATTGAAATATATTTCAAACTAAAAGGATTACAACCATGATTTTTGCTTCTAAGTATCATTGTTTTCTCTTTCTTTTCCCATGCATTCCCTTTTCTTAATCTACTTTAATCCTTTCTGCATTCTCCTGTGGGCATCTCTCTCCTGCAACATTACAAATTGGAGAGACAGGCATTCACCACTGAGCTCAGACCTTTCAAAAAGACAGAGAAGTTAACACATGGTGGCTCATGTCTCCACCTTTTCTGGGGGAAGATAAGCGTCTGCTGCTGGGACTCCTGCATAATGGAAAACAATTCAGGATCATGTGAGATTTCTGAAGTGGAAGAATTGATCAAATAGATTTAAAAGACAGAGTTTAGAATGAATACCTGCTTTGGGGTGTGAAGCTGTTCCTTTGCTGTCGCTATTGCAGTGATGACACGGTTGCTGCCGGCACTCAGCTGGAAGGAAAGGGAAAGTCCCGCCACGACTTGAATTCCAAGGTCCGTAACAGTCACCTTCTCCTCGATGACAGTTATTGTTCTTTCAGCCAGGATAGAATCAGAAAGTGGAGACAGCACCTTCCAAATAAAGACGTTTCAAAATTAACACTCACAATCTATTGTGCCCAAACAAACTTGTCAAATCTCAAATACCCTGAAGGTGGAGTATCATATTCATTACAGACACTAGTTGTGAAGAGCCTTCTTATCGCTATTTTAATGCAGTTTTAATAATTGTATTTACAAACATACTAGCACAAAGACACTTGCAACATCTTACAGCCTATCAAAGGTTGATGCCAGAGAAATTTTTCAACTTTAGAGACCTACAGGTGATGAACCGAGCATTACTCCAAAAATATTCCCAATTTATACCACCAGTTACTCCACTCACAGAAAAATTGGACTCTTACCTTCATGTGAAGTATATACAAATATGCAAGGATTTGAATAAGCAGAAATGGTTTACAATTGTACCAAATACGAGGTGTGCACCTCTTTAAGGATTGCAGACTGTGACCAACTGCTCTGTGTATTCCCTGCAACAATGTGTTGGGAGAAACTTCCTGAATGTCTCTCCCTTTCTTTGTGTAGTATACACACTCAGCTAAGAGAGGATGAATGTGTCCTGTAAATTCTCTGGTTTAATAAAGGACTTTGTCAGTTTAACTTACCAGCTACCCTTCTATGTCTACTGATTCCCAATCTATTGGATATACTCTTGGATTGAAAAGTAGAGCTGTCGCTCACTCTCCCTTGTTTAGATGCTGAAATCAGAACAATATTCAGCTTTGACAGAGATACAAGTCCAGAAACGTTAAACCCTGGTTGCTGTTTTGATCAGGAATACACATGCATGACAGACTAATAACCACTTAGGATCTTATCAGAGTCAGGGAGGACAGCATCACAGTACCAAATCCCTGGGCAGGTTCTTTGAACAGTGCTTCTTCATCTGAACACTGCATGATTGAAACACTGCCCCATCCACCATTCTTTCAAAGCACATTTGGATGCAATGATACTCTTCACTAACTGGTAAAGATAACAGTTAGTAAGGTGACTACACATTGGAATGGACATGGAACCCATGTGGTAGACGCAGCATATATAGCAAATAAGACTCACATTTCTGCTAAAATGCACTCTTGCACCCATTAAGTCAACTCATCCTAGAAATCCTTCAGCATCTGGGCAGGTGTGTAACATGGTATGTGCAGCATGGCTAGAAGCGTTATTGAGGGTGTGTGGCTGCTAAATTCTATAGTGTATGCTGAGAGGGCCTTACTGTTCATTCCACTACCGTGAGCAGTGTGGAGGAAATCAGCAAAGTTGCAGTTCCAGTTTGTGGTGGTTGGCAGGATGGGGTGTTGTGGTGGAGAGACATTTGGGAAGAGGAAGGGGAGGGGAAGTCAGGGCCCTGAAGGCCAGGCTGAGGCTTTCAGGAAGTTGGCGGGGAGAGGATAGACCTAGTGTTTCGATGGAAGATGAGGAAGGTCGGATCTGATTGGCTGGGGATGGAGGTAGGCAACAGCCATGCAACTGAAGACACAAGACACTGCAGATGCTGGAACATGGAGCAACAAACAAGATGCTGCATCAGCAGGTCAGGCAGCATCTATGGGGGGAAGTAGTTGACTTTTTGGATTAAGACCCTTCATCTGGACTGAAAGATAAAGGGGTATTAAAGGGTTGGGATTAAAAGGTGAAGAGAAGGGGCGGAGCAGGAGCTAGCAAGATCCAGGTGAGGAAGGGTGATAGACAGATGGCAATTGAATAGGGGGACCCAAAGAAGAGGTGTCTGAAGCCTACTCTGGGGCAGGTGTCAGTTATTCCAGCAGCCCTCATATTTTCTTGATATCAATAGGTTGTCCCTGTTCCATCTCCTGGTCCTTTCCCATAATTTTAGAGACAATGTCATTTCTAATAATGAACAGTCTGCTACAGTTCTGAATAAAAATCTCCATGGCTCACGCATAAGTGACATGAGTTCCCAAGGAGAGTGAAACCTGAGGTGAACTGGTCTGATTCTGAACGTGCTGCCTTTGCTGCTGAGAGACAGCGGTAGAAGACACAGTCAGGGAAGAAAGATCCCCTGCGAGAAAAGGGATGGAAGCAGGGAACACAAAAAAGCAACACAGGAATGGGTTCAAAGTGCTGGAGAACAGCCAGGTAAGCTGCATATAGCTAGCAAGGTGTAATGGCAGTTCATAGAGGAAGTCGTTGTATAATTCATCACAAAGACTTAAGTATTCGATTACCTGTACCTTTCCATATATTGTTACCGCAACTATAGCCAAAACTACATACATTACCTTATAAAGCACAGAAGGAGGCCACTCAGTCCACTAGGTCCATGCCGGCTCCCAAGAGAGCAACCCCATCACTATCTTTGTTTCCCGGCACATCCTCCCTCACACATGCCTATCAACTCCCTTTGATTCTTTTTTGCCATTTAACCTATACTAGGGGGTAATTCAGTCACCAATTAACCAACTAGCACATCCTTGGGCTGTGAGAGGAAACCTGACTACTTGAAGGAAATCCACATGGTCATGGAGGGAACGTGCAGACCGCACACACACACAGCACCTGAGGTCAAGATCGAACCTGGGTCTCTGGGGCTGTGAGGCAGCAGCAATATTGACAACTTCACCATGCAGTTAAATGAAATTGTGAGCGGTGGTTCACAGCTCCTCCACCAAAACTATTGCTGCAGCTTTGCCACACCAATTGACCTAGAATTAGCAAACCGACCTGCTAAAAATTAAGCAAAAAAACTTCGACCTTTAATGTACTATTCTTGCAATATATCTTAAAGCTTATTGAATGAGGGGCAATTGAGTTATTACTATTGTCCTAATTCAAATTTATCTACAACCAATCTCTCAAGCCCTGAAAAAAATAATTCTATATGTCCAATGTCTAATTTACCCAGAATATTTATTTCAAAATTACATGGATATTAAAATAATACAAAATATACTATTTGCCAAGTTTGTTTCCAATAGTTGTTTGCTTTTAGTTCTGTTTAAAGTTTGCAAGTTTTCTGCAGATTGTTACTTGCTTCTAAGATTCTCGTTGTGGTCTTTCTGATGTTTTTGCCAAAGTGCCACAACTGTTTGTCACTTTTCAGCAGAGTAAATGTCACTGAGATTTGAGAATTTGCCGGTTGTGGGTTTTCCATTGGCATGTTGCTTGATGAGCTGGTTGTCCTGGATTATGCCAAGATATCTCTTCCAGGCTGCCAAAGCTCCATTTGACCAATAACCTTTGGCATGTAAATTCTACTATGAAACAATATTGTGTTAGATGCAACCATTGGGAGCATTCTTCGTGCCTCAGTGATTGTACATCGGAGAGCCCCAGCAAACTGTTTGAAGCAACAGAATTCCTCATTGCATGTGCTTACGTTCATGATATTCTCTGTATCAGTGCTTACCCAAGTCCCTGGCACGCATCCAAGAGAATTCTTCCAAACATCAAGCACAAAGGTCCTTATGCAATCTGCACTAAAATTGGACAACTTGTGGTTTTGAGTTTTTTTTTCTTTATAATGCTGAATAACCAATGGTGCAGATCACCTGTTACTTTAAATATTACTCTCCATTTACCCCTTGCCACTTCTGTTTGTTCTGATGTTACTCAAAATGTAATCCTCTGCTGGGCACCAGTGACCTTCCAGACAAACGGGACCCTGAAACTTTGTGATTGGGACCATTGGATGTCTTTGATATTTCCAAAAATTCAGGGCATTTCATTTTTACACTTATAAGCAAAACATGCAGTAATATAAATTAAAGCTATTTAAACTCTCCTACATAAATAACGAAACATAACACTTCCAGAAGCCAATGGCCTGCATTCATTTTGAATGGGACAGTTGTGTTACACGTTTAATCTGACACAGGCTCAGGGGCAAGCTTTCTAGCCTGAGTGCTGGAAATGATAGAGTTAATCTATTGAACTCCATGAGGTGGCAGTGCAGAAGATGCCCCTGCAGAGTTCGACTGATGCCAACACTGGAAACAAAGACTTCCATGGAGAAGTATGGGTAAGGATTAAACTTATAGCTACACAGAAGAGGGTCATTTAGTCCATGGGTTGATGCTGGTTCCCAGGGAGAAATCCCTTCATCCCATTCCTCTGCTCCTTATTTCCCTTTTCCCCCATAACTTATTCTCCCTCATTCATATCCCTCAACTTCCTTTTGATTCTTTATGCCATTAACTTACACAATTAACCTACCAGCACATCTTTGGGATGTGGGGGTAAATTGGAGCACCCGGTGGAAGTCCACTGGTCACAGGGACAACGTGTAGTTTCTGCACAGACATCACCAGAGATCAGGATTGAACCTGCGTTCCTGGAAGCCTAGAGCAGCAACGCCAACTGCTGCGCAATCGTGCCACCCAGTTCTTGACATTAGTGCTGGTATCGGTGATAGAAGATCTGCCACATTGCTTTATCTCAGTGCTCAAATATTCTATACACATTGTGGATTGAACAGAACCTAAGGCTAATATTTAGGGTTTCCTACCACAATACTTCTCACCCTACCTATGATCTAATCTTTTCTCTCTCATTCCTGAGTAGATTCCATTTAATTGTATTAATGATCTTCATCTTAATCAATCTGGGTGGAAAAGGATCCCACTTTCTTATCACTCTCTGAGTCAGTAAAGGCTTTTTTATTCTGTATCATTTATTAGATTTATTAATACCTATCTTCTTTTTATGGGTCCAGATTTCAGTCTCCATACATCTTTTCTAGGACAAATTTGTTAACTTGCTCCATAATTTAAAAATTCATAATTGTATAACTCTCAATTTTCTCTTTTCCAGAGAAATGAGCCTCGTTTGGTCTTTCCTCATTGTTGGACTCTTTCAGTTTGGTTAAATTTTGCTTGGATTTTATCTTGCATTTCTATATTCATTTGCAAACTGGAAACCAGGCTGTGCATTGTACTCTGAGTGTGGACCAACTATGCTTCACTCACATTTATGTTACTACTTTAACATGGGACAATGCCCCAAGGCTCTTAGCAAGGGCTTTATTAGTGAAGAAAAATGAAACAAAGCAGCAAAAGCCAGATGCCCAAAACCTTAATCAAAGGTTTTATGAAACATCTTTAAATGAGAGTGAGTTACAGAGGCAGAGACAGTTTAGGAAGGGAATTCTTAAGCTGAGTGTCAGGGCAGTTGGAAGCACAGCAGATTATGCTGGAAACATTAAAATTGAGATGTGAGAGACAAAAAAGGAGCATGGAGATCTCCAATGCGTGAAGGGCTTTCAGGGAGTCAGTTTAAACCAACAAACAGAGGGGTAAAGAGTGAATGACACTTGCTACAAATTAGGCTACGCACATAATTTTGGATAAGTACAAGTCACTGTTTTTCATCATTACTTCTCAAGGAATTAATGCCTTACCTAGACGACTATCACCAAAACCATTTACTTGTGTCTCTTTAACCCTCTCATCTTTACCCCACCTAATGCAGAACCCTCAAATGTGCTTCTAACATCACAACCTCCCTAAATTTCAAATTATCCATTCAGTCCATCATTAATTCCTATATCTGCCCTAAATTACACTGGTCTTCATTTATTACCTGTCCTAGAAATGCCTTCTTTTATCCCAGAGGTATTCTCCTGGTTTAAACTGAAGCAGAATCTCTGGTTCTTTAAGGAATGGTCATTACCCTCCCCACTGTCTTCAGTAGTGAGCCCTTCCAGCCCACAGACTGCTCCCGCTGACTTGCCATGGCAGTAGACCAGTGGTGCTCAACTTCACCCAGTTCAGATCCTCTGTAAAGCTTTTTGAGACACTTTGTACATCCTGGGGACAATTGCATGGAAGATTTCCATTGATGTTAAGATTATACCTCGCCATATCTATGCTGGGACACAATACAAGCATTTGGATGGACACTGATTTATTCCAGTTACACTAACCTTCAGATTTCAACCAGGCACTCAGGGGGAACTTTATATGCAGGTTACAGTCATGCTTCGTGCAGGGAGAGCTTAAATACTTCTTTCATTTAAGATGTACCACTCCAAATTGCTGAACACATTCCTGAGTAGCTGGAAACCAGGTTTGAATGCTGGCTTGGACAGATTTCTATCATGGCTCCAAATATCAATTGCCCATATATTCAACTGTTATACAACATAATCAATCATTATTATCTACCCAGTGCTTTCACAGAGTGGGCATTTACATTAGTCTCAGGTTAGCTGCTACTGTTCAATTTACGTCCAGGTGCACTGTGTCTGCACTACCTGGCTGGGATGTTTATGGTTCTGCTTAGAGGGTGCTCTGTTGTTTCCATTGTGGCCAAGGAAGTGTCCCATTCTCTCAAGAATTAACCTATGTCTGGATAATTTTCACAATGCTCAAGCCATCCAGTATCTAGTCCAGTGCAGTATCACACTGCTTCCACTTTTATATGCCTGATCCAGAGGCTCACTGTTTAGGAGCACATAACGGAAAATTTAATAGATGCGGCCCTTGACTTTTCATTAGCTTGAAAGAACAGAAAGTCAACACAGTTTTATAATGTTGTTCTGTGCTGTGAGTGTAGGAGAAGAACATTTATCCATCTCTGTGATGCAAAACCTAAATCGTGTGAGATTCATTCTGATGGAGCATCAGTGTATTTATTCCACACACAGATTAGCTGGTTGTGCTGTGCCTTGGCATTGATGAGCTACACAACTACTTTCCACTGAAGCTAACCCTGGAGCTCAAGAAAATAACCAGCAACAGATAGAAGATCACACTGGTACAGCAGGCTGCACTCGACTGAAGCTGCAGTAAAAGCATGTTGTTGGGCTTAGGAAGTGGCAGATTTACTCTACATTTCCTCTGGTGGTGACAAGTGCTGAAACCAGATGTAAGGCATTGGACAAAATTTCATTTTATTTGGATCCATTCACTGTGAGGAACACGTGTGAAGAAAAAAATACAAAATAAAAATGACATTTAAATCATTCTTACAAATACTTACGAAATAGTAACCTGGTAACAAATAATTGCATAGAAATTCATTCACTGTCAGTAATGTTAAAGATGCTATAAAGCAGTGTCAATTAATTTAAATGGAGTAAATTTTAGAGGCACGGTACAACACACTTACACTATAGAGGGCCGATGGCCAGGGATGAACTTCCAGGCAAACCTTTCTCAGTTCCACAGCATTAGTATTTTGGGCAGACCATAACTGATTAATTATGCATAACTCGCAATATCTTACTTTTCCTCAATGTACCATCTTTCTTGTAAAAGCATGAATAACGAATAACAATTTAATTACATTTTCATCATAAATGCACAGTACGCAAATGAGTCAGAGGACATTTAATTACTGAATATAAGATAAGTGGGATGCTTATTGTTCATAGATATATTATTTATCATGGACTTCTGTTCTCCATCTTTAAAACATTTTCAAGCTTCAATGTGACCTGTTCTATAACTGTTGCAATGTATACTTTACAACTGTCACTAGTAGTTCAAATAAGATTCCTTAAGGAGCTTTGTTGAGACATTCAATAGAATAATGCCTCTGGCCTTGGCATTTATACTCAATCCCTCAGGGACAGACACTATGCATTTCATGCAGCACACAGACTGACATAAACCTATTTCCCTTGCAGAATGGACCCATTAATATCAAACTAGTAATTAAAAGCCTCACTTTGAAATGTCAGGTTCCTCTGGTGTAGTCTGTTGAACAATTTTTGTGAGAATCTGGCCAACGTGCCTGACAGTAAATGACAATGTAAGCATAGCCCCAAATTCCCTCTTGGTCTGGAAGCAGACAGAGTAATATTGCATGGAAATGTCATTCAATGTCACTTGTTTTAATATTTAAGGACAGAAGTGCTCCTATGACCAGTGATTCTCAATGCCATCAGATCCATGTCATAAATCATCTTTAACATTGCACTACAGGGTAGCTTTCGGATAAATGCTCAGACTTGATGATTCAGCTCGACATCGATAAGTTATTATAGCATTAGCTTTTCTGACCATCTTATATAATAGCCCTGAGAACAATATGCTTACATTACTCATCTCAGAAAGCATAGAGTCATAGAGAAATACAGTGCAGAAACATGCCCTTCAGTCCATCCAGTCTGCACCTACAATCAACCACTCGTTCACCCTGGGGACACAAAAGACTGCAGATGCTGGAATCTGGAGCAACAACCAATCTGCTGGAGGAACTCAGTGGGCTGACAGCAGCTGTGGGGGGAAAGGAATTAATGTTTCGGGTCAAAACCCTGCATCAGGACTAAGAGTGGAGAGGAGTATGAAGAGGAGTGAGAGAGTGGTGAGACGGGGCTAGAGGTGATTAACGGACTGAGGAGGGGTGAAGGGGACAGGCAAATCAAGGCAGGTAGGGGAGGGGAAGGGGTGTTGGGAGACAGAGGCAGGTGGATGATGGATGGAGGTAGCTGAGAAAAGAGAGGCAAATGGAACCAGATTGGGGGGGGGGGGGGGGGGGGAGAAGGGTGGAGATGGAGATATCTGGGAGGCTGATAAACCATTCACCCTAATCTTACATTAATCCCAGTTTTTACTCTCCCCACATTCTCAACTCCTCCAGATTCTCCCACTCGCCAATACACTCAGGCCAAGTAATCTACCAACCCGCACATCTTTGGAATGTGGGAGGAAACCAGAGCATCCAGAGGAAACCACTGTGCTACCTGGGTTATTGAGGTGCTATATAGATATGCAAATGAACTAAACAATGACGTTCAATAAAACTATTTGGAATAAACATTTTGAAAAGAATATATTATTATTTATTAAGAAAAGGAGTTATTGCTTAGTGATTTTAATTCAGGATTATTATTCAGTGCTTCACCAATTGTGAAGCAGGCCGGTTTGTTGCCAGCCTCCTGCCAAGGTTGGCTGGCAAATGGCCTTCAGGAGGCTGAAACAAGCCAACTACAGGGGTTAGTTATTCAATAATCCTGTCACCGTGGAAATTATCTAACTTCCAGTTGGTTGTTTCCAACGGTCATTAACATCATGGCAAATGTGTTTGTGAAATTAGTAAATCTTTGTGAATTGTTATTGTATATTGTATTCAGAGGAATTCTTATCTCTAGGAACTGCATTTATAAATCAACATCCTGACACTTTGTAGCACAATGAATTAGAATAGCACAGGCTTGATCTATATAACCTAAATATTTAAACAGCGGTAAACAATTTTTCACTGATTTCTGGACCAGCACAAGGGAAAGGTGAAAGCCTCTTTTTCTGTAGCATCCATCTTCGCTGTGTCTTCGATAACAGGTTAGGGTTGTGGTTAGGGATATCCAGAATGGAGAATCCTGCATTTCCACCTTTCAGCAAGACGGTAATATTAAATTTAACATATGGATAGAGATAAAAATCTGGAATATATTATTCTTGACTGGTTGATAATCCAAGTGGAGGAAATTGGGGTGATAATTTTGGATCTCAAACTTCAGAACACTCACTTCAATGATTATGGATGTTGCACTGTCCGGAAAGAATAGGTTTCAGCGCAGAGAAACCTACCGAGATCCTCTTCCCTCCCAGCACGCCCATGCTACCCGTCACCTTCATGAACAGGAGGTGACTCGAACCATTGAATACATTCAAATATCGAGTAAGAACAACACTCACCATATGCCACTTTGCGTAAGAAGCTATATTTACTTGTATACTCATCCACGGGAGGTCATTGACAACAATAGTATTACAACACAATGTTCTCTGTAAGGGTCCCGAAAAGCTGTCTACTTCAGATTATCACATTTTCTCCTGCTTAATCCGTGCCTAAAAAGTCAGTCAAAAGATACCAACCTGAACAACAAAACTGTAAAACTAACAGTTCCTTATTTACAAATCCAGCAGTGATTGCACCGGAACATCACCAGTAGATGGTGATATCTCATTTTCACAAGCTAAAACATGAAATATTAAAATCTAAGACAAGGAAAACAGAAATACTGGAAGTATTTAGCAGGTCAGGCAGCATCTGTGGTGAGGAAAACAGAGTCATGTTTCAAGATTGACCTAAACTAGTAACTCTGTCTCTTTCTCTACATATGCTACCTGGCCTGCTGAATATTTCCAGCACCTTCTGTTTTCATTTGTCATTTTCACAGACAAGTTCCAGTAGAAAGTGTGAAAAAATAAGATTCTGGCAAATCCTCATCTGGTTGAACTGATGATGGTTTCATTCAATGTCTTAAGTGCTCTGAGTGGAGCTTCTTCATGTGACCATTATCCAGAGGAACCGCAAGTGAAAGTGGTCTAGTGCAACCAATGATGAGTTCCAGTGACCAGATTTCACGAGTGACGTCTAGTACAAACAGGCTTGCCTACTCTGGAATGTCGATCATGAGCTAACATCATATTGGTTGTTCCTCTACGTTACCCGTTTGGTACACAGAGCAGCGCTAAACTTGGATATCTCCAAAATATAAATGTTTTCTGACATGTCTGCCCATCAGTAACAGCAGATGCCTGTCCTCTGGTTGCTTGTGACTTGATTTCACCTGTTGCCATTTTTGCCCAATCTTTCAGAGTCTGCACTGTGTTTTTTGGCAAACCCTTTGAGGTGGATGGTATGGAGCTGTGTGCACAGGTATTGACTCCATTACTTTTGAGGAATTCAGCAAATTCAGTCCTAGAGAACTTGTTTACACTATCCATCACAAGTAACTCTGGAAGAGTATTTGCAGTGAAACTCATTCTCAACTTTGAAACTGCTGCATCAGACATAGAACTTTCCATGGGAACACTTCTATCCTCTTAGAATGTGCATCTATCCTGATCATGATCACTTTTCCCAGGAAAGGTCCGTCAAAATCCACGTGTCCCTTTGACTATGGTTTGGCCAGGGCCGTGAATTGCTAAGAGCTATTGGTGGATTCTTATCATGTTCACATGCTGACATGATTGACGTACCTCACAGTATCTTAAGCAGCCTATTTTTTCCAGCCCACCACACAAAACCTGGCAACCTTGATATGAGGTGTGTCTAGGTCTCCTTCACAGCAAAGCCTCAAAATAACATTGCACTGGAACAGCAACCCCACCACTCTGGTTGCTTGGACACTCTGGATCTTTTTCTATAATGTGATAACAATATGTCATCTTCACATTCTCCTTTCCACCTATATTGGAAGTGTTCATACATCTACAAGAGGTTAGGCTCTCATCTTTTCATTGAAGCAATCTGAAAATGAACTCACTCAATGACACACTATTCTTGAAATCTCTTCAGCTTGTACATAACCTTCTCCTTTATTCTGTAAGACACAGGATATGCTTTACAGAATCTAAGGCATCCTCCTTGAGGTGAATCTTGAACCTACTCATGCTCATTGGTTACAGGATATTATGTCACACCTGAATCTAGAGAAGATTCATTGTTCGGTTTTTGAATCTAACTTAGATTTTCAAACCCTGTGGGGACCTTTTTTGAATTATTTTCAAAATCTCTGACTTGGTGACTAAAATGCAGACATTGGCTGACATTGTTACATTTTAAGGGTTTTTCCTTGTTTTTTCTATCAAACAGCTTCGGTTTTTGGTAGTGGGAGTAGATTATTTTTATAATAAAATATTTCAATTTTTTTCCTTTATTAACTATTACATGTGATTATTAATGTAGAGTATTGTGATCTTAAGTATGATTTAACACAACGTATTCAGTAGTATTTTTACTCTCTTTCTTGATACATGTACTCTGTATTTTTTTCATGGATTTAATAAAAATATTGTAAAGAAAGAATCAGGGATGGAAGATGACCCCTTATTCTCTACTACACCATCTGGTCAATGTTGCTTAAATTCCTGCTCAGACATCACTGATACTGCAGCACCAGTATCAATTTCCAGTAATATTCTCTTTCCTTCAATGTGTACTGATGTACAGAAAGGATCAGTAGAAAGCTGACCATGTGAGCAGTCCACATGATCCATCTGGGTCTTCATTTTCTTAAGTTAGTTCATGAGTACTATGTTCTTAACTTTTTTCTTGGTTACTTGAGTTTGCTGTGGTCTTGCTTTGCTTTCAAGCAATCTGCTGGCAAGTAGCCCTTGATGCCATGCTTATGGCAGGCTCTTTGTATGTCTGTACTCATTAGCTTCATGTCACATATTGTCACAATGATAACAGCTCCCCTTCAGGTTGTTCTCTCTTCCTGAAGATGCCATAGAACTGGGTCTTAACTTATTAACCCTCTGGGTGAGGTTGAAAATCCTTTGGTTGCTGTATTATCTGGCAAATATTAATTTTCCACTTTAGACTCAATTTCTTCTCAGCAAACAACCTCCTTTGAGCATGCACACCTTGGACTGGACCGACTATGGAAAGCTGCAACATCTCCTCCAAACTGTGTACCAATCCCACAGTTTCCAGAAGTGTGTCTTAAATCTATGACAAATTCTGCAACAGTTTCCACTTGCATACAGGTTCTAGCTGCTAGACTTTAGGACTAGGGATGGGGCAATCATGTTTTTCAGCTCATTTAACTATTTCTCGTCTCCTGGACTAGCTAGATGCAGCGATAGTTTTAGCATATTATAACTTAGCACCTGCAGCTCAGAGCAAAATGGACAATTTCCTTTCTGCAATATTATTTGCAGTGAAAAAGCATTCCATCCTTTCTACATATTCAATCCAAGGCTCAACAGAAATAATCTAAAATACCAGTGGTCATCTTGAATTGATCATACTGCAGCATACCTGATCCAAGCACAAAGCATCTTAGTGACTGCTCCACAGCCTCAGAGAAATCCCACAAATGCCAAGCAACATTTACTCCTGAAACCATTGTGGTTAGTGTTTGTTTATCCTTGGCAGCATTATTGTGATGGTGTTGTTCCATGTTTTCATACACTGAGCAAAAAAACATTCACAACTCAGCAGTGTGCTGCTCTGTGTAAGAAGCCATTATTATTTGTGTATTCATCCGCTGGAGGGCCTTGATAATAATAAAGTCACAAACCAACGTTCTCCACATGGGTCCCAAGAAGCCCTCTGGATCAATTTAATACATGACTTGTGCTGGAAACAGAATTTTGCAGCAGGGTACTGGAATCTGACAGATAAAACTGCTAAAATGATAGAAAAATTGCAGCCATTGCAGTCATTTGGCAGCTAATTCCCAGAAGTGTATTGGGCTGAATACTATACAACCTTTTAGCCATTCAAACAAGTTGATAGTTAACACAAATGAAAAAGAAGTTGCTTTTAAAAATAAAACATTTATTCAGTTACGGTAATCAAACTGAACCTTTTCCAGTTGCTGTATCAATCAACAATTACCTAATTATCATTCTCTGTAAGTTGTTACTTTTTAAAAGAATAAAACCTCTCAGGAAACAGTCAATCATGCATCAACATAAAGCGGAATGTTTTGAATACATTACTGCTGCATTCAGTGACAGACTGAACTTTCTAAAAGGGCTTTCTCGATAACAAACTAACATGTGTTAGAAGAAACAAACATTAGGAGGCAGTCGGCATCAATGTCAGACTCAGCCACATGCTACTATTATCACATCTACTTGATAGGTCTGAACATACCTGAATCGTAGCCATTCCGAGTTCTTGCCCGCTGAGGATTCTCCCACCCTCCAGCTTTGCAATTCGCGGGTTGTCCATTTTCAGAAAGTCAGTCACCAGGTCTGTGATGTCGGCCTGCCAGTCATTCCCTAACATGTAGGCCAGCTGCCCACCTGGGTCCAAGGTTTCTGCTACGAACTGCGTAAGGACCCTCACCATGGCACGCTGGTATTGCAGGGTACATCCTCTCCCTTTCTTCTCATCATCATCCTCATCATCACTGTCTCGTGTTGGCCTAACAAAAAACATCAACAATTTTTTCCTGATTTGAAGTAGCACAATGCACAGCCATGTAAATATGAACAGTACATAAAGGACAGTGGAGGCAGGGTTAGGAAATGTCTGCTTCATTGTATTCTGAAAAGAATCATATCAAAAAAAAAGCACATTCTAACAGTGCAGTCCACAAACCTTTTATTAAATATGAAGTGACAACACTGAGTACAATCGAATGTCTGATAGCAGTTCCGGATGTACTGTGTGAGGCAGAAGCTGGACAGAATCAGAGAGTTCCCTAAAATGTTTCTGCAAACAATCACTGCAGCATATTCAGAAACAGAACAGAACAAATTTTCTTTTAGTTGACTACTGTTTTAACCTCAGCACAACACTCAATGAACAGATTTGCAATTATGCTGGGGAAAGTAATAATAACTGAAATTGGAGCTTTAGTGCAGAAATGTTTATAGGGCGATGAAGGTGCAAATGCAGTGTAGAAGATACAGAAATTACTTAATTGCTGGTTTAATTTTTTTGTTATTGAATTTAATTTTCATAGAATCTACAAGGTTGATAGTTAATAAATGACTGTAAAAGCAATTTGAGATGGCAGAGAAGGTCCTATGCAGTTTGTTTTTGCTTTGTGACCTGGTGAGTGGTTTTAGTGGAAGTTTAGAAACAATCCCAAGCCTCCCAGTTAGGTTGCACCAGAGACACTTGAAAGGTAAACTCCTCTGATGTCATTCAAACAACAGGTAGCTACAGCTCCACTAAAGCACCTCCTCACAGACCAGTATCTTTCCCTTTTTTCTACCAGTCACTCAACTGGGCTTCCTGATCTCCTCCACTTTACTACCTTACTGTTAAATGGGGGGCATGTTGAAGCACTGGATGAGACTCACCGGGAGTCAAGTTAGATTTAATTTTAGGTCAAACCTGATTCAAAAAATGCAAAGACAACCCATTTTGTTCAGTTTATTTACATTTCCTTTCCCTATGTCAGTGTCATGCACTGGGTTTGAATCTTCAATACCAGGTTTAATTCAAATCATTGGTTGAAAAAATTATTTCTGTAATGCTTGCTGTTAATACTAAACTAGGAATTAATGTGTCACTTGGAAGTCTATCAAGACATTTCGTGGGTGTGTCAGTGTGAGCCAGTGTTATTCTGTGAGAACTTCATGGGATTTATTTTTGGCATCAGCATCAATCACAGCCCTGTGCTGCTGACCAGCCTGATATCCACTTCCCAGTGGTTCCAGGCCCAGTCCCCAATTCTTATGGTCCTTGGCACTTCCACACTCTGCAGTAACAAACTCATTCACACTACATCAATGAAAATAACAACATCCCATATTCCACTTGGGGAGCCTACAACCCAATGGTACAACCTGTCACTTATCAGCCTCCATACCACCCACCACCCCCCCACCCCACACCGATATATACTTGCAAAATTTCCTATTCTCTCTCAGTTCTGATGCATGGTCTGGACCCAAAACATCAACCTTCACCTTTTGCCTTCACTAATGCTGCTTTCATGCTAACCAGAGAAAGTGGATTCATTAGCACTTCCATCCTCAACAATAGCAGTGTCTTTTCCTTGAGTGCAAAGATAAGGCTGCAACATTTGCAGCCAGCTTCAGAGGGAAATTACATTCGATCCATCTTGGCTTCCTCATTAAACCCACAGCATCCCAGAGGACAGATTTCACCCAATCTGATTCATTCCCTGCAGTCTGGAAAGAAGGTTGGGCGCACTGGTTATGACAAAGGCTAAGGAATATCTCCAAAGCACAGTTAGGGAATGTTATGGAATACTTTCCACTTGCCTGGATGAGCATAACTCCAACAGTGCTCAATCCCGTCAGGGCTAAGCAAACCATTTAATTAATACCCAATCATTATCTCCCCACCAATTCCTCCAGTGCCCCACCTACAAATATTCATTCTTTTCACTAGCTTCAAGTTGCAGTGTGTAAGACCTACAAAATGCACCCTCAAGGGGGTGGCACATTGGTGCAGCTGGCCCAGCTGCTGCCTCATAGCTCCAGTGACCTGGTTCAATCCTGATTTCAGATGCTGTCTGTGGGGGCTTTTGCATGTTCTTCATGGCTTTCTTCTGGGTGCTCTGATTCCCTCCGCATCCTATGAACATGTGGGTTGATAGGTTAAATGGCCACTGTAAACTGCCCCCAGTATGTAGGTGTGTGATAAAATCCAGGGGGTGTTGATGAGAATGCAGGGACAATAAAATGGTATTGGTGTAAATAGGTGCTTGATGATTGGCACAAACTCGGTGGGTTGAAGGGCCTGTTTAAATTTATGACTCTATGGTTCTAATTTACCAAGCTTCTTTCAACAGAAGACAATCCTACAAACAATGGATCAGGTCAACACTCTGCAGTCCTGCCACATCTGGTCATGAATGGCAGTGAGCAATGAAGCAGCTAACAGGGAAGGAATTCCATGAGGATTCTCATTCTATGCACCCACATTAACAAAGGTAGTTGGTGGCACCACTTGCAAGTTCTGCTCTACTTTACATGCCATCCCAACTACATCATCAATCTTTTATTGTCAAGGGATCAAAATTCTTTAAGTGCCTGCCAAACTGCACTCTGTGAGTACCTTCACCACATGACCAGCAACAGCTCAAGTAGGTGGTTCATTATTGGCTTCTATCAACCCACATGTTCATAGGATGGGGAGGGAATCTGAGTGCCCAGAAGAAGCTTGACTGATGGTTATAGATGACATTAAATACTGGATTGCTAACACCACACACATCCCATGTATGAATTCAGGTGAACCCCTTGTGGATTGCGTTTCTAGAAAACGGTAATGCGAGTTGAAAAAAAAAATTGTGTTTACTTTTTTTCACATAAATCCAGAGAAAGTAAATTTTATTCTGTATCTCAAATTTTTGGGTAGAAATTTGGGAATTCTGTAAGGACAAATTCCTGTTAGCAGAATGGCGGCAATGCAGGGAACACCTGTAAAAGGAATGGATCTTCCTTCATTTATGTGGAAATGATGTTCAGCAAATTTGAGAACCTGAAAGTGTCTCTCCCATCTGGAATACTGATCAATGGTACTTCAGGATGTCATACAGCATAATGCTGGGGGCACTGGGAACTAAGTGTTTTAATTAATGGTCTGCTGACACATACAAACTTTCACACTACACTATGACAAAATTATGGCAGCCCCAAATCTCTGAGCCGAATCACAGTATTGCAACCTCTTACTCGACTAAATGAAAGATTCAGTGCTATGAGCTGGAACTTAATTGAACTATACAAGAATTGATATGAGTAGATATATTGAACCAAACAAGCAATCTCACTGATATACCGGCAAAGTAAAGGACTTCATGAATAAATTGCCCACATCTATTAATGGTAATATTAAATGCCCCTCTGTGTTTTACGATACAATTGGACTCTCAAGCCAATTAAAACACCTGGCTAGCCTCATGTCTTAACCAGTTTTAAGATAAGAAGACAGCGAATGCTTATTATTTTCTGTATAACAAAGGATTGGTAAAACTTAACTTTCTAATTGGCTGGCAAGCAATTGGTACATCTCAGTTAAAGTATTTGGTTCAAATTCCAGTTCAATTCCAATTCCACAAGTTCCAGTTCAAGCACAAAAGAAGATGCCAAACAACTGATGTAGAAGGAAAATAAATTTTTGATTTCCAATTACCAACCAGAAGTTATAAAACTCAAATGTTTATCAAGCATTTGAGAAGAACATTAAGTAATTGTGGTCTCTGGATGGCTAATCTCATAAACATAGTGTGACAGTCCCAGAAAGGCTTTACTTGGAGGATGAATATTGTGGACATGTATTTATATGTTTAGGATCTTAAATAGGTGAGTTTGTTGCTGGTTCTCCAATTGGTAGGAAAGCATCTATTCAAAAGGATATGTAGTGTGTTGGAGCCATAGTGAGGAAGAAGGTGCAATGCCCTTATGAATGTTATGTTGCCATTCAGCATGTTGTTCCATTAAATTCGTGATATGCTTTTTGCCTAGAAAAGATTCAAGTGGCTACTTACCAGATGACTATAAGAGCAAACTGGTGATTATTGTCCTCAGTAGGGAAAAGGGAGGAAACAGGACACCTTTGAATATTGTTGATTCCAAGGTGAAAGGTGGCAATGGGAGATTAGAATCCAATCGATCAATTGTTTTGATAACTTCAAACTCAGAGGTGTGGACAAATTACTGAGTCATAGGATTCTCAAGGCAAATTTGCAATCCAGTACTTCAAAGGGTAGATTACTCCCTTCTGGGCAAACAACAAGAGCTAATCAATATCTTGTTAATGAACTATATGGTGTTTGCTACTTAAATATCAGCAGTATTTCTATAAGTATTGGCTTGGGCCAATCTTCCCTTTCATGTTTTGGTCATATATAAACTAACATGCGGCCTTAAGGAGATAAAATATTCTATTTTGTTCAGGGGAATGAAGATTCTACAAATGCTGATTTGTCAGTAGCTTGATTTGGAAACTTAAGCATGGTAATAATTGTGTCATACATGTTGCTGACAAGAAGTAAACTGTCACAACAATCCCATCAAAATGGCATATTTTTTTCCTGGGAGGATCAATAATTCTTGTGAAGAAGCTCAAGTTTCTGGGACATGTAAACTTTTGCCAGCCAGGAGATTCCTGCTTTCTTACTCAGGGTTTAAGTATAAAAATATGTTTCAGCCGAGGAGTACATCCCTTGAGTAAATGCTTCCTCATTTTGGGATTATTGCTTAAGGCACTATGCAATTGGATATATAAACATAAATGCATCTCTTTCAATTTCCATGAATATGCTGATGCTATTCAAGACTTTCATTGCCTGAAGACATTCACTGAGAAGGTGATAGTGTGGAATGAACACCCAGAATAAAACATAACTTCATCTGGAGTGGGAGGTGGGCAAACATAGCAGAAAAATTAGAACACAACATAATTCCAACCCAGCAACTGAAAAACTGACCAGCTATGAAATTTTTTGGTGGTGCCAACTGTAAGGAAAGTTTTGGACAATGGTGGGAGTGTTGGTAGGGGGAGTAGGTGAAGAACTCCCTGTTGTTCTGCAAACTGTGTTACAGGATCTTTAACACTGATTAAAGATGTTAAAGACCCTATGATGCATCTGTAGAAGAATGGGGAATCCTTACTTCACTGGAGGCTAATTGCTGGTCAAAGATTTTGTAATTAGGTAGCTCCTTCTAAATCATGAGCTCCTGATATTATGGAGCAAACAGATCATTAGGTGAAAACATCAGGAAAGAACACCACTTGTTTCCCTCTGCTCTTTCACATTCATCTAAGATGAGGCAATCTTTTGTGACATTGCCAAAGTGAAGTCAAGATTAAACACAGTTTACAGATGGCAGGTAACTAGACCAGGATAGTGACATAAATGTGAATGTGTGAATTTACAAGGGCGGGGGAATGAATCAACACAAAATGATATGGCAACTGGAAGTCAAGTAGTGTGGAAGGTAAGTATGTACAGAAGTACGATTTGTAAAAGCAAAAACTCAATAAATTGTTCAATTGAAGTGTGACTTCTGAAGAATGGTATCTGTATGCATCCTGCAAGATCTGTGTTGGAAACCAGCCCAAGGCAAATATATCCAACAAACAAGATACTGGAGGAATTCAGCAGGTCAAGCAGCATTTGTGGAGGGAAATGGACAGTCGAAGTTTCGGGTCAAGACTCTTTAACTGGACTGATGAAGGGTCTTGACCCGAAACGTCAACAGTCCATTTCCCTCCACAGATGTTACCTAACCCACTGAGTTCCTCCTGTACATTGTTTGTTGCTCCAGATTCCAGCATCTGCAATCTCTTGTATCTGCAAATATGTCCAAGCTGGGTAATACTGTAAAAACAATCATGAGATAGTTGTATGATTAATACCCACGTTGCTGGCACAGAGTGCTTTAAGGAGCACAACCATTTATCTCTGTTTAAACTTCATGTGATTCAAAGAATTGGAGCACTCCAACCAAAACCAACTCTTTGTAAATAACACCATCACACTATTTTCCTGGGAATGCACTAACTATTATTTCCCGGACTTCCAACATGCTTTAGTGAATGTGCATTCAATAAATTTGAACTGTTTAAATTTTTTGGGCAATCTTAATTTAAAGGAATGCCTGACCCTGGGTAATGATTCTTACAGGAATTATTTCCACCTCATTACTATGTGGCCCTTGCTTGTCTGGACACAAGGAAATAGTGAAAGAGATGGCCTCCGACACATGTGGCTGGGAGCTATCAAGGGGTTAAAGCACCACTCGTCATTAGCTCTTCAACCTTACTCAAAACTTTGTCTGTGGAACTTAATTAGCAGGTAATAAAAATATTATTATAATGCATTTCACTGATTCACATTGAAGTCTGTAGCCCATGGGCCTAATAAAGCATAATATGATTAACTGAACTGAGCTGAAACACACTTCATAACTCTCTGGATCTTCAATTTTATTAAGAAGTATTAGTCTGTTTCTCAACTCTATGAGCTTTTTACATTTCGTTTATGACCAAAAAAAACTATTTCAATGCCAATCTAAGTGAGACATATGATTAATAAGATTATAAAGACAATGTCAACTTGAATTGTTCTCTGGAACTTGCATGAGGCCCATTACTAACAGCAGAAATGGTTATCAAATGTAGACCTTTGAAAGGCCATAGACCATTGTTTTAAATATAGTTAAGTTATATTAAATGCATATCTCCTTTTTATGCTGCTAAGACCAAAGTATATGTACAGCTTGGTGTTGTTTTGGTCGCTGAAAATATAACTTATGGTTCATTGTGTATCATAAAGTTTACTTTTAATTTGAGTTGTTTATTGCAATTCTTCCCATTCCCCAATGGATTAGAAATTTACCCCGTGATGCATACACTCCAAAAAGGGAATAAAATATTCGTAATTATGTACAGAGATATGAATATCTTCCATTTCATATAAAATATTGAAACCAGTTATTGGGAGCAAAATTGATTGGTATAGAAATAATCTAACAGGCAGAAGGCAACATGGATTCAGAAGAAAAAGCCTTCCTTGAACAACCTTCTGAACTTCTGAGGAAGGGCTATTCTTCTGACCTGGGCAACATGACTATGAAAGGTGATACAGGTTGGGAGGGAGTTTAAAAGTTGCAAAATGGAGGAAGTATTCTCACACCACTATCTTATGACAATGAGTCTTGTGCCACAGCCAATCCTGCTCCCATGAGGTAGGAAACTTTAGTCACAGGTTTCCCTGGGCTCAGGAATCCCACAGTGAATGGAAGCAGGGAGATGTTGGCTAAAGCTCTGGAACAGCAGAAGTACCACCCAACTTCCAGCTACACCACCAAAAAGGTTTTTGGCCTCCCTCTGCCAATCATGTCATTGCTCTCACCAATCTCTCCACCCATAAGCAGCAATCACCCCACCCCACCCACATCTCGAGCTCCCATTTTTCTCCTGGAATATCAGGAATTGATTGAATCACGTGATTATCACAATTAGTTGACCATTAAGTTTCTAATCTCAAGGGAAGGCATATCTTTCATACCACCCAACCTCATAATTTAATCCTTTAACCAGGATCAAAAGTTCTGGTGAGTCTACTCTATAGCCCCCTAAAGCCAGTTTATATTTCCTGAATTAAGTGCCCAGAATTTAACAATGTATTCCAAGCAACATCTATACAACTAAAGCATCAGTTTTGAGCTTTTGTATTCCGTTCCCTTGAGATGAAGTACAACATTTCATTAGCTTGTTAGATTGCATTTTGGATGCCCAAATCTCTTTATTTTTTCATAGTTCCTATCCACTCACCATTAAGAAAATATTCAAAGTTACTTTTCTCATTTCCACACTGAATGATCATTGAATCACAAAGAATTTATGACACAGAAGGAGGACATTCAGCCCATCTTGTCTGCTCCAATCAAAAACGAGCTGCCTAACCCAACTCCTTTTGCCGGCATTAGGTCCACACTCCTGCAGGTCATGGATCTCCAAGTGCACATCATGTACTGTTTCAATGTGGTGGGGGCGTCTGCCTCTACCATCCTATTAGACAGTGAGTTGCAGACCCCCATCATTCTCTGGGTACATTTTATTTACCTTATCTCCCCTATGATCATTTTATCAATGACCTTAAATCTACATCACTTAATTTTTGACTCCTTTGCCAAAGGAAATTGATACTTCTTATGAACTGCAGCTTGGCACACTCAGCATTTTTTACAAACCTCAGTACATCTCCCTTTAAACAACCCTCACATATTCAATCTTTCCTCATGGTCACAATTTTCTAGTCCTGGCATGTAAATCTCCTCTGCATGTTCTTCAGTGTAAGCCCATTTTTCTTAGAAGTGGTGACAAGAACTGTACAGAGTACTCAAGCTGGGTCTAATTTGTGTTGTGTACAGTTCCAGCATAACCTCTGTACTCTTTTCTTCTCTGCCTCAGGAAATAAGGGAAAAGTATTTTTAGCCACCTCTTTAAGGATTTGTGAACGTACTCCCCAAGGTCCTTCTGTTCCTCCACACAACTCAATATCCTCCAATTTTCTGCATAGTCCCTTGCCTTGTTGATCCTCCTCAAATGGTCTGCCTCACATTCTCTACATTACATTGATGCCACATCTTCCAACTGCTGAAGGTTTGCACAATCACTTAGGCTGTTTCCATTCCTTTGTAATTTATAAATCATTTGTCAAAGGATACAGCAGGATAGAGACTAGTTGGAAAGGTGGGCAGAGAAATGGCAGATGGGGATTAATCTGGACAAGTGTGAGGTATTGTACTTTGGGAGGTCAAATGTAAGAGGAAAGTATACAGTAAGTGGCAGGACCCTTAGGAGCATTGATGTACAGAGGGATCTTGTGGTGCAAGTCCATAGCTCCCTGAAAGTGGCAACACAAGTAAAAAGGGTGGTAAAGAAGGCATATCAGTCAGGGTGTTGAGCATAAAAGTCGGGAAGTCATGTTGCAGCTGTATAAAACTTTGGTTAGGCCACATGTGGAATATTGTGTGCAGTTCTGGTCACCACATTACAGGAAGGATGTGGAGGCTTGCGAGAGGGTGCAGAAGAGGTTCACCAGGATATGCCTGGATTAGAATTTTAGTTATAAGGAGAGGTTGGGCAAACTTGGATTGCTTTCTCTGGAGCGTCGGAGGCTGAGGGGTAACCTAATAGAAGTTTATAAAATTATGAGAGGCTTAGATAAGGTAGACAGTCAGAGTCTTTTTCCCAGAGCGGAAATATCAAATACTAGAAGGCAGAGCTTTAAGGTGAGAGGGGGACAGTTTAAAGACTGGCAAGGCAATTTTGTTTTTACACAGAGAATGGTTGGTGCCTGGAACGTGCTGCCAGGGGAAGTGGTGGAAGCAGATACAATAGCAATGTTTAAAAAGCTATTAGGTAGGCACATGAATAGGCAGGGAACAGAGGGATATAGACCATGGGCAAACAGTTGGGATTTGTTTAAATTGGTATCATGGTCAACACAGACAACGTTGGCCAAGGGGCCTGTTCCTGTGCTGTGCTGTTCTATGTTAATATGGGAGGGATGGATGTGGGGGCCCAGTGGAGAGTCGGTGCATTACCCATCTTTAAGGGGTCTTACTTGTGTCATGTACCAAGCAACCAGCCTGGGCCCTGCTCGGTTCGACCCCTCTTTAAGTCACATTGACAGCATGAAGGCTGTTTCTGCAAGAACAGCCCATTCAAGGTGCATTTGAGCTTACAAAAACGGTAATCAGGCATAGAACATAGAACATTACAGCACACTACAGGCCCTTTGGCCCACAATGTTGTGCTGACATTTTATCCTGTGACATGTGTTGCGTGCCTTTAGATGCCAACGTGCCCATTCATGCATCACCGTGTCAGCTGGGACAACAATCACGGAAATTGTGCAGTGCGCATTGAGTCCCAATTTTTCAATTGCATTTAATTTTTCATAGAAATTGGATTATATAGCAGATAGCGTGCTGTGCAATCTGATTTACACCTCTAAATGGGTATCCAAGTAGAAAGTTTGATACAAAAAAGATAGTTTTAAGAATCAATGGCTGCTAAATGGGGATCAGTAAAGTGCTCCTGGATGGATGAACATAAAGGAGCTAAATGGCTTTTGGGTAAATGGTTCACGTAAAAACAATGAAACAGCATTAGTCAGGAAATACTAAGCATAACTCCACCCGAGTCCTATTCTGATCTGGAGTGTCAGCATTCTCTTTGTAGAAAATCATTTATTATATCACACTTGTCCACAGGCATTCTAAGGGATTTGCAAACTCACTAAAAGAGTCAAAGCAGGCTGGTGCTCTCTCCTGGGGATCTGGGACCCTTGTGAACAGGAGAAATAACAGGGCATCTCTTTAAACAATCAGATTTGAAGAATCATTAATCAGCTGAACCTGGATTTGTTAAGAGCATTAAAACAGAATAGGGAATTCCATGTCAAACCATGTTTAAAACTGAAACAGATGGAAGAAAAGGAGACAATGAGAGAGAAGTGAAAGTACAGAAAGAAAGAAAATAAAGAGTTTAATATATTTTAAATGTTCAACACTAACATCTGAAGGATTAAGACTCCATGCTTGTTAATGTTAATTTTCAGTGCCAAAGGGGTAGCTTGGTTGTTACTAGATTTATTGTACTGTTAAAGCTTACTTACACTGGAATGAACGTGTGCTATCCTGATCTGGCAAGGTTATAATGTAATGAACAGTAATTCTGAGATGTCCCATGTACTTCAGTGTTGAGTCCCTTGATGGGATACTGGTATCTCACAGCTTCTTGAGGAGCAAGACATCTCCAGCAGCAACACCTGGATTTCACATTTAACTGTGCAACATCACAGGAAGTTGATTTACACTTCAATAAAGTTGATTTACACTCCTTTAGCCTCATTGTTATTTCTGCTGCAAAGTCTGGTCCAAAGAGAGAGCACATTCATGTCTCTTCCAAAGACAATTCTACTTCTTTCAGTAGGTCTTCTCATGCTAGATAGATTCACAATATTTGTCAAAGTTATCAAGCAACTTAGAGGCCAAATTATTAAGCGATTCATGAGCATGTACATCACTTGGAACTGAAAACGGAAGGGTCTTGTCCCAAAACATCGACTGTCCATTTCCCTCCATAGATGCTGCCTGACCTGCTGAGTTCCTCCAGCCCCTTTGTGTGTTGCTCAAGATTTCTTTCAACCTGATGTTCTCCTTAAGACAGTGACTCCTACTGGGATATAGTTTCATGCACATTAGTATTGTGCCTTCCCACAATAGTCATTCTTTGTATTTGTGGATGAAGATGGTAAATATCGGCAGGCTCTTTGAAGCAAGAAGCATGACATTTGACGATGACCCTACCCTTACAAGATGTCCACAGCACAATGCATTTTATAACAGGTGATACATAATAAATCATGAGAGTACATAAAATAATAATATCATGATATTGTAGCGACTCACCGCACTGGCATCGAACAGGCTCCTGACATTGCGACGTCATCGGAGGCCCCGATCCAAGATGGCGCAGGGCCCTCCTTCCTCCCCAGTGATGGGCTGGGAAAGCCCGCACGCGGGAAGGTCAGGTGACCCGCGCGTGACGTCAGCACGGGAACTGTAGCGCGGGAAGTTTTCGGATATTAAAGGCGCACTGCGCCCCTGTGGGCATTCTACCTCTGATTTCAAAACCAGCGACTCTGTGTCTTCATTTCGTAGTGTGTAGCTAGCCATCACAATATATGATATGTGTGATGTAAGCACACATTTGTAAGCACACATGCAAAAAGGATACACCCTCGTTTTGTAGCTCCTGTTGTTACCTAGAGATCATTATGGCTAGTACTTCGTAGCACCACAAGACTTGCTCACCTTCAAATACATGATAGGTCACTGCACAGTGAGTGAGAACATATCCTCAGTGCAATCCCCCAACATACACCCTCCCACATCCATTCCTCTCATATTGTCAATCTAAGCTATCAGCTAAAGAGTCATGAAACTGGAATTCTCTACTGTGTCGCATAGGTTGAAAACAAATGGCTCATTACTCCCAGCAGCCATGGAGGTAGCGGATGTAATTTAGTTTAATTGAGCAGAAACTAAACAAACGTAACAAGATTGGTAGCAGTGCCTAGGAGCCCTGTGATTAAGTCCAGCTCTGTACAAAACAGTAGTGTTTAGAGAGGATACACAGCAACAAAGAGGCAATTTATAGCTGAAATAAATACAGATTTCAACAGCCAATCTTTCATACTGTGTGGCAATATTAACTATTATTATTTGGTCCATGAATTTTTATAAAAGGAGGCCAAATATTTTGACATCACTTGGATGTGGAATCACCCGTCTGAACAACTTGGAACAGTGACAATAACTTTCATTCTCCTACTACTCCTATCTTTTGAATCAAGGTCACTTTAACTGCATTGTTCTCATTTTACACAGCAAGCAAACCACAGTTCAGTACTAACATGCTTTTTTACACGGGCATCAAGTGAGAAAAGGGTCGTGGTTAAATGTGCTGATTCTCTCGGCCAAAGAACTTGCCCACAATACTTGTGAAGATCATGCATTTCTTCAAGAATGTCAGGGCACAAGCACAACCTTTCTAGTGCTTTTCTATTTTTCCTCTGCAACCATCCTCCACCCACCTCACACCACTCCCTCCTCCCCTCCATCCTCCACCCCAGCCCTACCATACAATAATCCCTACCCCTGCACTCAGAAGGGGGAAGCTAATAAATTTAAGAAAAAAAATCCTCCATACTGACTGCTTTGCTTGTTTGCTCAGTGCTACTTCTGTGGGATATGGCCAGAAAGAAAAGTGAGCATTCTGCCTGACTGTGAGTGGCAGGTCGTTTCCTTTATGCTGGCCAAGACAATCTTAACCCAGCGTTCTTCTGGACAGGTTTTCTCCTTTATATATATATATATATATATATATATATATATATATATATATATATATATATATATATATATGTATATATATATATATGTATATGTGTGTGTATATATATATATATATATATATATGTATATATATATATGTGTATATGTGTGTATATATATATATATATATATATATATCTCCATCGTCTGAATGATCGCCTGCTATTGTGGGGCTTTCACCTGTCTTTGAAACATTAGCTATAGCTAACAGGTCTGTAAAACTGTTAACATCCTGCACTTCATCTTCAGCAGGCTTTCTGCCCCACAGCGTGGTAATAGCTAATTAACAACTCATTCGCACTTGGAGCATGTAGGATTGCAAGAGTTAATTAATGTTTAGTCATTTTGGTAATCATCAATTAAGGGCATTATCTAAAAATAACTGCTATCCTCTGTAAAGATTCAGATATAGATGTATACTGCCTAATCTAACAGAACATTTTAAAAAAACGATTGAATTAACTGAAAATTGCAATCTTTTTTGAATAACATAATAGATAGAAGCAAATGAATTATACAACACCTGGGAGGTCTGATCGCATTATGTAAAGCAAGAGCATAGCCCAAAGAAATGCAGACATATTTGTCTTCAGCCCTGTTATAAACTCCACTTTCTTACTTGTATGCTCACCAGCTGCCTTAGCCAAGTGCTCAGCCTGAGTTAATCTTGTAAAATCTTGACATTTTGTTTGTTTCAGGACCGAATCTAAATCCTTTGTCTTCATTAAGAAAACGTGTTTACTTCCAACTTCACATGCGGAATGACCTCATCTACATTGTCACTTAAACTTGAATTTAAATTTCCATCCACAAGGGAAGTCTATCATAAAGCACAAGGCTTTAGTGCACCATGTGATCAAGTTTAAGATCAAGTTTGATTGCACTCAGCACCTGGGTTGTGTTGGTTGCAATTTTCAATCTTGGTCCTCTGAGCATTTGATGCTGACACAAGGAGAAGTCTAAAGGCACACAGTGGAGCCAACTAGTGTTCAATGCATGACAGAGACACAAGAGACTGCAGATGCTGGAATCTAGAGCAACAAACAATCTGGACTCGTGCAGGGTTTTGACCTAAAACATGTTCAATACATGTCTGGATTCACTTGCTTCGTTCTTTTCTGCATGTATGGCCGATGAAGGGTGAAGATACTCAGAGAGAAGTAGGTTATCACAAGGTATGTGAAGCTTGCCTATGCTCAAGTTAAAGGAAAACTGGCTTATTTCGTCTGTTGCCACACAGCTTGATGCCTGAATGCTCCCGCTGATAACCCCTCTTTTCCCATGCATCTACCACCTCGCCCCATGTTCCTTTCAAGCAAACCAAACCTCCATTCCACTGGACCCCCTTGCTCCCACCACCTCTTGCAACTGATTACGAAGATATTCTCCAACCACGTAGCTATTCACAACCATCTCTTCCCAATCTCTCAAGCAAAAGACCCCAGATCCCAAACTCCACCTTTTCCAACCTCTGAACCTCCTTCTTTCCAACAAGCCACTCTCAGCCCTGCCCACCTGCCAAAGTCTTGCAACTTATCTGGGCTTTTCTATCAGCTCCAAAATGGCAGGAATTGTGGACAATAGTTCTATGGGCCCACAAGGCTGATTTTCTTTCTATGGGAAAATGAAAGATGTCAAAGTCACAAGCTTCCCATGGCAACATGTTGCCTATGTATGGGAAACCATCTATGGGTAAAACAAAATACAAGACAGTCACTAGTAAATCCATTCAGAAATTAGTGAGAAACCTCTTTACTCAGCTAGCATTTAGAATGTAGAACTTATATTTGGAGGTGACTAGTAATAATGCAATTAAGGGGAATTGTGTTAAGTTCGTAAGGAAAAACACTGACGGTTGAGTTGGCTGGTGTAGAGCCACCTCCAGAGCAGGAATACCAGTGCAGACCTATTGGGCAGCTCCACCTGTGTCTGTGCTGTACAGTCTGTGTACATAACATTATGTAACAATCACAGGACAAGCTGCTGAAGTGGAGGTTTTAGTTTTAGTGCACAAATAGTATATGTTCTCTTAAAATCCGTATTTTTTTTAACCTAAAATGAAAGAAGATCATTCACTTCTCTGGAGGCAGATTTTCGTAGGGCTCGTACCTTTTACTTGAGACGATGGGGACTCGCCATCCCTTGATCTGACTGAGCTCAGTGTCAGAGACCTCAATCTGAAGGGGAAGCCGAGGCACCCACACAGTGATTTCCAGCGGCGCACTCAAATGCTCGTAAGTAAAATTGACGATGGCATTCACTTTGCCCCGCATCTCTTTTCCATTCACCAGGACATAGTCACATCTGTCAGAAACCTGTGACAAAGAAAGAAACCTAATGACTTAAGGCACCATAGCCTGAACAATGTCACTTCACATAAAACAAGAACTGAGAGATTTTACATCCCAAATCGAGAACAATAGTTATGCTTCTTAGTATATTAATTTCATACTCAGGAAACTGTGAAACTGCCATATCAATCTCATTAAGTAAAAGGAAACTGATTTTCAGAAAGTCAAGCTTTAGTTAGGTTGTACCTTAACATGTGCAATTCACAGGCAGTGGAAGAGTTTATTCTAATAAGAAAACTAAAAGATATTGTCAAGTTTGTTGATGAATAAGGCCAGCTTTATCAATGAAATTGGAGAAGGAGCACCGAGCAAGACACTGGGATCCTTGTGTATCTTCATCAAAAGCAAATGGGGCAGGAGAAGCACACTACTTCCTAAACTACCCACCTGCCCGCACTATTGGCACCTCCTGCCTCACCTGAGGCAAAGTTTGATTCTCACACTGGCCTGATCAGCCAGCTCAGAACTCACAGAACAGGAGTGCAAGCAAATCACCCTCGACCCCAAGGGACTGCCGAAGAAGAAAGGTGAGATTACCTGTACACAACATAAATCTGGATTTCAGCAAAATATCTACATTACAATCTATTCAAATATTCAAATAAATAAATACAGAAACAAAAATGCAACAATATCTCAAAACCTAAGAGCCACACATTAAGGTTGCTGGATGGGAAGATGACAATGACTTTACACACTTCCTAAATGTGGTGACATTTTACGAAGGAAATTAGAATCATAATCTTCTAGTAGGAATGATATCTGGATTAATATAATCCAGTTCTACTTCCAATCACATAAACCTGTCAGTGTGTTCTTAATCCTACTGTTCACGAGGCATACTGTTTCAAATAGTTCTGCCCATTTCAGCTGACACCATTACAGCAAAAGTCAAAATACATGCAGAGTGATAAGTGAAATGAACACTGAAAAAAAACTGGATATCCTGGAAGTCTAAAATGCTGAAAAAACTCAGCAGGTAAAGCAACATCTGTGGAAATAGAAACACAAAGTTTCAGGTTTGACACCCTTCATCAGATCATTTCTGACAAAGGGTCTCAGACCCGAAATATTAACAGTTTCCATTTTCACAGATGCTGCCAGACCTGCTGAGTATTCCCTCTATTTTCTGCTTTTAACATAAAATAAAACTTTATTGACCATTAAAAAAACATTAGCTTTAAAGTCAGTAAAATAGTTGCAGTGAATGTAAAATGGCAGTCATCTTTCCTGAGGCTGAATTACAAAAAAAGACTTCTCTCTTCAGATCAAAATATGAATGATGGAGAACGAGGTTTTAAGGAAGATTCTATCACTGACTATTGGATTAATCTGAACAGAAAACAGAAAATTGGAACAAGGACGCACAACTGAAAATGAAATCACTGATTATATAAGTAACTGACATATTCATAAGACATTACTTTATCCCTACTGTAAGAATGATGTCAACCCAGACTAATAACAGGCAGTGTTATTAGTACCTTTTAAGTACCTTAAAATGTACTTCTAAGATTATAAGGAGATGAAAAAATGAAGTTAAGAGAGGATCAGTACATTGCTGCTCATTCAGAACATGTCATTGATGGAATCACATAATTCACCTTTTAACAAGCTACTAGTATTAGCTTTGTCATTGGAATAAACAAAGCAGAAGTTGGGGGTAATCACAGGGCAGCCTATTCACTCACTTACTTCCAGAATGAGTTTTAATTGAACATGTTACCAAAGAGAATATATTCAAAACTTATTTTATTGAACTATATAAGATTTTGAGGAGGCTTGACAAAGTAAATGCTGATGAGAATGTTTCCTCTCATGGGGTATCCAGAACTAGGTGGGATAATTTCAGAATAAGAATGAGGAGGAATTTCTTCTCTTAGGGATTGTTAATCTTTGGGATTACCTACCCCAGTACGCTATGGAGGTTGAATCATTGAACATATTCAAGGCTCAAATAGATAGGCCTTTAGTCGATAGAGGAGTCAAAAGTGACGAAAACCAGGCAGGAATGTGGAGGTGAAGCCAAGGTCAGATCAGCCATGATCTTATTGAGTGGCAAAGGAGGATTGAGAGACCACATGGGCTACTCCTCATCCTGTTTCTTATGTTGTCATGCTTAAATTGAGCAAGGTGTGAATATCTTTTGCAGCATGATGATGATATGATTTGATGATGATATATCTTTATTGGTCACATGTACATCGCAACATACAGTGAAATGCACCTTCCAGCGCCAACATTGCATGACCACAACTTCCTAACCCGTACATCTTTGGAATGTGGGAGGAAACCGGAGCACCCAGAGGAAACCCACGCAGACACGAGGAGAATGTACAAACTCCTTACAGACAGCGGCAGGAATTGAACCCAGGTCACTGGCGCTGTAATAGCATTACGCTAACCGCTACACTACTGTGCCTGCCGTTCACAAGTACAGAATGATTCCATAGCAGACTGACAACAAGGGCTTTTGCAGTTACATCAGGCCCAGTGTTGCTCTACTGCAAGTCCAATTTTGTTCTGTCCTGACTATCACAGTGTGTCTTTGAGCAAAACTGGTCTCCTCAGCATGTCCTGATTACTGGAGAAGGCCAGAACTGTATGAGTTTTGAAAGTTACATAGTTCACACCTGAGTGTAGAGTGAGCCAATTTCTAGGCAAAATGATTACAATCTTTTCCATAGGCAGTCTAGGCCCGATCCAACTTCCATCATTGTTTTCTAAATTGGTGATTTCTGATTTGAAGGATTCTATCGGTACTTTATCCACAGAGGTAGCACAGTCTGCACTTTAGTCAATACTTCACTGATGTTAGCAGTCAGTCCAGGTGAAGTGTCTTGACCCTAACCATCGACTGTCCTCTTCCCTTCACAGATGCTGCCTGACCTTCTGAGTTCCTCCAGCATCTTGTTTGTTGCTTTAGAATCCAGAATCTTCTGTCTCTTGTGTCTCCAAAATATCTGACTAGCATTTTCTCTGAGATTCAGTGAGCGAGACAGGAGGAATACACCTTGTACATCAGAATTTGAGGCTGCCAATGACAAACTGAAATTCAGCTTCAGACCCTAATAAGCATTGAGTGAGAAGGCAAGTTAAACATTCCAACAGATGTATGATTATATAAAGATTTAGATCCAATAAGTGTCAGCCAGCAGTACATGAACTGCAGTGTATGTTCTTTAACCTCATTGGAAGCATATTCTTTTTTTATTGGAGCAGTTGACAGATTGTGGAGTGTCTGGAGCAAAAGAGGATGTACTGGAAGAGGAATTACATTGACAAAGAAGAAACCAGAAATATCTTTGTCCAGGAAGAAGTATAGCTGGAAGTGAGTACAAGGACATGGACACTGACAGATATCAGGAAATGGTAGGATTTTCAAATTAGAACTCACAATCCTAAAATTAGAGCTGCACTGGTTCTGCAGTAGATTTAATGAATTAATGAACCATTTCTTCACAGAACTCTCTCCACAAGTATATATCTAAGTGATAAACCGAGACCTCACCAAATGGTGAAACTGGACGACTACTATTTTCTCCAAATGTGGCTCTTGCATGAATTGAGATGATGGGAAAAGGCAGTGAAGAGGTGATGGGGTGGCTCAGGGGTGGGCATGAACACAGGGGGCAACGTTTGTATTGAGGATCAGGTTTTGGGAGGAAAGGAGTGCAGCAAATTCAGGAAAGAACATGCAGGGAAAGCAGAGAAAGATTAAAACTGGATAGGATAGGGAGTCATTCAGTTTGAAGGGTGAGGAATAAAAGGAAGAAGCATAGCTCAGGGCTTGGCTTTGGTCAGGTAGGTATGGAATATGGAGGGAGGGGAAGAAGGCAGTAGGGAATGGAGTGGGCAGCATGGGACTGAGGGACCAATGTGCTTGAAGAACAAAATAGCGCAGAAGGAATAGAACAATGTATGACTTCTCATGGATGATTCACCAAAGTCATGGATCTTTCCATTGACAGGTACAATGCAATGCTTGGAAATTGTTCTCAGTAAATTCCCAAACTGTGCATGCCTGTCCTTGAGCACTGAGTGGACTCGGAACTTTTGCTTGGTCTGCCTTTCTTCACAGTTGAAGGTTTCAGCTAACATTGCATAGCCCCTTTTCACTATGTTGACTTCTGCCCATCTAACTTGGGCACAGAAACAGCTTAGGGCTTTGAATTTGGTCCATTTCTCTCTGTCCCCAGGCGAAGCTCCTCTGCCAAGATGTTAGAAGGCAAAGAATAGATTATCATCATTCATGAGCCAAACTAAGAAAGTAAATGCAACCATCCATCAGACATTACATGTTGAAAAGTAACACAGAGGCAGGGAGGATACAAGGCGTTGGTGAGTGGGGTGCACTGGTTTAGGGTCAGGAAACTCAGTACAACAGGTTTCTCTCAGGATACAAAGTAATTGGTAATTGGTTTATTATTGAGATACTGTGAAAAACTTTGTTTTGCCTGCCATCCATACAGATCATTTCAAAACATAAGTACATCAAGGGAGTACAAAGGTGCATGTTTTGAACTTTTTGTATCTTCTGCCCGATGGGAGAGGGGAGAAGAGAGAATGACTGGGGTGGGAGGGGTTCTTGATTGTGCTGGCTGCTTTCCCAAGGCAGCGGGAGTGTAGACAGAGTAGACAAGTGTAGACAGAGTCCATGGAAGAGAGGCTGGTTTTTGTGATGGACTGTGCTGTATCCACAACTCTCTGAGCAGAGCAGTTGCCATACCAAGCTGTGATGCATCTGGATAGGATACTTTCTATGGTGCATCTGTAAAAATTGGTGAGGGTTGACGGGAACATGCCGAATTTCCTTCGCCTTCTGAGCAAGTACAGTATAACAGCAGGGTGTGATCTGGGTTTCATGGCTGCAGTCAAGCAGGTCAAAAGACTTGCTTGTTGTGAGGCTTGTGGTCCTTTTGCACCAGGCTACAGCAACAGAAGGAGGTGGGGACTGGGGAGGCTGATTGAGATCTGGAGCCAAGCAACATCAGAGACTCCAGCTCTGGAATCATGAAAGATCAGTGAAACCAGAGTGTGGGGAGAAAGAGAGGAGTCTAGAGACAGTCAAACCGGTGAGGTTGTAAAGATGTGGTCAGGGTCAAGGGTAATTGGTGGAGACAAGGGATTTCAGAGACCAGAGCCAAGTTCAGAGTGTGGAGACAAGATCAGGGCCCAGGAATGGGGAGAAATCTGATGGTTGTGTGGTATAATGGAGGGGGAGATCAGAGGCTTCATGGATAAGGTTGGAAAAATCACAGGGAGATTTTGCCTGAGAAGCAAGTATATGGATTCAATAAGAAAAACAGAAAGTGCTGGAAACACTCAGCAGGTCAGGCAGCATCTGTGGAAAGTGAAATAATTACAACAGTTAAAAAGCATTTGGACAGGTACATGGATAGGAAAGGTTTAGAGGGATATGGGCCATATACAGGCAAATGGGATGAGCTTAGATAGGCACCCTGGTTGCCATGGACAAGTTGGGCTTGCACCTGTGCTGCATAACTCTAAGACTCTATGAATCTGTTAAACAGAGTTAACATTTCAAATCAAAGACTCTGTCAGAAACTGGAAGACAGGGAACAATGTCAGGAGGGACGGATAGGACAGAGAGATCTGTGATAAGGTGAGCCAGGGTTGCCCTGGGATTAAGCTGTAAAGGAGATCATCCAGTCAACAGGGGCAGTTAGAGATGAGAATCTATGCAGAAGAACAGAAAAATAATGAAAAGGGGCATTTAGAAAGTGAGAAGACAAGCAAAGGAATGTAGAATTTGTGAAATACAGAACTAGTGGACCTGACTGGCAGATCAGGATATGCTAAAGGAGTTTGTAAAACTGAGACAATATCACAGATGGATGACTTGACCCATTCTGATAAAGCCAGAAAAGTGAGCTACCTGAAATCATAGAACTCCATATTAAGTCCAGAAGGCTGTGACGTGCCCAAATAGAAGCTGAGGTGTTGTTCCTCAAGCATGTTATGCACATTGTTACAACGGTGGAGGAGTCCACAGACAGATAGGTCAGAGTGGGAGTGGGATGGAGAATTATAATAGAAGGCAGCAGGAAGCTCATAAGTGCTGTGCCGAGCAGCCACCCATTTGGTTCCTGCATTTGGTTTCACCAGTGTAGAGAACCTGTAATGAATACCAAATGCAGTCCATTCAAGTCAAATGGACTGGGGAAGATGAAGTGTCTCAACCTGAAATGTTGACTGTCCATTTCCCTCCAGAGATGCTGCCTGACCCCCTTTTTTTCCTCTAGCTTCTTGTTTGTTGCAATGGAATCAAAATCTCAGAAACAAACTTGTTGCAATGATTTTTCTTTATCAGACATATATAGGTTCAACAAGAATACGTCAAGTGCAAACAGAGCATGGTTTGCTGTGGTGTTTCTTGACTAATCATGGGAGTTTCAGATACTCTGACTTATCTACAAGTCGCATTACAAAGAGCAGCAAACCTCCAAAATTACTTCAGGCAAGTAACAAATGTTATCAGCAATCAGATCCGCTGAAATGTCCCAGTGTAAGAATGCAAATGCAATTCCATTAAAATAATCTTTTTGTCTTTAAAGCTTTGTACAAAGTACCTGGCATACAATGAGTTGCTTCAGCTTCAGTAAATGTACAGTGAACTAGTCCTGAATCTGGCCAAATGCAAATCATTAAATAAAAATGTCTGCATTTTGGTGGATGAATGGTCAAAATAATTCAAATGTCAAAATGTTGGTCAGATAGAGTAGATCAAAATCAACCAGATTATTGTGATACAATTGTTTTAAAACAGTGGAAGATTCTCACACAGAGCCTTTTTAATTGTAACAAGACCAAACTTAAACGTGTTGATTGAAGTGATAAAGCATCATTTTGTCGTCATTCAAATCATCATAGTTTTGATAGGTGTTGCTACGGACCTTTCACAGAAGTTACCGATAGAAACTTGGGAGAACCCCTACCAAGCCTGATGCAAATGAATGGGTTACGTCATTGAACATGTGGCACAAATAGCATCAGACAAAGCTTTGGGATGCTTAGAAGGGTCAGTTGTAATAAATAGCATTGAAATGAAACCTGTCCTTTTTTTAAAAAAGCCTTCTCCATCTAAAACAGAGTTATTTCACCACCAGACTAAGCCAAGCTATAGCACTGCAGTATAGCAATGGGGAAAGGTCAGCTCTCACTAAATATGTATAAAGAGTCTGAAAATTCATTCACTTGAATGAAGCACAGTTACTCAGGAGAACATGATTTAATGTGGTGTCTAACTTCCCACATTCATTATCAAGACAAGGAATATTGTGCACACAGTAGTATTTTGTCAAGAATGATTTTTTTATGATAAAGGGAACGATTAGAACATAGTCATTTTCAGAACATAGCAATGTCGAAGAACAAGTATAAGGAGGAAGAATATAGAATATGACCTTAAACTAGCAAAAATATATAAAAAAGAAAAGACACTAAGAGTTCCTAGAGGTATATAAAAAGAAAAAGAGTTGCTTAAGTAAATGTTAGTCCCTTAGAGGATGAGACTGGGGAATTAATAATGGGAAATGGTCAAATTATTTTGGATTGGTTCTCATGGTAGAAGACCCTGAAATATCCCAGTAATAACAGATAATCAATGGGCTTTAGGGAGCAAGGAATTTAGAACAATCTGTGCCTCTGCAGAAAAGGTAGTAGGCAAATGAATGGGCTAACAAAAGTTATGCCACTATTCAAGAAGGCAGGGAAACAGAAAGAAGGAAACTATAGGCTAGTTAGCCCAACATCTGTAATTGGAAAAATGCTGCAATCCATTACTAAGGAGGTAATAGCAGGGCATTAAGAAAAGCATAAGTTAACCAAGCAGAGTCAATGTGGTTTTATGAAAGACAAAATGTGTTTGACAACTTTGTTAAAGTTCTTCGTGGATATACAAACATAGTGGATAAAAGGGAACCAGTTTAGGGAACTGGAGCTGGAGCTGGATGAACTTCGGAACATTCGTGAGGCAGAGGCAGAAATAGACAGGAGTCTCAGGGAGATAGTCACCCCTAAAAGTCATGAGGCAGGTAGCTGGGTGACTGTCAAGAGAGGGAAGGGATATAAACAGAAAGAGCAGAGCACCCCTGTGGCCGTTCCCATCAGCAATAAGTACACCATTTTGGATACTGTTGATGGGGACGACTACCAGGGACAGGTTGTAGTGATCGCATCTCTGGCACCGAGACTGGACCCTCAGTCCAGAAGGAAAGAGGGAAAAGAGGAGAACAGTAGTGATAGGGGATTCCATAGTTAGGGGGACAGATATGAGATTCTGTGGGAGAGATAGAGAATCCCGGATGGTCTGTTGCCTCCATGGTGCCAGGGTCCACGATATCTCGGATCGTGTGCTCAATATTCTCAGGAGGAAGGGTGAGCAGCCAGATGTTGTGGTCCATGTAGGGACCAATGACGTGGATAGGAAGGGGGAGGAGGTCCTGCAAAGAGAGTATAGAGAATTAGGTGCAAAGTTGAAGGACAGGACCTCTAAGGTTGCAATCTCAGGACTGCTACCTGTGCCATGTGCTAGTGAGGCTAGAAATAGGAAGATAATGCAGCTAAATACGTGGCTAAGGAGATGGTGCAGGAGGGAGGGCTTCATGCTTCTGGACAATTGGACTTTGTTCCAAGGAAGATAGGACCTGTTCCGACAGGACGGTTTTGCACCTGAACTGGAGGGGGACTAACATACTTGCGAGTAGGTTTGCTAGTGCTGCTCCGGGGGAGTTTAAACTAGATTTGCAGGGGGAGGAGAACCAGAGTGTTAGAGCAGATAGTGAGGTGGAGGAGGTTAAAGGTCATGCGAGGACTGCATGTATAGACAGAAATCAAAGGTTTGTACATGATAGAACTGATCTCAGGTGCATCTATTTCAATGCAAGGAGTATTGTAGGTAAGGCAGAAGAGCTTAGGGCGTGGATTGACATGTGGGATTACTGCGTATGTCCTACCTTGAGTGTGAGGTGTTTTATTTTGGAAGGACAAATCAAGGTAGGACATACACAGTAAATGGTAGGGCACTGAGGACTGCGGAGGAACAAAGGGATCTGGGAGTTCAGATACATAATTCCCTGAAAGTGACGTCACAGGTAGACAGGGTTGTAAAGAAAGCTTTTGGCATCCTGGCATTTATAAACCAAAGTATTGAGTATAGGAGTTGGGATATTATGGTGAGGTTGTATAAGACATTGATGAGGCCAAATTTAGAGTATTGTGTGCAGTTCTGGTCACCTGACTATAGGAAGGATATCAGTAAGATTGAAAGTGTGCAGAGAAGATTTACTAGAATGTTGCTGGGTCTTCAGGAGTTGAGTTACAGGAAAAGATTGAACAGGTTAGGACTTTATTCCTTGGAGCGTAGAAGAATGAAGGGAGATTTGATAGAGGTTTACAAAATTATGAGGGGTATAGACAGAGAAAGTGCGAGTAGGCTCCTTCCACCTAGATTAGGAGAGATAAGTATGAGAGGACATGGCTTTAGGGTGAAAGGCGAAAGGTTTAGGGGGAACATTAGGGGGAATTTCTTCACTCAGAGAGTGGTGGGAGTGTGGAATGAGCTGCCATCTGACGTGGTAAATGCAGGCTCACTCTCAAGTTTTAAGAATAAATTGGCTAGATACACGGAGGGGAGAGGTCTGGAGGGTTATGGACTGGGTGCAGGTCAACGGGACTAGCGGAATAAAGTTTCGGCACAGACTAGAAAGGCCGAATGGCCTGCTTTCTGTGCTGTAGTGTTCTATGGTTCTATGATGCAGTGTATTTGGATTTCTGGAAGGCATTCTCAAAGGTATCACGTAACAGGTTAAGGCACAGGAGAAATGGAAAATATATACTTGTTTACTAACAGAAAGCAGACAGTCCGAAGAAATAGGTCATTTTTGGATTGGCAGTCAATGGCCATCGGGATCAGTGCTGGGGCCCCAACTATCTATGTTCATGTTAATGAAGAGACCAAATGTCCTGTCGCTAAATTTGCTGATGATACAAAAGTAAGAAGCTTAACAAGATATGAGGAGTATAAGAGGGTGGGCAAGGAGCTGGAAGATGGAATATAATCTGGGTAAATGTGGGGTTAACTACAATGGAAGGGAGAATGAAAAAACAAGTTATTATTTGAATGGTGTAAGACTTCAAAATGCTATAGTACAAAGAAATCTGGGGGTCCTGATACATGAAACACAAAATGTTTGCATATAGGTATAGTAACTTTTCATACAGATACAGGAAAGCTGATGGAATATTGGCTCTTACTGCAGTTTTACTCGTGGAGTATAAAGGGAAAGTTTGATACCACTTTACAGGCACTGGTGGGACTGCAACTGGAGCACCGTGTACAGGTTGGTCTCCATATTTAAGGAAGGATTTCCTTGCATTGGAGGCATTGCAGATTAGGTTCACTAGGATGATTCTTGGGAAGAAGGAACTGACATCTGAAGAAAGGTTGAGTAGTGTGTGCTTATGCTCATTGGGCTTTAGAATGAGAGGTGGGCTTCTTGAACCATATACATTTCTGAGGGGGATTAACCAGGTGGATGCAAAAAGGATGCCTCCCCTAGTAGGACCAGGGGCATAGTTTCAGAAAAAGGGGTCATCTGTTTAAGAACTTTTTTCTCTCAGGGAGATGTGAATCTTTGGAGAACAATCATTGAACATGTTCAAAGCAGAAAATAACAGACATTTGAAGTACAAGGGAGACAAGCGGAATGGGGAGAAACAGGGAAAGTGGTGTTAAGGCAAAGAATGGATTAGCAATCATCTCACTGAATGGCAACACAGGCTTGAGGGGCTGAATGGCTTACTCCTGTTTCTTTTCCTTGTGCTTTTATTGAATGCTTTGTCACAATGGAATGTGCTGCCTGGGGTGGTGGTAGAGGCTGATACGTTGGGCAAGTTCAAGAGATTGCTATATAAGCATATGGAGGAATTTAAGATGGGATATATGGGAGGAAGGGGTTAGATAGTCTTAGGAGTGGTTTGAAGGTCGGCACAATATGGTGGGCCGAAGGGCCTGTATTGTGCTGTATTGTTCTATGATTCTACGGTTACGAGCACTGTCAAACTTCCCATGTTACCTGTTGACTGATGAGTAGGCACTTTAGTACTTTTACAGCAGTGATGTCCATTTTTTCTTGTGGATAGGATCAGATTGACGACCTGAAACATTTCTGAGTAACACTCACACAAATAAGGAAGTGACGAACACCCTGAATGGTCATCACTGCTGCCATTTTGACTGCACTCCCCATGGAGAGAACAAACCTCCTGCAGCTTCCCAACAGTTACACTGGGAGATGACTCTGAACCAGGTTAGACTGGATACAGGCTCAGTCATTTCAGCAGGAAGGATCCAAGTGAGAAGGGTAACATTCAGATAATTTATATTTTTGTAATTAGTTGAGCTAACTAACATGTATTTACATGTATATATGTGTTTCAGTTACTTTTAATTGTTTACATGTTTTAATTTTTAACATTTTAATAAATTTTAAGTGTTGTAATAGCATGATTAATTTTTAATATTTTTACATTGTTTTTGAATGCTTGCGAATGTCAGAGACACACTCAGGCCTTTAACGTCATCTGATGACTTTGATAATCAGTAAGCCTGGTGCTGTGATTTAACAAATTGTGGATCTTGCTCTTTTTGGCAGGAAGCCGCTACACTGTGATCAGGAACCAGTCTCGGGAGCCAGGTTGCTGCTCTGGGTAAGAGCAGGTATTGCAGTGACAAGAGTGAGCAGCTTCCCGAACAGAACTGCCCCATAAGCTGTATCTGGCACTGAGGGTTATTACAGTGGAAGACATACTTGCATATCATGGTGACACAGCAGGCCTTTTTTGCTCCACTTCTTGCACACTCACACCCCCTTCCCCGACCATAGCATAAGGACATTTTCCGAATGGCAATTGGTGGCATTATAAGATAAGATATCTTTATTAGTCACATGTACATTGAAACACACAGTGAAATGCTTCTTTAGCATAGAGTGCTCTGGGGCAGCCTGCAAGTGTCACTACGCTTCTGTCGCCAACATAGCATGCCCACAACTTCCTAACCTGTACGTCTTTAGGATGTGGGAGGAAACCAGAGCATCCAAAGGAAATCCATGCAGACACACGGGGAGAAGATACAAACTCCTTACAGACAGCGGCCGGAATTGAACCCTGGTCGCTGGTGCTGTGATAGTGTTACGCTAACCGCTACACTACCATGCCTGCCCACAGCATTAATATAGGCTTAGCTACATCGGAGAATGTCTTGGATTAGTAGTAGTATTTTTCTTCCAGCTTGCAGAGGAGATTGCTGAAGAATAGGAGGTGAACTGCCAAGAATTGCTTGTTTGCTTGTATTGAATTCAGTTCATCCTGACAGTGAATATTCATTCTTATTTTATTTCAGAATTATTAACAAGATCTCACATTTAAGATTTGCAGGTGAGGATGTTATTGACAATATTTAAAGGAAGACTTTGGCATAAATAAATAACCAAATGAGTGATTTTTCTTCAATGAACCATTAGTTTCATGGCCTTGTTATAAGCCTGTGTCACATCTATTCTGGATCATATATTTTCCTATCCACTAAATCATTCTGAATGTTCTTCGGATCAGTGCACAGATCTCTCCAGAATATGTACAAGATTATATCTATCAAAAAGAAGTTATCGATTCCAGCTGCTGTTAATGTAAGATAGCTATGTCAAAAATATTGTAATATTGGATTTGGTTTCAGAACAAATCTTTTTACCCATGTAATGAATGCTTGCAAACAATTTGATCATGGAATATTTAACTTTGAAACCTGATTTTGTCTTCAGCCATTCTAAAGCACTTTTCAGCTATTATCATTGCGTAGAAATTAGTAGTAGTATGCATGGCCAATTACTTTGGCACTGGCCTGAGGAAAAGACCATATTTAGTGCCCTACCCCAACACTTCCATCTCCACAGCTGGCTTATCTAACGCAGACCACGGGTCAAACTCAACACTAATTCTATACACAGTCAATGAGGGTTTACCCTGGATGGGAAGCAAAATGTACTACTGACGTCCATGGAAGGGAAAATTATATGATCTTTATCACAGGCAGAATATCTAATACCATCCATTTTGTGCCAAAACCACCCCAACTCTCTTACACTAAGATATAGAGTCCCAGCACTAAGAATCAGAATCAGGTTTATTATCACTGACTTACATGATGTGAAACCTGTTGTTTTGTGGCAGCAGTACAGTGCAAAGGCATAAAATTACTCTAAATTACAAAAATAAATAAATAGTGCAAAACAAAAGGAATAATGAGGTAGTGTTCATGGACCGTTCAGAAATCTGATAGGGGAAGGGAATAAGCTGTTTCTTGTTTGTGAAGATATAGAGTCATGGAGTCATACAGCATGGAAGCAGGCCATTCAGCCCACCACGTCCACACCAACCAGTGGGCACCCTTCTGTATTAACCTCATCTTCCAGTACTTCACCCTTGGCCTTCAATGCCTAGACTATTCAAGTACTCATCTAGACCCCTCTTAAACGCTGTCAACAATTCTGCCTCTACCGCTCTCTCAAGCAGTATATTCCAGGTACCTACCACTCTCTGGTTGAAAAGGTCCCCCTCAAATCCCCTCTAAATCTCTTACCCCCTTTCTGTTAATCTATGTCCTCTAGTTTTGCTCACCTCTGATAAGGGGAAAAGATTCCTGCAGCCTACCTCTGTCCATACCCTCCCTAATTTTATACACCTCAATCATGTCCCCTCTTAACCTCCTCCACTCCCGGAAAAAGAAACCTAGCCTTTCGAGTCTCTCCTCATGACTGAAACACTCCATCCCAGGCGGCATCCTGGTGAATCTCCTTTGCACCATCTCCAGTGCTATTACATCCTTCCTATAGTGTGGTGACCAGAAGTCCATGCAGTACCCCAGCTGAGCTTTGACCAACGTTTTATAAAGTTGGAGCACAGAATCTCTGCTCTTGTATTTAGTGCCCCAACTAATGAAGGCCAGAATCCCGTATGCCTTTTTAACCAAATTATCGATCTGTGCTGCCATTTTCAAGGATCTTTGGTCTTGCATACGAAGATCCCTCTGTTCCTCAATACTCCTTCAGACTCTACTCTTCATGGTGTATCTCCTAGCCTCATTAGTATTCCCAAAATTAGTACTCACACTTATCTGGATTAAACTCCATCTGCCATTTCTCAGCCCATTTCACCAATGTATCAATATCAGCCTGTAGCTTAAGACTACCCTCCACACAGTCAACAACTACACCAATCTTAGTGTCATCTATGAACTTACTGATTATGCCACGTATATGCACGTCCAAATAATTCAAGTATATTACAAACAGCAAGGGTCCCAGCAGAGATCCCTGTGGAACACCACTAGTCACAGGCATTCAATCATAAAAACAACTCTCTGTTCTCACCTTCTGTCTCCATTTTTGGATTTTGGATCCAATTTTGGATCCAATTTGCCAACTTGCCCTGGATTCCATGGGCCCTAACCTTTTGGTCTCCCATGTGGGACCTTGTTGAAAGTCTCACTGAGGTCCATGTAAACCACATCTACTGCACTGGCATCATCAATACACTTTATAACCTCTACAGAAAAGTCAATCAGATTGGTCAGAGAAGATCTGCCCTTGACAAAGCCATGCTAGTTATCTCTGATTAGCCCCTGCCTTTCTAACTAACCATTAATCCTATAAATATCGACGAAATGAATCACACAAGAAGGCAAAGATAACTCTATGTAGATAACATATATAGAACTCAGCAGGCTAAGCAGCATTCGCAGAGAAAAACAGACGGTCAATGTTTTGGGTCAGGACCTTTCTTCAGGACTGAAGATAGGAAAAGGGGAAGCCCAGTATATATGAGGGAAAAGCAGAGCAGTAATAGGTGGACAAAAGGGGGGAGGCGGGGTGGGCACAAGGTGGTGATAGGTAGATGCAGGTAAGAGATAGTGATAGACAGGTGCGGGGGAGGAGGGGAGAGCAGAATGGCTTTCTTCTCTCCCCTCTGCTCTCCCCTCCTCCACCTATCACCACTCTGTTTATCCCTCCTATATATTGGGCTTCCCCTTTTCCTATCTTGAGTCCTGAAGAAGGGTCCTGACCTGTTGACTGTCTGTTTTGCTCTACGGATGCTGCCCGGCCTACTGAGTTCCTCCAGCATCTTGTTTTTTCATCTAGATTCCAGCATCTGCAGTCCTTTATTTCTCTAACATATATAGGATATGGTTGCATAGTAGGATGTTACTGGACTAGTAGTTCACAGATTTAGATTAATAATTCAGTCAAAAATTCAAATCCCACCTCATCAGCTGGGAAATTAAAATTCAATTAATTAAATACTATGGAATAAAAAGTTGGTATCGTTAATGGTAACTATGAAGCTATCAGATTGTAAGAACCCATCTGGTTCATTAATGCCATCTGGAGAAAAAAATCTGCCTTCCTGTCTGTAACTCTGAACTGTTGCTTCTTAACTGCCCCCAGAATAGCTGGTAAGGCACTTGTTTCAAAGCACTTTGCAGTTTAAGGTGGCAACTCACCTCTAACTACTTGAGAGTAATAACTTTACCATCCTGCATGAGGGACTCACTAAACAATAATGAAGCTCAGTGATATCTGCTATACACAAGCCAGTAGTGTGCCATTATTTGATACTCAGCTTAGAAGGTTGTCTGACAAATTTTAGATCAGTTGAGAGTAAAATTCACCCCTCTACCAGTGACTAAAATAGTGTAGTGTCACTTTACTCCTGCTCTGAGATTCTTTCCATTGAATTCAATGGAATGAATTTCAGAGTCAGTAGAACGTGCTGACGTGATTGTATGCTGCAATAGCACTAGTGACAGGGGATGAACGGATGAGCACATGAGTTCCTTATAATGCCAGAGCACAGATACTAAATTTTCCACACTGCAATACGATCTGTACATTACTTCCCTCAAAGAACTGTGAATTTCTACATTAAATCTTTAAGTTTCAACAATGTATGTCCATCATGTAGTCACATAAGTTACTTTAATTGTATTTCTTTCAACCAATATGATAATTTACAGACTATTGACTCTGGCTCTTACAATCCTGATTGTTTTGTAAGAGTAAGCAGAAGTGCTCAACATGCAGAGACAAATGCAATTGCTATCAGTCAGCTGTGTACTGTAAATATTTTGTTATATCTAGCCCAAAGAGGAGCCATAACCGTCCTGATGAATCTTTTAGTCACATTAATCAGCTACAGTTACCAACCAACACAAGGTGCAATTCTATTACTACATCAAAAATGCTGATGGGTCTTTAGAACAGCTCTTGAAATTAGTGCTCCAAACAGGCAGTTACAATTAGCAAGAGCAGTGAGAAAGAAATGAAGCAGCTTTATGACAGACATGATTGAATATTAAACACATTTTCAGAATGGTTGAAGACTACATCCCATATGGTACTCCCTTCATTTGAAGCCAGGAAAAATTTCGAGAACAAATGTCAGCGGTTCAGCCTCAGTGGATGAGCGTTCATTACGAGTTGATCCAACGTTTATTTCACAGTCCAAACTTTCATTCTTAATAGCCTAAATTCAATGCTTTCATTCTTAATTTTAAAGCCTTACTGCTCTGTGAACAGAAAGACCCCATGAACATGCTGATCCTCTGGGACATGTATATTAGAAGTCTTTTTCCACTCATTTCTAAAATGAGAAGGCCAGCTTCATATTGCTTGACTGAAGGTCAATGCAATTACTTAGAAATGAGATTATTTCAGTTCTACATGATTTAAAACATATTCATCAAGGAACAGAACCTGGTAAAACCATTTCTGATTCTTTTTGTTTCCACTCTCGAATCTTCATCAGATATTTCCCATCACTGGTCATGATTTCTGTGTCAAATGTGCATCAAATTACAACACTCCCCTTGTATTAATTCCTTTATAAGATTGTAGAGAATGTTAGACCAAGCTGTCATCGGAGTGGCCATTACTGGGTACTGCCAGAACTATCTTGCTCCAATTCTATAGGACCCTGGTGAGACTGCATTCAGAATACAGATCTGGTCTCCGGATCTAAGGAAGGATATGTTTGCAATAGAGGGAGTGCAGTAAAGATTCACCAGACCTGGGATGGCTGGTTTGTCATTTGAAGAGAAGTTAAGCAGATAGGTGTATACCCTCCTGAGTTTAGGAGTGAGAGGTGATATTTTTGAAACAAATATAAAGCTCATGGGGTTAATCAGGATAGATGGGGGAATGATGTTTCCCTGACTGGGTTGTCTAAGACCAGGAGTCACAATCTCAAAATAAAATATCTGCACAAGGGACAGAGATTAGATGAGATCTTGTCACCCAAAGGATGGTGAATCTTTGGAATTCTCTACCCAAGAAGTCCGTGGGGGGGGGGGGGGTGGTATTCAAAACAAATGACTCAAATACTCTTTTCCTCAATTGACCAAAGGCTGTGCTGATGCATTGAAGGCACTGGTGAATTTTATCATCAATGTCTGAAATATGGGAAGTGATCTGTGTTTTCCAGGGCAGAAGGGGACCAGGGTTTGTGGAGGTCCCTTGTTTTATGAATGTCGAGTTTAAGGCCCATCCTCTCAAATGCTTCAGTGAAAACGTTGATAACGATTTGGTTTTTGGATTTGTGCAAATGTGTGTGATGTCTTCATACTGCAGGTTGACAACTGAAGTTTGGGAAATCTTGGTTCTGAGGCTAAACATCACAGCCTAAACAGCTTCCCATTAGTTCCAAAGGTTAACTCTACTCCCCGAGGAAGTTTGTTGGAGGTAAGATGCAGCACTGCAGCATGAAAGATTGGGAAAAGTGTTGCACAATGGTGCAGCTGTGTTAGACACCAATTTTCATAAGGGCAAGTCAGTGGTAAAAAAAGAACATGCTACTTGCACTCTTCACTTCAGTGGAAACAAGTCATCTTCATCCCTGAGGGAATGCCTGAAAAAAGAGGCTCTTATTTGCATATGATCTAGTTCAGCTGCAGCCCCAGGTTTGCTGCTAATTCACAAACACCATCCTGGGTTAAGTGGGAAGTGACCATAAGCAGCAGCCTGGGCTGGAAGCTGCCAGAGATCTCTGAGTCTTCAGTGTTCAAGGCCTTTCAGTTCCAACTTCACACTTCTGCAGAGATTTTCTTCTCTAATTTTTTCTGTTTGAACCACTTTTTGCTGCATCTGACCAAAGCATAACATCAACGACCTTTCACGCAGTTCGAGGAAGGGCTCTTCAGGAGCTATTGTGGCATTTGCAATGGGCACATCCTTGCATGTCTTATGGAGGAGCAGCTCGGGACAAAGCTGTGCCCACAGCATTTACAGGGATGAAGACCAGTAGATCTAATTCCTCACCCCATCACCTCCCACCACACATGTCAACTTCCAAAGAGAAGTTAATGGAGGAACTGCTGACCAGAAATGTCACATATGGATTTCAAAGCTTTTTTGATGCCTCTTCTTTTAAAAACAAGGCATGGAGAATAGGACCTGACAGAGTGGCCCTCGCCTGGGAATCATGGGTGGTTAAAGGAATTGTCCCAAAGACCTTGTTTAGCTGTGTGGTATTGGTATTGGTTTATTATTGTCACTTGTACCAAGGTACAGTGACAAACTTGTCTTGCGTACTGATCATACAGGTCAATTCATTACACAGTGCAGTTACACTGAGTTAGTACAGAGTCCATTGATGTAGTACAGGTAAAAACAATAACAGTACAGAGTAAAGTGTCACAGCTACAGAGAAAGTGCATTGCAATAAGGTGCAAAGTCACAACAAGGTAGATTGTGAGGTCATAGTCCATCTCATTGTATAAGCGAACTGTTCAATAGTCTTATCACAGTGGAGTAAAAGCTGTCCTTAAGTCTGGTGGTACATGCCCTCAGACTCCTGTATCTTCTACCCGATGGAAGAGGAGAGAAGAGAGAATGACCCGGGTGGGTGGGGTCCTTGATTATGCTGGCTGCTTCATCAAGACAATGAGAGGTAAAGACAGAGTCCAAGGAGGGGAGGCTGGTGTCTGTGATGCACTGGGCTGTGTCCACAACTCTCTGCAGTTTCTTGTGGTCCTGGGCAGAGCAGTTGCCGTACCAAGCCGTGATACATCCAGATAGGATGCTTTCTATGGTGCATTGGTAAAAGTTGGTGAGAGTCAAAGGGGACAAACCAAATTTCTTTAGCCTCCTGAGGAAGTAGAAGTGCTGGTGAGCTTTCTTGGCCATGGCATCTATGTGATTTGACCAGGACAGGCTGTTGGTGATGTTCACTCCCAGGAACTTGAAGCTCTCAACCCTCTCAACCTCAGCACCACTGATGTAGACAGGTGCATGTACACCGCCCCCTTTCCTGAAGTCAATGACCAGCTCTTTAGTTTTGTTGACATTGAGGGAAAGGGTGTCGTCATGACACCATTCCACTAAGCTCTCTATCTCCTTCCTGTACTCCGACTCATCGCTGTTTGAGATACGGCCTACAACGGTGATATCATCTGCAAACTTGTAGATGGAGTTAGAGCAGAATCTGGCCACACAGTCATGAGTGCATAGGGAGTAGAGTAGAAGGCTGAGGATGCAGCCTTGTGGGGCATCAGTGTTGAGAATAATAGTGCCGGAGGTATTGCTGCCTATCCTCACTGATTGCAGTCTGTTGGTTAGAAAGTCAAGGATGCAGTTATAGTGGGAGGTGTTGAGTCCTAGGTCTCGGAGTTTGGTGACAAGCTTGCTTGGGATGGTAAAAAACAATCCTTACGTATTAAAGTGTCCAGTTGATTGATGATTCTTCTGCAATCAAAATTACAAATGGACAGAACAAGGCCAGCAACAGGGACTATGAAAACCTGTTAATTAGACTATTAGAGCAGAATCGTGGGCATCAACCTGACAAGTCAGACAGTCCCTTTGAAGGATACTGAATGCTGATACAGAGGGGACAGCAATAGATATGAAGAGAGTAACAAAGTGCAACTGTTTTCCTGAACCATAAGAAATGGGAAATAAAAACAACAACACACATGGGGCAAACAAAATAGAAAGCCAGACTCGCATTGATTTTTGAGAGATCTTAAGAGTGAAAGAAGACACCATCAATGACAACCTAAGTGCTTCATCTTCCAAATCAGTGGAACTAATCACCCTCAGTTTCAAGTTGAATTCTCTGGATGAGGATATATTGCATCTTTATCTAGATAACTGTTTTTGTCTTAAGATCAAAGAAATTACTTGAAGAATGTTTGCAATCATTCTGAAATGTTTCAGTCCTGGCTAAAGCTTCATACAATCAATACCACTGAATTCCGAAAAAGCATTGAAAAAATATCACTGCATTGAGTTATCACCAGGAACAGATCATTGACTAAGTCCATCGTTGGTTGCCCAAGGAAGCAGAAGAAACTTTTAGGGGCAGCAGCATCTGATAGTATGACTGTCCTCAAGGTGTGTTGGGAAGCTTCTATAATTACAAGTTGTATAATGCCAAACTCCACAGTGAATTTTAGGGTTCAACAATCATATTCCTGAGGTGTGTAGCTCAATTTTGCAACTAGTACCATCATAATAGTCCAACAAATAACAAATCTTAATGACCATAAATACAGTTATAGATGCCCTACGCCTAACATTTTAAAAGAGGTAAGTAACTTCAGATATGGTGGATCCAAAAGCTCTGATCATCTGGAGTTCCCTATACTTTTGGATTCTCTGTGGACAGAAAAATAAAGAAATGTCACTTCACCTGGGTTACATCGGCTACAATTGTTGGAGTTGGGAAAATAGTGGAATCAATAGATAGAAAAAAGAAAATGTGGTTGGCCAGATTCAGCAGTTTTACAAATGTGAAACTGTATTTTAGGACTTTGGATAATAAGTTGTTAATTTTATCAGGTAAAGAGAGGGACAGAATTTTGGATAAAAGGGGATGAAAAAGCTATATGGACACGGCTGGGAAGTACTGAGCAGCAAGTTTTCCACACACAGGGTGTTGGGTATCAGGAATGAGTTGCCTGAGGAAGTGGTACAGGCAGGCACAATTATAAAGTTTAAAAGGCAGATGAACAGGTGCAGGGACAGGAAAGATCTAGAGGGATATGAGCCAAACACAGGCAAAATGGGATAAGCATAGTTAGGTCTTGGTCGCCATGGATGAGTTGGGCTGAAGGGCCTGTTTCTGTGTTGTACAACTCTATGAATATATCAATCTATGAATCTAAGGAACAAAGAGACAAGGTGTAGAGTAGAAGGAGGCAGGCTGATCAAGTGACCATTGAAATGGTAAAGTCTGGAACCATGGATGAGGCTTACAGTGACAGATGGTCTGAAACTGGGACAAAATCCTACCATGCCAGGGAAGCACATGTAAGCCATCTTGTTGATGGAGAAGATGTGTGGTTGGCTATGTTGGACTCTGAAGCTGACAATAGTTTGGCTCAGTGATGGGAGGAGGAGAGAATCTATGGTAAGGATGTACAGTTTTTAGTTGGAGGACGATGATTTACAAAGATGATGGGGATAATTTTAATCTCATCGATCCAAAAGGAAAATGGTGAGCTTGGGGCTACAATGATCTTGCATTCTGTTGATGACAATGGAGAATAATATCGAGCAGATTGTAAAACTGTGTGCTCTGTTGCATGTTGAGTTAAAATTATCCCAAATGGCTTTGATTTTTCTGAAGATTACCTGGGAGAAATTTAGGCCCATTGGAGAGTAAAAGTGGAAGGTTTAATGGAATTTGTGAGTTGTATGAAAATAACACACAGCGCATTTTTATGATGAAAAATTGTGATTCAGTTGCCCTGAAATTTGATAAGAATGAGAAATAATTGCAGGTAGTGTGGAAATATACATTTCAATTCCACCTTATTTACTATCAAGATGCTAAGAATGGCCAGAATTTGACTCAATTATTGTCAAAACGGCTCACATTACTTATATTTTAAACAAAGTTAGTCTGACCAGCTTTTACTTTTTGCAGTACACTCGAACAGAATACACTTAAACAGCTTACTTCACTTCTATTTATCTACAAAGGTGGTGGTGTCCTCACAAAGTACAAGTGGTAGAGAAGAACATTCAATGCACTTGGATGCCACATTTCTCTGCGTACCTGCACAGAGCTCACCACTGTGTAGCTGAATGAGCCAACAAGTGAGTATCAAGTACCTTTTGAAATAGCACCAAGCCCTTTTGCATGGAACATAGAACAGTACAGCACAGGAACAGGCCCTTCAGCCCATAATGTTGTGCCAAACTAATTAAGCTGGTGATTACAGTAATCTCTTCTACTTGCGCATGGTCCATATCCCTCTGTTTTCTACATATTCATGAGCATATCTAAAAGCCTCTTAAATGCTCCCATTACATCTGCCTCCACCACCATCCCAGGCAGTGCCAGGCACCCACCACTCTCTGTGTAAAAAATTGCCCCCACATCTCCTTTGAACTTTCGTCCTCTCTCCTTAAATGCATGCCCTCTGATATTAGACATATCGACCTTGGGAAAAAGCTACCAGCTGTCTACTCTCTCTATGTCTCTCATAATTTTATAAACCTCTATCAGGTCTTCCCTCAGCCTCCATCGCTACAGAGAAAACAACCCTAGTTTGTCAACCTCTCCTTATAGGAGCTGCCCTCTAATCCAGGCAGCATCCTGGTAAACCTCTTCTGCACCCTCTCCATAGCATCTACATCCTTCTTATGATGAGGCAACCAGAATTGGATACAATACTTCAGATGCGGCCTAACCAGAGATCTATAAAGTTGCAACATAACTTCCTAATTCTCGAACTCAATGCCTCGACTAATAAAGGCAAGCATGTCATATGCCTTCTTTACTACCCTGTCAACTTGTGCCGCCACTGTCAGAGAGTTATGGACCTAGACCCCAAGATCCCTCTGTACATCAACACTGTTATGGGTCCTGCCATTAATTATCAACTTTCCCTTTACATTTGATCTCCCAAAGTGCTATACCTCACTCTTGCCCAGATTAATTTCCATCAGCCATTTCTCTGCCCATATCTACAACTGATCTATATCCCACTGTCTCCTTTGGCAATCTTCCACACTATCCACAATGCCACCAATCTTTGTGTCATCTGTAAGCTTGCTAACCCACCCATCCATGTTTTCATCCAAGTCATTTATAAATATCACAAACAGCAGAGGTCCCAGTATGGATCCCTGAGGAACACCAGTAGTCATGAGCCTCCAACCAGAGTTGGACTCAACAACCACTACCCTCTGTTTTCCATGGGCAAGCTAATTCCAAATCCAAGTGGCCAAGTCACTTTGGATCCCATGCATCTTAATCTTCTGGATGAGCCTACCATGAGGGATCTTGTCAAACACTTCACTAAAATCCATGTAGACAACATCCACAGCTCTACCTTCATTGATTATCTTCATCACCTCCTTGAAAAACTCAATCAAGTTAGTGAGACAAGTCTTGCCCAGCGCAAAGCCATGCTGACTGTCCCTAGTTAGGCCATGGTTTTCCAAATGGTCATAAATCCTATCCCTAAGAATCCTCTCCAATAGATTCCCTACCACTGATGTGAGACTCAATGGCCTATAATTTCCAGGATTATCTCTATTTCCCTTCTTGAACCAAGGAACAACATCAGCTACTTGCCAGTCCTCCGGGACCCTGCCTGTGGTTTGAGAGGACACAAAGATCTTGATCAAGGCCCCAGCAACTTCATGTCTTGTCTCTCTCAATAACCTCGCAATGACAAGATTTTTCTTTATTTAACACAATTTAATGCAATGATATTCTCATTGATAAAGGGCTTTTGATATTAAATGGGAAATATACATTAACCAAATCAAGCATTGACACAGTCCACATGTGCTACCTTTGCTCTAGTGAGTCAGAGAAAGCCTATCTGCTAACCAGCAATAATTAGAATGCTTATAATGGATCTGTATGTGTCATTTTGGTCTTCATTTTCAAACACAGTTTAATTATCTTTTAAGCATCCTGATAGAATGTAATCATTTTTCCTTCAGCAGTACCATCTTCAGTTATGTCTTTTTAAAATCTATGGTGCCTGAAGCAATTAGGTGGCAATATGATGTGACTAGGTGGCAATTTGCCTTTGATCGGTTGGTAGAGAGGGGGCAATCCTCACAATCTCCCGTTGAACAGTAAGAGGTCATTGGTCACATACATGTCTTTATTTCCATCCCACTGAAACCCAGGTGAAATTACTCCTTATTTTTTGGTAACACAATATAATTCAGCAAAATTAAGCAGGCCAGAAGAAGCTGGAGTAGTTGTGCATTAATTGAATATTATCCAATTGGCTCAACAAGTGTCATGCTTGCATGTATCACTTACACAAGATACTTCACACTCTCACCTAATTACCTCAAATACCATATTTACATACAGAAACATGTCATAACTGAAGAGGCAAGAATGCACAAATGAATGCTGTCTCTTAAAAGAAATAAGTACGAGTAATTTTATGAGGTCTTAGTTTGGATTATCCGAAGTTCAAGACTGATCAGTGGTTATGAGTATTGCTTGGAAGGTTGTTTGATTCTTCTACTCAGTTTCAGGAGAGCAGAAGGCAGAAGGGTCACTGCTTCACAGTTCATTTTTCCATGAATTTTACTGGCTAATTAGCCTCTAATTGACCTCAGAATCTCCCATTTCACCATCACTTCCCACAGAGAATAATCAGAGGTCAATCAGATTTCTGACCCAGTAAGACTCCGCATGAATCGAGTTAACCACAGTTAAATCATCCTGCAGGAAGGTTTCCTCAAGGGGGAGACAGAAATAACATTCCTCCTTATCTAATATGACATTACCTGGCACAAATATTCCCTTTATTATAAAATAGCAAATCCTTCTCTTACTGAGTTATGTCATGAAGACCTACAGGTTTCCAAAGCTTCCATAATATTAGCCACTGTGCAATGAAGATGATTAGAACCAGGTAAAGTCACTTATGAGAACTTTTATCAATTTACCATTTTGGAGTGAATTTTATGGTTCATTACAAAGGCAATTTAATGTCTTTCTGCTTTGTCTATATCCTTTAAAGGACAACTATTATTACATGAACAGTGAAGTCCATGTCTCTAGTGAGAGCTCCATGAAACTAATTTTCATTGAAGACAAAAAACACTATTTAAATGAAATATAAAAGATAACCTTGCTCTTTTTACCTCTTGAGACAGAAAATGAAAATGGACCAAGCAAAGCTCTCAAAGGTGAGTAAAGTATTAATATAGATTTTTTTTTCAGGCCAATAACATGAAGTTGCAGGCAACCTTGCAAAGTGAAAAAGAAACCCACACTAGCCAAATGTACCTGTAGCCAAAATAAATCACTTTGCTATGCAGAGAACCTTGAAGAAAATGACACTCACTTACACTTTTAATTCAAATGACTCCAGACTCAAGTACAGGGAAAAGCTGATGAATTACTAAGTGCTAATTTACTAATTTATTCATTACAGCAATGTATGGTACAAAAATGTACCAGGAACAAATTAAAATGGTAATATTGGATTTATGCATGGTAAAGATCAATGAGCAAGACTTTTTGTCATATTTTATATTGCCTGAAAATATCTTTACATAAACTATTTCTAATTTTCAGCTGGTTCAAAGTTATTAGGTCACACATAATTCACAGCCACATTGATTCAATTGCTCCTGGATTAGATCTGACGACTTTGTTTTTCTGTTTAAGTCAGAATGTTTCTTCCATAGATCTCTTCATACTGGGATTTTCTACATTTTATGCAATGTCCTTGACCTAACAAGATGGCAAACTGACCAGAAATAACTTTGATAGTCAACATCTGCCTATAATAATCAGCCCAAAATATATTTGAAAGGTACACAGCAGCATGGATACAAGGTATCCCAAAATAGAGGTTCTTTACATCCCAATATCTCATGGAATCCTTGCCCCAAGTTTAAAATCATGGCATTTTGAAGCCTACTTCTTATCTGCATTTATCATAGAGTTACAGAAGGATGCAGAACATGAGGGCAGGAGGGGGAAACATTCTGCCCAGCATGCCTCTGTTTTCTCTTTAAAAGAACTTCCCAATTAGGGACTTTCAGACTGGAGGCCTGTGACGAGTGGTGTGCCACAGGGATTGGTGCTGGACCCACTGTTGTTTGTCATTGATATATATATGATTTGGATGAGAATGTATAAGGCATAGTTAGTAAGTTTGCAAATGACACTAAAGTAGGTGGTATCATAAACAGTGAAGAAGGTTTTCAAAAATTACAGGGGGACCTTGATCAGTTCAGTAAGTGGGCTGAGGAATGGCAAATGGTGTTCAATTTAGATAAATGCAAGGGGTTGCATTTTGGGAAGTCAAACTAGGGTAGGACATTCGCAGTGAATGGTAGGGCCTTGGGGAGCGTTGTAGAACCAAGGGACCTAGGAGTACAAGTACATAGTTTCCTGAAAATGGAGTCACAGGTAGACAGGGTGGTGAAGTAGGCATTTGGCACACTGGCCTTCATCAGTCATTGAGTAAAGGAGTCAGGACATTGTGTTGCAGTGGTACAAGATGTTGGTGAGGCCGCACCTGGAGTACTGTGTATAGTTTTGGTTACCCTGTTATGGAAAAGACATCATTAATCTACAAAGGGTGCAAAGAAGATTTAAAGAATGTTGCCAGGACTTTAGGTCTGAGTTGTAGGGATAGGTTGAGAAGGCTAGGACTTCATTCCTTGCAGCATAATAGACTGAGCAGTGACCTTATAGAGGTGTATAAAATCATGAGGGGCAATAGATAGGATGAATGCACAAAGTCTTTTTCCCAGGGAAAGGGAATCAAAAATTAAAGGGCATAGGTTTGATGTGAGAGGGAGAAAGATTCAAAAGGGACCTGAGGGGCAACTTCTTTACACAGAGGGTGCTGCATGTATGGAACGAGCTACTAGGAGAAGTGGTTGAGGCAGGTACAATAACAACATTTAAAAGACATTTGACAGGTAAATGGATAGGAAAGGTTTAGAGGGATTTGGGCCAAATGCAGGCAAATGGGACTTGCTTAGATGGGCATCTTGGTCAGTATGGATGAGTTAGGCTGAAGGACCTGTGCTGTATTACTCTGTGACTCTATTAGTCCCTTTCTCCTGTTCTTTCTGCATAGCCCTGTTAACTTCTCCTCTCCAAGTATTTACTTAATTCCCTTTGGAAAATTATTAATTAATCAGATTCATTAACTATTCACGAAATTATATTATTGGTCAAAGTAGTTCATTACATGACAAACATGCTCCTTATCTCCCTTCTGGTTCTTTATCCTAGGTTTTGTTATTGGTTCCCTCTTGTAGCTTCTTCCTCACCAATATTCCAGGGCTTGTCAAGCAGGCATTTATAGAACCTACTTTTAACAGCTGAAAGTCTCCCCTGTTAGACCCCCTGCACAGTTACTGCAAGGGGTCTAACAGGAAATATGCTTGCACAGTCTCGTTGGGCTTCTGATAGGCAGTCCTCTGGGAGCTTCCACTTCAATGCTGTAGCTTCTGAGGACCTGTTGAGCCCTCTGTGGGATCCATAAACTCTGGGGCTGGACGTGCCCAATGGGCAGTTTGTTTGGAAGGTAATGCATTTCTTCCACTGTTTTACTTGGCTTCCTGGTGTTCTTGACAAAGAGACTGGAGGTTCTCAATGCCACCCTTCTCCATTTTGACCAGTCACAGGTCAGGGATTTCCACAAATCAGTGAAGATGTCACATTTTTTCAAGGAGGAGTTGAGAATATGCATAAAACATTTTCTCCATACTTGCCATGAGGGAGTTCTGAGTAGAGTATGAGTTCTGGGAATCCAGCTCAGGTCTGGAGATAATGTGGACCTCCTCTCCCAACTCCCCATCAGAGTGTAATTGGAGCCTTGACAGCTCTAATGGTGCTAAGCTGCAAATCTCTCTCAAACAAATTTCTTGTTAGCATAGATTTTTGATCATCATTCTCACTATTGATGTAAGGATTAATAGAACTGCCACATATAGCTGTGGAGGGCAGAGACAAGTGTGTTGAGTAAGCACTTACACAAAGCACTGCTGGCAATGATTAGATTTGCTTGTCTTTTGAAATGAAAAGTGCTCCTTTCTCTAACTTCATAGAACTTACAATAGAAACAGAAAAGCTAACAAAAAATTGCAGGAGAAAAAGATGACAGAAATTGAAAAGCAGGATGCTGCCTGGATTAGAGGGCATGTGCTATCAGGAAAGGCTGGACAAACTTGGGCTCTTTTCTCTGGAGCGGCAGAGGCTGAGGGGTGATCTGTTGGAAGTGTATAAAATTATGAGGGGCATAGATAGGGTGGACAAGCAATATCTTTTTCCCATTATTGAGCGATCCAATACCAGAGGGCATGTATTTAAGGTGAGAGGGGTAGGTTCAGAACAGACGTGAGGGGTACGTTTTTTACTCAGAGTGGTAGATGCCTGGAATGTGTTGCCTGATAGCGTGGTGGAGGCAAATTCATTGGGGGCTTTTAAGAGGGGCTTGGATGGGCACATGAACGTGAGGAAAATAGAAGGATTTGAGCACTCTGTAGGTAGGAGAGCATAGCTATGTCGGCACAACATTGTGGGCCGAAGGGCCTGTTCTGTGCTGTACTGTTCTATGTTCTTGAAATACTGCAGATGTCGAAAATCTGAAATAAAAATTAACAGAAATGATGGAAATATTCAGGTGATCACTCAGCATCCGTGGAGAGAGAAACTGAGTTAATGTTTCAGATCATTAACCTGAAACATTAACTCTGTATCTCTTTCCACATATACTGTCTGATCTCCTGAGTATCTCCAGCGCTTTTTTGTTTCTTTTAATGGTGACAGAAAGACCAGGTAAACTGTACAAAGATAAATCTATTTTTTTTGGTAAGATTTTTTTTCCTCTAATTTCTCAGGTGAGCCATAACAGGTTTGACTGCCAAACAGGTTCTTCCTTTTATGGTGTCTTAATATTTAAAAGGAAATCAGTTGTGCACATTATTCTAAACTTACAGGCAGCCAGGCATGCAGTTGGAATGATGTCAGTAATGAGTATGTTGCTGGCCTCTGGGCTGTCATTTGAAAATGCCTTCAATAAGTATGAAGTAAAGTTGTTTTGAACACAAAAGCCCATCACAGCTAAAATCAACAGCTTTGGCATCATTTTAGCATCCACTTCACATTTACTGCCAGAGCTAAAACAACAAAGAGGCAGCAATTTTCAGTTGATGAATGATACATGAGACAGCACAATTAATGATGTTGCTTAAATAGACAGGGCTTCATTTTCTGTTCATGTTACACAAGCCAGACTATCCATTGGGGACTGCTATTTGCTTATTCAACAGATTCACCCAACAATAAGCAACTCATTCAAATTTAAAAAGGTGCAAAACTTCTTTGCTTCCATTAGTGGGGAAATATTAGAGTGGGAGGAAGTGGGCTGAGAAAGATGTCAAACCTGCCATGAACAATATTCTCTGTCATTTCTTTCAAACTAATCTTTGTGAATAGAGGTGACACTGTGACATTTGCTAGCAATGCTGCAATAAATATGTGAAAACTTCTGGTCTAGGAGGGATAAGAACCCTGCATTGTTGATCGGCCTGTCTCCCTGAACTCCTCTCTTACCAATACACATTGACCATGAGCAATAAATATATTTGTATTTTTATTATTTTCTATCTCATTCCAAGAAGTTCAGCAAATACTTGTTTATTAACTTTTGCTTCAGATTATTGGCATTCATGTTCTGATGGATATTCAGCCTGAGGCTGGATATCTTGTTGGACATCTGGTCTTCTGACTAGCTGAGAGATGCCTCCCATGAAAAGCTCAGGAGGCATTCATGCTGGAGATGGTAATGAAAGACATGAAACTCTCCCGAAAGGTTAGATCTGAACTTGATCCCATGGAGCAGGGAAATTCCTTGGAGCTATTCTTGTCTTGCCGGCATTATTTAACCAGAAGTGCAAGGGAATTGCATAGAATGTACAGCACAGAGACAGGTGGTTTGGCCTGACTGTGGGCTGGATTGCACTTAACCTGGCCCACATCAGCCCTGCAGCCACATTAACATCTTGTAGCCGCACAGTTCCCAAAATCCTGCCGACATTTCTGCCTTGGTCATTCTGCAAGGTGGGGCAACGAATGACTAGAGCACAGGCATTAGACAGAAAAACCCAGCCCACCAACTGCCCTGATATCCTCCTCAGAGATTCATGTCACATTGACACAGGTGAAATATGTCCCTAATTTGAATAATTAAAAATTATCAGTGCAAAACCAAACAAAAATCATTTAAAATACATTTAACTGATGCAAATTAATGAAAAAAATAAAATGAATAAAATATTTACCTTTTTAAGGGAAGTCAGCAAGACTACCCAATTGAGTGATGTGATGCTAGGTATGCCTGTAAGGCTGGCATAAATCTGACGGGGCAGGTGCAAAGCGTTTGCAACCCCTCGGGCTCAGCAAGTTACAAACTGCCTCAGGACTCAATGGTGAGTCCAAGAGTAGAACAAAAAATCGGATGAGCAAGTACTTTCCTTACCTTCATTCAGCAGCCTGCAGCTGTGGATAGGCTGACACATTCTCTATGGAAGCACTGGCCAGCCCTCAGGATGGCCCAGTGCAATGTGTTTCCAAGCTGGATGGCTCTGTCTGGTTAACTGGAACAACTGCATAAGTATATTTAGTGCACAAAATGCAAAAGTGACCAGAAGCAACTCGCACCACCCCTCCATTTTTTCTCTGCTTCCGCTGCAGCTGACCTCTGCAGGGATGCTAAACCCCTCCACTCCCTCACATGCAACTGTACCTCCTGTGTGAGTTCAGGAACGCACATTGAAGGTTAATCACTGTAAACCACCAAAAGACATTGCACTTCACAACCTACGTGCTTTCGGCATCCAAAAAAGAAATGGGTTTAATGCAAAACAGAACAATTGCAGACAGATTCCTTCACATTGTCCTAAGATTAAAGCATCATTTTTGCGGTAAGCTGTTTGTGGAATATATTGCATTAGAGACTAAAAGGAGGATTTTGGAAGAGAATCAGTAGTGAGCCTTATTATGAACAACCATGCCACTTAACATCCCTGACAAAAATACCAAAGAATTCTTTGCCAAGCAGCTGTGCATTTGAATGAGAATGTATGGGCGTAATTCTTGCAATCCTATTTTCCCATTTCTGAACGATTCAGCATTTTCTTCTTTTAAAAATAATTTATTATTCTCGAGGAAGGAGCCTCTTACAATGCAGATTTCAGTCTGTAAGCCTTCTTTGCAATTATCATCTCATTGATGTTGCCAGCTGCACAGACCAGTCTGGAGATCAGAACTCTTATTTTTTAAATAATCATGAAAGTAAAATTAACTTAAAATGTCAGCCCACGGTGCCATCTCTGGGAAAGCTGAAATGTGCACACTTCACAACTGAGACAGTGGGCCAAAGCCACAAGCAGTATGGAATCTTTCAACAATTCCCAAACGATGCATTTTACCTTCTTTCCATAAATAGGCAATAAATTGCAAGTGAAACAAATATTTACATCCCAGGCCCCAAGGACCAAATAAATCAAACAATAAAAATGCAAAACTTGAGAAAGATTTATGTGAAGAGACAAAAGGAAGAAAGCCCATTTGATTTGAAATGTTCAGTTGAATGCCTTTAAGTTACATAGCTCAGGTACGAAGAGTGGGCACTGGGCTCTTAATCGGGGGTTCAATCCTCCAAACAGCCAATCGACTTGCATCAATTGAATTTAAAATTACTAAGGGAGATGGCTTCCTGAGAACAGAGTTTAAATCTGTCACTCAGTCAAACAATATGGAATTTGGATCATATCTTACAATGTGAAAGAAGGACTTGGACGCAATATTTTTAAGATGGCAGAGAATCAAAGCACAAAGTCCACCAGTTTGGCTGTGCACACTGCCAAATAGGCCAATAATGAACTTGTGCACATGTCCCTGAATCCCAGCCATCTCCGCACTGAGCCAAATATGTCTTGTGATACTCACAGGACACACACTGGAAGGGAAAGTAGTACTTACCTCAAAACATGAGGAGGAATGAGGCAACAAACCCACTTAGTCAGTACCAAACTTCACCACAGTCCCCACAAAAGTAATAGAGAAATTTACAGAGATTCATTAGAGCGACATGGGACTCAGGTAAAGAGCCTGAATGAAAAACACTTTGATGCCGGAGGAACTCAGCAGGTCAGGCAGCATCCGTGGAGAAAAGCAAGTGGTCAGTGTTTCAGGTCAGGACCCTTTTCTCAGGTAAAGAACCTAACAGGGTAATAGTGAACTCAGGCGCATACTCCATTAAGGTACCAGATAATATGGACATCAACCACTGCACTGCTATTTTAGGCTTGTAAATTACTACCCTGACATTGAACTCTTTATTGCCTTGTCCCGATAGAGACCTGGTTTATCTATTACACAATTACAAGCTCTATTAGATACCATTATGCACCATCCTGCTTGAAATCTGAGTGTTCAAAAGAAAGACTTCCATTTATATAGTATCATTTATATTCTTTCAGATGTGTCAAGGAGTTTTACAGCTAATTAAGTACTTTAGAGGAGCCAACACTGTTATTATAGACTGACTGTTAGAATAAAAGAATCGGTCTTCTCAATCCTTACTCAGTCCTATTAGTTTCACCTGTGCAATATTCAGGAGAAAATTTAACAATTTGCTTGTTCTTGTTAGTTCCTTCTAACATGTTTGTTTGATGGGCACTTGCTTCAACACTAATCAATTTATTTACCAATTATCTTTGATAATTTACTGCAGAAAATTACCTAAATTACCATCATACTGAGCTCTAGTTTTCATTAAATGTCACAGTGTGCTCAAAATATGCAATTCCAAAACAAATTCTGTGAGGTGTAAAGATTCATCACTTATATATATTGCCAAAATAGTATGCAGGGCGTTTCTAATAGTTCTATGTAATTGTGTTTACAGGCCAGGAGATCCCAGGATTAATCCTTAGGCAGTGATTGAGGCTCGACAACTGGGTTTAATGGCCCATGACTAGAGAAAGGAAAATCTCTTTAGGCAGTCCCTTGGGATTGAGGATGACCTACTTCCAGTTTTGTGGGTGCTGAGGTGGCTAATAAGCCCAATGTGGGATACACAGACTGTTTCATAGATGGGGCAGGAGGTACCTGATGGAGATGGTGGGTGGGTAGTTTGTGAGCTGGTACCCTCCCTCTGCTCTTTATGCAGGACTTCTGTGCACTCCAAATGCATGGACTTAAGGTTCTCAATACCATTCAGAATGCTCCTTCTCCACTTTAAATGGTCATGAGCCAGGGATTTCCAACAGTCAGTGGGGATGATGCCCCCTTTCAAGGAGGCTATGGGTACATTCTTGTATCTCTTTCTCTATCTGCCTGGTCATCTCTTGCCTTGACATAGCTTTGGACAGAGTTTCAGGAACCTGGCTGTCCAATTAAGTTGACTGAATGTAACCAGCTATCAATGTGGGAGATGTCAGCATGGGAGAGACCTTGGGAAAGATATCTTCACTCTACACTCTCAGTTCTGATGTAGGTTCTTGGCACAAAATGTCGACCATAGCTTTGGCTCCAGATATGCTGCTTGATCCACTGAGTTCTTGCAGTAGTTTATTTTTTGCTCTAAGTTTTCTAAAGTCTTGCAATGAACCCCTATTTTTGAGAGGCAATGTTGGATAGCTGGGGAAGGTTGGTAGAACACCTTTATCTTGCAAGTGTCGAGCGTAAGGTCCATCCTCTCAAATGCTTCAGTAAATGAATTTACGATGGCCTGGAGCTTGCCTCTGAGTGCATGCAAACACAAGTGTCTTCTGCATTCCTTGACGCTGGAACTGTAGTAGAATCTTTTGGATCAAAGGCTTCAGTGAAGTAAAATAAAAGTCAATTATAGTGACTGGTGTTGCTCCTTGGCCTCTGCCATAGCTTCCAGGGTAGGGGGTACGCACTGTTGACCATCATGTGTTGGTTCCTGTTACAGTGAGCCAAAGGGTCATAAGGCATTCATTAATTCCATAGCAGAGTCGTTGAGATGCTGGACGAGTTCATTCTTGGAGATGAAACTCACTCCATGAAGACAGCATTCCTCTTCTGGTTTGCCCCTCCAGAAGAAGGTGTGTGCTCCACCTTCTGACTCATTCTGTGAAGCGATGTCAACATCAAAGTATCGTAGTCTTCGAGCTGTGAAGGAGGAGCAGTTTTCAGGTCTGTCACTCCTGGGATTGCCCATGAGGGTACTGACATTCCAGATCCCAAAATTCATGTTGTGGAGAGGAAGTTGCCTGTGTGCGGTTTCATTTAATGTGAAAATAATAAGGCCTTAAATCACCACCCACATCACTGCTTCAAAATATGTTTGTTGCATTTTACAAAACAACATGAGAAATGATAAGAAATTACTGAATCTCGCCTTCTGATAATAATTCTTTATAAGCACTTACCAGTTTCTAAAAACAAATCATAAAATGTCACCTTATTTGTTTATCTGTAGTGTCCAACATACTGTCCTCCACGGACACCTCCTTCTTCTGGCAGCTATATCAATGGAGGACAATTGTGTCTGATGAAGTATTTGATCATTTCAGCCCAGACTGCTCCCTTTAACCACAAGCCTGTTTTTAGTCGAATGCTTATCCAGTTCCTTTTTTGAAGCAGTTAATCAACTCAGTTTCAAATGTGGGAGAAAATGTCGCTGATTTCTAAACTCACTGGAGATTTCTGGATTGAAAATCCACTTTCCCTAATACCTAACAAGCTGGGATCTCTTCTTGATACACACTGCTTTAAGCCTTGCTTTAATTACCTAAATCAATCATTGCTTAAATTAATTATTAACAAATACTGGATGAACAGAAATTTCTTACAACTAAATACAGGCATGAGCAAAGCTGTTGCCTTTGTTCTCTGACACAAACTCCCCAGCCAGCAACTCTTTCCTTCTCCCTGGCAACAGTCTGAAACTGAAGCAGATTGTTTTGCAACCTTGGTGTATTAATTGATATGATAAGATACCATTATTAGTCACATGTACATCGAAACACACAGTGTATTGGTATTGGTATTGGTTTATTATTGTCACTTGTACCAAGGTACAGTGAAAAGCTTGTCTTACAAACCGATCGTACAGGTCAATTCATTACACAGTGCAGTTACATTCAGTTAGTACAGAGTGCATTGAAGTAGTACAGGTAACAACAATAACAGTACAGAGTAAAGTGTCACAGCTACAGAGAAAGTGCAGTGCAATAAGGTGCAAAGTCACAACAAGGTAGATCGTGAGGTCATAGTCCATCTCATTGTATAAGGGAACTGTTCAATAGTCTTGTCACAGTGGGGTAGAAGCTGCCCTTAAGTCTGGTGGTACATGCCCTCAGGCTCCTGTCTTCTACCCGATGGAAGAGGAGAGAAGAGAGAATGTCCCGGGTGGGTGGGGTCTTTGATTATGCTGGCTGCTTCACCAACACAATGAGAGGTAAAGACAGAGTCCAAGGAGGGGAGGCTGGTGTCCGTGAAATGCATCTTTTGCATAGAGTGTTCTGGGGGCAGCCTGCAAGTGTCGCCACGCTTCCGGCGCCAACATAGCGCGCCCACAACTTCCTAACCCGTACGTCTTTGGAATGTGGGAGGAAACCAGAGCACCCGGAGGAAACCCACCCAGACATGGAGAGAACATACAAACTCCTTGCAGACAGTTGCCAAAATCGAACCCGGCTCGCTGGCGCTGTAAAGCGTTACGCTAACCGCTACACCACCGTGCCTGTTGAGTTTTAGGCATTGTAGTGTCTTCATTTATATCCAAAAAGGTTGTGCCATATTTGGAAGACAGTATATTTATATTATTTATACATTGAGTCCATAAGCTGTTGGCACAGACAGTGATATTGTAAGAGTGACGGAAGCAAGCATAGTACATGACTCTCTTGTCCAATCAGGATTACAGTATGTACACATAGGCATAGATGCACAGAGATAACAGTATGTCCAGGTTTAAAGTTACAATAGACAGCTCAGTGACAGAGCTGTTAGAACTGCTACCTCATAGTTTCAAACACTCAAGTTCAATTGTGACTTTGGACACTGTTGATGTGGAGTTTGCACATTCTCTTTGTGACAGTGTATGTTTCCTCCCACATGCCAAAGACATGCTGGTTGGTAGGTTAATTGGATTTTTGTAAACTGCCCCCTGTGCAGGTGGGTGGCAGGAGAAATAGAGGGGTGGAGGTAGTTGATGGGGTTGTGAGAAGGGGCAGCTATGTGTCCTCTTGCTATTCAGCAGTGTCATGACTAAGTTTGGTGCATCCAACAGCGATGGGTCAATGTCCCAGGCACTGTGGTCTGCTGTGGCACGCACTCTCCTTGGTGCATGTTCTGACCATAGACAAAGAAGGTTCCACATGAGTTGTTGCTGGAAAACACCAAGGAAAATCATTTTTGCCTTTACAAACTCACCCAAAATTTGCCAAGTGGAAGTCATGAATCTTCTTTCACAACCCCAAAGGAAAACTACCATCCTCATTGCCAATTTCTTCAAAATGCACTGAAGTACAACATATATACATTCAAAGAGCTTGTGGTTTATTTGCGAGGAAACACACAACAGGTTTTCAAGCTGTTTGTAAAACTGAATGATTATGAAACATTTACGTTTTTTAAAAGCAGCCACATCACATGACTTTCCTGCCCATCATAAGCAGAATATGTACACCAGTACACCAAGATAACAGTGGGTCAAATAATGTCATCAGCAAGGCCGCCTATTTCTGCCCGCTAACATCGCTGACTCCATCCCTGCCTCAGCTTATCTAACATTTATCCTGGATTCAGGCCTAGTTAACTTCAGACATGACTACTTTGATGCACACCACCTCATCTCAGCTTTCCTATATTCCGTTGCCCACGTTCAAACTCATGCTGACTCCCGTTTACCCATTACCCCTATACTTGCTAAGCAGTTCTCATCCTTTTGTTCAAATCCCTCTGTGGTCTCACCCAGGTCCATGACTGACTGGAAATGTGGGTTTCTCCAATTCTGGCTTCCGGAGAATCCCCAGATTTATAATTTCACCACTGGCATCTGTGCCTTCAGCTACCAAGACCTTAAGCTCAGGAATTCACTCTTCCAACCTCTCCACCTTTCTATTCTTAGTCATTCAAAACACTCACTAAAATCTACATCTTTAAACATGATTGTCCTAATATCCCCTCTCGTGGGCCTTCATCAATTTCTGCTTTATCGTATTCCTATGGAGCACCTTAGAATGTCTTGTTGCATTAAAGGCATGATGCAAATTGAATTATAACAAGAAAATCTACAAAGTTTTAAAAAAACTTGCATTTCAACATGATCTAGAAAATCCATTTTGTAATCATACTGATTTTTTTCAACATATTTCGCTCCCAAAGACTACTAACACCATGTCACCAGGAGTCATTTGATTTAACACATATTACAGATCTAAACATATTGATTAGATTTAATGGTGTACTCTATGCAAGATTAATATCAGCTTTTGTACTCATGCCAACTTGGTAAAATTGTCCTTTTGTGTCATAATCATAACCACCTTTAACAAATGTTATGTGTTGTCATAAAGTCCTTTGCTTTGATGTTCAATTACATGTGTGGAATTGGGAAGTTTCTTTTAATACAACGCATGGTAGTAACAGTATCAGTAATCTACAGGTAGACTATTTATATTATACCGTAAATTGGTGCACATTTGCTCACCTTGTTCTAAATCAGAAACACATTGCTCAAAACCGAGAGAATGCAGTATGTGGTATTTGGACTGTTAATGATGACTCTATAAGACTTTGCACATGGACGAGAAGAGTGTAAGTAAACTGAAGCTCTGATACGACATTTAAAGATTTCTATGGTGGAATATCAGGGACCATTTTGGACAGTAAACTGGCAGAATGGTTCACTGCTCTATAGAATTTTCCCAATATTCATTCCCTTTTGTTACAGATTTCAGGCTCAAGAATAAAAAGAAATTCTTTTTTTGCCAATCTATTGCACTATCACAGCCACAAACAATGAGCTTTGAAAAACTAAAATACCACCAGTTGAGATACAATCTTATTCCAAGGCACTCAAATAAACTGCACATTGAAAAACAGAAGACAACCTAATATCTAACAAGTTAAAAAATAAAGCAATGGCTTTGCTGTTATTGGCACTACAATAGTTCTATTATAACTAACAAAAATTGCTGGGAAGCAATGTTAAATGTCTTAGTGAAGGGGCCAATCAGATGTTGTTGTTACACCTTATTAGCTCTCCAGAGGATTCTTTCTGTATAGCTTGGTAAAGCCAGTAATTCCAATAGTACAAATATAGAATATATGCATCTTTGCTTTCTGAATACTCTGAATTTCATCACAGTATGCAATATGCAAACATACTTCCATCATCTCAGAGTGTAACCTACTTTAAAGAGTTATTGGGGAGTGAATATAGATTGTATTTGCTGAGTAGTTATTTTCATTGCTAGACTAGAGATAACTGAAGGGATAGCAAGCTATACAGTCACGATTTTCAAGAATTGCAAGATAGTCAATGTACCTGGAACTTAGATTCTTACTGCAAAATCTTCATAAAAGATTTATCATGAGAATGCATTTTCAGTCTGAAATTTATGACAATCAGGCTTAATAAGAAATATTTAATTTCTGTCAGCTTAGAAGAAAAACTAAGTTACAAAAGTTAAGGTTTTTACTCAACATTTCCAGCATATAAATAGATCTGTTCTACATCAATATCGGTCTCTGCCTCAAGACTGTTGGAACTGAGGAAATGAGGAATGATGGTTCAGTTATGCAGGGCCCAGGTCAGAATCAGAATCAGGTTTATTATCACTGACACATATAGTGAAATTTGTTGTTTTACGGCAGCAGTAGAGTGCAAAACATAAAGACATAAAAATTACTGTAAGTTACAAAAATAAATAAATAGTGCAAAAGAAGAATAACGAGGTAGTGTTCATGGACCATTCAGAAATCTGATGGCGGAGGGGAAGAAGCTGTTCCTGAAATGTTGAGTGTGGGTCTTCAGGCTCCTGTACTTCCTCCCTGATAGTAGTAACATGAACAGGGCATGTCCCGGGTGACATCACACCTTGTTTGGAGTAATACTTGGTCTCTTCAGGAAAGACATAATGGTCATGAATGGAGCACTATCCTCACTCGACCACTACGGCTTTTCTTGTGGCCACATTTGCTTTTTAGTGGTTCTGAGTGATCAATTAAGCTGGAGGACTGGCTGCCACTGGCCGTCACACAAGGCAGAATGAACCGTAAGTGGTGACAAGGATCAGATGACAAATGCGAAGGCCCCACCCTGATGGCTTTTTGTCAGGCTTCTACTACCAAAGGCTTTGAACTATTTTTTAACATCTCTGATAATTAGTGACCCTTCAAATAGTGTTTAATGTTTTAAATAAGATGACCTAAAATAAGTAAAAGCATTTTATAATTTCAAACACCTTAAAGTACTAGAAGTTCACTAAAATCATACCTTTACTTTTCAAGCAAGGTTGGCAACATCATCCAAATGAAATGTGTTGCAGTGTTTACACCAGCCATGGCTGAGATAAATTTGAGGAGTGGACACAAGTGCATTTAGGCCCTCAGCTGAGTGCATTTGCACTCAGTGACATATCCAGTGGTAGAGTAAGAGTTCAAGTGCTCTGACATCTGACCACCACCTCCATGCCACCCCCCAACCCCCAAACCCCTTCCGCTCATCCCTGGTTTCTGTGCTTCAATATATTGGTGAGGAAGTCAGGAACAAGCTGACCTGCAAGGAGAACATTGCCACCAGTTTGCAGAGGAACCATTGGCTGGGGTTAAGTGTGTTTGGACCAACAAAATGTGACTTGGTGAATAGAGAAGCTGTGAGAACTTTACCTTAAAAGTTAGAGCCAGGCCTTTTAGGACTGAAATCAGGAAAGTGGATTTTCCACACAGTATTGTGAAAATTGGGAATTTGCTTTCCTTGAGGATTTCAAGTAAAATTTTCAATGGTGAGATGGACAGATTTTTTTATTGAATAAGGGTCTCAAGGAATGCAGAGCAAATGTGACATTGGGTATGAGCTGAGAGGCAGGCATGGTAAATGGGAGTGAAGGCTCTGATGAACCATGATTTAACTGAATTGTGGAACAGGCTCAAGGGAGTGAATAACTTACTCCAAGCTATGTTCTTTTCCATAATTCCTTAATGTGGAGTTCAGATGGAAATTAAGTCTTAAGAAGCTTTTTACAGAAAATATTGTATTTGTAAGGTTTGGATCATTGGTATAATGTGCAACTTGCTCTGAGCAGAAAACATATTCCCTCTTTTTGGAAGGAGTTAACTAACACTGCATTGGATGACTTTGTGTGTTATTTCCACCTATCCCTCATTTGTAGGGAAAATTTCTCCAGTCAATTTTCATCGCAGCCTGCCAATTTTGTACTCATGTTTTATGCTGTTGTGATTAAAGTTTGCCTGCTTACCCAATCATGACTCTTTTCAATCTTCTCTGATGAAAACAACTTCAGCTTTATGAACATCCCCTCATACTAGACACTTCAGTTATAGGTAAATATTGTAATTATCTCTTTCATGAGAAAGACATGCAAAATAGGATGTGTATATAAATAAATAGTTTCTCCAGTCTGGTAGGAGACGCAAAGTCAATATGCAGGATTCATCAACTGAGTTTAGACAAACAACTATATCATCAGTACACGGGACAATAGCTTCATTTCCTGATAGAATAGTTACTTTTTTTTTAATGACAAAGTTCTAAGTATAATTATAGGGTTTTTTGGAAACAATGGTAATGAGGCTCTACTGTGCAGCAGTTATCACAAACTTTTTTCAGGGAAAAGACCTCTAGTTGATTACCCAGCCAAAACACAAAGGCAATGGTCCATGCTTTGCTGAGGGGACCTGCTACCTGCACTTGCCACTGAGCTACACCATTGCCTTCTACTTTGCAGTTTGGACTACTATGGCTGAAATTGCCAGCTACGAGCATCTTGGGTCCATTTGGCTGGGACTCGTACACCACCAGGGGCTTGGCCGATGTCATCAAGTCATATGTGAGGGCCAGAGCACACATACTGTATGTGAATCCTGTAATGCAGTTTGACCTTTTCTGACTACATTCTTTTTCATCCAAGCTGTCAAACTTTTGGAATACTTCTGAACCTTCTGGATATTCATAAGAAGATAAAATAAAGAATTAAAAAGGAAGGAGTGAAAGGGCAAACGTTTCTTTCACAATGAAGATGGTAGAGATAATAGTAAAAAGGATCTTAATCTTGCTGATAATTATTCTGCTTATTGTCTTTAGCAATTTCTATGGGTTGAGATTCCATAGCAATGTTTCTGGCTTGATATAGTTTAGTGGACAGTCAACGATACATCATTTGGGCAGGATGGGGATGTGGAATAGCCACAGGGAGAAAAATTAAGAATTTGTTGTATTTTATTTTCGATGATTTTATTAGTAATCAGTCAGATGATACGTCCACAAAACACAAATATATATCATACATATTAGTGACTGCCAATTGTGTAGATTTAATATAGTTTATTGTGAAACACTGAAGTTCTCCATCAAAATGATACAAGTGGAAGAAAGAATAATGTGCAATGATACGGGGAACAATTTCCAGGCCCCCAGCCTCCCATTTCTATTGTTAGAACATGTCACAAGATTAAATCCTGGAAAAACTGAAACTTAAAATTTGAATCTAGTGCTGGCTAAACATTTGTGCTACTCCCAAATAAGGGCATATTTCTATAGAAACAAACCTCACCACAGCTCTTTGAAGGGACAATGGTGCTTAGCAATGAGGATGAAGGTCTTGGCTTCATGGCTATTGAGTTAAATGTTTTGACATCTTTTCTTGTTTTGCAGGATGTAAAATAGTTTGCCAACTCACTGTCTCCCATTTTACACTACCACAGAGCCAAGGTCTACCACAAAGGCTTTAAAGTAAATGTGCACACATATGAGAAGAGCACACCATGAAAGCACTGATTATATTACTTCGGGAAAAATCTGTTTCCTTTAACAAAAAAGTTAAAGGAATTGCATTTTTTTTGCACTGAGGACAAAACACCTGCTGTCCTTCAAAGTTATATTGTGGCCAACATCTGGACTTTCAGTAGGAGCTTTCAGCGCGCAAACTGTCAGATAGACGACTTGCTACCTCTCAAAGAACTTGGCCCCAGTGAGTTATAAATTCTCCATAATGGGCAAATGTTGGCGTGACTGTCTCTGTGTTTCAGTAACCAGGAGAGTTGCAGCAGTTCTTTTTACAATTGTCGACCTGAGGGCATCCACTTAAAGCTAATGAATATCGATTGCTATTGTTTATCTGTGACCTACTTTATCATTTCTAATAGCAAACATTAGAAAAGACAATGGAGTGACACTCAGAGGATTTCATATCTCCCAACTATAACCCATAGAATATTATTGTCATGGGGTTTAATCAAGCACAAGTGGCATTAGAAACATTGCCACCTGCCTTGTGCTCCCTCCCTATCCTAATCACATCTCCAATATGATCAAGAACAGATTTTATTTCTAATATTTAACCACAGAAATGAATCCAGTCATTTTTTAATCTTATTGTTGGACCTGCCAAATGTCACTTTGCTACAAGCATTCAGCCAAACATTCCTCCCCTCCCCCTCCACTCCCTTTAACCCTCAGAACAAATTTTCCTTCTGACTAACATATCCCTGGGGTTAGACTTGTGTTGTATTTTAATGTTATTGCCAAGCCACAAGTTGGATCAGGCCGACTGTCTAGAATCACCACCTTTGGTCACCTCATGCCAATTTCCTATTCATTAGTTCTGGTGAAAGGTCATCGACCTGACATGTTGACTCTGTTTTCTCTCTCCACAGAGGCAACCTGACCTGCTGAATATTTCCAGCATTTTCTCTTTTTTTGTTGCAGTATTTTTCCTTGTTATTCACCTTGTCTGGATTGTGGGCTGACAGCACTTTCAACTTGAGCATCATTGTCTGAACGAACACTTGGGCCTCAATGGTGCATTCAGAAACCTTGGACAAGTGGCAAACCCTGTTCATAGCTTTGCCAGCTTTCAACGGTCTGATAGTTCATACCATCACTTCTAAATATCCCTGGCATTCAGGAACATTTAAAAGATATTTAAAAATAGAGCAAAAATTATTGAGTGATTCTTACATCAAAAATGAAATAAAATAATTTAAATACCTAAAAGCATCTAGAAATAATTCAAGTCATTAAACTAAACTAAAATGTTTTCAATGAAAGGAAATTGCTTTCCTCTTTGTTTCCTTCTCAACAGTCCGATAATTCCCATTGAAATCCATGTGCCAGCCTACCAAATCTGTCAACAAGTTCAGGACTTTTGCACATGGAGCAGAATTTTAGGACTTATTGGATTACTTGCAACTGCTGGCATTTATCAGCAGGATATAATCCATTATGTGCAGACGACTCGTATCCACCAGGGAGTTAATTGGTCTTTAAATAACTTACTGAAACTTTTTCACAAGTCATGAGCCATTGGATGGATATGACACCCCTCCCTGCCCTGCCACCACTATGTCCTCAAAGTGGTCCTTCAACTCCCTCCAAAATTCATGTCCTTTACTCATTTTCTGAACATTGTGCAAAATACCATGAAAATCCAAAAAAGAATTAACATGTTAACTAAGTGAATAAAGTCATCTTTATAGAACACAAATTTCCAATGAAAATTGGATGGAATTTAACGTCTCACATTATTCCATTTTTAAGAATGTGTTTTCTTTTTTAGTGGTTGGCTACAATTATGGAAAGAAGTGGAGCACAGATGGCAGGTGATTTAAACATTTTGTTTCTCGTTGTGCTTGAAACTCTGGACACCCAGCAAGCATAGACACTCCGACGATGTTTGCTTCTTCAGCAAGCCTTGAAAGCCAGTGATGCAAATTGTGTCAGCTCTAATTACCCTGCATGCGCAACAAAAACCTGACAGCTGGTGATTGCAAGAGGTACATTGATATTAAAATTTCCAAGCAGCTTTATGGCAGGTAGTACAAACCCCAGACACTGCTTGTTAAAAGATAGTTGGCTGGTGGAACCAAGTAACAGGCCAAGCTGATGCAATTCCATTTGTCATCAAGCTTGAGTATCCATTAGGGATAAACCTATAAATACTGAATGGTAGGATCAGAGGGTGATAAGCTTGGGCAATCAATAGGTCAGTAATTTTCTATGCTGATTGTCTATGCATTACTGATCTGCTGATTAATCAACAAAAATACTGTCATAGGCACCACAGACTGTGCAATGGGTTGTTTTGGTTCCGCATGCCCACTACAGAATTTCCATTTTAAAATTACACTTTGTATTTATAGTTTGAAATGTGCTTTTGGAATAGAGGATTTAACCTCTTTTTACTGAAATCAGTTCTGGTGGTTTGGAGACATATCTTGATGGGGATGATAGCAGGACGGGTAAACAACTGGACTCGTACGTGAACAGTATTTAACCACTAAGGTACTGTGCCCAGAGCTTTGAGCATGATGAAAAACAAAATATTTAAAACACCTGTTTTTGATCCAGATATGTGAGTCTGCATCACACTTCAGCAGCTGGGGAACTTACATTCAAGTAATTAAGTAAATCTGGAATAAAAAGCTAGTACCAATAACGGTAATTATGAAACTACCTGAGTATTGTAAAACCCATCTGGTTCACTGATGGCAATTAGTGCACAGGAAGGAAATCTGCCATCCTTACCCAACTGTAATGTGACCAAGGCAGTTGACTCTTAACTGCTTCCTCGTTTCAAGAGTAATTAAGAATGAACAATCAATGCCGGAATTGACAGCTTTGTCCACATCCCATGAATGAGCAAATACTACAAAGTCAGAAATTTATGCACTGATTGTACATATATTAACTAAAACATTTATTTCTGTCAAGCTGCAAACCCAAGAAGTAGCTCATGGAATCTCACTGCTAAATATGTATTTCACACAGTATCATTTCTTGTTTGACAACCTGCAGAGTTCAAAGCAGTCCCTTTCAGGTTCTAAAATGCCTCCAACTTCAAATGTTGGTTTGTATGCAGATTACTCCTATACCTAAACCGAGGTGGCAATGGTGTTCCTTAAGTTGCTTATAGTGGTATCATGTGAATAAATGTTGCTGATTAATTATATCCAAATTTTTGGTGTTTTAAACTGGTGATTACTTCATACACTGAGCTGATGCCTTTAAGGTATTCCTGCTCAATCCAATGAGCACCTCCTACACTTGAAGCTGCTCTATAGTGAAGATGCAAACTTTGAATTCTTTCGATTCCAAGCCTTCTGAAATTCAGCAAGATTCACCCATGAAGTTGAGGATCAGTTCTCAGTCATGTTGAGCTTTGTTTAATTGCCAGGCAGCATTTCAGCTTTCCCCACACTGCTCCCTCCCATTCACCGTAACAGCACAATGCAGAAATTCACCCACTGCTGCACAAAAGGATATTGGAACTAATTTAAGAATAAAGAAAGTTGCCGCTATGAATTCAGTCAAGGAGAGCAAACATTTTCTCACCAAGGACACCAGCTGTCCTTTTTCACTTGTGCCTAAACTTCCTTATCTCTTTTTATTTTGGTGTCTTCACGCAGCACGTGTTCGGATTTCCACTGAGCAGACTGTCCATAAAATGGCTGCCACACTTCTTGCATCACAGTTGTGCAGAGATTCTGTAGCACTAGCCCAAAGCAACTGCCCATTGATTTATGCTTGCCTATGAGCCAGTATAAGACTTCTAAATTCACAAACGACTCCTCAGTTCACCCTTGGAATCTGGAACTCACCAGAAGAAAGTCACAACCTGTGAGTGTCCAGTTTGTGAAAATGCTGCACTGCCTACAAGAAACAGGTAAAGCTACAATGATCTGAACTGGGGAAAGAAAGTATAGGGCATAACTAATGCAAGATCAACCTCTGAACTCATTTCAAGTCTTCATTTAGAGGGGTGGTCCTGTTTTAACATTCTAACTAGTCAATACTACACAATCCTTCGGCAGCTGGAACCCAGAAACATTTAAAACTTGTAATGAGCTGGAGACAGCATTCCAATTGAGAATGAATGCAACCAAATGTGGAAAAGCAAGAATTACTGAGTGACAGCTGGGGCAACATCTGTCACGACACTCTGATTCCATGTGGAGTGCAACGTCAGGGCTCAGTCTTGCTGGGATTCCCCAGAGTAATGCTGGGGAATCACCTCTCCAGTCCTCAGCAGGTCAGACTTGGTCTAGGATGGGAGACCCATTCATTTCCATAGGAATTCACGGCTTGCCCAAGTAGGAGGCAAGGAGAAAGTTGGTAATTTTCTTCAAAAATGATTTTACTTTAGTTTACTGCTTTTAATTATTTCAAAATATTTTGTCTGTTTTAAAGAAAATTTATTCTTAAAGAAGTAATAAAATACCTCACAGCTTTGACAGCCCAAAGCTCCACCCCATCTTCACCTTCTGTCAAAGTCTATCAGGAACTTAGGGGTAGGGGGGGGGTGGGCAAGACCTCAGAGCAAAGCCAATGAGATTGACCATCTGCATCTGGAGCAGGGGACCTATAGAGTCAGAAGTACAATAAAGCCAAAGCCCTATATTTGCATTGATTAAGTTTAGTTGCCTGGTACATTGTTCAAGATTTATGAATAACAACGCTTTAAAACCCTGAAGGCTGCCTCTTTCAAATGAGGAAGAGTTTTTGTTAAAACAGGTGGCAAATAACAAAAGTTGATTATTTCAATGTTCAATTTTGAAAAATGTGCTGAGGATTTTGTTCCTCCCAATCTGATTGAATCGGTTCACAGAGGAGCAGTTTAATAATCTTCCTATGAATACATTTTTCTTCACAATTTCCAATTTGAGCACTGATATGTAATTTGTTTGAAATTATTTATTTATAAATGCACCCATTGTTCTTGACCTTCTTCCCTAACGGAATCACTCAGTCAGCGTGAATGCTGAATGCATCCTCCTCCAGCTGTAAAGAATAACTTCTACTGCTGCAATCTCGATAGATTAAAGTCTCACAGTGGTTTGATAGACAAAAATAGGTTACAGCAGATTACAATACCATTAAATACATTCGACAGATGTGCTTTCAACCCCAATCATTCCCAAGCCTCATCTCTTGAATGACATATTTTTTATATATGCTGAGATCCATTCAGAAAGTATTCTCAGGTTAGGAACTTAAGCTGTCATAACTACAGGTTTTATGCAGTGCCAAATGAACAAGAGGAGATAATTTGTAAATCCAACTTTCCTTTCTGCATATAGAGTATGCGAAATGCTTGGAAAATTTACACTGAGGCATTCAACTAACAAGTTCCCAAATTCCCAAAGTACTGCATATTCCAGCAGCAATGATTCTTATTTCAGAAGAGGTGGGAGTTGGGGTGGTGGTAAGGGTGAACAGAGTACTTTGGTCTATACCACAAACAAGAAAACAGTTAAAGCTTGGGCAATATGAACAGCTGCCCCTCACATCCATAAGTTTAGACAGATTCCTCACCATCTGGATATGGGCACTGGAGCAGGAATTTATATGGTCAAAAGCCCATTGGTGGAGATCTGATCACCAACAGTCGGTGAAGAGTTGAGGTAGGGATCATCATCATTGGAGCAAGGTTGGGGGGGGGGGTAGATACAAGGAGAACCATGAATATTTCCATGAAGACCTAAACAAGTGGTAGTTAAACCTTAACTTGCCCTTGCCTCATTAGGTCCCAGTTCCTGCTCCCAATAGGCATGGGGAATGAATCAGTACTCTCCCACACAAGTCTCTGACTTATACTACAGTGAGGCTCATTGATATCAACTGCTGTCTACTTTGCAGCTGACATTCGTCTCCACTGACATCCTGCATTTCATCTTCTCTAAAGAGCCAGCTGACCTCTAAATTTCTATCACAACTTCTTTCAAAGTCAAAGTCAAGTTTATAGTCATAGTGCAATGAAAATCTTGCTTGCAGCAGCATCACAAGCACATAGCATCAGATACACCACACTCACAAGAAAAACATAAATTAAACATAAATTATACACAATTTTTACAAGAAGGAACACAATTAGAACAAAAGAAAAAGTCCACTGTAATGCAAATTGGTCATAGTGTTGCTATACTGAGGTAGTGATTAGGGTTGTGCAGGTTGGATCAACAACCAAATGGTCAAAGGGAAGTAGCTGTTTTTGAACCTGGTGGTGTGGGACTTCAGGCTTCTGTACCTCCTGCTCGATGGTGGCTGTGAAAAGATGGCATGGCCCAGATGATCTTTGATGATAGATTGCTTCTTAATGTTGCAACACATGCAGAATTAACTTTGCTTTCCCTGCTCCCAGTTACCCACCAGTGATGGCATTGAACACCCAGCTCCTTCTGTCATTTATCTGTCTGTCTCACTTTCTCCACCACCTCTGGGCAGCTCCTCCACTGAGCCTCTCAGTGCCCTGTTCATGCAATGGCTCACTCCTTCCATCTTTACAGTTTATGGCCTTGTAATTCCTCACATTTCTGCCTCTTCCTTCCTTCTGAATATCTTCTTCTCTTCACCAACCTTTTGTTGATTCTCCAATGGCACCAGATTCAACCTGCTAGTGTCCACCCACTAGATGTAATCTCCCGAAAACCCATTCATTAACCTCTTCTGAAGATGTGATGTCCTATTTACAACCTCTGGTATCTAAGTAATTTCATCCACAGTGTCCTTATACAAGCTTTTAATTAATCATTCACATCTCGGACTCAACAGGAAGATTGACATTTATTGCCCATTCTCAATAGCTTTACGAAGGTGATAGTGAGCTGCCTTCTTGAATTACTATGGAACGCAGAACAGCACAGAAACAGGCCCTTCAGCCACCATGATGCCAATCTACATTAATCCCATCTGCCTGCACATGGTCCTTGTCCCTCTATTCCCCCTGTCCATTCATGCATCTGTTTAAATGCCTCTTAAATGTTATTGTATCTGCTTCTACCACCTCCCCTGGCAATGCTTTCCAGGCACCCACCACTCTCTGTGTAAAAAGAAAACTTGCCTCGCAAATCTCCTTTAAACTTTCCCCCTCTTAACTTAAACCTACGCCCTTCAGTATTTGACATCTCCACCCTGGGGCAAAAACTGTGACTGTCTACCCTATCTGTGCCTCTCATAATTTTATTAACTTCTAGCAGGTTGTTCCTCAGCCTCCGACACGCCAGAGAAAACAATCCAAGTTTGTCCAACCTCTCCTTATAGCTAATACTCTCTAATCCAGGCAACATCCCGGTGAACCTCTTCTGCACCCTCTCCACAGTCTCCACATCCTTCCTATAGTCTAAGATACTGTTATAAGGCTAAAGAATTCCATGACTTTGACCTAGTAATAACAAAGGAATGGGGATATATTTTCAAGTCAAGGTGTTAAGTGACTTGGAGGAAAACTTGTTGATGGAGGTACTCCAAATGCATCTGCTGAACCTGTCCCCCTAAGTAAAGGAGTTATTGAAGAAGCACTGGGGAGTAAGTGCAGTGCATTCTGTAGAAGGTACACACTTCACCCACTCTGTGCTGGTGGTGAAGGGAGTGAATAGTTAGGGTTGTGGATAGGGAGACAATCAGGTGGTTTACATTTTCCTGAATGGCATTATGATCCTTGAACATTGTTAAGGTTGCACACATCTGGGCAAGTGCAGACATTTCATCAATTACCTGCTCAAGGAGTCAGGAATTAAGTGACTTGTCACACGATGTCCAGCCTCCATCCTGTGCTTATGGTCAAATCAGTTATGTGGCTGGTCCAATACGGTCCTTGGTTAATGGTAACTCCCAGGATGATGATAATGGGTGAATTGATTATGTTAATTTCATTCACTATCAAGAGGACATCTTCAGATTTTTGTTGCAGGTAACCTTAGCCTGGCACATGAGTGTCAATGATACATCCACATATCAGCCCAAACCTGGATGGTGTCCAGTTCACAAGGGCCCAGAGCGCTCAGCGTGTCTACGCTCTCCTCTCTGAGAAAAACAGCGGGAGTGCGAGTGAGCATTGAGTATAGGACTGGGGTAAACAGAAAAGCATTACCTCCAGAACTTCTAGGGAAACAAAGACCTTCTCAGGAAAGGAATAAACAACCTGTGCTTCTCAGAGCTCTGGCTGCTGGTTGATGTATGCAATCAGCGTCATTGAAAAAAAAACATTGTCTCAGTGGTGACAGTAACTGCCTTCAAATTGGTTAAGCAACATACATAATATTGCAGAAATGAATGTTCTACTGTTTCAAATATATACATTTTCAGCAGAGATTTCATATCTTTCTCTTCTTTTCAAGCCTAGTTACACAAAAGCGTATTCTGTTTGGTTAGTGCACCACAGTAGATAGTCGACCTTAATACATACTGCAAAATTGAAGATTGCAGTTCATTTATATTCTCTACACCTCTTTACTCCTGTAAGAGGCAGACACTCATTACTGAAATATAAACAAATACTTTCTTCGTGGAAATAATTCTTGCTGAGTTAATAAAATGCCCGGTTAATAGCAATTTGTATTCATCTCACAAACATTACACTATGTGAACACAATGTTAGCAGAATAATTATGCATCACTCTACATGCTGGACTTGTACCTCTGCTGATGGCTCCTCAGTATTATCATAAAAGTGTGGAATTACATGTGGAAAGCATCAAAGAAGACAATAGAGAGAAAACCGGGACATGCTTGCTGCACAAGATCACTGGATCTTAAAGACATAAAAAGTATTTACAAATACGTGGTCATGGTACTCTGGAGTAGGGCCTAATTCCTGCACTCACTGCCTGGTTCCCTAATCCCCCATTCCAAACCCAGAAGGCTGATCTTAATGCCCATGGTGGTCTGGGAGCTGAGTGGCAAGACCTTGAGCAGCAGTTGGGCCTCCAACAAGGGATCTATCCTGGAGGTGGGGCCAGAACAAGCCCCACCCCCGAAACTCCTCAGGAAGTCATTGACAAAATTGTACAGCCCTGCCCCCAGCTTTGCCATCTGTCAAAGCTGTCAATGTTTATAAATATTTTGAAGCACCTCTGATATTCAGACACCTTCTAAAATTAAAATCAAATATATAATCAAAAGATAAACTTATTAACTTCAAAAAATAAAGAAAACCAAACCAACACATTAAAGCACTGAATAATTAAAAACATTGAACAAGTCTCAAATGATTAAAAATACTGCAGCTTAACCTATTCTTTCCCTTCTCTGCAGCCCCACAATACACAATAAAATGAATGGAAACACTAATCACAAACTTGCTGATACTTGAGGAACTTCTTGTAGCTCTACGTGGAACTGCTGGCTTATCTCAGGAAAATCGGGACCTTGAGACAACCTTTTTAAAAAAGTCACAAGGGACAAAGATGAAAAGTTGTGCAAATGTCAGGAACCAGATCGATCCAACTTGTGGCTGGGAGAATGATGGGAAGCAGTCAGGGACATAATAAATACTCCACTTGGACTTTCAACCAGTGCTGATGATGAAATGCATTTCAACAGGGTATTAGCTTGTATAGAAATGAGCTGTCAGACCTGAGCATGAATTTAACTTACAAAAACAGATTCTGCCTTTTGAGAACTGTCAGTGTTGCAAAGAATCTTGTATGCAAGCAATATTTATTGAGAGAGAAGAGGTTACAGGAGTACAGAGAGATAAGAAGAGGGAGAATGGCACTGATGGGATTTCTCCCCTGGGAGCTGGTATGGACCTGATTGGCCAAACATCCTCCTCCAGTGCTGTTTTAAGTTTATAGTAGTATGAGAGATCATAGGTCCTTAAGCCTGTTGGCTAAATGCAGGCAAATCAGTGGGGAAGCACTTACCGTGATGTGCATCCATTCAATTTGTAGAATAATTTTCCAATGATATCATTGTGCACTTGCCCAAAATGGGAGAGTTATGACTTAATGAGGCAAAACCCCAAAGAAAAGTACAGATGAGCCTACTGTCTTTATACTAACCTGGTTAGTCACATTGTTCAGGAAATTCAATTCTGGAACATGAGGCAAAGGACATTGGAATCAGCCGGTTTTACAACTATCTCGTTATCTGATCATGCAATCCAGCTTCTGGTCCCTGCTGTGCATCACCTTCAGTTTGGGCTCAAGGCTATTGTTTCTTCCAGAAGGATGCCTTCCACTGGATGACAGAGCTAGCAACAGCTGTCTACACTTTAATCACATGTTATGGGGCATATTACACAGGCCCACATCCTCTAACAAGCAGTGCTCCAGGCATTGAAATCAATATTTTAATATGAAGACAGTGTGCTCATGAGCATCATTATAGTTTGTGCTCGCTGGGGTTTGTTGGTTATGCATTGTGCCAATAGCTTTGGGTCAATTGGGTCAATTTCTCGACCAAGCAAACACTAGAACCTACACTGATAAATTATTAGGAGGTGGACAGAAAGGAAGTCAATATGATGCTGTCTTTCCACTGTGGGAACCCAGAACCATCACTGGCCTCTTCCTGGACCTGGAGATAATTTACCAGTATCAGTAAGTAGGGTGAATTAGGTCCAGGTTGGACCAAATTACATCTGTTTAGTAGGGACTGAACTGCCTACTGTGGACAAGAGAAGTGAATTAAGATTATCAGTTAGCAGTGGAATTTACTGCTTCCGTTGCCCATCCAGAATATGGGGTAAGATCCCAGACTAAATACTTAAAATAGATGGGTAAAATCCATAGTAGCTTGTGTGGTCAGCAAATGGGATTAAATTTTTATAAGATGCCTTTAAGGTTTTCCATCATTAAAATTATTGGCCCAAAATTTATTAATGACAGCAAAACTACAGACTATCCCTGGGTAACAAACGGGTTCCATTTTTACAGACGTCCATGAGTCGAGTTTGTTCATATGTCAGAAAATACACAAAAATCACTTGATATGGTAACATTGTAATGAATGGGATCAAAAACACATAAGACTGATAAGAAAGAACAATTACTAAAAGTGGAGAAAGAGGAAACTGGCTCTGCCTCAACTTTCACATTTCTTTTATGTGTAGTCTAAGGCAGAAATCTTGCAGTTGCTGCATTAACGCTATCTCCAATGTTGAATTTAACATGTCAACCAATGAAACAATGTGAGCTTGGGCTAATTGTCTGCTTTTTACAAAGGGAACAGACACAAAACTGTTACAGCAGGAAGAGAGGAAGGGGGAGTTTTCCTAAATGGGAAGAAGGTTTTATTGGAAGAGAACAGACGTGAGATCCAGTGAGAAGATCTTAAACAACTTTCTTTAAAAGGTCCATTTAAAATCTTTCCAATGGGCTTGTTAATCCAAAAAGAGTTTTTTAAACCTTTCTCATAGCATGTTAACTTCAAGCGGCTGTATAGTTTGCCATTACTTGGCAGCAAAATGAAAAGACGTTAAAATTTTTCCAAGACTTTTTAAAATTTCTCGATGGCTATTAACTGGAAAGTCTTTTCCAAATCTTTGCTAATCTAAATATTTTTTTAAAAAATTGATTCGTGGTTTTTTAAAGTAAAACATCTATTTAAGATCTTCCCCATGGATTGTTAACTTAAGAAAAACTAATTCAAATCTTCCCAAATCCTTATAAAATTTCTTAAATGCCTTAAGTGGTTAATTTTGAATTTTTGTGTGCTTTCTAGATGCTTTTTACAGATTTCTAAATACGTTTAAACACTCATTAGTTCCATTAGCAGCCCAGGCGAAGTTTGGGGATATACTTTACCTTCCTGTCACTTTGATTCGGATTCTGTGGGAGGATTTTGTTCTGGCACCCCCCTTATGCTGTATCATATTAATGGCCACATGAAGCAATAATGGGGAAAACCCTCACATGGTTTTGTTTAAATGCTTTCCAGAATTTCTGCAAAGTTTACTGCTGACTACAAATACAGACTTCCACATTTTCCTACTCAACTCTCTTCTGAAAAAGGAGAAGCAGTGGAGGAAAGGGATGGAGACAGCAGTGGTATGGAAAATGGGAGAACGGAGAGTGAAAGATAGGGAAAGTGGGGAAAGGAGGGTCATGCTGCAGAGGGGAAAGGGGAGAGAAGTGAAGGCAGAGAAAGGAAAGAGGAAAGTTGAGGATGATTAAACTGAGAATAACCAGAGATGGCAGGGATAAGGGGTGATGACACCTCATTGAACGTGGGGAAGTTCTACAATGTATTCTGTCTTGATTATATTTGTAGATTGTATTGGTCTCAGCACTTGAATGGGGTTGCTTTTTTTTGGGCAACAAATTTTCGCCACAATTTGCGAAGCAGTGGGAAGATGCAAAAATCTCTTACTGTTTGAAATGAATTCTTCTTTTAAAGCCAGTGTAACCCTGTCACCTTTACATCTGGTACTTACTTACCCGTTGCTCCATTTATTGATTACTGCATGCAGCTTCTTTTGGTTGTCAGGCTATTTACTGTTATGAACACCTTAATTTTAGATAACCAAAGGTAATTTCAAGAAGCTCTACCCTAGTTCTGCCAGGTTATAGTAATTAGCTTATTTTAGTTACATATATTTAAAACATTTTAAACCTACCTATTAGTCTCCTTGCAATTAAAGAAATCCAAACTTAAGAATGTCTTTGACAGCCGGTAGTGTAGCAGTTAGCGTAACGCTATTACAGCGCCAGCAACCGAGGTTGAATTCTGGATGCTGTCTGTAAGGAGTTTGTACGTTCTCCCCGTGTCTGCATGGGTTTCCTCTGGGTGCTCCTGTTTCCTCCCACATTCCAAAGACGTACGGGTTAGGAAGTTGTGGGCATGCTATGCTGGCACCAGAAACATGGCGACACTTGCAGTCTGCCCCCAGAACACTCTACGCAAAAGATGCATTTCACCATGTGTTTCGATGTACATGTGACTATTAAAGATATCTTATCTTATCTTAAACAAGTCCAATTAATGGAAATTCATACTGGTAATTAATTATTTTTTTCAGTGGGTGTACTCAGCTGTTATGGGTGTGATCTCTTTCAAGAGTGATCGCCTTTAAATCAGCACAAAAGTTTGCAGAAACTAATTTGCATTGGAAATGGTTGCTACTTAATATTTGATTTTTTTGGTGCAGTGATATGGCTAACTTTGGGTGAATTTTACATGGAAAAAAATAACCTGTACAATGTCTGCCCTCATAACTCCTCCTAACAGTTGTCTTTTCCTGAAGATCTGTGTACTTTCTTGAATCTAGCATACCACACTCACTTCTTAAGGTGCAGTGTCCTTGTCACAGGGGAAACCTGACTATGATTATGTGATCACTTGGCTGAACATCTCCACTCAATTCACCAAATAGCCTTGAGCTATTTGTGCTTCACTACTTTGATTCCCCTTGCGACCTTCTCAAAACTGAATTCCTTGTATTTTTCTGAAAAGAAACATCCACCACAACTCTGGTTAACAAATCCCTATCTCTAGACTGATACATGGTTCAGCTGGTAAAATCATTCCACACTCCTCAATGCCCACTGCCCTGTTTTGATAATCTCACAAAGGGATAGCCTCTCACAAAGTGTCCTTCATGAATCTTTGTGAGTTGTTAATCTACACAGCAATTTTTTTGCTGTTGAATTTCATATCTGGTGTTATACCAATCTTCACTGATGATTTATATTTATGTCAATGCACAATTCTATTACACACCTACTCCTGTATTCTCAATTTCCGGTATTATTCTTTTTGTGGTTAAGTAATAAAATTTCTTTATAAATCCCAATACCTAATCTGTGGCCTGTCATCTCACATTTATGATCTATAACAAAAATGTGCATTAATGCTTATTCTTATGACAGTTCACAAAGCTGGCATATTGATTGTATCCAGAAATCATGCATCTGTATTCCTAAACCCTTCTGTACTCAACTCTGATTCACTGAGCAGGAACCTAGTTATAAGATTAAGAATTAAGGCCTAAGAGCTTTGAATCTAATATATGTTTTGGAGGTGGTGAGAGAGAAGATGGGGGTCCACTGGGATAATCAGATTATGTCCAGACTGTGGCAAAGTTTGTCTGCGGAAACAGCAGATACTTAAAAGAGCTGTAGATGGAGTTTATCAGCCATTAATTGTTTCTAATGGCTTGAAATATGATTTTCGCCCTTTTGCAGACAGAGACAATTAAACAATTGAAATAAGTTTCTTAAGAGAGCTTTTAAATTTAAGGACAACAAATCTGTTAATCAGTCTGTGGTGCTTCAGTGCCAAAACAAGCGAGGGCTCTTGTCCTTTCTAAGCGTCGTCTCATTTTTGATTCCTATTCTCTTTTTTGGAGATGATATTCAAAATAAATTGCAGCATTATCCCTTTACTGTCAACTTAATCAGGTTTACAAAGACCTGTATCTGAAAAAATATCCAGGTGATCCATTGTCAACTTCTCTTAAGCTTAAGTAGCCCACTTAGTGGAGAAACCACAGAACTGAGTTGTTTCACTGGTTCCTTCAAAGAACTTGCAGCCTAATTACAGAATCAATTTTGTTTTTCCATTGTACATTCAATCACAATTTCACTGAGTGGTGACTGTAAAATTATGGAAGTAACAAAAGGCTAAGATTTTGGGTTAAATTCCTTGCGGAGTACACAATTCTAGTACCAGATTTGTGAAGATACTTGTAGAGTTTCTGAGTCCTGGTAAAGACTCTAATTATTTTAGTTCTAATTGATCAAATTGTGCATTTTTTTTCAGAATTCTGAATGAACTTGAAAGCTGTGTTGTTATCTTAAGGAAGAGACAAAGTTGCTAATTCTAATCAGCCACTTCTATGAATTCCATCTGTCCCAAACTTTCCATCTTTTCTTGATAGCAGCTGAAGGACAAAAAACACAAGGATGGTGCATGTTTCATGCCTCAGTGCACCCACATGATAAAACTTCCCTCATATTGCAGACGGGAAATTTGTTTCATAAATGTGCTCATGGTTAAAATCTGATTAAACTAAAAGTTTGCCCTTGGTTATGAGATATAAACATGAATTTTATTTACAGATCTCACTACTGAGAGCATAAAATCATAATTGATCCAAAATATGTGACAAGGTATTAGTGATGACGCCTTAGATTAAGAAGCATATGTGAAGTTTATCTAGAAATATTAACTTTTGCAGGATTCAATTTAGTTTTCACCTGGACTGATACCCTGTGTCCTGTGAATGGGCCAATGTGGAGAATGTGCAGAAAAAGGAGAGTTGCAGACCTATTGTGGGAGGGGAATCAAGGAAATGCTACAAAGGCAGAGACTATATTCTTAAGCAGCAACTAAGATAGCACGCCGATTGGATTAGAAATATACTAGCTCTTGGAACAGGGTTTAGTCTTTCATTCTTATAATTGTCTATTTTTAGGTAGTAACAGGGCGAATGAAAGGCAGAAACAAAAACAGAAGCTGTGACTTGCATGTTTGTTGTTTTGAGGTTTTCCTTGAGAAGAAGCATTGTGCACTGAACACACCTTCCCATTTTGGCCAGTGCATTTATGTTCTCTGTTGTAGAGGGAATTAAATTTGCTGAAATACTCCAGCTTGACACCCATGACCTGGAGAGGCAAGCTCCCAGAGCACCAGAAATGCTGCTGGGGACAGACCAAAAATTCAATAATGGTGCTGACCAGATTAGACACACCATAGTCAATGTCAGGAAGCATGGGGATGCAGACGACCTTAGTCTACACCAGACTCAAATTCCCATTTTAACAGAAGCATCCAAGGTTTAATTTCTGCAGCTGGAAATTTTCCTCAGAAGCCACTTTATCTGAAGGTGTTTTCTTCAAATCGATTATTAAAAAAACTTTTATTTAATATCACTTATTTTCCAGGTAGCTTTTAATTTAGCATTATTATTGTTCTTTAACTTCATTTTGTTTTCTTTCCTTACTTTTTCTCTCTCTGGAGAGTATTTTTAATTAATTGGCAGGTTGGTAGAAGAAGTGCATTATTAGTAATTCTATAATCATCAATGCTAAACAGGGCATGCCCTGTGAAGGTAACACAAACCAACATGCAGCAGCATTTATTATTGTAATTATGACATAAGTAATCTTTGTGTGATAACAAACAAGGGAAAATGATGTTAATAAAATGAGTGCATACGTCAGCTGAAGAAAAATACATGTAGAGGATATAACTTACAAGGGCACACAACTTTGAATCTTTATTATTAGATAAATAGAGTCAATGGAAAAAATTCCAAGATGTAGTTTATAATTTTGAGAATGGGTCCATGCTCAATTGGTGTTTCCTTTCAAAGTAATAAGGAAGTTTTGTTTTAATAATGCGATCAACTTGTTCTGTGATGGTCTTCTTTTGTATGGTAATAACTGATAACTATATTTAGAGAGACAATGTATAAATAGGTATTTCCTACTTTTATCTTTGACTCATGCCATTTAATGATTGCTGGATTTTATATAATAAACACAGATGTTCAATTACACCCCGAAATGTTGAAGAAACATGCCTGACTGATGAGAACAGATGTGCAAGTCATACTAGACTATTGAGCTGGTGTGCAGTGAGTATCTAATGAACCACTGGATTCTCATTGGAGAAATATATTCATTGTGATCTAACAAGTTGGGTCGTTAAAGGGAATTGTAAGGGAGGTGACTGGGAACGCAGGAGACACAGAAGGGCGAGATTAGGAAGGAGGGTAGAGCAGCTGGTGGAGGGGAGGATATTGTGATGGTCACGATCAGGAAGGGTGCTTATCAGTTTTGTAAGTCCATAAGTTGGAATCTGGAAAGATAGGTTGTGGAATTTAGACAAGGACATCTATTATCTTTATCTAGAGCAATGATGGACGCCACAGTTCCAACTTGTAAAGAGCACGTGCTTCCTGACCAAAATATTGGAGGCTTAGGAGCCCACGTAGCTTCTGAGAAACAGAGCAAGGCAAATTTCTAGTCTGAAATTTCTTTCATTGTATTATTCTGCTGACCCTACAGAAATGGTACTAATTTGTGATGTAACTAGGATTATTCCTAGGTATTAGCATTAAAGTTATATGAAGAATTACATGCAGTGAAGGAGACGCACATTCAATACAAAGCATGGCACTCCACCACTACGATTAAATCAGCTACAGCAAACCACTAGCAAGTATCAGCTGATGAAACAGGGCAAATGGATGAACCATACTAAAAAATATTTACCATCCAAGCAGGGGTTGGAACGATTTTAAAGCTGAAAGTCAGTCCCATTAACAGAACAATTACTCAACACACAGAATTCTGTGCTTTGTGCCATTAGTTGTATATAGTTGCAAAGCATAGACTTTCTGCTTGTGACACTGAATATTTTTCATCATCTCTATTGCAGCAACTTGCCCTAGTTCTTCTCAAGGTTGATTGCACTGTAGATGGGTTTTTCCAGTCAAACTTGTTTCAGATGCCATATTAATTATTCACCGTGAATGCAGCAGAACTTCCAAGCACAGCACTATGGGCAAAGTATAGCTGGTTGGTACCTCTTGATTTAAAAATAAATATCTATTATAAGGCGATTTTCTGCACCATCCAGCCCTGAGAATGCTAATCTGAAAAGTTAACAGTAGATTCTGCTTGGAACTAAGCCATAAAATGAATGTAACATTCAAAAACTGAATTTCCCTGAGCACCTGTCTGGAACTCTCAACATAAACCAACTGCAATTACAAAAAGTGGATGACCTGCTGGAGTGGGAATCCAAGGACTGGACCCATCCAGTGCTATTAGTTCCATGAAGGATCCACAGTAGAGAAGAAATGTTTGGATTGAGGCTGAGAGACAATGATGCATATTTACAGAAAATACAAGTGCCATAGATGAATTTCCCAGCCATTTCTACAGCCACTCACCACCCTCAGCATCAATTTGAGCTCAGTTTTTATCTGTTTCTTTATAATCTCTCCTATAAGGTTTTACCTAGGGTGTTAAAAAAAACAAATGTTGACTAGATAGTGCACATGCACTTGCAGGCACATAAAAAGTTGTAAGGAATCTAAACACTAAGAACTAGGATAGAAGCAAAAATTCACATAAGATTTCATCAATACTATTCTTATCCTCATAAGGTATTAACAGAAGAGATACATTGGAACAATTAAGTGTGGCAGAATAAGCGAAACAACTATAAAATGTGCATATACAAATGGGACCTGTGAGAAGCACATTGGAAACAAAAAGGAAGATGGCTCAAGGTACAGATGAAGTGTAATTGATAATGATGAATAGTTATTTAACTACATCTGTGGATGATGTTCTACCTACGACTGCAGTTGTTTTGCCAATAGGAAAGTGACCAAATCAGTAAATGAGAAAGATGGATGCAGCAACCCTAATGACCCCTTAGACTTAAGAATTACCAATGTGGTCACAGTAGAAATCGATGCCGAAAGAGTCGAGGGAGTGGCGGTGTTCGGAGGGTGGGTGATGGGGGAGAGAATGTGGTGGTGGGCACAAGTAATCCCAAAACAGCATTTGCCTTTGGAACTTGCATCTGCTGAGACTGGATGGAAACATTTCTTGCAGAGACACAAGAGAGACTGCAGATGCTGGAAATCTGGGGCAACACACAAAATGCTGGAGGAACTCAGCAAGTCAGGCAGCACCTATGGAGGGGAATGGACAGTCGACGTTTCAGGTCGAGATCCAACATTAGGACTGCAGAGTCTTCTTCAGAGATAATTTTACATATTGAGGAAGAAATAGTAAATAAAGCAAGTAAAAGTAAGAATCAAGTACAAAAATAATGCTTGTACTAAATATAACATTGGCCACTAGCTCCAGTAATGGAAGCACTTTGCTGCCTCTTCAGTGATCCCTGAGCTTGAATCTCAGCCATAATTAGTCAAGGTCAGTTGTCACAGCAGGCGAGGTTGAGCAGTTCTCTGTAGACATCTAAAGGGAGCAATTTGTTTCAGTGGTGTCTGGAGATACCGACAAGTTGAAAAGTTGTCAGCAGGGAGAAAGAGACTGGGGAGTCATTGAAAGGGGTATGAGTTCCACAGGCTATCAGTTCAGCTAGGCTTATCAAAATCATAGGTAGTTAATTCACTCTTTATCAGCAGTGTCTGCCAAACAGGAAGGGCTCTCAGTAATGAGATTATTTTTCAGATACCACCCAGCTACAGAGTCTGCTATTGATCATTTCAAATTACTGTCCTCTTTTGGTATCTATTAAATTGTAAGATTGTTGCATTCTCCTATGCAGTTTTCTACTTGCTGTTATACTCTGGGCATTCAAGGCCTCAGGTGCCTCATAGCTTCAGAGTTCCTGACTCGGCAATTGTTCCAGTAATTAGCCTGACTACAGGAAGCAGACAACTGACAGGACCATAACAAGCTAGTAAAAGCAAACTAATGCCAGGGATAAATGCTCAGCAATTTTTCAGTCCCACTGGGCCAGATACCTTGCAAGGCTAAATACTGACATTTCTTTAAACTGATCAAAGAAGATGAATTTGGGCAACAAATAAAATTAGTCTGAGAGTAAGGGGGCATCTTGGGAGTGCTTCAGAGAAGCTGATGTTGACAAGAGCAATAAAATTGAAAACTACTCCAACAGCAACCTTATGAAGAAATAAAAGTATCAGGCTTTATCTGGACATGTAAAAGTCTATATTTATAGTCAGTGGATAGAGACACCAGAGCTTTACTGCTTGTAATTTTCCGAGCCCGATGGACTGCTATATATGTTATTTTATAGTCTGTGTGGAAACGTATTACCAGCTTGCTCGAAAATGTACAGAGCATTCAGTTAAATGTATCCATTGGAACTTCCACAGCATGAAGAGCATTTCAGGGCTTTTCGTTTGGATGGATAGGAACATCACCACTTTAATTATTTCAGTTTTTTTTATTTTAATCATTTATTTTGTATTCATGACTTTGATTGAAATGAGCATTTTTTGATATGTTCAGGCCACCTTGAACATGATGGGTATTTGCTAAAATGTCAGAGAAGGGTAGCAAGGAGTAGTACCACCAGCTACACACTACCCTCCAAGTCACCACACACACCCGGCGTAGAAAGGCATCATCATTCCCTCATCTTCTCTGGAACACCCTTCCCAAAAGCACTGTAGTAGACTCATCAGCAGAAGGACTGAGTGGTTCAAGGTGATGGCTCACCACCACTTCCAAACAGCAAGTAGGGATGGGCAATAAATGCTGGCCTTCCTGGCAACGGTCATATTCTGTATGGGAATACTGAGAAAATGCCTGAAGGAAATCACAACTAACAAAGGGTGGGAGGGTGGAATTGGGATCCTTTCATTAGGGAAAAGACTGTTAAGTGAGTTCTGACAGATATCCAATAATTTTGTTTTGCTTTTATTAGGTAAATCAGAAAAAAATTACATAACTGGAGGGCATAAATAGATCATTTCTGCAAGGATAAGGACAGAGTATTAAAGAACTTGCTTTTAAAGCAGAGGTTTGTTAGGGAATGATATACTTCACTAAAAACAGAAGTGGAAGCAGAATTCACAAGTTACAAAATCATAGAATGTTACAGCACAGAAGAGGCAATTATCCTGTTCTGGTTCTTCAGCAGAGCGATTCAATGAGTCCCACTCCTCTTTTTCTGATAGGCCTGTAAATATTTTCCTTTCAAGTATTTATCCAATTCTCATTTGAACAATATTGTTAAATCTGGTTCCAATGTCTTTCAGGCATTTGCCACAAGTCGTTGGGTAATAAATGCTTCACTTACATCTTCCCTGGTTTCTATCACCAATCACCTTAACACTGCTTTGCCCAATTACTGATCTATCTGCCACTAAAAATAGTTTCTCCTTATTTACTCATTTTACACCATCCAATATTCTGAATACTTGTATTAGAGCTCTTAGTGATCCCTGCTTTGAGAACAATCCTCCAGGTCCTCATTCCCAGTATCAGTTAAGTGAATCTGGAGTGCAAATACAATAGTACTTTCTAGGTAGAAATGAATAGCATAAAAGCCTACAGAGAAGGGGGAAGGGTATGTAGCTCTTTTAGCCTGTGGGGCCTTTATCAGTGTTGAAAGTCTATGATAGAGACACAGGAACATCCAGAAACCAGCTGCTTCAACAAACAACTTCGCTCCTTCAAAAATGTGCCAGTTCAAAAGATAGAACCAAATAAAAATCTGTGACACGTGAAAGCAAGTAATTACAATCTTTTTTGTCAGTTCTGCAGGATCAAGAATGACTTGTGCCTATGAGTTCTCAGGTAACCAATGAGGACGTGGTGAGATGGGCAGAAGGGTGGGTGGGTGTGTAGTTTGGGAGGTGGTGCACTCCTCCCAATGTTTACACTGGGTTTCTGTGTGCTCCCAATGCACGGCCTTGAGGTGCTCAATACAATCCCGAATGCTCCTCCCGCACTTTGAGCACTCTTGGGCCAGGAATTCCCAGAAGTCAGTGATGTGCTGCATGTTTTCAAAGAGGCTTTAATTACTTCTTGAATTACAGTAAATTTGCAATGGAATCAGGATTTATAACTTAAGCTGTATCTATGCTCAACATTCCTTCATTTTGAGTGGAACCAAGTTGACTGTGATCACAGCTCCAATAGGAAGCATCAGCAATTATCCCCTCCTCTGCTGTCAGGGATGGGCAACATTGGAAAGGATTATTGCATCCGTCTCTTCATCCTCACTCTGCATCTCTCCGACTCAACTTCATCCACAAAAGAAAGGCTCAATAGTGAGACGGAAGACACTGGGACTAGTTGTGACGATCTCAAAGCCTTGCAGCCTGGCAGGTGCCCCAACAAGAGCCCAAGGGCTCCATTGGGGAGCATTCCACATCTAAATATCATCCATGCCTTCATCAACATTCCTTCCATCAGAAGATTAGAAGTAGAAGGTTTGCTGATGATTGCCCAAAGCTTGAATCCATTCACAACTCCCCACCAAATGAAGCAACCCATGAATATATCAATACCTAGACAACATTCAGGCATGTGCTGCTAAATGACAGTGACACTCATGATACAAAAGTGCCAGACAATGCCCATCTCCAGCTAGAGGAATTGGAATTGGTTTATTATTGTCACTTGTACTGAGGTACAGTGAAAAACTTAGCTTGCATACCGTTCGTACAAGTCAATTCATTACACAGTGCATTGAGGTAGCACAAGGTAAAACAATACAAAATGCAGAGTAAAGTATCACAGCTGCAGAGAAAGTGCAGTGCAGGTGGACAATACGGTGCAAGGTCATAACGAGGTAAATTATGAGGCCTAGAGTCTATCTTATTGTACTAGGGAACTGTTCAATAGTCTTATAACAGCGGGATAGAAGCTGGTCTTGAGCCTAGTGGTACGTGCTTTCAGGTTTTTGTATCTTCTTCCCGATGGGAGAAGGGAGAATGTCCGGGGTAGGTGTTGTTTTCGATTATGCTGGCTGCTTTACCGAGGCAGTGAGAAGTATAGACAGAGTCCAGGGAGGGGAGGCTGGTTTCTGTGATGTGCTGAGCTGTATCTACAACTCTCTGCAGTTTCTTGCAGTCATGGGCAGAGCGGTTGCCATATCAAGCCGTGATGCATCCAGATAGGATGCTTTCTATGGTGCATCTATTAAAGTTGGTGAGTGTCAAAGGGGACATGCCAAATTTCTTCAGCCTCCTGAAGAAGAGGTGCTGGTGAGTTTTCTTAGCCATGGCGCCTATGTGGTTGGACCAGGACAGGCTATTTGGTGAAGTTCACTCCTGGGAACTTGAAGCTCTCAACCTTCTCAACCTCAGCACCACTGATGTAGACAGGTGCATGTGCACCACCCCCTCTCCTGAAGTCAATGACCAGCTCTTTTGCTTTGCTGACATTGAGGGAAAGGTTGTTGTCATGACACCATGTCACGAAGCTCTCTATCTCCTTCCTGTACTCCAACTCATCATGATCTGAGATACTGCCTACTATGGTGGTATCATCTGCAAACTTGCAGATGAAGTTAGAGTAGAATCTGGCCACGCAGTCATGAGTGTATTGGGAGTAGAGTAGGGGGCTGAGGACACAGCCTTGTGGGGCACAAGTGTTGAGAATAATCATGGCAGAGGTAGTGCTGCCTATCCTCACTGATTGTGGTCTGTTGGTCAGGAAGTCAAGGATCCAGTTGCAAAGGGAGTTGTTGAGTCCCAGGTCTCGGAGTTTTGTGATGAGTTTATTTGGAATTATAGTATTGAAGGCAGAGCTGTCATCAATAAACAATAGTCCAACATAGGTGTCTTTACTGTCCAGATGCTCCAGAGATGAGGGTAGGGCCAGGGAGATGGCATCCACCATAGACATGTTTCGGCAGTAGGCGAATTGCAGTGGGTGGAGGTTGTCTGGGAAGCTGGAGTTAATGCGTGCCATGACCACACTCTCGAAGCACTTCATAATGGTGGATGTCAGAGCCACCGGGCAGTAGTCATTAAGGCATGTTACCTTCTTTTTCTTAGGTACCGGGATGATAGTGGTCTTAAAGCAGGTGGGAACCTCAGACTGAAGCAGGGAGAGGTTGAAAATGTCTGCAAGTACCCCCGCCAGCTGATCTGCACAGGATCTGAGCACACAGCCAGGAACACCAACAGGGCCAGATGCTTTCCACAGGTTCACTCTCCGGAAGACTGATCTTACGTCCTCAACAGTAACCATGGGTTCAGGTGCATTCAAAGCTGTCAGGGTGGGTTGTGACATACCAATCCCAATCCCCTTCTGTTCAAGTGATGGTCTAACCAACTACCAACATTCAATGTCATTACATAGGGGCAGATCTGCCTGGTTACATGTCTGTCTACGAGCGTGAGTGTGGAGTATTTGGGAATGCTCGCTGATGGGAGATCAAATAAGCAGCAGAAGTGGTTGGGGCTCTCAGCTTGACATTTCTTGGAAAGTCAAGACAAATTTTCAGGCCATTAATCTGGGCATTGCATTACTGGTGGAGATTGTGTCCACATCTCATGCCAACAGCTCCTTCTGAATGCTGCCCTTGAATGCCCCTCCTCTATTACCATCTGGGTCTGGTGTGACTGGAGATCTGCATGTTGACTGAATGGCCAGGAGCTGGCTGTTGTGTGAAATTGATGTGGTCACAATGGTCACCAGTGCAGCTTCCCTCATTCTGAAGGATCACCTTGGGGAAGTGGACTTGGATCACAATTGTAAACCACAATCCTGGTGCTGCAGTGTGAAATGGTGTGGGTGAACTAGCTACAATGCTTTAATTCTGTTGCTGAAGCTAATAAATTTACATTCAATCAGTTCCACAAGAGAAGCTGATCAAAGAAGAGGACGTAGAAATATGGAAAACAGGCCTGCACAAATAATATTGAGAAAATATTTTCTCAATCCTCACAAGGAATAACATAGGAAGCACATATTTCCAGTGAGAGGACATTGTAGTATGGAAGTATACAAAAATCACAGCATAAAATCCAGCCCAAACAACCTGGCTTCATTTTTATCTTGCTTGTATATCTTTATTTCACTTTCTTTCAACTACATATTTAAGAATTCCTTCAATGACTCTGCATCAGTCAGTTCCACCAGCTCACAACCCTTTGTGTAAAAGGCTTGTCTCTCTCTCTCTCTCTCTCTCTCTCTCTCTCTCTCTCTCTCTCTCTCTCTCTTCTAAACCTCTAATATTGAATGCTCCATTTACATTATTGTATTCTAGACATTTCAACCACAGGTCGTGCTGAAGTGGGGAGTGGATAGATGTTAAATTGCAGCTCAAATCCAGCAGGATCCTTGCTAAATACACAGCTAGGGTTCTAGTAATGCAAAGAGGCTTGATCTGCATCTTTTAACCTGAATCACTTTTATTCTAATACAAATAAACATAACGTTTCAAGTATTTTTACATATTTCTAGTTCTCATAATTGGCTTTCAATAACTGTCATTTATTGTGAATCTAAAACTGGGCACAACACTTCACCTGTGGGATTCCTCACCCCATAGTACCGACTCACCATTAGACCTTGAAAATTTGATATTCCACATCTTTTGCAATAAAACCTGATGTCCCGTAGGTTTGGTTGTGGCCTTGTGCAATTGAGTTGTGAAACTGACCTAACAAATCCTTCTGTGTGTCCGCATTCGCCAGTCTTCCCCATATTTAGAGTGAAATTGCAGCTTCACTTCAGCCCAAAAGGAAGCCATTCAGCCCACTCAAGCTATGCTGGCCCCTAGTGAAACAATCCTATTAGTGCCATTCCAACACTCCATCCCCACAACTCTCCAAGTTATTCTCTTACAAATGCCAATAAAATTCTCATTTTTAATCCCTACTTATTTGCACAAAATTCTACCATGCATACATTGCCAATATCTACAGGCACCACCTGCTCCACTTTCCTTCCCACGGCCCCACATTGATCCTCTCTTTGACTCCCTGGATCATAATTGTCTATCTGTTCATCCCCCAAACCACCTACAACCCCACTCCCCAACCCTCCCAAGTCTGAAACCATCCTCAAACCAGATCTGAAGCTGTTCTCTGACCACCATCCTTGTTTTTTCCTTTCGTTGGGACTCAATTCACCCTCTGTTCACAACTTTCTCCCTGACTGCTCAACCCTGTGCCCCCCCCTTCTGAGCCCTGAGTAATCTCCCCAGCCACACCTTCAGACCTCACTCCTCTACTTGCACCACATGTTTCCCAATTCTCTGTCTGATTCCATCTCAAAGCATCCACTAGGCATATCCAATCTATATTCTGCTGCTTGAGTTAGCACCTACCTGAGCAGCAACTACTGGTAGTATTTTTCTATAGAAGAACAGTTTTTGACAGTTAGCTGTCCTAGAGGCATGGCCTACATCCTGCCAAAGTATTGTTCAGTAGTTCTGTGGGCCTTCTTTAGGTTTCACCCTGTGATGGGACTTACATCCAGAAGGTTTCATCTTCTGGAAGGCCTGCAAGGAACTTCTCAGTGCGGGTTCCACACAAGGTAGTCATGGCTTAGCTAATAGCTGAGCAGTGAGTGCTCGTGGCATGTGCTAACTCAAGCAGCAGAATATAGATTGGGCTGGATATGGGTTGGAATGAAATCAACAAACAGTTAGAGAAGCTTAAAGCAAGCTGTCATAAAAATGCGAGTATGCATATACATATTGTTGGTGTGTGGGTGTAAGTGCATATGTCAGCAAGCATGCATGTGTATGTGTGTGTGTGTGTGTGTGTGTGTGCGCGCGTGCGTGCGTGTGTGTGTGTGCGCGCGCACATGTGTTTATCCATTCATCCCCGTGGTGGGATGGAGATAAGTGTCATGTGACTATTCTTTTCCCTGTGGCAATTAACATGAAACCACATCAGAAATCTTAATCTAACTTTTCAATAAGTTTGCTGGAGGTTACTGAGCCTTGTAAGCTGAACTAGGTAGACTACAGTGAACCCAGCAATGTGCTTACAACATTATAAATAATATTGCCTGTGATACTGTTTGAAATAAGTGCATTATCTAATCAGCATATGCAAATATTATCAAATTAGTATATTTCAGTAATATGTTTCTTTTAGCAAAACAAATATACCATCCAAATTTCATACAGAATTTGTATTTGAGTAATAAGGAAACTCCATTATCCCATTAACTTAGATTCCAAATACAAATTAAGTGCCATTCCTATAATTGACTTAATAAGTTCCTTCATTAGGATGAACAGATGAAAAGATTAGGATAAGGTCTCAGTTCATAACCGAAACGTTAAAGTTCATGCTATTTCAACTTCTTTGTCATCTTTGTGTTTACACTGTTAAACAGCAGTAGTAGCCTCACTGAATAAGGAGAAAGACTGATGATGAAGTGACTGCAACTGAATCACAGCAAACTTACTTTATAAATAATAGTGTACAAGATGACCACCATGTGCAGAAAGCCGGTCAAAAGGCAGATTATTTTCTCCTAATATGCAAAGAGGTTCAGGAGTCAATGTGTAGAGCCGCAGGAGCGGATGAATCACAAGGAGGAATCAGTGTACCAAGTTATGATATTCTGTAATGATAGATATTAGATATGTATTTATTAGTCACATGTACATCGAAACACACAGTGAAATGCGTCTTTTTGCGTTACTGAGAATGTGCTGGGGCAGCCCGCAAGTGTCGCCACTCTTCCGGTGCCAACATAGCATGCCCATGACTCCTAACCTATAGATCTTTGGAATGTGGGAAGAAACTGGAACACTGGGAAGAAACCACGCAGACACAGGGAGAACGTACAAACTCCTTACAGACAGCGGTGGGAATTGAACCTGGGTCGCTGGCGCTGTAGTACTGTTACACTAACTGCTACACTACCTTGCCGCCCGAAGACATCTCAATGTTTCTTCTCCCTCTACCAATGTTGATGTCACTGCTTCCGAGATGAATTAAAAAATATTTAAACCTATTGTGTCTACCACAGTGGTAACTGCACAGTGAGACAGGGCCCACAATTGGTTTAGATCATTTTAAAATTGGCAGCAAAGTAATATAACGAGCTGGGACACCATGGTCTGCAGTAACAATCACCACCCAACATATACGCTTTAACAGGAATTAAAATCATTAAAATTCTTAATGAATCACATTCCAGATATAATTTTCTATTGCCTTGTTTATTGTCTTAATATGGGAAAAATGGTAGGATTAGGCCATTCTGTCCTTTAATGTACTCCCCCACAAATTAGATCCCAGCTAATCTGCAGTTTAACTTCATCCAATCACTTCAGCTCAGTTAGTCTTAAAAGTCCGGTTTAAAACCTTAACACTAATCAATCTTAGGTTTTAATTGTCTTAACTTCATCAACATTCGGGCAGTTTTCTCCAACACTCTTTCTGTGCAGAAATACTTCCTGACATCTTCTGTAAACTTAACAGAGCCAGATAAATCTGCTTTCAGCAATAGACTGCGGAGGCCAAACGAACATTTACCATGACTCCAAATAAATATATCCAAATACATTAGTATTTCATTAACACTGGCTGCTGTAAAAAATGTGCTAGAATTGCTGATGAAGTCTACAAATGGTCATTGGACATTTTTGGTCTAATTAAAGAAGTATCCTAATATGTTGGATTTATGGTAAGAGGCAGACAGAAGAAACAGGTCCAGTTACAACAATCACATTCCGATCATTCTGTAGGGTGTAAAATCTGGCAAAAACATTGGCACTGATTTGTGCAAAAGACATTTACAAATTTCACAGCCACAGATGAACAGGACATCTAATTTAAACATGACTTCAATGCATTAATGGTTTAGAGCCACAATATGTGTGTGATACTTTATTATTACCTTTGTTTTATTTTGGCCCAGTGTTGAATCCTATGGGAAAAGCCAGGATTAATTTACCTGCACTGAAGCAATCCTAGAAATGCATTGGGTTGCCGAAAGGAAAGGCTGCCTTGAAAAGATCTGGACTTCTTTCAAGACCTATTTAATGCTCCGAGCTGGGCTTGAATAGTGAATAACAAGACTGGTGCCAATTAAAATGCTTGTCAGGTTTTAGATATAACTCATGCACTGAAGGAATTTGCACATCTTCAGGTAAGAGACAGTCACTAAAGATGCTTCTACATATTGGGACCATTCCTTACAGCTACCTTTAATAAGCTTATTGGAGCTACTAAAGGACACAGTTACACAGACCTGAACAGAATGAGCCATATTTCAACCCTCAATAATGATCAGTGCATACATCAACTTGAGACTGAAAGTGCAATGAATCAAACTATTATGCATTCATCTCTAATGTACTTTAATACTGAAGATGGTCACATTTATGGAGTCTCTGCGGTGTCCCAACTTGTCGTCCTCTTCCCAGACATGGCTGTGAACTTCTCTCTGAAACCCTCTCTGCCAAGTTTTAGAATTTCAGCAGAAATACAGTTTGCTTCAGAGGCCATGTTCTTTTTCAGTTAATATATGGCCTTATCAGCTTCTTGTCTGATGTGGCAGATAGTGTGCTGTGGGATGGAGTCAAGGACAGATTCTTGGCAGCGGAGTGTTTCGAAGTGCTCCTTGCAGCAGGCACAGCCTGCCTCTCTATCCCTAAGAAGCCCTCCTTCGTTTTTGGCTCTCTGCAGAGCAGTGGTGTTAGCACACATTCAAATGAGAACTTTGAAGGCCGAAATGGAAGAGGGTTCCGTGTGAACAGCAGTTGAGCATGGGTCAGTTAGTCTTGGGAGACAGGCAAACGTTATTCCAAAGGGACGGGCAATGGTCTTCATTGCCGTAAGCCGATTGAATGTGCTAAAGAATCTTGGCCTGTCGTCATCATCAGCAAGTTGTTGAATCTCCTGCACTACTTCCACCCACAATCTGTTTCTTAGATCATGAGTTTCTTGTTAGTGCTCACCTTCAGGGTTCTTTCCCCTCTGAGCTGTGATGACGTTTCCAATCCAAGAACACCATTGGCAAGTTACCTCCTGAATCTCAAGGTCATTCTCATCAAACTAGTCTTGCTGTTTTCTGGAGGAGAAGCCAAATGTCCCTACAGGTGTTATAGTGTCTGCCTCAGTTGAAGACATAATCTAATAAATGCCAGTGCCTGGATTATTAAAATTTTTAATCCCCAAGTGCACAAATGATCATTAGACACTTTTGGCCTAATTAAAGGAGTATCCTAATATGTCAGGTTTATGGTCGAGGCAGACAGAGGAAACAGGTCCAGTTACCATGCTGTGTGATCACATTCAGATCATTCTGTAGGGTATAAAATCAATTTACCTCAACAAAGTCATCCCAACATTCATTGAACAAATGAGGATTTAACTACCCTTCATTTCTATGAATAGTCTGAGATCCTGACCTCCTCGTTTATTACTGGCAAAAAACACTGGCATTGATTTGTGCAAAAGCCATTTACAAATTTCACAGCCACAGATGAATAGGATATCTAATTAAAACATGACTTCAGCAAATTAATGGTTTAGTGCCACAATATGTGTGTGACATTTTTACCTTTTTTATTTTGGCCCAGTGTTTAATCCTATGGATAAACCCAGGATTAATTTACCTGCAGTGAAGCAATCCTAGAAGGGTATTGCCATGAGGTCTTGTACATATTTGGCTCATAAAACAAAGTGTCGATTATGGCAATGTTCATTTTCCATATCTCATGAGCCACCTCTCAGCAAAGGCAGACATTGATAATGATAATCATCATCTCCAGTGTGCCAACACAGCCTTTGGCCGTCTGAGGAAAACAGTGTTCGAAGGCCACAAATCCAGCACAAAGCCCATTGTTATTCAGACAGTGGAGATTCCTGCTCTCCTGTTTGCTGCATAGACCTGGCCTAAGTACAGCAGAACCTCCAAGCGCTGGGGAGTATCATGTTTGCAAAATAGTTCAAATTCACCGGCACAGTAAGCAAACAAATGTCAGTGCCCTCTCCAAGGCCAGTGTCCTGAGCCTTCAATTACACTAAGCTAGCTCGATGTACCGGTCATTATCATTTGCATGATTGTAAAAGTGACTTCCAACACAAACTCTTCACTCTGAGTTTATCATGAAATTACCAGGAGGTCAGAGGGATTAATGTGAGATGAGGATAAATGGGTGGTTGATGCTTGGCCCTAACCTCACTCACTTTTATTTTTATCAATTGTTCTAACAATGTAGCAACGTAACGGAAGGCCTATTTCCAAGCTGTGTCTCTCTATGATTCCATGACTCTAAAAGAGAGATAAGAAAGGTGGCTTTAAACTGCAGAGAAGGAGGGATGAATAGAACAAAGGGGACATGTGAAAGAGTGAGGCAAGATCAAATGGGTTAATTCAGGCTGTTAGAGGGTGACTAGGCTTCACTGTCTGTGTTACGTGTCGCGAATAGCAGAGCTGGCTTCACTTGACCATTGCTTGTTATACTGTTACATTGTTAGAACAATTAACAGAAATAAAGTTGTGAGAAAGGTTAAGGAGATGTTTGCTAAATTCGAAAATTTACACTGGAGTTTCCAGATTTAAGGTTTTGCCACAATGTATAATGCAGACTGTAGCCTTATGGGTGGGTTGTAACACGCTATTACACTCAACCATAAATTACTGAAAACATGCCAGCATAACCTCAATGGGATCCTTTGGAGCCATAGATAGAGGTGGATATATGTATATCGAGCCTCTGCCAAGAGGTGCAATTCTTGTTTTATTAATTTTATATTAATTAATGACGCTATTACAGCGCCAGTGATCGGGGTTCGATTCCCGTCACTGTCTGTAAGGAGTTTGTATGTTCTCCCGTGTCTGCGTAGGTTTCCTCCGGGTGCTCTGGGTTTCCTCCCACATTCCAAAGACGTACGGGTAGGTTAATGTGGGTTTAAGATGGGCAGCGCAGACTCATTGGGCCGGAAGGGCCTGTTACCACACTGTAAATAAAATTTAAAAATTTTTAAAAAAAGTAAAAATTTAATTTCTCTTGATTTTATCTGCATTTTCAAACCACAAACCAAATTCTTATGTTTCAGTATGGTGTCCACTTTTAGTCAGTGGGACAGGAGCAAAGCATTTAACCACTAGAGACCATGTGCAGTCAGGAGTCTAGTCCCTTGTGTTTAAGATCTGAGTTATCAGGAAAGATTGGGCAAATCCTCAGTTTCTCAGCATTGAAAGAAGTGATTGGAAGGCGATGATGTGGAAGTATCTTCGAGACTGGACAACATAGTAAAGATAACTTTGGCCTTTGAGGTCTTTCTGAATGGATGAACTATGATGGCTTGAATAGCTTTCCTCATCTACGAGTATCATGGTTAGATAGTTATAGTTGATATTCAACTGTAAACTAATTGAACTTAAACTAAAGGCAAGTATGTTTCATGAAGCAGTTGAACTGCATGCATTCAGTCTCCTTATAATTAAACTTAGAAAATGAAATCAGAAAATGTTGGAAATTATAGATCAGTTCAGATTATAATTTACATCTGTGGGTAAAATTTCAAGTAGGGGCTTTCAATCTGTGAAAAAAATGGAAAAATAACCCATTTTCAGATGCTAACTAATCTTTTGTGTATTTTTAGTGTGTTCTAATTTTGTTTTAGATATGTAAATAAGAACAAGGTTTGTCCATTCAGTCCCTTGACCGCGTTCCACTCTCCAGCTAGATCTGTTTCTTGACTCCATTTGCTTGATCTCCTTCAAATTTTCAGCTCCTAAAATTAACTTCAAGGAAAGAAACAACCCTGATCCTTCACTGCTTATCAATTTCAAACATGCATGCACAGAAAAAGAAATTCTTGCCTCATCTTCTCATATAACATGGCAGCATTCAACAAATGGTGATCACCCAGAGCAATGTGAAGGAAAATTCAGCATATGCCCAGCAGGTAGGTTGGACTGGAAGGAGAACAGCATTCAGAGAAGGCTACAACACATAAGTCTCGTCAGCGGGAATGAGAAACCACAGAATTCCTTTGTATAATCTCATCACTGCTATCAGAAAAGCTATCTCAAAGAACATTTTTTGTCTCTCTGCCCCTTTCAAGCTGAATTAGAACACTTTATTTTCCACATGACAGAAGCTGTCAGCGTTGATCCCACTTGTAACATGTAGCTGTAGTCACCGAGAAGCTACTGTTCCTAATCCCCAAGGAACAGCCACAATTTCCAGAAATACCATTTGCACGATTTAGGTCATTTTTAATTAATTAAACTGTGCTAACACATGACAATAACCAGAACAGCATATTAATCATCTGATACCATGAACTGCAGCCATTTAATTTATTCATACATATAAATGAAAGTGTTGAGTGATTAAATTAATCTTTTGAACAGTGATTTTGCCACAGCCTATGCAGTTAAAGATTATCAAAGATTCAGCCTCAAGGAAATGCAGGTCATTTGCTTATGCTTCATTAACTCTGCACTGGAACCATATTACCTAGCTTCTAGTCACAGGTCATGCCAAGGCTTATCAGAAATAAAACACAAACTCAACCTAACCCTCTGCTGTGGAGCGGATTCAATCTGTAATCACACCTCATTGTGACTAGCCATCACCAAAGCACAATACTTCTCAAACCAACAGGGTACAGAGTTGACAAAGCTGGAGATGGCTGGGTCCCTGCAGCGATGCATTGCAAATTAAATTGGGAAAGCTCATCAGCGACAAGGGGCCAGGGCTCCATAATGTTCCACCTCTGAGAGATGTTAGAATGTCTTTAATCTTTCCGAGTTGTCAAACATGTTCCTTTGAATTCCTCCACCATAATAGAGCCAATGCCACAATGGCTTTCTCCTTCACCATAAATCAGATGAATGATCATTTACAATTTGGTTCATTATCCTCAAGCAGGAGGGTAATGGAGGTGTGCAGTGCTTCATCTGCTCTCCTTGAGTGATCTGACAGACCTTCAGCCATTATGACAACATGGTTGCTTTGGGGCGCCCTCTCTAAATGAGGTGCTGGTTATATTCATGTATATTCTCTGATGACGGAAAGTGAGGCCATTTGCCCATCATGTTTATGCTGGCTTTCAGAGCAATCCTGTCAATCCCATTCACTCACTTATTTCTCTGCAATCTCATTCTCTTGATGTTTGGGTCTATGCAGGAGGGAGATCCAAATACAGCTGCCAGCAACACCACTCCCCCACCCCGATAGTCCTGAGAGTCTCCAGGAAGTAAAGATTAATATTGAAACAGTGCAGCAATTAACCAGCGAGACAATCCATAGTGACACTAAAAGTATTGTGTGCAACACACACAAAATGCTGGAGGAACTCAGCAGGTCAGGCAGCATCTATGGAGGGAAATAAACAGTCAACGTTTCAGGTCAAGACCCTTTATCAGGACTGGCTGAAGCTCAGTCTTGATGAAGGGTCTTGGGTCCTCCATGGACGCTGCCTGACCTGCTGAGTTCCTCCAGCATTTTGTGTGTGTGTTGCTCCAGATTCCAGCACCTGCAGAATCTCCTGTGTCAAAAGTATTGTGTATGTTTTTTTAATTCTCTTTGAACACTTTGGTTAAATAGTTAGAACAGTGTTGGTGATAGCAAGATGCTGCCTCAATGAGTGAGACAGCTGCTGATGGGAGATTTCATGACAAAATCTTCAGGAATACATCTGCCTAGAGTTGACAACCCCAAATGCAGTACCGTTTATATCCATCAGCTCGGAGAGAACAAACTGTCTGCAATGTCTGGGTCAGTACAACAGTCATAAAGTGAGCAAGCTCTTCACATGAATTACTTCTGACCACTGGGAACCTGCTGCTCAGGAAACTCAGGAAACCGTATGGCTCAGATGCTGGCCGCAGCTACACAAGGGAAGGTGAGGTTTCAGTGGCAACATTTCATGGAAGAATGCCAGCTACAAATATTGCAGAATCCCAAGCCCCAAGATTTGATGGCACAAGAGAAGTAACGGAAGGCAGTAGTATTTAGCACATTAAAGCACTCTAAGCAAGCTGCAAGGAGAATCAGTGAAGGGTGTGAAAGCAGAAGAGTTAGTGAGTGATTACTTTAAATAATATACCATTGTACTGTACTCAGAAAGACTATCACACAAGGCAATTATACATTTTGCAACGGCAACTTACTTGTTTACCTGCAATGCACTTTTTTGTCGCTGTAACACTATACATTTTGTTTTTCTTTTTACTCCCTCTATATATTTACTTATGGCATGATCTGACTGGATGTCACACAAACAAAAGCTTTTCACTGATTCTTGGCACATGTGACAATAATAGACAAATACCAATACACTTCAGTGCTTTTGCAATCAGATCCTTACAATGACTCACTTAAAATAAAAATCTTTGCATCTGACTATAGCCACAAGGTGTATTTGTATGCATCATATCATCTATAGGTTGTACAATGACACTCTGGTTTGACTCAACATCCTCCAGGCATTTTTAACTTCTCATCTCTGCTCTTATTTGTAGAAGACAACACACAGTAGGAGGTGTTGGTCACATATTGCAAAGCAAGTATTGAGTGACATTGTGGAGGTCTGCCTCCACAAAATGGATACTCTCTGGTGGGTGGGCCAGTATTTTGAGGCCACAGATTCACAATCACTGGCAAAATATATAGAAGGGAAATGAAGAGAAAAAAACTCTGAGGGAAAGGATTAATGAACACTTGGAAAGGCAGGGACTAATCAGATCAGCCAACATGGCTTTATCAAAGACAAATCCTGTCCAATTAATTTGACTGAAAATACAAGGACTTTAGTAAAGCCTTAGACAAGGTGCCACATGAGATACTAGTTCAGAAAGTTGGGGCTCATTGTATGCAGGGCAAGTTGGCAAACTGGCCCAAAATTGGTTTGGCGATAGGAGACAGAGGGTGACGGTAGAGGGGTAATATTTGCATTTGAACACATGTGAGTAGTAGTGTCCACAAGGATCAGTTGTTTGGACCCTTGTTATTTGTAATAGAGGTGAATGATTTGATATGGATATCAGAGGCAAGATCAGTAGGTTCACAGATGACACAAAAAATGGCAGAATTGTTGATAATGTGGAAGGTAGTCAGTCTGCATAGAGGTATTAATGCTTTAGTAAAACAGGTTGAAAATGGCAGATGGAGTTTAATCCAGACAAATGTGAGGTGATGCATTTTGGAAGCACAAATGAGGTTAGGACATACATCATGAATCGTAGGGTCATAGAATGGTCGACTATTGAGGAACAAAGAAACCTGCGAGTACAAGTCCATAGATCCTTGAAGGTGGCAACAGAAGTAGACAACATGATTAGAAAGGCACACAGGATACTGGCCTCCATTAGTTTGGCCATTGAATAAAGAAGTAGGAAGGTTATACTCCACATCTATAAAACCTTGGTCAGACCTCAGCTGGAGTACTGCGTGCATTTCTGGTCTCCATGCTATGGGAAGGATGTGATAGCACTGGAAAGCGTGTAGAGGAGATTTACCAGGATGTTGTCAGGGATGGAGCAGTTCCATTATGTGGAGGGATTGGAGAAGCTAAGTCTTTTCTCTCTTGGGCGGAGGAGGTAAAGAGGGGACATGATTGAGGTATTTGGATAGGGTAGACTGCAGGAAACTTTTCCTCATATCAGAGATAGATAAAAGTAGTTAAATCAAACTAGTTAAAACTAGCTTATCTAGATATATAAAACTAGTTAAATGGAGATAGATAAAAGTTTAGGGCGAAGGATCGGAGGGAATATGAGGGGTCCTTCTTCACCAGGGAGTGTGAGTAGCTGGAATGCACTGCCTGGGAAAGTGGCTGAAGCTGGGTAACTGACAGCATTTAACAAGTATCTAAATGAGCACTTGAATCACTTAAGCATAGAGGGCTATGGACCAAGTGGTGGGCAATGGGGTTAATATGGAAGGATGCCTACTGGTTGGGCTGGACAAGTTGGGGGGAACAAGATGGGGGGGGACAAGTTGGGGGGGACAAGTTGGGGGGGAATAGCCTGTTTCCATGCTGTACAGTTCTATGATTTTAACTCTTGTCAGAATCTGGAATCCCTAGCTGAAAAGGTGGTAGATGCTGATTCAGCAAGTAATGTTAAAAGGGAATTAGAACTGGTGGAAAAACACTATGATGCTGGAGGAACTCAGCAGGCCAGGCAGCATCTGTGGAGAAAAACAGGTGGTCAAAGTTTTGGGTCAGGACCCTTCTTCTGAAGAAAGGTCCTGACCTGAAACATTGACCGCCAGGTTTCTCCACGGATGCTGCCTGGCCTGCTGAGTTCCTCCAGCATCGTAGTGTTTTTCATCTAGATTCCAGCATCTGCAGTCCTTTGTTCTCCAATTAGAACTGTTTCTTGTATTTGGGAAATATTCAGAGATATAGTCAAAATGGAGATTCTGGAATGCGCAAAACTGCTCTTTCAAAGAGTTGGCAAAGACATGATGGGCCAGATGCTATAGGTCTCCATGAGCTTATGTTTAAATATGTGTCACTAATTGTCCTGAACGCCTCATAGACCACTTTCCTGAAGTCACCATATTGTACTTTTTTTGCTGGTCAAATAATGAAGGTGCAGTGGAGTGCCTTTAAATGGACAGATCAAGACTGATGCTAATGATCTTGAGCTGGCTGTTACAGCTGTGCTTAATATTGACAGCTTTGTGTTTCCTATATAAGCACAGACCCAGCGGGGCCAAATGTGCTTTCAGTGATGCTTTGCACTCTCAGAATCTTTTTATTTGGAAAAACTGCAGTGTGATGTATCATGCTTTTGATGTTTTGCCAAAGGGGAAGTGATGCAATTGCTTCCTCTAGCAAACAAAGCATCGGTTACCTGCTTGTTACTTCTGTATACTGTTGACAGATTGAGGTCTCCTGTGGCTGGAATAAGCTAGAGGTATAAGTATTGAGTGCTGTAGTAACCTTGGCAGTCATTTTCAGAGTCTGGCTGGAGAGCAATACAACCAGTAGGCAGAGCTATTGTACTTCACATTATCAGGTTGTCCCAATAAAAATCATGGTTTGATTGGTCATTTCAAATTCTGATTACTGCGAGATATATATTCAGCAGATGGCATGCATGGATTTTTCTGCTAACTCCTGAGGCAAACAGTACAGAAATAAAGTAGGACTGAAGTAAAAAACTAAATCAGAAAGAGCTGATGAGGGATCTTCAACCTGAAATGTTAACTCTGTTCTCTTCCCCTTGATGTGGCTTTACCTGCTGAGTATTTCCAACATTTTCTGTATTCATTTTAGATTTCCAGCATCTGCAGCTTTTTAGATTTTCAGAGCTGCAGTGGTCTCTTTTGTGGGCTTCAGAATCAAAGTGTAAATACCTTAGCTTCCTTTTAGGTGCTGGTTTTCTCTCTGCCTCGAAACCTGGAATCCTAATGTTCTAGGATGCCTGAACACACATCACATTCAATAAAAAGCCCAGACTACATTCCCTGCTTGCTCATTTCTGAATCAATTACATTCCATTGCTAGAAGGCTTCTTCCTTTTTCCTCCCAAAAGGATGCTGGCAGTGTTCCATTCTGGGCTGAGGTATGCCAACTGCCAACTTTGCCATGATTTCAAGCCTGTTTCTGTCTTCAAAACACCAAGCCTGTCCCAACACCAGCAGAGCACGTTACTGGAAAATGAATCCATCTGTGCTTTCAATTTAACCATCCATAACATCTTCATTACAGAGTAAGATTGTTAGCATCAGGAAATGGAAGACATTTCAGTGAGTTTCAGTATTAGAATTGGAACCCTTAGATCCCAAGAAAATATACTTAGCCAATCACTCTGGGTCAGTGTGACCTTTGTGTTCACCACACCAGCAGCCTTCATTGTATCTGAGATAGATTGACAAATATCAGACAGTTCTGTGCTATCCAAGTTCATTTCACATTTGAATGTCATGGCTGATAGGCTGTGTTTCTCAATATGAACCAGTTCAAAACTAAGGCCTCATCCCCAATTCCTCATCAATGGAAGTAAAAATGGATTTGATTTGAAACAAGGGCACCAAGGTGAAAAATATTTCCAGTAATCAAAAGAACAATCAACCAATGGCCAGTTGCTAAAATAATGTGTTTTATGTGCAACTTGAAATTGGGTTTTGATGTGGGACTGTTTCCCCACTTACAAAGGACATCAATTGATATCATTAGCAGATGACAATATTACACAGGTTACTGTCGACAGGAATTCAGGCAAACCTATTTCTGTGTACTTCAAGTTTGTGTTTCACAATGCTCATACACATTTCTCTGCAAACCCCTGGTAAAAGCCTCTTTTATGAAATTTCCTACATAAAGAAAGTTTAATGCTAATGATCCTTTCAGGAAACATAATCACCTGAAACTTCTGGTGACAAAGGGCTGAAAAATAAATTTCCCAAGGCAAATATCAGTGATGTGGAGAAACAAAAATCACTATGCTTTTCCAAAGCTCTTAAAATAATAATGAATTGGTGTTTGGAATTGGGTTTGGGGCAAGCAATTGTATGTGTATTTAGAAGTTGCTTAGAGGCCTAAGCATGTAGTTAATTATTAATCTTCTGGAAAACCATTTTCAGCTGGTGGCATCAAGTACACATTGGCAAATCATTTTCCAATGCAGAGGAACAGTTAAGGTGCATGCCAAAGGGCTTTTTATGTGATCCGATTATTTCCAGTGCGCAGGGTCAGTGATTAACTTTATTGATGGAATAGCTAAGACATAAAAAGTAATTGCCTTACGCTTCCTTAACTAGTTGGCCCAAGTCTCCTTAACTTGACTAAAAATGTGTATCTTTCAAGGTTGAAATTTATGGGGTTTCCATCAGCCTCCCAAACAGTTCTATTTTGGGATCGGTGGAATCCCTGTGGAATTTCACCCCTATTGTAAATTCTGAATTGGACAAATAAATGTGGGATGAATACAAAGTCTAGCTGTGATGTCACCTTAAACCAGCAGCTACTCAGCACATAGATAACACTTGAACGTCTTTTTAAGGCATTCTTTCCAACCATTTCTGTTCCAAGTGTCTTGGAAAGTAATGGCTGCAGGCAAGATTACAGGCAATTGACAACCTTCCTTCACTACTCCAGTAATCAAGGATGCAGCAGTCTAGTTTCATGGACGGAGATTAGACCTTAAAGCAGGAGGGCTCTATCCCAAGTCTGTGGTCCCAAACTGTCTGGGTTATTATGTACTGCACAACCTAGTTATCTTCAAATCAGAAGGTTTCTAGCCAAACAATACCTGTACATGGTTATATGCCAAGCTATTCCATATAAAGAACAGGAAAAACTTGAACCCCTTTAAGCTTCAAAGCTGAGTTGAATGCATGTAAAAAAAACTGATTAGGAATGTCTTCAAAGCTCTATTATGCAAACTTGACTACTGAATTGCACCCAAATGCAGACCAAAGATTTTCTGTCGCTTGAAATTAGAATGCAAGGAGGAACATCTCACTCTGATACTTCCTCAACCGGTGATTAATTGCATATACATCAAAACCACACAGAAAAGAACAAAGGCAAAGACTACATCCTGCAGTGTTGGATTGTCAAAAGAAAAGAGAAGAACAACAAAGTGATGTCAACATACCTTCAGCACATTTTGGTCTGATGATTTACATGCCACAAACTCTGACACATCTGTTACAGTGCTGTCTTCCTCCACCACAATGACTTTTACAGGAACTGCCACTGTTTTGCCAGTTAGAATTGCAGTGTTAAGGATTTCGGTGCTCTGCAAATAAAAGAGTTTCAGTTAATATTATTAAGGAAAATATTGTTTCAACAGCATCAGTGTTTCCACTGAACTGAGTGATCAAGTATTGATTCCTTATGTATTACTGTTCCTGCCTTCAGCGTTCAAAAGGTATGTCAAACCAGGACTTTCCACATTGCTGCCAACTTAACATGAAATTTGTTTTGTACATTGCATACACATTAATAAATGACTGCAAGGTTACACACATATAATCTGGCTGTTGGTCTGGCCAATTATTAAAGGACACCCATTCTCTGATATCCCTGTTCCAGTACCTGCAATTTTCCACCAGACTTTCAGGAAAGCAATTCTCATAACCAGTGCCAAAGCACAGAGACAAGGCTAGAGTCATCTGCCACCTTCAATAGGTCCTGGGAAACTATCAGCATATGCAATGTGGAGTGCTGCAGGGGGTGAGGTTGGAGGTCTTCTAAAGTTATGGCTAACATTATTGCTTGCCTTTTGTCCTTTGTCTTCCATTCATTCAAACAAGATCCTGTCCATATTCCCAGAAAAGATACCACAGGAATTTCCAAGGTTGCAGGGTTCCCCTAATGTCCTTCAGCAAACCACAAAGAGATAAACTAGACTTTTCACTTTGCTCTTTGGGGCAGCTTGCTGTGTGCAAATTGGCTATCATGATTCTTACATTACAACAGTAACTTCATACGCTGGGGAGCACTTTGGAATGCCATAAGGGTGAGAGATTAAATAGAAATGCAAGTTTTTCTTTTTTCATATTAATTCATTCCCTCACATTCAGTGACAGTTAAGCACAAGATGCTGCAACGTGCTGCCAAGAAGGAATCTGTTTCAAGCACATTACTGCTCCCCAAATTAAAGGGTAAGTGGGGATGGACAATAAATGGAGTTCTGCCAATATGCATCATGGGAACATACAAGTGACTGACTTGCCTTTCTGGGAACCAAGCCAGATGATAAAGTGCAGCTGCATCATGTTCCTGCATGCCTGGAGACAGAATTCATAGATGGCCAACTGGAAGCAACAGATTGCTTCTAATACTTTCTATTGATGTCTGGAAGCATCCAGACACCAGAGTTCAATGCCACAGGTTGTGCAGGGATTGGCAATTATAGGGTAACATGTGTAACAGAGAAGCCATGAGTTTAGGCTGTTTTAAACTTCATTCACTGTTACTTCCAAATGAGCAGAAAAGCAAAAATCAGACGTATTGTCTTTGGGATCGAGGATGTCTTGTGACATGGGAACTGCAGGCTGTTCCACAAATGGGGCTGAAGGGGCAGGCAGGTAGGTGAGTGCTTTGTGAAGTGGCTTCTGTCTGCTTCCAATAGCCCTGAGGTTCTCAATCCTGCCCTGAATGCTTCATCTCCTCTTTGAGAGGTCACGGGCCAGGGATTTCCAAGAGAGAATGCAGAGGTTGTATTTATTCAAGGAGGCTTTGAGCACATCCTTGAATCTTTTCCTCTGTCAGTTTGGTAATCTCTCCCCATAACAAGGCTTTTGAAATAGAGTGTCTGTGTTGTGTGTTTATGTTAGGCGTATGGATAATGTGGCCCACCCAATGTAGCTGACTGAGTGCAATTAGGACTTTAAAACCAATGTTGTTCACAATCCGATGACTAACTCAGGGGAGTTAGGTTAAGGTTACCCCATCCTAACCAGGGGCTTCAAAACAGCTGCTAGCACAGGAGAGCCACCAAATGATTCTGCTTCTGAAGTGATTTTGACTATTTCCTTGGCTACCTATCAAAGGTACAAATATCAGTGCAAAGGTACCTATCTGGGAATGTATCATTATGTTGTTTCCTTTGCCAGCCCCCGTAATTATACAAGAAGCTAATAAAGGAAATGCACGATAAAATGTCCCCCATGAAACAAACAGGGCCAGCAGGTATCATGCAGCTTTAAGAAAATTACCAGTTGTTTTTGACAGACCAACAAAGTAGCTGAAAAATAGGTTGGAAAATGGATAGCAGGCACTTAGGTCAGTCTTTAGAGAGCAAGGTGTACAATGAAGAAATCAGAGCCGTCTTGCACACAGGAATTGCACAACAAGAATGCTGATCACACTCTAACTGAATAGTGCCACCCCGCCATATTTAGAGTATTCTTAGGCACTGAGGACATTTTGGTGCAAAGCTTCTCCATGCTATTGGCAGTCTTGGATCACATGCTGGATCAAGAAGGTCTTAGATCTTCAGCGATCCATTATATGAGGAGGCAGCTTCTGAAGTGTGGGAGCACAATGGCAATAGAGAGCATATTCTTCATAGTCACAAAGGGATTCTTGTATATGAAAAGATATATGCAACGAGCATTTTGTAACATGCGAAATGTTTCCATGGCAATTTGCAATTACACTGCACCAAAACAATGAATAGTTCACTTGAGGGGTTGCAGACTGGTGAATATACTTGTTGAATGATTTTATATAGTTCTTTTCTTGTATCTTGGAAAATAGAAGCTCATACAAAGATGAACTTCCATAGGTGAAGCAAGCTTTTGACACCTAGTGATCATTCTTCTGTGAACACACTCTGAGTGTTAGCAGCACACACATGTGAGTCTGGTGCTGTTGTTATCCTGACGTCCATACATTTAGCAGGAACCACCAGCATGGATGACGGGTGAAACCAGCACCTGCACTTTTTTGGGTATGCTTTGGCCAATGATGGTACTCCCAGCACTGCCCCAGAAAATATTAACTGAGCACTGATCAGTATTTATAGAGGTAGGAAGCAAGTAAGGATAACATTTCTGGGAAACAAACATTGAATCAGGGACAGAGACTCATGAAAGTTAATATGAGCCAAATAACATTAATGAAGAACTTAATGGTACTGAAAATGAAAAATTCCCAAGACCAGTTGTCTTCCATTTCAAAGGATAAGATAAGATCTTTATTAGTCACATGTACATCGAAACACACAGTGAAATACATCTTTTGCGTAGTGATTTTGGGGAGCAGCCCACAAGTGTCGCCACGCTTCCAGCACCAACATAGCATGCCCATAACTTCCTAACCTGTACGTCTTTGGAATGTGGGAGGAAACCAGAGCACCCAGAGGAAACCCACACAGACACGGGGAGAAATGGTTGACAACACTGCAGATGCCCCAACTATAAACTTCCAATGCTCCCTTATTCTGGGAAGCATGCATTCAAATTGGAAAACTTGTGCAAGTCTTCTATTTGGAAAGGATAGAGAAGGAAATCATCATATTTTGAGCAATTAATCTGACATCTACTGTCAGGAAGTTACTAGGGACCATAATTAAGTAGAGATTGACCACAGATCTAGAAAACATTTTTTGAAGAGGTATCAAAATTAGTGGGTGGGAATTATCTATGAGTGCTATTTACATGGAAGTCCAGAAGCCATTTGATTAATCCCAGAAAGCCACAGCCCATGGCAAATTATTGATCAGATTAGAAATTTAGGCTGAATTGATGGATTTTACTGTTATATATATTGGCCCTACAAGGGATAGAAAGGACTTTCTAAATGCTGAAAAGTTACAGCAGTGGAACCTCAAAGAAATGTAAATGATTCATGTACAAAGATCAATAAAATGTGAAGGACAAGTATAGAATATAATCAACTAGCCTAATGCAATGTGAGCTTTTACATCTGGTAGACTGGAAAACAACGCTTAGAAGCCTAGTTTGACCTAGAGCACTGTGTGTGGACCTCAGCACTACTGCATAGGAGGCTCTGTTGAAATAGTTTGAAGATGTATACAGTCTTCTTCTTTCACCCTGCCACAAAATATGGGAACAAATCTCAATGAAATATCTCTGACTACATTAACGTACCATGTACTAAAGGTTGTATGTTGTGTGGAAACAAATTAACACATTAGGCCACAGACCTAACCTGTAGAGAAGCAAATTCATTTATTTATTCAACATTATATTACATTGTTGTCTTACACTTGGACCCATCAGAGCTAATTTCCTCAGCTGAAGCCTCCAAGATCATAAATGCACTTTGTTAATGAAGGGGAGAATCTGGATTCTGAGTCCTGTGTGTTGCTCAGTGTCTTATTTTGTTTGGGAGATGATTGAAAGTTTCAGAACTTCACCCTTGAAAGTCAACAATAAGAGCATCAACAAGACCAAATTAAAATATTCAATATGTCATTGACAATAATCCAAAATAGTAATCAAATAATTGTGGGACCAGGGCCTGCAAGGATAAAAGCAGTGCTCTTGGAACTAACCCTCCTCCTGATGGAAATATAGGTTGCAATATCAGGATCTCGGTGCTCCTGTCAGAACTTGTGAGTTGCAGGATAAATGAATGAATCCAAGTGGGTTATATCTTTTCAAATCCATTATTATATTAAGTTAAAATAACTTGTATTTATTTTAAACCTTTGACTACATTGACCATGCCAAACAGATTAACAGGCAATGAAGTTCAAATGAAGTCTAAAGCAGGAAAATGATGTGGCTAATTTATGGGCAAGATCCAACAAACAGGAATTAGTCAATCTGTTTTTAAAATGATGCCTGAGAAATACCAACAAAAGAGCAGGAGTAGGCCAATGGCCTTTTGAGGCAGCATCACCATTCAATAAGATAATGGCAGACCTGATCTTGACCTTCATTCCACTTTACATCTTGTTTCCCATAACTCTTGATTCCCCATAGACCAAAAAATCTGTCTCTCTCAACCTTGAATATATTCAATAATTGCAGCCTCCACAGCTCTCTGGGGTAGAACATTCTGAAAATTCACAACACTCTGAGAGAGGAAATCCCACCCGATTTCCGTCTCAAGTACGTGACCCTTTATTCCAATGTTCTATAATCCCCCACATGGGGAAGCATCCTCTCAGCACTCTACCTGTCAACTTCCCTCAGAAGTTCCAATTAGATCTGTTTGGTCTTTCCTTAGACTACAATCCTTCGTCCTCAGAATCAACTTAATGAAACATCATCAATCTGAAATATTAAGTCTGTTTCTCTCTCCATAGATGCTACCTGACCTGCTGACTACTCCTAGCATTTTTTGTTTTTATTACAAATTTCTAACATCTGCAACATTTTGATTTTGGACACAGTGAACCTTCCTTAATTGCCTCCAATTAAAGTATCTCCTACCTTAGATAAGGAGACCAAGACTGCATACAATAGTCCAATATGATTTCACTGAACAGTTATAGTAATATTTCCAAATTTTTATGCGCTGCCTCCTTTGTCTTAAAGGCCAATGTTCCATTTGTTTTCCTAATTACTTGCTGTGCCTGCTTGCTATCCTTCTATGTTTCATATACGAGAACACCCAGATTCATTCTGTGTTTCCACATCCTGTAATGGCTCTTCAATATTCTGTCTTTCTATTCTTCCTACGGAAGTAGATAGCCTCATGTTTCTCCATACTGTACACCATCTGCCAACATTTTAACTAATTCACTTAACATATAGTATCTATATCCCTTTTCACAAGCCATGTGTCCTCCTTGATAGTTGCTTTCCCATTAATCTTTGTATCTTCAGCCAATGTGGCTTCTACACACCCTGTTCCACAATTTAGGTCATTAATATAGATTGTAAATCATCGTGGCTCAGCACCGATCTCTGTGGCAATCCATTAGTTAACTCAACCCTCTGTTTTACTGTTAGCTAGACAATCTTCAGTCCATGCTTATTATATATTACCATCAATACCACAAGCCCTTTTGCAGTAACCTTTTATGTTGCACCTTATCAATACCTCTTGGAAATGTAAATACATACTGCCAATTGGTTCCCTTTTATAGAGTCATAGAGTTGTACAACACAGAAGTGGGCCCTTTAGCCCAACCTGTCCATGCCAACCATGGTACATATTTATGCTAATTCCATTTGCTTGCAATAGGCCCGTAGCTCTCTATTCCTTTCCTATCCAAGTACCTATCCAAATGCCTTTGTATCTGCATCCATCCTGCTTGTTATGTCTTCAAACAACCCTCCAATAAATTTGTGAAGTGTGATACATGTTGGTCAGAACATGGAGGAAAAAAACACATAGCTCTCCTTCAGTGAGAGATCAGACAGTGTTTTGAATTGATTTTTCTTTGAAAAGACATACTCTCTGCAATTCAGCACTACCTCAACAATGCACTGAAGATTCAGCCTAACTTTTTTAGCCTTCAGTTATTTGGGAGCATCTGTGTAACCTGTTCTGGTGAGACAATTCTGTTGTTGTAATGGTTAAATGAGACTCTGCTCTTTGTACCTTGGCATGTATTTAAAATGAGCTCTTCTCAGGACTTGGAAAATCTAGCAGCAAAGCCGAGATGGGCTCTGCCATTTACTATTAATCAGGGTTTTCCAGAGCAGGGCAATGGGTCAGCAGGAGCAGGAGTCCTTCCCCTGGCCCTCCAGCAGACCTGCTGCCCTGATCTACCGACCCCAGGAGCATCTTCAGAATCCAAATGACCTTTCCATCCCCCCACCAGGGTACCCCCAACCTTTTCCTCCTCTTGTCTTCATTGACCTTTGTAATTGCTTGAGACTCTTCCCAGTGTACCCCTGCTGTGCCCTTCCACCTCAAGCCTAACCCCCTTTCAGCTGCTGGGCAGGAAAAGAGTAAAACAATTAATTCTTTTCTCCCCCACTCTGCCTTTTCCTTATTTGTATTTATGCAGCAACAAGAGTGTTCAACACAAGGAAAGCTAGGATAAGTTGCACAGATGAATTCGACATCTGCCAGGAACCAGAGCCTTACTGGAATAAAATTTTTAGAAAGTTGCAGACACTGGAAATCGAAAATAAAAACAGAAAATGCTGGAAATACCCAGCAGATCAGATTGAATCTATGGGAAGAGAAACAGAGTTATTGTTCGGTCTTGGACCTAAAACATTAACTCTGTTTCTCCTCCCAAAGATGTGGCCTGACCTGCTGAGTATTTCCAGCACTTTGCTTTTTTTAAAATCTTATTGAATAAATTTCACTTAACTGAACAGGAAGGGAAAATTCATACGAATGACTTAGCTAAAGGAACAGGGGTTGGCCATTTGGCCCCTAGACTCTGCTCCAAATTCAGTTGCTCATTCTATTAAGGCAGGTTTAAAATCAGCTTTCAACTCGTCACACAAGGTTCTCAACAGGTGGGCTAGGATTCAATTCAACCATTTTCCCAAAATTATTACCTCCCCTACCACTACACCACCCTGTCCAGTACTGAGAAAGTATAACCTAGACTCCCTCTAGTGAAGCAGTGTTAGACTCAATAGTACCATCTTATCAAGGCACCCAGGCTTTTAGTCTTAACTTCCTTCAGAGCCATTCAAAGTCTCAAACATTTCAGACCTCACCACAGCCTTGGTCCAAATATGGGGAAAGGAAATGAATTCTGGAAGTGAGGTGAAAGTGACAAAATCAAAGCAGCATTTGATTGGGTGTAGCATCAAGCAGCCCTGTTAAAAATATCCTTAATGAGAAAAATATCTGCTAGCTGGTTGCATCTCACACAAAGAAAGCTAGCTATAATCACTGGAGCCCAATCATTTCAGTGCATGGAGCTGCAGGGGTTCCTTAGGACTGTGCCCTGAGCCCAAAAATCTTTGGCTACTTCATCAATGACCTTCTCTTCATCTTAAGGCCAGGAATGGGAATATTCCCTGATGATTGCATAACATTCAATTCTGTCTGCAACTCTAGGACACTGAGGTAGCTTATGCTTGCATGTAGCAAAATCCAGACATCATGCATGCAACAACTCAGCCACAAAGGACAATTAACAACTCACCACCAAAAATTGTGAGAAAGCACTGCGTACTATTTCTGGGAAGGCTGCTAATTACAAAGGAGAGCAGACTATCTCCCACTTGTCATTAAGCAAAAATGTTACTGTGTTAGCATTCAAACTCTCTCCTTCATTAACTTCTAATGACATGTTTTGAGTAAGCACAATACAGTTTATCATGCAGTATATGGAAGAAACTTTGTTGCTACCTAGTTTGAGAGGTCAGTCCAATCCAGAAGAGCCACAGGCTTTTTAATTTCAAACTACGTTTTCCCAGCCCTCTGCTGAAAATTGCTGTTTTAAACTCCTTATTTTCCTGGCATAAAGAAGATACCACAATGTACCTATTCCCAGATTATTTCAAAACTAACACTTAGTCCATCAAGCCTATTTTACATTCAATGAGATCATGGCTGATTTGATTCCATGTACCCAGCTTTGTCCCATGTCCCACAAAACCCTTAATTTACTAAGAACTATCAATCTCAGCTTTAAATTAACAACTGACCTTCCATTTACAGAAGAGAGTTCTGAAGTTCTTCTGCCTTCTGCATGTAGAAATGTTATCTAACTCCATGCCAAAAGGCCAAGGTTTGTAGAACTGCAGCATAACTTCTCTCCCCTTGTATTCTACTCCTCTGGACAAGAAATCCACTCCTATGAGCCTTTTATTAATACTTTCAGTACCTTTCCATGGCATTTTAATGATCCATGACCATGGACCCTTTGGTCTCTTTGGATCTCCTCTACCTCTTGCATTTTCACCTTTACGAAGTACACAGTTATATCCTTTATTGGTTTTTACAGGTTGACCTCACACTTGGCCTGGGTGAACGCTAATTTCCGCAATTTGCTTATTCACTTAATCTGTTAATAATTTATCCAAGGGAACTTAGAAAATAATAAAACAACTGCACAGAGTCAATATTGGTACATGATAGTGGAATCATATTTGACAAACCTGTTTTGAGTTTTTTGAAGTTGTAACTGGAAGAATAGATAAGGATAATTGTGCCACCTCTTGTAACTCAATGAATTTCTCAATCAGTTCAATAATTTGCCTTCAATCCCCAGAACTCCAAATTTTGCTGCAATCTCTTCTGAGGGACTTCATCAAATGCGTCATAGACTTTCATACAAATAATGTCCATGGACATTTCCCTATGTACCACATCAGTCTCTTTCAAAAAAATTCATCATGGATCACCTGCCCTTTAAAAATCCTTTTTACATGTAAAGCTCAGTTAATGTCTATATAGTTCAACTAACCAGGTTATTTTAAACTTTATTTCAAAGGGTTACAGATCAGATTATTTTTGAAATTAATCAATAATTGAAACCATGAGGAATAATTGCCATAGCTCAGTGGTAGCAAGCTCAAAGGTTGTTGATTTAAACACTACCTCAAAATATTGAGGAAATAATCCAGAATGTTGCTTCAGTGCAATACTGAGCAAGTGCTGCATTATTGAAAGGGACAGCTTTTGAATGGGGCATTAAAACATTATCTGCCTTCTCAGGTGGACGTAAAAGATCCTAAGACACTATTTAAAGAAGAACAGTTGAGGTCCCCCAGTCTCATGGCCATTATTTACATTCAAGTGAAATAATTAGAAATAAAAACAGATTGTCAGGTCATTTATCTCACCACTGTGTGCACATTTGCTGCCGCCTTTGCATTCGTAAAAACAGTGGCTCTACTTCAAATATACCATCTTGATTGTAAGATCCTTTGGGATGCCTGATATTGTGAAAGACACTATATTTGCTTTAGGACTTGGTTTAGTGAATAAAGCTCTTGCAATTAGCAGACTCTCTTCTGGCATGAAGGCACTTTGCCCTTGAAATGGAGCAGATTTTTTGCACTGCATCTCACCAATGAGCACTTGATGGAAAGCACTGACACTCCTTATTTACTTTCTATCCAGACCTTTAAGATAATTTCCTCCCTCTTCAGTCTCACTCTGATAGATACAAGTACACACAGACAAAAACAAAATCACAACAAAATGTTGCAGTGTTATACTCTGCAGGATTATGTAGCTCTAACAGGTTCATCTGAGCACAATCTCTAAAGATGACAGACTTGAAAGTATGTAAAATGTTAATGCCTTTGTAATATGTTGCATGTTTGCTATTTTAATCAAAGCATTAACCTATTAAAAATAAATGGGCTGGTGTCCTTTTTAAAACAGCAGAAAGGGGAATGTCAAACAAATAGAAGCTTTTATACAATGAGATCACACACCTCAGTTTCTGGATTGATAAATTTTAACAACGATACTGGTTTTGATTTTACAGAAATATTTAAACCACTATTATAATATATAAGCTTTCTAAAAGGAGTCAATGGAAGGTATCAGGACAATATTGTAATGAAAAGGCTAAGCCCCAGCTGGCTTTTCATTTATTCAAATAAGAATTACTGCAGGTATTTCATTTAAATCCAACAGAAGAGCAGAGATAACTTATTCAGTTAGATGCTATTAATATTTTCACTGATTTGTTTCACTTGGGATACTAATGGTCCAGGAAGGAGTTGTAGTAAATCCCATATTAATTATTTTATGGCAGCAGTGTTTCAGCCTCTGCAGTTGCAGTTATACCTCAGTGGTTTTCTACAACTCTTTCATTTCAACATGTGAATAATTCAATCCACAAGATCAAACTTTGCAAGTCCATAATGAGGAACGAACTTTTCAATTTTGCTGTTGATGTAGAACATTCAATCAAATGGAGTTTGGGATTTAAGAAAGGGATTCACAGCATCGTTATTTTTTTCTTTCAGAAAGCTGCTCAGTGTTCATTGTGTAGCAATTATTGACACTATACTCCTACAGCTTTTGATCTGAGGAGTGTTGTGATATGCCTAAAAATTTGACTGCAACACCACAACGCAGCAAAAATATTCCCAGATTCTCAGTTTCCTCTGCTCTTAGTTTTTGAATTGGATTTATGTAAAATGGTGGCTGAAATTACAACGCAGACCCTACTGTTAATTTGATTTCGTCTCACTTCTGTTCTAAGTATGTACTGTTAAAAGTGGTACAGAAATATACATCCCTTGTTCTGTATGTTACACCCTAGCATTACACACATTTTGATCAGGTAATCCAAAGCAAAAATGAATCAAAACTAGGTGAAGTATACATGAAAAGAAACAGGGCCCTAAGGGACAAACCAATCTGGAGGAATCTAACAACAAAAAGAAAAGGCAAAAACTCAATTTTTTCTTTAACAAAAATTGCCTCTTCACTGTAAGTCAAAATTAAGACTTTTAAGATGATTTATAACAACATGATGAAATATATTTTCTCTTTCAACATATTTATTAATGGCTTTCTTTGGAGACCTCTACTTCTCTCAGAATCTTTAATGCTAATTTAGTGGTTTATCCATAATTTCACTCTTTCAACTGTGTCTGCAAGTTCTAAATCCCCCAGTCTGATAATACACAGGACACAGATTTTCGCAGAATGTGTCATATTATTTCTTCAGTGTAGTGGGACATTTGTTCCTTCAGACTGTGCTACTATTTGGTTTGTAAAATTTTTTCAAAACAAGCTGCTAACTTGACTTTTAAAAGCTTTTGCCAGGCAGGGCTTGATATTTCACACCAGATAGAAAGTTCAAAGGGTGATACAATGCGACTACGCATTTATATTGTATTCCTCTTGTGTAAGACATTCAGAACTATTTACAATGTGATTGGAAATAATATTGTGGACACAGAGCAAGGGAGCAAGACAAAAGTTGGAGGGGTTAGAATGGAGGGGGGGCATCAAAGGCATGGTTGAAGATCAGGATTTTGGGAATCAGGCAAGGAAATTGAAAGACAGATGGAACTAAGTGGAAAATTCCAGAGGGCAAAAGCCAAGTGACTGAATCATTAAGGTGGGTGATGGTGGTTGAAGTTTGGAATTTGACAAGTGGAATATTTGGGTAGACGTACAAGGCAAAAGATACTAATGCAGCAGGGTTGCATGAGACACTGGAGGCATTGCAAAACAATGATGAGAATTCTACGATCACCTTCCGGTGCAAGGGGGCACCATTGGAGCGGTTGGGGGGAGTAGGAGTGGACAGGAATAGAGAGCGTTGGCAGGCAGAGGGTAGCGAAAGACAGCCGTCTGAGGAGCGGAATGGACATCAAGGGAGGAAGCTACGTCTCAGGATGTTGAGTTTATGCATCTTCTGATGACCTCAGGGTTGTTGATGAATTAGAAAAGAGAGGCATAGATTTGATGGTGAAAAATGCGGAGAATTGTCATAGTTTTACCAAAATTCAGCAAGAGGAGGTCTTCATAACCTACACACTTCCTTTGTTTTGAGAAATCAGGAAAGGCTACTGATTGCAGAAAGTGGCCCTATATTCTGTAGCGGTGGGGGGAGGTTTCATCAGTATGATTGAAAGCTGAAAGAAGCCCCAGAGTTTAGGCATCAGTGGTCCCTCAACCACTAGTGCCTATTCTCTGGGGTGGTACCTGTCTCAGCACAACTTTGAGTGCGTATCATTCCTGACCACATGGTAGCATTTCTAACTTTCTTAGTTTTTTCCAAATGATTGATGATAAGTTAAAGAAAGACTCTTCTCAGACAAGAGTCTTCTCAGATCAAGGGATGCATAAACTCAACATCATGAGATGTAGCTTCCTCCTTGATGTCCATTCCACTCCTCAGACTGCTGTCTTTCAGATTTAAACTATTAATGTTTATTATTTAATTCAGGGAATGCATGAAAAATGGAAGTAAAAGAATTAGTTGTGCATTCTTTTGCATACTGGAAGGTGCAAACTAATGTTTGTCAGAGGATCTAAATGGTTTTGCAAGCTGAATGATTCAAGTTTCAGCAGAGTAAACACACCTGACTTCTCTACTAGATTAGATTTGGTGAATGGCCTGTAAGGAATGGGGATGGGACACCTCTGAGGAAAAAAGATAGGAACAAAGGCATTTACACCTTTTTTTAAAATTATTTGTGTTTCTTTGAATGTTTTTAATTACTTGATCTTCTTTTAATTGTTTTTTCTAGTTTTAAGAAACTTAAGTAATTTTTAAATATGTTAGATCCCTTTGCCTCCACAGATGCTGCTTGACATGCTGAGTTCCTCTGGCAGTTTGCTTTCACCATATTACCCCATTTGACGTTTGTCACACCTCAGCTCCTCGGTTACAGATCCTGAGAAGATAAGTTTGGGGGAACGGGGAAAGCAGGCAGTGAGTGCAAGCAGGAAAACCTGGATCATTCAGTCCCTTAAAATCAGATATCTAGGCTACTCTTTTGTAGTAAATTTCTGCAGGTTTACCATCACTGAAGATGCATTTAAGGTCACATTTCAGCACAATGCACTACATTGATTGTGATAATAACATGTTGCAGGAACGCAGGTTGAAGAAGAAAGCTTGGGCAGTGCTTCAGTCCTGCATTCCATCGAGTGAGGATCAGGCTTCACAGCTAATTGAATATTCTCAAGCCCAAGGCAACACTGGGCAACTGTGAGAATAATATCTCGAAGTCAAATGTGTGTCAGAAATATAGTGTAATAAATCGTTGTATGTATTGCAAATGCTATTAACTTTGAAAACGCTGTTCTCCTGATAATTCAGCTGGTTAAAGCAGAGTGTTACTGGGTAACATATCCTAGGAAATCCCATATTCACTGTGGGTCAGTACTGACTAATCTCTGCTTAAGTAGTAGCTGCGTTGCTAGAAACGACCACACAGATTATGATGATTGAAAAATCAGCCAGATTTTCAAGTTGTAAATTCTATCTATTAATGCCTCCTTCAAGTGACTCAGTGTTTGTTGAGCAGATGCTTTTCTTACCTATAACTTATCCCCATCACTGTCCAAAGAATGGAGACATACGAAACAAAGAATGACTACTCGTGGCATGTGTCAAATGAGGGCCAGTGCTCTTAGAATTTTATCAGTCCCTTCAGGAAAACTGAAGATAATTGAAGAAGCTAGATTCACTTTTAGTCTGTGTTACTACTACTTTCTAACTATAATGAAATATCACAGAAATCAGAAAATAAATTTCCTTTGCAGAAACTCATCCAATTATCTAAAACAATCTCAGCAGATTTAAGTTGGATATAATTCATAAATGAATGTGGGGTGATAGTGTTGCGTTATAACTGTATTTGTTCATTGTAAACATTAAGTTCATGCTGTCTGCTGTTTCACATGACTGTATATATTACCCCTACTGTTCACTGATTGTACACACCAGAAAGAGTACAATGGATGACTGATATTTCTAAAAAGCAGCGTGCGCTTCGTAGAGGTAAGGTAGGTTTCAGCCACAAGAAATGTGAAATGAATTGAGGTGTGCAAGACTGAGGAGTGGCTGAACATGTGAGAGACTGCACCAGGGCTTTCTGATAATGCACAGGAGGCCTTTGTGGAAGAAGCAGAAAGGAGGAGGGAAGTAATATGTATTTTCAGGGGGAGCAGATGGCCTTCCAGATATATGCTCAGGAGATAGAAGAAATTGGTGCTGGAAGCCCAGATATAGAATAAGGTACAATATTTAATGATCCCACAAGTTGTCAAGTGAATGCTCTCACTTACAGCTCGATTCACTACATCCCCATTCCCTACTTACCAACATTTTTCATCAATCAATGCTTAATACAATTATTTATCTGCTCTACCTCACCCTTGTAACTACTGACAGCTTTTTAATATTGTCAGTCACATTGCCCAAATATACTGCAGAACATCAAGCGACTCTGCTGTAAAAGAGATTGGATGAGAGAATAGGTAGCAGCAAAACAAAATGGAGGAGGACAGGTCTGTTTTCGCATTTAAATACCCATGGAGAATCTCTTACAGATATCATGAGAAAAGGCACCAGTGAGGCTATATCCAGTGGGAATCCTGAAATCAATGACGACATGGGTATCAACATATTCTTCTCCCCTGATCCCACTTCACCTTCATACCTCAGTCTGAAACCACAACTGCTGTATGCTTGCCCTTCTTACTTTCTCCTCTCTCTTCGCCATATACCTGACCCTTGCTCCTTCTTTTCCCTCACTTCAGCCACACCAGAACTGAAACCTGTCCAGTCAGTGAAAGAAGGGAAACTTCAAGATGAATGGATATCTTTGCTCAATCTTAAAGTCACAGCTACAAAGGCTGAGAGTAATTTATACAGGACAGATGAAAGATTCGATGTGCTGAGGCATTAGCACAAGCATGCAGGAACCAGAGTCGGGGAGGGCAAGCACCAGAGCTCACACACTAGTTCTGGGGCAGAATATTCAGTCAGGGACTTTGCTGGCCCGGGCTATGGTAGGTGGTTGATGAGTGAGCACAACAAAATACCTGGTGCACTGGAAAGCCTGTTAAGAGTCTGCTCTCAACGTCAAATGGGACAGGACACATCCTTTCTTACATTGTGGAATCAAATGTACAATCATGAACTACAACACAGAATAAGATGATCAATTTGACGATGGTCATTGCAGCAAAAGCAGCTTCCATCTGGCTTTCTGTTTTGCTGTGATGTTGCTTCAAGCTAAGAACCCTGGGTAAACTAGATCCCACTGATTCAAACTTCTTGTACAGAACAAATCCATTATTATTATCTCATTTAATTAGTGGTACATTAGGGATTTACTTTTGAGGTGAGCATTCAATTATATCACTTATGAAATAATCCTTTCAAATGGCTCTGACAGGCTCTGCATATGCACTTTTAATTAGCTGTAATTTACTATTTATGCATGTCTCATCATATTTTAGAAACATCAAGCGAGCCATGGAATTACGGACTTAAAAGTAGATCGATAAATATTTTGCTGCTAGACTAAAATAAAAATTAACAGTAAATGCTGGGAAGAAAAAACATGAAATGCAGTTTATCTGGGGAAGCCGGTTACAAGTGCAATGTTCCTGGGATTGAAGTTTATTCAGTGCTTGTAGAATGCTCACTCCCAAGGGCCATTCTCCAGACAGACTGCAAGGGTCTTACAGGAACTATTATCGGACACAACAGCTTTAGTTGGCTTTCTTAAAAGACTGACAGCAAATATATAAACACATACACAGGGGAAAGAGAGTAAGATAAAGTTAGACACAGAGATAAAGAGAGGTGGAAAAGATTAAGACCAAAACAGTACCAGAAAAAGTTCTGAAGTTACAATAAGAAATTCAACATAGCAGTTTTAGCATTAATGGGCTGAATTGCACTGGTAGCGTGACAAGCTTCACCTTGGCAATGGCAGCCTTTTCTTTGCCCCTTCTCTGCAGGAGTTCTAATGTGGAGTTAGTATGTTTTAAGTTGAACAACATCTGCTTTTCCATAAATAATTTTTCCAAGAATTCATTCTGTAGTTCCAACAATAAATAGGTCAGACTTCATCAGTAACACTCCCACATCTAAGTCAGAAGTTTGTTGGTTCAAGCCCCTCTCCAACTCATAACCTTTGCTGATACCTTAGTGTTGTACCGATGGAGTACTAGATGGTTGGAGACATTACTTAGGTAAGTGTAAAAGATCCCATTACAGTTTTTGAAGAATGGTAGGGGGTACTCCTGATGGTTTGGCCAGCAATAATCTCTCAAACAGCATATCCGATACAAATGAATTGGATGTTCATTCTGCTTGTTGCCCATGGGATCTGGCTGTGAAAAACAGGGTACTGCATTTGTCTACAACAGCAGGGGATGCTCTTAAAGAAAGAAATTTATTGGATACAGGATATGTTACATACATTGAGACACCATATAATTGCAAGTTCTTTCTTTGTGAATGGCAATCTAATATTTTATTTTATTTTTGGAAACAGAATGAATATTTGATTTTTCCTACCATTAAACAAGGCTTGTCAAAGTAAACACATTGCAAAGTTCAAGTGAGTAATTGGGGAAACTGAATGCAGTGAGACTTGCCTACTCCCTTTGTGGTATTTAATATTATGCAGCAAAGGTTTAAAATCTCAAGTTGTAGTGGGACAATACTTGGCAGGATGCCAGATTCGGTTGCTCTGTTTCAGTCCCCTATGGATGACAGTAGTTAGTTATGATGCATGAGTGAATATGACATAAATCACCTGAAACAAAAGGTTACAGGAACACAAGCTTTCCAAATGACCTTCACAAGACAGTGGAGGCATAAATATTGTGCAGCCTTTTTGGTTGCAATTAAGATGATTTGAGCTTTCTTCCCTCTCCTTGCCAAATTGTCAGATGATACTTTAATGAATCCATTAATGTAATCTGCATTTGATGTTAGGCATAGAAATTAATATGATTAATTACTGTCTGATATGCTACCATTTTCAAATCCTATCTGTTCGAAAATGGTCAGTGCACTCATCTTTCAAGCTAAGACATTTCTTAATTATCAAAAGTTAAGAAAAAAAAGTCCTAGCTTGTGTGATCTTAATAAACAGATAAATAATAAGTATAAAAGAAAAGAGATTCAAAGCGTCTTATTTATGGTTTGTACTGTTGGCTTAACTGTGATAACAAATTAGAATGATAGCTGTGACAAAGCTCGGAAAGAAAATATGGTTCTCTAGCACAAAGATGTAGGCACAGCTAAGAAATGTCACTGCAAATATTTCTGTTAGCTATTAGCCCTGCCTAGTTATTTGTCTGATATTGAACAGACACATTATGAAGTTCACTTTAATAATTCCTGTTAAATAGTGAACAAAGTCATTTTACCCTGCTCATTAACATTACACAATAACAGCACAGTGCTATTTCTGGGTATTGAATTTCAACATTTCATAACTTCATCTAAGTTTGCCAAAATATTCAATGTGCCTCCAAAATTCCACATTCAGTCAATGTGCATCAGAGCAGGTAGTTTAACCTCTAATATAGTATTAAAAATTAATTTATTTATTCATGAATTTCACCAACATCAATGCCTGGAAATGATGTATTCCCACTTATGTCACCTAGTACTTCCAGATCAAAAATCCAAAAGGAAAGTATTGTGGATGCTAGAAATCTGAAGTGAAAACAGAAGTGCTTAACTGCTTCAGCAGCATCTCTGGATAGAGAAACTGGGTTAATGTTTCAGGTCAATGACCTGAACAAATATTCCATGTGGTGATGATAAACACCTCTCTTATAGTACTGCCATAAAATAAACATTAATGAAACTTCACAAGAGTAATTGTATAGCATAAACATGCGAATGCAATTCCATCATGAATGTTCAAAGGCCCTTCAGAATCACACTGGAAATTGGTTCAAATTTGTGGCATTATTGACATCTGTACTTAATTGACGTGTTCAGGAAGAACGGGATGGAGACAGACTCGCAGAATGGTTACAGCATGGTAAAACCTACTCAACTTATTTAGTCCACACTGGCTCTATGCTGTCCAACCAGTCCCACTGCCCTGCCCTTTTCTCCACTGTTTTGCAAATTCTATCAAATACTCATCCAGCTCCCTTTTCAATGCTATCATTGAATCTCCCCCTGTACTCCCCCTAGTAATACATTCCTGACACTATCCACTTGCTCTGTAAGAAAGAATTTTCTCAAATCATCTTTGGTTCTTTTGTCATTTACCTTCACTCTATGTCAATGGGTCTTGACCACTCTGCCAATGGGTATGGTTTCTCTGTAGCTTTCCTGTCTATGCCATTCATGACTTTAAATACCTCTAACAGATCTCCTTGCAACCACCTCTGCTCCAAAGAATATAACCCATCTTCTCTGGTCTATCCACATAACATAAGTCCTTCATCCCTGGACTGGTCAGAGTAAATCCTCTCTGCATCCTCTCCAAGCCTTCACTCAGTGATACTCAGAATTGTACAAATTACTCTAGATGTGGCCAAACCAGTCCTTTCTAAAATTTCATCGTGACTTTTATTCCGTTGTAGTTTATGTCTCCATGTTCTTTTAATAATTTTCTCAAGCTGCCCTGCCACATGCAATGAACTTGGCATATATACCCCCAGACACCACTGTTCTTGACTACTTCAAGAATTGTGTTTTCTCTTCTCATTCTTCTCACCAAGGTACAACACAACATTTGTCAGAGTTAATTTTCACCTGCCATCTCTCTGCTCATTCCACCGATGAGTCTACCTCACTGAACTCTAGTATTATTCTCCTCTGAGTCCACAGGTTTGTGTTGACTGCAAATTTGAAAATTATGTATTTTACAGCGAAGTCCAAGTCATTTATTGAGATGATAAGAAAAGCAGTGGTCCTAATACTGATCTCTGAAACACTCCATTTCCCTCCAATGCAATGAAGAACCTTGATTTATTTCTGTTGCCTGTCCAGTTTTCTATCCATGCTGTTACAGCCCCATTAATTCATGGGCTTGATGACAATTCTATTAAATGGCATTTTATTAAATGCTTTTGGAGATCCATATTTCTTTCAGCTATCAGCTATCTTTTCCCTACCAACTGTTACTATCAAAAAAACTCCATCAGGTTGGTTGGACATGACTTGCCTTTACCAAAACTATGCTGATTTTCTCTGACCCATCACTCTTGTCCAGATGACTGCTAATTTCCATCCCTGAATATTATTTATAGAATTTTCCCCAACATCCACGGTTAAACTGACTGCTCTTTAGTTGTTGGCTTTATTCCTAAACCCTCCTTTGAAAAATGGTTTAACATTTACAATTTCCCTGTCCTCAGTCTCCGCTCTGAATTTGAAGATGCTTGGAAGATTTTGGCCAGACCCTCTGCAATTTCCTTTCTGACTTCCCTCTGCAGCTTGGGATGCATCCCATCTTTACCAGGTGAGTAACCCACTTCAAGTACAATTAGCTTTACTAGTATCCCCACAACCAACAAATCAATATTTAGCTCACCCAGAATTCAACCACATCTTCCTTTGCTGAGACTTCATAGCATCTTGTTCCTTGCTAAAGATTGATGCAAAATATTTATTTGGTACCTCAGGCATGGCCTTTGCCTCCAGAAATAGATCTCCTTTTTGTTTTCTGATTGGCTCAAATACAATTGAGACAGGATTTGGTCTACCATCATTGTAGTTAAGATTTATATCCAGGCTTCACTGAGTTTTCTTCATAAGTCTTGCAAAAAATACATATTGAAATGTGTTTTGTACTAGAATTATTTTATCACAATATTTCCTTAGGGCCGAATTAGGATTTCAGATGCAGTGTTAATGATAGTAATAAAGTTAATGCAACCTGAAGCAGCAGTACAGCAAAACAGATAAGAAAACACTTGTAGACAGTTTGAACCTCAACGTCTGACTTATATTGAACAAGTTTCATGTCACCATGAAATGTGACATAAGCTTCTGTTATTCTGAGTTTCAGGAGGGAGAGTCCCAATCTGCTGCTGTAATTCTGGTGAGAGATTGACAGAGAGCCTGGAGAGGTGACACATTGTTGAGAAGTTGTTCTCAGTTAAAAGCGATTAGCACCAATCCACAGAACTGGGGATTTCAGATCCCTCCTCAGCAAAAAGGGCACAACACACCTTCAACTTAGATTCTGAAATGTAGTATTTTGAAACATGACTTTGAAACACTTAAGTCTGGTACAAACAGACAATGGCTCAAATCCACTGCATTTCGTTTTACTATCCTCTGCTGAATTCCTGTTTTTTGATGATATTTTAAATTAATATGACAATCTGTTAAGGGAGTTACCCCAAGCATCCCCACCAATGATTATCCCTCAATCCACAATTCTAAATTAGATTATTGGGCCTAATTCACATTGTTTGTGGAAGTTTGCTGTGCACAAAATGGCTGATGCATTCCTCACAACACAACAGTGACTTAACTTCAAAATGGCTTCATTGTTAACTTCATTTTCTGTGCACTGGGAAGTTCTGAAAGATGGCATATTAATTCATGTTGTTCTTTTTGTTCTTGAAGTTTACCATGTAACTAATCTACTCTTCGCCATCTATTGGGGTCATTATCCCTATTCCAATTACAAGTTGTACGTGCAATTCTAAGCAAACTGGAATATTGATTTTCATCCAAACGTGTAGTTCTCATGCCTGGACTTTAGCATAATTGCTACCTTAGTTCGGCACAATGTTGCGAGCCAAAGGGACTGTCCTGTGCTGTACCATTCCATGTTCTAGTTTGCACATGTAGTTTGGAAATACTGGAACAAGGACAAATAGATTGATAAATGTGATAACAAAAATTACCTTTACGTCACTGGGCTAAAATAAAAAGGTTGATTCTCCCTGCTACACCATTTTCTGGATCAATTAACTTATTTTACGTAAAATTTTTGGACCGCACCATTTAAACACAAATCAAAAATTATAAGTACACTGAAATATCGCTATTTGTTTCCCTATCTTGATAAACCAACTGTAATCATTGTTGAGGGACTTAAAGATAATTTATTCTGCTGTGACATAAATAATCCCCATGAATGAGTTTGCAAATGATCTTCCATTGCTGCAGTGTTTTCAGATTTGTCTTGTTCAGTATCACATTGAAGACTTCAAAGTTTTCTGTTTGCAAAGCAGGAGAGGCACAGCCCTGGAAAATAAACTGTCGGGGCTTGTAATTCATTGAGCTTTGCCCAGATACTGAAAAGATATACTGTACTTCATTCTGAAATGCAGCATAAAAAGATAAAGGTTGCCACATGTCTGAGGAGAAAGAATGAGGCTTCAGGGTGCACTCTCAATATAAAGAATGTACTTACATTTTAAAGAGGGCAGCCTTTCAAAGATGCAGACTGGAATAGCCAATGGATAACAGAAGAAAATTTAAGAAGTTCAGTGACAGTTAAAGAGTCACTAAACTACCACTCTCTGAGGAAAGGTTTGGCAGGCTTGGCTTTTATCTGTTCGAGTTCAGAAGAGTGAGAGGGGACTTGACTGAAAAATGTAAGACTTTCAAGGGTGTTGACATGGTGGACGGGGAGACGATACCTCCCCCTGTGATAGAGCCAAGAAGTAGGAGATTGCACTGGGGGCTGGATTGTCATGACCTGTCCATTGCCCGTCCTGCTGGATATGGCATAGGGTTTCATATTTGCTGGTGGCACAAAATGTGGAACTGCGCTGAGTAGTGAGGAGAGAAAAGACTTGGAAAGTACAGAGACCAGCTAATGGAATGAGGAGAAATGCAGAAGGTGAAATATAATAAAGAAAAATGGAAAAAAATGGAAAGTGATATATTTTTATCAGAAGAATGAGGAAAGGCAATACAACTTTAGACAAGAGAGCATGCTGGAAGTACTCTGGCAGAATCTGTGTTTCAGATTGATGAACTGTCATCAGACTAAGTTGGTAGATAACAGTCTGAGTTCTCCAGACCAATATCTAATGAAGACTGGAAGATTATGGCCAGTATCTCTGCAAAATTCCACCCTTAAATCCACAAATAATGTTGGTTACATTTATCCAAACCTGGCACCATCAACTTGAAGTACAGCCAGCCTTTCTTGTCTCTTGCCTTTATCAATTTTTTAGCTTCTCAAGCACCTCAACGACTTTCCCCCTTGCTGTGACTTGGCACCATCTCTTTCCGCTTATATCATCCTGTCTCCATACACAGATCTTCTTTTTGGTTTCTAGTTAGTCCTAGCTTCCTTTCTCTATCCAGTTATAGGAATGAACCTCAAATATACATAAAAGTTGCTGGAGATACTCAGCAGATCAGGCCACATCAACAGGAAGAGAAACAGAGTCAACATTTCAGGTTGAGCACCCTTGCTGGTTGGGGTCAATGATACCCAGTCAGAACCTCCAACTGTCAGCTGTTTAAACCCTAGCAAGTTTGGACTTTGACACATGCACCATGGAATGTGTAAGCCCAAAACTTACTGAGTGACAGCTGGCACTCTGCCCTGCCATTGAACTCGATGTCAGGTCTTGATGGGTCACCACTCAGATCCATTGCCAGGCCTCACACAGGATTCTAGACTATGAGGGAAAAGGGGAAGTTGCTCGTCCAAATTATTTTACTCTAGTTATTTCCAAACATTTCACATTGTTAATTAACTTTTATTTTAAAGAACTTAATTATTTTGTTTTATTTCTTTTAATCATTTATTTAATTTTAATAACTTTTAAATGAATATCAGATACATGATGAAAATGTGTAATACCTGATCTCCAAAGGTTAATGTGGTGACCAAAAGACGTCATCTTACCTCATCTGTGGTATTCCTCTCTACTTTCAGGATGCACTGGTATCCAGGGATATTCAGTACACAATCCTGCCTTTTTTTGATCCAACACCCCATCATTATCATTCCATCATAACCCCAGGTGGCTATTTCCATCTCCAGATCATTAGCTTTACTTTAAGTTCTTTATTAAACAGTCATCCACTATAAACTTAAGTTACACGTTTAACTTTTTTCTCAGAGTCTGATCACATCTAATATCTTTCAGTTCCTTATTCTACTGCTGTGCACTTTATCTTGCCTTCTAACACTGCACACTGGAATGCCCTTGCTAAATAAGTTTATATCTTCTGTCACAGCACTGGTGATGCTCCCCCTTCCTCTTCACCCTAATCCGAAATGCCACTGATCCTGATCTACTAGTGCAGCCTATTTGGCTTGTACAGATCCCATCTCCTCCAAACTCTCACATTGCCCCGGGAATTTAAAACCCTCCCTCCTGCATCCTCTCTTCAGCCACATATTCATCTCCACTATCCTCCTATTTCTGCACTCACCAGCACCTTGCCCTAGTAGAGCTCTGGAGATTACAACCTTTGGAGACCAGTGTTTTAATCATTTTCCTAGCTCCCTTAATTCTTTTCTGTAGTACATTATCCTTCTTTCTAACAATGTTTTTGGTACCAATATGGGCCATCACCTCAGGCTGCTTACTGATCGACAGCTACTCAGTAACTTCCTAGAGCCTGGCAGCAGGGAGGCAACGTACTATTTTTGAAACATGTCTGCTACCTCAGAAACCCAAGTTGGCCACCAAGCTGTTCATTCCTCCATTACAGAAGCATTTCTGGCCTTTCTCTTGCTTGGCCTCCTCAAAGTCTCACTCTGTACAGCCAAACAACCTGGGGAGCCATGGACTTGGTTGCAATTGTCCTCTCAGTACGAACTATTCCCCACAACAGTATTTAGTGCTGAATGCTGCCAGTCAGAGAGCAAGATGCACTCAGGGACTTGCAGTACAAATTGCTTTAACCTCTTTGTCTGCCAGTAGTCTTTGCTTTCATATACTAAAGCTTTGGATTATCCATCTCCTGAGATGTGCTTTTGCATGCAACCCTCAGTCTCATGGTTGCATGGCCACTACACCGGCTGCTGTTCGGGATCTAAAACCCAGTGCTCGGGAATTTCCAGCCAATGAGACTTTCTCCATCTCTTTTATAAAGGACGTGAAAAGCATACCGGAATTCCTGCATTGCAGGATGTGCATCACAGCCTGGTACGGCAACTGTTCTGCCTAAGACCGCAAGAAATTGCAGAGAGTTGCAGACATGGCCCAGTCCATCATGAAAAGCAGCTTCCCCTCCAGGAACTCCCCTACACTTCTCGCTGCCTCAGGAAAGCAGCCAACATAATCAAAGACCCCTCCCACCCCAGTCATTCTCTCTTCTCCCCCCTTCCTTTTGCAAGTTACAAAAGCTTGAAAGCACACACCACCAGGTTCATGGACAGTTTCTAACCTGCAGTTATAAGACCCTTGAATGGATCACTTATACAATAAAGATGAACTCTTGACCTCACAATCTACCTTGTTATGGCCCTTGCACCTTATTGTCTACCTGGACTGCACTTTCTCTGTAACTGTAACACTACATTTTGTTATGGCTTTTCCCTTTGTACTACCTCCATGTACTTATGTTTTGAAATTATCTATATGGATGGCTGGAAAAACAAAGTTTTTCACTGTATCTTGGTGTATGTGACAATAATAAACCAATTACCAATTAGTTATCTGACTACTGTCAAAATATTCCATGCTCTCTTACTGCCCCGAGACCACAATTAATTAGATTAATTAGTTAAAGAAGAAGAAAAAGCAAACAAATGTAGTTGAGAACAATGAAGTGGTGTTACCATAGAAAGTTTAGTACTTTATTTAAAGGAGATCCGAGGAGTAAGTTTTTCACACAGAGGGTGGTGTTTATCTCGAATGAGCTGCCAGAGGAAATGGTAGAGGCAGATACAATTACAATTTTTAAAAGGCATTTGGACAGGTAAATGGATTGGAAAGAGGTAGAGGGATACGGGCTTAATGCAGGCAGATGGGATTAATGTATATAGACATTACAGTTGGCATGGACATTGTGGGTTGAAAGAGCCCATTTCTCTACTGTGTGATTAAATCATTCTACTTTTCTATGATCCAGCATTGCCATGGATGTGATGACTGCCTTCTCTCTCTGGTGAAATTCCCTCATTCTGCGATAAGGGAAAGAGATCTGGGTATTTCAATTACTGTTGTTTTAATGACAGTATTGACAATTTTAAAATAAACACTGACCATAAAATAGAAGCAAAGGAATAAACTTTATATTCCTGACTTTGTGGCAGTGTCCGAGAGCAATGCATATCAGAAATTCATACTGTATACAGTTAAATAAAGGATATCACTAAATGAGCATTGTTTAACACATATATATTTAAATGTCACAGTGTGTACCATTAATTTCACTGCAACCTTTGCTCAGTGTGGGTTTTGAGTAATATTAACTTTATCTTTGTGCCATAATGAAACTGATCAATAAAAAGTGCCACATTAAACACAGGAAACATAAATAATATAAAAATAAATCTGTAATGTACAGTAGATTCCAGCTGGAAAGCTGTGAATGAAATTTGTAATCAAATAAGACACTGGGGAGGTTTCGAGTAAAATGTATTTTTAAAAATCATTCAAATTTATCAGAAAAAATCATTTGCTTTAATTTATAAGCAAAACTTGCACATTTTAGTTGTTGATAACCCTGGCCAGCAGTGCTTGCTGTTCAATCCAATGATTAGCATGCAGACTGAGCCATGGATCTGAAACCATTCTCTGGTATTCAAAATATGGCAGAGTGACAACACATCTTGCATAAAAGATTATAAGGTGTTTAGCAAGTTTTTCATACCAAGACAACTGTTCGAAGAATAAATCCATGAAGTACCTGGCAACAATTGCAAACAATATTTGATGATCCTGGGTGACAACTTTCCATTCACCGATCACAACTTCCAATAGGTGTACAAGATACTTGTCAACCAACTGTACTGAGTTTCAAACCTAATTCAGCATCAAATCAGAGCTGCATTAATAAGTGTGATGACAGCTGTTTATCCAAAAGCTAATGAAATCCAGCCAAGTAGAAGTTCAACTGTTGGCATAAACCAAAAACTAGCATAATCTTCATGTTAAATTTTAATAACCATCCCCAACCCAAATATTAAGAGTGTGATATCTTAAAGCTATCGATAAAATGTTTCTTTCTGGAGCTAAAAAATATAGATTATAAATATAGCAGTACCATTCAGTCTTTCCGTGCATTACAAATTTTTGCCAAGTTTATTTGTATAAATAGTCTGGCAAATTAAAGAGCAGGAGTTTTCTCTTTAGCATGCTATGTCATGGATAGTCAAGGGTAAGGCTGAAAGTTATATTCTTCATAAAGCCAGTGGCTGTGCTCTGCTGTGCTTTGAGGGGAAAGGGTAGTGTGGAAGACTGGGGCATTTCATAGACAGGAAGATATACAGAAGAGTAAGGTTAATTTACAAATGTATTTGAGAGAAACAGAGGTAGTATGGGTCACTTTCACATGTTGTCAAGTGTCAGAGCCAAGGGTAACACTGTCAGAAATCTAGGGCAGGTGCCTGTCAATCAATTTATTCAAGAGATAAAGGGAGAGCCATGTTGCATTAATAACCCTCTGAGAAATATCTCAAAGTTTCTTACTACTTTTTTTGCACTATTTGGTATGATGCAGAACAACATACAAGTTATACCACAACAGACAAGAACCTTCAAACAACATTTGGCCACCCTGAGCTGGATTTGCCTTGCTTCCCACCTGCAGTTACTTGCCAAACAAATGTTTGTCAATGAGATAGAGCAAAGGCCTAATGGTGACTGGGCCTCCACTGATACAGCACTGAGATCCTGCTCCTGGGTCACCCTGACAGTTTTTGACGGGGGCAATGTTGGGGGTGGAATCTTGGCTCCTGTCAAAGGCTGAAAGACATTTTTAACAGTTTTTAAAGCCTTTTACATCCATTTAAAAACTATTAAAATTGCTGTAAATAAATAAAAGACATAAAAAATATTTTTTATATCTTTTATTGAAACAAATTGATTACATACCTTAAAACAGTAAGAAATAATTTAAATAAACAAGAGTGGGTCATTCATCCTGGGCTGAATTGTGCTGATTGTGACCACCCGTACTCAAGGGAGTATTAGGCATGTGGCCTTTCACAATTAACTTTGTGCTGGAATTGCACATGCATATGAGAGGCTCCTCCCTATCACAGGAGCTCAAGCAGACCAGAATTCCCCAGCGTTATGCAGTGACTCAATCTGCATGCTAACTATAACGTAAACCTCCTCAGATTATGAATACCTGATTTATGGACACACCCCGTACATACAAACGAGCTCCCATAAAATATTAGTAAATTCAGCAAGAACCAATCTTGAAAAAAGAACCTGTTTCCATATAACCTCCTCACAGTAATCAGACACCATTGTCTCTTAACAACACAGGCTGCCAGTTTCAACATGGGAGGCCACTTAAGAAAGCTGCTTTGGAAAATGACAAGCAATCGCTTTTATTGACAGTTGTGCAATGATACTGAATTAAATAAGTAACATCCACTGATACTTCAAGCCCTTCAAAACCAGTCACTGGGCATGGGACATCCTGATTCTGTACCATTGGAATTAGGCAGGGGAAAACAATAAATAACTGTTCATGTTAATTGGCCCTCACAAACCCTTTCATTACAATACTGTGGAGGTATGGTCACCATATCAAGTGATTTTGTGTATTTTCCGACTTACGGACATTATCGACTTATGGACGTCTGTAAAAATGGAACCCGTCCATAACCCCGGGATAGCTGGTAAAGTAAAGTTTGACTAACTTAACTCCTGACCTCCTCACCTCCATGTCAGGAATCTCACTCAGGTAAATCGAGACTCTGGTACCACAGCAGGTCTGACTGTGAGTAGGATTTGTCACTTAACTTTGTTATTTTTCACTAATAAGTAAAATCTGTATATTTCAGTTGTTTGATAATCCTTGCCTCCAGTGCTTTCTGTTCAATCCATAATTAGTACGCAGATTCAGCCGATGAATAATGCCAGGGAATCCTGTCATGCTTGAACTCCAGAGGCAGAGAGGAATGAGATGCCTCGACATCTGGCCCTCAGCATGAGCTGGACTTACACTGGGTCTTTATAAGTGCAGGATATAGTTAACTGCAAAGAGCTACTGAATATACCTATGGTTGCCTTCAGAATGGGTGCCCATAGTCTGTACAATTAAGCCCAAGATGAATGACCCAGTTTCATTTCTCAAGCTGGCTTTGTTTCAAGGATGAATTTTGAATAGGATCCTGGTCAAAGAATTTTATCTTTTTCAATAGTCCCCCCATACATTTTAACATTTCATCAAAAGAATAACAGTTCTGGTAATGGGGCACTTTCTCTCGGAGTTTCAGCTCAGATACATTCGTACTTGAAGTGGGGCTTGAATGTCAATCTTTTGGCTTATAATAATGCTAGCAGATGTGAAGCATTTCTGTTATGCAATGCCATATCTCATCCACAGGACACCCCACATGCAAATTATTACCTCCTGAAGAGAGTTGTACTTATGTGCCCGGGATATACTTCTGTGAGGTACCAAAGACAAGAGGAAAAGTAGACAGCATGATAAAAAGGAGGGATAAATTATATAACATTCAGAGATGTATGTGTGTGAGACATAGTGGAGGACGCTGTGCTTGCAGTGGGTCTCCAACAGTAGCTGGAAGGTAAATGCAACATTATGCTACTGAAATCACTGCCCAATATAAATTATTAATGATAATCTATATAACCAACACAATAATCATCGCCATCTGAGTTGTTGGTAGAATCTCAGATGGCAATGAGGAGGCTTACAGGAGTGAGATAGATCAGCTGATTGAGTGGTGTTGCAATAACAACCTCACATTCAACGTCAATAAGACCAAGGAACTGATTGTGGACTTCAGGAAGGGGAATTTGGGAGAACACACACCAGTCCTCATTGAGGGATCAGTGGTGGAAAGGGAGAGCAGCTTTAAGTTCCTGGGTGTCAACATCTCAGAGGATCTATCCTAGGCCCAACACATGGAAGTAATCATGCCAGTGGCTCTACTTCGTTAGGAGTTTGAGGAGATTTGATATGTCACCAAAGGATCCTGCAAATTTCTACAGATGTACGGTGGAGAGCATTCTGACGGGTTACATCACCGCCTGGCATGGAGGCTCCAAAGCACAAGATTGCAAGAGGCTGCAGAGGGTTGAAGACTCAGCCAGCTCCATCACGGGCACAACCCTCCCCACCATCGAGGACATCTTCAAGAGGTGGTGCATCAAGAAGGACCCTCACCATCTGGGACACGCCCTCTTCTCATTACTACCAACGGGATGGAGGTACAGGAGCCTGAAGACTCAAACTCAACAATGCAGGAACACCTTCTTGCCCTCCGCCATCAGATTCCTGAATGATCCATGAACCCATGAATACTACCTCATTATTCCTTTTTTATTGCACTACTTATTTATTTTTGTAATTCCTAGATTTTATGCCTTTGGGCTGTACTGCTGCCACAGAACAACAAATTTCACATCATATGTCAGTGATAATAAACCTGATTCTAATTCAATGGGAAATCTTCAAATTACTGGAAGCCCTGATAATAGGCTGAGGCCTCTGCTGTCCCAAGCAAATGTTGATTACTTAAGAGTGTGTGTGCATTTGTTGAGGGTGGGGTGGAGGTGTTGGGAGGTGTGCACGTGTGTCTTCAGAATGGAGAAGGAAAACTTGCTTGAGAACGTCTGTCAAAAGATGAATTAGAACACAACACTTATCTATCTGTTCCTTCATCTGCAGGGTTGCAGCACGTATTGAAATAGGAATCTACCTGCAACTGTTCTTTAATATATTGTGCAAACACACCAGGTTATCGAGGTTTCTCTATCGATGGGAACCTGAACTTCTCAGGGATTCTCCTAATCTCCTGCCATTACCTACATGAAACTCTGGACAAATGGTGCAAATGACTGAATACATATGAAGTTGCATATGCTGTTAGTCTGGGGAATTGACAGTTTTGACACTGCAAAAGAACATCTGAATTTAAACTATCAATGTTTTGAGGGCTAAAATAATTTAAATTTGTTTGTTCATTAAAGTTTGTAGCTCTCTCACCTCAGAAAATTATCTGCTACTGCTTCAATTCACTTTCAACAGGAGTACTCCTTTCAGTACCTGCTAAGAACTAGATTTTGCCATTGATAAAAACACAAATGTGAGGAATGGTATAAAAGTATGAGCTTAATTTACAACCCACGTGCACCATGTCATGCATTCTGATGCTCTGTATTGTACCATAACTACAACATTGGTATCACAACATGCAAAATATTCACCATCACTTAAGTATCTGGTAATAAAACTGGATCCATAATCATATTTATGCAGAAATTATTAACAGAAAAAATAAGAGATAAGCCAGATATTTAATGTATATCAGATAGACTTGGCATTTTCATGTATGCGTTATTGTGGTATTTAAGAACAATAATCTTGCAAATCTCCATTTCTTGTTGGTATTCTATTCTTTGAGAAACATCTCCAATAAAACTTACAATTTGTGTTTGCATTAGAATTATTATGCAAATAGACCACGAGGACAAGAAAATGTGAATGATATAAATTACCTTTGCCAACAGTAAGACATGGGTTTTAAATCTTTGGCAGAGCTCATGCCACTGTGGAGTCTGCCAAAAGACATCCCTCCTACTTACAGAAAGCAGCTTCAAGCAGTGTTTTTAGCACTGCCACATTATTTCAATTGATAGCTACTTTCTGTTCTGTTAAATTATGCAAGAGCACTAAGAGGGCGGGTAGGGAAATATCTTGGGAGTTCTGCTGCTGTTCAATTGCCTCCACCTGGAAGTGGCAGAGTTTTACTGCACTTGTCTTGTTACCTTTCCTCAATTCACTATGATTTGCAATTGATAAGCATTCATCTTGCAATCCCAGGCAACATCCATTCATAAGTATGGAATACACATTCAGGAGTCCTCCATTTTACGTCATTGAAGCCAAAATGAAGACATTATAGATTCCAGGAAGGAAGGTACACCAGTGAATACAAAGGAGAACCAATAGCACATTAATATACACTAGTACATTGCTTAGCTTTCAGGATGCTTTCAGCAGGCTATTGGAATCAGTACAACAAAGGTTTATTATAACTAAATTTGTTACTTACAGTGCTGCCATGCTAGGAACCTGGTATGCACCCCTGCCCTCTCCATGGCTGTCACAGGAACCTGAATAAGGGCTCACCCCTTCTCTGACAGTCACATAGTAATGAAATGGTTAAAGTGATCTCATTGCCACATGAATCAATGTGAAATGAGCCACTGAGGCAATGTGCAATGGGCATTTGTGAGGCCTGGGATTGACGGGATTGGGGCGAATGTTGTAGCTAATCAGCGCTGAGAGGTGGGCTCCAGGGGGCAGCACGGCTGGCACTGTGGGTGTGGGGACTGGAAACACCTGCTCTATATGCCATCCCCTCCCACCATTTGGTTACACAACTCTCTCCGGCCTAGAGACTTCTCTGTGGTTGTCAGCCGCTAAGCTTGTTATCATAGAGAAATCTCTGGGTTGCCGGGAGCTGTGCTGGCAAATAAGGAGGGAAGGAGCCAGGAACTTCCATCAATGACACAGGTCATGACAAGAGAGACTATAGGATCCAGGCAGTCCGTCAACATGTGGAGAAGCTGCTGCTGGTCTCCAGCAATGGCCCACACTCACTGTGTCAACCAGGACACAGCCTTGAGCCCCAACCTCTCAGTAGTGAGCAGCTGCACCACCCACCGCTGTCCTCCCAACACCAGCCCTCACAGGCAACCTCTGCAGTTTGCCATAGTGTCCCACCCCACATCACGTTGTGCAGTGATGAGATTACTGTCACAGTGCTGTGGGAACACCAGCCGAGGACAGGGGTTCACATCAGGTTCTTAGCAGTGCGCAGCCCAAGTGAATATACTTACTAAAGCACACAGGGAACATACCTGTGAGTGTTCGGACACTTGGACACGTACATAGATAGGAAAGGTTTACAGAGATATGGGCCAAATACAAGCAAATGGGACTAGCTTAGATGGTCATCTTGGTCAGCATGAACAAGTTGGGCTGAAAGGCCTGTTCCTGAGCTGTATTACTCTATGACGAAGAGCGCTTCAACAAATTAGTGCTCTGCAGGGTAGCACGAAACAAGGTATCAATGCACTGCACAGGGAGTTTAAAGAGTCAGGAACTTGACCGAATATCAGTGGTAGTCATATCCACTTCACATCTTATGGAATGTAGTCGGCAGGATAAAGAAGGAATCATTAGGGAAGTCACTGAATGAGTGCATGGTTGGATGCCTGACTGAGGGAGAAGCCAGTTACAAACTTGGGGCACAGGATAGGAATGGGACAGGTTTTTGGATCAGACACCAAGTGGACAGTGTCTATCAGAATACTTTGTAGAAACAGTATAAAGAAGAATTCAAATCAGAATGGCAGTGGTGTGGGTAGAGTTGAGGCCATGGATTATAGAGAAAGAGCAGGATTAGTAAACAATGGAAGAGTAGTGAAAAAGCTTAGCAGATATAAATAATGAGAAATTATTCCCACACATGGATTTGTTTAAGCCTGGTCATGTTTGTGAATTAGATTTTTTCTTTCAGAAGAAGCATGTAGATTGATGTAATGTTTTAGAAATTGCCTTGGTCCATCTGTGATGTTGAATTTACCCACAGACAACAAGGTGAAAGTCTACCCATTTCTTTGTCACACCTTCAGAGCACATCAAAACAAACAGTGGACACTTCTGCTTTACAGCAGCAGTGCGATAGTCGTCTTGTTAAATATATTCATTTACTCACTGTTAAAATACAAATTGGAAGTACTCTTCAAATATACAACAGGCACATTGTCACATCACAATACCACATGTCTGGCATGAGCTGTCATCAATAGCAAAATAAAATGGGCAACAAAATACTATTATGTCCACAGAAATCTTAATTCCAAATGTGATCAAAGAGAAGTCAACCAGTGCCACCAGAACCCATGTCCATAGAGAAAAGAAAATTTATTTAGGGCGCTGTAAGTATTGCATCATACTTTGTGCTAGTTGCTGCAAGACATGAAGTTAGCCCCAAATATTTTCCTGCAGGGATCTGGAGCATTTCTGAAGTAGGCAAACAAATCACAGAGAAAAGGTCAACACTTAGTTCATAACAAATGAGGTTGAAGGTCTGAAAAGGAATGGAAGGCAGTCTCCTCTACAATGGAGCCTGAGGATGTCTTACAAAACCTTAAATCACAATGTTGAAGAGGAAAGATAGTAAGTCATTCGCTAAAACTAACCTTCAAGATACAATTAGAAGATTGGAATAAAACCAGAATACCCATTGGATTGGTGATTGTACCAACTATTACTTAACCAAATTAGAGTCAGATGCCATATAGTCCAAGTATCACCTGAACTCACTTCTGTAACATTCAGGCAACCAAAAGTGCAATTTGTGCTGAAACATTGTTTTCACAAAAACATTGCATCATTTAATTAACAATCATAAATAAGTCTTTCTGATATATTCTTGCATTGAGCTGTCATATTTTTCTTCATATATATTGGATTCACATCTTGCAGTCGCTGTTTCCTGTGGTAGCAAAGGCAATAGCTACAGTTATGGGACATGGATAGAAATAAATTTAATGAGAGTACAGTGAAACCTGTTAATCATAACTTTAAGCCACTGCTGGACTCAGTAACCCATCAGCTGCAGTGAAGAAGAAAAAGCAAAGGAAAGTGTAAAGTTTGCACTTTTTGCCACATTGCCTGTTTATAGTTTGATGCATTTCTGCATTTGAAACCCAAGTTATTGCTGAGTAGTGTGAACTTATCAAATCCAAAAACGACACAATATCACATGTGAAAAGCAGTGCATTTTAGAACTATCCAGAATGGACTAACCCTTCTGAGCCAGCCCGCACTGAAGCAATTGAGCAGCAGGCATTCTTGCCACAGCTCCTTCAAGATAGGATTCCTCACAGCTCATGAATTTGCAGTAGTTTTATGATGAAACTGAAGAATAAGATGTCATTTTTACAATGTCCAGTTTCTCTAGGAGGACTGCCTGAGGGACTTACAAGGGATCAAAGATGACAGGTTGTTAGTTTTAGTTGGCCTTACTTGGTATCTTGTGATCTTGTATGAAGTCACAATATGGCTTATGCAGACTGTTTCCTGCTAAGTGTCCATGAGACCCTTCAAAGTAGCTGTCCCTTTCACACAGCAACCTGAAGAACCACTCACTGTGCCAGTGATATCAATGAGGTCCCACCAAAGCACTGACAGATCTGTAGATAGGTAGACCCTCAGTGGGGAACATCAATGTATGATATTATTGTTGTTCACAAAGATTGACAGAGGCTTGTTTCATCAATGATTAACTGACAGATTTAAGCAATGAATATAACAGCTCACAGATACTACCCTGGAGTTTCATGGGAAAGTAATTGAGTTAATTTAGATACCATTATTGCAGCATAAAAAATAATAAATATGGCAAAAGCCACAACTTGAGGTGTACTGGAGTATTTATTTTGCTGCTGTTCAACATAAAGAAAATATTTGTTGAAAACTAATTAGGTAAAATTGATTACATTGTGAAAAACAGCAGAATGCAAAAACTCTTTCTGTAACCAACCGCCAGAGCAGTTGAACTAAGTGGCTTGGAGTCAAATTCACCTGGGAAAGATCTGTGGGGCATTTTCACTGCAGGAGAAGTGCTGTTTAAATGCCAGTTGATTTATTTACAGGATTTTTGTCTGTAAAGTGGGGTGGGGGAATAAGCCACTAGTTAGACGTTTGATGAAACATTTGCATGCCTGGTGCTTAGGAGACATACATGTTCCCTTTGATTAACTGAAGGTCTGTGGCATCAGCTACCTACGTGCTCGCTCCTGCTGCCTTGAGATACAGAGCACTGAAGTGTGACTTTACAGAGACTGGAAACTGTAAATAAGGAAAGATTTTGCAGCAAGCAGATGGAAGACAAGGGTTGACAGATATTAACCACAAAGATAGTGTAAGGGTGACAGAGAAAGAGTGGAGTAACGATGATGGAATGGAATGACAGGGGTAGACTGGAGAGGTTAGTGAAGTTGCAGCATCACAGAATCAGGGAAAGCAACAAATAGAAGTAAATTGAGAGTAAGATAGTCAAATATAAAAAGACGTCACGGACATTTCTACTTCTAAGGAATTAGAACACAGTACGAGTAAGTTTATGAGCAAGAATAAGGATTTGATGTAAAATGCATTATAACTTACTTTGGTTTGCATTATAAACTCATGCAGTACTTGTCAAATGTTACCTGCCCCCATTGACCTGGGATTTGATTGTTCTTTGTCATTTCCAGTGTGATGCTGAGAAGCTTTATGAAAATTGGGAAAGCAGCTTTTAAGAAAATTAACAGCAACTGTCTAACTAAAAATGCAGACAATTCATAAATATTTGCTGAAGCTTAATAGAGAAAATGTGACAGAAGAATTGCAATGCAATGAACATGAAATATACCCATTCCTTTACAATTGCTGGGCCTCCCTTGGTGTTCTGTAAAGTAAATATAAATTCATGCTATTAAGGAAGAATCATGATACTATATAATACTCAATTTATTATATTTAAGGTCATTAAATAAACAAACCCTCAAATACGGTTAGAGGGCCAAATTGAAATCCTGTTCCTTTGTCAAACCTCAGAGAAGCCAATTTTAATGCTCACCTTTCCATCCAGCAGGTGAACAGGATTAAAATGGTTGTGGAGTTTGTGCGGCATCCTTGACATCTTCCCTACACCCAAAACAGTGTTAATATGCCTGAACTCATGCACAAGAAGACTATCTATATCAGAGGATCAGGGCCTGATCTTAATGCCAGAAAAGCATCCCCATGACATCAAAGAGTGCACATGCACTTTAAATCGAGAGCCCAGCCAAAGCCTGCAGTGTCTGGAACATTTCCAGAGAAAACTGCAGCAACAAGGATCTTGGTCACCAGTGATCCAGGCAGGGAAGTAAATCAGAGACTTTATCTGGTTCAGCAGTTGGGGAATGGGCCATGTGCAGATTAGTACCATTCTGGTGAGGGTCATGCCCTCTGAACCAATGATAGCATTAATTACATGAACTGTACTTTGTTGATTTTGGTCTGCAGATGTCAAAGAAAATTCAAAGGAACTAAATTTGGCAAAATGATTGCAATTATTGTTCAATAACTGCAGACATACTATGAGGTATTTCCATTGATCCAAATAAGTCAGATAGGTGAATGTAGAAAATTCTGTTCCTGAATTGTTACAATTCATTGCACATTGGCAAAATCATTTTTCTTCAACCTTGGTTCCTTACAACATAGAGGAAGGCCATTCAGCCAATCAAGTTTATGCCAGCAGTCAGTACAATCCCATTAGTCCCATCATTCCCCACTTGTTCCCCTGTTATCTACTCTTACCCATGCCCATTATCACCCCCTCATTCACTTACCACACTATACTAGGGGTAAATTACTGTAGTCAAGTAACCTAACAACTAGCATGTCTTTGAGATGCGGGGGGGGGGGGGGGGGGGGGAATCCCTTGCAGTCAAAGGGAGAATGTGTAACTTTATCCCAACAGCACTGAAGGGCAGAATCAAACCCTGGATCGCTGGAGCTGTGTCACAGATGCATGTCTTACGACACCACCTGTACAACAAAGGCAGAAGGGCTTGGCAGATACATGGGTTTAGTGTGAGCTCATAAACCAAAACTGCTTCCCACCAATGCTGAATGTAGTATGCAAGCTGGATGAAAGGGTCCAGGTCAACTCCAAAGCAAAGGTTCACTGCAGTGAGAGGTCATGCACAACCTTGGATTAAGGCAGCACTAATGTTTTAACTAAATGCAACAAAATAGTCTTGGTTCCAGGCTAGAATGGAGGTTTCAGCAGAGGGGTTTATATGGGGAGGACAAACCTGGCCATCTGTTATACATTCTCTTCAAAGGAAATGAAAATTGTGGGGGTGGAGGAGATGTATAACTTCTGCTATTGTATTCCAACCCACAGGATTCCACTCCACTTGCCAATACTACATTTTACAATGGTTAAAAGATTTGCATTTATATAGTGCTCTTAAAAACCTCAGGACAAATCAAAGCACTTCACATGTAATGAAGAAACTTTTTAATTGAGTCACTGATATAATATTGGGATTTCAGTAACCCATTAGCACACAGCGAGCTCCCACAAACAGAAATGTGACCATGTCTCGATAATCTATATCTTGCTTATGTTAGCTGAGCCATAAGTATCAGCTAAAACACTGGGGACTATTCTTCTATACTTCTTTGAAGTAGTGCTATGCAATCTTCTATATGCACTTGAGAAGTGAGGTGGAGCCTTGGTTTAATGCCTTGGCTGAATTTTGCCCCCCCACAGTTTTGCCGCAATCCTTGATAGGCTGGGAAAGATATAATCTCAGGTCATTTAAGCTGATCTCCTAACATCCTAAAGTTTAATGCCCTAAACAGAACGATTTATCAAAAACGCTTCAGTCAAGAGAAATGCCAGAGTCAACTACCTAATCTACCAAAAAGTAAATATACAACCACAGCTCATCATTCAATTCAGTTCTGGCTTGGTAATCATTTCCAGCCCAGTGCCCGATTTATTCTGTCAGCAGCTGCCCATTTTATTCAATTCTCCCTTCTTTCAGTTGCACAAACTGCATTCACCTCATTCATATGCTCTTCTGGTCACTGAGGGCAATAAATGGCAATAAACACAAGTTGCTTCATAACCAGTATGGTGCTTCATTGCACAATATACATGTTATGTAATAACATGATATCAATGTGCTGTAAAGATATACCATTTGCAAGCGTACTTTTGAATGTTGCCAAGATGATACTAGGCTTTGAAATGAGTATCTTCTGTTCTATTTAACGCTTTGTTCATGCCTTTGCCAGTAGTACAAGATTTTTAGTACAGTATGGTATTTCTCAATAACTTGGAGGATTCATTTTTTTCCACTGCACCCAAGTTTGAATCAAGGCAAGAATGTAGGTAGCTGGAACAATGTCACATAGTCTTACCTGGGACACACATGACAGAAACAGGGTATTCAGTCCTACTGGTTTATGCTGCACACCACTGTCAACAAGTTCTTCCATTCCTTGCTCCCTCTTCCATTCACCTAGTTTCTCCAGGAATTAATCCGTGCAATTCACCTCAATTACTGCTAGTGGCAATGAGCTTCACATTCTTTACAAATAAGTTTCTTTCCTATTCCTTATCATTGTTTATCTTTTGATACTTGGTTTTAGTCTCTCCCTCAACATCCTGTTAATGTCCATCCCTTCAAAACTCATAATGTGCAAGGTCTCCACTTGCTCACCTCCCTGCGCCCACCAACACCCACCCCCCCAGACAAACTGCACATCCTGTATCGATCAGAAAGCTCAGGACATTCATGCTCGACAGCACATACTTGGCAGTCTTGGACTGTAGTTTCTCCAAAGTACTTCTTTCCTGATTTACAGACATGTCCAGTATCAGAGCTGGTTCTCGCACCAGAGGCAGGTGGGATGGGAGGATTTTAGATAAGATCTTTATTAGTCACATGTACATAAAAACACACAGTGAAATGCATCTTTTGTGTAGCATGTTCTGGGGGCAGCCCACAAGTGTCGCCACGCTTCCGGCGCCAACATAGCATGCCCGCAACTTCCTAACCCGTACGTCTTTGGAATGTGGGAGGAAACCAGAGCACCCGGAGGAAACCCACACAGACACGGCCCAGGGCCCAATGGTACAGCACCTGAATTATAATATAAGACAATTGGAAGGGTTCATCAAACTCAGTTTTAGGACCAAGGGTGACAGTCCGTTAGGCGGTTGTGGGCAGTGAGCTGCTTCCTTCCCTCCCCCATCACCCTGCCCTCCTGCACCCTTTCCCCTATCAGCTGCACATGAGGACATGGCACTTACCCTTGGATAGGGTTAGTTCAGTTCAGCCATTGAAAACAAATTGAAGCAAAGAAGAATAGGGCAGCAGATGGAACATGCACTGTTAGGAGGATGTAGGATGTAAGCCAGTATTAAACAATAAAATGAGAGGATAAATAGGCAAATAAAGCAGTTTGATCTTAATAGGGTCAGCTGTTCTTTTCCAGTTTTATTCTGAAATCTGCTGCCTCTAAGAAACATTAAATGCTTAAGACAGATGATTGAGGTCACTTCAGGAGAAATGTATTGCTGGTTCCAGTAGTTTGAAAGTACAATCTTTGCTTTACCAACACAAGATGATATAAAGCTGTCAAAAACAGCAGCTACAACATCCAAAAAAAGCAGGGAGATGAGCAAAATAGTGTTTGCTCAGTGCTCCCACTGAGATCTTTAGATGATTTCTTTGGTCCTTCAAATATTCATCACTTCAGTGTTAAGAATTAATATAAAGATTGATGATTTTCAACAGCAGGATAAAGACCGCACAAAAAAGTAACTCTCATGCAGCGTGCAGTCATTTTCCGTCACCTCACCTGCAGTGAATGAAGTTTGTAATGCATTTATACAGACAATTCATCACAAAATATGCCAGTATTCTCTAATAACCGCAAACTGATAAGGTATTGATATCAATCTGAAATTAATACTTATTGTTTGCACATATGAACACTGGCTCTACGTACCAGCATTATCGGCCAAGTTTGTAATCCAATAATTAAAACACTGTACTAAAGTATCTGCACGCTGCATGAGAGTTACTTTTTTGTGCGGTCTTTATCCTGCTGTTGAAAATCATCAATCTTTATATTAATTCTTAACACTGAAGTGATGAATATTTGAAGGACCAAAGAAATCATCTAAAGATCTCAGTGGGAGCACTGAGCAAACACTATTTTGCTCATCTCCCCGCTTTTTTTGGATGTTGTAGCTGCTGTTTTTGACAGCTTTATATCATCTTGTGTTGGTAAAGCAAAGATTGTACTTTCAAACTACTGGAACCAGCAATACAATATCTGACAATTAAATCTTTGTTTAATTAAAAAAACTTTGGGATTGATCTTGCTAAAGTCTCACCTGTACTCTCTGCTCATGCCCCCACCATGTCCATATTTATCTGGTTAAGGTGCAGAGACCCAAAACATCTGGAATCCAATAATAGCAAGGCTTCAGGCAGTGCAGTGTCCTGAAATATTGCCAAAATCTTTCACAGCTGGCAATGCATCACCACTGTCAGCGTGAAAGCTGTGAGTAATTTCTAAAAGTTAAAATGCCTTTGACATCTAAATGCTTAACATTGAGGTGAGGAATTTTTTAAACAATTAAAATTAAAATTTTTCAGAAGATAAAAAAAGTTAACTGAAAACATGTGGATAATTAAAAATGTTAAACATTAAACTAAAGTCCCTAAGGATTAAAGACCTCATTGTGGATTGCTGGATTGCTTCCTAATCCTCAGTCTTAAAATCCCCAGTGAAATCAACAGGGTCTCTGGTCCTGGATCCAGACTGACCTGCTGCAGGATCTTAGAGGTAATTCCCCAGCATAATGCCAGGAGATTTCAGCAATGTTGTTCTTTACATGGGCTCCGGCGCAGAATGAACTGACATCCTGTATCTATCAGAAAGCCCAGGACATTCATATTTGACAGCACATACTTTGCAGTCTTGGACTGCAGTGTCTGCAAGATCTTTGCCAAACAACAGTGGTAGAGCTAACACAAAACATTCTTTATTGAAATCAGCCAACTCACAACTAACATCAGTGGCTGGCACAATAATGTATCAGAAGTTATACCATATTGATCACTCAGTTCTTAAAGACATACTAACGCTCATAAAACCTACATGAATTTACTGTTGTTTAAATGGCTAGACACTGGTGGTTCCAACTGGAAACTCCAGCACTAGTCAACACAATCCCTCTCTTTCTATTTGTGTCTTCTATTATTTACAAAACCTTCCTTACTCTATCTGTCTTAATTACACTTTAGTGTCAACTTTATTTTCAAGTTATAAATTGCTGACTCTATGTGTATAACAGAAACCTCTAATGTAAACTAATCAGTCTGTAATGAGAAAATGTGGCCACAGGACACTTGCTCCCACAAAACTACTCATAATGATCTATGAATATTCAACCTCAAAACTGAAAACCCTGTGTACCCTATGTCCCGAATAAAGAATGAAACAACACTTGGGAATTTAAAGAGGTTTTTTTTAACAGAATAATATTTTCCACTGAACTGTGTTTATTAACTTTTTAATGTATTGACTAAAGTATGAATAGTTAAGGTCTGGACTACCTGAAATATTGGCTGGGCCCCTGTATGCTGGTTTTGGACAATGCATGTGCCACATACCCATTTCCCAAATACACTTATACTTCTCAATCAGCAGTGCACACAGCACTCTCCTTCTACTTCAGTCTCCAGGCCCAGGTCTCCGTTCCCAACATCACTCTCAGCCATGCAGAGACACAGTGCTCACTTCCCCCACTCTCACCCGCAGCCACAGAAGGTGACTCCACACCCATTCCCAAACTCACGTACAGCTCCAGAGAGACCCCATTCCCTCTGCCACCCACCCACAGCCACAGAGATAACCACCCTCTTCCCCACAATTAACCACTGCTACAGAGAGACCCCATTCATTCCCCCATCCCCACCCACAGCCACTGAGAACCCCAGTCTCTCCCCTACAGACCCCACAGCCACAGAGGGACCCTAATCTCTCCCCTGCACACATACTTATGCACAAAGGGTCCACACTCCCCAACACTCGCCAAGAGTCACAGAAAGACACTCTCACTCCTACACAGCGAGACCTCACACCTATAGAAAACAGATCTCCATTTTCTCCACCCCGCACACTCACAGCCATAGGGACCCCCAGTCCCTCCCATGCACTCAACCACAGCAATAGCGAAACTCTACCTCCTCTCCCACACTCAACTTCAGTCTTACAGAGACACCCACCCGCACCACTCTAACTGACAGCCACACCTTCATCCAGAAACCAGCTAACTCATAGGTTCTCTACTATTTTGCCTCTTTGCCAATATCTCTATCCAAGGAGGGCCTCTCTCAGGCTCAGACACTGACTGGTCTCAGGGCTTAGCTCTGGAGGAAAGTGAATCCCAGCTATGATAGTGTAACAGCTACGTGACTGGAGAGGCACCCGAGGTTCTGGACCACTGATTTGGAACCTCGAGTGGAATGCCACACACCAGTAGGAATTTAGATTCAGGTAACTAAACAAATTTGGAATTATAAAAAAAATGGATTCAGTTGCACTGACCATGAATCTACTGGATTTTCATAAAAGCCCATCTGCTTCACTAATGTCCTTCAGGGAAGGAAACCTATCACTCTTTACCAATCTCGCCCATAGATGACTCCAGACCTACCATAGTGGTTGATTTTTAACTGCCTTCTCAGTTCAGAGATAATTAGGGACGAACAATGAACTTGTGAACAAATGAACGCTAAAAAAGCCCCAGGGTCCACTGAAGAGCCAGATGCCGTGGTCCTGAAGTATCCTACTCACTTCCTATATCACTGTCTCCCACAATGACATGTCTTAGTGTCTAAAAGGCTCTCCATATCTGTGAGACAGTTTCCACAAAAGGACTACGCACATATCATAGCCGGGTTTTCAAATGTGTTCTCATCATTACCTTTATCCAGGCTCTGGAGAAAGAAAAGCAGGAGCTTGAGGAGATGATGAGACAATAGTAGGACACTATGCTGGCCCAGACACTTAATGTCCTATTCACATGAGTGCCTCTGAGTTTCCTCCAGCCTCTGACAGGCACCTAATAACGTTACAATTTACATTACACCCACTTTTGCCCCAACTAACATAAACTGGAGCATTAGTGCCCTCAGCAGATCTCTCCCATATCTCCCAATTTGGTTTTCAGGGATGCATTGGAGATGGCCTCAGACACTGTATTTGTGGAGAGATGAATTCATCTGCTTTGATTTCAGAATCAGAATCAGAATCAGGTTTATTATCACTGGCATATGTCATGAAATTTGTTGTTTTGTAGCAGCAGTGCAGTGCAAGACCTAAAGACATAAAAATTACAGTAAGTTACAAAAATAAACAAGTAGTGCAAAAGAGGAATAACGAGGTAGTGTTCATGGATTCATGGACCATTCAGAAATCTGATGGCAGAGGGGAAGAAGCAGGAGATAACTCAGGGACTGGGATTTGCATACATTATGGCTTCCCTTAAGTGCAGGGAATTGTCCTCTACTTCCCTGGCTCCTTACACTAGTGTGCTCTCCCATAACTGCACTTGGGTGCAGAGCCAACGAGAGCCACACAAGCACAAGGATAGTTGCAGAAGATGCCATTAGTCCACTGGAAAGAGACTCTAAGCCCGCATCAGGTGGACACGCCCTGCAGTTTACTCCCAACAAGTGCAGAGACTTCATCAGCATGTTCTGCAGGGTATGGGTAGCTCTGCCATGGGTAGCTACAGGGTGTATTGGCCTTGTCTGGTTGCCATGAGGAATGTGTCCATTGCTGATTGGGGCACAGCAAATTATCAGAAGCCAAATTAAATGGAACTGGTCCTGCACAAGAACTGCCAGATGCAGGTTGGAGGAACAACACCTCATATTCTGCCTTGGGAGTCTCCAACCTGATGGCCTCAACATTGATTTCTCTAACTTTTGGTAACTCCATCCCTTCTTTTTCTTTCCCTCCCACTCCTTTGTCTTCCCTTATTCCCATGGCTCCCTTTCCCCGCCTTGATGACCCTTCCATCTCCTCTCCTCCCCTCCTCCATCCTTTATTCCATGGTCCACTGCCCTCTCCTACCGGAATCCTTCTTCTTCAGCCCTTTGCCTCTTCTACCTATCACCTCTCAGCTTATTACATCTACTCCCCCTCCCCCACCCACCTACCATCCCCCTCTTACCTGGACTCACCTATCACCTGAGCTCACCTCTCCCCTGCCTACGTGTGCTCCTCCCCTCCCCCCCACATTCTTATTCTGGCTTCTGCCCTCTTCCTTTCCAGTCCTGATGAAGGGTCTCAGCCTGAAACGTTAACTGTTTATTTCCCTCCATGGGTGCTGCCTGACCTGCTGAGTTCCTCCACCACTTTTTGTGTATTGCTCCAGATTCCAGCATCTGCAGAATTTTTTGTGTCTCTGCTTTAGCACATATCTGGGCATGAGCAACCTTAGAGCCGTTTCTGGCCAATTCCACAATTTTTCACAGAGGATCCAATTGAGAATAGAAGAGGATCAACTCCAATCCTGATTAAAACAAGTGGTAAAGATACAAATTATACTGGGGTTAGCTAGGCAAAGAAATGATGACAATTAGTATAGGTGCTTGTAAGACACAGTTCGTAGGAGCTGGCCGTGCAAAATAATGGGACCAAGTCATTGCTTGTCCATTTGTACGCTGGCATAGATATAAGAAGCAGGATGCCCAAACAGGAGGAGGTCAGAGTAACTCTGAAAAATTCTACTTTGTTAAAATATATAGGAACTTTGAACTCTAAAGTATAATTACATTTCATTTATTCCAGGCAAAATTGTCAGTGTAGGAATGACAATTTTGAACATTTTACACTGACAAGAACACCACACAATGGTTGCAACTTGTCATCTGATAAATAATCCTTCTCCCATTTCTATATTCCTCATTTGGTCTACTTCCATGCTGTACGACCATTTCATAGGGACCTTTCTGGTGCCTGTTTTGTGTTCACTCCAGAAGATATTTCTCCACTGACTTGTGCTTTGCTGTTCCATGTCAGCAAAGGAAGGTTAGGTTAGTTAGGCTAGTAAATTAACTGACTAGCATAAAAGTACCCTTATTGCAGGTGGGTGAGAGGAGAATTAAGGTGGGATTGATGGGCGTGTGGAAGAGAATAAGTTTCAGGGAAATAAGTGGCCTCCTTCCATGTCATAAGAAAATATAAAATAGTATAATTAGAAATAATCAACTGATTTACCTTTAATTTAAACTTGATGGGCCTGATCATTTTGAACCTGGCCTGTCAGCTGGAGTCACCACCCTCATGGTATTGCTGACAGCCCACTCCCAGATCACCCCCACAGGTTCTCATAGTTGGCAAAGCTGGACGTGCATCTTTGTCCCATCAAAGCTAGAAGCGATTTTAACATTTTTCACATCTCCCTGACACTCAGTGGTGTTTAAAACTTATTAACATAGAAGTAAACTATTAAAAAATTAATTTATTTAAAAAATGCATTTAATTAAAAGCAAATGAAAGCATTCAGAAATAATTAAACACATTAAACAAAATGAAATAACCAAAATTACCTTCCCCTTTCCCTCCAACCCACAGGAGGATCTGAATGGCCATTCCCCAGATGCAGTGCCATTTGTCACTCACTGAGTCCTGGACCCCTCTTTTCAACAGCATATGTGGAGGTCAAGACATACTGAAATATAACTGGCTCAGCGCCAGCAGCTCCAGGTTCCAGTCTGCAAGATTTACCCCAGTATATCAGTTGGTGAAAATTTCCCTACAGTTTAGTAAACTATAGAATTAAATCCAACAAAGATTTGAAGTGATGACCTGAACCCAAATATCAATACCACAATGAAGAGATGATGTGTTACCAGCAGATCCCAACCTACAGCTCAAAAACCTCACCATTAATTTTCATCAGCATGATAGTAAAGTTGCAACAGAAAATAATAGAAGATTTTTGTCTAATTATTAAACTTACATGAGCTTGGTATAAGATTCAAAACAAATGCTGAAAATTTCCTTCAGGATTATCCTAATTGACCATTCAGAGGAGGATTGGCACAAACCTCTGGGAATTTCACCAAGTCTCTGTTGAAGAAAAGTAGGCAATTGGAAGAACCCCAGGGAACTTTAGCGCTGAACCTGATCAAGTCTCCAAAGACATTTGTTGCAATAAAAAAATACTTCTAAAATTCACCTCATCAATCAAACAACACCAAGATATTATTGCAGATATGGCTGGAGGGAACAGTGCATACAAGAATCTTTATTAATGGTGCAGAAATTGAGAATACATATAATCAAGTATATTTTTAATGGACTCTCAATCATCCGGTAAAGGAAGAGACCAATTTAATACGATATCAAGGACTGAACATAGAACTGATCGCAAGAGCATCATATTGAATTGGTTCTCTTGCACTATCAAATGATTAAGAGTTCAAAAAATTACTCATTTATATGCATTCTTGAAAATTACTCAGGCATCCAATCTCATTACTTTAGAAAGTGTACTGTCTTCGAGGACAACACTGACAAAATTAGCAGGAAACCTGATTAGAGTACAGGAGCAAGTAAAACACATGGAGAACACCAGAAAATTGGAATATAGTTATGAATAATAAATCAACTAATTAGTTTCATTGCAGGTAAATCAGAAAAACATTTCTGATTGGTTATAATGGTGATACTATTATATTATTTAAATGAAAGCAGGATTTCCTGCAAAATGATAAGAACATGCTCTGATTCTTAAATGGTTGTTTCTACTCAGAAGCCTGCTGGTTATCCATCATGAGATGTCACACTTGATAGATTCAGGTTTAACCCATCAGCATAAAGATTCTTGAATAGATGTATATCCAGAGGGAACTTTTCAGGATCTAAAATTAGGACTCAATATGACAAGAACTTATGCTGCTACTCACTGTTAGACTTAACATTATGAATAACGCAATTGGCAAGTTAATTTATTATTCACCCTTGTACTGTTTGGTTCTGTTGCAAAATTAAAGGATTATGTTTAAAACCAATTCTTTGCATGTGATTACAAAACAAGTCTGTACTGACATTTTCTATAATTTGAGCAAATTTTCTTTTGTTCTCTTCCAAGAGTGTCTTTCTAAGGAACTCCACATTAAACCAGCCTGCTGTCTCTGCAGCTACTTAAGAAAATTAGTGTGGATCTTGTAATAGTCCTGTGTTTAATGATATGTGATCAATCCCTAAATTAGATGAATATAAATATTTGGTGAACCTTTGGTTGGTATAATTTACTCTCATCAGTCATTTCTGCTTTATTTTTTGCAGTTGTCCTGCTTTTGATTTGATCCAAATTAATAGTTGTGTTCAGCTCTCGACTTATTTCAGCAACCTGACCTCAGCTGTTTCTCAGAAAATGACTTGAGCTTTCCTTTTGTGTTATGTTCTTTAAAGTGATCTGAAAAGTCTGCACAGCATTGAAATAAAGTAATTGCAAGGATAGTAGACCAGGCTGTGGTAATGGTTTAAAAGTTACTACAGTCGTAATTTCTGTACATTTTATCAATTGGAACCCGATAATCAAAATTACTCTTTGCAAATCATACAATTGCTAATCTCCTGCAGAAATTATTGCTGATGACACACACACAAGCAAGATTCTAGATATTTTCAGGAAATCAATCCACTAAAATTGAGTTTTATAAATAAATTGAGTTTTATACACATGGCAATCTGCAATTTCTGTATATACTCATAACCTGGTGAAAAAGAAGTTGTACGAAGAAACACTAGTGATGCTCTGTCAACCTTTCTTCCTGGCTTGGCCATTGCCAATAGCATTCAAAAGTGTGACCCATGCAGAAGCAGGAACTGCACATTTCAACTGCTTTCACCCTTGATCCTTGTGAAAAAAAGCGATGTCTTTTCACCAAATTAAAGTGTCAGTTTTTCTCAAGGCAGTTGATTCTGTCACAACACTATTAAACTCAAAATACAATTCATTAACAATAATGAAATTTCCTCCTCTTTGAAACAAGAACCTGAGTCCAGACTTTGTGGCAGTCTGCAAGCAACCCATGCCCACTAGCCACTGACCTCGAGACTAAGTTTGGATTTACCTTGGTCACATCTCAAAATAGGAATTTGCTGGTGGACTTTGGCTTTCTCTTACACTGTCTTGGACAGTTCCTCAGGATAGTGGATGATGTGCTTCCATTCCAGTGCTGTGAGATCCACAGATTCTGCCACGGTTGGGGCAGGAGGTGCTTGATGGGGCACATGGATGGGTAGTTCAGGAGGCTGTGTATTCCTTCCACCATTTACACTGGGATTCTGTGTACTACTGATGGATGGACTCAAGGTTCTCAATGCCATCCCAAGTATTCCTTCTTTACTTTGTTTGGTTGAGAGCCAGGGATTCCTGCGAGTTAGTGAGGATGTTACAATTTTTCAGTGAGGATTTCAGAACAGCCTCGAATCCTTTCCTCCATCCTTCCAGCAATCTCTAGCTGTGACAGAACTCAGAACAGAATGTTTGCTATGGTGTTTGCTATCAGCCATGTGAATGACATAGCCTGCTCATTGGAGCAGACTGAGCACAATTGCTGGGGAAGTTGGCATGTGGGAGGACATTAATGTTGGTTCGTTCATGTTTTCAGTGGATTTGGAGAGTTTTGCAGAGGCGGTGTTGGTGATATCACTCCAGTGCTTTGAGATTGACGACATATACAGTCACCCATATCTTCATCAAGAATATGCTGTGTGGCGACAGGGTCTTTTGAACTTACATCCTACTGTGTGGAGGTGGTTGGAGGACAGAAGAAGCCTTGTCTAAAAATAGCTGAGAACTTTGACTGGTGACTTCCCCACCACCTGGCCAATCTGGCTGCCAAAAACATACAGAACTGCTCAAATATGTTCCAAAACTATTAAAACTGAGCTGTTCAAAATGTTAAAAATTATTTTAAAAATGTAAGAAAAGATACAAATACTAAAAGGCTAAAACAATGAAAAGCATGTAAATAAACTCAGAGAAGGATGTAAAAACACCAGCAATTCCGCCTCACCGTTGTCTCCTCCTTTGGAATGAAGGGGGTAAGCTCCAGCTCCAGCTCCAACTCCAGCTCCCACTCCTGCTCCAGGTCTGACCTCTATCAGCAGGCTCCAGACTTTCACGTCCATGTAAGCCTGCCAAATCCCAAGCTTGTTGCCACTTCTGGGGATTGTCGGTTGTGCCGGAGTATTTCCCCACAAAATCTGGTCTACTAACATCATTCATGATACCAATGTCTCCATTTGACACCCGACCCTCCTGTTTTGACCTCACCCACCACCCCGAGTCCTCTCCCTCATACCTCCTTCCCTGTGACTCAGACACTGGATTTTCACTACTCATTCCCTTACATCAGGAAGTCCCAAGGAAATTCATCATAAGCAAACAATACTCAACCAACAATAATGCTTTTCAGGGTGTTATTAAGAACATTTTTTCTTTCATAAAAAGGGGAATAAACAGGAAAGGAAACACACAGACAAAGCAAGTGGGATTCTAATGTATGGAATTGCAAATTCATCTCCTTACACACAATCAATTTAGAGCATAAATTATCTGACACCAAATAAAGTGCACACTACTAAATGAAATACCCACTAAAGTTACTCTTGCTTATTGAATGCAATTGTTGAAATATGGAGGTACAACATGCATGTTTGCATCATGGTTTACAGATTATATGCAGAGATTTTTAAAAAAAACAGAATTTTGAAACAGATAAAATGAGAGGAATTATAAAATGCACAGTATGCAACAGTCAATGGCTGAAGTTAAAGATAACTTTTCACAAAGGCTCGGACATGAAACATATCAACTGTGCATTTCCAGAACACTCTTTTAAAAAATGTTCCTGGGTGGTGTCAGACCATATCTCAGAAAATGTCATCACTGTTGCTAAGTATGGATGTAGTAGTAACTCTGGCTGCCTGTGACTTCTCAAAGAAACATTCTCCAAACTGTTGAAATAGATGTGTTTCAATATCTGTTCCTAGCTCAGACTTAATTTTGCATTGTCTCTGACTTGGGTTTCACCCTTCCTGTTTCATATTCACTTTGATCATCCATGTCTCTGCAATAATGAATTTTCCTCTCTGTTCATTCAAAGGATATGGGTATCATTAGCCCTTGAACTGTGGGCTTGTAGGACTGCTTCAGAAGGCAGTTAAGCAACAACCACCCTGCCTTGCGTCAGACCTGCTAAGGAAGGCAGAATCCCTTCCCTAAAAGTTATTAGTAAGCCAAATGGATTTTTACAACAGTCCTTCAGTTTCATGGTCTCCATTATTGATATCAGCTATTCTACCCAGATTTATTTAACCCACACATATCATTAGGCTCCTCCTGCTTCATCTGTGGAAGGGTCTGTGGTTTGCACATTGGCCTCATCAGCCACTTCAGGACTCACAAAACTGGAATGGAAACAAGTCATCCTTAATCCTGAGGCTGTGCCGAAGAAGAAGACTTAACAAAAGAATTCAGTGCTTTGGCAGGATTGGAAATTTCCAGGCCTCTGATTTACTAGTCCTGTACCCTAACCACTGTGCCACTGTTCTCCAGTATAACCAAACTATTTGACATTGAGACCCTGATAATCCTCAGGAATTCCCCCTCTTTCATATGCAGCTGCTCACAAGGTGCCCTTTTGTCTCCATCTAGCACCACATCTGCCATTCAATCATCACCAATGTTTCTTCTTCATGTCTTTTTACTCCTGTGTAGCAGTTAGCGTAACACTATTACAGCGCCAGTGACCCAGGTTCAATTCCAGCTGCTGTCTGTGAGGAGTTTGTACGTTCTCTCCATGACTGCATGGGTTTCCTCCAGGTGCTCTGGTTTCCTCCCACATTCCAAAAAAAATGTCTGGGTTAGGATGTTTTGGGCATGCTACGTTGGAGCCAGAAACGTGGCGACACTTGCGGGCTGCCCCCAGAACACTCTACACAATTGGAACACTGTGTGTTTCGACGTACATGTGACTAATAAAGGTATCTACTTTGTTATTTTGCATTGCTGCTCATTTGGAATATCTCCTTGTCAATGGGAGCTTGAAACAATGATGCCACTTACCACGTTACATTTTCCTGTTTTTATTTTCAACAATCGCTATAGAGGTAGTGGACTAGGATCAGTTCTTCCTATAAAGTGTTCACCCAATTCTAACATCTCAGCATGCAGTGAAACACTGGAGTACTATGAGATAGGAGCATGAGATTTCAGGTCTATAGTTGCGTTAGAGACAGCTTGTCATAAAAAAAGCATGTGTATAAAATGTTTCTTCGAGATCCTGGAGAAATGTAGTAGGAATTAAATAAAAGTTACAACTTCCTGCCTGGACAGTAATGATTATTTTAATTTATGTAACACCAGAAACTTTTATAGGTACCAGTGCTTTATCCTCAAGTTCAGCTGCACTGATTGATTTCGAGCTATTTATTGAGTACCCACACAGGTAGAAGGTGAATCCACGTGTGCCATAATTCTCACTAGCTGCAACACATTTCTCCCTGAGTTGACAACATGACCTTGACTGCCGTAGGCATGAGATATGGTCATTGCACAACAGGTCAATGACTATTTTGGTTGTGTACCTGCAGATGCAAAGAAGAATGTGCCATTGAGGACTGAGGCTGGAGAGGCTTAGGTGGAGGGGTTTATGGGAAGAGACGGCCAGGGACCCTGGGCACACAGAGGTTGGGGTTTGATTTGGCCATCAGAGGAACAAGTTAGGCAAGGTGATTGGGGCGTCCATTGTGTGGTGTCTGTGAAGTGGCACAGTCATCTTTCAGGGGGTGGGAAGGTCAGGATGGAGGTAATCAGAGGAATGGGCCAGTACCAAACGTAGACTTGCGCGATCATGCTGGGGACATGGAGCTCCAGGGTTTGGTACCATGGGTTTGGGTGTCCAAAAGACATAAAGTAGGTTAAATATGCCTTAATGGGATCCTGTTCCAGGGCAGCACATTGAAACCTAATTGTTTTGAGGATAACTAATGTTGGTGACTAACAACAAATGCTCCAAGAACAAGTGGTCTCCCTGCAATGTCCCAACAAGAGGCTTTCATGCAAAATGACATTAATTGATGTGCATTCAACATGCAAGTTGCATCAAATGCACATACACAACTCATTTCAGTTTAATCTCTGGTCAAATAGGAACATTTTCAGTCATGTAACATTGAAATAAATAACATTATTCATTATGGTCCAACACTGACCATTTCTGAATTCCACTGAGTGATTTGAAAAAGTTCAACTGAGGGGATTCTGGATCAAGGCTAAAGGATTGATGTATAACCAGATATCCCATAGGATGATTATGGAAGAATGGGAAACTGTAATCTAGAACATGAAATTAAACCTGCCTGTCCCAGAAAGCATTAACTATGATGTGCTTCTGAAGGCAATAAACAGGCGAGTAAATGGCATTACAAAGAAAATTACTTTGGTCGCACATAATTGGTTGACAAGAAAAGAAAAATTGTGATCTTGCAGATTCAAGTTATTACTGGATGGACCTTTAAAAGATTACTGTGAAGATTTTATTTTGTGTCACCAGCTCAAGCAACTCACACAATTCCATGAGTGAGATGATGTCTTTAGGCTATTTACAGTAAGTAAACTTCCAGTAAATGCATGAAAGTATATTTACTGTAACTAAACCTAAGGTTAGAAAATTATCTACTCTATTTTTGGCCTACTACTCATGTTCCCCCTCCTTTGCTCCTGCCACCTTCAAACCCTCATCCCAGTGACCTCTCTTAGCTTCAGAAGCGTGGAATATCACTGGATCATGGCTAGGGGTAAGAATGGCCCAAAGTATTTAAGAGTGAATGTATAAGTGTACAGAAACAATGATTCACTCTGACACCATAGAAGGCCGAAGTGTAACATAGGAAACAGTGATTGTTTGCCTATTCTATATTGCAATTCAAAACTATCAAGGTACAAAGTCCATAAAGCTTTGCCCTTTGCCTCCTGTGAAGCCGCTCCAATGACTTCAAATGGATAACCCAATTTTAACAAATCAGACTGAGCGATTCTCAAGAAATAGCCAAGGTAAACATCACCTCTTTAACACAATACTACATTCCACCAAACACTGCCCAGATTTAGTTGAATCAGACTGTTTGGCCCATCTCCACCTCACTATTAATTGATATGATTCTCAGCTTCTTGTCATCTCACATGCTGAAACTGGAACAATCTTCAGACAAAGGTTGTGAGAGGGACCACATACCCACCAGCAGCCAGCATCATGTCTTCCTCAACTATCAAACCATTCCCGAAACAGACAGCCAATATCGCACCAAAAATATTTCATTATTATTTAAATATTGAAATCAGAGTTCTACACAGGTTGCAGTATTCAGTAGGTATCATGCTGTAATAGTGTGCACCATGTATGCTTTGCCCATACTAGCAGCTTAGCAATGTTTCTTTTTTCCCAATACTGGACCAAATATGTAAAACTGTTCTACAGTTTATTTGCCATGACTCCTCCAGCTGGTAGCATAACTGGACTTCTGGAACAGGCAGTGAACCCTCTGTAAATATGTTATTTTCCATGGGGGAAACTGACAATGCAGGTCAGGAAACTTCAGGAAACAGAGCAGAGTACATGCCTCCTTCTGTATCAAGGGTGCTGAGGTGGAGATGGTTGAGGGCTTCAAGTTCCTTGGTGTAAATATCACTAACAATTTGTCCTGGTCCAGCCATGTTGACACTACAACCAAGAAAGCACACCAACTTCTCTGCTTCCTCAGAAGGCTAAAGAAATGCAGCATGTCCCCAAGGACTCCTACTAATTTTTACAGATGTACCATAGAAAGCATCCTATTCAGATGCATCACAGCTTGGTATGGCAACTGCTCTGCCGAAGACCGCATAATAAATTTCAATGTCTAAACTCTCAAGGCATGTGAAAGCTTCAAGCTAACATAAAGAGTTAAGTGTTTATGTTTCACATTCTGCTGCAAAATATCCCTTAATGGATAATTAAGAAGGACTCTTATAGTGGAACTACACAAATGTTGGACCAAGGTCTGTAATAGTTGGAGTAAATCACTTATTAAACTAGATGTTGAGTCAGGATGAACCAGTGACTGCTAATGTAGCACTATTTTCACACAACAAGATGCCCTAAGGTTAGCATCTATCAGATTAATTGAAAACACAGACCGCTATTTTTTCCTACATTTTCCCCAGTGCCTGATATGGGAAAACAATTTTACGTGGAACAGATCATCAAAGTCGATCATGCAATACAGAACATTTGTTTCAAGCATCAGTAAGCACTCAGTGCTCTCAGATTGGTTTCCAATAAACAAATAAATTAAACCAAAATTTATGACAAGAGTTTGCAATGAACCATAATGTGTGAACTCTGTCTGATACATATAGGATTAGTTCCGTTAAAGGAAAATGAGGCGTGCCTCTCCAAATTTTTGATTTAATGTATAATGTGATGTTAAGTTAAATGCAAGCCAATGGTTGTCTAGCTCATTATCAGATTTTATTATCCATTAAGCTATCGATAAAAATAAAATTAATGCGGACATTAGCTTGTGCGCAGAACCATTTCCACACAACGCTGCCATCAAACTCATAACTAGAAGACACTTATTAGCACTTGATTAAAAGCTGTGGAGATTATCAATGACCCCAGCAAAGATTAATAACATCAAGGTACGCATATTCCTCAGAAGGTTTGATTTTATATGTCCTTTTCAATTGTCAGCAATACAAATGGAAAATCATGATTTAAATTTGTGATTGATAGATTAATAGTTACTGCCACACAAAATACAGCATTGTATGCTTTTATCAAAGTTATCAGGTGTGGTGTCAACTGAGTTGTTCACCATTTTGTTGGCCAGTGCCATCACTGAATGTTTCTTTAAAGCCACAGGGCCCTACCTCAAACTTTCCAATGTCCAAACACCAGCTAAAGAAGTGAAACCATCTACATTTATTTTTATAATCAATACCAATATCTCATATTCTTAGGTACTGAGCTGTACTCAGTTACTGTCAGTGGCCCAGTGGTTGACAGCAATGCAAAGACAAATAGGAAAAAATAGAGATATCAATATATAGACGATATATATTTTGAAACTGTCACCCTGGGTTTCAAATGCACAAAACCTTGTACGTTACAGACGAATACAACAACTTACTGGAATTAAACAATAAGGAGGTCTTGCTATATGATATTTTTAGTTCCTTTTAAGAAAGATGGCAAAATGAGCTTTACGCCAGAATGGAATTTAATGATGAATATTTCACTTACAGATTAATTTATTGTTGAGCTTTAAGTAATCAAACTGAAGAAACAGCCTGCATTTACACCCATCTACTTGTTATGCTATGCAGTAAAATATGGCTATTTGCACTTTGTGAAGCCCCAAAAACAGAATAAGATAAATGTTCAGTTACTCTGCTTTTGCTGACATTAGTTACTGAATAACATTAATAATACATTATCAGGAGAAATTTCACATTGCTGTTTAAATGGTGTAATGGGATCATTCACATCTCCACTTCAGCAGTGAGAGGGGACATTTGCCAATAGCCTAGATCATGTGAGAAATGCTCAGTGCATTTAGAATTACTGCCCATGTACATACAGATATGGAAGTCTCGGAGTTGCTGACAGTTGTTCAATGTCATTTCCTTGGCTCCAAAACTGAACTCCTTTTGGAATCTATGATGGGATTGTGTAGAACTAGAGCTTCCCCAACAATTAGGGTAGGTGTCCATCCAAACAACGTGTGCCAGGTTGAACCTAGCACAGGGAATTCTTCTGCAGTGATTTAAAGATCAATGTTAGTATTTTTAGATACTGTTTCAGTTTGTTCACCGTTTTAAATTTTTCAGTGTTTTAAGTACTTTAGTTCCATATTTTTAAAATTATTTTAATCATGTTTAAAATGTCCAGTCATTTTTAATAGTTTTAATTGCTTAATAGAATTTCAGAAACATTCAATATTTTTACCAGCTCTAACAGCTGACTGAGAGAGGATGTGGGTTAGCCACCAAGCAGAATGTTGTCCAAGTTCTAAATGGGGGAAATTGTTTGCTACTGATGGCCAGTAACTCTAGGTCAGTAACTAATCCAAACAATATCGGGAATCACATTTGGCCTGGATTTTGTAGTCTAGTATCAAGAGGGAGATTTGAATGATGGTTTTCTGAATCACAGGAAATATGCTCCTGCTGAATTAAAATGGCATGTCTGATGACCTACAGGGCATGTTACCAGGCTTTTGTTCATTATCAATATAGTGAGAGCAGCAACCTTTTACAAGTAACACCTCGTCAAACATATAAAGCTTTCTCTCGAGAAAGCAATGGTTAGTGGTTTTCCCATAACTTTGCTATTTTTAAATCCCCTTTTGCAGAGCACTGAAGGAGCTCATACCCTTCTGCGTTATAGTTCATCAACAGATAGGTAAATTGGCTTTTGTAAAATTACCCTTTACTGTGGGTAAATGGCAAAAATAGATGAATTAAAGGTAATTTGATGAGAGGGAGAGGGAGGGGAAGGGGGGGAGAAGGAGAGAGAGAGGGAGGGGGAGAGAGAGAGGGAAGGGGAGAGGGAGAGATAGGTTGCAGGGATGTAATGGGACAGCTCAGCTGGGAGCCAGCATGGACAATGGTCCAAATAGCCTCCGTCTGTGTTGCATGTAAGTGCGGCTTTTCATATCCTGCCCCCAGTTCTACAGATCTCCGCAACACTAACGCTGAGTGGCCATTTAGCTGAGAGAAAAGTCCTGAGGAACTTTGGATAGGTTTGCCAATTAGTGTGTCTATTCAACAACTTTGCCATCACCTTGTTTTTAGGCTTGTGTTCTGCTAGCAACCAAAGAAAGCCTTGGGAGATATGAACAGCAGAACCCCTCCATCCATTCTACAGGAGGAACTGCTATTTCAATTATACAGCTCTCTGCCTGACCTCAGGATTCCAAGGGCACTTACACCAGGGCAGCTTGTCTTGACTTCTACACCTGCACATCATGGCAGCTGACCTCCTATCCCACTGTCTAACTCAGCACTGAGCCCAGGGTGGAATACAAATGAATTGTCCTGAACTGAGGGGGCAGAATCACTGTTAGATGCTGTTGTTTTAATTTTATTTTATCCTTATGTTTTAAGATAATTTCTAGCACATAACAATGTTTTAATATAAATTTATGATTTTTTATTTTATTTTAATCTTTTTGATATATTTGATTTGGTTATAAATGTTTCTGATGATAAGAGGTAAACAGTTTGACCTTCTTTGAGGGCAGTAGTGGTCAAAAGGCCTTCAGGAGGTTCCAAGGGCAGGGTCTCAAGATCCACGCCCAAGGTCTGGTTGCCACTCACGGATCCCTCTTCCTTGCAGCAGGCAACCCTTGAGGGCAACAATAAATAAGCCTGGTCACAGGAATAAGGCATCAACAAATATAGAGGACAGGCAGATTGAGCATGATCCACCAGTTTCGTCAGGAGAGTGGCAATGGGTCATCAACTTGAAACATTAGTTCAGTTTCCCTCTCCACAGATGCTGCCTAACTTCTGTACTTCCAGCACTCATTTTTATTTCAGATTTCCACACCTGCAGGATTTTATTTCATACTTTTAAAGTGTAGGCATTGTTGCTGTGCCAGAAACACCAGAAACATACAGCACACTGATTGTGCTCAATTTTTTCAAACACAGCAGCAATGTGGAAAGAATTGTTCCCTTCTACTTATCATCATTAGCTGGGCCTGCTGGCACCATTCACATCCTGCTGCTAACACCCCGCTGATGCATTGACCGATACATTGCTGCACAGACCTCTGTGGAGCTCCACTCATCCTACTGTTCATTGATGCTTTTCATGTAGTTTTACATGTCTACTTGCAGCTGATTGTGTTTTACAGTGGTTTTTTTCCACTCACACATGCACACATGCACTCAGCTGCACCTCTTCCTCAGTTTAAACAATATTATTTGGATAACCTTGAAACCCATGCCATTGATCACTACGGTGAATTACAATTGTGGTTGTATCTTGTGAATCCTAGCCACTAAACTGAAGGCTTTAGTTGTGTGCACCCTGTCCAGCAGGTGCTTTCCCTCTGAGCCAGTCAAGGTGCTGGGATTCTTATCCTCCAGTTGACCTTATTGACTGTATGATCTGCCATGTTCAGGGCTTGCATGATCCCAGAACAAGCACCCTTCATAAATGTTATTACTGCTGCCAAATGTCTTTGCATCTCTCTCATTCGCTATCTAAGGTACTGGAAAATAGTCAGTGATTCAAACAACAAAGCTACTTTATTGACTAAAGGAGTTTATGTTTTAAGGCAGAATTCTTACAGTGGCCTTCTTTCACAAGGGCTGCCTCTGGCTCTCTGTACACACTGACAAGACCCAGAGAGCAGTTACCGATATGGCACAATCCTCAATGGGGTGAGCTCAATTATTGTCCACAAACTGATGTTACACACTAGAGAAACAAAGGACTGTAGATGCTGGAATCTGGATGAAAAACACTATGATGCTGGAGGAACTCAGCAGGCCAGGCACCATCCGTGGAGAAAAGCAGATGGTCAACGTTTCGGGTCAGGATCCTTTTTCAGGACTGAAGATAGGAAAAGAGGAAGCCCAATATATAGGAGGGAAGAGCAGAGCAGTGATAGGTGGACAAAAGAGGGGAGGCGGGGTGGGCACAAGGTGGTGATAGGTAGATGCAGGTAAGAGAGAGTGATAGGCAGGTGCGGAGGAGGAGGGGAGAGCAGATCCACTGGGGGATGGGTCAAAGGTAAAGAGAGATCTTTTTTTATCTGACCCATCCCCTGGTGGATCTGCTCTCCCCTCCTCCCCCGCACCCACCTATCACTATCTCTTACCTGCATCTACCTATCACCACCTGTGCCCACCCCGCCTCCCCTCTTTTGTCCACCTATCACTGCTGTTCTTTTCCCTCCTATATATTGGGCTTCCCCAAATCCTATCTTCAGTCCTGAAAAAGGATCCTGACCCGAAACATTGATTGCCTGCTTTTCTCCACAGATGCTGTCTGGTCTGCTGAGTTCCTCCAGCATCATACTGATGTTACATACTGTAGTATATTGAGTGAGTATATACCTATGCATCCCATGTGGTTTGACTTTTGATATTTTGTTTTATCAGACTCTGCTGCATACATACAAATGTATGAATTAAGAGCAGGAGTTGGCCATTGAATAAGATCATGGCTGATCTGATTGTAACTTCAATTCCATATTCCCAACTTCACCCCATTGCTTATCAAGCATTTATCAAGCTTGGCTTTAAAAATGTTCAAAGACTCTAGCTCCACCACCTTTTGAGGAAAAGTTTCAAAGACTGAATAAAATTATAAAGAGGGAGAAGAGAGAGTAAGCTAACAAGATAACATAAAAACATAGTAAGAGCTTCTACAAGTAGAGAAACATTGGTACCTTAGAGGATGAGACTGCAGAATTAAACACGGGAAATAAAGCAACAGCAGAGATTCTTAATACTTACCGTGGATTGGTCTTCATGGTAGATTACACTGAAAATATCCCAATAATGATAGATAGTCAAGTTCTATAGCAGGTTGACACTTAAAATAATTGCTATTATTCGAAGAAAGTACCAGGTAAATGAATGAGGCGAAAGGCTGCCAAATCCCTTGGTCTGATGGCCTGCATCCTTGGGCATTAAAGGAAGTCACTACAAAGACAGTGCATTTGTTGGTTGTAATCTAGAGAGTCTGGAAAGGTCCCCAATGATTGGAAAATAGCAAATGTAACACCTCTGTTCAAGAAAAGAAAGAAAAAAGAAAGCAGGAAACTATATTCCACTTAACCTGACATCTGCTATTGGAAACACAAGAGACTGCAGATGCTGAAATCTGGAGCAACAAACAATCTGATGGAGGAACTCAATGGAGCAGCATCTGTGGGAAGAAAGAAATTGTCCAAGTTTCAGGTCAAAACCCTGCACCAGGACCACTATTGGGAAATGCTGGGATCCATTACAAGGTGGTAATTGAAGGACATTAGAAAACAAGCAGACATGAAATGATTTTATGAAAGGGAAGTCATGTTTCACAAATTTTCTAGTTCTTTGAGGAGTCACAACAAGGGTGGATAAAGAGGTACGAGTAGATGCAGTTCGAAAAACACAAAATGCTGGAAAAATTCAGCTAGTCTTAAATCAATACTTCTCATCTGTGTTTACTCTGAAGAAGGACACGTAAGCTAGTGAGTTCAGGGGAGGGAACAGAGCTATCCTGGAGCATATCAACATTACAAAGGAGGTGGTGTTGGAGGTCTTAAAATGCATAAAGATGGATAAATCCCTGGGGCCCGACCAGGGGCATCCTAGGATGTCATGGGAAGCAAGGGAAGAGATTGGCGGGGCCATGGCAGAAATTTTTGAATCTTTGTTAGCCACAGCTGAGGTACTGGAAGACTGGAGGATAGTTAACATTGTGCCTTTATTTAAGGCCAGCAGAGATAAGCCAGGGAACTACAGGTTGGTGAGTCTTACATCAGTGATGGGAAAGTTATTGGAAGGATTCTAAGGGATATGATTTATTTCCATTTGAAAAGATGAGGACTGATTAGGGATAGTCATGAATTTGATTGAGGTTTTTGAAGAGATGACCAAGAGGATGGAAGAAGGCAGGGCAGTAGACATTGTCTACATGGACTATAGCAAGGCCTTTGACAAGATTTTGCATGGTCCGGAAGGTTAGAACACATGGGATCCAGGGTGAGCTAGCAAATTGGATACAAAATTGGCTTGATGGTAGGAGTCATTGGGAAAGTGGGCAAGGAAAAGGCAGATGGAATTTAATCCAGACAAATTGAAGTAATGCTTTTTGGGAGGTTAAACCAGGCCAGCACTTACGGATCGAATGGCAGGGCCCTGGGGGGGGGGGGGGGGGGGGGGGGGGGGGATATTGTTGAACATAGTGACCTGGGGGAAAAGTACATAGTTCCCTGAAAGTGGCGACACAGGTAGACAGAATAGTGAGGAAGGCATACAACTTCCTTACTATCCTGCTTGCCTTTGTTGGCCTTGCACAAGAGTTGGGACATCACATTACAGTTGCACAAAACATTGGTGTGCAGTTCTGGTCACCACACTAGAGAAAGGATGTGATTAAGATAGAGAGGGTTCAGAAAAGACTCACAAGAACGTTGCCTGGATTAGAGGGCTTATAACTCAAGGACAGAGTTGATAAACTAGGTCTGTTTCCCCCGGAGCAAAGGAGGCTGAGAAGTGACATGATAAAAGTATATGAAATTATGAGAGGCATAGATAGGGTAGATGACCAGTTTCAGTTTTGCATTGTAAGGGAGTCTAAAACTAGAGGGCATAGGTTTAAGGTGAGAGGGAGGAGGTTTACAGGGGAGTAGTAAAATGGGGCATTAAGGGGTTATAAGTGGTTTGTTTTCTCACATGAATTTAGTTGGTATCAGGAATGAGTTGCTAGAAGAGGTGGCGGAGGCAGGAACAGTATTGGTATTGGCATTGGTGGGGCAGAGCAATGGGTAGAACAAAGGGAATTTCTGTGATAGGGTGAAATAATGCAGGCAGTTAGGATAAGATTAAGGAGCAATTCAGAAAATGCTGGAGGAACTCAGTGGGTCAGGCAGCATCTATCGAGGGAAATGGTCAGTTGATGTTTCAAGTGAATTGTGAGTATGTTGCAGAGAGGCTCCAGAGTATTTTGGATTGACTGAGTAAGTAGGCAAATGCATTGCAGATGCAAGTTATTATGTATCAATGTGAGGTTATTCATTTTGATGGCAAAAAAAGGAAGGCAGATTATTATCTGAATGGTGACAGATAAGGAAAGGGGGAAGTGAAACCAGAACTGGATGTCCTGATGTATTACTTGAAAGTATGCATGCAGGTGCCACAGGCAGTTAAGGAGGCAAATGATATATTGACCTTCACAGTGAGAGGATTTGAGTACAGGACCATGGAAATCTTACTGCAATTGTACAGGGCTCTGGTGAGCCCACACCTTGAGTATTGCATCCAGTTTAGTCTCCTCAGATGTTCTTGCTGTGGAGTGACTGTAGCAAGGGTTCACCAGACTGATTCCTGGGATGGCAGAACTGATGTATGAAGAGATATTGGGATCTATATTCCCCAGAGTTTAGAAGTGTGAGAGGGGACCTCGTTGAAACCTTATAGACTCCTAAAGGGACAGGACAGACTAGATGCAGGAAGAATTTTTCTAATGGCAGAGAAGTCCAGAATTTGGGATCACAACCTAAAGATACACGGTGTGCTATTAAGGACAAAGACGAGGAGAAATTTCTTCACCCAAAGGGTGGTGAACCTGTGGAATTCGCTACCATAGATGGCAGTTGAGGCTGAATCATTAAATATGTTCAAGGAGTTAGATATCATTCTTACAGCTCAGGATATTGAGTTATTTGGGGAGAAAGTAAGTACAAGGTACTGAATTTGGATGACTGGCCACCATCATACTGAATGGTGGAGCAGAGAGCTAAATGGCTCACTCCTACTTCCACTTTATACGTTTTTGTGTTTCTTTTTACTTGCCAGACCTGAAAATCATCATTTTGTCAACCATGTGTTAAAACATCTAAAATCCTGTATCTCAGAGCTTTCTCCCAGTAATTAGGTACAGTATGCTTCTTTTGTACTTTTCCTGCAAAACTGGATAATTTCATATTTTTTATATTATACTCCATCCTGCCAGATCTTTGCCCACTCACTTAACCCATCTATAATCTCTGTAGTCTTCTTACTTCTGCTTCACAACTTAGCTTCCTACCTACCATTACATCATACATGAATTTGGCAACCATACCTCTGGTACCTTCATCCATGTCTTTTAAATAAACTGTAAAAATTTAAGGCCACAGCACTAATGCTTCTGGCACATCACTTGTTACATCTAGCCAACCAGCAAAAGATCCATTTCTGCCTATTCTCTGCTTCCTGCTATCCCACCAATCTTCTATGCACACCAATATGTTATCTCCTACACTGTGAATTTTTACTTCCTGCAACAACCTTTGATGTAGCACCTTATCAAATGCCTTCTGGAGATCTGAAGACGTGCAGTCTCTGGTTCCCCTTTATCCAGAGTGCATGCTATTTCTTCAATTAGCTTCAGTAAATTGGTTAAATATGATTTTCTTTCACAAAACTATTTTGACTTTGCCTGATTACCTTGAACTTTTGAAGTGCCTTGCTATCATGTTTTTAACAGCTTCTAACATTTTCCCTCTGATGGGTGTTAAACCAAGTTGCCTCTAGTTTCCTGCTTTCTATCTCAGGATCAGAATCAGATTTGTTATCAGAGAAACAAAGAACCGCAGATGCAGATTTATTATCACTGACTTAGATGATGCTAAATTTGTTGTTTTGCATTAACAGTACAGTGCAAAAGCATAAAATTACTATAATTACTCCTCCCTATTTGAATCAACTATTTGCCAATCTAACATAACTTTTCCTAAATCTCAAAATTTTGCAAAATTAAAACATCGACCATTTCACTAACCACTTCCTTTGAGACCTCAGGGTGAAGTCCATTAGGAAGTGACTGGTCAGTCCACAGTTCCAGCTAATTGCCCAGTACCACTTCGTTGTTGGTTGTAATTTTTGTAATGATCGCAAATCTTACAGTCAAATAGACAATTGCCACTCTTCCACAATTTTCAAATGTCAATAACATTTGTGATGTGCTATAAATTACATAAACTCACCAGCTGCTATTTAATCATTTATTCTTAATGTTTTCTATTTCCTATCTCATTGACCATATGGTAAATGCAGTTGAAATTAAGTTAATTCCAATATTGTGTGAAGAATTGTTCTTCTTTAGTGGAATAAGTAAACCTAGTGTACCAATTACAGTAATATATCAATGGTGCTAAGTTAATGTGTCGTCGGCCCATTAATCTGATCTTCATTCTCCATATTATTGCATTTTAAATCTCTTGTTGAAATTCTTTCATCCTTCTTTCTAATATTTTGCAATGTAATATCACATTATTCTGCATGTACATCTTTTAAATTATATCAGTGCAGAAAATGTGCTTGTTAAAACCTCTCCAAGGTCAGTCTGCAGTAGGTTAAAATAATTTCACCCCACTGCATACTTTATTAGCTATTCATGCACTCCTACAGTATTTCATATTCTATCAGTTTAGTTCCTCCTGTGCACTAAAGCTACTTACACAAAATCTGTGTGATCCCTGCTGGGTTCCTTGCTCAATTGTGTTTGACCTGGAGATTTGGCCATCCATTTTTGTGCTTAACGAACTGTCCACAGAGGACTGTAATTAGAATGGAACACAAAACTGTCATGATTGTTTGCATCTGCATGAGCAGCAAATAAACTTTGTCCATGATGCCCTAAATATGGAAAAGCATAGGAGGGAGACCATCAGTGGAAATGTCTTACCTATAATCAAAATCATGGGCCTGGAGTTGGCAGTCACCCACCAGGGCTCACTGCTGATCTCTGAACAAAACCTTTGCTTACCATATGCAATCTTCCCAAGGGCAACCAGCAGGGTGAAGCAATTGCTTATCACTGACCTCCAAACAAAGTTTGTACTTACCTACTGCAATCATGCCAAAGACAGTCCTGCAGGAGAAACCAGTTCGATCTTCAGTGGAAAGACCCGAAGGGTCAGCAGAACCTTCTGCAACATAAGGGTGGGGTGGAGGGTGGGGATGAGAAAACACCCTCCTACAAAAGAGACAAGAAGCTGATTGCTTGCTTAGTCAAGTCCCCCAATCAAATGCACTGAATGTTTCATCAATTTGTGCACATTCAGAATCTTTCATAAAACATCATGACATCCTAAGCATTAGAATGTAAAACATTGGAAAAATTATCTGAACCACTTTAAAACATTTAAGTACAGTCAATAAACTCTCATGTACCTTACACCCTTGCAGCCCTTCCCTCCACTGACTTGAATGAGGAAACACCGGGCCCAATCCGGTGCAATGCTTGTGTGGGTTCCCCACTGTAAGCATTAAGCAAGTGCCACAACTTCAGGCTCTCTCTTTGAGCTGCGTGAGGAGCAAAACATCAGTGTGCAGGCTGAGAAAAAGCAATTCACAAGCTGACTGCAACTTCAGGACCAGGATGCTTGTGTGGAAGTCACACAGATGCTTACAGTTAAACATTGGTAGTTCAGAAGTCAAATGTCAACATTCCTCCATAAAATCCAGGCCAGGGAAGAAAATTAGCCGGGAGTCTGAGTCTCTCTATCATTCTGTTATATTCCATGATTTCCGTGTGCAATGTCAGTTCTCTCTTTGGTATTACCTTAGTTTCTGCACATGGAACTGAGTCTATTCCTCTCATATGATATCATTTGGTTATAGTCAAGACAGGGTTTTCAGGCTAAAGTACCTTGCTCTTTGTTTCATCATAAATATCTACAATATAACAGGTTAATAATTATGCTTCTCTAGGTTATAGCCCTGTTTGTTTTCATCAATGGAATTATCTGTACAGTAAATAATTTCTTACTTTTCTTCCTTGTCACGTACTGTGAAATTTTGGTATTATTCCAGAAAACGAGACATGAATAAGCAATAAAGAATCTCCCAAATGTGAACAATATTATTTTGATCTCTGTTCTAATCGTTAAGGAACAAACTTTCTAAATCTGAAATATATTTGATCCATATATTTGAAACTGGAAGTAAAAGCAATATGGCCTATTATTTATTTACATATAAGCTGGAAGGCTGCATAAAAAAGCAGGAACAAATTGGGATTTGATTAACAAGTAATTCCAGCACCATATAATTAATGCTACATTGTTTTCAATGGGAGTGATATTAATGAAACATATGCATTATTATTTTGAGAACTAATGATCCAATCATAATAGATAAATCGCCAGAAGATGATTAAAGGGTATTTTGGTAAACATCCATTGTAATGATTAATTCTGTTGCTGCAAATGTTCTGTAACCTAATTTGATAATCAGAGAAAAATTAATTATTGCACTATAAAACCAGTTTGACTTAGTTATTAAAATGATAAAACCAAGCAATAACAAATGACATGAAAGGAGCCAGTCAGTGGTCAACAATGTTTGATTACAAACCATGATTTCGGGTTAACACAACATGGAGAACTCGAAGCCAAGTAGACAAGAGAACCAACTTGTATTCATATAACTTTAATGTAGCAAAAATATTCAAAGCTTCTCATGAGAACATATGCAAACTAAAACTTGACAGTTAAACAACAGGAGGAGATTTTAGGGCAGATGACCAAAGTTTGTCAAAAGAAGATTTTAGAAACATCTTAAAGGAAGAAAGGAAGGTAAAGTGGCAGAGAGCTTAGAGAAGGAATTCCAAAACTGGAGACCACTCCAAGTGGTGGAGCAATTACATTTGAAAAAAAACAGATTAAGAGCCCAGAATTCGGGGATACCAAATAATCCATGGTCTGAGTTCATCTGCCCTTTCTGTCAGGGTTCTTGCATTAAAGTAAATACAGTTTAGCCTATCAGACCTTCCACACTCCCTGTCCTGCCCCTACCTTGCCTGCTACTGGACTTCTTTGCTTTAACCTCTATATTTGCTTCAACTTTCTCATGTGATACACTTGGGGTCCAACCACCCCTTCCAAACCAGTTTAAACCCTCCTGAGTGGCACCAGCAAACTTCCCCACAGGAATAGGAGCATTGAAGGGCCAGAGGAGACTGGAGAGAAAGGGGGGGGGGGGGGTGAGGTCTTGGAGCAATTTGAAAAAAAGAATAAGGGTTTTTTAAATCAAGGAACTGCTTAACTGAGAAACAATTTGGGTGCGGTCAGAGGGCTAATGGGTAAAGAGGATCTACCACAAATTAGGTCACAGGCAGCAGAGGATAGGATAAGCCACTTGTCAGAAGTGTGTGGAATATGCTAATCGAGAGGTCACAAAGGCTTGCGTGAGGTTTCCAATGGCAGATGAGCGGAGGCAGGGCAGGGGAATGGCAGCAGCTCATGAAGGGTGATCCCACTCCCCTGGAATGACAGTATTCAGCATCCCCATCACTACCATTAACATCACAATCAGAATCAGGTTTATTATTGTTCTTACTGTACTACATCAATGCACTCTGTACTAACTCAATGTAACTGCACTGTGTATTGAACTGACCTGCACAATTGGTTTGCAAGACAAGCTTTTCACTGTACCTCGGTACAAGTGACAATAATAAACCAATAGCAATACCATATGTCATGAAATTAGTTGTTTTATGGCAGCAGTACAGTGAAAGACATAAAAATTACTCTAAGTTACCAAAAAATAAATAAAATAGTGCAAGAGAGGAAAACGAGATCGAGTTCATGGGTTCATGGAGAAATCTGATAGCGGAGGGGAAGAAGCCGTTCCTGAAATGTTGAGTGTGGGTCTTCAGGCTCCTGTACCTCTTCCCTGATGATAGTACCAAGAAGAGGTCATGTCCCGGATGGTGAGGGTCCTTAATGATGGATGCCGCCTTAGCATATTGTTATACTACGCTTATATGTAGCTTAGTATACTGTTGGCAGACAACAAAACTGGGCCACTCAGAGCTGGAGTTCTCAAGGCCAAATTCAGGGCCTCCTCCACTGCACGTTGGAAAGCTTCCAGCAACCATTAGCTTTGCACAGCTAACAGAATTTACCTTCTCACTCCAGTGAATGAACATAACTCTCTCAACCTCAATGAACAACTCAGCCATGAAGAATCCTACAAATAACCAGTCCTCTCAATAATGCTGGTGCAGGGTGAGGTTATGGAAGTGGGGTCACTGTGGCCGTTACAGCCACAGGCAGAGTGGCTTAACAATTCATCAACTGACTGTAAGCAATTGTATGTGTGTGGGTCAGTGATAGGGGTGGAGAAAGGGGCTGCGGAGGGTGGTGAGAGGGGAATTGAATCCTTAAAATGAAAGATGACTTCTCCATTCCCATAATCCATTTAAACAATCCATTCAGGACTAATTAAAATGCTGTTCTTCAACAATAAATGAATCCATGTGTGGTAGCTGTAGTGTTGTAATGCTATGCCACTGTTATGTCATTGCATCCACATTAAAAACGCTGCATATACACTGAAGCATATACAGGGGGTTGTGCAAGGGATTAAAGGAGCAGCATGACATTGTCATTTTTCTGACCAGCAATGTGTGTGCTTAATTACTAATATAGAAGCTAAATTATCAGAGTTTACAGTTGTAACTATACAAGACTGCTAATTATTAGCAAACAAGCAGTGGCCTTTTAAGTTAATGTGGAGTAATAATGACCCTTATCAATTTTAAGAAATAACAATGAATAAGAAGCAAGTAAATATTTTTAGGACCTCCATGCCCCAGGAAAACATGCAAGTTATGGAGAATCTATCTCATACAATAAAAGAGCATAGAAGGGAGTCTGAAAAATGCTTTGAATGAGACAAGGATTGCCAAGCAGAAGCAGACAGGTTCAAGCAGCCTTTCATTCAAACGTGGGAAATATCGGTGAAGGTCTAATGCCAACAATGCAGCCAAGCAGCAAGATTCAAATGAGAAGGAGAGAAGTGCGAAACACTGAGCAGCTCAAGCAAGGTGATGATGAGCTTAGAAGTTAAAGCATCAGTTTGTAATCTTCATTAAGTTCCTGGGATACAGAAAATATCTCAAAAGTTCCCTACAATCAGGAGGACAGAAAAGGAAAAATCAAAAGGATCTAGGAGAAACGGGATATTGCTGTGGATTATATATATTTATTGATTGGTTACATTGAAATCGACACTACATGTGCACACTAGATTGATTTAAAAATTGATTTTTTATTGGCAGATTGAGACTAAATTGAATAATTAAATGAATACTTCATCACAATGTCCTACTAAATAATTGTTTTAAATGTTATGGAGGTATTTTTTCACACACTTAAGCTAAGCTCTGCCATGTGCAAGTTCAGATCTTAGCCAGAACCTACCAGTCACCCAACAGATACTCAACAACTTGAAGCTATTAACATTGATCTTGCTATAAATATCCAGCTGATGTGGACTATTGGAGGCAATAATTGAGATTCTTCTCTAAACCTCAATTAGGATGGCTGCCTCTAATCCTCTTCCCCATTCACCACCCCATGGCCCAGCTGCAGAATAGGTGGGCCGTACCCAAATTGCAACCTCACCAACAACTTCCCCCTCTTCACCCCAGCCTGCCACCAGCCAGCACAGCAACATCATCATTTGTAAAATGTTTCCAGGAATAAAATTACTGAGACCATCTAACATCAAAGGAAATGTTGGGGAGGGACACAAGATGTAGCTCGATATACAGTATAGACTGAATTCAACTGAAACTCCCAGCCATTCCAATTAGTTCAGTTTGGATTTATAGCAATCTATGAAGGAAATGTTGCCAACAAACTTTCATTGACTTGCACATGCAACTCTTTCCCACCAAGTACAATGAACATGGACTTGATTGACCCATTCAAAACAAAAGGACAGGTTCAGGATTGAACAGGGAAACTGGCTGGTGCTACGAGACAGATGGAATTGCATTGCATCGCTGTAACCCAAGAACCTAATAAACAGGGTGGGTTAAACTAAAAGGCTTCTTCTTATTTTTACCTTCTTTTATTTTGGATGTATGGTTACAGAGATATGGTTTCAATTAATAAAACATCATTGACATTTTATGACAAATAAAATTATGCACCTAAAGAATCCCATTGGATAACACAGTGTTTAATGTACCATATGACTAAACTTAATCTAAAAGCTGGTCACCTTAGTGCTTGAATCACATAGCTCCCAATAATTGTTGCAGGTCCTCAGTGTGATGCAGAAGAACTCCTAACACAAGCAGTGGCATCAAAGAGTGTGCAATGAATGTTATGGTGCCACTTCCACCAAATTCACTGCATGCATAGCCCACAAATGGCAAGACCACCCACAGAGATGAGGACTGCTGTGCTCCTTCAAGGGGAGCAGACTTATCTAGTTTATCACCATGGAGTTTAATGCATGGATCCTCTTGCCAATACTTGCTCACCACCCCTGTTGCTTGCTGCGGATGTCTTTCAAGCAACACACCTCCCCTAGCCCACGTCTCAACCCTCTCCCCCCACTGCACTCATTTTTGGATCCCTAAGCCAAATCGTGCCTCAGCTGCCCAATTCACCTCCAAGTCACAACTCTTTCATCTCCTGATACCGAGACCTAATCCCTCTACTTCCCCGGACAAAATGACCAGGACTCTCTGCCAACATCAGACGTCTCTCAATGATTCAGCAGTGATCAGCACTGTTCTATAGCCCACGTATTGGGTCTTGTGTAGTACAGAATATTGCTGTGGTAATTGTGGGACTGGGCAGGTGGGTTTGCAGGGTGATTGGGGAACAGGGCATGCACAAGTTCCACGCTTTCTGAGGTGCAGAAGAATTTCTAGTCCATGTCGTATTTATCCAGTAACTCTGTTACTGAAAATGTCTGATAGAATACAGTTAATTTCATTATGTAGGTTATGTCTAAGTGAAATATTCTTTTTCCCAGGCAGAGGGAACCAAAGACTAGAGGTTTAAGGTGAGAGGAGAAAGATTTAAAGGGAGCTGAGGGGCAACATCTTCACTCAGAGTATAGTATGTATACAGAACAAGCAGTCAGAGAAGGTAGTTGATGCAGGTACAATAACAACATTTACAGGACATTTGGACAAGCACATGGACGGGAAAAGTTTAGAGACATATGGGCCAAATGCAGGCAAATGGGACTAGTTTAGATGGATGCCTTGGTTGGCATGAATGAGTTGGGCCAAAGGACCTGTTTCAATCAGCCTTTGACTCGATAACTCTATGAAATATAAGGCACTTAATAAAGACACTTTGGGCCATCCTGTCACTGGAAGGTCCTTTTCTTACACGTCCACTGCAAAGAATAATAATGATCAATATAGAAATGTGGGAAACCCACAATTAAGCGCAGTTTAGGTTAGCAGAAGATGCATTAAATATTTATACATATTGGTAAGATCCTTAGCATATTCCATTTTTTAGTGATAAATATGGATGGTTGGATTTACAATAAAACAATTGTATCCCAATAATAAGGGATTGAGCTAAAGCAGTTGCAGGTACTGTTTGTAATCGGAGCTGAATCAATCACTTCTACCAAAATTATGAACATAAGTGCAGTACTGGTCAGTGTGACATCTGAGGTGCAGTGAGAAAGACAGCAAATGTTTTTGCACAAAAAGGTCTCACAAGCAACAATGAAATAATTGACCAGTGAATCTGTTTTGGTGCCACTACTTAAAGAATAATCATTGGCTAGAATTATAGGAGAACCTGCTTGCTCATCCTCGAACCTGAGAAGACAAATGGGGCCTGAGTTTTTTAACTCATGAGAAAAAAAGGCACGTGTGGCGCTCCCTCAGTGTGGAATTGCAGTGACCACCCAGATTATGTGCTCGAGACTCTAGAATGGAACATGAACTGACTCAGAGGTGGGAGTACTGTCACTGAGCCACAGCTAAGGATGCTCACTCATGGCTTCACAAGTCTTAGCAGTACCTTCAGAACTAACCTAGGGGGCCTGCCTCTCAGTGTAAGTGAGCATCTGCTTCCTTCTTGTCCAAGGGTGGAATTAAAGTTGTGCTATGTCACATTTTCATCCATCCATCCACTGTATTGCCATTTTCACAATTAGATATTGCAGCATTTGCTATATAAATCATCATGTGCATTGTGGGCACTTCAGAAATCACAGAACATATGTTCACTGTTAACAGGACCTATGATAATTACACACACAGAAAGACAGCATTCGAAATTATCTAGCAATTGCTCCCGGGCTCAAGTTAAACAAATTTAACGTCACTTAATTAATATCTGACTAAGACTGAACCAGGCTCTTTTCATTACATGGTAATTAGCTCCTTGCACAGTTCACAGTTCAGCAAAAAAAATCTCGAGTTAAAAATATAAATAGAAAATGCAAGAAATATCCAGCAGGTGAGGCCACATTTATGGAGAGAGACTCAGAGTCAGGTCTTATATGATAAATATTGATCTAGGAACTAAAAAAAATGAATTCTAAGTAAGCAATAGATTCTGTTCTTGCAAGGAAGATGCAACAAGACAAGACTACTCTGTAAGCTAGTCATGTGGTCAATCAGTTTGGAAGCCAGCTGCAGCATTTTAGATCAACTACAATAAAAGACATCTAGATTTTTACAGAATATACAGTGAAAGTATTTCTCCTTTTAGAAATAGAAATGTGCAACACAAGGCATTTGGGAAACTTGAATTTGACCTCTGAAAAAATACTTATCACAAAGGAAGTTATAAATGTGATATTACCAGCCATCTTCCATTTCCTACAATCCTCCCTCTGTTAAAGACTAAACCAGTATTTTCAACTCCTGAAGTTATTCTTTGGGCAGAATTATAACATCCACAGGCTCACAGTCAGCATGACATGTTAATTAAACATAAATGAAACAGCATTTCGGTTCAATTTAGCAGCTTATTCTAGTGCTCAATTTAAACAAATTTACAATGATTAAATTTATAGCTACGTAAGCATGAGCCTTTGCCCGACATGTTCCTCCAGGAAGTTTATTACAATAGCAGACAATCTTTTTGTCACTTCACTTCTTATAGCAAGTTGGCTGACACTCACAAACTCTGCTATCAAGGGCTGGATTAAGTTGCCGCAAGTCTAAATTTGCACAACTCTTCTGATTTATTCGGAGGGAAAGTACAATCTGTTTTACTTTGCCCTTGGATCTCAGCACTTAAACATTTACAGGGAAATTAACTTATCGTAGATTTGACTGGCACTATACAAGTTGGAAGGAATGTCTTAAAATTTCAAAAATAACAGCCATCTGCATTTAGCTCAGCATCAGCTACTGAGACAATGAGCTAATCATGTTCCCTCTGGCCAGTGGTTCTTTAGAGAACTGCCAGCTATTTCGTCCCTTGTCTGCACATTGAAATGCGGAGGTCAAGGACAAGCTGGAGATCAGATGTTGCTGCACCTGATCTTCCACTCTGAGTCCAGTGGAAGAGCATTAACGCCCTGGGTGTGGACCAAACACACTTCACTTGCAACTCGACAGCTTTATCAAAACATCCACCAGCTACAACATCATCTCATCACCAGCCACATCTTCCCCTCCCCATCCCTTTCTGTTTTCCACAGGGATCACTCTCTCCAGCCCTCCCACCCATCCCTTCCCTTCCCCTCCCCAAGCACTTTCCTCTGTCACTGTAGGAGGTGTAACTCCTGTCCCTACAGCTCATCCCTTGCCACCATCCAGGGCCCTACACAGCCCTTCCAGGTGAGGCAGACGTTCACGTGCATCTCCTCCAACCTTGCTTATTGCATCCAGTGCTCTCGATGTGGCCTCCTCTACATAGGTGAGACTGAGCGCAGATTAGGTGACCACTTTGCCGAGCACCTGTGCTCTATCCACCAAGGCCTTCTGGAGCTCCTGATTGCTAGCCATTTTAATCCCCCTCCCCTGTCTGTCCTTAGCCTCCTCTACTATCAGAGTAAGGCTAAATGCAAACTAGTGGACCAGCACCTCATATTTTGCTTGGATAGTCTACAACCTGACTTAGAATTCTCCTATTTCAGGTAAACTGTTTCCCCTCTGTTCCTTTTCTCTCTCCTCCTGATCTACCCAATTCCTACTCCACCCACGCCATCTGCCCATCACCCACACACTCTGCCCAGCACCCACACACTCCTCCCAGGGGATCCCCTTCCCCCCGTGTTGCCACTGTCCACCTCACGTCCCTTATTTGATTCCATGCTCTACCTTCCTTTTCTGTCAGATTCCATCATCTTCAACCTTGTTGCCTCCACCTATCACCGCACCCCCCCCCCCCCAGCCTCTGTCACTGTTTCCACTCTTCCCTCCTCCATCTACCTATCACCCCTCCTCACCTGGATCCACCGATCACTTGCCAGCTCTTGCTCCACCCGTTTCCCACACTTCTTTATACTGACCATCTCCCCTCTATCTTTCAGTCCCAATGAAGGGTCTCAACACAAAACGTCAACTGTCCATTTCCTTCCACAGATGCTGCCTGACCCGCTGAGTTTCTCCAGCATCTTGTGTGTTTATGGCTAGTAGTATACTTAGTCTGGATCAAAACTTAATTGAAAGTAAGTAGTTTAATTATAAGATAAGATATTTATTTATTAGTCACATGTACATCGAAACACACAGTGAAATGTATCTTTTTGCATTACTGAGAGTGTTCTGGGAGCAGCCCGCAAGTGTCGCTACTTTTCCGGCACCAACACAGCATGCCCACAACTCCTAACCTGTACGGCTTTGGAATGTGGGAGGAAACCGGAGCACCCGGAGGAAACCCACGCAGACATGGGGAGAACGTACAAACTCCTTACAGACAGCATTATCTAGTTTTTCAATAAATTTCTAAGACCTTAAACCTTTGTCTGCAGTGAGCTTTGGAGGATTCTGGGGGTTGGGCCTCAGAATCTACCCCTGAGATCAAGTCACTGCTCCTGGCTTCACAGGAGGATTTTCAGTTAGCTCAGCTAAACCCCCACATTGGATCAGATGAGTACAGGTGGGTGAGAATCGTAGGTGGGGAGATTGGGCAGTGGCTCAGCTCCAGTATGATCTGGCCTGATGTTATGTTTGCCTTCAGTAATGTTGGCACCATCAACAGTGAGCAAATTGGAAACATCAATTTGTTCAAACCCACAACTGGGATTGCAATTGTTCACCCACACCTACACAAAGGAATGCAACTAACATCAAGGACATAAAAGTATGAACAGGAACTGCTCAACAGTTTAGCCACTGAATCTGCCTGTCGCCTGCTTCTTTCACTGCTGCTGCTGGCCTGTCGAGTATTTCCAACAGTCCCAGCTCATGTTCCAGATTTTCAGTGCCTGTGTTTTTCTGCCTATTTTTCAGGAACTTATCAACAATGAAAAATAATCACAATTAAACCTGCTCAAAGGTATAAGGCTCGCTGCAGACACAGAATTTGTGGGCAATGTACAAACTAGTAACCACTACCCATGGAAGTGCACCTCAGGGAGGCAGATGGCAGGGGAAATAATTGCAGAGAAAATAATTTTCTTTAACGTATTATAAAAGGAACCTTTCGTAGGTCTATAACATTCAGAACACTCAAAACTCTCATTTCAGTAATTTATATACATTTTCACATTCAATCTTAGCACCATTTGCAAGCTCACAGATAAAAGTAGTAACCAATTTGTGCAGTTTCCTGTGATTTCTTTAATTACATTGAAGGTTATAGATTATCTCAGTCCATAAAAGAGTTCTCACCATTTGGTTTGAGTTCTGCAGCATCTTGGGCACAGTGATGTTCATGGCATTCGATGACTAATTTTTAAAGTTTAACTTTAAGGAAAGGAAACACGGCAAATGCAGTATTTCTAAGTAAAGGTAACACCTAATAGGTAAAGGTAACCCTTAGCCCCTGCATTCTTTTCTCTCTCCCTCCCTCCCTCTCTCTCCCTTTCTCTCTCTCTCTCTCTCTCTCCTTCCGATCCACGTCTGGTCTTCCCATTTTTGTTCCCTTTCCCACACTCCCCATCCAGGCCATTGTCACCGATTTTCATCCCCCTCCCCCATCTGGTTCCATCCACCTGCTCCCCACACACTTCACCCACCAGATCCCCTCCCCCATCTGGTTCCATCTCTGCCCTTCACCTCCCCCTTAAATGATTCCCATTATCACCCTCCTTACTCATCAGGTTCCAGCACCTGTAGCCTTTGTGTCCCCATTTATCACCCTCCAGCCTCTGCCTCCCTCTCTACCCGCACCCTCCCGACTTGGCTCCATCTACCCCTTTCACTTTCCTTCTCCGCTTCCACAAATCACCCACCTGCCTCATTCTCCCAACTCCACCCTTCCTCTTCCCCCACCTCCTACTGCCCATCATCCTCACACCTCCTCAGTCCACCTATCACCTACTGGCCCCTGCCTCACCCTCTCCCTTTCCTCTTCATACCAGCTATCTTCCCTCTCTACTCTCAGTCCTGATACAGGATCTTGACCTGAAATGTCAACAGTTCCTTCCCCCCCCCCACTCACCCCCACAGATGCTGTTGGACCCTCCAGCAATTTGCTTTTTGCTCCAGATTCCAGCACCTGCAGTCTCCTGAGTCTCCACATATAATACTTAATTGCTGCACTTGGAAATGCAAATGTTACTCTCACCCCTCAGCAATTACATGATATTCTCCCCACTTCTAACAGGCTGTTAGATTGGAGATTCTGTACAGTTAGAAGTCCCCCAAAAGGCCTTGAAATAAATTTCACTAGCTATTATAATGGGAAAAATTGCCCAGCAGGAGAATGGACAATTTCTTCTTTCTATAACTGGCTCACGGTTTTTCAGGAACTTATCAACAATGAAAAATAATAAATTAAACAATGATGTTTAATTTCATGATCTTCCACTGTTTAAGTTCTTTGAGAGTTGAGCCCCTCTGTAGTGTATGGACACGTATGATAGTTATGCATATGAGCACATACTTACCTAGTTAGATAGAGTGGAATAAACAAGATGTTCTTGTCTTTTGGTGATTCTCAATATTCCCTGCACTACCCACAGTTAGAACAAGTAACGTGTGCATATAGGTGTACATTACAAATTGGCAATAAGAATGTAGACAAAGGGCCCCACTTTAATAGGGACTTTGTCCCAAGTTGTCACACCTACCTGTGACTAACCACAGCAGCAGTCTAGAGACCGTTACACTGCTGACGACAGGAGCGGCTGATTCTGACTGATCAACTTAATGAGGTGATGGCCGTTGCTAGTGAACTTAAAAAAGGGAAACTTTGTTGATTTTGATGTGATGTCATCAGCATTTCCAGGAGTGGCATCAGAAAAAGAAGGCAAAATGGCAGCTTAAACTCAAGCTGGCTATATTGGAAGCTTTAGTGTATAAGATCATGTGAGTGAAACTTTTAATTCACACATAGAATATGTGGAAATGCTTTTTTGGAGCAAATAACATAGTGGACATTGATTCACATACTTGTTACAACATGGAGGAGGCCAATTATGCTGGCTCTCAGAACAATCCCATCAATCCTACTCTCCCACTGCAAACTATTCTCTTCACTCTGATTCTTCCAACACTCACCCACTAACCAACTAATCTACCAACCATCAAATCTTGGGTCTGTGGGAGGAAACCACAGTACCCAGGGTAAACCTGGGTCGATCTCAGGGAGAATATGCAGACTCCACTCAGACAGCACGGGAGGTCAGGATAGAACCCAGGGCAAAGGAGCTTTGAGGAAGCAGTATTATCCACTGCAGTATTGAGCTGCATCAGGATTGAAGCTGATCCCACGTAACTGCCTGCACAAAGGAATGTTATGTAAGAATGCAAGGCAGGTTCCAAAACTTATAGACTTCTTTTTGCAAAGTAGTACGAATGTTATAGAATCATTAAAATGTACAGCATAGAAACGGATCTTTTCAGCCCACCTCATACATGTCGACCGTGATACCTATTTATGTTCATCTCATCAGCCAAATCTTACTTATGCTCATGTCATTGGTTCAGTCAAAACTTGAGGGTAAAGTAGAAGAGGAGAAGTGGAAACAGAAATTAAATTTTGACTCAGTGGGGAAACAATTCAGAAACTATGATAGAGTTTGTGTGTTAACATCTGCTGACAAATCTAACACTTAAAATAAGCTTTTGAAAGCGAGATTGTGTGAGAACAGAAGGCAGAATTAGAAAAGCATACATGTAAATCACTTGATTTCAGCAAGAGGCATACAAGAGCATATTGAAGATTTGTGATTATAAGTGTATTTGAGACATTGATCAGTGAAGATTGTGGCAGAAACAACAAAAGATTTTATTGAATCGAGTTAAGGAGTACTACTTCCTCACGTCAAAGGTTCCTTTCAGAGTATCAAGGATTCAGAAAAATTGTGAAAAGGTTAAATCTGTAAAAATTGTGAATATGTGAATCACTCTTTTCAAAAAGAGAAAGACAGCAGTCTATGCAAGTGTACAAGCATGTGTATAATACATAACATAGCAAGGATAAGAAAGATGTACATGTTTTAGCAGCTCTCTGTGTCTCTTCATAATTCTCAGTATTCCCGACATCACTCAGACATAGAAAAAACAACAAGTGCTTATGCGCATAAAGCCAGAAAGGACTGCCAGGTGTCCCATTACATGTGAACGGAATCCCCAATTTGATGTGGTTAAAAACTTGGATTAAATTCTGCAGGCAGATTTTAGAGGGTGAGGAATGACTTAAGACCCAAGACTTTAAAGGTGCCAATCCTCAGATTTCTCCTGTGCCATGCAACAAGTGAAGAAACACGAGAATAGCACAGGTAAGCGAACTGCAGGAAGGAAGGTGCAGGAGGGAGAGCTTTAGATTCTTGGGGCACTGGGCCAGTTCTGGGGGAGGTGAGACTTGAGACCATATAGATTGTTTTTTTTCAAAAAAAACAGAGCTGGTATCAATGTCCCCTTGGGAAAATTCACCAGTGTGATGGCAGGAGATCCAAACTAATTTGGCATGGGATTGGGCACAGAAACATAACTTCAACTGAGAAAAAATGGTTCAAAAAGAATTGACAGAGACAAGTAGCATGAAAACAAGAAATAGAAAGTTTCTAGACAAAATCAGATTAAGAAAAAGTACAAACAGATCTAAAATAGGTTTACAGTGCAATGCAAGAAATGTATTAAACAAGATTAATGAGTTGCAGGCACAATTAACCCTGTAAGATTATGACGCCATGGAAAATACAGAGACCTGGTTAACATAAAAGGGGAAGGGATAGATGCTAAGCATCCCCAGAAACTATGTGTTCAGGAAAGAGAAGGAAGGAAAGAAATGGTAGGGGAGCAGCATTTTTTCATGAAGGAGACTATTGCAATGCTAGATAGAGAGGATGTCCTGGATCAACCTAAAACAGAATCTTTCTGTTCAGAATTAAGAAACTACAGAGCTTTAATTACACTATTGGGGCTATTTTATAGGTTGCCAACTATTGAGAAGCAAATTTGCAGGAAAATCAAAGAGGTGTGCAATATCCATAGAATAGTTATAATGGAGGACTTCAATCATCCAAATTGGATTGCAATGACATGAGTTAAGAGTGGGCTGGAGTTTTTGAAGCGTGTTCAGAAAAACTGTCTTAATCAATATGTTTCTGTCCCTTGAGAAAGGTAGAATTGCCAGTTTTGGGAAATGAGCCAGGCCATGTGGGGGAGGTATCCATGGGAGAACATAGAGGAAACAACAATTATAATATCATATGTTTAGAATAGCTATGGAAAAGGTATAGTCATTCCAATATAAATACAGGCAATTGGAGAAGTGCTTATTTTACTGAGATGAGAACAGACCCAGCTGAGATAAAAGTGTAACCAAAGTTTCGCAGACCCAACTGTGATCCAACAAGGGAAGGCCTTTAAAGTGGGAATTTTTCAGTTACAGTATAGGTACATTTCCATGAGGGACAACAGTAGGGAAATTTAATGTATTCTATGTGTAACCAAAAAAAAGAGTAGAAATAAAGCGTTTGCCAGAAGCCAGATTGTTCGTACAAGTAGTAACCAAGGTGGTTAACAGAATGCTTAGAGGGGAAGTAAATAAGGAAATAAAAGTGGCAAAGAGAGAGCATGAGAAAAGACTCTAAGCATTGCCTGATAGGGTGGTGGAGGTAAATTCATTGGCGGCTTTTATGAGGGGCTTGGATGGGCACATGTGAGAGGAAAATGGAGGGATATGGGCATTCTGTAGGTAGGAGGAATTAGCTATGTCGGCACAACATTGTGGGCCGAAGGGCCTGTTCTGTGCTGTACTGTTCTATGTTCAAACATAAAAGTCAACCGGAAAAGGGCTGTAAACGGGCTGATTAGAGGCCATAAAGAAAATCTAGTGCTCTACAAATAAGGGGCTTGACAGAGTAGATACAGAGTAGGGGTGGGGTTTCTTGAGTAAGAGTCACAGTCACAAAGGTTTGGCCATTCAGGATGGAGGTAAGGAGATATTTCTTCATCCAGAGGGTAGTAAATCATTCTACTTCTCTTCCCTAAAGGGCTGGAGATATTAAGTCTAAGTATATTTAAAAATGAGATTGATAGACTTTTATCTACATTAAGGGAGTCAAAGGATATGGGATTGGTACTGGCTAGAATAAAAGATAAACCATGATTTTATTCAGTGCTGGGTAAACACGAGGAGCTGAATGGCCTATGCCTGCTTCGTCTTTTGTTCCTATGTTTATGTAGGTGGAAGGCGTGGCTGGGATAGGAAATGAGTTCTTTACACGAGTCTTCACCAAGGAAGTAGACGCAGCAATGCAGGATGTAATTCTCTCAGCATGCAGGATGTGAGGCTTTATAAACAGATGGATTAAAAATTGATAGAGAAGTGATACTTACTGAAAACTTTCAGTGAGTAAGTCACCTGGCCTGGATGGGATGCATCCAAGATTGCTGAGGGCAGTAAGGAAGAGAATTACAGAGGTCCTGGCCATAATCTTCTAAATATCTGTTGGTTCAGGGGTAGTGACTGAAGACTGGGAAATTGAAAATGTTGCACCCTTGTTCTAAAAGAGATGGAAAGATATACTCAGTAATTATAGACCAGTCAGGTTAACCTCAGTAGTGAGGAAAGTCTGCAAGATGGCAATTGGGGACAGAATTATAAGTCACAAGGATAAGTGTGGATTGATGAATTAAAGCAGGCAGGGATTTGCTAAAGGTAAATCATGTCCAACTAACTTGATTTAGTGTTGTGGAACAGATATAGACAGGTTTGACAAGGGAAATATGATTGATATATGTCTGCACTTACAAATGGCATTTGATAAGGTGCTACATAATAAGCTTGTGATCAAGATTGAAGGCCATGAAATGAAAGGAACTGCAGCAGCATAGATAGAAAATTAGACAAGTAACTGGAAACAGAGAATGGGGATGAATGTTTGCTGAACTGGAGGGATATGTCCAGTGGAGTTCTCCAGGGGTCAGTACCAGGAATGACTGTGTATTAATGACTAGGACTTGGGCAGACAGGGCACTATTTTCCAAATTTTCAGATGACACAAATGTCGGTGGTGCAGTGAACTATGATAAGGATTTTTATAGATATCAAGGAGGTTTAGACAGGCTGACCGGCTATAGATTGGTGGCAAATGAAATTTAAGGCAGAGAAATGTAAAGTGTTATATTTTGGTAGCAACAGTGAGAAGAGGCAATATATACCCGAGTTATATTGCTCTTCCATGGTGCCAGTGTGGAGTTAACGAACAAAATAGCCTCTTTTCATGATGTTACCATTCTGTGATTCTGCAGTTCAATGTGATGTAATGCCGTGAGAAGTGAATAATCTATAGTGTTTAGGAAGTGCAGACACCTTGTCTGGCTGATGGGATAATAATGCATAACATAGAAGAAAATTATAAGAATAATGACTGATAACATTCCTCACTAAAGCAATTGCACGAAGTTGATTTTGAATGATGGATAGCAATATTGACATAAAATCCAGCTGATTTAGAATAATATACACCAATGAACAAATTCAGGTATCTTCCTTGTAGTAAAGTTGCATGAGGGCTTGCCTTAATCCTCAGACAATAGGTTAGGAGTTGAATTGCGAACTTGGTCTTTAAATTCCAGACAGAAGCTAAAGAAATGTAGGTAGTCAGGTTTTGTGGTTAATGGTTGCATCAAACTCAAGATGGGCAGAAAATCAGGAGCATGCCAAAGCCAGCAGCTGATTCCCAAAAAAGAACAAGGCATGGGTTTATTAATGCTTCAATTCTTCAAGCAGAGCAGGAAAATTATGGTCAGCAAGGTGAACTTGCTTTGACTGTTCTTCAGCATTTTACCCACAGTCTGTGAATGAAAGTAGCATAATGGATTGTTTCAATCAAGTGTATCAGTCTGACTGTATAAAGAGCAAAGAAGAACACACAAAAAGCTTAACATTCAGCCTACGTCCTAGGTTACATGTAATTAGATATTCCTGAGCAAGGTGTTCAAGCCACTTACAGGAGCGACCTGATTTTGCAACTAATATCCCTGCCACGGGCCAATGCAATAAAAAGAAATTGCATCAGGAGTGACTATTTTGAACTTGAACATAAAGACAAAATATCTTTTTATCATGAGGTGAAACTTTAATACTGATATACTTTTTCATAAATCAACCTTCCCTTCTTGTACTCAGTGACATTCCATCTCTTCTTGCTCTGGGCAATACAGGAATTTACAGTGACTCCAAGAATAACTGGGATTTGGTTTGTGACCCTTCCCAGAATTTGTTCAATAATCACCTAGATTCAAAATCAAGAATGGAATGCAATTGAAACTTGTAACCATTAGAAGAGGTTGGAATGGTAGATTCCAAATGGATTCCAGATGAAATTCTTTGAAAATCTGAACTGAACAACTGAAACATTGAGCAGCGATACAAGTCTGATTGCACTGTTCTCATCCATTAGAGAACAAGCAAGCGAACAAAATGAGATTTATGACGAGTCCTGACACAGGATCCTGACCTGAAATGGCGACTATTGCTTTGCCTCCACAGATGCTGCTTGACTCACTGAGTTCCTCAAGCAGTTTGTTTTTAGCTCCAAATGCCAGCATTTGTGGTCTCTTGAGTCTCTATTAGTTGTTAATAATGGGTATCTAGAAATTTTTTTAGTACATTTTAATAACATTGAAATAGTGTTGTACTTTACCCTGAAGATCATTACCCTAAAATGATCTTCAGGGTAAAGAAGAGGTTATCTTTTGCAACATGACAATGTGTCAGTGCAGTGTGACATTACTCCATTGATATATGGCATGTCCTTGCAGCTGCTCATACTATCTCTGCAGCCAGCTCTTAAAGCAATATACCTCAACACAAGCAGTCCCCTTCTCACTACAGGAGAGTGATGAGCTTAATGAATGATGCTGCAAAGTTGGAAGAGGAGTGGGAGAGTGGTTCAAAGTCATCTGGGGGATTTGGACAGGCTGGTGAAGAGCAGAGCCCAGAGGACACATGCTTCTGTACAAAAGAGTAATGGAGAAGCCACCAGGCCTACAGTTAGATGTTCCTAGCTGGAGGATTCTAGGGATCTCAGTGTAAACGTTGAATGCAGCTCATGGAATCTGGGGGGAAGCTCACATTGCAAGCAAATCCATGGACTGATTCTGTGGACTAAAGGAAAAGTGGATGAACCTTTCCTCCTTGAGCAATGGAGTTTGGGGGACCTGCCTGAAGCAGCAATGAGCAGCAAGCTGTGAGATGTGCCAGAGATCAACAGCAGCAGTCTGGAATGGTCCTGATGATACCGAGCTGAGTGTGACCATGACCTTGTCATCCACAGGCCAAGCAGTTCAAGCACATGCAGGAAGTAAAAAATCTTAGGGAGGGAAAAGAATGCAGTTTGTGCACAAGACCTTTAAAAAAGCATGATTGCAGATCAAATTGGTTAGTAAAAGTTGGTTGTTTTCTGAATAATAAGAACTGTCATTTTTCAATGAGGAAGAAAATCACACTAGGCATTGGACAACTGGTAATGATACTTGGGGAAGTTTTACATCTAAAAAAATGAGCTTGTCAAAAAGAAGAACAGATTGTAAATTCAAGGATCAAATTTCCCAATGGGTGACAGGACTCCCAGAACCATGCACAGAATTGCTCCAATCCAGTTCAGCCAATGCTCAACTGCACAGCACTGTGTTTTTCTGGAATTGTGCTGAGGGATTTCTAAGCCTGGAACTTTAATCTTACTGTTTTCACCCACTAGTTCATGGAGTTCAACAAAATAAAATTTCTACCACTTGCCAATTCGGATATAGGTTTCTAAAATAAATGGAATTAATCAACGCTGCTCACTGGTATTTACTCTGAGTAAGTTCCATGACTAGTAATCAGTAATTGGACTGAAAACAAATTAAAAAATCCGTAAGACAATCATGATTACACCCCCTCAGCTGGCATATTACTAAATTAACTACTCATTTTCACAATAAGGTTCCTGTTGTTTTTTTTTAAATATGAAGTTAAATTTCATTGTTATAATGAAGCATACCACATAAATGATACACATGATGACTGTAAGCAGAATCAAAACACTATAGGAAAAGAATATCTGTTTCACTGATCATTGAAAGAAATGCAATGCAGTATTTTTTCCACATGTCCTATGGTAAATTTAGTTTTTTCTCAAAATAAATTATTAAACATTTTCTAATTCACTGTTGTTGAATTATCCAGTCTTCCAATTATGTGTCAAAAATATGGTACCTAAAGCAGTTATGATTACAAATCTTCACATTCATCCAATGGTGGACTGCTGCTAGACTTTCATGTTACAAGATTAAGGAAATACATAATCCAATATAAAACCTAGATCATATTAGAGGGAAGAAAAGTTGCTGAGCCAGTCCACATTACCCTTTTTCTCATTTCTCACAACAAATCTCTGAACAGTCCAAGGCCAAGAATAAATACGAGAATTTCACCTGAATAAAAAATGGGAGCTTCCCATAAATACTCCCAAGGATTACTAAGCACTGTTAAAATGTCCTGGTCCTTTCCCAAAGATTTAAAAGCTATGAATAGCTGAATCACAAAGATGAAGACGATCCCAGGACCTCAATCTCCTCTACTGATTTCTGGTAACTGGTATGACAGGAGATTGCCAGAGTTTAGAGATGGAAAATCAACCAACCCAAGAATTTGCTCTCAGTCACCATCCACTGGCACCTGCCACTATAAACAACCATCACTCTTCATTCGATTGTCTTTTGACATCAGTCCTGATTTGATCTATTAGTTTTATGACCATTCCTCTCATAACACCTTGTTATATACTCATGGCTCATCCTGAAATTGTGTTCTTGATTATCCTTCACAAATCTACTTGCTATAAGGTCCCCTTTCATTTGCCTCCTTTTAAGATTCTAGCAGGTACAAACAAAAACAAATTATTGTGATTTTCATGTAGAATTCTTTCACAAAGATACAGAACATAACAGTGGAAAAAAAAACTCAGAAAATCCTGTTTCAGGATTGTGTAAAATCAAACTGCCTCCTGGCAACAGCTGATGTATTTTAAACTAATTACTTTCTACTACTTTCAACACAAAGTTTAATATTTCTAGCTGCATAGTAATATATCAACACTTCAGAAATTAAGACGCGGATCAAAGATTCAAAATTGTTGCAGTTTTCACTTCACATATCTCTATTAACAGGCTTTAATGCCGTTGGGTGCAGCAGTGGAAGAGAATTGATGCAGTGTCATACGAGTAATAACAAGTTAATTGCTGAACTTGCACATGTTGATTCAGCTTGTTCACACACCTTCAGGGATAGTGTGCCTCCTGATGACGTCAACAAAAGGAGATGAAGAGAACTCCAGGGGCTGCGACAAGCTAAGTCAGGAAAGCCACAGTCTGTTTGGGATTCTGTCTTTCAATGCACCTATTTCAACAGCAAACAGACCGGAGCTACTTTGAGATGAAGGCTTGATTTAAACTGCAGGTGGAAAATGGGTAACTCAGTGCAGCTCCCAGATCCACACACAGGAAGGATCAGACATACCAAAGATGGCTGGGGTTAGGGGAGGTGGTGGTATTTATTGGGTTCTAGGGATGCAATCATCCAGTTTATACTTCTGAGGCTCTTTTGCAGCTCCTTTTTTCACAAGGTACGTTTTGGCGCCTCTTTGTCTTCTTCCATAGCTGCCGATTGATTGCATGTACAAGTTCTGGCCAATTCCATTCTAAAATCACACTCAGGACCCTAGTATGGCATAAGACATAGACTGGCATCCTATAAATGACCTACTATCTAGCAGGCAAGATTCTTCACCTGGCCCTTTAAGAAGATCAATAGCCCTACTGAGATATGAAGAGGAAATGCTGGAAATGTCCAACATTTCAGACAATATGCATGGAAAGACAGGAAAGGAGGTTTGAATTGTCCCTGGAAGCACCACAACATTAGGACATTGTGTGGAAGAGGCAGAGCAAGCTATACTCAGTCCAAAATATAACTCTTGGTCCCCACATATGGACGTCCCAGATACTGAATGGATACAAACATATATTGTACTTGGTCAGAGCCAAAAGGTGAGGCAAATTCACAACCTTATCTTAAGACTGTATCTACCCAATTTAGGACCATTTGAACATGTTAAACTTGAGCTCAAATGTGATCAAAACAGGAGGGCATGTTTGAAGTGGAGAAGAGAAATGTTGGAAGCTGTCCCTTGTGTAAAGAATGATCCTCATGTGGCCAGATTGCAGAGGAACTAAAACCTCCTGTAGTTAGTGATGATGTTGCCTACACAATGGAAACAACTTATCAGGATAAATAAATTGGGATTGGCCCAAGAGGTTGGCCCATCAGTAGCCCAGTTGAAGCCTCCATCCTCAAGTGCAACACCGACTCCCCCTCAGTGGCAGAAACAGATTATAGCCAATTTACGCAGTTATAGCTTGGTGCAATATACTGGTAAATACAAGATTAATACGTTTTTTCCCTGCAACCCTTCCTCTCTCTCTCCAACACCTGCCTCCCTGCAGACTCGAGTCCAGTCGTGTCTGAAAGAGATAACAGTCTGCTCAAAAATAATCATGAAAGCATCACCCCAGTTGGCCTTATTTTCTCTGACATTTAAAACTGGTAATCCCAGTGTCATCCTTGATTAAATAATTCCATCATCTTTGATGGGGGTGGGCTGAAGTGGGCTGGTGGGGATAAAAACAAATCAACAGTCTATACAATGGACTAAATGAGAAGTTGAATTTCTCTTGGTATCATCACACTGATTGACGAGAGGACTAATTCTCTTTTATTGACATGCATTGTATTCCTATGTATCCCTTCACTGCATTCTTCATACTTATCCTATAATTGCCACAGAGGTGTGCATGTACCTCTGGTTTGGACTCTATCTTGAAAGATCATAAGATTCCCTCTCTATGAGTCAAATTTCAACACTAAGGACATTACACAGCCAATCTTGTGCACAAAAAGAGACATCAGGACTGTGCCTTCTTGGCCCTGGAAAATAAAAATGAAAAAAAAATGCAATTGTTGTAAATCTGAAATAAAAACAAAAAATGCTGGAAACACTCATTGGATTACGTATTTCTTTAATTAGTTAACATTTGGTAGGTCAGGCGGCATCTGCAGAAAGAGAAACAGAGTTTACGCTTCAGGTTGAAGACCCTTCATCAGAACTAGGGAAGAGAGAAAACAAGTTCGTTTTAAGTTGCAGACAAGGTGAGGGAGGGATGGCTAGTATAAAGGGCAAAACTCTGAATTCAACAACTTCAGGTAACTCAATTGTTCTATTTGTATCAGAACTGGCCAGTTCTACTGTAGGTCATCCATCTGTAATACTGGCTCAGTTTTTCTCTTTCCACTAGCAATGTCTGACCTGCTGGGCATGTCCTACAGCTCTGCATTTCACCACTTGTACAGTCGTTAGCTTGCGTTCTCTCTGTTCTTCCTCCATTACCTATTAACAGGATAACTCCAACAACAGCTTATCCCTGCAACAATCCTGGCCTCACCCTATCAGAGATGTACCCTTTGTCCAATCCATCCCTCCATCATGTTTTCTGCAACTTAAAACAAACTTGTTTTCTCCCTTTCCCAGTTCTGACGAAGGACCCACAACCTGAAATGTAAACTCTGTTTCTCCCTCTGCAGGTGCTGCCTGACCTGCTGGTTGTTTCCAGCATTTTCTGCTTTAATTGCTGATTTTGCTAGGTTTTGTTGGCAAGGTTGCACAGGACTGACAACTTTTCTCAGCCTAAGCGCTTGTGAGTTTTGGGACTACCACACAAATACGAAGGTTCTGAACTTACTAGCTGGTGATTTCCCATGCTGAGCTCCCCACAGAATCTGGCAGAGAAGCAGCAGCTTGCTGAGATTTACTGGCATTTGCATGGGAGAATCTGCTCATAGATTCTGCACCTAATTGGACCCAGAATGGGACTTGCAAGTACTTTCATTTTAATGAGTTTTGTAGGGCTACAGAATAAGTTATATTAGCATTAATGATGGGTGCTTTCTTTAAAGCATTTCATTATTTTAAAGTGTTTTCAAAGATTTTTAATTGCTTTTTATAAGTTAATATTTACTTTGTAAAAACATTTATTTTATTTTTGATAGCTTTTGAATAGTTCTGAATACCAGAAACATTCAAAAACTTTTATGTTTGGATCTTACAATCACATCACACAGTTCAAGCCCCTATCAAGACATAGGGTCTTGTCATTTGACCCCTGAACTGTCAGGACCAACGTGTTCAGCTTTCTGGATCCAAAGGAGGGAGGTTTTGGGGAATGGGCGATGAAGGCGGTGAGCCCCACTCAGAAAATGCCTTGTATCACCTCAAGTGCAGTAACTCCACTACTGCAGCTAGCCTGATATTGTCACAGTAATGAACCAAAATGGATTCCTTATTCTGCAAGATTCTACCTCCAATGCATTTATTCTCCATCTTCAATTCCTCTTCAGAAGGTACTGGTGACCCACCACTGCCTTGAACCGCTACAGTCCTCCTGGTGAAGGTACTCCCACTATACTGTTGGATAGCAATTTAAACACAGTGACAATGAAAAAGTGGTGATGTAGTCAGGATGATATTCGACAAGGAGGGGACCCTGCAATGGCCAATATTCCATTCACCTAAAGCCCTTTAACTTTCTTGATATTAGAGGTAACAGGCTTGGGAGGTGCTGGTGGAGTAACCAAAGTGGATCACTGCAGTGCATTTTGTATATGATACACATTGCAGCCACTGTAGTGAATGTTTAGTGTGGTGGATGCGGCAACAATCAAATGGACTGCTTTGCCCTGGAAAATGTCAAGCTTCTTGATGTGTGTTGGAGCTACACTCATCTGGGAAGTGGAGAGTATTCCAACGCGCTTGTGAGGCATGACTTGTAGATGATGGAAAATCTTTGGGATATCAGGAGGTGAGTCACTCACTGCTTCGGATCTGACCTCATAGCTTATGGGGCTGGTCCAGTTGAGGTTCTGGTTAACGATGACTCCCTGGATGTTGATGATGAGTGACTTGGGAATGTTCATGTCATTCATTATCAAAGGTACTTTGTCAGGCATGCTCTTTTTGGAGATGGACTCTTTTGTGTGGTGAACATTCCCTCTTTAGAAACTTTTATAGCTCAGTGACAGGTTACAAAACACTGGGGCAGAGACCCACTCTTCTCCCTTCAATGTGTGTTGCTAGTGATTGTGAAGCAAATTGCAATAATAACAATGAACAAAGGAGATGTTTAATAAATGCTGGAAATATTCATCAGGTCAGGCAGTATCTGTGGAGGGAGATACAGAGTCATTGTTTGAGGTCAATTATCTTTCATCAAAACTAGGGAAGTTACAGGTAAAATTAGCTTTAGGATGCAAGGAAAGGGGTACAGGGCTGAGAGTGCAACGGGGAAGGTCTGTGATCGGGCGAAGAAACAAAATAACAAAAGGGATGAAGGAACCAGATGGATCAGAATAGTGAAGACATTAGCAAGTAACCAAAGGTAGGGCAGAGGTAAATATGAAGTTATCAGCAGAAAAAAGAGGGAAAAGCTTTGAAAGCTGCAAAAATGAGTTACAAAGCCTGGAAATGATAACTATCTGTAATTGTTGAACTGTTGTCCAAAAGGCTAGTTGGAAGACAAGGACATATTTGCACATTAAACATAAGCTTAAGTTGATGTTTATGTAAATTCTGGCCATATTAGCATTAAACTCCACCTGTCCAAATGAAGTATTCACAGGTCATTGGGACCTTGAATCATTTACCCTTAAAGGAGACCCCTCTCAGAGTTGTCAAGCATTTCTAAAAGCTCTATTTGATTCCTGTTAAAACTAAGAAGAGTTTTGCTTTAGTTATGGTTGTGGTGGATGAATGGAGAGGGAGAATTAACAGTCACTAAATGGAGCAAATCACTTTTGCATCCAAAAAGAACAACATTGGGTTTCTCCCACACAAGCGGCCAAACTATTGCGCTGCCATGATTTGCACATCAATGAAATATTCATAAACTAAACTCTTCAGTCGAAGATTCTTCAAGTTATATTCCTATTTACTTGCTTAACTGCTTGCTTTCCCTGTGAAAATAATCATAATACTGCTGTACCAGCTTTATTATATAGGAAGAAAAATCTCAACTCCTATCTGATGTCAACCAGTTACGAAGACCCATTTAAGGTGAAAGAAACTGAAATTTGATGAAAGATCAATGACCTGAAACACTGTCCTTAGTATTGAGATGGTTCTTGAGAGAGAGAGAGATGTTTCAGTGGGCTTGGATGACTCTTCAGCACAAACCCTTCCTCATTTGGCTCCCCTGCTCAGATGTTAGCCTGAGTGACAAACCTCCAGACAGTTAGACAGCAGATAGCACAAGCAAGTTCTGGTGGGTGTGTGTGAGGGGTTCTGAACCTGAGGCAATTGTCTGGGGCAGAATTGGGTTTTTCTGGTGGTTGGGATGAGGTGAGGTGTGGTAGTCAGTAAATGGGAAGGCTGGCTGGAAGCACTCCACCTTCTCCTGAACCAAGCACTGTGCTGTGGGGCACTTCGCTCTTCCCTGACACTGGTCTTGTCTCTCCTGTATTCCTGGCTGACCAGAGTTAAACTTGTTATATAGCAGGAAACAAAATAACAGGAGGCAGTAGCCTCAATGAAATATTTAAAAGCCACACTGATTCCTCGGAGTAGATCGAACTCACCTGACAACAACCTGTGAAAAGCAAATAAAACTGCAGACGCTTGAAATCTAAAATAAAAACAGAAAATGCTGGAAATACTCAACAGGTCAGGCTGTTTCCCTCAACTTGCACTAATGTTGTTATGTTTATTTTTATTTATTTGGTCGTTTAAGTTATGTATAATTTATGTTAATTTAAGTTTATGTAATTTATGTTTGTCATGTTTGTAATGTACTTTGCTGCTGCTACAAAATGCCAATTTTCATGGCATTTATACCCTGGTTATTTATGCCCATGACAATAAACTTGAACTTGCATCTGTGGGAAGAGAAATAGAGCTAACATTTCAGGTCAAAGATCCCTCAAGAGAACAGAGTGAACATTTCAGGTCAAAGAAATCCTCATTAACTCACTTCCCCCTCTCCAATCATGCTGTCTGAACTCCTAAAATTACTGGTATTTTTGTTTTTTATTTCAATATGAATATTTCTGGGACAAACTTACAGAGCCTGCAGTGATATAGAGACATGGAGGCCATTGAAAGGGTGGCTGAACATGAGAGAACTCAACATAGCTGCATGATTGCATGGTTCACTGGAGAATGGATGACCCAGTCACGGATGTGCATGGTACTCTAACTCTTCTGGTTTTTGGAGGGCAGGGCGCCATGCAAACCTAATGCTACAAGGCATGTATGTTTGCATCCAGAACCCTATATTTTACACAGATTTTGGCCTCCATTTGCACTCCCTAGTATTCATCAGTGAACCTAGGCGACTGTGGTCTCACAAAGTCCTCTGACCATTTTCAGAGATTGGAGGAAAACACTCCAGAATTATTTTTCCTAGATTAGCCTAAGGTTTTCTCTTCTCTCACAGGAGATGGTCGAGGTGAAATAAAGTTGTGTATAAATCAGCACAGGGCTTTGTTTTGTCACATGAAGTGGCTGAAAGTGGCTAGCTAATGTAACCCAAAAGCTGCTGGCTGACATAGAATTTGTATGAGATTGGAAAGGTTTTCCTCCTCAGTGATGAAAGGGCATTGACTTGAGATATTAACTCTATAGATGTTACCCAGCCTTCTGAGTATTTCTGGGATATTTTGATTTCATTTCATTCCTCCCAGTTACTCCCCAGTAGACACCATTGTCAGTTTCCTTCTTAGAAAATCCCCCAAAGTGAAGGAGGATTTATTTTCATTCCAGTTCAGTATGTCCTGAGGTGTTGAAGAGGCCAGTATGGTACCTGCAACTAATAAGTTGCTGGGCCTACTGTGCTCTTTCCATCCAACACCATGAGTTTTCTGATGGCACTCAGGCTTCAGGTGTCTGTAGAGCTTCCTTTTTCCTTGTGACATGGTGAAGTTAACAATCCAACATGCATTTGCAAGTCATTCTCATCAAAACAGACCTGGTGTTTTTTGGTCAAGAAGCGATAAGTCTTTTGACAGGTGCTAATTATGGTAGACTTCAGGTGGCCCAGGCACAGCTTGATGCTGGTTGGGAGTCATTAGGCTGCATGTGAGGTGTATCTAAGAAGATTGTTTTCAGTCTTGAGATGGTCAATAGCAGTGGTACAAGACCACCTTTAGCAACCAGCCTCCTAGTTAAGTCTCCATCTCTTTGAGACATGCTACTCTCTGCCCAGCATCTCCTCCAATGACACAAATGAAAGACAAGCCTCATAATGTGAGAAACCATGAGCAACTGCAATAATGAGCTCAAAAACAGTGGTACTGAACATGTACTGAATTTCAAGTTGAAATGAGGCTGTCAGCATTGAGTACTGCTCAGTCTCCTTTTATGCTTAGCAGCACTGTGAGCATTTCAATTCTCTCCCTGTGCAAATTGAACTCTGCTCTAGAGGGCCACATGAAATTGGCCTATTATAGTATTACAATTTGTTCAAAACAAGAGAAATAGGATCAAAAATATGACAGAAAATTGTAAAAAAAATTACCATGTTTAACAATATTTATTTCTAGTCATCATATATTAGGTGTGTTTTTCTTATGAAACACAAGTCTTTTTTTGCTGGATTTTTAATGGGAACATATATCAAGGAATTGCTTATCCCTCACCAAGCAATGCCACCATGCATTTCAAAACCAAAGATTCTGCACCCGCTGTTATTCTCTCAATGATTGTTTCTTCCCTCGAACTCACTTCAAACCCCCGGCTTTGATGATATTTTCAAAGATTTGAAATTAAAATAAGGCTCTTTGTTCAAATTTCTTTTGGTTGTGCAGTCTTCCCAAAGGCAAGAGAACCTCAACTTTCCACAAGTACTCATGGATTAGGCACTGCTCGAAGAGATGAAATGTTTATGTGTTGACTGATGGCTCTTCACCACACAACACTCGCCCTCGTCAATCACATCCCTTATACACATACCTAATGTAAAACTGGCCCTTTTTGTGTGTTGCCAGGACAGGCATAATCAATCAAGCCCAGAGCAGAATGCAATTGTATCTCTTATATCTTTGAGGCTAAACTGATTTTTCCTCAGAGGACAATTCTTCTCTTGTGTGCTGCTGAAATAAAAAATACTAAATGTTGGGTCGTGAAGCTTGAAAGCTCAATGATCAATTTCTCTTCTGATTGAAACTAATTTGGTTTCAGAAGGGCATTTCCTTGATGTGCCAATTGTATTAAATATCTAGCCAGAAAAGGCTCAAGTTTCACAAGTAAAACATGCCCAAGGGCTAAAAATAAAACAATAATAAAGACGGTAATTTTAAAATTATATTTTTAATTCCCATTGCTCTTGGGGTTTGAACAAATTGCTATGTTACAATAGACTAGGTTAAAGAAAGTACATTATATTTCTTGTGGTGTTGTAGAGAAGTGAAATTGAGGAGGTTAATCTGAATCGATGCATAATTAAAATGCATGCTAGTGTTGAACACTGAGTGGGATGTTAACTACCACTGCTTGTGAATCCATTTTTACAATTACTCGATGACCTCCATGCACCTGCTAATCTTAATCATCACACAGCATCATTCCCATTCACCCTCTGGGGCTTCTTACGCTTTTTGAGTGAAAGGAGTGTCTGAGTTTTCAAAATGCAGGAGTAGAAGTTTAAAACTGAGGCATGGGGTGAATTGCAGCATGAAGAAGAAATTCTACCTCATTGTATTACATTAGATGGGATTTCCAAAATAGTTGCTACCATCCTTCATCTTTATCCTCTTCCCCATCCCTGTTCTACACCAGCCAGTCCTTTACATTGTTCCATTTGTCTGAAGGAAGGTTTTATTTCCCTCTTAGAAATAACTCAGACTGTCAAAACTCACTTCAAATAACACCAACTTGCAGCAGCTGGTTGGGTGCATGTTGATGTAGCAGCTTGATTACATTTTTGCAGACAAGTCATGAGGAAATTCTTCATCTTTTACAAACCTGTAGCAAGTTAAATGTGTAGTGGCACTGCATGTGGAGGAATGTGTCTATATGATGACCACCACTGACATAAGTGGCTCCAGGACGAAGTGATGCTCTCATGTAATGGGACTTAGTCTTTTTACTTCATGTAATACTTCATAGATTCCTATTGTTTCAAGGAAATACTACGAAGATTGCCAAACAAAGTGAAAACTGCTATTTGACTGCATTGTACTCAACACAGCAAAAACCAGTGGCAATCCTACGATCACTGCAGAAGTTCTTATCAATGTTACATTCTCCAGGTAATCAGTACAATGGTATCAACAACTTGCTGGAACTGATATAGAAATTAACAATTGAACTCCAATACTTTTAGATGAGATTGAATTTTGTACTAATTAGATAAAACAGGATTAAAAATATATATTTAACAATTAAAGCTATTTTTAAAATTGGAACTTCAAAAATTACAAGGCCTTTGGGAGGTTCCATTGGTATCAGCATATCCGGCTGATTAGTCGCTTAAAATTCCCTCATTGAATACAGAATGGTGATATTTTTGCATAATTTCATGATTCTATGCTATTAACCACTTGGCTAATTATGAACTTAAAGCAACATATTCTCATAATAAACCAACATTGCTGAATACCTGGAATGACAAGTAAAACATGATCAAAATAGAAACAAAAATGGGTTTTGATCAGAATTTTAAGCCTTTTCGACTCTGACCCTGTCCGATTCAAACAGATAGCCATCAACTGTTCTTGGTTCACGAAAGTGAATTGAAATGGATTTCTAACAGCAACTGAGGAGCAAAATATATCTCATTTATTTTACTGCAACACTCACATTTACTTTTAATTCAGTAATATTGCCCCACCATAAAAGCTCTTATTAATTTTACACAGAATTATATAGAAACTTACAGCACAGAAATAGACCATTTGACATCCCTTTAGGTCAGCATTTAGGCTCCACTTAAAACCTTACTAGATCTCAACATTAACATACCATTCTCTGCCTTTCACCCTCATCTACTTATCCAGATTCCCTTTAAATGCATCTCTTTCTATGTCATTATATCATGAAAGTGGTCATTGATCATTTTAATTGACATTCTTTTTCATTCCTCGATTGAGAACCTCTGGGGTCAAACACTAGTCATTTGCTCCTTCAGGCTTTCCATGTAAGTTTATATGGGACAGACAGGAAAAGCTATGCTTGTCATTCTGATTCTGGGTCTTGTCACAACCAGCAGCATTCGGATAGGGAGCAGGTCAATCAGCCTTGGTCTGCTTCACCCTTCAGTGATGATCATAGCTGATCTGCATCTCAGCTCCATTTTCCTGCTTTGCATCAGATAGACTGACCTAAGCTTGCCTGAAAGTGAGCACCAGCAAAAGAAAGCTGACAAAAATGAATCAGATAATTAACAACCCCTTTACAATCAATAACCATGACACTGAAGACCAAAGTGAGTTCACTTATCTAGGAAGTAAGATGGCAGCATTTAGCAACACAGACGGATGTGATGACAAGACTTAACAAATCTAACCTGTCCTTTACTGTGCTCAATAACACACAAACATACACTTTTGGAGCAGGTGTAGGTCAATTGGCCCTTCAAACCTGCTCTGCGATTTAATGAGATCATGGCTGATCTGACTGCAGTCTCAACTCTGTATTCATGTCTCCCATGGTAACCTTTACCCCTTTGATTAACAAGAATCTATGCCTTCAAAATATTCAAAGACAATGCTTCCACTGCTCTTTGCAGGAGAAAGCTCCAACGACTCATTACCCTCTGAGAGAAAGAATTTAATCTAATCTTTTTCTTAATTGGGAATTCCCTTATTTTTAAAGAGTGAGCCCTGGTTCTAGAATGTCCCACAGGAAGAAACATACTCTCCACATCCATCCTGTCAAGACCCCGCAAGACCTTATATGCTTCAATCAAATCCCCTCTCACTCACCTAAACTCTAGTGGATACAAGATTAGTTGGTCCATACCAGATACTAGTCCAGTAAACATATGCTGAACTGCTTCCAGTCCATTAATTAATTAACAGCTGTGGTCTCACCAAATCCTTACATAACTGAAGCATAACGTCCCTCCTTTTGCATTCATTTACTTAATCACTTACCAGCCTTTTGTGAATCATGCACTAGAACACACTGTATCTCTGTTTCTCAGAGCTCTGCAATCTCTCACCATTTAAGTAATATGCCTCTTTTACAATCTTTTTGACAAAATGGATAATTTCACATTTTACCACATTTTGCTCCATTTGTCAGATCTTTGACAGAGAATATCTTGACATCATTGCAAATGAAAATGCGAACAAAGCTAATAAAATTCAATTGCAATATCTTCAGTGTGTTGTTTTGTATGTTCAGTGTGGTTTAGAATACAACAAGAATGACTTACAAGCAAGAAACCTTCCGAAACAAATGCCTGTTGCTCATAGTCCTTTAGCTAAGTATCTCAAACCAAGAACTCCATTGGAAGGCAAATGCAAAACCTATAGTGAAAGTGGAGAAAATTCAAAGATAGAGATGGAGTTGGCTTGGAATTGGGTGTTCACTGCCACGAGGAACATTTCATGGAACAGCCTTAAATTATATTCCTGCCTTTGTCATCCTTCCCAATACCATGTGGGAAGTTTGGCAAGACCTTTTCCAAGGAAAGATAGTGAAGCACAGTGAAGAAAAAAATAAAGTTCTGGAGGTTGACAGTGGATGACATCATTGGACAGTTCAGCAATAGCGGTTCTTCTCATATGGAAGCTATTGGAGGCAAGTAGAACAGATGAACAAATGACCTTTTAGCACTCGAAAGCAATCTGCTATTTTATCCTGTTAACATTAGTTACAAAACACTCAGGAATAAATCTTTTGTCAACAACAAATTTTGGGAAGGATGAAAGAGGCTGGAATCCCCACACTACTTGAAAATAGATTTGAAGTGCTGTGACTTATGAGGCTCTGAGCCACAGCATCACATTGGATAAGGCTTTATTGGCTCACATGGATGCAGTGAATCAGATGTCCTTCCTCAATACTACACATCTCTATGATCACATAGTTTCATAATTACAGTATGAAAATGCACAAACATGTTAAATTAGCAATGCATGTAATTAACTGGGCTTGTCTTCTAGGGATTGGTGCCTAAACATTAAGCTACTCTGCTCTTGTTGTGCAATGATTGTAATTTTCCTTTATTATACTGTTCAGTATGCAGGCTTCTTAATTAATTTTTTTAACTTTAATTTAGCAAACACCACCTGAATCTTAAATGAGGTTGAAGTGATAATTAAAATGGCTAAATGGCCACATCAGAAATTAACCTCACTTCAGCTAAATTATTTAGGTTGTTAATTAGAGTGCAAGACTGAAAAGTGTGCTCTACTTATATTAAACACGCTCAGAAAAGACAGTTGATTTTCAACAAAATAATGAGAATCAATTCAGTGCTGGCATGGTGCAAAATAGAAATCAATACCATACATGCACAAATACTCAGAGACACTTGGAATAAAATCCCCATTTGCCATAATATCATCTTTCAGGTTTTGCAGTGTTTCTTTATCTTTTAATAGACTGAAGAACTGGATTTAGCAAAAGCTGTAATCGAACGTCTCCTGCCTATTAAACAACAAAGAACAACTGTTTGCTAGAATAAAGAAAAATCAGGCTGCTAAGTTACATCGATGCTTTCAACATGAGTTAGTTGCATTCACTAAGATCATTCACTGACTGTGTGGAATTTGTAGAAGTTCTTCTGTTTGGAATTATCTCTAGTCTCGGGAGTGAGGATTGGTTGTTTGTGAGTAAAATGATTCATGCAGCTAATGGAGAATCAACTACTTTCAAACCATCCTTTGAACATTTTGCCCTCTGCTGCAGGTTCATCAGTGGATCCTGTGAGCAGTCAAGCCACAGAGACAAATAATGCTTTTATTCCACAACCGTACTCTGTCAGCATAATTTCTAAAACAATTATGATAATCTTTCCCCAACCTAGACAAACAAAGAATCTGATTTCTGTTTATGAATTCTCAGCAGACTCATTTTTCTAACCATAACCTCTGTTACACAGCAGTTCATTCAATGTGAAGCCAAATGAAAAGAACAGTTTCTTTCCTCCTTCTTGGGCAGTGCTCTGAGGTCAAGGATGACATGCTTCCACTCCAGTCTGTGAGTTCTGAGGTGGTTGTTGAAGTCAATGTGGGACCCGGAGACTCCGCCACAGGTGGAGTACAAGACGTTTGAAGGGCTGGATGGGTGAGTAGACTAGGAGTACTCCTTTCATCATTTTCACTGGGCTTCTATTTGCTCTCGACTAGGTTCTCAGTGCAATTCCTCTTCTCCACTTTGATCAATCATGGACCAGGATCAATAAGCACGCAATAATCTTTCAAACCTTGAGAACATCCGTAAATGGTTTCCTCTTTGCTTTTGGTGATCTCTTGCCGTTAAAGACTTCAGAGAAGAATGTCTCTTTTGGGAGACTGGTGTTGGATATGTCAGTGACACGGCCTGCCCATTGGAGCTGATTGAGTGTAATTAGAGTTTTGATACTGAGGATATTGGCCTGAGAGTGGATGATGATGCTGGATTCACGTATCCCATCAATGGGTTTGAAGAAGTCTGTGGAGAAAGCATTGGTGGTCACCTCTTCAGTACTTTGAGATACCGACAGTAGGTAGTATGTGTTGCTGAAGTGTACAGGAGGGTGAGGATTAGTGCTGTCTGGCAGTTAATGAGCTCTGGGCCAGGTCTGAAGTCTTGATGCTCAAACACTTTGTTCCTCAGTACGCAAAAGATTCTGGCAGTGTCAATGAAGTTCGGATTCACTATAAAATTTAAATTTTAATTGGAACTTATTCTTAGTTTAGAAAGAGGAAGAATGATTGAAAGGGGAGGACCCAAGGCAAGATTTTGCCAATGTGCATACATTAGTTCAAGTTATACTTCATTGTCATTTACCCATATGCTATAAAAACACATGGAGGAACGAAATATCGTTTCCCCCAGACTCACACAACAGAGGACATACAATAAACGCAGACTAAAAAATTGTGCAAGTACAAATAGTGCAAAAAATAGTATATATAGAATACAAAATTAGTGCAGGGTTAGTGCAAAACTGAGTTGGTCGAAGAAAATGCAGAACTCAGTGTGTTGCACCAAATGTATAAACATGTTCAGCAGCAGCCAACGTTCTTATTCAAAGTTCAAAGTTTTTAAAGTTCTTAGTGGAATTTATGGTACGTTTGGGTGGACAGGGCAATATGTGCCTTTCTCCACTGAGATTATTTAGACTGTGGCCTTAATGGAACAGGTCAGGTCAATGGCTAAGTGTTACAATAATTCTCCAGATCACATACCTTTCCTCTCTGCATATTTCCCTAGTTGGATCATTAACGTCGTACAGAGGCAAATGTAGAATACAAGTGCACTGTAATTCTCTTCAACCATCTTTAACCAGTAGGAAGAAGTTCCAGGGATTCAAACATTTTGTCAGATTCCATATCAATAAATTGAGAAAATCTAATGGGAAGATTTTTTACCTCTCCTTTTCTTATTATTCTATATTGTTTTGAACAATTAGCATATAGAAGCTAGACCTAAACTTCAAATGGGGCTTCATATGTCATGATACTTTAATGAAAATATCATTTTCTAAATAGATTAGGGGAATACAGGGTGATGAAATTACTTCCAGCTCCAATTTCTTTGCAGTTAAGTAGAACTGCTAATAACCATTATAACTGATGGCACTAGAATTCAATCAGGGGTAATTGTTAAGAAAGTAAAGGCTTTGCAACAAAGGACAATGATGGAAATGACACAAAATGAGGAAGTGTACTTATAAAGTCACCCCTATGTTGCATCTCATTAACAAAGGAGGCCCTTACAAACAGATCTGTGTAAATTAATGATTTCATCAGGATAATTAAATGGACCATGATGGTTACTCTTGCAATTTAGCGTAAACAGGTGCTTGATGGTCGACACAGACTTGCTGGGACAAAGGCTTGTGTCCATGCTGTATGACCCATGACTCTATAATAATCTTTGTCTTTGCCTTGATTTTCCATAAAGCATTTGGCAAATCCCTCCCCACCGCCCACCCCACTGTGTGTTCCATACCAATTTTCCTGGCAGACAGTTTTGCCTCTGTCAGATTTTTTTTTGAAACCAGGAATCTGTGGTCTTACATTACACTCGCTGATTGTGGTATCGGTCAACCAGTGGCAAATGCCCTGAAGGTATAAAAATGAGATTGCCCGAACTGCTGTACCTATTAAACACTGGCACTAGGCATGAGAAAATACTGGACCTGCACACTAGAGTTTAGAAGAATGAGAGGTGATCTTATTGAAACATACAAAATTCTTACCAGGCTCGACGGTGTATTTGCAGAGATGATGTTTCCTTTGGCTGAGGTATCTAAAACTAGGGGTCATGGTCTCAAAGTAATCAGATGTCCATTTAGGACTAAAATAAGGAGAAATTTCTTTGGCCAGTGAGTAGTGAATTTGTGTTTATTTTCTAGTCAAGACAGTTGTGGATGCTAATTTTCTGAGTATTTTCAAGGCACAATTGATATTTAAATATTAGGGGAATCGGGGATATGGGGGTTAGTGCAGTAAAGTGGTGCTGAGGTAAAGACCAGCTGTGATCACGTTGAATGGCAGAGCAGTGCAAGGGATTGAATGGCTGGTTCCTGTTTCTATTCCTTGTGATCTAATGAAAGGTTTCCCCAGTGGTGGAATATTGGCCAACATTCACTGTTTCTCCAGCTGTTTTGCCAATGCTGTTATATAAAGCTCTAAATAAAAATCTAAAGTGATCAACATAAATTTGAAAACAAGTGCTGTTGGTTCCCTGGTATATTGCTGCTCTGTCTCAGGAATAGCAGCTGTTGCCACCTTTCCTCTGACTTCAGGACATGGCCTTTGAAAGGTCACACCACAACAAGTCAGCACTCTGTCAGCTGCTGGGAAGTGCTTGCACAGAATGAGTGCAAACTACAATAAAGGGAAAGAGTGGCAGCATCCTCCCTGGAAGGCAGAGGAACCCTTACAAGCTTCTAAAGATCAACATGTCCAGGAAGCAATTTTCTCTTGCAATATATACTAATGGCAGAAAATTGTCTGAGAGCTGAGGTGTGAGGTAAAAGTGCAGGTATGATTTTTATTGAATGGTGGAGCAGGTTTGAGGGACCGAATGGCCTACTCCTGTTTCTATTTCTTTTGCTATTATGTTCTATTGAAAAGCTTTCCCTACATTAAATATCTATGCTGTTGGGAGTCCTGTACTACAGGTAAATGCCCCTTCAAATGTTCCCCATTTTGTTGGCAGAGATTTTCTTGACTTCTATAATGCAGCAGTAAGCAGGAGTGTGTCAAATGAGGCATATCTCATCAGAGAGAGCCTGCAGGGTTCCTGCGGCAAGGTTTTGAAAGTGAGGGTGACCATGACTCTGACTTTGAGAGCAGTGAGTTTGCACTGGAGGTTTTCAGAGACCCTACCTGTGAGTAAGGACTGCGTTAACCTTACCCCCACATTAGAGGATGGCTCCCTGAGTGGATAAAGTTGCCACCTTTTTGTCAGATGCTTTTCTTCTTCTTTTAACTCATTCCTCATCTGATGAGCATAGAACCACTTTTCTTTTTGCAGGATTTCTTCTGGCATTTCTGGACACTTAATATTGAGGAGGAGCTTGCTGAAACCACTAGGAGTGTGGTAAGTGGGATCCCAACCTCAGTCAGTCAACTGAAGGTTTGCTTAGCAGAGAATCATGCAGCAATCCACTTACAAAATGAGGACCTTTAAACAGCATTCAGTTTGAATCTCAAGTGTTATTAAAACAGGCTCTTTTGGGAATGAACTTACTATGATTAAGAGCGATATGCTACAATATTGGCCTTCAAGAGGCTTTTGGATGGGCATATGAATATGTAGGGAATGGAGGGATATGGATTATGTGCAAGCAGAAGAACTTAGTTTAATTTGGCATAGGGCCTGTTCCTGTGCTACTGTTCTATGTTCTATGTTCTAAAATCTCACCAGGAACAAGTTTTGGATATTACACCACAATTGAAAGCATTTAGGTGAGCTGAATGCCAAAAGAAAAAACAACATTCAGGTACATGAAAACCTCAGACCAAAACACCTATGCCTTACTTGTGCACTGTCGTTTTTTTCTGGTGTTGCACATGTGAATGTCTAGGCCTCCAACTTTATATCCTGAGAATTCTTCAAGGTATTTGCTGGCTTCTGAATTTGTGTTATGAAAGAGTAATTGCATCTCATGAATAAGGAACTTTGGGAACACATTTAATAACAACTTAATCATTAAACTCTCCAGATACTTGTGCAAGGCAGGATTATACAGCAGGAGTTATTTTCAGTGGAGGGAGTTCTACAGATATAGTGAGGCTGCTGATATCCTCAATTCACCTAACTGTTGGCAACAACATGAGAAGAGCACCAACAAAGTCACTCCAAAGATACACTTTCAATTCAATGTCTCTAGCAATAGATCTTTCCCCTTGTCAGGCAAAGCTTTGTAGAATCCATCATTGTGAAAACTGTCCACTACAACTGAGATCCAAAACTGTCCAAAACTGAGATCAACCAGAGAAAGAAAATTTAGGTTCAGTGCTGTCTTCCATGATCAAAGTTGGTTATCTGTTCTTCTTGTCAATGGTGCTTTGCTACCTGATGTAATGCTCAAAAGCACCATTGCAAAACGTTCTCCCCTTCACCCAGGAATGCCTCAGACAACAGTTGCACCCTCAAGCAACACCATGGTAATCAGACAAATGAAAATGATGATTATCCTTCAAACACATCAGGCAAATGGAAACTGGATTCCAGAAATGGCTGCAGAACAATATCAATTGAATTTCATTTACTATGTCTATCTGCTTGTGTTGCCTGTGTAACTTGGTTGGAGTTGACAGAGGTACTTCTGTGACAGGTGGTGATCATCTTAACTCACTGTGGACACATGGACAAGGTTTTGAATTGTCATATATCTCAGCAGGGTAGTTATCATTTAATACATTTAATCTGACTTCAGTGTAGGCATGTGCCTAATAGTATCAGACGCCACATCAGTGAACATTGCGAGACTCCCGTCATTACTTCTGTTGAAATCAATAACAAACTTCAGGATAGCTAGATGTCTAGCAAAACAAAATTCATACAATCTCACCTGATTTTAAGATGAACAGCATTTGGTATTCAGAAAAGGCATTCAGATTCATTACACTTTTTAGATTCTGGTTTGGGAATTTCCAATGGTACTTACTGTTTTCTACAATATGGAAGGAAGAAGCGATGCACTTTGAAAGGTGCACATTGCTCTAAAGAACTACATGGGTAAATCAAATATCTCACCCACAGCAGATGCTGTGGCTCAATGACTATCTTGCTTCTGTGACAGAAGGGGAAAGAAGCCCACAGAATCCAGTAGTTAAGCACAGAAGGACATTCAGTCCATCAGGCCTGCAATAGCTCTTTTGAAGAGCAAATCATATGGTCCCACATGTTAGACATGCATCGATCTGACTTCAAGCTCGGCCACAGAACTCAGCACTGACACCAGGGGTGGAGAACACACACAAATGAACTGAGGGATCCAGCACAATCTGCCACATTAATTGGAGGAGACTGGACTGCTGTTCATGGGACGTTGTTGTATGCACATTGGTTGTCTACATTTTGAAAGTACTTAATTGGCTGCTTTAGGGTGCCCTGGAGTCAAGAAATGCAAATCTATTCTTTTACTTCCTGACACCAATGAAAATGCACAAAGCTTTGCAAATACTGTGTAAATTTTTATTTTGCAAATTCTTTAAGGTGCTGGACGTGCACTTCGAGCAAACAAGCTCACATTCCTAATGGGTGCAAAGTAGATGGAACTCTGCTTCAGAAAAAAAAACCAAATAGCTACGCTTAACTTGATTCATGACTGTAAACATTCTTAGCAACAGCTAAAGGTTCTTAATACTAATACTGAGTAGAAAAGTTCTTCCAACTTTAAGCGCCACAGCCTTGCAGCTGCTTTGGCTAATGATTTAAACCATCTATTTGCCATTTAGTTTTAGCCCAGTATTCCATTTTGAGTTGGACAGTAGTATTAAATTCTGCTCAGCTGACTCATCTAAGGAACTATGTTACTGGGTGGCTGATCTAATGGAACATCTATTCCTTCTGACTGCCATTCTGAAGGACACAATAAAGCACAATTCCAGCCAAGTTTAGTTTTGAAAGCCTGCTGCTGACATTAATATGCTTATCACTACTCTAAGCAGATCAGAAAATGCAGCACAATGTAACATCATTAATAATTTCAACACTTAAGGATGACAGATTTATCTGAGTGTGGAATATTCGTCAGATGCCATGGAATCCCACTGCATCGCTACATTTCTGTTCCTATCAAGCACTGCTCTGATTTTAAGCAGGTGTTACTTAAAATTATCATGCCATCAATGACCCTCTCACAAACCCCAACTCAGTAAAAACCATCTAAGATTTATTGCAAAGCAATAATATTTAACAAGAAATATTTTAACTGGAAGCCTGTCACTTGAGTTGCTGCAGATGATGTAATCTATAGATCCTAAATAATGTACAGAGAAATACTGCAGTCTTACATATACAGCCTCACTGCAAGAGTCATTGTCAGTACAGAATAGAATATCACTTTAATTAAGATACAAACAATCTTTCACATTAGTCAGTATTAACCATAGGTCTCCATCTTAAATATTTAACACTGTTAAGTATAGCTAGCAATATTCAAGAGGGTAACGCCTCCATACTGAGAAATAATGGGCCAGATCGTGCTGATACCAGACCAGGCTTTGCAGCTGTCACCTTTGCTTGCCCTGCAGCTGCATGGCTCCCAACGCACTGCTGGTGTCACTGAGGGCCAACTGCGAGGGGCAGCAGACTGTGAGTGGTGTCAAGGCCAGAGGCAGTGGGAACAAAGGCCCAGTCCAAGCACCACCCTGATGGCTGACAGCTGCAGCTATCAGAACTCCTTTTCCTTGCTTCCAAATGTCTCTGGTCATTTAGAAAAGGAAACATTTCAGAGCTAAAAATAATTCTAAAAAACTTTTTAAACAATAGAAAAAAAAGAAAAAAACCCAAACATACCTAATCAGCTCACTTAAAAAAGTTACTTGATGTAAATCAACACCAAACATAAACCATAATTAAAGTAATGTAAAGCATATAAGCCACTTACATTTACTTTCCCATTTAATGAAGACTGATGACCTCATTCAAATAAATGGGGCAGCATTCAGCGAGACAGCAATGGCTAGCCAAAAGCCGAGAGGCCAGAAGGGAAGGGTATCTGGTCCTGCATCATAATAAGTCATGGAATGCCCCTAGACTCACTGGTGAGCCCAAGACTGAGCGAGAGATCAGATGCCACACCAGCCAGTCGGCTGTCAGCACCTCCTGGCCTGATGGCTTTGATCGTAACTACACCACCTGACAGATTATCACTCACGTCAATGGAGCATTACTTACTCACTTCTTCATATCTCTTGCCACTTCATTGTTTGAGTTATTAAATGTCTGCAGCTGAACAAAACCATTTCCTGCTGGGAAATCTCGCTAAATAATGAATCTATTAGAATAAATTGAAAATAGAAATTGTTTTGCAACAGATTTGGACACTAGTAAAAATGTTTTCATTTTTTTCTCCATTTCTGACACTGTGGGCAAGTCACATTCATATCAAATTTTAAATAAATTTCCTTCTTTGTAACTGCATGGGTATATTGCATATTCCTGTTGGCAGGTGACTGCAGTGCTCACAGTGGAACCATACACCTCCCTCCTTGACAGAGAACAACAATTTGGATTTATGGTGGCTTGAACATACAAAAAAAATTCCAAGGCTCTTTGCAATACAAGAATTAGAGGAATACAATAGGTCAGATAGATTTAAATGGTCCTCTGATGGGCCATAAAGCCAACAGATGGGTGGCAAATTAAAAAGCCAAGCTATATCCCCAATGATATATTTGGCTTATACATACATATATATATATAGCACCAGAGAGGACAATGAAAATGGTCCATGACTAAAATCACCGACTGTTATGGGGTGGGGCTGCTAAGACTGGCATTTCCTGTTTATATCATCCACTGGGAAGATCTCCAACAGCTTCATGAATATTTGTGTTTTTACTGGGGGGGGGGGGGGGGGAAATCCTGCCTTGACAACACTGCATATCCTTTCCAAGCCAGTACAAACAGCACACAGAGAGTTGTCCATGGAAGTGAACATGTGTGGGAGTTTGGCAGGGAAGTGGTTAATGCATTGTGAGAAGATGTGCGTGTGTGAGGTGGACTGTGGTGCAGTTAATGGGGAGTGTGTGAGGGGAGGAGTGGGAGTGGAACATTAGTAAATGTGGGAGATAATGTGTGTGTGTGAGGTGGTGGGGAGGGTGTGACCAAGTATGGAGTGAGAGTGGGGTTTGCGTGTGGCTGAGTGTAGAAAGTGGTGTGACGAGACTGCGATTATGTGTGGGATAGAGCATGACTGTGTCTTGGGTGAGTGTGAGCATGTGGAGGGGAAGGTGTACAAGTGTAAATGTGAGTTGGCTGTGAATGAGGGGCTCGTGTCAGAGTGTGCAGGGACAAGAGCAATAGTGTGTAGGAGAGAGCGTGCGCAGGTGTAAGGGAGTGTGTGGGTGAGTGGGAAAGGATATGAGCATGTGTGGGGAGCGTATGCGAGTGTGGGAGAGGTTGTGGAAGTGTATGTGGGGGGAGGGAGAGTATCTGGATGTGTGGAGAGAATGTGAGCATGTGTGAGAAGAGTGAGAGATGTGGGGAGAGCAAGATGTGAGGAGAGGGAAGGGTGTGGGGGCAAGAGTGTGTATGTGTGGGGAAGGTGTGAGCATGGGTGGTGGTGCACTGCAAAGGTGGGGAATGCAGCATTGTGGGGACTGAGAAACGGAGTGAGGTGTGCAGGTGGGGGTGGGCACGGGTTGAGATGTGGTGGTGTGGGGCTTGGATGAGCGAGGTTGGGCAATGCCATGTGTATCGTTACCAAGGATGCAACCAGGCTGACCGATGAAGCTATTTTAATTGCAGCACCTCCTGACCTGCACTGGTAGGGTCCTGTCCTAAAGAGTGTTTGGCCCAGGCAGCTGTCTGTCCACATGCAACCACCAACCACTATGAGGCAGCAGGGTAGATAATCCACTTTGCTTTCCAAAGTGAATTTATTGTTCATCTTACTTGACAAACATTTGTATAATCACAAAATGTAAATCCTTTCCTGACTCAGTACAAGTGGAAGCACTGTGGAAGATTACATAGAATAGTACAGCAGAGGAACAGGCCCTTCAGCCCACCATGGCTGTGCCAACCAAGATGGCAAACTAATCTATCTGCCTGCGCATGGTCTGTAACCCTCTGCTCCCTTCCTGTTATGTGTCTGTTGAAGTGCCTCATAAACAGTGCTATCATATTTGCTTCTACCACCTACCCTGGCAGCATGTTCCAGGCACCTAACGCTCGCTGTGTAAAAAAACTTACCTTGTACATCTCCTTTAAACTTTCTCCCTTTCACCTTCAACCTATGGGCTCTAGAATTTGACATTTCCACCCTGGGATAAAGACTCTAGCAACCCTCTCATAATTTTATTAGTGTTACGAGCCAGGTTGCTACTTGGTGAGTGTCCCTTTAAGGCACCTGGACAGTAGTGTAGTCGTGTGTGTGGCTTTATCTGACTACTGCGTGTGGAAAAAAATGTCTATAACTGGAGCGTACTGGCAATTGCACAGACAGACAAACAGAGAGAGAGAGAGAGAGAGAGAGAGAGAGAGAGAGTTCTGTGGACTCCACTGTGTTGTTAACCTTTACTGGAAAGCAGGTATATCTGTGGGCAGCCACGTATCGAGTACTCTCGGTGTGACAGACACTTCGGAACAAAATAATGGAGATCTTCGGCGATTGAGGTGTCATATAGTTCCATCGTAGAACTTGTGGATTTCATAAATTCCTTCTCTCTATATTCTCTCTACATTCTACTGTGGTTTTCAGAAGCCTTTGCTCATCATATTGCTTCATGAATTGCTGAACTGAACTTTGAGAACTCTTCCTAGACTTGGGGGTTTGGGAACTTGCCACACACACACACTTCGAGTTTATTTTGGGGTCAATGTTTAATATCTAACGTTTTTATTTCTCTGATTATTACAAGTAGTTATTAATAAATAGATGCTAACATTTAAACATGGCTCATTGTGTTTCTATTGTTGCTGGTATGTAACATTACCATATGTTACCTTTGCTTTAATCATATTCCTTGATATATTGAGGGTGGTAACCTGGTTTGTTGTTAGTAACCTGGCTGAAAATGATCATGTTCAAAATAAGCATTTTGACAAGTGACCAATCGAACAAACAATTTGAAAATGACCTGATTTTAAATCTGTATAAGTTGCTTAAAAAAACTACACTCAATCAATTATTCATTTCATTGCTGTCATATCAGTCAGTTTCTTTGTAAATTATGCTTAAACTAATTTGTGCCGACTGGTGACTTTGTGCCTAAAAGAACAACCTTGTCTTGAACGGCAATGTGGAACAGCTGCAAAGCAATGAAGTTATCAGCCCTTCACCAAACTCATTATTTCAATCTGGGGACACGGGCAGAATGATTGGTGGGGTCATGGGGTGAGAATGGGAACTTTCCGTATGACGCTTTGTTAAGCATTTAAAATTGTTTGGCCTTTCAGCTGGTTTAATTGATTTCAGCTTGCCAGGGTCACTTTGACTGCACTCTGACACTGCACCCCTCATGGAGTTTAGTGGCATCATGGCTCCTCATGGACTTCGGGGAGAGAGTGTGAACCTTCTCCAGTGTCCCAAAATTATATGGGAAGCCCACCCACTGAACAGCCTGTAATCTCATTCACTTCATTGGAGAGGAATGGCTGAAAGGAAGAGAGGCAAATTTCAGAAAAACATACTGTTTAATTGAATTGAGTTAATTAAAATGTTTGAAATTAAGTATCCTCTTGCGTGTTTAAGATTTTTTGTACGATAATTAAATAAAAGATAAATTTTGCAACAGACTGTAAAATACGTGGAAGTTTTTACATGCTTTTGAATGTTTGTGACTATAACAGGCACGCACAAACATCCAAACTATTTGACAGCTGGTACAGCCTAGGGCCATGGCTTAACCAGCTGTCAAAGCAGTTCTGCAGGATTTATAGTCAGAAGGCTCAGCAGATCCTCACCCATCACCTTGAAGCTGGCTTCTTGGAGGAAGTCTCATAGGGGTTCTGTTTAAGGTACGAAGAGGTTTAGTGGGGAGATGAATGATAAGTGCAGCTGCTGGCTGCTCCTGGGAAGTTGCAGGTCAACAATGCAGACCTGAGCACTGAGTGGCAGTTATTTCAATATATCAGAAAGCCAGATGTCTTTGAAGCCACCGTGCCAACTGGCTTCTCTTTCCAAGGAGTAAAGGAAATCTTCTACCCAAAGTCCATAATTATTCATTTCTATGCCGAGTTTGGGCTTGTCACATGAAATAATTCACTAAGTAACAACCAATCAACACTTATCTATAACTGTCCTGGGCAGTGAAAGTATCTATCCCTAAGACATGTAAAATAATTAAATATATATATAGATGAAGAAAGCAGGAAGCATTGCTTTTATACAATTTACATTGGCATTCAGTGTGTCAATTATTGTTGCTAATTAACACAAGTTCGCTCACTGCCACTTTAAATTTTCATTCAATGGATGTTGCCAGCCTGCAAGAAAAACTATGACTGATCATTCACTGCAAAACACTGTGCAATGACAAAGACAAAGAGTAAAGCTAACAAGTGAGAAGCCTACAATTTTCATTTTGACACACGACCCTTTACTTGATGGGCATTCGTTAACACTCTCAATTTATTCTGTTTCTCTCTCGCTTGCTTCTATCATTCATTGGTTCCATTTTTACCTGTTAATTTGCTTTGTAGCAGTTTGTTTGTGGGATTAACTGGGACAGGTATTGCCTGATACACTGAAGCTGTGTTACTTTCTGCATCAACCAGTGAAATCTTCTCTAGATCACTCACACCACAGCCACTAGCAAAGATCAAAGGGAAAACAGTAAACGGTGAACCAAATTGGGAAAAAGGTATGAAATCATTAGGTTTCTATCTCTCAATGCAACAATTTGGACCATGCTCCAAAATATTAAACATCAAAGGTTATGAATGATACGAAAGAATTACTTAAGTTTTTCAACCCTTTGATCTGCCACCACCTCCAACACTTGTTAGTGTGCATGGCAGTCTAACGTATTTCAAAAGGGAAGATTTAGCACATTGATGTTGCTTGCAGTGTTTGGCTGCTGTAATGTATCAGGTTATCCCCTTGGATGTTTCTTCCTTTGGACAAAATTTTCAACTATTGCTTTCATTTCCATTTACTTACCTACAACATTGTCCTAATTAGCTTTGTGCTTTCAGTGAAAGCAGGACTAACAGAAAATAGCAACATACAACATAGAAGAAGGCCACTTTGGCCCATCAACTTACTGCCAGCTCACAGAGCAATCCCATTCTTCAATAATTTTCTCTGTAACCTATTTTCCCTGCATTCCCATCAACTCCCTTCAGTTTCTACCACTCATCTGCACATTAAAAGCAATTTACAGTGGCCAAATAACCTACCAACCCGCACAACTTTGAGATGTGGGCGGGCCCAAGAGTTTAAATGAGGTGACGGGTTTCTGCAATTTTAAAGAGAGCGTTGTAAACAGGTCACTGATGAGTTTAAAGGGAATGTGGGAAAAGGGGCCCCAGTGAATTTAAAGAGAGTACTGGAAATAGGATGTTGGTGTGTTAAAGGGAGTACTGGAATCTTGACGTGTTTAAAGGAAACAAGGTCCGAGTGAGCCAGATGCTGAACCACCAGGATTTCCAAATATTCAGATAATGGAGAATCTGACACCTTGGAAGGTCCTAAAGTCATGAAGTGCAAATTGTGTTTCTCTTTCCACAGACATTTTCTGAAATGCTGAGTAATTGCAATATTTTCTGTTTTTATTTCAGATTTCCAGTATCTGTAGCTTTTGATTTCCTCTTACATTTTGCCTTTAGGCTACGCAGGAATAATTAAATTCCTAATCAATGTATGCCACAGCTCTGCAGAGGGAAAGCAAATTGCACTATATCTGGCATTTATTGCAAGTGCATCTGCCTCAAAATGAAGTATTCCAGTGAACCTATTCAATGCTCTCTGCTTTTCTCCCCACATTGGTAACATGATATATAAATGAAAAAAAAATCAGGTAGAGAGGTTCATATAAGATAAAGATGTCCAATATTCAATCTTTTTAGCAGCTCACCATCATCTTTATTGCTATGATTTTATATATATATAAATAAACGTGTCAGTTGATATGGTAATCCTTCCAGACCCTAGAATATTCTGTCAAACAAAAGTGTAAGTAATACAACAGAAGATACTGGAATTCAATAGCTACATTGTGCTTGTTGCCATAAGGGAGCCATCTGGTGTTGAGTTAATAATACACAAAACTTTATGTATAGCACATGACTTTCAAAGACTATTAAAATAGTTCTCCATATTCATACAACAAGGTGCTTAAAATTCATGGATACAGAGTGTTCAGAAGAGAAAGGGAAGTTAAAATGGTGGTGAGGTGGCAGCACTGATTAGGGAAAACATTACCCAGACAGGCAGAGAGGATGTACTTGAGGGGATAAAGGCAGAATTGATTTGATTGGAGTTGAGAATAGAAAAGTGTGTGATCATATTAATTACAGGGGGTATTATACAGGCCTCCAAGTAGTGGAGGGGATGTAAAGGAGCCATCCTACAGAGAACTTACAGATGTGTGCACTTCACAGTGTGGTGATATGGAGGGCATTTTAATTACCCAAATATTGACTGGGATAATGTTAGAGTAAAGGGAAAGAAGGAGGAGGAATTTTTAAAATGTGCTTAGGAGAGCATCTTTAGCTGTTAAGCACTCAGTCCAAGAGGAAGCTCTCCTGGATCTGATGCTGAACTTTATAAAGCTCCAGTGAGGCCACAAGTGTACTGTATCCAGTTCCGGTCCAATACTCAGGAAGGATGTGAAGGTACAGAGGTGAAGTACCCGTGATAAGGGATGAAGCTGGGTTGGAGAAGCTGGGGTTCCTCCCCTTGGAGTGAAGGATGTTGAGAGATGATTTGATAGAGGTATACAGGATTAGGACAGTATAGATAAAGAAGATAAAGAAAAAACAATTCCCATCAGCAGATAGTTGAGGACCGGGGAACGCAGATTTGAGCAAAATTTTTTTTACACATAATTGATAATGACTTGGAAGCTTGCCTATGAGATTGTTGGAAACGGAGACAATCAATAATAGCACAGCTAGGTAGACAGACCAGGGGAATGAGGCTGACTGGATGGCACTACAGTGAACAAGCATGGACTTGATGGGCCAAATGGCCTCCTTCTGTGGCCAAATTACACTATAATTTTATGTTTTAGCGTATCTACAATGAAACACTTCCATTAATAAACAAATTTATGCTTGTGAAAAGTCAAGCACTTCCTTACCCTCTTATCCCAAAGAACTGTGTTTTGTATAGGATCTTGTTGCTTGGTGCATTGTCAAAGACTTTCTGTGTATCCAAATATACAATGTTGACTGGGCTGCTGCCAACCTACTTACTACCTAAAGAAACTGAGGTTCAATCAGGCTGAAATTCATGTTTGGCTGGGATCCTTCATCAGGCACTATACACCAAGCATTTTCTGTCCTTCGTTTCATTTTTACATTCTACACAGAAATTAATTCAAATTTTCTGAATTATTACAAGATGGGAAAAGTCTACACATCAATCAATGCTCCCACTAAAGCTCCTGCTAGGGAAACAGCAGTTGGAATGTGACAGAAGAGACAAATCACATAGTATTTAGGGAAAGTAAATTGGTCAATAAATACTGCAGGTGAAGACATTTGCACCCTCTGTGACAGCAAAAGGCAAAACCAAACACTGGCGTCTCATCAGCAATTTTAAACATTTCCCCAGTCAAATCTATCTCACAGCTCTGCAAGGGAGCTATTATTGCTGAGAAACAACCGACTGCTTCACAAAAATTAATTTCACGCTAAACACAACACAGCAGGCCTCAGTGCCAAGCATGTAAACATCTGTGGTAAGCCTTGAATGGTTTGATTTATTCAGCTCCACTTGTATAGATATCTACAATTACTTAAAATAATTGTATCATTAATTATGATACACAAACTATCTCAATGTGTAAATATTAGTTCTTTGAAACAAGGAGTTATGGATTACTATGATGACACAACATCTGGAAACTGCTGGAAGTATTTGGAGAGAGTGGGAATGTGGTTTTGTGCTCTAAGTCTCCAAGGATTGGGTGTTCCTAATACAGTGTATTTGGAAGAGATCTGTAAACCTGCCTAGTAAAATCTATAATGATCTCTTGGCATTGATCAGAAGTTGCTAAACATTGGTGTACACTTTACTGCAGATTAACAACTAACATGTGTGCTTATGTAGCATCTGATGATGTCATTGCAATTGCATCACATGAGCACAATTCATTTACACATCTACAGTATGTACCTATAAGCCACACTGCTTTCTCTCTTTACACTCAGTCTGTTAACTGGCTCTCACAAAAGCTTAGAGCTTCCTATCTGTGTTTGGATCTCTGGTGTTGTAATGACTTCTTGATCTGATTTACATGGGATTTCATGACTTCACTCACTTTTGATCTATGTCTCCTCTTCAGGAGTTGCAAATGCATATACTGTCAATGTGTTCTGGTAATTCTCCCTGCAGTTGTTTGGTTAATGTGACTTCTGACTTTTCCTCCAGATCACACAAAATATCATTTATTACTGCAGATTTGTACAGTGCCACCAATACCCAGCTTCCGTGAGTTGCAGCCGTACTTCAGTCAAAACACTCATGTTGCCTGAAATGCTTCTCTTTGCCTCTCCTCAATTATCTCACTTCTGCTTCCAAAGGACGTCCCTCGACTCTCTCCTCCCAACTGGCAATGACCATGCTATATCCCCTCTTCAGACATCCTTGATCTGTGGACAATTTGAAGTTCTTTTTTCAAAGGGCACTTTATTTTCTGGACATTGACCTGAAATGTTTTCACCTTTGACAATGTACTCATAGACTTTCTGCAGTTGTGACTAAAACTATCACCCACTGGTTGTAAGGTAAAGCCATGCTCATAGCAACATCAGAAGCTTTGTGTGCTAACCTGGATAGGGTGATAGCCCAAACAGCAAACTCACCTACTCAGTCAACCTTTGGTCTTCTTGGCCAATCCTTGCCTCATAACGTCAGTGCTCTATGCAGTCAGCTACATCTACTGACAATTTTAATTGTTGGTTATTATAATACCCACAGTATTTCCTCTACTTGAGTATATCTTGAGGCTAACTATAATCTGCTGCAGTAGGTAAGTTCTACCCATTGCAGAACAAACTAGTGCTGTATTGATATTCATTTCTACAGCCTGGCATTTACTTGTACTTTTGTTTAAAATCCTGCTGCTTCCTCACCCCCGCACCCCACTGATCCATAAATAACATAGATGCTATACAAGTCTAGCTCTGCTTCATCTGAATAAGCTTCAACGTAGTGCAGACTTTCATGCTGGAGGGAGGAATTGTGAACACAATTCCTCCCTATGCAAGTGACATGTGGTTAGTTGTTCTAAGTTAGGACCTAAGTGCCATTAGTATACGTCCCTTCTTCTGACACATATATCCGCTTATTAAATGTTCAAACTTGTGGTGATGACACTTGGATCAGTAGCAAGGATTGAAACACCTTGCACTCACATAGTGCTGATCTTGTTTCAGAAATGTAGCTTTCACTGCTACCTGCTGTCTATAGTCTATTGCATGATTGAATGCTATTTCCATCAAGGTTGCAATTTTGCAAAAATGCCAAACGTAAGACTCTGTATGGCAAACAGGTTGGATTGAATCTGTTCATCATTTTGAGCCACATGCATCTAGCCTACAGCGCACACTTAAAAAATTTCTCAGAGTAGCATTTTCTGTGTAAATCTTTTAAAGCAACAAACGTTGTCTGCAAGGACCATAGCAAGGCCTTTGACAAGGTCCCACATGGTAGGCTGGTCTGGAAGGTTAGAACACAGGGGATCCAAGGTGAATTAGCACACTGGATACAAAACTGGCTTGGCAGTAGGAAGTTGGTAATAAAGGGTTGTGTTTCATGACTGGAGGCCTGTGACAAGTGATGTGTTGCAGGGATTGATGCTGCATCCTTTGTTGTTTGTCATACATGTATATATTAATGATTTGGATGAGAATATAAGCAGCATTATTAGTAAGTTTGCAGATGACACCAAAATTGGTGGTATAGTGGACAGTGAAGAATGTCGTCTAAGGTTAAAGCAGGATATGGATCAACTGGGAAAGAGGGCAAGGGAATGGCAGATGGATGTTAACTCAGACAAGTGGAAAATGATGCATTTTTAAATTTAAACCAGGACAAGACATACACTGTGAATGGTAGGGCCCTTGGAGTGTAGTTGAACAGAAAAACCTGGGGATTACAAGAACATAGTTCCTTGAAAGCTGGAACACAGGTAGATAAGGTGGTGAGGAAGGCCTATGGCATGCTCTCCTCCATTGGCTAAAGCACTGAGGAGAAGAGTTGGGAGGTCATGCTAGGCTGCACTTGTACGCAGTTCCAGGCACCACACTCAAAAGGGTGCAGAGGAGGTTCACAAGGATGTTGCCTGGATTAGAGGGCCTGTTATCAGGAGAGTATCTGTTTCCCACAATAGGGGAGTCTGAAACTAGAGGGCATAGGTTTAAGGTGAGAGGGAAGAGGGAGGTTTAAGAAGGATCTGAGGGGTAATTTTTCACATAGGAATGAGCTGGCAGAGCAGGTGGAACAGTAACAACATTTAAGAGGCACCTTTATAGGTACTTGAAGGAGCAGGGCATAGAGAGATATGGAATTAATGGGGGCAAATGGGATTAGTATAAATGGGCACGATGGTTGGCACAGACATGGTGGGCCGAAGGGCCTGTTTCTATGCTGTACAACTCTATAACTCTGTTACAAGATAGTTGTTGACTGTTTCTTCAATTTCTCATGCTGAACTTGTATATCTCTGCTGTTTCAAATAGCTGTGGACTGAAATCCTCCTCCAATTTCTGCACCACTTCTATGAATGGAACACCTTTGGCTTTCTGTGGGGTCACCAGGTGATGTGGCAGGTCTCAGAGCCTTCCTACTCCTTTAGCAGTATTCTGTGCCTGTGCATTTTCAACATGATCCTCTACTTCAGGAATTTTGCAAGCAGCAAAGGAGATTCCACCTTTCCATGCTCACTGTGAGACTCACAGGTGCGAATGAACACTCCTGGCTGCCTGCACAGCCTGCCAACACTTAAACCCCAATTCCTTTCAAAACCATTTTTCCCTCTTTCCCGGTTCTGATGAAGGGCCTATGGCCTGAAACATTAAATGTTTCTCTTTCCAAGAATGCTGCCTGACCTGTTGAGTTCGCCAGCATTTTCTATTTTTATCCCAATTCTCTTACCTTATGTCTTATTCTTTTAACAACATTGAAGTAAGCCATTCAGCCCACTGGGTCTATGGCAGCTTGCAGGGGAGCAATTCCATCAGTTCCACTCCCCCTCTCTTTATTTCCCTCTCACCCTGCAATTTATTCTCTCTCACACTTGCCAATCAATTCCCCTTTGACTCTGTTTGCCATTCGCTTAAACTGGGGATAATTTGCAGCAGCCAATTAACTTACCAACTCATTTTAGGGATGTAGGAAGAAACTGGAGCATCCCGAGGAAACCCATGTGGTCTTGGAGATAATGTGCACCCAAGGTCAGAATCAAACCTGAGTCCCTGGAGCTGTGAAACAGCTTTGTGTCCCAGGTCAGTGAAGGTTCTAAATATATATCTCAATTTGTGCTCATTAAATGGTTCTGAATCACATTTTGTTACAGAAGTAACAGCACGAAGATCAAGCTGTGAGTGGAATGGGTCCACACTAAAGCTTGGAAACCCAAGATGAGTCACTGTTCATTAAATGACTCTGTAATTTAAAGATCCAAGATGAGTGAGAGTTTACTCTTTCCACAATTTTCAACCCACATAAATGTTATAAAATACCAAATCTCATATGCTTTACAGGCTTCAATCATTTAGTAAGAAAAACAGAAGTCAGGCAGCATCAGTGGAGAGAGAAACAGGGTTAACATTTCAGATCAATAACTTTGTTTTCCTCTCCACAGATGCTGGCTGATTTATTAAACATTTCCAACATTTCCTGTTTTTATTTCAGATTTCTTGCATCCACAGTATTTGGCTTTTGTGTTTTTATTTGATTTATTTATTGAACTAACTCTCCCCTCTCCTAATTGGTAGTATTCATGTGTGAAGCTACACTTTGGGATTAATTTTAGAGCTTTAGGTTGCTAACCAGGTAAAGCAGCCAAAGCTAATTTATGGATTAAGTTTAAGCAGAGCTGAAATGCTAAACAGACGATGAACACTGATGCAGATTTACGCTGGCAGAAGGATTTGTTGTTGAGACATCACTATTGGGGCAGTGGGTGAGAAGAAGGTGGGGTTGAAAGAGATCACAGATTGAAATTACTCTACAGGACAATGTGAATCTTCTGTTCTCATGGCCCTTGAAAAATAAGTTAAAACTTATCACTTCTGGGGCTTCCGCATGAATCACAATGATCAGAGCGATCCAAAAAAGACAACTGGGGCCCTCAGTACACTGCAGGAAGCCAATCTTTGCATTAAAAGACTGAACTAGATACTGGGCTTCCATCAAAACAGCCATATATGACTGTGCCATGATTGGGACGATACAACTACTGTTCTCATTTTGTGTGTTAGTGCCAATTGATACCGTCTTTGATTTCAGTTTAGAGCTGATGGACTATCAATGGGAGTCATGGGGTCACAGCCACGCTTGTCTTCATACCCAATACCTATATGTGGAATCATCCGAGTTATGGTCTCCAATGGTTGCTGCTCTCAATCATAGTCAAAATGCCTCTGGCTAAATTAAAATTTCATTAGCAAGTTCATGCCCATTACCATTCAATGGCATTGTTGTTTAAGCTGCAGTTACATTTGACTTTTCCCTTAGGATCAGGGAGGGACTGACAGCAATGACATTTACAGCTTTGTTGTTCCCTCCTTTGACACACTTGTACACAAACTGCTTCACACATTGCAAAGGGCAAGAGTTAAACTCTGCAGATTTGATATCTGCCACTGTTAAGGATAATCAATACTTGTTTCCAGCAAAGATTCCAGCAATCTACAAAACAATAGTTGGTAGACATTTCATAACAAAAAATTGTTTTGAACCTATGAATAACCAATTCTTTACTAGATCAAAACAAAATAATTGATTTGGATGTAGCCCACCCCCCACAACAACTCCCCACTCACCCCACTCCCCCTGTTGCTTTCAATGGCGAGTGATTCATTTCTGGCCTAAACTTTTGAGAAATTTAACCTGTCAAGGGTTATTTCAGAAAGGTAAATAGTCACACTGAAAGTGGAAAGAATTGTTCTAAGAAATAAAGAATCAAATCCAAATGCTTCCTGCAGAAGGAACTAACTGTTATGAACCATATTTTAACTATAATTGCATTAGAACGTGATCTCAAGTTCTATTAGAAAATTCTTTTAAAAATACCACAGATGCTGGGTATCTAAAATATCGAGATGAAATATGAATGCCATGTCTCTCTGTGCAGTTGATCTGACATGCTGCCTGTTCATTTCCAGTGTAAATATCAGTGAGCCTGAAGGTGGTGCTGTCCACATAATATGATGTGAGTAATTGAATTCAATGGGAATTCGCATTGGCATGTATTTTGAGAATTTGTTACTGTCTTTGTATCTTAATATTCTGTCGCTGGTCTCCTAGATTAAATTGTATAAAATCTATTGAAACTAAAACCACATCTTGTTGCTTTGGTTCATTCACACATCACCAAGAGCACTAAATAGTCCAAGTGAAACAAACTGTCTTAAAAACAATACTGATGTTCCAACTGAAATCCATGTTTTACCAAGTGAAATACTATTTCTAGATGGTTTTGTATCAATCTAGAAATTCAACCCGACATTTGCTCATCCACCCATTCCTCGCCTGATCTCTGCGCACAGGATGACACTATTTCTTTTGCAAAACTCCTTTTGGAGTCCAAAAACATGTGATGCTCAATCTCTTCAGCCCAAGGCCTTGGGCCATCTAATGTGTCCTGATGGATGCACAAGAATTTCAACCTATTGTGGAACCAATTGTGGCTCATCTGGCAATCAACATATCCACTGGCACAAACTCTCAGTTCATGGAGCTGGCCAGACTGAAGAGGCAAGTGTCACTGAGTTAAATGCATGTCAATTAGTGCAGAGGGAAGATCTGTCAGCAAAAAAGAGATCAGCAATAACAACATGAAGTGCATTTAATCTGGTTGCACATTTTTGAAACCCAAGGGGAAATTACCTGAAAGTGGTTGTGATTATGATCCACTCTAGAAAAAAAATCGAATTTCAGTTTCAGCAAAGAGTATTATGCAACTGAATTTTTCAGGTGCTTCACAAGAGCTCACCTCCCAAATCCGTGACCTCCTCTATCTAGAATGAATGTCACCACTTACATGTTCCCCTCCAAGCCATGCTCTACCTGACTTGTAAATCTACTGCTTATTGTTCCATTGTCACTGAGTTGAAATATCTGTCCAACAGCACCATGGATGTGCCTTCACCATCTGAACTGTAACTACTCGAGCTCAGCAGCACCTTCTAGAGGCAATTAGATTCAGCTATTAAACACTTTCTGATGTTGACGGGAAAGCTCATAGAACATAGTACAGCACAGGAACAGGCCCTTCAGCACGCAATGTTGTGCTGAACTAATAGAGTTAATGATACCTAATTACACTAATCCCTTCTGCCTGCATGTGGCCCATATCCCTTCATTCTCTGCAAATTCATGATCCTATCTAAGAGCCTCTTAAAAGCTTCTATTGTATTTACCTCTCCCACTACCCCGGCAGCTCATTCAAGGCATCCACCATTCTCTGTGTAAAAAGCTTGCCCTGCACATCTCCTTTGAACTTGCCCCCTCTTACCTAAAATGCATGCCCTCTAGTATTAGACATTTCGACCCTGGGAAAAAGATATCTACTCTATCTATGCCTCTCAAAATTTTATATACCTCTATCAGGTCTCCCCTCAGCCTCTGCTGCTCCAGAGAACACAACCTTAGTTTGTCCAACCTCTCCTTATAGTTCATGCCCTCTAATCAAGGCAGCATCCTGGAAAACCTCTTCTGCACCCTCTCCAAAGCTTCCACGTCCTTCCCATAATGGGGCAAACAGAATTATATGCAATACCCAAATGCGGCCTAACCAGGGTTTTATATAGCTGCAACATAACTTCCCGACTCTTGAATTCATTGCTTTGATTAATAAAGGCAAGCATGCTGTATGCCTTCTTTACCACCTTATCAACTTGTGTGGCCACTTTCAGGGAGCTATAAACACCGACCCCAAGATCCCTCTGTACATCAAGATATACCATGTACCATGCCCATAAAGAAAAAAAATTGACATACTGTTTTCTGCACAGATCTTTTTAACTGGTCTTATGACCAATTAAAAGAAACCATAAGAAAGGATTTGTCAGAGAGAATTACAAAGGTTTACAGTTCTTAAAGGAGTTGATAACATCCACAACCTTGTCAGTACAGTGGGTGCTTATGATAATTAGCTGAAATATAAGATTTCATTCCGGCAACAGTGCTCAGCCATGAGTAATCTGTCACCCGATCGAGTGGTTTTGGAACTGCTCCCAAACCCATTTGAGTGCCAGCTTCCTCTGAAATTAAAAGAGGCAATCAAGATTGCACACGTGTTTAAAATACTGAGCACCAGAATAATTTAGGGAAAGGGCAGGCACCTGAGATGCCCTCATTTAAACTGTGAATAGCCCACCAAAGTGACCATAAAATTCTGTATTTAAGGCTTAACACAGGGGATCAAACCTGCATGAGGGAATTGCCAGGAAATGTTTTGCATTTGAATCCCTTTGAAGAGCCACTATAGAAAACCTGATGATTGAAAGCAGTTGGTGGGATTAGATGAAAAACTGTTTTTCCACAAACAGCACCAGAACTATTTTGCCCTTGTTAACCCTTTTCTCGTCATTCATATATACACATACACAATCACGACAGAGAGTACTAATGTGGTAGTATGCGCTCTGATGCAGTGTTTAATTTAACGTTTGAACATGTTTGCCTTGTGCTTCTTTGGGAATCCCATCCAAGAAAAAATTTCCTTTCAAGGAAATATCCTTCATTAACATCCGGAGTGAAGCTCTCACATATTTTGTGTGAGTATAATTTAAACCAACAGAGAGAAGAGGTGAAGAATTACTGCACTGATAAGGTGGGAATCAGAGGTATGACTGCTGCAAAAACGTTCCATGGTAATCCAATGAATCTCACCATATGGAAATTAAATCCCCTGCTATTAAATAAAAGATGTAATTATTGCTGTATGAATTTCACTTACCCATCTTTCCCCTTTAACTTTATTATTTGGAAGTCTCCTTCACATGCCTATCTTCTACTAAACACCCAGTCACAGTGCTTCATATCATTAATATTAACATTGGCTGGCATATCATCCCAAATCTTGAAAAGCCAGGTGAATGGCAATAGATTCCAGTCTATGTCAGTTACTTCTCTAGGAGAGAACTTTTCCACTTGTCTAAACATCTGCGTCCTACTTCTGAGCCTGGTTTCAACCCACTCAGCTCAGTGTTAATGTTACAACATTTCATATCGTATCCAGAATCCTTAGGAGGAATTGCAGCAAATGCTTTCTAAAATTGATTCTTTTATCACTGATGGTCTCTCTTTCCAATAACATAATTGCCATGGTGTAGCGGTTGCTACCGCGGAATAAAACAAGACTCTACTCGGAGGATTGCCAAACAGAACTGGTTTATTTTCCCGCCTTGTGCGGGCCCTTTAAGGGAGAAAAACTCCCGCCCAAAAAAACCGGCAATGACGTAAGTCCTACGTCATCAGGACTTTCCCGCGCGCGGGTTCTCCCCGTCGCTCGGAAAGACGAGGCCCGCCGCCATCTTGGGCCTCGTCGCTCCGACGCCGCGCGACCCGACTGCCGAGCCGGTTCGCCCGACTAGACGGTGAGTCGCCACAATGGAAAGATTATTTTTAAACAAGAAGATATTTTCCCTTAAAAGGCTTTGGAATGGAACCATAACTACACAAAGAAGAAGGAAGCATTTGCAGAGAAACATTTTAAAACTTTGTCACTCTTGCCCAATATAGAATGGTAACAGTTGTTGAGATATTATAAATTTAATAGTTCTTGCTCAAAATTGATTTTTTATATACTGTTTTCTTGACCAATTTGCCTGATGGTTGTCACAAGTTAAACGTGGGAATCTTTCTTATGACCTCTATATTGATAGAATATGTGCATAGGTCAAATTCAGTAAGATTGTACTGTCCCATCAAAAAGGATAACAAAAAAAAGTACAAACAAATTATATTATAATAGAGAATTCAAGGCTAGAAAACTTGTATAAATATTAGGTATTATAAGGTTGACACACAAAAATCATTAGCAGGAGTGGTTCATTGTGTTAATCAGAGTTGTACAAAATTTCCCACAAAGTCAAACAGTTGTAATCTGAATTCTCTTACCATGGCAAGAGGAACAATTTTGGTGATGTCCCTCTGACTAATGTGCAGTTCTGACACAGCCTTGTCCTGGTCTATCTGTGAGGGCTTCCCGGGATATTCCACCTGCCACATGATTCGGCGAGTGACTGACAGACTGCTGAAGTTATCCATTTCAAAGTCCATCTGCATTATTTCATAAGAAACCCCATCAATTCTGTAAAGAAAATGGAATTGTTAAAAATCTCTGAAGTAACTTCTTAATGAACACTCCTGCAACAACAGGAAACTGATTACTGAGTGACTAATTCTCTCAAAAAGTTGATTTACTTCATGTTTCAGGAACATGAGGAAAAACAATATTTTCACTTGACTGGAGTTAATTTGTTCCAATGCACAGCAGTGTATTAAATGTGTTCTCACTTTTTGAGGTTTATACAATGCATTACCAAGACACATTAGACGTATTGTGCATCTAAGCAGCCAGTCAGATGGGACTTGAGAGCTTGATCCTGATCTTGGGTATTGCTTGTGCAGAGATTACACATTCTTTCTGTGACCACTTGGTATGTGTAATCTCTGCACATGCAGTACCCAAGCACTTGGGTTTTCCATAAGGGCTCTGGTTTTCTCCCACGTCCCAAAATGTGTTGATAGGTTAATGGTCCACAGTAAATTATATCTTAAAGTAGGCCAATGGCTAACAGAATCAAAGGTGGATCAATGGACAAGAAAACAAGTTACAGGGGTAACAGAAAATAAGGAGGGGGGAATGGCATGACTGGGATTGCTCCCCTGAGAGCCTTCAATGATCTGACAGACAGAATAACCTTTTTCTGTATCATTACAAGGACAAGGCAAAATGCATAAACGCCTCATGTACAGATAAAATTCAGATGTAAAGCTTGTAGGGTGATCTAGATTCTAGATGCCTGCTTTACTGTTGAAGTCCTGTAGCTCACCATGGATTTTGTGAGAGAATGGCAAAATGTTCTCTGAGGGTCACCAACATCACAAAACGAATGTTTAGGCAGATACTGGAGAAAGTTAGAAAAGAGCTAACTATCTAGATCCACAGCTTTCTTTGTTTGCAAGGAAATTGAAAGAAGATGTGCCAACTGATAGAAGAAAAGCAAGTAATAAGAGGTATTATTCATGTAAAGATTTTCCGACAAGCTCAGAAATATGTCTTGCATGTAATGTGTTCAGCAAAAAATGGTGCCACAAATGCAATGAATATCGAGGAAGGTATGAACAGTTTGCTTGTCTGTATCAAAGCAATGACGTTTCCCAACAGAGCAAACAGAAGGATTTGCCTCTCCTCTCAAGTGAATGTAAAAGAACTGATGAAGAAGACAGGATTTAGCGCAACTGTGCTGGTCACTCACTGTTTGCTTCCTCTTAGGCAGTCTCTTGAGATTGTGGATGACAAGCTTTCTTAGCAGTTCTGTGGATTCTGAGGTGGCTGATAAGGCCAATGTGGGAACTGCAGACTCTTCAGCTCATGGGGCAGGAGGTGCTTGATAGGAAAGGCAGGTGGGTTGTTTGGGCGGTGGTCAATTCCTCTGACATTGACCCTATGTGTGCTCACAGTGCATGGACTTGAGGTTACCATGGTGTGTTGGTTATGTGTTAGAGTGAAGCAAGGGGTTGCAAGGCACTTACTAATTCTGCTGGGGGAATCACTGTGGGCCAGGCTAGCTCATTCCTGATGGCAAAGCCCACTCAGTGAAGACAAAAGACCTCTTTCAGTTTACCCCTCTAGATGCAGATTTTTGGGTCATTTTCTCAACCCTGTTTGAGGAGCTCTGGTGGTTGCCAACACCCTGCTGTGTTTTTCTAATTGCTGTGCAGAGCACCCATATTCAGTCCACAGGAGTGACCTGAGCTGCCTGCCATTTTAATTGTCCATTCATTTAATTGTTATGGGACAATGAAAAACACTTCATCTTTTCTCCGTTCAGGTTGCAACCTACCAACTCAATATCAAACTCTCCAGTTTTAGATAACTAATTTTTTCTGTCAGCATCAGAACTGGCCATAGAGAAGCATAATCATCCTCTAATTGACCCATTAACCCATTTGGCTTGGGCTCACTCTATCACAGATGTTTCCTTTGTCTTTCTGTTCCTCCCATCACGTTCACTGCTCTTAAAATTGCTTTAAAATAAAATCTCTTTCCCATTTCTGAAAATGAGGGCCTGAAATGTTAAGTCTGCTTCTCCTTCCATAGACACTGCCTGACCTGCAGAGTTTTCCCAGCATTTTCTGTTTTTTGTTACATCACAGCAATAATTAAAGGTCATCATATTCCAAAGGCTGTAAAGCATGTTGAGTCACCCTAATGACTGCATAAGACATTTTATAAATGCTAGATCTTAAGCAAACAACTAACTTGATCACAGACTAAAATTGTATCCTGATTGTTTTAAAGAAAAGCAAGCTTCACAGCTGAGCACAATCACTGGTGTGTCAGGATGTACTCAGTTATCAATAGTGCAAGGCCAGAGGTTGAATTATGAAGCATAAAGCATTTCACTGAACTGATTCTTGGAATATGAGCTGCCAGGTGGACAATCCAAACCTAAATCTGTTTGTGCAAACCCATCAGAAGCCTCTATAGTTGAGAGGCCAGCGCTTCACTGTGGCTGTCTAACTCAGTGCACTGAGCATAGCAAGAAGCTTCGGTGACACTGGCATTAGCAGGGATTTGCTGGTACTTGGAGAGAGGGATTGGTATTAACCAATGACACAAAGTGTGATTTAAAGTGAGAAGGGTGGCAATGGACTATTGAAGGACATCAATAGTCTGGCCAGGTGGGCAGACAAGTGGCAGATGCTATGAACACAGAGAAGTATGAAGTGATGTAGTGATACAGAAAAAACAAAAGGAGACAAAATAGTCCACTAGTATATAGTTTTAAAAAAAACATGCAGAAATAGTGGGAGCTGGGTCTATGTATGCAGGCTATAGTGTGAGAGTGATTGGTAAAGCATATGGGAACCTGAGTTTCATAAACAGAGGCACAAGTATAAAAGCAGGGAAGTTATGCAAAAATTGTAAATTACCAGATAGGGTACAACTGAGAATTTCATGTAATTCTGGACACACACTTCAGGAAGATGGTGAAGGTACCAGCCAGGGTACTGCAAACATTTTTTTTGAACGGTTTGAAGGATGGGGGATTGCAGCTGTGAGAATAGACTGGAAAAGCTGGAATTGTTCTTGAAGCAAGGAAGCTTTAGAGGAGATTTGATGGAGATGTTAAAGATCAGGACAAGCTTGATAGAGGAAACTGTTCCCTCCAGCAGATAGTTCAAGGACATGGGAGCACAGGCTTGATGTTTTGGACTAAAGATAGAAAGAATACTTCAGATTTGGTGCTCAAGGTTCACAGGAGTGATGGAAACAGAATCAATCAGAGATCTCAAAAGTGAATTGGATAGGCACTAGAGGGAAAATAGTCCAGCGAACTGTACAGAGGAGTAAGGGGATGTGACTGACAGGATTATTTGCTTACAGGGAGCACTGACATTGCCAACTGGCCTCTTTCTGTGCTGCAACAATTCAATGCAAAGCCTACTTCCACTTAGTAGACCCCAATGTTGTTCTTCAGTTTCCATGACACTTGTCGAAACATAACAGGATTGGTTCTAACATCAACATATGGGTCTTGCACATCAATCTGGACAGAATGCAGAAATAAAAACTAATGCATGCTGCTGACCTAACCCCATGGTTTTTTCTTCCATTTTAAAACAGTGAGAACATTAAGCAGGGTTTATTGACTGGCACCTGAGTCTCCCCACCAGAGGCCCCGTTTTGATTCCTTTCTGAACGGAAAAAAAAAATCAGCTTGCTTTTTCCATGATTAATGATCTGCAGGAATGCAGAGCTTTGATAACTGCAATTTCTGGGAGCGATACATCAATGAGTCATTTTTCATGACAAAAGGTATTTCGCCATTTTTCATTAAGTGAGGAATCCTGACATCAGAAAACTAGCACAGGCTATCATTTCCAAGTTATAGCTACAAAATTAGTTGGGAATTGAACAACAAATTATTATTTTGTGTTATTTCTCTTTTCTAATCAGTTGATTTCGGTCTGAATAGCCACAAGGGTTTATTCATTTAATGCAGCCAGATGTGATGAAAAGCATGTTGGTACAATGGCCCCACTGGTCAACAAAGGATCACTGGTACACAGACTGCAGTTGGAGATCAACTCTCCACTGATGGCACATGAATTGTGGCTGATATTTTGCAAGAAAATTAGTTTGTCACAAAAAAAAATCAAATAAGGATAGCCTGTCAATACATAAAGCAAAAGGAATGCGGTTAGGAGATTCTAACTTGGAATGCTGAGAGCAGTTAAAACCCAGTTAATATGATGCTTACCATCACCATTGCTTGATTTATGAATAGCTTGTGATAGATTAATGGGGTAGAGTTTATTAACAATACATGATGGCCTTATGGTGTGTGATGAAGTAATGTGGGGTACCTTATAAATGACTTATTCATTACTCAAGCAAATAATTTTTTTTATATTTTAATCATACTGTACTAGTAAATAGCAATAAAAAGTATGTATGTATCCAGGCCAACCAACTTGTTAAGGGTTCCTTCAAACCATGGCCAGAAATCTCTATAACTATTAATTACAAGGGCAATCAAGTTGGCTTATTTTAAAAGCAATTCCCACTCTGTTTATGAGCAGTGTCAAACCCAGTACAGCACTAACAAATGGAAGCTGAGAATTACACCACTGTCTACTTCCTGAGCTATTGGATTAAATGCCAGTCACCAAGTCTGGAAGGAAGGTTTATCTAACAATAGTTGTCCATTAAGTAAACTGCCAAAAACCACGGAAAGGGAGATAGGAGAGGGTGTGCAGTTTACTAAGACACCCCCCGTTCTCATTATAGTGATTTTCCTTTCTCATCTATCAGCATTATCTAGGGATTCTGTGATAGTTGCCGGAACATCTTCAAGCAAGCCCTGAAAATGGGATCGGTAAGTTTTGGTGGGCAAGAATTTGCAATGTTGTTATATTAAATAAGCTTAAAAACAGAATTCCACATAAGACGACTGAGTGGAAAAAAAATTAGTTTAAACTTCAGTTCATATTCCTTAAAAGTGTGTAAAAGTGTAGACCGCACATAAATAATTTTTCTCAGATGATTATACTATAATGCTCAGAAATTATTCTGTAAAGTATAAAGAAGACTTTGAATTTCCTTTACATCTTTCATAACCTCGGGATATCCCTAAGTGCTTTACAGCCAATGACATGCCTTTTGAAGTGTAGCTTCTTCTTACATCTGCATTTTGAAATCATCCACCCTTTGGCTCTCCATTCATTGCAAGGTTTCCACAGCCACTGATCTATTCAAACAAACACTCACCTCCATCTTTGGTGCCCTGGCCCCCATTAAAGCTTTAACTCTCTCTCACTCTGGCCACACTTCCTAGTATAGCCTCCTTTCCACTTCCTTAAAATCATGGGACATAGGCTTGAGTGGATATACTAGACAGTTGATTTCATCATTTACAAATGGATCTGGTGCGATCACATGAAGCACTACCATCGCTGCTTTCAGTCCCTATTCCAGGATCAAACCAAAAAGAGAATGTAACTTCAGCCTTATCTCCACTGCACAGCGACCTTCCTGCCTCCATTGCAAAAACAATTCTCTCGACCCATCCACTGTCTCTGACCTGCCCGACACCTTCAATAAAGTCTGAAGTAGAGTTGCTTCTTTAAGACCATTTATTTGGTTGCCTGGCTGCTTTTATCCCCTTCTTAGTCCATGGGCCAAACTTTCAGTGTTGCTCCTAAACGTTGCCCCAAGCTCATGTCTTTCTCTGGCTCCTCTCCAATCTCCTCTCAGGCTCACTTCAACTTGTTCTTGTCCATGAGATCCAACTCCTGCCTTCTCAGCACTGTTTCTACTAAACCATGACCACCCAACTTTGCCTCCACACAGGCTGATAATATCAACCAATTGTCTCCCTTAAGGTAATGTCTCCTTGCCCATTCAAAATGGCCAACATCAGTCCCATGCTCAAAAAAAACCCCTTGAGTCCTTTGTCTTTACAAACGTCTCCAAACTACCCTTCCTCATCAAAGTCCTTGAAATATGCAGCTTCCCAAATGTTTTGACAATCTTACCTTGTTTCCATCATTCCACTTAAGCTTTCCACTTCTGTCACTTTATCAAAGCAGCTCTGAGTTGTCACTCATGAATCATGTGTGATTGTGAGGGGAATCCATCCCTCCTCATCCTTGTTGACCTTCCTGCAGTCATTGATCACCACATCACCCTCTTCCAATATCATGGAGCTTGTTAGGAGAACCACATCCACTGTTCCATTTTTACCTATCCAGAGACTAATGAGCAATGACATCTATTCCCACTCCCACACCATCAATTCTTGTATCCTTCAAGAGTCTACCCTTGACCTCCTCATATTTCATATCTACAAGCTCCCCCTTGGCAACATCATCCAGGAACTTAGTGTCCATATGTACATTGATAATGCACTGATCCATTTCAAAACAACTCTTTTGACCCCATTCAATTTCCTGTAGAAAGTTTCTCTAACTAATAAAGGTAGAAACTATTATCTTTGGTTTCCTTCATGAAGACCATTCCTGTTCATTGATTCCATCCCTCTTCCTGGAAATTTTCTGAAATGGAACAAGGATGCTTCATAACCATTAAGTCATATGTGTGTTCAACAGATCTGTGTCAACTCTGAGATGACCCATTCCCATTTCTGGTATAGTGCTCACTTTAACCTACAGCAGCTCACTGCAGTGAAAGCATCATCATTCCTTCGTTTCTGAAGCCTTCAGAATTCTAACTCATTCCTTGTTCTACTTTCCATAAGCCTGCTTAGTGAGTTTTATCTTGTATTGTCCCTTTCACCCATAACCCTTGTGTCACCTGGTCCACATTGGTTCCTGTTAGACAACACCTATTCTCAGATTTCTCTTCCTTATTTTCAGATCCCTCCATGGTCCCACCTCTCCCAACCTTTGTAATCTCCTCTAGTCCACTAATTCCTCCAATTCTGGCTTCTAGGTCATCCTGAATTTGATGCATCATCTTTAGTGGCGGTACCTTCAGCTTCCAAGCATCTAAGGGCCAATGCTGGAGGCTACAATTGCGGCATTAATGTCAGGAATTAGTTAGAATATAGGCAACATTTCTGATTTTGCTGCACAATGTGAACACAGCAAAAATATCCCCCAGGATATCACAGTCACAGAGTTAGAGTAATACAGTCATTCAGAAGTATGGAGGTATCAATGTCATATTTAAATTAAATATGAAATTATAACATCCCAAATAAACTTCAAAGTCACCAACTCATATGTCTTCTTGTGCACATCTATTCAATACAGTGATTGCAAAATACTCATTGAAAGCAAGCAGCAACATTAACCTGTTGCACAATGCTTTGAATTGCAATCTTCTCTAGGCTGTATTTTCTTCTCCACATGTAGCTTTTGGATGCTATTTTCAGGGTTAATGTTCTAAATTGTTTTAAGAAGCTAACAGAACAGTATGCACTTAATAGCTTGATAAAGCACTTAATAGCTTGATAAAGCATTCAATGGAGTATAATCGTAAAATCAAATATGACAACGAATCAAAGATACTGCTGTGACTAACTGCTTCTCCACACTTTCTGGTAGGTATTGCAGTCTTTTGAATCTCTGCCAAGTTCCAATTCATTGAATTATTTAGGATTGTGTCACAAGTCAAACTACAACATATACAGTACAAACAACATAATGACTGAAGGACCACAGTATAAAATAGCCTTAGACCCTCTCATTTGGACTTCACAGGCAGCAATTACACTCATTTATGAACATCACTGTTGCATCTCGTCTATCCATCATTTCTGCTTGCGACAGAATATCATGCTTTGAAAAGTACAACTGGTACAAGATAGTGCCAGATGCTGAGAGTTGGGCTAGTATAATTCAAGGGTTCAGCAGGAGACACGGGATTGAAGTAACGTTGCTAATCTTGGTGTTACATTTGACCCCAAGGTGACTTTCCAACCATATACTTGTGCCAACACCAAGACCACCTAAACCCATACCCTTAATTTTGCCTCACTCTGCTCTGTCTCTGCTCATCTGCTGAATGTCTTCCCTCAACAACTTTGCCTCTCCACCTATCCCTTCCATCCTTTTGTTATTTCCCTGACTCAACTACTTCAATGCACTCTTGGGCACCCCAAATGCACCCTGTCTTCCACATTCCCTAAAGTTAACCCCATCCAAAACTCTGCTGCCTTCATAGCCTCATCAACTTATACTCACTGGCCCAACAAAGACTTAATTTTAAGATTCACATCATTGTTTCATTTCATAGCCCAGCCCCTCCCTATTTTAAAACTTCCTCCAACTGTGAAACCCACTGAGATCACAGTGCTCCTCCAATTCTGATCTCCACTAGTCAGTGCTGTTAACGTCTGCCAGGCCTGTAAGCTCTTCAACATTTAAAATACCTCTGCTTCCAAATCACTTTCTGCCTTAAGACACACTATTAAACCTTATTCTTGACCGTACTTTTAGTAGTTCGTGTTTATATATTTTTATGGAGTTTGGTATCAAGTTTTGTTTGAATACATTCCCAGGATGTACATTGGGACAACTTACTTTGTTAAAGATGGTATACATATATGTCAAGATGACATTTGTATATTCATTCATTATCAGTCCATTTCCTCAGAGCTTTTACAAAGTTAAAGATACTGTGTAAACGAGCTTTGCTGTTGTTGTTCTCTCCGAACGTAATTTGGGGTAAGCACTATTCAAAAGAATAGCAATATTCTTCCAAAGATGCATGTTTTCATTATACTCCACACTAGAACTTTATGCAGAATGTATGGCTGCACAATAAAGATTATTTTAATTCCAATTTTTGAAACTCAGAAGAACAACTTGCATTTATATCTCATTTAATTACATCTACAGTCACACTTTTAAAAATGAGCGACTTGCTTCCAATTCATGAGAGCTCAGAAGGATCCTTTTGTTGTAACGGATTGACTTGAGAGGATTAAAGTTGGATTTGGATAAATCTCAGCCAAAGTGAAACAATTATAAGATACTGATAAGTACAAAGTATGTGGAGAAACTACATAATACCACAACACTGAATGTGGCACTAATATTCTGGATTGTATTGGATTCATGCAGGTTGATACAAGGTTCTCACTTCTATGAATACAGAGCAAGTCTGAAATATTTAGAGAGAAAAATTAACAAGAAAAAAATGTGACTGCCAGCAATCCCTCTTGTGAATGCCAGAGAGTTTGACACACTCCCGTGTGCATATGTGGGTGAGGAAGTCTCCAGGGCCTGTTTACCCACCTGTATTTCCAAGTTGGGGCTTGTTCTGGCTCACTTACATTTACGCATGGATTTATACATGGAAGCCCCTGCTACTATGCAGGGCCTCACCACTGAGAATGAAGTTGCCCTCATCCTGTATGATGCACAGCATTTAAATGGACAAAGGTGACAGAGGTCTGAGATGCAGAGGGTTCTGGGAGATCATGTGCATGATTTGCAAAAGCCAAGAATGCAGGTGCAGCAAGTACGTAGGAAAGCGAACAGAATGTTATCATTTATTGCAAGGGGAATTGAAGACAAAAGTGGGGAGGTTATGCTTCAATTACATAGGCCATTGGTGAGATCACACCTGGAATATAGTATACAGCATAGGTCTTCTGGTGAAGTCCTGATGAAGGGTCTCGACCCGAAACGTCGACTGTTTATTTCTCTCCATAGATGCTGCCTGACCTGCTGAGTTCCTCCAGCACTTTTTGTGTGTGTTGCTCCAGATTCCGGCATCTGCAGAATCTCTTGTGTCTTTAATATACGGAATGGGTGGGTCTGTTGCCAGGAAAGATTGAACAGGCAAGGCTTATATCCACTGGAGTTTAGAAGAGTGAGAGGGGACATTAATAAAACACAATGTCTTGATGTGTCTTGACATGGTGGATGTGGAGAGGGTGTTTCTTCTTGTGAGAGAATGTAGAACTGGGGTCACCTGTTTAAAAACAAAGGGTCACTCATTCAAGACAGAGATGTGAGGAAACTTAAGAAAAGTGAAGAAAGCCTTTGGACCTCCCTTAGAGTCATACAGCATGGAAACAGGCCCTTCAGCCCACCATGTTCATGCTGACCATCAACCATCCATTTTATACTAATCCTACCCTAACCCACTTTATTCTCCCCATATCCCCCTTATTCCCATCTTCCTCAAAGGGTGGGGGGAGGAGAATGTTTGAATATTTTTAAGGCAGAGTTAAAAAGACTCTTTAAGCAAGGGGGTGAAAGCTTACCATGGTTAGATGGAGTGTGGAGTTGAGGTCACACTCAGACCTGATTTAATGGTGGAACAGGTTCCAGGGGTCAAGTGGTGTACTCCTGCTCCTCATTCAGTAGTCCTGATGGAGTCTGTGGGCCATCAGTGAGCATGGCTGGCTCACAGTGCCTGCAAATACTGAGCTATGTATTACTGGAACTGAGGGTGGCCCTCTTCCCCTTCCCTTCAGTTGCATAATATTTTGTTAAATACATCAGGGATGCGTGAGCGCCTAAGAGTCACAGCTTTGGAGTGCTGGAACTCATTATGTTTAAATCCCAGCCTGGATGAATGCACAGAAATCCTTCTGCAGCTTATTCAAGTGAAAGATCCTTGCCAGTGTCAGGCAGGTCTTTTGGGAGAGGGTGACTCTTCATCTTGCTCTGCTCTTGGCAGATCAATCACTGACAGTACCATGGAGATGGTTGTGAGCTAATCAGTGCTGCCAAAGAAATGAAGTAGAAAGTAGAAAAGTAAGATTAAACAGCCCGATAACACTCTCTCCTTGCTGACGCTCTTGCTGTGACAAGATAAATAGGCCAATTTATAAAATCTACATAGTGGGCACACATCTAATGAATATACGTTGCAATCAGAGAAAAAATATTGGGGGCAATTTTCAATCTACCACTCAAGGATAAAGCAGGTAAAACTGAAGCACAGCACAAATTTGATGTTCAATGAATTCAATAAAGACGAGTAAAAAGTGTTGCATTTATGAAGCACTTTTTACAGCCTCAAGATGTCCTTAAGTTCTTTACATTGAATGAAATACTTTTTAAAGTCACTGTTGTAATGCAGAAATTGTGGTGACCAATATGTGCACAGCAAGCTCCCAAAATAAAAACAAATAATCAGATAAAGGGAGAGATTTTCTGTTGCTCCAAAATCACTGGCTGCCTGTCCTTGGGCTACGCTGTGTGACCTTTGGCAGTGCCTTCTTCTGGGAACTCTCAACAGCTTTGGAGTTGTCCCAGCACAGACACTACTTTAACGACTGGCAAGACCCTGCTCCCAGGTCACTGACTGTCAATGCTATCAGTGTGGTTAGGGTGTTTGAATGTTGTGAACATCTCTGACATTCATAAACAGTCAGTGAAGCTCAAGAGATGTGAAAATAGTAATTGTTCTTCTCTATACATAAAAAGCTAAAAAGCACACTCAAACAAGTTAAATAAATCATTGAAACTAGTTTAAATAAATAATAAAAACAAAACTTCATATTTTTCTTCTGGTAGCATCTGTCTCCCATTCATCTGACAGGAGACTACTGTCCTTGCACAGGTGTAACCGGGCATAGGCTCAAGGACAGACTCCCTGCCTGAAAGCTGGTGAGCTTGCCTGAGGTTAGGCTGCCCTGTTGAAGACCTGACCGGTGCAACATTGGCACTGGGTGGAAAACACTACCACCGCCATTGCTGGGAGCCAGAACTTCCTGAGGTACAGGTAAATGAGTACAGGGATCAGCCCTGGTCTCAGGGCAGAATATCTGACTCAATTTTTTTGAGGGGTTAAACCTGACCAGGCTTTCAGGGAGAAGTGCCTTGCTCATCCTCTTCCTTTTTGGCTCACATAGGCAGGAAGGTGCAGCCTGGGTTTAACATCTCAAGCAAAAGATATGAGAATCTGGGTGCTTTCTATAATAGCCAGCAGACACACAGTACCAGATTTATACATGTCGACAAATATGAAATCAACTCTACAGCCTCAGGTGTCATCTGTCACAATGCAGATATTTGAACTCTATGTTTGGATTGGCACAAATACCTAAATGAACTTCTTAAATTTTATTATTTTATGTTTTCTCCCTCTAGCCGATATTATTCTTGTTCTGTACTCTCAAAACTGTCTCCCAACAATCAACAATGATTTCTCTACCCAGAGTTAACTCCGTTCAGAACACAAGATTTTTAGAAAATAAGTCATTCCAGGCTGCCAATATATTTGCAGGAATTTGAAACAGCTGAGTTTTATCGTGGAAAAATCTTCAATGAAATTAGAGGTGTCTACTTGAGTACAAGGTGGAAACGCATGACAGTCATCCGATTTTCAAACAGTCTCAAGCATCAGAGCCAACTCTCATCTTCAAAATGATAAAAACAGTCCAAGTGTAGTTTTTATTATTACTTGATAGTAAACCCTTTGAATGTTATTGCTCATAAAACAGGAATTCCAACTATTGGTGTAGCTATTCTATTACAGTGATACCCTTGCTGTTTCAAGATTTTATGAATGAGAAATACATAGATTGGTAAAGTATCTTTAAAAAAAAATTGGCTAATGCCACTTTAATTTACAAGAGTGTTTAATATAAAAACAGCCCTTTCTGCCCAACTCCTGTACTATATTTATGCTGGTCTTGAGCCTTATGAAATATATTCAAGTATAAACAATATTGTGTAGCTCTGACCCTTCTAGAGGTCAGTTAAACCCATACACTGCTCAGAGGCCATCCTTCGTGGAGTAGAAGGACACAGGTGTGGAAGCAGAGTATGGCTTCTCAGAGTCCCAACACATAACACCAGGAGCCATCAGACACATACACTGCACCCACTTTACTGGGTTCTACGTTCGATTTATGCTGCCAGATCAGGGACAATGGTGAGGGTGGAAAACGCTGGGAAGAGATGGGGCTTTCACCATCTCTAAGCAAAGAGCTGCAGGATAGTTGAGACTGAAAGTAACTGTAGCCAGTTACTCTCTTGGTTACAGTGTATGACCAAAACTGAAAATGTGGAGCTAAGAAAACAATACAGACTTGCAGGGAAATATTCTGGGGTCAATCTTCAACACGTTAACTATGGGCACAGCAGGTTATTAATTTAAGCACCCGATTATTAATTTAAATGAAAGCAATGAAAATTAGGTGGCTAATCTGCACTGCAAGGACAGAAACAGCCCAGAACTTTCCATATAAAATCAGACATGTTTCACAAATCAAGCATAGGTGTGTTGCATTTTCCAAACTTTCCGTGCACAGGAAGGTCTGTTTATAGTTGCCAACAAGTGCAGCTTTTAAAATGCTGCACTTGTAGGCAACTATAAACGGATCTTTCAGTTGTCCTCAGCTCTGAAACATGCATTAACTGCTTCGGTTGCCCTGATGATTAGTTTGGAATTTCTGTTCTAAGTGTTTGCAAAAGTATAAATGAACAATTGCCCACCCCTTCTTCACTTTTAATAAAAACAGACACAGCTGGATATACACAGCAGACCAGGCAGCAGCTGTGAAGAGAGAAACAGGATTAATGTTTTGGGTCAATAACTTTTCACCATCCTTCTTCACTTTTGCCTGGCTGTGTGAGAGAAAATCATTCTCTGTTTTGCCACAATATGCAAGTATTTTTTGATTCCAATATTTTCTCCCTTATGAGCATTTTGTTCTGCATGAAAACATGGCGTGAGATCATATGAATGTTTAATGCAATTGCATAAATTTTTAATAGTTTAACACTACCACAAAAACAGCGTTGAACAATAATACTGTTCGGTGAATTTTTCAGGCTTGAATGTTTAATTTAATCTTCAAGTCTGCTGATATGTACATTTGTGACATGAACTAATAGCTATGAAGTAAAATTTGACATCAAAAATAAAATTGTAGGAAATGGGCAGCAAGAAAATCATTGTCCAAAAAAGATGCAAGATCTCCACGTGGATCAATGAGATTGGGTCAATGTGCTAAAGCAAGGCTAAAAGAATAGGGTAGAAATATGTTCATACTGGAAACTATCCATAAAGAGGCAATGCATGGGGAAACAGAGCCAGCGAGGGGGATAGGAACCCAAGCGATAGGTCAAAGGTTGGTGCCTTTAGTGTACAAGTGGATTTTAGATGCAGCGTGTGGAAAGACAGTGAGGAAGGATAGGCAGTTGAAAGGTCAAAATTGAAGTCAGTTGGATAGGCTGAAGTGTGTCTACTTTAATGCAAGAAGTATCAGGAACAAAGGTGATGAACTTAGAGCATGGGTAAGTACAGAGAACTAAGATGTGGTGGCCATTACAGAGATTTGGCTGTCACAAGGGCAGGAGTGGCTGCTGGATATTTTCTGGGGCTTAGGTGTTTCAAAAGGGACAGGGACAAAGGTAAAAAGAGGAGGGGGGGTGGCTTTGCTGATCAGGGACAGTCTCACAGCTGCAGAAAGGGAGGATGTCCTGGAGGGATCGTCTATTGAGTCAGTGTGGGTGGAAGTCAGATTCAGGAAGGGAACAATCACTCTTTTGGGAGTATTCTACAGACACCTCCTCCCCCCCCTCCCCAGTAGCAGCAGAGACACTGAGGAGCAGATCAGGAGGCAGATTTTGGAAAGTGCAAAAATAACAGGGTTGTTGTCATGGGTGATTTCAACTTCCCTAACATTGATTGGCACCTCCTCAGTGTAAAGGGGATAGATGGGGCAGAATTTGTTAGGAATGTTCAGGAAGGATTCCTGACACAGTATGTGGACAGACCAACTGTAGGAGAAGCCATACTGGACCTGGTACTAGTCAATGAGCCTTATCAGGTTTCAGATCTCTCGGTGGGAGAGCATTTTGGAGACAGTGACCATAAATCCTTGACCTTCACCATAACCTTGGAGAGGGATAGGACCAGACTATATGGGAAAGTATTTAATTAGGGGAGGGGGAATTATGATGCTATTAGGAGGAACTTGGGAGCGTAAATCGGGAACAGATGTTCTTGGGGAAGTGCACAACGGAAATGTGGAGGTTGTTTAGGGAGTACTTGCATGGGGTTCTGGATAGGTTTGTCCCATTGACGCAGGGTAAGGATGGTAGAGTGAAGGAACCGTGGCTGAGAAGAGATGTAGAATATCTTGTCAAGAGGAAGAAAGAAGCTTACCTGAGGTTTAGAAAGCAAGGAGCAGACAGGGCTCTGGAGACTTACAGGATACCCAGGATGGAGCTTAAGAATGGATTTAGGAGAGCTAGAAGGGGGCATAAGAAGGCTTTGGAGAGTAGGATTAAGGAAAACCCCAACGCATTCAACTCGTATGTGAAAAATAGGATGATGATGAGAGTGAGTACTTTGCTTCAGTAGTCACCAGTGAGAGTAAACTTGACATTTGTGAGGATGGCATAGGACAGGCTGATACGCTAGGGCATGTCAACATGAGGAAAGAAGATGTGCTGGAATTTTTGAGAAACGTTAGGATAGATAATTTAGCAGGGCCAGACAGGATATGTCCAAGGTTATTATGGGAAGCTAGGCAAGGGATTGCTGCGCCTTTGGCAATGACCTCTGTGTCCTCACTGGCCACAGAAGTAGTGCCAGATGATTGGAGGGTGACAAATGTTATTCCTTTGTTCAAGAAAGGGAGTAAAGATAACCCTGGGAATTACAGGCCAGTGAGTCTTACCTCAGTGGTGTGCAAATTACTGGAGAAGATTCTTAGAGACAAGATTTGTGGGCATTTGGAGAAGCATAGGCTGACTAGGAACAGTCAGCATGGCTTTGTGAGGGGCAGGTTGTGCCTCACAAGATTGATTGAATTCTTTGAGGATGTGACAAAGCACTTTGATGAAGGTAGAGCAGTGGATGTGGTGTACATGGATTTTAGTAAGGTATTTGATAAGGTGCTTCATGGAAGGCTTATTCAGAAAGTCAGGAGGCATAGTATCCAGGGAAACTTGGCTGTGTGGATTCAGAATTGGCTTGCTCATAGAAGACAGAGGATAGTGGTAGATGGAGCGTATTCTGCCTGGAGGTTGGTGACCAGTAGTGTTCCTCAGGGATCTGTTCTGGGACCCCTGCTCTTTGTGATTTTTATAAATGACTTGGATGAGGATGTGGAAGGGTGGGTTAGTAAGTTTGCAGATGACATGAATGTTGGTGGCATTGTGGATAGTATAGAAGGTTGCTGTAGGTTATAACAGGACATTGATAGGATGCAGAGCTGGGCTGAGAAGTGGCAGGTAGCGTTCTACCCGGAAAAGTGTTAAGTGATACACTTTGGAAGATTGAATTTGAAGGCAGAATACAAGCTTAATAGTAGGATTCTTAGCAGTGTGGAGGAACAGAGGGATCTTAGGGTCCACATCCATAGATCACTCAAGGTTGCTGCACAGGTTGATAGGGTTGTTAAGAAGATGTGTGGTGCATTGGCCATCATTAGTCAGGGTACTGAGTTCAAGAACCGCGAGGTAATGTTGCAGCTCTATAAAACTCTGGTTAGACCACACTTGAAGTACTGTGTTCAGTTCTGGTCGCCTCATTATAGGAAGGATGTGGAAGCTTTAGAGAGGGTGCAGAGGAGATTTACAAGGATGCTGCCTGGATTGGAGAGAATGTCTTATGAGGACAGGTTGAGCGAGCTGGGACTTTTCCCTTCGGAGTGAAAGAGGATGAGAGGTGATTTGACAGAGGTGTACAAGATGATAAGAGGCATAGATCGAGTGGACAGTCAGAGACATTTTCCCAGGGTGACATCAGGAGGCATAATTTTAAGGTGATTGGAGGAAGGTATAGGGGGGATGTCAGAGGTAAGTTTTTTTACACAGAGAATGGTGAGTGCGTGGAACGCACTGCCTGCAGAGGTGGTGGAGGCAGATACATTAGGGGCATTTATGAGACTCTTAGATAGGCACATGAATGATAAAAAAATGGAGGGCTACGTGGAAGGGAAGGGTTAGATAGATCTTAGAGCAGGATAAAATGTCGGCACAACATCATGGGCCGAAGGGCCTGTACTGTGCTGTAATGTTCTATGTTCTGTGTTTACCATTCATACAAGAATTCCATGCATCTACCTCTTGCGATGATGGATGTGCATAAACACCACCAATCTTGCTTATTTATTGTACTAGTGCATAATAACGTGGAGAAATTTTAGGAATCGGTTGTGCCAGTTGAAAGGGATTTGCACTGATTAAACTCATAGTTGGTCATATATTCAAAGCCGTGCTGGAAGTTAATGTGAAGTTGGGGAGCACTGATTAGAAAGGGCATGTCAGACATGGAAGTGGGAGACCATATCTCAGATGCTGAACTGGATATTCCTGGAGAAGAGCTGGGCCGTAGAAGACATTCTCAGATGCCCTGGAGGAGATCCATCACAGACAGAAAGTGGTAGTAGGAGACATGGAGTCATAGAGAGATATGGCACAGGAACAGGTCCTTCAGCTCAGCGAGTCTGCACAGAACATCAATCACCAATTTACACTCATCCTACATTAATGGGAGGAGGTGGCCAGGAAGTAAATGCAAGATGTGGTGCCATGAGGGCCTGGTTCCGCTGCAGGAAGATATATATTGGCCTGACCCATGTGTCCATGCGCTCAAGGTCAGCAAAATCAATGACTATAATAACAAATTCCATCTCCCAACAAGTATACTCGCAGACCTACCAGCTCCAATGTTCAGACTTGATGCATGCTTGCAGCTTTGAAGCATGGTCAGCACATCACACAGATAAACTGGAACACACCCACCAACATACTTGATCAACGACTCTATGTTTTCCATTCTCTTACAGGAGAAAGAGGTGAACCATCATCAGCTGCAACAGCAGATTGGTAGCTGCATCCACCATGTCCTTTGGAGTGGTGGTATTGAGGAGCAGGTGGTGCCACTGATGGACTTTGTCATCACAGAGACTCCTGTCAGCAGATGATCCACGTTCATTGAGGTCATGTGTTGCTCATTTCTAATCTGCCTTCTTACACTCCATTTGCCCCCATCCCTAAATCTCTTCAAGCTTATGAAAATCACAATTTATACAACCCCTCCCATTACTTCGACCATACCCTTGTGCTTTTCATATTTCATAAACCAAAGAAATCCCACCACCCAAGCTTCAGCTGAAGTGTCCACAGTGTTAGACACAACAGTGATCACCCCGCCTGACACACTGACCCACCAGCTCAGGTCCCAAGAGAGGTTTTTGGTGTGTCACCAGACACGTAGTCTGCAGGCAGGCCAAGGGGAAGGCATAGCTCACATGGCAGCTCCCTGAGTTTGAGAGGCGGGGGAACATTTTGAATCGCACTCCAGTTCAGCTCTGGAGAACTCAGACAAGAAGTAAGATCGGGAGGTTTGTAGATGAAGACTGATGCACTTGCATATTGAGTGCCTGGGACATTATCAGATCCGATCGAAAGCCTACGCAAGTTCTGGGAGGAGTTGACGGAAAATGTGGGGAAAATAAAATGGGTCACAGTAGGATTCGTGTAAAATTGGGCGCGTAATGGTCAGCATGGACTCGGGGGCCGAAGGGCCTGTTTCTGTGCTGCATCTCTCTATGACCATATATCTAAGAGCATGGTTTTGTGAGATTTCTGAAGGCCATCCCTGTCAGCAAGGTGGCTCTCTCTATATTAACTCTTGCAGATCCAAACATGGTGCAATGTTTGCTGAAGAATACCTCAGCCTCCCCTCTGCAGGACAGGCAAAAACTAACCAATGTTGTGAGAGCTGATACCTTGTCAATCCAAGATCAGCCTGCTGCCATCACGGCTCTGGATTCAAAGGGATGTCAGAGTAACCTAACACTTACCCACCAAAGTCACTCTGACAGTGCTCTCTCAATAGCGCTCACCTCCCTTGTACACGACATGAACATTGTTGAGAGATCAGTATTTATTAATGCCACCCAAGTCGCCAAGGATCTGCAACAGTGTTTGTGGAGACGAAGCTCCCTCAGTACAGTTACATGGGCCGCTTTGAAACAGCGAATGAGCTAACATATAGATAAGGGGTTATTAGGACACACATTAGGATGGTGTGTGACTGAGAGTCCCCGGGTCAGCCAGATAATCTATTCTGTTGGTTGTGGTGCCATGGGGCACTCTGCTGTAGGTCCAGCTAGATCCAGAACAGTTCAGAGTCATACTTCAAAGCCACATGTGAGCAATCACTCACCAGTTTGGCTGCAACCATTAAGGAAGTCCTGTGTAGGCAGCAGTAAGGCTGGCAAAGGCATACAGAAAGCAAGCACCAAGCGGGTGTACAGTGGTGATCAGTCAACATTTTTACACTTCTCGTTTTGATTGGGTGTTTCTTGTAGTCATGACTGGTACAGAAGCAAACACAGAGAGTAACGGGATGGCTACATAGAAATTATGTCAGAATTTTATGGCCATGAATGGGGAGGTGAACATTGTTGAGAGAAGGGTATTTATTGATAATTCCTAAATGCCAATGAAGGACTCAGCTTCCTGATCCACTGCAGAGCTTGTGGAGAGGAAGCTTTCACAGCCCTGGTAAGTGGGCAGCTTTGATTTAGTGAATGAGTTAATACATAGATATATTTCCATGTTAGGATGGTGTGTGACTGAGAGTCCACAGGTACTGAACCTCCCTGATGTTGTGATGAGCTATAAACAATGAAATCTGGCAAATATAAGTTACTGCCTGAATGATCTGGAAACAAGTGAGTTCAGGATAACTGTAATCTTTATCATTAAAAGCAGAGTGGTCTTGTTGCAGATGTGTGGCTGAAGCTCCATCTACAACAGATGAAGATCTTTGTCTTTGGATGCATTGTTTCTCAGGTAGTGGAAGAAAAGAGAACTCTTGAGGAGAATAGTCTCTAGCAGCCAGAGCCTTTCTCAGTATCCTCTTTCTGTCACCTCAATCATGGTTTTCCCTTCTTTCTTCTTCCATTTGTACTGGAGGTCCGAAAGGTCCATGACCAAACACCAAAATTATAGCAGCCTTCACCTGGAAGCAATATCTGTCTGACAGGTCCAAAGATCACCCAGGTAGATACAACAAAGTCTGCTCTAGGTCAACTTGCAAGTCATTAATATGGGTACAGGGCTTCTTCCTACTCTTCACTCCGGGTTTCCTCGGCATGATTCATACTGTGTGTTAGCTGCACAAATGCAGTCCACACAGGACTGGCTTCAAATGAACATTGCTTGATGATTAGCATCACTGCTATATACTTCTTGAGTGAGTGCACACAACGTGCAAAGAACCATGTGACTGAATCTTATGTCGCAACCAAGGTGTGCAATAATTGCTGATTGCAAACCTTAATTAAAATTACACATGTGTGGGGTCCCAAAGCCTCCAGAAAACTGGAACAATGGAAGTGAAGCCCAAGTAATATCACAATGCAGAGCATACTGCAGGAAAACCACTGCCTTGGTGGGAGGAACCTTTCAGAACCTGGCTAGTCTACAGTGCAGGTCTACTTTTTCCTGCATTAATTAGCTTATTTTGATTTCATTTAACACACACTTCACCAGCATCAAAACCGTTTCCAGCATTATTTATTTGCCCTATCATCTCCTGCTCTTTCCAGTGAGCTGAGCTAAATTATTGTCACAAACAGTTCACTGGTTATCCTAATTGTTACTCTTGTGTATATTGCCATGCTCAACTGCAGATGCTGTACTTAGTCACTGCATTTAGAATCTATTACATATTAAATAAGCATTTATCACAACTGTCAGGCTACTGGTTCATCTCCTAAACCTGATTTCTTAAATCAAGTGAAGTTGAGGTATTAAATTCATTCATAGACAAACAACATGGAATAAACCAACATACTTGTTATCAATGACCATTCACTCAACTGCATTAAAATCGAAGTAAATTCTACTGATTCCATTGGCCTTCCCTCTTGTAGAGTCAGTAAGCTCTTTGGTAAAGCAATAATGGACTAGGGCCACCAACAAAATATCTTTTACTAAAGATAGTCAACTTACAATTAAGAGCAGTGGCTGATACAATACATCAAAGGTTATACCACATGATACACTCAGCTTTTTAAAAGGTATATTAAAGATACAGTAATATCCCCATATATTACTCTAGGTATAGTGCTTTCACAAGGCCCTCACTCATCAAAATATTGAAAAAGTACAATGGATTCTAAATTTCATTTTTGGGCTAACAATATGAAAGGTTCTCAGCAGCATTATAAGTGCAACTCAAAAAACATCTTAGACATTTAATCTCATCAAAATGTTTAATGAGAGGCTTACTGCATGCGAGCTGGCTGTACGGCCTCCATAAAATATGGAAATTGGAGGATTCAAGGTGAGATGGAAGAGGTTTTGGTTATCTGCAGTTGAATATCTTTTAACTCCAATTAGAGATCACTGATTCACAAGGGTTTTCCCTCTCATGAATTCTGCCTGCCCTGACGAGAACTCTGTTATTTTAAGGTTACAGCATCCAGAGAATTTTGCCTTTGTTTTAATTTTTCTGGAACTGATTTTAATGCAAATCCAAAAAAATATTGATGACATTTTGACAAGAAAAGAAAAAATCTTGTTTTGGACTAGACAGTGGCAAAATCTAAATGAAATAAAAACAGCAAAAATTATTTCCTTAATAAATTTAAGTAATTTTTTTTTTGCCTCTTACTGACATGCTTAAAAATGTGAACATATGATTTATTCAAATTACAATTAGCATTGGTAGCATTATAAGCCTGAACTACGTCTTTCTATTCCTATTCAACTTTGGACAAAGTAAGTGATGGGAATTCTATATGAAAGACTAAACAGCAACATTGTTAGTTCACACACCTTTTTCAAGCACATAAAACTTATAGGATTAGAGACTGGATTTTACCCATGCCTGGTTCACTATATTTTGCCCATAGGCCAATTCACTGAAGAAAGTTTGCTAAAAAGGACATTCTTGCTTTAAGAGATCACTCCCATTGTCTACTCCCTTTTAAAGGCATCAGGAGCTGGCTTCCATCTTCACAGACAACAGCTGCTGCCTGAGCTCGAAGGTAACTTCTCATTTGTCCACCGCCTTCTGGAAGACATGTTAAAGAGCTCTTTCTGTGGCAACCAGATATGATGGCAGGGGAGATAAGAGTGCGGGGAGGGGCCTTGAATCTAAGGCAGGAATCAAGTGGATAGGGGGAAATTGAGGAGAAGGGGAAAATCAAGGGAGAGGAAATTGAAGGGGAAAATCAAGAAGGGGAGGGGTAAACCAAGAAGGGGAAGGGTTAAATAGCAGACTATTGGTTAATGCTACCCGCCACCCCATGCAATGCAGCAGCCTGATTGGGCCCATCCCATGGCTGGGCTGCTACCATGGTGATTCTTGGGGCCACAGATCCCAGTATCTAGTGCACAGACTCTACAATCTTAAATAGTACTGCTTATCTGTGAAAGAGCAGCACCTGTAAATCAACATGGAGGCATCAGTGAAAATAGAATCGATGGCCCCAGCAGGGACTCTGTAATCCATGGATGGTTCCTCAGCTTCTGTCTGGTTTGCTCTTTGCTTTAGGTTACAATTTCTTCATTCAATTCATGTCAGGAAGTTATCAACTGCACAAAATTCAATGGGGAAATGACACCAGTGTCAGGATAATCAACACAGTAAATGTGCAGACCAACTTCTCAACAGGCAGGACAGCTGCCAGGAAAAGTTGCCGGTGCTTCAAAATGTACAAAGTATTTTTTTATGTGAAACAGATTGCAAATTGTCTTTTTCTAACCCAGTTTCGAGGCTTTATCAAAAACACTATGATTCACAGCGCCGAATCTAAGTAAGTCCTAGTTTCATTTTGTTGGGGTTAAAGGATGGTGGCTGGAGATTCAACAAAACTCTGCCAATCTTTCACTCTGCATAAACCGAAGTGAAATAATGGAAACACTACAGTATGTCACTTCTCTGGGCTTGCCATCGATCTCTCATCTTAGTAAGACAGGTCAGAGAATTCACATGGAAACTCTGCTAAGTGGCAACTTAAGAGGAAAGTTTAATTTCCAATTACAATCCAATGGCCAAGCAGATATTAGCTCAGTAAGATAATTTATAGATCTGTTTCTTCGACATTACTGAAGACTTGTGCATTAATCTCTATTGCAGAGGAGAAGTTGATCATATGTTGTCATGGTTTGGAGCTAACTTTCCTCTTAAGTTTGGAGGTGTATTACGTGGTTACACCTTAATGAAAACCCAACAGCATTGTGATTGTGAAATAAGTCTCAAATCTCAGATGAGCCATGACTGAGATCAGCCCATTATCAATATCATCTGTACCAAGATCTATATGCACAAAAAGCTGTTCTTGGTCCAGTGGGAAATAGGACTTACCTTGCTTAGACTAGGCCAAGCCTCACAGAACCCCAATCAAGGATATATTTGTCAACGGCAGGGTCTACAGTTGTTTCTAATTAAAGCAGAAATTCTACTTTGGGTTTAATATAATTTTGCATATAATACTTAGTTCTGATACCTACAAAGTTTACCACTTATGTGGTTAAGATAATGATCTACAAAATCCCATAAAATAGATTCCTTTCTTCTGAACTAAACCAGAAATGATTTTTTTACAAACAGCAAACTTAATGTGCAAACTAGCTGTAATTAACAATTACAGATTAGGTTACATTTGCCAGTTATTGTCTTTAATAGGCTAACAATCACACTTAATATTTTGTAAAGCTAATGTTCCATTTGTACATCACAAAATACATAAAAACAGGTAAAGTTTAGAGCAATTGCATAATGCTTTCATGATTTAAATGACTGCAGTTTTCAAAGTTTTGCATTGCATTTTATTCTTTCCCGCTATCGTCCATTCCCATCTCCTTAAGATGTTGGCTTTTCTTATGTGAAATTGGTTCTGCAGGCACCAGTTACATCATTCAAACAACCATTATTCACAAGTGAGCCTCAGTATTGACTTTAAGTTGCAATTGAAGACACTGGGTATCACTACTGAGCCTCCTTTTGCCTTTATCCTACATCCCCATGTGGACATTCCCAGAAGGCATTGTTCCCTTGTATTCCAGGAGTGTTCTGGATATTCTGTACCATTTCCAGCAGTAGCCTATTAAGATCAACATATTGGGACTTCTCAGGTCTACATTGCTCAACTACTCACTGAATAAAGCAGCTGAGAGCTGCTCATCCACATGTTAAACATACTGTCTTAAGGTTGTAGCAAACCTAGGCCAGAGTAATTAGTTTTTACTTCAGGTTCAATTACTTTCAATATTTACTCTGAAACTAATGGATTGACATCCAGCAATGGAAGCATATTGGTCCACATTGTCATCCAATCAGTTAAATTTTCTGTTCTTTAGTGCTATCAGCCATTATTTGCCAAGGCAATAAATAAAAGTGACATATATAATTAAATATAACTGCAGAACTCTGTTGGATCAATACAAGAACAGCTGTTTTTCATAAATAAAAATAGAAAATGCTGAAAACTTTCAGCTGGTCAGGTAGCATCTATGGAGAAAAATAAGTTAACATTTCATGCCAATTACCCTTCATCAAAGGGGTGACCAAGAATGTTCTGATGGAACATTATTGATATGAAGCATTAACTGTGATTTTTAAAAAAAATTAGGCTCTGTAGAATTATTTTCTACATAGCTCAACTAATCAGAGATTTATTTATGCAAATCTTTGATCAAAAATGAGGAGTGTGATAGACAAAGACTCATTAGAGAGAAAGCTGTCAATCACAAAATATAACGAGAGCAATGAGGGGATTTCAGCCTTTTTCAGTTTATTTGGAGCCTTCTTTCTATAGGTCGATGGCTTATTCCTCTGCCTAAAGACTTTTTCTTACATGGCTGACTACCCACAGATAAGTGGCATCTAACTAATGAACTAATTGTGTGTTCAAATTACAACACAGGCCTGTGATAATTTGCCCAGACCTGTTTTAGAACAAACAATCTGTTTAATAAGAAGTCTTTCCAATAATCATGAGATGCCAATATGAAGCTCACAGTCTTTTTTGGGGAAGTATGCTGACTGTTTTCAGTGTTGTACAGATTACTTCAAATGTCATATTAAATGTCACAATAAAATTTTGGTTTATCAATGGTGGAATTTTTTTTAAACAGTCAAATAAAACACATCTGTTCAATCAGATTGTTCTAGCCAAAAATGATCCAGGAAGAAATTCAAGGAAGATGATTTTGGTAACAAACCAGACAGTATGGTTACAAGAAGAAGAAGAAAAGGTTGTAAGAGAGACTGGTCTTTAGGTTGAGCATGGTGACTCACTAGATACAGATCAAGTAGCAATAATAAGGATACCAATCAATGCTGCTCTTGGCAATAATATCAGGCTGATCTTACAGAGCAAAGTGCATGGAGCCAACTCTGAACAAAATTTAAACTGAAATGCTAATGAGAACACTTTGGCCAGGAGCTGAATCACAGGGCTCCCTTCCGATTCATCTTAGAGACTTAATTAATGGAGCAATCTCCCCACAAGGGAAAGGTTTCACCTCAGGTATACTTCAAGCATGATCACATAAAGACACATTTTAAAGTTCCACTGCACACATTATTGGGAAGATTCCACATGCTGTCTGCAGTCCCAGCTCATGGTCCCCACCTGCGTAGAACTCCAAGGGTCAAACATAGAGACCAGTGACACAATGGAGTGAGAGATGCTGGTTAATGGTGGGTCTGCTGTAGTCTGGGACTTACCCAGCAATTGCCTGCACCATTTGCCCAACAAGCTATTAATACACATGGGCAACAGTGGCTGGGGATAGGACTATGGCCAATGAAGGTACACAAGAAGATTTGACATGCCAATCACCAAGTAAGCTGAAGAGTTGAACCTAGTAGAAAGCTTTGGCTACTATATTCATAACTACACCATTTTAATGCAGACATGTGTGCACTCTGATTTTGGTAACTTCACAACTGAAATAAATGTAACTTTATAAATATAATGAAATAAATATAACTTAGCTCCAATAAGTTTTGGATGCACTAGACCATTTGATTTCTGTTATATATAAAACTCAGTATATGGGACATGATACACACAAAATGCTGGAGGAACTCAGCAGGTCAGGCAGCATCTATGGAGGGAAATAAACAGCCGATGTTTCGGGTCGAGATCCTTCATCAGGACTGACGAAGGGAGTCCTGATGAAGGGTCGCGACCTGAAATGTCGACTGTTTATTTCCCTCCATAGATGCTGCCGTTATCTGCTGAGTTCCTCCAGCATTTTGTGTGTGTTGCTCCAGATTCCAGCATCTGCAGAATCTTTTGTGTCTCCTATATGGGACATTAATTTTTTTTGGAAACACAATGTAAATACCTCTTTATTCAGTACTAATTGTGTTGTGTTATATTACATGTTATGGTTGCTATTTTATGTTCTTGAGGTTCAACACATAAGTCATTACCTTCACTTCAAATCATTAAAACGTTTTTTGAAGATTCTTTCAGCCACCATCATACCCAGTAACAAAAATTTCCAATGTGAAAGTAAAGGTTTGAAATAAACATTTGTAGAATACATATTTCACAGAAAAGTTATCCCTTTTATTCACTGTTTTGCATTTTGTGGTTTTAGAGACCTTATTATAAAGTTCCTCCCAGAAGTCTTGGTATGAACATAAATTCTGTGAGCTAAATTTGGATTGCGTGTTCTTAATAGGTGCAATACACAATTCATAAGGAATGTCAATACAGCTCAACTAACTAGTTTTCAGTGACTTCTGCAAGCAGATAATTTGGGTAATTTTGAAAATGAGGTAATTTATATATATCTTTTTAAATCAGCATTACAATTAGTTCTTCTCTTGACCATTCCCTGAAGATCCTTACTCTGCATCATGTCCCTAAGAGCACAGACAGCCCATCACTCCTTCCCATATAACGCCAGAGTGTTGGTTGACTAAGTAACCATGACCCCACTACCACCCACACGTGAACATTAATCAGCTGTGAGGGGTGTAGCTACTTCACAACAGCGGTCAATTTTAATCCCCCCCCCCCCAGAAACCCCCCAAATCAGCGCAACCCTCATTTTCTGATGTCTTTTAAAAGCGATCACTGATGACACATGGTTTTTAAAAGACATCAGGAAAGGCTGTGGTCTGATCCAAAAGCAGCATGGTGAGTAAACCAAGACCTTTCTGATAGGTATGCTCTCAGTGTCAAGTAAAAGGTCATGCCCACAAAGGGAGCCCTGTGATTACTTCTCTGTGAATAATCTCCAATCCACTTTCACTTAACAGGCAGGCCAATCAGATTATATAACCAAGCAGCCTCCTTATTCAAGTCTCTATGGAGTTAAATTTCATGAAACTGCCTTACAGCATTAAATTTTCATACTTCCCCAATCTGTCTCAAAAGTCCTCTTAATAGAGACAGTCAACTAGATTCATGAGAGCATCTCAGACCAAACCAAAATATAGTGCAGCACTGATAGTCGAAGTTCGGCTTTCTCATTTAACTCAGTGACCCATTACAGGAGAAGAAATTGTTTCCTGGATTATGAGGTAATTCAAGTAATTCAACCCCTGCTTAAAGCTTAATTATCAACCTCATACCTATGAGTTCTAGACAGCAGAGAAGTTTCAGTGTAAGTATATTTTCTACCAGGGCATTTTCTAGCTCTATGAGGTTTCAGTTCAGCCCCATTACAAACTGCCCCCAAGACACATTTCTCCTGGTAATCACAAAAAGTCTAATAATGAATCAGCAGCTCATTTTACAAATCACCCAGCTTCTTTCTCCAGTGTAGAAAGGATTGTCAATTTTGCACTCCACCCAACTCTAATTTCACCCTCTATTGCTTGAGATGGCATTTGCACAATATTTGTAATAGCGGAGAGTTTATGGACAACACTGTGACAGCTAATGAATTGGAAGTGGAGTGGGTGGTATGTCTGGCCTTATGGCAAATAGGCAGTGGTCCTGAAAAGGCAATTTATTAAGAAAACAAAGTTTGCTTAAAGAGCAGAGGAAACAGGATTCATGATACCAAAAATAGCAGCTTCTCCTAACAAAAACAACGTAATTTCAATAGAAAAATACTGAGTATAAGATAATTAAATATAGAATATGTATATAAAGTTAATCTCAATCATTTGCAGCAACCAGCCAACAGGTTTGATTGACAGGGAACTGTCCAGTCAACCCACTCTGCCTAGGAGTAGCATTGTTACTATACGCACAGTGCGTGAACTGATCAATTTCTCTCTCTGTGATGATTTTCCATCAATTAGCTTTCTGAGAGAGGTGACAGTTAAGGTTACTTAGTGAGATGCATTAAACCATTCTTGTGCATTACAGATCTCATAAGAAGTAAACAGAAGTCATTGATACCCAACAGAATATAGAACAAGGGGAATACAAATTTTGTCCTTGTCATGAAAAGGATTGGCATGCTGAGACAGCAAAGTTCCCTACCTTTACATCAAGTTTCCCCAATACTTCTGAGTTAAACACCAAGTTTTGAACTTGGCATCTTACGTGATGCAGATAATGTGACTTTCCATGGTAATTGTAATCTGAAGTGAAAGCAGTGTTTAATAAGATAGAAACTAATTCTATGCACAAACTAATCCAATGGAGCTGATTTGGCTTTTTATGCTAATCAGCAGTGAGCTGTAGGATATGGCACTCAGTTTGTTTGATTCAGTGATCCCAAAAGGCATTGCTCTACCAGTCTTCAAGAGCCAGGAAATGACAGCATGACATTTTGAAATCCACACACCGTGACCTCCATCTGTAAATCCCTCACTTCATAAGGCTCTGTGCAGCAGCAAGACAGCCAAGAATCAGGTATCAGGATCACCATATTAAATAACCAGTTAGAACCACGTCTTTTAAAGGTTGCTAATAGACTCACTGTATTTTACTGACTTTCAACACACTGGCAGAGAGATTTACTAATTTAACATTCATTTCTAGAGAAGGGAACTGTTAGTTGATTAGGCTATTTCAAAAGTTTTTTTAAAAAAACATTAAATAAGAGATTGTCAAAGCTGGCATTTGCAAAACACATCATAGCATAAAATATAGAATTTTCCAAAAATATAAAATAAATAATAAAGGATACATTTGATTAATCAGTTGCAGAACAGTTTGCCACTTGCTTCCAAAAGAGACAATGCATAAATTAGACATCAATGAAACAGGGGGGAAATGACTTGCATTGATGTAGCACCTTTCATGGTTTCAATTCCTCCTAAAGAACTTTACAGCCAATAAAGCACTTCTGACATGTAATAGTTGCAATGCAGGAAACACAGCAGTGAATAAGCACATAACAAGCTCTCACAAACAACACACATTATATTTTTGGCCATCCTCAACCCTGAAGGACTCCCAAGAGTTATGGCATATTCAACAGCTATTTAGGCTTTAGTATTAAGAGTTTCCTCTGGAGTTAGAGGGTTACTTTTTTTTCTCCTTATGGAGCTCACAATCACTGTGAACTGCTGACCTTTGTTAAATTAATAAAGGCTTGCCAGTTAATAGTAACAGTGGAAATAAAATTATTGTGGTCAGATATAAGCAGAATGTTTGTTGGTTCAAATCTCCACTCCATGTGAAAGCAAGCAGGTTGATTCCAGACTTAGATATTCTAACACTATCTTAGCTAATGTCATTCACTCTGCCGTCTTCAACTCAGAATCATTCAAAATAATAGTCAGTCTCCTAATTTAGCTCTATTGGATCCATCACTTAATGCTCACTGTCCTACATTAGCTCCTATTTTAGCTATGACGTGGCTTAAACATTCCCACACTTGTTTTCAATCCCTCCTTGGTACTCTCCTCCAGTCCTACAGCTCTCTGAGATATCTGCACTTCTCCAGTCCCAATCCCATGATCATTCTCAGGTTTGATCCCTCCACACTGGCACTCAGGTTTTTGGCTACCAACGACCCTAAGCACTGGGATGCTCCTCAAAACTTCCCCTTCTGGTAATACATCTGATTTTGATCCTCCTTTCTGACTAATCTTCTGATAATTTCTCTAATAGCAAACTGCTGGAGGAACTCAGCAGGTCAAGCAGGCAAAGGAATGGTCAAAGTCTCAGGTTGGAACCCAGGGTCTTGATGCAGGGTCCTCACCCGAAACGTCGACCATTCTTTTGCCTCCACAGATGCTGCTTGACCCGCTGAGTTCCTCCAGCAGTTTTGTTTTGTTCTAGATTCCAACATCTGAAGTCTCTTGTGTCTCCATTCCTCTAGTATCACCTTATTTGACTCCATGAAGTACTTGGACAAGTTGCTGTGTTAAAGGTGCTACATAAATGTAAATTGTTATTGTTGATGTTAATCCTGGTAACAAGCAACTCCAAAGAAAACTCCTTACTATATAAACTAGATTTGTCCAAGTTAAGCAAATGGGATCAGAGGATTGTTTTCTAGTGCTTAGGTACCTTACAGAGAAAAAGACAGTGGTGATATATCTTTACTGTAGTACAGTAAATGATGGTCAATGTTCATGCTAATAATAATCATTTTCACAACATATGCCCATAAACGACATCAGTCTCTACGTTCTGTGTCTGCAAAAGTGCATTCTTAATTCTTATGGGCAACAATTTCCTGTGCTTTAACTCAGCATCATTGAGATAATATTTTATGTCAAATGCTATAAACTACTAAAAACCAACACTCATCTGAACAAAGACACATGTAAACAAACTGGCCTGTTCCAAGTAAACAGAAATAAATCAACATGGGTGACATTTCACATTGCTGCATGTTAAACAATGCTGAATATTGGCATTCTGCATAAGGAGCACTCATGGGACATAAATTTTCTTTGTAATAATCCAGATCAGCTTCACATGCACAATGCACAATATTTGTGAACTCTCAGAATTTGTGAGGAAGATTTTCATTTACATGGTAGTGATTGTTGACTATTAAATTCGAAATGGCTGCAAGAGAAATTATAATTCATTTGAAACTACAATGAGCTTCTGAACATTTTTGAGTAAAGTAACTGCAAAGAGAATTCAAACAACACAGTGCCCAGTTATATAAATTGTTGTTTAACAGCATGATAGTGGACTTCTTGGCCCAAGAGGCCTCTGGCAATTTTATGCTCCACATGAGCTGCAGGCCACCATCATTCGATCAACATATCTTTCTGATTACCCAATGGAAATGGTGAATTGATGATGATATTAAAACACTCATCTCGTTTTCAACTGCCTGAATCAAAGCACATATAGACAAAACCGACTGTATTGTAATGGGAACTTTAGTGTTACAGCATACAAATTAGCAATTGATAGACAGTGTATTAGATACACTGCAGAACACTGCAATAAGACATTATAAAATGTGACTGATCGTGGAGTTTACCCTGTATGATTGTACTGCAAGTGTAATTATACATCTTTAATCAAAATTTTATCCTGAGTGGTAGAATCCTGCAAAATATTCAAATAGATATCTTGGAAAAGAAGCTATTATAATTTGTATCAGATATTTTAACGCTGGAATAAACCAGCACTCAGTCAACTCAGTAAGAAATAAAAATTCTTTTTTTTAAAAATGTATTCAAAAATCTGCCATTTAACCTGGAATGGATTTAGCTGCAAAATTGTTATATCCCAGCTGGAATTCAAGAGCAGAAATAGTACAAAGCTCTGCGCTAACCAGGGATAAGGGATGATGGATTGATGTCTGCAGGCCTAGACAATCTGAGCCTCATCCTGGGTTTCAATTAGTTCAAAAGCACCATTTGCTCAGCTCCACTGAGGCCTGTCAGAAGCTTCACAGTGAGTTCCTTGGCTGTCCAATGATTCATGTTCTACCACAACTGTCCAACTGATTTGATAGCTGTAGTCACACATTAATTCCAAGAGGGAACCCAACTCATGGCTTCCTCTGACAAGTTCATAGAAGGCAGAACTATATCCCAAGTTTCGAAGTCAAATGAGAGCCCCCTCCAAAAGTCTCAAATTAGAAAATTACCAATATATTTTGCCTAAATTGGCAGTAGTCCCATGTTGCAGATTATGGACAAAAACAAACATACAATTTGTTTCCTTTTCTGCTTCTTTGCATGTTTTAAGGCATTTAATTTTCCTCTAACCACTTTTAGTGTATCTTCCACTGTTTTATAGGTGCTTTTGGTTACTTCCTTCACCATTTTCAATAATATATAATCAATCTCCTGATTGCCAGGGAAATTATTTATACCTTCAACAAATAAATAGCACAATTCCATAACTGAAATGTCAAACATTTTAATGATACTGTCTTTGCAGTCCAATGCAAAAAATAAACTGATGGAAGAACTCATTGGGTCAAGCAGCATTTTTGAAGGCAAAGGGATGGTTCATGTTTCAGGTCGAGGTCCTGATGCAGGGTCTTGACCCGAAACATCGACCATCCCTTTCCCTCCACAGATGCTGCTTGACCCACTGAGTTCTTCCAGCAACTTATTTTTTGCTCCAGATTCCAGCACCTGCCGTCTGTTGTGTCTCCTGTCTCTGTAGTCCTTCAGTAACTTCATTCTGCAGTAATATCTGCACTTAAATGTATTTACTCTATTATTCAGGCTGTTTATAGAAAATTTTGCAAGGTCACAAATACAATTCCTCAATATAAATCTGTTATGCACATTCCCTTGAAACGTTAGTTCATGATTTGGGACCGCCAGCATAATTATTTCATAAAGATTTGTTTCTAATGTATATATAGCCTTATTGTCTGCTTTTGAAATCATTTCTTGTAAGTGTCTGCATTCCAGTGTTATAGACACAAACCATGTAATAGCCAAAGCTTCCTTTTCTATTATTTGCACAAATATTTACAGTTCACTGTCAATTGAATATTGTATTGAATTGCATCCATTATATACACCCTTCATTCAATGAAATTTAAACATTTTTGGCTGTGCAAAAGAAATTATTGACATTTAAACTTAAACATAGGTTAATGGCATTTTGACACTTTAACAAAATCCATATAGGTTACTCAACTTAAAAGCAGATCACTTAAGAGCAATTTGTTTTGTGCATTGATGCTTCGATTAACTAACAATGAAATTGAGTGTGTTGCGTTTGGTAAATGGATTCGGGCAAGGGATAAGTGCATGCAGGCAGAACAAAAGAAACAAAAAAAAATTATAATTTGAGGTGAAAAATGAGAAGTCCTTGCTTAAAAGCTGTGAAATCCCCAAATTTTTTCAGGTCAGATGAAAGGTTATCAACCTGAAACAGTATTTCTCTATTCACACTTTGTGTATGAGATACCTCATTCAATTAAAGTTTAAACCATTTTGGCTGAGTATCTGCAAAGTATTTCTAACATTTCCTGCTTTCATTAGGCGAGCGTTAAACTTAGTTAAACTTCCAGGCTCCGACAAGAAAAAAAAGTGATGAAGAATATTATAAAAGAGGGTGACAATCTTTGTGCATCTAATTTAAAATAAACACTCATGCTGAGATTTAGAAACAAGCACCCAGAAATTAAACGGTTGGTGGTATCTCCTACATATTCACCCCTGGAAGTACATCATCTACCATATTGGTGTAGGTGCCAAAAAAGATGTCATGAATTGTATTTGCAAAAAAAGGGTCTATCACATGTTTGGGTTATCTTTCCCCTGTGTTTAGCCCAAAATATTATGTTCAATAAAACATGGTCTTTGTGGAGATGAACTAGCAACTTAAAAAAGAAAATGTTGCAGCTACCCTAGAAAACTTTCTAAAATATAAAACAAAATCAGGAAATGCTGGGAACACTCAGTAGGTCAGGCAAAATACGGGGAAAGAGAAATAGATTTAACATTTCAGGTCAAAGACTTTTTGTCAGACAGAATATCTTCAACCTGAAAAGTCAACTCTCTTTCTCTCTCCACAGATGCTGCCTGAGTGTTTTTGGCATTTCCTGTTTCTGTTTCAGACTTCCAGCATCTTAAGGTTCTTTTGATTTTTGTGAAATACACTTACCTGTTTGTGCAGTCAGGAAAACCAGTGGTTACCCCCACCCCATCACTACATACATTTATTGTGTGCCTTTATGGTCATGGTGATGGCGTAGGTGTGACATTAATAGGCTAGTATTCCCAAGGCCTGAATTAACAATGCAGAAATCTGAGTTCAAGTCCCATGGAATACAATTTAAATTCAGCAAATAATTGGGAAATTGTTTAAAAACAAGATTATTGTAATAATTCATCTGCTTCATTAATATGCTTCAAGGGAGAAAATCTGTCATCCTTATCCAGTTTGGCCTATTGGCAACCCCAGACTCAGCAATTTGTATGACCCTTAAAATGGCCAAGCAAGTCATCCAGTTGGACCATTACTACTACATTTCTCCTGCTCCAGTGGACCTTTCAATGTTTGCTTCACAAACATCTGGACACTGGTGTCTAAACTGAGACAATTGCACCCACAGATTAGTTGAGCAAAAATCTGATGTCATTATCCTCAGAGAAACAAACTTTAAGAACAACATGATCAATTCCACCATCTCGTCTTAGATATGTGGCAATACAGAGGAAGTCCTGACTCTTCTCAATAATGTGAGGCAAATGTATCTCCTGCAATTTTAGTTTCCCCCTTCCTTCCTCCCTCCCTCTCTCTTTCCATGACTGTCCACTCTCTCATCCCCAATCTGCTCCTCATACAGAGCCTTGCCACAGATCCCCTATAAAGTGCCACTTTACTGTGCCACATAATTCCCAGTCTACTGTGTATATTTCAGGTTGTTGTTGACAGCCACACAATGACAGAGTCTGTTCATTCAGCTATAGTCCAGCTCCTGATACAGCTGACAGATCTTTATCACACATCAACTACTCTTTCTCAGCATCTTCGGTCAGGCTTAAGTGCAGAGTGATAAGATGACAGTGATTTAAATGTGGCTTACTTATAAAAACTTGTATCTGCTACCCACCTTAATACATTCCTAATACTCATATATATCCAGGAACCAATATTTCATGTTTAATGTAAAACAGAAAATACTTGTGATTTAACTAATTACTGGCCCACGAATAGAGTCATAGATACAAGACAGAAACAGATCCTTTGGCCTCTTGAGTATGCACCAACCATCAACTACACATTTTACACTAATTCTACATTAATCCCACATTCTCTTTAACTCATCCCTCACCCCCAGAATTAATATACTAAGGGCAGTTCACAGTGGCCAATTAACCTACTAGCCCACACATCTTTGGGATGTCGGAGGAAACCAGAGCACATGAAGAACATGGAGGAAACCCATGCAGTTACAGGCAAAAGATGCAAACTCCACACAGACAGCACCCGAGGTCAGGATTGAACCCAGGTCTCTGGCACTAAGATATCTTTATCCTTATTAGTCACATGTACGTCAAAACACACAGTGAAATGCATCTTTTTTGCGTAGGGTGTTCTGTGGGCAGCCGGCAAGTGTCGCCATATTTCCGGCGCCAACATAGCATGCCCACAACTTCCTAACCCATACGTCTTTGGAAAGTGGGAAGAAACCGGAGCACCCGGAGGAAACCCACGCAGACATGGGGAGAACGTACAAACTCCTTACAGACAGTGGCGGGAATTGAACCCAGGTCGCTGGCACTGTAATAGCGTTACGCTAACCGCTACACTACCGTACACTACACTACTAGCAGTGGCTCCACTAGTTGCACCACTGTGCTGCCTCGAAATGAACCTGCAGTGCTTTGAATTTCAGAGAATACAATTAGATTTCTGGACCATTCATTACTGATAAAGATAGACATTCTGATGTCAGTCATTAAGAAGAATTATTGCCTACCTGTCTTCCTCACTCTCATAACTTAATGTCAACGTAAAGACAATCTCAAGTGTGAACCTCCTATCTTACACCACTGCCCAGTGTAATCTTCACCTACACTGGTATAATCAGTTCCATACTCAGATAATTGAAGCTTCTGTATGGCTTAAGATACAGTCCTGGCTTCTGATCCTCAGATTTCAGACATCTCCAGCATGTTGATACATTTTAAAAACTTTCAGCTGTTATATTTGCTGTTTCATGAAAAGAAGTGTCAATACACGATGCAAAATACAGTGTTGTGGAAAATGTTGAGAAACAGGTTGTGGAGCTCCTCCAGCAAGCATTACCTGCTGCTCTATCCTTGATAAGTTCTTCTCTCTTCTTGGCTTTCAATGGGGTGGGCCCTTGGGCTTTCAGGCTGTAGATGGTCATGGCATTATTGAAAATTCCATGCATGTTGTGCTCTTACCACCCAACTTCTGTCCTTCAGGTCATGAATTTTTTGTTGGACCTTCGCCACTAAGTTCTTGTGGAGCTGTAACTTGTGTGATACGGTTCCCAGATTCGGACATTCACATCTATGGTAGAAAGCTTGACATTGTCTTAACATTAGACCATGGGTCTCATCAAGATAATCCAGTCAAGTTGTGTTGAGTCTTCCTATTGCAGAAATGGATTAACGGATTCCATGTTGCTAGCCTCACCAGTAGCATCCACAAACACCAAAAGAGCTCATGGGGTGGAGAGTGCTGACTGCAACAGGTAACAACCACCAAAAATGCTGTGAACCCAGGAGAAAAACATAATACAATTGAATGTTCAATTGTCAGGCATCACTTAAGTCATGTGGGCAGGAATCCCTATCATTGGACTACTTGCTGATCATGGGAAACGGACCTGCCCATTGTCAAACTGCCTGCTGATTCTCATTGTGTAAGGCCTATGATTGACTAAAAGCCCCTGTGAGAGGTACCTGGATGAGGTCAATAGTGACCGCTCCACACAATAGTGAACAGCCTTGAGGGAAAAAATAGTGGGAGACAGGCAGCTGGTGGAAGGAGAGAAAATCTTTTGGAAATTCAGGAAAGAATGGTCAACACTGAGCCATTTTATAATTAATTTATCATAAACTGTTATTTTCCATGGATCGAATGACTGCAGTGAAGAGAATATTCCAAATACCAAATGTAATTTCACTGCTTAGAATTATTTTGGTCAGAGTATCTGAGAGTAAGCTACAATTTTCACACCTGAGCTCCAGCAGAGAACACTTTAAATCTGTATCTATTAACTAAACATTTGCCACAAATTTAAAAAAAACAAATAAAGGGAAATAACTTTGATTTTGGTTTAACATCTGCCATTTCTGTTTTTACGTGTTGCAGGGTTGCAACATAACACTAACAGTGGCTCATTTCAAAATTGCCAACTTTCTATCCTTTATATAGACAGATAAAAGCACTCATATACTCCCACCAAAAATAAGACCATGTAACCTCAAAGCATCAAACATCGGGATTTAAAATTTTCTCAATCCTCTGACAAGGTTACAGGCAAAAGGAAAATTTGGTGGGCCATTCGATAGAAGCAGAAGCAGGGAAAAGAGATTCACAGATGCTTTTACAAGGAGCCAGCATGGACTCAATGGGCCAAATTGCCTCCAACAGGTGAAACAATTCCGATTTTTAAGCAATAGTGGGTTTACTTCTTACTTCTGCACACACGAGAAGTGATGCAATTCCACAGAAGAGGAGAAAATTGAAATGGTTTGTTAAATCAGACCACCTCCTTTATCCAACAACTAATTACAGAACAGTGTTAACATTGCACACAAAAAACACATTCTATATTTTTATTTAGAACTGAAAAATAAATTGGGGTGAATAAAAATAAAAGTCACTACTACCATTCCTGAGCTACTAAAATTGGTCCTGAATTAGTGGCCCAATTTTAGAAAATAACTTGGTGAACTTGCAAAATGTCTCAAGGTGCAAGTTACAGGGCACATTTCAAAACCCAACAATGATTTCAGTCACAATTCCTCATAAATCTAGTATAGTTTTTTAAAAAAGTGATGTAGCAAACTTTTTAGAAGTACACTTTTTGTGTCTGGTTCATATCAGGCATAACTTCTGGATTCAATTAGTTTCATCTATCAAATCCAAGGCAGGATCCCTTAAGGACTGATGCAAGCTCCTTTGCTTTTAAAATTGGGCATTAATGACATCCCTCAGGTTTACAAAGATGGAACATCCCCATATATAGCATGTGGATGACATGCTTACTTAAGGCATCAAAATCTATTTCAGAGATTTCAACAGTTTTATCTTCAGAAATAAGAACAGTTCTGATGGCCCTTTTTTAAGAACCATCTGTTTCTTCACGAAAAAAAAGTTGTCTCATTTTCATTCTGCAAAAAAACAACTTTGTAGCCTTTAGTATTTAAACCATTGGCATAATTGGTAATACACACACTGTGCATTATTTCAATATCATTGTTTCATTGCCTATTAGCATTTTTAGTTATCCATTAGCAAATAAATATAAAAGTATTGTTTATTCTACTGAGGCAAATTAAAATTTAAATTATGTCACCCAAATTGAGATTGTATGAAACCTTTGATGTAATTCTCAAGGGTCTCACCAGGGAATTTCAGAGGTTGGATGAAATCTTTTGGGACACATCTCCAATTATACTCTTCAGATGTACATTTGTTCATTTCTGCATCAAGATCACTTAGAAAATGAAACAATCTATCCCTCCTCACAACAGAATCTACGCAACACTCAGGCATAGGTTGTTAAGGGGCAAATAACATTCATGCCATAGAGAGCCAAGCAATTCTAATTTCTATCCTTAATATACAATGGCACTATCATTGACAAATACCTCACCATCAATATCCTGGGGGTCACTACTGATTGGAAACTTAATTACACCAGGAACATAAATACCATGGCTTCAAGAGGAGGTGAGAGACTGGGCACCTTGCAATGGGTAATTCACCACCTGACACTCCAAAATCTTTCCACCATCTACAGTACACAAGTTGTAAATGTGACGAAATTCTCTCCACTTGCCTGGATGAGTGCAGCTCCAACAACAATTAGGAAGCTTGGCACCATTCAGGACAACGCTGCCAACTTAATTGGTACCCCATTCATCACCTAAACCATGAATTCCCAATCCAATAGCACATTGAAAGCACCTCACCACATAGGCTGTAGCAGTTCATGAAGTCTGCTCACCGCTACTTCCTCAAGAACAGTTAGAGATAAACAATGAATGGTGCCTTTACCATTCTACAAAGGACTATTAAAAAATCTTAAGAGTTTAAGCTCTGAATCTTAGGTTGTGGAAGAGAATGAAGATTTTTAGAAATTCAAGATAGCTTTATCTTTTTTTAAGCAACAAAAGTTGTAGAGCTGGATGCCCATTGCTCCTCAACCACTGTATAAGATGGTAGCTGATGTTCCACCTCAGCTCCACTTTCCTGAACTGATCTCCCATCCCTTGATTCCTTTAAGAATTGAAAAATCTATTAATTTGCCTCATGAATATACTCAACAACACAGCCTCCACAATATTTTGAAGCAGGCAATTTCCATGGAAAGGTTTAGAGGGATATGGGCCAAATGCAGGCAAATGGGATTAGCTGAGAGAGGCAGATTGAGCCAAACAGCCTATTTCAATGCTGTATAACTCTATGAATCTACCTAAACCTGCTGACTGAAGAAATTTCTCCTCCTCTCAGGAAAAAATAAGCAAATATTTACATTATCACTCCAAGCTCCAGAGCTCCCAGCCAGGGAAAACAGTCCTTGTCACAACCTATAACAAGTTTATTGTTTTTTTGTGAAATTCTCACATTCTGCCGATATTTCATAACATAAAATGTTTAGGCAGCTGCTGGCATGGTGTCAAATTATATAACACATTAAAATATTGCTTCAAAAGCCTTTATGTTTCAATTACTGTGATGCTTCTAAATTGTTTAAGTGTGGAAATTATACTTTGTCATTCTGAACAAAGAACACATTTTAAACAGTGGTCAGGAGAACCTGTTGATGTAAATAAGCATGTTGAGGAATGTATAATAGGGAGCTGAATCACTATTGTCAATTCCAAAATATTAATCAAAGTCAAAATGATTACTCAAGTGAAATTTACCCAACTGATTATAGCCATCAGTGGAAGTTTCATGAGTAAAATTTATAAGCACCCCAAATATGCCTCTGCATTTCATGTAAGGTCAGGAGTTGAGGCAAACACACCCACACTGCCATCCCAGCTCACAGCCATGAGAAAATTGTGGTCAGGCTGTCACCTCTTTTATCATTGACTTCCTGCAGCATTCCAGGATGCACAGTTGGTGACTTTCCTGAATTCCATCAATTTGCCCAATGCCATCTCATTGACCATTTGGAGTGTCCACATTGCAGCCCTGGGGCTATTTATGACTGACAATCCTGTTATCCCCATTCACCAAGTAAATCAACAGCACTCTGCCTGATAATGGAAGGACCTTGGTAGACTGACATAAGATTAACCATTTGAATCAATTTGAACAATTTCAGATTTACACACAGCAGTAATTTTAAACATTGGTGCCGCTTATAGACAAAGAGAGGAAAATCCTCCTGCACATGCACTATGGCATTCCCCATCATGACAAACTGACCATAACTAAGGCCAGTGGATATTAACTACAAACATTTCGCCTGCATTTTTGCCAGGAATTGTTCTTTCTAGTTGTATTTCTATTGCCCTTTTACCTTTAATTTCTAAAACAGTTGCCTGCTTTTCTCATTCTAAGCAATACAGTGAGGACAGCAATAAAAGCTCGACATCTGATAAAGGTGCAGGAACTGATCACCCCAGCCTATATCTGGTATATGAAGTGTATGTTAGACTCTGGTGACTGGATGAAACATTTTTCAACTCATACTACTCTCCTCATCTGAACTTTGAAGTCAAGTGATCTAATATTTGGTCCTTTTTAATCCATATGCATCTGAATGTAAAAATTTCTAATCCTAGAAAACATTCACAGTATACTCAGGGTGACCTATATAACTACTAAACATATTTCGACCCATGGAAATTCAGGTCGAGATTAAACAGCAGCTGCTTTGTGAAAGCACATTTATAAGCAAGAGTGTTGCCCATACTGTAGGATAAGCATTGGGGCTTTTAAAGATTAGTCAAAAAGTAGAGTCTGTTCAAACCAGGAGGGTGGGAGGGGGTTTATTACTTCATTGCCACAGGACTGAATTGAGCTGACTGACTGCTGATGTTCTGTAGGGTCAACACAACTCACTTGAGTGCACTTGTGTTGGAGGTTAGATGTCAGGGTTGTTCCGCCTTTGGACTCACCAGCCTCACACCAGGGATGGCTGGCAAATGAATGGTAAACCTTGTGTCATTTTACATCAATGTTTTTAATTATTGGTAAGTATTTTAGGATGCTTACAATTAACTCGTTTTCAATTTTAAAAAAAATAATTTAATCTATTTGAACAGTTTTTAAATGCCTCTGAGCATGAGAAACATTCAAAGAGTGGCAAGTTGTCAGAAGGTTATGGTGCAGGATGTTTGGGGACAGGGTCTTGTGATACTCCACCTGAGGCCCATTCACTGCTCAGAGCCCACTCTGGCCCATGGGATGCCTCTCAAGGGAGGATTCCATTCATTCGGATCACCACATCTGGAAAAGGCAAGTGAGGGTGGGAAGGCAACAGTGACGGCAAGTGTGGGCAGCAGACCGGGTCCCAGATCATCTGGCCCTTCACCTTGTGGAGTAGAAACATGATTATCTGTAGCAGGTCTGGGTTTTCCAACTCTAGCTGCATATTCCTGAAGGGATCATCACAATCCTTCCTGCTTCCAATGGATCAACCCCCACACCCTCACCATTGGTCCCTCGATTAGGCCAACTTCACAAAAAAACACCTTCCTCCACCAATATTCATAACCTTAATTGGATGACCCTTGACCATCAGTCAAACAGCATTTTTTAATCCATTGTTTCAATGTTTTTAAAACATGTAAGCAAAAGAAAATTTTATTTTTTATTCTTGGAAGGTTGGCACCAACTTGGCTGCTGTTACTCCCTTTTCACCATCTCTTTTTTTCTCCTCTCCCCTACACTCTTCTTTTCCTATTCTCTCTCCTCCCCTTTATGGTCCCTTGTTTTCTACCCAATCCCTATAACCATCATTTTATTTTAGTATTTATTGATTGATTGGGATCTGGGCATTCTGACAAGATCAGAATTCATTTCCCATTCCAAACCGCCCTTAAGAAGATGGTGGTGAGCTACCTTCTTGAACTGCTGCAGTCCCTCTGGCAAAGGTGCTCCCTACATGCTGTTGGACAAGGAATTCCAGGGTTTAGATCTAGTGACAATGAAGATATCATTTTGAAGGCAGGATGGTGTCTGACTTTAGAGGAACCTGTGCCTCAAGCCTATGTCCTTCTTGGACATAGAGGTCAAGTGTTAGGGTGGAGCAAAATGACACACCCTGCCACTACATTGTACCAGTTGCAGAGGGAACGAGCCTCTGCAACTGGTACAATGTAGCAGCAGGGTGTGTCATCTTGTTCTGACCTAACACTTGACCTCTATGTCCAAGAGACGTAGAGGTCAATGACACCCTGTGTCTACTGTGAATGTTTTTTAGGATTAGAAATGTTTACATTCAGATGCATATGGATTAAAAAGGACCAACTATTAGCCGATGGAGTACCTACCAGTGGGTTGCCTTGTCCTGAGTGGTGCTTAGCCTGGGTGTTGTGAAGTTGAACTCGTCCAGGCAAGTGAAGAGTATTCCATCATATTCCTCACTTATCCCTTCTAGATGGTGGAAAAAGTTTGGGGTGTTGTAGGTTGAGTCTCTCATTCCAAGAGACCCAGACTTTTGCCTTGCTTTTGGAGCATTTATGTGATTGGTCTAATTGAGTTTTGGTCAATGGTGAGCCCAGGGGGTTGATGGTGGGAAACTCAGCATTGGTAATGTAATTGAATATTAAGGGTAAGTGGTCAGACTCTCTCTTATTGGAGATGGACTTGTCTAGCACTTTGTGGAATGAATGTTATTTTCCACTTATCAGCCCACGCCTGAATGTTGTTCTGGTTTTGCTGCATTCAGGCATGTACTGCTTCAATGGCTGAGAAGTTGCAAATGGAATTCAACACTGTGCAGTCATCAGTAAACATGCTCACTTATGATGGAAGGAAGGTCAGTGATGAAACAGCTGGAGATTGTTGGGCCTGGTTCATCGCCCTGAGGAACTCCTGCAGTGATGTCCCAGGCCTGGGATGATTGACCTCCAAAAAAAACATCTCGCTTTGTGCGAGATACAATTTCAACCACTGATGCCCACTAACTTCTCTTTGACCAGCCTCCTTCATACCACACTCTGTCTAAAGCGACCTTTATGTCAAGGGCAGTAATTCTTATCTCACCTTGGGTATCAGATCTTTGATTCATGTTTGGACCACGGCTAGGTTAAGGTGAAGAACTATGGTCCAAGCTGGGCATCAGTGAACAGGTTACTGGTAAGTGCTGCTCAATAGCTTTGCTGATGACACCCTGATATCACTTCACTGATTACTGAGAATAGGCTGATTGGGCAGAAATTAGCAGGATTGGATTTGTGTGGTTATTTGTGAACAGAATATACTGAAGCAATTTTTCACATTTTCAGGTGGAAGTCGATGTGTCTACTGCACTGGAAGAGGTTGACTAGAGGGCAGATAGTTGTGGCGCACCGTTCTTCAGTACTACAGCCAAGACATAGATAATGATTAAATGTTTTATGGTGGGAGTCATCTTTACCTCAGCCATTGAAATTGATGTGCCACATCTACGGAAGCTAATTGTGTATTAAATATGGGCTATGGTGATTACAATGAGAAAATGTTGACACAGCTAGGAGGTGCAAACAAGAACTATTGCACATGCAAGATATTTAATATACTATGGATACATTACAGAGTTTACGAGATCTGTGTAATCAATCCGAGATCTTTATTTTTCCAGGTGGCACTTAGTACACAATGACACTTGTATTTATACAGTGCCTTATCACATTAGAGGGCCTTAAAGCACTTTGTACAAAATAAGTTACTTACTAAATTTAAAGCACGCTGTTAGTTACAACCACTGAGCTTAACTCCACAGGTAATAGAGCGGCATAGAGCAATTTAGTGAAGGCCAGTCAAGTTCACATATCACCCTTTACACATATACTCTATGGTGAAAATTGCAATCCAGAGCACCACAGTGCTCAACGTGCATTATATATCCCAAGGTTAATAGAACCCACATGTGATGTATTGCTAGCTGTTGTACAGAAATACTGTTTCTGCAGAAGCTGTGCTCTTCTGCTGAACGCGTGCCACTGCATTTTTTAGCAGAGATTTTGTGCAATTTGGGAACTGCACTCAGTGCTTCACTCGCATCAGATTAAGCAGAACAAGAACAACCAGGGTATGAAAAAGACGGTATGTGATATAGGGGTGTGTCCCTGACATATTTTTAGATCCTGTTACTGTGCAAGGGAGTGTCCCTGTCATGCAGGTAACTGGGAAACTGCAGAAAAGATGCGTCTTAGGAGACAGTAGAGTCAACTCCTTCAGGGAAACCCGTAGAATTTATAAGGATGAACATAAAAGAAAAATGTGCTGTTCACAGCCTCAGGATATTCCAAAGCCCTCACAGCCAATGAAGTTGACAGTAGGACAACACGGCAGTCCAACTGTACTCCAGAAACAACAATATGATATAGATCAGATATATTTTATAGTGATGCTGGTTGCACAATAAAAATGGGCCAGGATATTTTAAACGATTTGCTGTCCACAGATGTGTTAGAGGTTGCAAACATTTGTTTCAGAAGGACCAAGACTCATCACTAAAAGCAGCAACATTAAAGATCTGATGGTTTTTGTTTAGAGTCCAAGAGATTATTAATTGAAACTATGTTGTAATGCAGGTCATTGTGCACAATGCCTGGATGATATTAAATGTCCAGCTGTAACACCCAGCAGACCACAAGCACAAGAATTGTGCAAGTTCCATGTTAACAACACACTAAGGTAAGTATCTGCATCCTCCTTGTTTCTAATGCCAATCACAGTTAACAGCAAATTAAAGGTATAATAAACTTCATGCTACAACCAGGATTACAGTCACACAGGTTATTAGACTCTTAAAGCAATCCTTTGGATTCCTATAACAATTGTGGGCATCTTACAGCATAGAGGCTATATGATAACTCTTCTGTACTACATATTCCATAACTTCAGCCTACAAAGAAGCCTCAGCATAACCAAAGTAATCTGCCTGGTGGCAGAGTAAGATATGAAAACAGTTTCAAGAAATAATCTTCAGCACCACAACGAAGAATGACATTGTGCTGGGCACCAAGTACAGGTCCTCCCCAAGTTATGAACACCTGACTTATGTACAGCTCATACATATGAACAAATGTTTGGAAGACCGGCGGAATGGATTTGCCGACTGCTGTGGGGCTGCAGACATCTTCTGCCACCGGGGAACTCGGTTTGTGGCCATACTTCTAACTTGAAAACTGTCCAAGTTGTGAACAGTTGAGAGGAACTGAATGCTGCCGTAACCTTGGGGCAATTTGCAATGATACATTCTAATTAGTACCACAGATACACCATTTCTCAAAACTGCCAAATATTAAATGAATCCGGGTAATACATCTTCTTTATCACCATCATACATAATGTTTTACAAGATGGTATCTTTTATTTTAAGGAATGAGGATGAAATATTCTGCAGAACATTCAAATCAATTGTATTTATTTACTTATTGTGCTCCTTCAATGTAATTCCACTGATCACAGACCAAGTGTACTTGTATTCATTGGCAGTCAGCTAGGATTCTGGTGGTTACAGACTTCCTTGGTCCAAGGAAGCTCTGTATATGGGTCATCTCCATCAAATACTCTGTTTGCAGGTTCTTATAGTGACCATCACCCATGTTTGCTAAAAAAAAGTATTCCTGAAGTGGGAGTGACCATGGTTTCTTAAAATATATTCTTCCAAACAATGCAAAGGACTTCCAGCTCTTCTGAATCTGCCCTTTGATGCTGCTATTCCTTGCTCAGTTAACTTCTTTCCATGCTTCCTCAATGCGACTTCATCAGCTCAGTTGTCTCTCGATTACAACTCATATTTGACCATTGGGATTATTGTTTCATCCTCTCCAGTGTTCATTTCAGTGCATATTTTAATCCATGTACTGGAAAAGGAAAATCATAAAATAACCAGCTTTCTTTGTAACATCAAGTAAGCCTCACCAAGATCAAAAGAACAATTTTTAGGCTTAAAAGATTATTGTTGCAAATTTATCAAGTCATGATCAACTGTCATAATAAAACAACAACCACAATACAGTGTAACATTTTATTCTCTCTCCTGTGAAGTATCAGCAGGTTTCTTTGAAAATGGCCATCAACACAACCTGCATTCAGTGAGGATATTTTTATATTCACTTTGATTCCATCTGCTGCTGGTTGTGAATAGACTAATTTATCATCTTTCTGAAGAGCCATGACTCCTGTTCAACATCTTCTGCAGAGCAGGTCAATTCCAAATGCAAGTTGAATTGTCAAGCAAAAGCAATGAAAATTTCTGTGTGTTAAAAATACCTATACCATTTTTCTTTTCTCGTCTAACATTTTCCCTCTCCCTGCTCATTCCCACAAGAACCAATAGTACAATGAGTGACAACAGTTCCCTGGTACCTCATTCAAGTTCATACTTCTTGTTTTAACCTGCAACGTGTGACTACTCAAATGATATTTGACCACACAAATTGAAGTGCTTTTGCTTCCTTCATTCATTATACAAATTCATCACCCATTTCCTTCAAAGTTATTGAATATGATCAACAATGAAAACCCGAGTTACATTTCCCCTTATGATGTCACATGCACCCCATACTACTGTCCATCTGAACCTGGTATTGACCTCTCTCTCAGTGCTGCTTTCTGTAATGTTTACTCTGCTGATGGAGACGGGGAGAGGAGAGAGGCTGGAGCAGTCCACTTCATCTTTAGTACTGAATTAAGGATGGCCAATATGTTGAATTCAATTTGCCATGCAAATAGTCAAGTCCAGGATAAACCGTGTGCCCTTATTTGGTTTTCTCTCAAGGTGCTGCTACTCTGAACTTCCCTTGATAATTATTAGTCATGAATTAGTTATGGAGAGTTTGAGACTTGCATAAGATTTCAAATGCATGATCTGTCTTGTTGCCACTAATAATTCCACATTGGGTGTAATAAAGAACATACAGGATTAAGGTAAACAGATTTAATTCATGGAAATTATAGCTTGTTTTAATACAGAATTATGCCATTTTCTCATAATAATAAATACAAAATGCTAACAGCTAAAAAATAAATCCTTTCAAAATTTCAGATTTCATATTATATTGATATGCTTAACACAGAACAAAGCACCCACTGAAATTTATTGAGAGACAGAAAGAGGTCTGAAAACTGACAGCCTTTTGTCATTTACCATGAATCACTGTCAGGAGGTACATTAATGACTGCACATGCAGTATCAATCTTGGCAGTCATGTCACTCAATGCTATTTAATCTGTGAAATCTGGTACCCAGTCAGCAGGAAAGATGTAGAGAAATAGAAATGGCTAAATAAGCAAATAGGCAAGTAAAACTCATTGAACTAAAAAATATCACCAATTTCTGCTATGTAGCATGTGTGAATTTTTTTCATCTACATATTACAGAAATTCAAAGAGGAATTTCTCCATGAGTAGTAATTCATTGACACAAAGCAGATGGAGAAAATAAAAATGAAATGATTAACTCTCAGATACATTGGACAGGTTCAAGAGTTTGTTGGATAGGCATATGGAGGAATGTGAGATAGAGGGATATGCGGGAGGAAAGGGTTAGATAGTGTGAGGGTGGTTTGATGGACGGCACAACATGGTGGGCCGAAGGGCCTGTTTCGTGCTGTATGGTTCTATGGTTCATTACTTAATTTAAAAATAAGCTTTCTACAAGTGTACGATGTGAACATATTTTGTTCAGTGGGGAGACATTAACTTTTGTTTGTTGGCAATAAATATCTGGCAGACTCTACACTGATTGGTGATTTTAAAAACACAGCATTGAATTCAGCTGGTGGTCAATGCCTCACACACATTTCGCAGTAGTTACCACAAAGACAAATTTCTCTCTTAATGTGAAAACAGAAAATGCTGGAAGTACTCAGCAGGTCAGGCCATGTGAAGAATGGCCTTTGACCTGAATCATTAACTCTGTTTCTCTTCACAGATGCGGCCTGACCTGATGACTATTTCCAGCAATTTCTGTTTTTATTTTAGATTTCCAGCACCTCCGGTGTTTCTCTGATTTTTCTCCCCCAGTGTGTCTTTTACAGGAGGGCCTGGGAAAAATATCAGCAGATATGGGGAGTACAGTTGTATCACACCGTGTTTATTCTGCTTTAAGTCATTGAAGGGCTTTGAAGAAGTTTGAGAAGATGAAATTTAGTTTCATGAATCCTGTTAATATCAACTCTATTAAAAAAATGGCTATGGCAACAGAAATAAAAATGACAATTGAAGCCCTTTCCCTGGAAAGAATCAATGGTCTCCAAATGAAAATACATTCAGATTCTTACACCAAATTGGAATGTTCTATTAAAATTCCCCAAAAAAGTCTGCAGAGCAGGATGAACATCTTTTTTGGCTTTTGTTGAGAATAGAAGAAGACACTGAGTTAGCTTCAGTATTGCAAATGTCAATCATGCCATTGGATACAAACAAGTGGCTGCAGAGGTGGAGAAGGTTGTATTTTTCCCACTGAAGTGCCTCTTGCAGATAGATTTGATTGTGAAATTGTTGTTAAGGTGTATGCCAAGTGGGAATTAAAGGGTATATGACGGTGATGGAGACCAAGTCAATCAGGGTTATTTTATCCATTTCCATATTACCTGGTACAGAACAACACTGGGAGAAGCATTGCTGCTGCCCACGATATCTGGTGGAATATGGGACCTCTAAGAGGGGCCGAAATGAGAAATATTAAGTTTGTAAATCATACAGCATAGGTAAAACAAAGGAGGTTGTTTTTCCATTTTCTAGCTCAATGATTGCAGCATTATAACAAAAACCTGGTTTTATATTGCATCTTTAGCGTTGTAAAAAATCCCAAGGTGCCTCACAAAAATGCAATCAATCAGCTGCATAATAGCTACTGGCCTGGATTTTCCAGGAGTAATGATGAAGAAAGTTGGCAAGAATCAAGAGGTGAAGGGAAGAGCTAGCAAGTGATAGGTGGATCCAGGTAAGGAGGCGTGATTGGCAGATGAAGTTGGGGGAAGAAAGGGTGAAAATACTGACAGAGGATGGGAGGTGATAGGTGGAGGCAACAAAGGGTTGCAGATGATTGGAAAGGAAGTAAGTGAAGACATGGACACAGAGCTCTGACTGCCAGGGAGTTGGGTGGCCAGCCAGGACAGTTCAGTCCAGAGTAATAGAATTAACAATGAATTTTGCATTTAATAATAAGTTATTATTAGCATTTAAGATTACTTATGACTTAGCATTTACAGTTTTTGCAGGCTCATTAAACATGTTCAGTCTTTATTATCTGGATTTGAGATCCTCCGCCTCATCCAGAATGCTCCTTCCCCATTTAGAGTGGCAATGGGGCAGGAGTTCCCCTGGGTCGATGGCTCTGAGAACATCTTTGAAGCTCTTCCCCTGCCCACGCAATAATCACTTGCTATGATCGAGCTTGAAATAGAGGGTTTTAGGAGTCAGGCATCAGGTATACAATTTGGGCTGCAATATTGGTCTGGGAGTAGACCTATACTGTCAATGGAACTGGGGGATTTTGCAAGTTGGTGGTATCTCCCTCGCATTTTGAGAAGCCTACTATAGGTAGCCCATGTTTCAGAAGCATATAGATGGGCAAGATACTATCCACGCTAAATTACATTTGCCAATAAGATTTCCACCCCTGCCATAGCAATAAAATTGCCCCACCCCAAGTAATAAATCAGATAACTTGAGACTTTGTTACAGGTACATGGCTCCTCCACACCTTCTTTGTCTTTGAAATGATTGGCCAAATTATCCTCTGGGAATGCCTTTCAACCATAACATTTTTTTCTTGATTTCTCTCTTGCTCTCTGATCAGAGTTAGAGAGGCTATTAGAGGAAAGTGGAGATGTAAACTTTCTAACAAGGAAAATGCCTTTCTAAGGTAGTAAGTTTGGCATTTTTTTCTGTTATGTATGACAGTGAAAAATAAGAAAGAAGACAGTCGAGAGAAAGAGAGCAGCTGGAAGCTAAAAATAATGGAATAAAATGTCTTACATAAATAATAGTGACTTTCAATACCCAATCATGTCCTAAAGTACTCTGGAGCCATTGAAGCACTTATAATATTTAGTCTGCACTGTGAAATAAGAAACATGGAAGCTAATGTCCACATAACAAGCTACTATGTGATAATAACTACAGCCAAACATGTGATAATAATAAACATATTATCTTTTTTTTAAGCAATCATAATGGAGGGGTAACTATTTCTCTGAACATCAGAGATAAATCACTTCAAAATAGTGCCAAGGCATCTTTTACATTCACCTAAAAATGGAAAAAGGACCCCCTGAATCCTTCAGAATTGGTGACCAAGTCTCTGGATATTGAATTGAACCCACAACCTTCGAACTCAGAGACAAGAGCACTAATAATTGAGACACACTGATATCCAAACACATTATGCCAATAAACACTTGGAGCATTGCTGAGAAGATCAAGCTGTCCCACAACAAATAATTTCTCTTGATCCGTGAAACAAATGTTTACAAATGCTGAAGCAAAGAAGGAAACACTGGAGATGTTCAGAAGGCCTGTTGAGAAAACATGAATTTGTTGATGTTTCAAGTGCAAATCCATCCTAAGAGCTCCAGATGAACAGCATCTGGGAAGGGACAAAACCAGAGGGAATGAAAACATAACACAACCAGATAGTGATGATTTAAAATAGGCCATGAAATACTCATGTGGGAATGAGAAGCAGATTGAATAGGGGAGGTGAAAAGAATTGAGATCAAAAGATGCTTGGTGAGGGAATTCAAAGATAGAGAATCTGTTCTTATTGAGAAGGGGTTAATTATGTGGAATGGTACACATAGAAGGCTGATAAAGTGCAACTGGCTCCAGCAGCCAGGAATATGGATAAAGGGAAAGGTAAGTCAATGCCAGGGATACAGGACAATCCATCATTACAGCACTGCACGAGATGAATTGAGTCCACTCTTCACCTTCTTGTCCCTCCTAGCAGTAGTTCACTCACCTTCATCATTCCTAGAAGCACCAGTGCAGCCATTCTACAGTGTCAGCATCTACACCTGGAGAAGTATCAAGACTGGACAAGAAACAGTGACCAAACCCACCACTCATAGCAACACAACACTTACACCAACCCTCATTCTCCTCCTCACCATATCAACATCACCCTTCTCTCTTTGAACACCAGAAAATAGGAGCAGGAGTGGACCACCAGGCCCCTCAAGCCTACCCCATCATTCAATATGATCATGGCTGATCTATGCTGGCCTCAACAACTGTTCTGTGCCAGTTCCCCATGACCCTCAATTCCTTGATCTTTCAAATACTTATCTATCTCCACCTTAAATATATCCAATGATCTGGCCTCCACCATCCTCGGCGGCAGAGAATTCCAGAGATTCACTACCTTCTGAGAGAAGAAATTTTTACACACCTAAGTGACAAGCCCCTTATTTTGTAGCTATGTCCCCTTATTCGTGATTCTCCCACTCGTGAAAACATTTCAACATCTGCCCTGTCAACCCTGCTTAGGATCATATATGCTTGAATAAGGTTGCCCCTCATTCTTCTAAACTCCAAGGAATACAGACCCAAGCTGGTCTAGCCTCTCCCTAATTCCTTCCTCATAGTAGTAATGCCTTTACTCTTTATTTCCTACCAACCACTAAGGAACATTCTCCCAGTCCTGCACTGGTTAAGCATCAGATGCAAGAAAAGTCCTGAAGGCTTAGCTATTATAATGGGAAAATACTGTGTGTGTTTGCATAATGAGGTTCTTGACAATCAATTGAACTTCTATCTCACAATATGACTAACAGAAGGGTCCTTGATTATAACATCATTTTCCCTTGGGCCATGACATTGCAGCTAAGACTCAAAATGTCCTGTGCTACATACTGACAGGAGAGATGCACTTTTACAGGAAGGAAGATAACTTATTTGCTTTTGTACCAATAGGAAAGCTAAATTTCAAGTAGACTTGAGTACCCTTTTATGAAGTGCAATGTTTCATTTTGACAGTCCCACTCAATCACTGAGATGTATTTGATATGATTTAAACTGTTTTAGCTTTCTCCTTTGATTCCACAGGGATAACAAATGGGATTTCACCAGCCAGCAATGAGTCCCACAACTTCACATATTTTCAGACTCCTTCCAATTGAGTGAAGAATTGTTTTTCAAAGTCCAGAAAAACATCTGGCTCAAGGGTCTTCAACTTAAAATGGTAATTCTGTTTCTCTTTCCACTGATGCTGCCTGACCTGGTGAGTGTTTCCAGCATTTCTGTTTTTTATTTCATCTGGTTTAAATCCCATTTTAGTAGAAACACCTTTCGCAGAATAAGGTATTGTTTATCCTTGTAGAGTTCCACATATTGTATGAAAAAAGACAATGATTTGCTTTTGTGATCAAAATCCATGAAATAGAAAATGAAATCTATTTTGTGTTGTACTTGAGGAAAGTTGATGGTTTGTATTACCAAATGCCTGCATAAAATTCCTTTGAACACAATCTTAACACAGTCCTTAAGCTATTTAAGTGAGATCACAAATACATTAAATTCAAAACATATGGGAATGTTACATCAGACGTAAACCAGATAATGGCAGAGGGAATCAAATACTTGGAGAGGTCAGAATGAACGATTTTGTCATTTTCTGAAGCATAAAGATACCTGACCAGACGATGGCCTCTACTATTATCAACAATAGTTAAGTAAATTGGAGAAACAATGGAAAGACAACTAATAGTTTTCGTATGTGAGGCACAGACATGGTGCAATTCCACTGAAACAACTGCAGCAGTTCAAGTGTTATCTGTCAGACACAGCACTGATTGTGATGCTGCTGTCAAGACATGCGGTGGGTGCTGCCGTCAGACCACAGCATCAATGCTGTTACATGTGGCTGGATCTGGTTACCTGGTGGTAATGTGAGAGAAACTAATTGCATTGGGAAAACAACCGGCCTAATCATATTGAAAGATTAAAAGTAACAACATATTTTTGCACTAATAATTTGCTTAAACTTAATAACCTAGCAACTCAACTGGAAAAGAAAAATATGCCTGCTTTTTTGCGTGCAAATCATCCATAAAAAGTACATTGCATGTGCTTTGAAGAGTTTGCATTCTCTTCCTACCAAAGTCCCACCCATCAAGTAATTGGACAGGCACTTCCTATCATGATTCACTCCAGTTCCCTGACGTTTTTGCACATATAATGACATCATTGTGTTCTTGGCATATTTCTGACCAACTGACAGAAATTGGATCAAGAGGTTTCAGTTTACAGTCTTTTATATTCACTCACCGTAAATCAAGGAGCAAATCACGCAGTAAGTCGGGAACCATCAATGGATTGCAGAGTTTCTGTTGGGACATCAGTTTCATTTTCACTGAGTCCCCCACAATGATTTGCAAACACTGCCCGTTCACAGACAGACAGCATTAGGAAAGCTCATAGTGTCTGTGCACTACAGACAGCGATCTGTGACCTCAAGAATCACTGTGGTAATGGCCCAATTGTTGGATGGAGCCCAATCAGTCTGCTCCATAGAATAGAGGGCCCGTTGCATACCCAGGTATCACATAACCCTTTTCCTGCCTTGATTTCCCCCTACCTACCTCAATTATCCCTTCATTACATCCTGCACCATTCATCATCCTGCATGTATCTCTTATTCTTCTCTCTCCTTCTACACAGTTCAACCTCCCAATGCTGAACCATCACTTAGAGACACAGGAGTCTGCAGATGCTGGAATCTGGAGCAACACAAAATGTTGGAGGAACTCAGAGGGTCAGGCAGATGATGGGTCTCAACCTGAAATGTCCACTGTCCATTTCCCTCCCTAGTTGCTGCCTGACCCACCAACGTTTTGTGTGTTTTTCTACCTACTTAACCCCTTTTTACTTACTAAAAGAGCTTCCATGAAACTTAACCCATTCACTACCAAGCACTTTGGATATTTGACTTATTAAAGGTTCAAGGTTAATGCAATCTGGTATTGAAGCAAAGCTCCTGCTCAGACTCATTCCTTTTGTCTATCTTGTAACTATCTAAAAAGTCAAGGCAGAAGGGATGGGAACACTGTTCTGGTGGGAATCCAAACCTTGCCCTGCAATCTTGGAAACAGAGATTGGGCTCACTTGCTGCATCTTGGCAGCATTCCTGTGGGCCTGTCCATACATCCTCCCATTGAATTCTTCCATCTGCACCTTCAAAAATTCAGTAACACTCTGGGGTCAATGTGTGTTAAATATCCATTGATAGGAATTGGCTTATTTTTCAAATGTCCCCATCACTGAATGGGGACAAGCTCCTCACAAGGCCTAAGCAGCTTGAACTGAACTGAACTCAATGCAGCCTCACGTTTTGCATTTGTACTCTTGCTATGTAAATAATGCTGCAGGCAAGATGCCAGTGAAATTCTCTGCTTGCCAGGCAGCCCTATTCAAATAGATTAAATGCGATTGATCAAAACCTGGTGCTCACATCCTCCTCACTCATGAAAACAGAATATTTCTCATTGCCAGAAACCTCACATTATTTTACTGATAACTTTATTGTCATTTGAGAAATGACCCCTGGAGTAAACTGCCAAAGACCTATCAGGACTAAGGAGTAGAAAATTGACCCGGGTCTGTTGCAGTGAGGATGCAATATAGTGACAAATGCCCGTTGTGCTCTGTTTTCAAAATTAAAGTCATCGGGATACAGCATGCAGCTGCTACTATATTGCATAAACAAATTTCTGCCCATAAAACCTATCAGGAGTACACACTTGTACAGAGAATTTCATCACATTACAATCAGGCTTTCAGGTGGTGTGTGAAAGTGCATTTCCTTTTCCACATTTTATTTCCCCAAGTATCTTAAAGCTATCTTCACTGAGCCATTCTCTGCGTTTTCTATTTCTTTGAATAATTTTTTATATGGGAAAAGCCATATCAAAAAATATTGAAAAGCTTCCATCATTGCAGATTCTTAAGCACGCTGTGTCTGCCTGGTATCAACGATGAATAAATAAATTGAAGTGTTTTTTTTGTACTGGAAGAAGACAGACCTTTTGCTGCTTCAGTTGGGTCTTGGTTGTTTTTGTTGATTTGAGTTCATTAATGTGCATTTTAAATCTCAGTATATGCCAATGGGTTTGGGCGCAACAGTAGCAAAAGGTTGCAACATTGGAGCCATTTCCAGGCCTTTATCCATAAATGAAAATACAAGTCTCACTGAGCAAGGATTTTGTTTTACAAAAGCTGACTACCAGTGATTCTAAGGCAATACAATTAGTATGCATATAGACAGATAACACACAGAGATGTACAACTCACTGACAGCCAAACACTACATTACACTGGCATACTTGGTTGCCTTGGTTTAATTATATAGGTAGAATAACTTCTTCAGGTTTATAGAACCCATTTAAAATTCTGACATAAATTTAGATGGTAGTCCTACATTAAAAATAGGACTGAAGTTCAGATCTACACTTGATGTTTTTGCCCCCTATATTGTGCATTTCCAGCATTTTTTTTTTTGTTTCAGATTTCCAGCAGTTTCAGCTTTTTCAACAAATGTTTTTTGCAAACTTAACTACAAGAATTGATACACGATAGAGGCTTCAAACTGCAAACAAGCATCTCCATTATGCTGGATTAAGCCCTGGAGCAGTGACTCCAGTTTTCAATCAACCACAGAAGTGGTTCACTTTACAATCTCAGACACAATAGTGTTTAAGGCATCTAAGAACAACTCAACCCCTTTGCAGTTCAGAGCAAATTTCATCAACAAAGTTTAATGGCTCAAAGTCCCATGATTTCAAGTGCTGGAAACGTGACTTTTGTCTTCCAATTTCATTTTCAGGGAAAGTGATTTGAAGCTTTGGGAACTTCATTGATTTTGTGCAATCTCAAGTGTCAGTTATGGTAAAGAACAACAAGAGTTGGTCGGCATCAAGCAGGAATGTGGATATAATTGAGGGTTTGCTTTGTATTCAAGGGGTGAGTGGCACAGCAAGGATGTTTCAGCTGGACTGCAATTCTGTCGATTACTTCCGTGCAGACTACCTGCAATCCTGTGTTATTGAAAAATGATGCATTTTATTAAGTATAATAATGAAAACACTTTCAAAAATGCTTCTTTAACAACCTGCTAACCCAAAATCCAATTCATTTGTGCAAAGGGAATGCATAGCCTGTGCATAAGGATTCCTTTACTATTGCTCAGGTTTTATGCTTATTCATGACTGGCCACGTCAAGGCAATGTGAAACACAACACAGTTGCACTGTTGCATAATAACTCGTGTTAAGATTGAAAAGGTCACGTTATGAATTCATGTTTAGAAGCATACAGAGACCAGGTATATCATTAAACTAAATAACAAATGAAGTTAAAATTAACATGTTTTTAGTCATGATCCAGTATCATGAATGTTGCTGCTAAGGAGGATTTACTGCATTTATCTTGAATTTAAAATTCTTTGAGGTTGATTTACCATTGCCTTTGTCTGGGAATGTCAAATTGGCTGTGCTTAGATGAAAATTAAGGCAGGGAAAATCTTTTGTTCATGAAGCTGGTCCTGTTTTGTGCTAATTTAAATGACCATTTGGCAAGGCTTCTTTGTGCTTGCCATCCTCCCCTTTCCATTTCTCTTGAGTTGTGGAACTCAGGGGTTCCAATACATCTGATGGGGGAAATCTACCCCATCTCAAAAGATATAATTGAACACATACATTCTGTATAACATACCCAGTAAAATGTATCCAAGGACATGGGTGGCACAGAGGTGCAACTTGTAGAGCTGCTGCCTCACAGCTCCAGCAACCTGACCTGTTGCCGTCTTTGCAGAGTTTACTCTTTCTCCCTGTGGCCCTGTGTGGGTTTCCTCCGGGTGCTTTGGTATTCTCCCATATCCCAAAGACATGGTTGATAGGTCAATTAGCCACTGTAAATTGCCAATGGTGTGTGGGTGAGTGGTTGGATCTGGGGGACATTGATGGCAATGTGAGGAGAATAAAATAGGATTCATCTAGGATTAGTGTGGTTGCGGGGGGGCGGGTGGTGTTTGCTACAGACTTGGTGGGCCAAAGGGCCTGTTTCTGTTCTGAATGACTGGGAGAATTTCTCTGCATACCCATAAGATTCCCCTCTGCCTTCCACAAAAGTCTTGTTGGATCCCGCCTCAAAACATGTTGGAATTTAAGACCTTCCTCTTAGTATACACTCTACCATCATTTTCAGCAGCCTAGTAACAGTACACCTAATTCTAACCTAACAGTACAGAGTGTAAAAATGGGGGGGGGGGGGGGGTGGGAATGTAAACAGTCAACTTCCTGATATGTGGGCTAGGTGAAAATTTCCCATTGTGACACTACTCTTAACAGAAAGGGAGTGCGCAAGAGTAACTCCAAGCACAATAACGGCCAAAAGCCATTAACTTGAACAGAGATAAACAGGAAAAGTTATAAAGTGGGCTGCTGGCTGATTATTTTACATCTTATACTGCTATACAAAGTCAGGGGCTACCTTTTTGTGTATTCACCCACGCTGTTTCCGGAAATAGGGATGAGAAGTTTTAAAATTCGATGTAGGCAAAAAAACATAGGACACCACATGTCAAAACAAAATAGATTTTTTGATGAGTGCAACCTTTCCTGTAATTTTAAAAAAGAGACTGTTCACATTATTTACTAGATCCATCTGTGCTCCAATTCCCTAAAATCATGATTTCTCATGAACCAAACTCCTTATGGGTGCGCAGAAGTTTGGCAATTCAACTGAGAGAGTTAAAATGAAAACCCACTATGGGCTGCCATTATTTAGCAATGACTATCCAGTTGCAAGGCAGCCTTGATATACGCATGGAAGCACATTACTGCCTGCCCATACGTGGACCTCCACAACACTACTCATCTCTACCTCTACCGGAAGATCATGGCAGACATCATGATCACACGTCTGTCATCCCTCGACTGAAAAATGAGATTGCATAGTGTTGTTTAATTATGAAATACAATTGCGAGCATTTGCTGGGGTCATTTTGCATTATTCTAGAAGTTCAACCTGGCACTTCTTAACATGATTTTGGCCTCAGAAGCACATCACATGATGCTAATCCCATATAATGCTCCTTTTGGAAATTAAATGCTGTTTTACGAGCAACCATTATTGGGAAATTCTCAGGACAAGCAGGTTTTCTCAGTGGAGCACTGAACGAGGCTCCCACTAAAGGCAAGTCCTGTACACATCCAACAGGCCACAATCTCCTCTCCTTCTTCACCACCCTCATAATTGTAATAACCCCACCCCCAGCCGTCAATCATTGCATTCCCCGTCCCGAACTATCTGACCTCCAGCTCCCTGAGGCCCCAACACCATCACTAAGCTGGGACAACACAAACCAGCACTGCCTGTATGTAGACAATGAAAGAGAAACAGTGCTGTAGTCACCTGCTGATGGCCAGGCCAGAGACTGGTTGACTGATATAGAGACGCCGCATGATTGGTGAAAGACTGAAAAACTGAACAAAGGGGACTTCTTACCTCATCCACTTACATTAATATCAAGGCTAGCACTCATGCCAATCCAACCCTCATTTCCAAAGTAACAACAGGTCACCTTCATGAACCACTGTAATCCACATCACGATGGTTCTTCCATGGTCTTGTTAGGTGGGATGTTCCAGGAATTACAATGATATGTCTCCAACTCAGGATCACTTGTGACTTGGAGCAAGTTGGCAGCATTCCTATGTAGCTGCTACCCTTGTCCTACTAAATGGCAGTGTGTCAGTGAACCACAGTTTTCTAGCTGGGTTGATTGACTTTCATTAACATAACGATCTTCCTTTGTGCCAGAGAATGTTCCCCTTATTTTCGCTGAGTCCAATTTTATTCGGGCTCCTCAATACCCACATTTCTGCAGTTCAATTGCTTCTGGCCAGTTTTCAAACCAAGACTGGATATGGCTCAGGTGCAAGTGCATAACATTTTATTATTTGAGGGGTTATGAACAGAAATGAATAAAACACTATCATCATCAAACTACCCCAACAAAAAGGGTACCTCAGGTCTGGAGTCCAGTTCTTTTTATTGTGCAAAGGCATGCAGTTGAGCAGTCTTAGCAGAATGCAAACCAATCACTGGAGTACATGTTATATGCCAGTAGGCGCTGTTCCTTAGCACCACTGATGACACCTTCCAACACTTCACTGATGGCCAAGAGTAGACTAATAGATTTGGAATTTTTGGATTCGTTTTACTCTGATGTTTGTAGGAGAGATGAAGCTAAGCAAATTTCTGCCTTTTTGAGCAGATATCAGCATTGTAGCTCAGTAAGGGGTCTAAAGAAAAGTTGGCCTAAAATATTAACTTGGTTTCTCTCTGCACTAAAGCTGCCTGACCTGCTAAGTATTCCCAACATTTTCAGTTTTCATATCCTTTAACAGTTATTTCATCGCACCTAATCAACACTGTAAACAAATATTTCTAAAGATAACTAACTGCACTTAAGTTGGGTTCTTCAAGGACAGCAGACGCCAATAACTGACAACAATCCTCCTGCAGTGGTAAATGGGCATCCACTAAATGAGGGAGGTGGAATATTACGCAGTGTAAAGGAAATTGGCACAACCAAAACCTTCAAAGACCTTTGTTACCAAATAAGGGATTACTGAAACACTATAAAGCATTTGGTCAAAGAGGGTTCTTTTCTTATTGTCCAGATTATCTTCACAAATGATTACATAAATTTTATTATTATAGGTTTCACTGACAGCTATAATATGAATGTCGTATTCAGAAATAAGACTTTATTGATGAAGTACAAGTGCAGTTCAATAATGGACTGCAATTTTGGAAATCAGACTGAAATAGCCTTCTTTCTGGCTGTCAGAACATGAACTCACAATATGTCCACAATATCTCAAGAAGACAAATGGAAGAAACATGACTGTTATGTGAAACGGCCAAAGAGAAATGCAAGACTTTACTGGACTGGCAGAACAGTTAACTGATAAATCCACTTTGGACAAGCAGAATCACTGTGGAGAGATCAGTTGCAGTCTAAAGCCTCAGAGAGTTGTGCACTCAGCTGTTGTGACTAACATTAATTGCTATTGTCTTAAAATGGAATGACTATAAAGCTAAAGCCTGTCGGAACAAATCATCTCCATCAAATGTGTCAAAAGTGCTGAGAGAGGGCATGACAAGGTAATAAGGGCTGCAGAAGTGAGATTCCAGAATCACATCAGTTTATCCATTTACAATTGATATAATCCTTGAAGTCACATCACCTCAGCTGCTGCTATCTCAGACATGCAATCACTTTCTGGCTAAGGTAAAAAACTGGAAGAAAATATCTGTTTACGTCAAAGTCTAAGGTAATTCTCAAACGCAATAAGATAATTTATTGAGGGCAGCCGTATCTTTTTTTCACTTTTGTAGGATAATCTCCAAAGAACAGAAGAACAGCTTTTGTATTTAAGCAACAACCATCTTGTTTTCAGTGCCTGTTGGGCAGAAGATCTCCATTGAAGCCAAATACGTTGATCTAAGGCAAATCGGGGGACTGGTGGCACTTTACATCTGCCCTGAATCTAAATGCTGGGGATCCCTTCCTGACTTGCTTCAACTTCTCAGAGCAACTCTGACAAGATCGTAATGTGAAGATAAGGTTACATTCATGTGTAAAAGTATAACCCCCTTCTCAAATATTCCTCAAGAATTTAGATAGGTTACACTGCATGGTAACAATGAGAATCCTTATCCCATTCCTTATTCCAGCTGCATATTAAAGAAGTTAAACACGTAATGAATTCTAAACATCTGGCACAATGTGTGATTTAGAGTCTGGTGTTCAGATTCACAATAATAAGCAGAACACAATATGATTTGTGCTTCATAACATTATAATTGAGATCTACAACAACTGACAGACTCTTGGGTTTCCTATAAATAGAATAAATTATATGAAGTTAGGATTACCGCAAATCCTATCCAACAAAGCCACTAGTGTCAGACTGTATTCCACAAGGACCATATATATTTTCTACATTCCCTAAATATATTATTCAAAGTAGAAGTAGTTACTCCTCAAAAACGTATGAAATATTACAGGTAGTTTTCTGTAATGTTCCACTCAAGCAAAACACCACTGCCTTTAAAAAAATCACACTTCAAAGACAGAAGGCCACACTGGAACAGACAAAATGAAGTAAATTGGAATGCCAGATAACAAGCCCATGTGGGGAGAGATCACAACCATCACACTTTTTGCAATTCTGCTGAAAGGTCATGGGCCAAAAATGTTCATTCAGTTTCTCTCTCCATAGATGCTGCCTAACGTGCTGAATATTTCCAGCATTTCTGTTTCTTAGTTTGGATTTCAGCATCCAAAACATTTTTTTTTCATATTATTGTTTAATTTATTGCCACTTTTGTCTCTGGAATACCCATGTTGAAGTAGTTCTGCTTTTCCCACTAATGGAATTTCTGTTTGTCTTATTTTGCTTTGTTCATCTTCTTTGTTTCCTGTTTCTCTTCTTGATTTGATCTCACTGTCACACTCCTTGACTTGCACTATCATCCCCATTTTTCATCATGTAATCCTGCCTTACACCCTATTACAGATCTCAAGTAATCTTTCACCCATTCCGCCCTTTCTCTGCATCCTAAAATCCTTTTAACATTACTCTGTTTGACAGAAGGTAAACCACCGAAATGGTACCTTGTTTAAGAACTGGTATCCAAAAAGGCAACCTTGAAAATGGACAGCTAGACTCACTCCACTTCAGATGGATATACTTAACATACAACCACCACGGCAGCAGAGCAGAGATGCAGAATGGTCCCCTCTGCTTTAGTGATATCGCGTGGCCCTGGAGGTGTTTGATGTCTCAACCCATCAACCAGGTAATTTAAGGTGATGCAACACAAGCTAGATGTCCTTAATGAATAATTTAATCCTTAACATAACTCACTGTCTCTCTTATGAATCTACACAATTTATCTCTCAGCATTTTCAGCTTTAAATATACATGGACTCAGTTTTCAAACCTTTGCTAAAAATAGTTTTATTTAAAGAAAAAAATAGTTACATAAGACAATGTTTCTTAACTTTGAATCTAATCAACGAGGTGTGAAATCTGTGATTAACAGATTGTTAAAACAAAAAACATGAAATTAATGCTTTATTATGCAAACTCTCAGGGGCTCCAGCAATTCAATGTTTTAAGACAATGTTAGAGGTCAGGCCTCAAGAACAGCAGAAACAAGAAGAGTGGGATAGAGGAGGAGAGCACCAGGGGGATGTCTCTGTTCAGCATCTCCCAGTGGAGGAGGAAGACAACACCACAAGGGATATAGAGACTCCCAACGGTTACCAACAACATAGTGCACCAACGAGCTGGGAGGAGACCAGATGAAATTCAATAATCCCTTAGTAGGTCCACCTGCATCAACTATAAGATGCCAATGAATGAATCCAATTCCTGAAGTAGCATGCTACAACTGTATCTAGTGGAACACAGTTTGTCATTGTATTTTTTGGTGAAGATGTGAAATTTATTTTTGCATTGATCCATTGAGAGAAATTTCTCACACTTGGAGGAGGCTACTGTTAATCACTTCCTGCCTGCTTCTTCCTAGAGTGGTTTCTTGCCCTCTGACACACAGGATATCTGCTAGCATTCATCTCACTGATGTCAATGTACAGGTCTCTTTCTTTAAGTCTGATGCCCTCTTGATCCCTCAGTCCCTGAGTGTGTCTCCTCCATGGCAGCCAGTGAATGATGCTGAAGTCTGATTGCCACGTGAAACATAAGAGCAGAAGAAATAGGAGCAGGTTTAGGTGACACTAAGATTGTGGCCTCAGCTCCACTTTCCTGCCTGTTCCCTGTCTGTCTCCCTCAGCCTTGAATATATTCAGTGATATGGGATTCTTCACCCTGGGGAACAGAGAATTCAAAATATTCACCTCCATCTAACAGGTGAAGTTCCTCCTTGTCTCAATCTTAATGGGTGATTTCATACTAACCTGAAAGTCTGCCCCCCTAGTTCTAGTTTTCCAACAGGAGATACACCCTCTCAGCCTTCTCAGCTCCCTCTCAGAATCTTACACGGCTCGGTAAGAGTACCTCACTTAATTTTGGCTCAATCATTCATCATAAGTATACCCCTGGAGAGTTTCAGCACATCCTTGAATCTTTTCCTCTGCTTTCCTGGTAATTTCTTCCCATGACAGATGTCAGAATAGAGTGCCCGTCTTGGGAATCTGGTGTCAGGCATGTGAGTGGGTGACCGAGTGTAACCGGGGCTCCATTCTGGGGATGTTGTCCTGGGAGAGGTCACTGACTTGGTTTGCTTGTACTTCCAGTGAATTTGGAAGATTCTGCAGAGACAGCATCGTGTTATTTTTCCAGTGCCTTGAGTTGCCTGTCATAGGTGGTCCAAGTCTCAGAAACACATCGGATGGCAGGGATCTCTACTGCCTGGTAGACAAGGAGTGTTGTGCCAGGTCTGGGATTTTGAGCTTCAAAAATCCTTTCCCTCAATCAACCAAAGGCAGTGCTGCCACATTGCAGGTGGTGGTGAATGTCATCGTCCATGTCTGCTTTCACTGAGAGGTTGCTCCCAAGATATGGGAAGTGATTTTCCACAACCTTAATTGTGGGAGGGCACTGTGGTGGAGCAGGGCAGGTTTGTAGAGAACCTATAAGTGTAAGGCCCATCCTCTTGAATGCTTCAGGGAAAGCCTCAATGATAGCTTGGCACTTGGCCTCTGAGCATGCGTGAGCACAAGTATCAGTGGTACAGTACAGCTCAGTTACTAAGCTTCGGGTAACCTTGTTTTAGCAGTGCCATTGCTATAGGTGAAATAGCTTCCCATTAGTTCTGAATATTCTTGCTCAAAGTTGTTTTAGATGAGATGCAACATTGTGGGGAGAATGATTGAGAAAAATGGAGGACAATGATAGAGCCTTGTTAGATACCACTCTCCGCCGCAAACATTGCTCTTGTTAATATCATAGCTGGGATACCCTCGTGGAGGCGAGCATAAAATGAAGACTGGTGGCTGGTACTGCTCCTTCCATCTTTCTTGGAGTTGACACACAGTGAAGATCACGTCCACGATGGCTCTCGAGGGATGGATGGATGGAATCCACACTGTGATTGGCCACTGGGAGAAAGCAGATGAGGGGGACGCTGGCAGACATTTGTACAATACTAATAATTACTATAATTTCTAATCTTGTATAACGGATGGCACTTAGTACATTTAAAACTGACGCAAAATTTGTATATTTGACAGAATAATTAACGACTTGTATGTAAATAGTGCCTTTAACTGAAAACACAGAACAGCCAATATGTAAATAGAAAGGTTCAGCAAACAACAATGACCTTATTTTTTATTAACACAGATCTTAATAAGCCTAGAATAATCAGAGGGAAGCTCTAAGTACAAGATTAATCTAATGAGACTGCCTTTGCACTACAAATGTACAAAACTCATGTTCAGATTCAAAGCAATTTTCCACACTTTTAATAGCAGTGTTCTAAGAAGAAATGCAGAAGCTACAATTTATTGATATCGTTTACATCACATGCAACCTTTTAGAGTTCAACCCATTGATTGCCTACTATCTGTGTGTTGTCCAAGGTGCCTTAGAGATCACAGTTGCATTCACTCATTCCTCCCTGGTTGAGATAACAACAGGCTGCATGATCAAGAATTTTCAACCGAACTATAAATGCAAAAGTTACACCTGCAGTGTAATTCTGATAACCAAGAAATGGTTAGGCTGCAGCACTAAACTGTGAGCCAACTCCCCTTATGGGACACCAAATTGTGTCAAAGCAAGGAAAGGTGAAGAAGGCAAGGAAATGATTTCTTCAGGATCTTACAGCTGATCATCCTAACCTTCGTAATGTGGGTGTTAAAATCATGTTGGAAACAGATAGAAGGTGCTTTTGAAGTTTGCTCACTATGCAAGCATGGATCCATCTGCTCTCCAGCTAGTTAATTAAAGTTACTCAGGACCAAAGGGATTATAACTCCCAGGGTCGACCTTTTCAATCTTCCCATCTTTTTGTTCTCATTCATGGTCGGTTGGTCTGTAATTAAAGGAACAACTTTCTTAGGTTTTGTGCCTGTGTTGCGCTGTTTTTGATATTTGTTAAAAATTGGGCTGAACTGTTGTTGATCCTCCACTACAATAAAAAGTTAACTGAGGATGTGTTACTGAATTTAATATAATTGGAAAATCCTTCACTGTCAACCAAAAGGTTAAAATAATAAAAAACAATTAAGTACTCAGTTTCAGCTGCCTGAAGCTGAAATACAAAGCAAACCCAATAAAAGAATATTGAAGCTTCTATGCACAAAGCTTCAGTTGGTCGACTGCAAGATGTATTTTCATGCAAGTTGTCCATGAAGGGAGTCAACAGTAAACCTTTCTGGACCAGATCACAAGGTATGGAACACTGTGCTTTAAAGAAAAGAATGAGACCGTGGGAGTAAGTGCGAGAGTGAATGAGAGCAATTGAATGAGTATGTGAATGAATGAGGTGAGAGTGAGTGGGGAAGTAAGAAAAGAAAGACGAACGGAAAGGAATGGGAGGGAACAGTAGATAGGGAGATAGGAAGAGGAGAGAACAATTAACTATAATAAATTGTCATTTAACCTGTATCAGAAACATTTCCTTTCTTTTCTTTCCTTTCACTTTTCTCTGCATCTTAAAACTTGTAACATTTTCTAGTTCCTGAAATAATTCTTTCTCTCTCCATAGTTATTGCTATGCCTGTTGAGATTTCCAGCATTATTATTTCAGAGTTCCAGTGTCCACAGTATACCTTAGGATCTGTCTCAGTGGAGTTTCCACATTCCTCCTGTGACCACATGGGATTTCCCCCAGGTACTCTAGTTTGGTCCCACTTGCCAAAGATGTGCTGGTCGGTAGGTTAATTGGCCTCTGTGATTTGCCGCTGATGCAGGTGGGCAGCTGAAGAATCATTTTGTGGGGAGGAAGGTAGTTGATGGGGATGAAAGAAGAACAATGGTATTAGTTTAGATGGGTGCTTGATGGTTGGTGCAGATGCAATGGGCTGAAGGGCCTGTCTCTGTGCTGCGTGTCTTTATGACTATTATTATACTTATACGTCTCAATTATTTTATCCCTGGTCAGGTCCTGGGGTACAAAGTGAAAAGGTGCAGGGGGTCCTCCTGATGTCTTGGCCAACATTTCTTCCTCAATTAAAATCAAAAGCAAATTAACCGGTTGCTCTTGCTCTGTATGGGATCTCAACATAAGCTTTAACATTTGTCAATAATACACTTCAAGTTCATTTCTCTTAAATGTTTAGGGACATTTCTAAAATGCAATATGACAAAATACGACTTTACTTAATATTTCATCAAGAACCTTGACTGGGAGAATAATTAAAAACTATTAACCAATTCACAAGTGCACTCCTGTATATATGTCATTTAGTTATTTAAATCAGTTTGATTTTCTTAACAATTCCATCAACTTGTAAAATAAATACACATTGCCCTAGGAATTCTATCATGCTGTGCACAGACGTTTTAATACACTACATGCCAGTTTTGAATCTTAAAAATCAATTGCAAGATGCAGTTGACCCTTCTGAGTTTACACAGGGTGCAGCATGAAATTTTATTGTGTTCCCCCATGTGCACAGAGGCCATTGGGAGCACAGCATCAACATCAATCAAAGAGCACTGCCAGCTTGACATTGCTGAAACAACACTGAAGCGAATATTTGTGCTGAAGAAACCGTGTGGGCCTTGAATGGAAAAGCAGGTCAATCATAAGTTGAAAGGGCAGTCCCTCTGATAGCTTGTTTAGGGAAGTCTACCACTGAAGACAGCCATGGAATCTTCTCCAATAGAACAAGGGTTTCAAGATGAGGTCTTTGAGAGGTGGGGCCTGCCCATTCTGTTCCTTCCCCTCGCTGACAATCTCAGACACCACATTGCCCAATCACTACTCGGATACACGTGGCACACAGGTAAGTTCCTCCAGCAGTTTGCTTTTTACTCCAGATTCCAACATCTGCAGTCGCTTGTGTCTCCACTACCTCATCAAGTTGGGAATGAAATGGAGCAGAAATGGGACAACGCTCCCTCCGCTGTGCTCAACTAATCAACCCTAACCTTCTACCTCAGAAAATTACCTGAGCATGACTTTATCCATTTCTCAAATGAACCATCTTATAGCTAATTCTGTAGTACCACAGCTGCTGCAGTTGTGTGTTCTCTGTCCACTAGAGACTGAGTTGAGGCATTTCTTATAGAAGCAATAAAAATAACTGAGAGGAAAGGCACTCATTTTAATGGATATCTTTAGCAAAAAATGTTTCTGTTATCTTCATCTGAATTGCCACTGACAGTTATGGTAAGATCTGAAGTGTCTGTGTTCAATTCCTCCCCCCTCACCAAGAAAATTACAATCATTAGGTCATAGGATTTTGATTTAATCTATAGAGCAATGTGTGCTAGTCTTTCAGTGGCTGTGAGAAACTAATTTTCTTGTATGCACAGCTTTACTGAGGCGCCTTGTGGAACTTTAATATGGTTACTTTTATTGCTTCTGTAAGAAATGCCTCAACATGGTATCTCTGACCTGCCACTCTGAGATTAGACATTCCTTTTGGGGACCTTTACTTGAAGTGGTAGAAGACTCTTATCATGGAAGAAATTTGTGCATATAAACTTGCATGACCCTTGAAATTGCTGTTACCATGGATAACCATGTTAAAGCTCCACACAGCACCTCAGTAAAGCTGTGCCTGTAAGAAAATTACTTTCTCACAGCCACTGAAAGACTAGCACACATTGCTCTATAGATTAAATCAAAATCCTATGACCTAATGATTGTAATTTTCTTGGTGAGGGGGGAGGAATTGAACACAGACACTTCAGATCTTACCATAACTGTCAGTGGCAATTCAGATGAAGATAACAGAAACATTTTTTGCTAAAGATATCCATTAAAATGAGTGCCTTTCCTCTCAGCTATTTTTATTGCTTCTATAAGAAATGCCTCAACTGCCTCTAGTGGATGGAGAACACACAACTGCAGCAGCTGTGGTACTACAGAATTAGCTATAAGATGGTTCATTTGAGAAATGGATAAAGTTACGCTCAGGTAATTTCCTGAGGTGGAAGGTTAGGGTTGATTAGTTGTGCACAGCGGAGGGAGCTTTGTCCCATTCCTGTTCCATTTCATTCCCAATTTGATGAGGTAATGGAGACACAAGCGACTGCAGATGCCAGAAAGTGGAGTAAAGAACAAACTGCTGGAGGACCTCAGGAACCCATCTGATGCAGGGTCTTGACCCAAAACATCAACCATCCCTTTGCCCCCACAGATGTTGCTTGACCCCACTCAGCTCCTCCAGCAGTTTATTTCGTGATGAGGTGGTGGGACTGGGACCAGTGCAAGAAATAGATACAGATACTGTGTGAGCTGATGACTTGTTTTTGGCTTGTTTTTTTTGTAAAGCTTCAGTGTCTCACCCAGAAGAAAAAGGAAAAAGAAGCTCCTCCACTATATTTATAAAGAGTCGAAAATATCCACATCATTTTGTGACTCTTTGACTTTAAAATCCAATCTGATTAAAGAGATGGAGTTAGGGGGAGAGAAGGACAATGCCCTCACTCAGAACTCTGGATACCAGATGCATTGAATGACATTGATTCATTAGTCTGTCCAAATTGATTATTGGCTCCATTCTAAAATCCTGCCTGCATTCAAAATTGTAATTTCAAAGCATTCGCCCTGTACATACGAAGAAACAATTACATTGCTGAAAAAAAAGCTAAATAAAGTGATAACAGACAGGAGAACTGATCATTAGGAATTAAAACTAGCTAATATTTGAAAGTCTTAATACCAATACTCATTTTTTTAAATTAATGTTATATTATAGGTGGGAAATATCCAACAAGTCAATCAAACCTGGAGAGAATAAAAACTGGATAGAATAAACCCACACACATGAACAGAATTTGGGGATGAGAGGGCAGATGCACGATAACATGCATATGAAAATTCATTTGGAAAGGAAATAGAGGTAGAAGACTGGTGAATAGCTCATGTAATTCCTATGTGATAAAAAGGGAGACAACAAGTCCTGGTAACTGTAGACCAGTTAACATAATAACAATTGTAGGAAAAATAATGACATTTTTATTCAATAATGTAGTAGAAAAGCATCTGGAATCCAAGAGTCAGCACAGATTTCAAAAGGAAAGATCATGTATAACCAAAAGTATTGAATTCATTAAAGAAGTAACAAAGATAGTAGAGAAGGGTGATACAGTAATTTTATATGGATTTTCAAAATGCCTTTGATAAGGCATTGTAAGCTAGTGATGAAGGTGGACCATAGCATGTATTGTTAGAAGACGAGACACAGAGTAGAAAGAGAAATCAGAGTGTGAATGTTGTTTGATGGAAGTGGAGTGCTAAAAGGATTGATGCAGAAACCCCTGTTGATCACAATTTCCATTAATGATTTGGTCAAGAAAATCAGAAGAATAATCTCAAAATCTGATTTTGACACCAAAGAATGGATATAATTAACATGGAAAAGTATAGTGACAAAATACAAGGATGTTAATAAACACACAGCATGGGTATGTATTACAAGATTAATTTCAATATAAATCAGTGAGGTTCATATATTTTGATAAGAGAATTGCCTATATATAAAGTGGTAGGTTTGGGACTGGGTGTAAAGGTGAAGTACGCTTTGAAAAAATAAGAATCTAAACAGGATAGAAAAGCAAAGGGATCTGGAAATTCAGTGAAGATCGTGAGAAGTAATAGTGCAGGTTAAAAAGACCATAAAAAGAAAGTGAAGCAAGCACTTGAATTTAATTCCAAGGGGACAGAGTTAAAAAGGAGAGGGGTTAGGCAAAGCTTGTATTATATCTAGGTTATTGAACATTTGTAGAGTTGTGCACTGTCCTGGTTGCCGTATTGCAATGAAGGATTGACAGGTACTAGAGAGGATGATAGCAGAAATTATTGACAAGGATGATGGCAGAAATGCTGGGTCATGCCCGTCAGGAACAGATAAACAGGCTGGGATTCTATTTCTTTCAGAAGATAAAGCTGAGAGTGACCTTTTCATATTGTGTAAGGCTTCAGTCGAGTAGACACAGAGAGCCAATGTACAATTTCTCACCTATTTATTTTTAGGATGAGGGCATCACTGGCACAGCTAGAATTTATTGCCCATCTTGAATAGCAATGAGAAGATAATGGTGAGCTGCTTTTTTGAACTGCTGTAGTCCATCTGGTGAAGGCACTCCCATAGTGCTGTTGGTAAGGGTTCCAGGATTTAGATCAAGTGGCAATGAAAGAAAAGAGTTGTATTTCCAAATCAGGATGGTATGATGACTTGGAAGGGAACCTGCAGGTGGTGTTCCTGTGTACTTGTTGACCTTGACCTCCTTCATGATTGAGTTTGGGAGGTAACGTTGGAATAACATAGCTAAATGACTGCAGCACATTTTATTGATGGTATACACTGGTGCATGGAGGTGAGAGAATGAATGCTTAAGATGGTAGAAAGGTTACCAATCAAACAGCTGTATTGTCCTGAATTGTTTTGCACTTCAAGTGTTGTTGGAGCTGCACATCTAGGCAAGTGGAGTGTATTCTATCACAGTCTTGTCTTGTGCCTTGCGTCAAAAGGCTTTGGGATGTCAGGAAATTATTCAGTCCTGCTGGATACCCAATCTCTGACCTGCTCTCAAGGCCTCAGCATTTCTGTGACTGATCCAGTTTAGTTTCTGGATAGTTAGTCATTGGTTAGACTCTCTTACTTGTTGCAGATGGTCATTGCTGGGCACTTTTGTGGTACAAATACTATTTGCCACATCAGCCTACGCTGGAATGCTGTCAGGGTCTTACTGCAAGTAGTCAGGGAATGTTTCATTTTCAGGTGGAACTGAATATTGTGCAACCATCAGCAAACATCTCACTGACCTTGTGATGGAAGGAAGATTATTGATGAAGCAACCTAGGATAGTTGGCCCAAGGACACTTCCTGAGAAACACTTCCAGTGATGTCTTGGGGCTGAAATGATTCACCTCTTAAAACTACAACCATCTTCCTCTGTGTGAGGTATGTCGTCAAACCATTTACAGTGCTTTTCCCAGTAACTTCAGTTTGACCAGGGCTTCCTGATGCCACCCTCAGTCAAATCATAGTGATAGTCGCTCTCTCACCTCATCTCTGTATTTCAGTTCTTCAGTTCAGTCTCAGACCAAAACCCTGATGAGGTATGCAGTCAATTGGCCCTGGGGAAACCCAAACCGGTTATCAGTGGGCAGGTTATTGGAGAACAAATGCCAATTGATAGCACTGTCAACAACACCTTCCATCACCGTGCTATGTGTCAATCTGTCCTATTGGATTTGTCCTACTTTTTGTGAACAGGATGTGCCTGGGTTATTTTCCACATTGTTGAGTAGATGGCAGTGTTGTAACTGTATTGGAGCAGCATGGTTAGAGGCCTGGCCACTCTGAAGAGCTTCTTTGATGATATGGTCTGATCCCACAACCTTTGCTGTAGCCAGTCCCCTCCACTATTCCCTAAAGTCACATGGAGTGAATCAGATTGGCTGCAGACTGGCATCTGTTGTTGTAGGAATCTCAGGAGAAAGCCACTCTGCACTCCTGACTGAACTTCAGCCTTATCTTTGACACTCACATGCTGGGCCCCATTACCTCTGAAGATGGAGATAGGCCAACACAATGGTGCAACTTGAAGGGCCACTGTCACACAGCTACAGCAAGTCGGGTTGCACATTCTCCCTGTCACAGTGTGCGTTTCTTCTGGGTGCTCTGGTTTCTTCCTGCATTTTAATGAAATACAGCCACAAACAATCTGCTGGAGGAACTCAGTGGGCTAATCAGCATTTGTGAGGAAGGGAAAGGAATTGTCGACGTTTTGGGTTGAAACCCTGCATCAGGGCCCACTGCGTTCCTCCAGCAGATTGTTATCTGCAGTCTCTTGAAAAATGAAATACAGTACAGGTTGGTAGGTGAATTGACCACTGTAAATTCCCCTTAGTGGATAGGTGAGTGGTCAGATTCTGGAGGAGTTGATGGAAATGTGGGGAGAATAAATTGAGATTAGTGTAGGATTAGTGTGAATAGGTGGTTGATGGTTGGCATGAACTGGAGGGGTCAAAGTGATGCTCAATAAAATGATGACATAATCTCAGAGTCTTCTTCTTCTATTAGCTATTTGCCCACCACTGTTCACAATTAAATGAGGCAGGACTGCCCAACCTTTATCTGATCTGTTTGTTGTGCAACTGTCTGGCTCATTCTTGCTGTTGAGCAGGCATGTAGTCATTTTTTGGTGCCCCTGCTGCTGGTCTCAGCATGCCTTTTGCACTCCTCACTGAGCTATGGTGATCCTCTGACCTGATTATAATGGTAAAGTGAGGAATATGCCAGGTTATGAGGATACAGACTGTAGTGTTGTACATTTCTGCTGCTGCTGTTAGTCCATAATGCCTCATTGTTCTACCAGACCTCTTCGATGTGGAGTGTGATGGTAGTGATACAAAACACAATGTGAAGTTGGGACAAAGGTATCGTGGATTGCCAAGAAATCAAATAAAGAATTCAAAAGAAGCTTCTTTATTCACCTGATGCTGAGAGCTTGCAACTTGCTCTCAAGAGAGTGTTTGAAGTGAACGGTACAGGTGAATTTCTATAGAACGAGGAAGTAAAGTCAGATTGGGGTAGGAATAGCGTGATATAGAGGTAAAATGCAAAAAAATACATAACAAAGGAAATTAAAAGAAATTTCAGAATATAGTGTGTCAATTTTTTTTAAATGAAAATATTCTGTAATTCTGTAAAATATAGCCCACTTTCAAAGAAACATATTTATATTGGTCTGATTCCAAAAAATGAATGTCAATTGTTTATGAAACCAAGTAGTCTTTTCATCAGCATTATAATATCAGCATTTAATAGCATTAATTTGAAATGTGTTGACAAATTAATGATTTATGTCATAGCAACACTTCATCCCCTAAAACAGCAGGGATCCCATAATTGATGCCAACATCTCGATTAGAATTCAACCTTTTCATTCTTATCTTGCATTACTAATGGGAGCCATTATTCTGGGAGCAGTTTCTTTACTGGTCTCCTGTCTGTACAGATGGCCAATTTATCTACTTATTGATCTGCCTGACAATAATGGTGTGCTTGGGACTCAAGTTTCTAACCTGCCTTTACCTGCTTCCTATTTTAATAGTATCCTGGAGCAATTGTTTACTTGCTCAGAGGGCAAGAGGCTGACATTATTCCTCATTCACATAATTCTGCATCTTGACTATAAAATGAGACAGGCTGAGAAAGATTAAATGCCAAAGACCATCTGTACTACCATGTCTCACAGGTAGAACAAGTTGGTTTTCTGTAATACCCAAATTGTGTTTTTTATAAAAGTAGCAGAAGCAGCCAGCTAAGGCTAAAACATCATCTTTAGAATTCCAATGGATGCAGAGTCCAACAGGTCCATGCTGGCTCTACCTGAGACACCTTCCCTTCCTCTTGATCAAACCCTGCCAGGATGACCTTCCATTCCTTTCTCCCTGAGGTATTTATCCAGCTTTAGCTTAAAACCATCTTCAGTCTTTAATCTTTGAAGTAGTGATTCCACATTTTAACATTCCCTGGATATGACTTATCCCCCAAATTCCCTATTTCATTTATTTGAGAGTACCTTTATTTTTTTTTAAGTACTGAAGCTTTTCTTTGCACAAATTTAATGCCAAACATCTCTTAAGTCACACCCCTGCCTTTTCTTCCATCAACAAACCTTGCTTCATTTTCCCAGTACGAATAATTCCTCAGATACTGCGTCATCATAGTATTTATTTTTTGACCTTCCTCTATGCTTCTCCAACTGTTTTATAGAATATGGAGCAGAATCCTTAGATCTGGATTCTAATGGAAGTGGAAACATTCTCACAGGTCCACTTGATCCAACCAATTCAAAAGCATCCTCACATCAGTGGAGGACAGACCTGAAGGGTTTGTCGTTAGGGTAAGGGATGTTGCAAGATGACTGCAAATAATTTGGAATTTAACTACTTCCTGTTGTCATTTCCCAGTTTCCTATTTCAGACTCTTCACAAAGCACTTCTGCCTCTTAACTTTGTTCCTCATGCTTGATATTCCTCCTGTTCTCTTGCAAGCATTGCACTTTTGTACAGATGGCTGAACCTTCCTTAAGAGTTCCTCTCTATTTTTAACATTCACTTTACACTCATGGTCTATATTTATTTCCTGTCTATTTATGTCTTTGCTTGGGTTAGTGCTCTATCTTCTTCTTTCTTGTTTTCTTTGTACCAGACCTGTTTTATTTCCTACAGATGTCTCCTCTCATCTTAATCTGCCTGTTTATCTTTCCCGCACTGGTCATATTCCAGTTCAGTAGAACTCCTCCTTGCCTCAGTATTGCTCTCACTGCCTCATGAAAAGGAACCTCTCTTTTCCACATCAGCCCTTTATAGAATATAGAATATAGAACAATACAGCACAGGACAGGCCCTTCGGCCCACAATGTCTGTGCCGAGCATAATGCCAACTTTAACTAATCCTTTCTGCTTGAACATGATCCACGTCCCTCCATTCCCTGTATATTCATGTGCCTTTCTAAAAGCCTCTTGAATGCCACTATTGTATGTGCTTCCACTACCACTCCTAGCAGCACATTCTAGGCATCTACCACTCTTTGTGTAAAAAAACTTGCCTCACACATGCCCTTTAAACTTTCCCCCTCTCACCTTAAAGGTATGCCCCTTAGTATTCGACATCTCTACCCTTGGAAAAAAATTCTGGCTGTTTACCCTATCTATGTCTCTCAAGTGGAACATTGTTCCCATTTTGGCACCAAGTTTCAATAACAACCATTCCCTTTAATGTCTGACATAGCTGAGATGTAGAGTACAGATACTTTAACATCATCTCGTATTTCAGAAGGGCATTCCCTGCTCACTTGACGTTTCAGTGAGTTCTTATAACAATTAGCCAAGCTGTACAAAGCAATGATGTGCCAAGTTTGAAAGAAAATGATTAGTGCTAAATTAGCTGACTTATCTCAGATAACGCAACTCTTAACTTTATGAGCATAAAAATGAGAAAAGATTATTTTATCCCTTGCTTAATCTCCTGTTCTCCCTGCATCTGTGCCAATTTGCTCATAATTCCAAAAATAATCCACAGATCATCACAATTCTCCATTTGAATTTAGTAAAGTTGCTACCTCATTGTGCCAGAGACCTAGGCTCAATACTGACCTTGGATGTTGTCCATGTGGAGCTTGCATATTCTCCCTGTAACCACGTGGGTTTCCTTCAGATGCTCCAGTTTTCTCCAACATTCCAACGATGTGTGGGTTGGTTGGTTAATTGGCTACTGTAAATTGCCTCTAGTATGCAGGTAAGTGGTAAAATCAGGTGGGGTGGGGCCAGTTGAAGAGAATGTGGGGGGAATTAAAAAATGGCATTAATGTAAGATTAGTGTAAAATGGTTGATGGTCGGTGCAGAATCAAATGGTCGAACTGTCTGCTTCTGTGCTGTGTTACTGTATAGGCCATCCCCAGGTTATGAACACTCGACTTATGGAGACCCCATACATATGATAAGATTTCTTTATTAGTCATGTGTGCATCGAAACACACAGTGAAATGCATCTTTTGCGTAGAGTTTTCTGGGGACAGCCCGCAAGTGTCACCACGCTTCCAGCGCCAGCATAGCATGCCCACAACTTCCTAACCCTTATGTCTTTGGAATGTGGGAGGAAACCGGAGCACCTGGAGGAAACCCAGGCAAATACGGGGAGAACGTACAAACTCCTTACAGACAGCGGTGGGAATTGAACCCGGGTCGCTGGCACTGTAAAGCGTTACGCTAACCGCTACACTACCGTGCCCTACACTACCATAATAATAATAAATTCAAAAACCTGAATTACATGCATATGTTCATTTCTACAAACAGCAGAGTTAGTTCCCTCTCTCTTGCTCCACTTTTACTTGGTGATATGTAATTTTGAGGCCATTCATTATAATATTGTGGAGGTATGATTACTATACTGAGTTATATTTGTGTATTTTCTGACTTATGGACAAAATCAACTTCTAGACGTCTGTAATGGCAGAACCTGTACATTTCTGGGCACAGCCTGTATTTCCCTATGACTATGAATCCTAACTTATGATACTGGTACTCAGCAAGACTTCCTCCATTTCCTGTCCCAGTCACCTGCTTCAACCGAAACCACCAAAGCAGCATATTCCCCCTCCCCTTCTAATTTCCACTCTTCCTTCCTTGAGATATTTTCTATACAGGCAATAAAAAGCCAATCTTGAGCCTCATCTGTGGATGCAGAAGACACTTTTATCTCCTCAATCAGGAAGTCGCTGTCATATTTCTTTACATAAATGAATCTCATGCTTTTGGAAAATTGGTTCTTTATCTTAAACCACTGAATCATACAAAATTCATAGAGAGCTCGAGAGGGTAAATGTAGGGTTGCTGTTTGGTCTGGCTAAGGAGTCTAAAATGGGGACACAATCTCTGAATAAGAGATAATCCATTTAGGACTGTAATAATAAGAAATTTATTCAGTCAATGAGTTCTGAACCTTTGAAACTTTACCCTGGAGGGATGTGGATGCTCATTCATCTACTGCATTCAAATGTGGGATTGGTAGGTTTCTGGATATTAAAGGGATTAAGGGAAACTGGGACAGGGCAGGTAGAAGATCAGCCATGACCTCGTTGAATGACGGAGCATGCTCAAGAGGCAAAATAGTCTATTCCTGTTCCTGTTACTTTATTTATTTATTTGTAATTAAATAAAGACCAGAAATAAAGGGGCTACCCAAATTAGGTTCAAGAAAAGCATGAAATCAGGAATGCGGAACAGAAATATGGGAGTGATCATTTAATCTGCTTTATGATTTTGCTTTTGCTATTTTACATACTTGATCTAAATGCTAATTCATTGAATATTAAGAATTCGCTGTCTCAAGTTTACAGAGACTACTGCAAGTATTAAAGCCACAAAGAGATACACACACACACACACACACACACACACACATACACACACACACACACACACACACACACACACACACACACACACACACACACACACACACACACACACACACAGAAAATTCACCAAATTTTAAACTGCCCTTTTGATTTGCTGTGAATCTAGACCATGAATTATGATAGATTATGGAATCAGAATGCATAAACAAATCCTCATTACCCAGTGGTGTTGTTTTGTCCACTTTCCCTCACTAACCTATTCTGACGACATTCCTACTAACCAAGATTAGTTACAATCAAACTCAGTCTGGACTGCAAATCTGGAATCAATGATTCACTGCATAAATCCACTGATGGGCAGACCTGAGTAGAAACTGCCTTCTTCACATTTCCTGAAGTCTGGCAGATCTCCCTCATATCAATAAAATCTTGCAATCTTTAGAATTTAATTTTCTTCATAAAATGGAATGAGATGTTACTTTGAAAGCAATTCTGAGCTGATAAGGTGAATAATACAAATTCCTGCTCATTCCTGCTTCTCTGGAGTCTGACAAGTTTCACAGGGAATATGGAGAAATCAGAGTCACTCCAGGTGCTCTGATGTATTTCCCAACAGAGAGCTCCAGTTGACCGGAGGCAGAGATCTGAAACAGTTCACTTAGCTGCCTTCCCAGTCAGAGAGCAGAGTAAGAGATGGGTGAATTTCATAAGATGAAAATAATCTTAAGTTCAATAACGAAAGTCATGCCAGGCATTTTGTATATTTAATACATTCCAGGATTGAACTAAGGAAGCTAATTTATTGTGCCAATAAATCTTATAATAGTGCTACTATGAATAATGCTGATCTTTCAAATTTATATAATTAATTCAGCATTTATAGCCTACTCAGATAGTTCATGCTTGATTCAGAGATCTCTTCCCTATTTAAACAGGAGGTGATTCCACATTTGCAGAATTAGCTAATCTTCTTTATCTGAAATCAGCCACATTAGCACACAGAGTTGATACCTGGAGCAATAGATTAGGCCAATTTGAGCAGATACTGTGGAGTTTAATGGTGTAATTATCTCTTTCCCTGAATCTATTACAAACCAATTTTGATCATCTACCATAACTCAAAGTAAAAACTATTTAATCCCTCTGTTCAATAGTAGCGCATATTTCACCACTTGTTTTTCCTGAGTTTTGTTCCCTTTACTAACAAAGGCAACTGCTTATAAATAACCTTGAATTTCAAAAGCCATTCAGATGAAAGAGTGTTTATTTGTGCTGTGGGTAAGGCAATGCACTTTGTCAACAAATGAATGGCATTGCCATATAACATATGCCGTTGATCTCTGGCAGTGAAACACATGAAATTAGGGATGGAGGGGGTGAGGGGTGTATGACCCACAGAAATAATGAAACAATTTAAACCAAAAAGCACTTTTACCTCCCATAACCGCTGCATCTGTTCCCATGATGAGGTTTTCCACTCCGGGACATCCAAGATGTCCTCTTTTTTCAGTAAACGGGGTTTCCGTTCTACCACCATCAATGCTGCCCTCACCCACACATCATTCTCCGCAACTTCTGCCACCACCAACAGGATCCCACCACAAGGCACATCTTCCCCTCCCCTCCCCCCCCCCCCCCCCCCCCCCCCACTTTCTGTAGGGATCACACTCTCCTTGACTCCTTTGTCCACTCATCCGTCTCCGCAGGTGACCCCCTCAGCACTTATCCCTGCAACCGTACTAAGTGCTACACCTGCCCCTACACCTCCTCCCTCACCACCATTCAGGAACCCAGACAGTCCTTCCAGGGGAAGCAGCTTTTCACCTGTGAATCCGAGTGTGTCATTTATCGCATCCAGTGCTCCTGATGCGGCCTCCTCTACATCGGTGAGACCCGATGCAGATTGGGTGACCACTTCATCGAGCACCTTCGCTCCATCTGCTGCAAAGGCAAGCATCTCCCGGTGGCCAGCCACTCCAATTCCACATGCCATTCCCATACTGACATATCTATCCACGGCCTCCTCTACTGCCATGTTGAGGCCAGACACAGGTTGGAGGAGCAACACCTCATATTTCGCCTTGGTAGTCTCCAACCTGACAGCCTCAACATCGATTTCTCTAACTCCCGGTAACCCCTCCCCTCCTTTTTTTTCTTCTCCTTTGCCTTCCCTCATTCCTGTGGCCTCCTGTCCCCCTTTTCTTTCTCCTTCCCCTGCCCTCACTACCTGCTCATCCCTTCCCCCACCCTCATGACCTGCCTATCTATTCCCCACCTCCTTCCCTTTATTCCATGGTCCACTGCCCTCTCCTACTGGATTCCTTCTTCCTTAGCCCTTTGCCTCTTCTACCTATCACCTCTCAGCTTCTTACATCTCCCCCTCTCCCGCCCTCCTACCTTCCCCCCTCACCTGGACTCGCCTATCACCTGAACTCACCCATCACCCGCCTGCATGTGCTCCTCCCCTCCCCCCGACCTTCTTATTCTAGCTTCTGCCCTCTTCCTTTCCAGTCCTGATGAAGGGTCTCGGCCCGAAACGTCAACTGTTTATTTCCCTCCATAGACGCTACCTGACCTGCTGAGTTCCTCCAGTACTTTGTGTGTATTGCTCCAGATTCCAGCATCGGCAGAATCCCTTGTGTCTCCAAATTGCAAATCATACCATTTTCTATTGAAACAACATTAATTGATATTTTTTCTTATTTGTTCTTCCCACCTAGCCTCTGGCTCCCATGCCATGCTCTATTCTCTATAGAACTGAGTATTAAATTGTTCTTATCTTCTAATTACACAGTCTGTAATTATTTCCCACAAGAAGCTCAGGATGAGGGTTGGTGAAGGCAGACATGCTTCTTTTCCCCTTGCAACACACAGTTCCGGGGCATGTTGCTGCAAAAGAAGCGTGTCTGCCAACAACAAGTTTTGACACTCACACAATTAATCAATTTCCCTTTAAGTGTGTCCTCTTCTATTGAAAGTAAGTCCGTGTAGTGCCAGACCCCTCAGCCAGATCGCACCCAGTGGTGATTCGTGTCCACATTACCCAGGATGCACACTGGCTGTTGAAAATGACCAAAAACCTATGGGCACCTATTAGAAAGGCAAATTATGAACTTTGGCAGGATTAGAACATAGAACGGTACAGCTCAGGAACAGGCCCTTCAGCCCATGATGTTGTGCCGAACTAACTCAATTAGTAGTCAAATGCCTAACTAAACTAATCCCTTCTGCCTACACAATGTCCATATCCCTCCATTTCCTGCACATTCATGTGCCTATCTAAGAGCCTCTTGAATGCCTCTATCGTATTTGCTTCCACCACCACCCTTTGCAGCACATTCCAGGCACCCACCATTCTCCCCGCACATCTCCTTTGAACTTACCCCCCCTCACCTTAAATGCATGCCCTCTGGTATTAGACATTTCAACTTTGGGAAAAAAGGTACCAGCTGTCTACTCCAGCTATGCGTCTCATAATCTCATAAACCTCTATCAAACCTCCCCTCAGCTTCCGCCACTCCAGAGAAAACAACCCAAGTTTGTCGAACCTCTCGCACATGCTCTCTAATCCAGGCAGCATCCTGGTAAACCCCTTCTGCACCCTCTCCAAAGCCTCTTGAATGTTTCTAAATGTCCATTCAAAAGCTATTTAAAAAGTTACATTTATTATATAATTAAACATAAAAGAACGTTATTGCTTAAAAACACAAAACCATTAAAAGCATCGAAAAAACTCAATTAATTCAAGAAAATGTGAACTCACTGAGCTTTGTCCCTTGCTGTCATTATTTTCCATTGACAGAGAGCTGATTCCCCCATCTTAATGCTGGGGAATTCCATGAGGAATCCAACACTGAAGCACAATCAGCAACATCCCAGGGAATGAGAGGCCGGCATGTTTAAGACTGGCAGAATTCTTGGGGAAAAGGCATAAATAATTGTTGATGTCATTTCACCCGGAACTTGTCAATATCCACAATGAAGGTGCAAGAAGTGGTTAGGACTATGGAAATGCATGGTTTACAACTTCAGCCAGATCCCTCTGAACCTACTGCTATATCTGAGATTGGTTTTATCAGTATTTACAAGGATCATTTATTTTCTCTATTCCAAGGCAAAATTCTGCCTACTTAAAGATAACATAAGGAGCTGACAAATCCTTGTGCGATACACGTTTACTTTCTTGTTGGCTATAAAGTCTCTATTTTGTGTTTATTCAGCTGGCCTTTGAAAGGCAATTACTGCCTGATGCCAGCCAAGTGATGTGGTTCATCTATCGAAATACACCTTTACAACAACTTAAAGGACAAACCTTTTGTAAGCATCTGTTTCAAGTGCATTGAAACAGCATCCGTCACAGACTGTCCTAATTTTTCCATTACTGTACTAACAGTCCTGCTGTTGAGGACAATTGTGGTGGAATATCGCCCTGGGGATTTTGTGCTGACGGATAGTATGCCTGAAGGCAATTGCACATCTGAGGTCACTTGTTAAGCTCATGGGAAATGCTGCTGCTGCTTGTGGAAAAAACAATCGGTTTGTCTTACTAAACCTGTTGTTTGGAATCATCAATCAGCAGATTGCTGACATTTGCATATATTGGTTTTCACCTAGCCAAATCAAAGTGGCTGCAGTGTCAAGCCCATCTCCTTAAGGTCAGTGCATGTTTTTTATCCAGACCCTCCCCTCTTTTGTCAAAGTATCAGAAGCACCATCAATGCACATTTATAGAGGACTTTTAATGTAACAAAATCACTCCAAGGCACTTTACAGAAGCACCAGGAAATAGCCTTACAAAATGAAAGGATAATGGAGAATGTTTAAAGACAAGTTGATTTTTAAAGAGAGTGTTTGAAGAAACAGAGGTAAATAGCGAGACAGGGGTGTGTTGCAGTGGCACTGGTAGGGGAAAGCACTCGATGGTTGGTTAAGAGACACAAGCCAGGTTGGGTTAGAGGAACACAGAGCACAGCATTGCTGATTGTCAGGTTTGAGGAGAGCGAGGGAAGGTTGAGACTATGAGGGAATTTAAACACACGAATAAAAATTGTAATTTTGAGACATTGCAGAACAAATATGATGAACGTTGATGATGTGGGATTTGAAGCAGATAGAAGATGACTGCATGAATAACTGAAATGGCTGACTCTGAAGCAGCCTACATCATGGATGTGGGTGTCATGGACAGATATGTTGGAATCTTATTCCAAAGCTTTATGTCAAATTGTCATCAAATCCTAATTGTATTATCTCATTTTGGAGTCATAGAATTGTTATAACACAGAAGGCCATTCAGCCTACTGGGTCCAAGCAAGTTAGTTGTAGAGTAATCTAGTTGTCCCATTGCCCCACTCTTTCCCATAGCCATCAAAGAGTTGGGGAAATCTTGTCAGGAAAGAGAATAAGATGCAGGATCAAAAAGGTACTAATCTCAGATAATCCCCAACGTCATACACCAGTGAATACAGAAATAGGAGGAGAAAACAGATGAATATATGGCTGAAGAGAGGGTACTAGATTCTTGGGGCATTGGGACCTGTACAGGTCACACAAGTTATACCTCAGCAAGGCCAGGAGCCAAATTCATTGCAGACAGATTTGCTAATGTTATTGGTGAGGAAGGCAGAATGAAGGTTGGAAAATATGCAAGAGGAGTCTGCTGCGCTGAATGGTACAGAGGTAAATGCAAGAAGGATAGGAAGGCAAGGCAGATAAAAATGAAATCAGAAACTGTTGGAATCATGATATTTTAGCTATTTCTGAAACATAATTTAAAGTGGGGCCAGATATGGCAGCGTAATGATCCTGGTTACAGGGTTTTCAGATCAGATAGTGAGGTGGCAAAAGGGCTGGGGATGGCAATATTGGTTAAAGAAGCAATCACAGCTGTGTGAAGGGTGGAATATTGGAAGGATCATCAAATGTGGGTTGAATTAAAGAACAAAATAAAAACAATCACACAGTTGGTAGTGAGCTACCTCCAAGCATTCCAAGGAAGATTGCAGAGCAAATTTGTAAATAAATTTCCGACAAATTTTAAATTACAAGAGTAGTGACATTGCTGTTTTGATTGCTGTAGTATTATCAGTAAACACAGCACTGAATTACAAAACTGCATTCAGCAGAAGTCTTTTTAGCCAGTATGTCACAAGCCCACCAAGATGGGAGGTGGTGTGTTCCAATTCTGGATTTAGGTAATGAACCTGGAGAGGTGCAAAGAGAACCATTGGGAGGGCACTTCTGTGGTAGTAATCATAATTTAATTAGATGTAACATAGTTATGCAAAAGAAGAAAACTAAAATAGGAATAAGGGTTCTATATCAGGGTGGCACAGCTGGTCGAGTTGCTGCCTCACAGCTCCAGTGACTCAAATTTAATCCTATCCTCCAGGCTATCTGTGTGGAGTTTGTACTTTCTCGATGTGACTGATGGATTTCCCCCCAGACTTCCAGCTTCCTTCCACATCCCAAAGATGTGTGGGTTGATAAGTTAATTAGCCACTGTAACTTGTTGGTAGATGGATGGGAATGTGTGGAGAATAAGTTACAGGAAAAATGAGTTGGGGAATGGGAATGGTCTGTGAGTTGGGATGGGCTTGATGGGCTGAATGGTCTCTTTCTAAATTGTAAGGAAATAAGAAACAAATGAAATTAATCGGGACAAGGCCAATTTTACCAAGTGAAGGAGTGATTCAGCATAAGTGGGGTTGGAAACAGTTATTTGGAAGGTAAATCAGTCTTATGGCAACAGGAGGGATTCCAAAAGGAGAGTCAGATGGTTTCGTGTAAACATGTTCCTACAAAGAAAAAGGGTGGAACTGCAAAAATTAGAACCCCTGGATGATGGATTACAGAAAGGCAAAGGAAGACACAATAAATGGGGAGATGATGACAGGTGTGGAAGAACACAGGGACCATGGAGTGGATGCCCACAGAATATTCAAGGCAACAGGAAAGGTCTAAGAAGAAAAGAAACAGCAAGAGATGTAGGCCAGCCTACCCCTTTAGCCTGCTCTGCCATTCAAGAAGATCATGGTTGACTCAGTCTTGGCGTGAAACACTTTTCCGCTCTCTGCCCATGTCCATCAACTCCCTTGTAGTTTATGTGGCCGCAATCTCTGCCTTAAATACATTCATTGACTCCATCTCCATAACTGTCTGGGGTGGAGAATTTCAACATTCATTACCCTCTGAGAGAAGAAATTCTTTCTCACCTCTGAAATGGGAGACCCCTATTCTGCAACTCTGCTCCTTAGTTCTAGGTACCCCACTAGAGGAAAAATCCTCTCAGCATCCATCCTGCCAAACTACCTCACAATCTTATATGTTTCAATAAGATCACCTCACATTCTTCTAAATTCAAATGAATATAGGCTCAGCCTGTTAATTCCATGAATCAATTTCATGAATGTTCTCTGTGCAATCTTCAGTAGAAGCAAATTTTTCCTTAAAAATGGAGACAAATTAAATGTAATATTCCAGGTGAGGTCTCGTTAGCCTATAAAGTTGCAAGATTTCCCTACTTGTATACTCCACACCCTTTGCAAAATATGTCGAAGGATTCTCCCTAAAATGATCAAAAACATCTGAAATTGTCTCATCAAATACTAGCACTGATGATATCAAAGGAAGCCCATCTGGTATGTAATGCCTCAACCTACTATTTCTAAGATCTCCAATGGAAGCATAACTGGATTGAAGGCAGTGGGGGGGATGCGTTCATATTTACAGACTGCAATACTAACAAAAACAGTGAAATTCCAGGAAATTACTAGCCAATAGTAGACTTCACAGGTCCTTGGTCAGTTTTCTCTTATCGTGGACAAACTGCCAATTAATCCATGTTCAACTAATCCAATACAGTGAAATGGTTCCTGGGTGATTGACTGTTTAAGGAATAATCCTGCTTGCACTATGATCCTTTAACCAGCTAGCTTTAACTAAGCAATCACTTTCAGGATGGCTCACTGCTCTCCTTTGGACCAATTTACCTCTGAATTAATTTTTCCATAATAACTAATTTTATTAGTTGGCTTCTTAAAGTCCTAAAGTGTTCCACAGTTAATTCCTAAATGATTGGAAATGATTTGCTGTAGTTTGAACAACAAAAATAAGATAAATGAGCATGGACTAAAGTCAAAATTAATGTGTCTGGAATGAATTTTCAATTCTAAACTGAAGGTTTTTGAACTAACTCAAAACATTAGCTATTTAAGTACACCGCAGCTCTCCTAGACCCACTTATTTAGAGTCTAGAGTTGCCACTTCACATCACTGCACTGTGGTGGCTCTCCGTTCCTTTGTATTGCTGCTTACGTAAGAAAATAAACAGATATAAAGCTATAAATAGCAAAGCCTTTATGGAAGATAGTAACAATCAATTAAGTTGCAGTGCCGATGCACAACAACATATCAAAAGTCATACCATGCATTCTGAACAAATTCTTAAAGGTACCCTACATAAGAACAAATAATTATCAATTATATTTATTGGCATGCTAATGTATAATTGCACCAAAAGTTTGTCACAATGAAAAAATGGAGTCTATTTTTTGTTCAGTTCTCTCTGCAGGAAAATGAAATACCAAATTGTCTGCATTTTGGTGCTTTGTGAACAAGCTATTCATCTGTTGTAGACTGCAATCTCAATGTACTATGGTACACGGCTGGCAGGCAGTCACCTAAATTTGCTTTGCAGCAGTCAAAATCTTGATTCTGATTGTAACCCAACCCACCTGATCAAATGCCCATTCACTTGTTGCCCCAATTTTGAATTCAAGTGCAATGCAAAGCTGTTTACAACAGCTGATCCAGCAGAGAGATCAACAGAAATTATTGTCTATTCATGTATGTTCTTCAAACCCCAGGTATGAAAGCAAAGCACTTCTGAAGGAGAGAAGTGCAGTAACCATTCAGTGGAAAATCTCTACCAAGATCATTGTATTTTGCTTGTTAATTAATTTTTATCATCTTTAAACAGTTAATGGCAAATCATTTTCAGTGAAAGAAAAGGCAGTCACAGTTTGCATCATTCCTGGAAATCACAGGCCCATTTTAGGTTGTTAAAAGAAGAATTGACTATTCACATCTAACCTGAATTTAAAACTAAAGAGTTATGGGGATTCAGAAAGAAAGAATGAAAGGCATGTCTTTATGCTAACGTAGGGCTCTTCATGCAGACACCCTTCGAGTGAGATTGACTAATCTCCTGTAAGAAGCATTAGAGCCAAGCAAAATCATATTCCCACCTCATTTGGTGCCTCAGGAAGGTCCATCACTAAGAACTCTCAACATCCAGGACATGTCCTCTTCTCATTACTACCATCAGGGAGGAGGTACAGGAGCCTGAAGACCCACACTCAACAATTCATAAACAGCTTCTTCCCCTTCACTATCAGATTTCAGAATGGTCCTTGAACCCATGAAAACTACTTCGATATTCCTTTTTTTTGGACTATTTATTTATTTTGTAATTTATAGTAATTTTACTTCTTTGCACTGTATTGCTGCCGCAAAACAACAAATTTCATGTCATACGTCAGTAATAATAAATCTGATTCTGATTCTGTCTGCCAATGTGATTACCAGCAGAGGTCACTGGATAACAATCTAGAAAAGGAACACAGGCTGATTTTCCCCTCCCGGCAGGAATACAAGGCACCCATAATGCCATCATAGTTAGATCAACCAAATTAACACAGACAACATTAAAGTCAGGTCCTTTAGAACCATTATTGCTTTGTTACAAACAGACTTTACTGGTGGAACCATCATCGTCATAGATAGCTTGTTTTATGCCTTTGAGAATCAAAATCAACATTTATCTTTTTCTTGAAAACAGCAAATAAGTTTGTCTGCAAGTTGTATTAGAGAGTTTTAAAACATAATGGTATAACCTGTTCTCAGTGACAAAGAAGATGAAGCATGACATGAGTATTGTACATCAGCCAGGGCTCACACACTGGTGTTCCAATAATTGTACATTTTAACATTACCAGAAAGGCAACAGTTCCATTGCCAAACGACCTGCATTTATCACAGTGGGTGTGAATCTAAAGTAGTGCAAGGCAAACTCTTTCTTTTCAGCTGTGCTTCATTCAGGTGACCTTACCCTCTAATTACACCCCACACGTGGTGAATTCCAGAAGGCACTGCATAATAATAGAAACAGATATCCTATCTGCCGCATTCGAGCTTTCGTAGCAGACAATACCATTTTATAGCAAGCTGCAATAGCCATTCCATTTTAGTTCAAAACTTAGCAGCATCTGTCTCTAATAAATATAACATTGGCCATCTTAAATGCCTATGGTAAACACTGGCAGCACACACACACACACACACACACACACACACACACACACACACACACACACACACACACACACACACACACACACACACACACACACACACACACACACACACACACACACACACAACCTTAAACCATCTGTGAAATAATCCAGAAACATTGGGTGGCATTCTGCAGATAGAGGGGCTTGGTGTAAGCTTTTGATTAAATTTCATGACCTTTAGCCACTGCTGCTTATATCTTGTGCTTCTTACAAATGAGATAAGTTGGGCTTTATTTTACTTTACTCAATTTGAACCATTTCCAGTTCTGGTAGGAGACCAAATATCGCCACAGGAGAAAGAGTTAAGCTGCCTGCCAGGAGCAGTATTATCCCAGCAGTGCTTTATTCTCTTCAGGCCATACACAAAGAGCATTTGAGAAGGAATAAAATCTGTCAAATGGAGATGGCATTCCCTTTCATGTTAAAGCTCACACAGTATTGCACAAACCATATAAATGACAGCGGCATCAGAGTAACAAGATTTGTATTTATACAACTCCTTCGAAAATAATTTGTAATGTATGACTCATTTGTAAGTAAGAGAAGCCTAATGCCTGTTTTGTCCTCTCTTGTTGAGACTAGAGTGTGAAGGGAGGAGCAGGAATCACGTCTGCTCAACTTGAGAGCTTTAATCAGCTACTGCAGGGGCCAACTAAAGATAAAGTTTTGTATTTATGGGAAACAAAGTGTTGAACCAGGAGGATTTGGAGGGCTCCCTCAAACCCATGGTACATACATCCCATTCCTAAAGCCCCAATGGTTGCCCATCAACAACCCCACCCCCCTCCCCCCAATCCTCCTGGGCCATGGTGGCAAAGCGGGCACCCCAACGGTGGCCCTTCTAGAACAGGTGCCTATGAAGCTGCAAAAGGCACTGACAACTGGCCCTACTGATGTAAACCAGGCACAAGCTTCAATACCAGGTGCAACCTCAAGCCTCCCTGGTTGAGCCCACATTTAGGTCCAGGAAAAGACCTAGAAATATTTTGATCCTGCTAAGTTCCAGCAAAAATAACTTGCAAAGTTACCCTGATGCGAATTCCAAAATTATGGATTGTTACAAGAGTGTGCAGAGCAAATGATCAAGTACAGTCCTGAGTGCTTGAACACATTTCCACTGATATTAGTTTCACTGAAAGCAGGCCTAATGATCATTTATAGCTGTGTACATAAAGGAGCTGGGACAGTGGTGTAAAAGCTGGTGTTGTGTTGGCTACCACTGCTGTCACAGCAAGTTTATTAGCTCAATTGATGGCTATTTATTTAAGGCCCACCAACTGTTCAAACACTGGGGTCTGGCAACTAACACAGAGGATGCTTGTAAGTGGTTCTTCATGCAGGATTCTCAATGCTTTTCCAAACTTTCAGATTATCCCACAGCAGGGCTGGTACATTAGATGATGGTATACCACATAAAACAGTCATATGTGCTGGCGTATCCTAGCAGCACACTTTGGATGGGCATGGTTGACATTCTAGTGTGAACCAAGGTTTCTTTGTTTTGACTACATTACATAACGATTATAATACATGTTGGAAGGAAGTAAAATCCTATGACAATAAATTGAGTGATGAGTATTTCTTTCAGAGACATTTTGACAAGAAACCTGCTGTTGTACAAGAATGTCTTCATAAATGCATTTTGACAATATATTTAATGAGGTGGCAGTTTATTTGCGAGGTAGAACTATTAAACTATTAAAATATTGATACTTTAAGCCCTTGTTACAGACAGTGACATTGTTATACGAGCCTTCTATCCAATTAGGATCACAGTATGAACAGACACACAGATACACAGGTAGCAGCAAGTAAAGCAGGTAAAGATACACAATCTGTACTAATAAAGCAGCCTATTTGAAGAAATGTTCACAGGCCAGGCACTGTATAAACAATAACCTTGCTTTTGTGTTAAAGTCAGTGTCGGTATTTATAATTAAGGACCTTCACTCCCCCCTCCACCCAACAACTATCCCGACAATTGGATCTATTCATTAGTTAGTTACAAAGAGTTGCAAGTAGTTCCTCGTTTCAACGTGCTGCTTTCAATTTAAACTTTTCACCCCATTCTTAAAAGAATTTTATTCTGATGAAAAGATGGAAGTCAGCTGTATTAAAAAGAATGAGATCCATGCTGACATCCATCAACATCACAGAATGTTGTACTGGATGACTTTTTAAAAACAGGTTAAAGATCACATAATCTGAAGTGAATTAAAGCAATACCTTCCATTGATGTATGGGATTTACTGGCTGTACTTTCTCACTGTAGTTTTGATGAGATGTCCTGCCAAATTTCTCTTTATTTCATTTCCTATCTGGCCTTGGGGTGGGGTGGGGTGGGGTGGGGTAGATTGATGAAATGGTCTTCTGCAGGAAAGGTTGTAGCCAGGGGCCAGAGGCCAGGAGAATCCCAGCAACCAAGCACCATTTAATAAGATGCCATATGGAAGCTTATTATACAAGGTAAGGTTATTATTGAGGGTAATGTATCAGCATGCAAAGAGGCCAGGCAAACTGAGAGAAAGCAGAGAGTCAAGATAAAAAGGTCATTATCTGGTTGGCAAGCTCTATTACTAGGGTGCTACAGAGATCAAGCTGAAGGCTCAGTTATTTACAATCTGAATTAATGATTTAGATGACAGAACCAAGTATATTGTGTGTTGAGATATTAACAAAAAATGATGGAAATATCAGCAGGTTTGGTGAAGAAATGCATTCAACACTTTAGGTTGAAGACCCTTTGTCAGAACAAGGATATTGTTCTGAGGAAGGGTCTTTGATTTGAAACATTAAATCTGTTTCCCTTTCCACAGACACTGCCTGGCCTGCTGAGTGTTTCCAACATGTTTTGTTTTTATTTCAGATTTCTAGCATCTGCAAGACTATGATTCTCAGCCTTTATCCTGCTGATTGGTGGAGAGGTTCGGGGAACTAGATGTTCCTATTTTGTATGTTATTGTGGTTGGTGGGGACCATCTAGATAGCCACTTGAGAGGACATGAGAGGAAGGGAGTTGTCTTGGGAAGGGGAGGAGATTTTGCAGGTCTGACACAAGGGCAAGTTGAGGGTATCTGATTGCAACAGAAGATTTGTTTGGTGGGGTGGGGCAGGGTGAGGAGGGTGTCAAAGAGACATAGAGTCATACAGCACAGAACCAGGCCCTTCAGCTCAACTGGTCCATGTTAGCCAAGATTCCCAACTAAGCTAGATGGGAATCCCATCACATTTGCCCTCATTTAGCCCATATCCCTTTCAACTTTCCATGTACCTGCTCAACTGTCTTTTAAATGTTGTTAATGTAGTTGCCTCAACTACTTCCCCTGGCAGCTCATTCCATATATATGGACCACCCTCTGGGTGAAAAAGTTGCCACTCAGGTTCCTATTAAATCTTTCCCCTCTCACCCTAAACCTACGTCCTCTAGTTCTTGATTCCCCAACCCTGGGAAAAAGACTGTGTGTATTCACCCTATCTATGCCCCTCATAATTTTATACACCTCTATCAGGTCACCACTCATTCTCCTATGCTCCTGCTGCTCTAGCTTCCTTGGTCCTGGGAAACATGCACTGTCGGCAGTAAATCCAAATGGCTGCCAAAATCAGAAGGAAGATTCTTAATGAATCATAATGACAGACTCACCTGTCCAGAGCGAGCTCTCGCATGTTTCTGGAGCCACAGCAGTTAAAACAAAAGACGAAACCTGTGGGGGCGGTCAGGATCCGGTTTCACACTGGATGTGCCACATGGAAGCAGGTCATTCAGCCCAATGTGTCACCACATGGATCTCTTCCCTTCACTTCACCCTTCCTCAAATACTTCTACTTCTTTTTCCCACACCTACTTATCTACCTTCCTCCCAAATACATCAATGCTATTTGCCCCAACCACTCCTCATGGTGGTCAGTTCTATATTCTTACCATTCTCTAGATAAAGAGGATTCTCCTGAATTCCAACTGAACTTATTGGTAAATTCTTGTACTTACACTCCAAAGTTTTGGATACCTCCACAAGTGAAAGACTTTCTCCACATCCACCCTATCAAACTGCATCAGAAAGTTAAAGAACTCTGTTTGGTCATCCCTCTGCCTCCCTTTTTGTGGTGGTGAACCCCAAATGCTCAACTTTGCCTGTTTAGTTTATTTTCTTGGTTCTGGTTCCACACCAATTACCACTATTCAACAGAAAGAAACCCTTAATGAACAGTAAATAAAAAGCAAAATGCTCCAGATGCTGGAAATCTGAAAACCTGAACTTTCAACCGAAAATGTGCCCATTTCTCTTTCCACAGACCTGTTGAGTTTTCCATCATTGATTGTTTTTTTAATCTTTAATTAACAGGATTACAATGTCAGCTAATAGTAGGTTTACATGCTCACATAATAAGTTCAAAAAAATGCCCAGACTTGTTCAGTCTGTTTAAAGTGCTTTAACAGTTGAGGTGAACCATTTAATAATCTGGTTAATTCTAGAACACAGGAAATAGCTTTTAACTGCAAATTAATGAGAACCTCTTTAAACAACAGGGAGATAATTACTCAGCTAATTTTCTTACCATGTTGCAGCAGGTCAGGGTCTGTGTAAAACATGAGGAATATTCAGAGACTGGGCACTCTTCCACATGCTCCCTCATTTCCATAGAGTCACAAAACTGTTTGTGTGATTGATCAGATCTTGCCAGCATTAATGTGGACAGTTGTACCTCACAGCAATGGAGAGTTATCAAATCTCTGCTCCAAAGCACAGCTAATTAGAAATTTGATCGTGCAAAGCCATTTTCGGTACATGATGAGAATGGATTTTATCCAAGGTGAAACATGATAACATTTCCTGTGTTGTTTCACCTCATTCCAAACTTCCACCATGCACATCCTGGAGTGAGTTACTTTCGCATGCCCAACGTGATTTCTGCACCAATGGTACATGGGATGATGTTATTCTCCGCACCATACTCCTTTTGTAGAATTGTGGGCAAATTTGGGCCATGGTATCCCAGGGCAACAGTCAGTGAGGAAAAATAGGTTTTAATACAGTAGCATCCAATACTTGTTTTCGAAGTGCCCCCATAGCAACAATCCCCTCCTACCCATCACATTCCTGATCACCACGCCTGAATCTAGGTCCTGACACTTCTTGTAAATAATCCCCAGCCTGGACACTTAATTCACGATCCACCTTGACACTAGGCCCCAATCCTTGGCCCACAGCTGAATGCCTCTCCACACCTACGAACCCAGCCTCTCACACTCATCTTCAGCTACAAATATGTGCAACTCCCTTTTAGTGGGGGTCAGCCCACAATCAAAAAGGTCACTTGCACCTTACCCCAACAACCCTCTTACGCACATTTCTGGATGCATGAGAGTTTCTGCGTGACAATGATTAATAGTCACCATATTAAAATGGAAATGCTCCTCTAGATATTGAATGAAAGGGTACTGTAGATGTACAGAAAATTCATGTGATGATTTAACATCTTGTGAAACAGCAGAATCATTAAAACACTACAGTAGGTTTGGTACTTTTGCAATTCAACATGGAGATCATAACTTCCAACAGTAAATTTCACAATTCTTACTCTTTTTAAACATTCCAACAGAAGTATCAAATTCAAGCCAGAAATAGATGCTGGAGTTAATTTGGAGTTGGCAATTATACTGTATTATTGTTATAATTTATTTAAACTGGAGTACAGGAGTTAGTTAAATTCTCATATATTTGCCACCATTTAATTGTACTTATATACTTGCATATAAGTAACACCTTTTACAGTTTAGATTGTCCCAAAGTGCTGTACAGTCATTGAAGTACTTTTGAAATGTAGTTATAGTTATAATATAGGAAATGTGGCAGCAAACTTAGGCACAACAAGCTCCCAAAGGCAGCTGTTGTTACTGAGCAGATAACATTTTCATGTAATATTGACAGAGGTAAAGATAGGCCAGGGCATCAGGGATAACTCCCCTGTACTATATCAAAATCATCCAATTAATGTAAACAGTATTTATTTCTTGGTTTTTCCTTATTTAGGATTTTTTGATACTTTTTCCAACAAATTTATAGGTAAATGATGTAATCAGCACTGAGCAGGTCTTAAATAATGTTTTCTGAACTAATTCAGCTACAGTCCGTTAATAAAACTGAAAGATCAACCTTCATATTGATTCTCAGAACTTACAATGAAATCGTTTGCTGATAACTGGCTGGGAACCTCTTCCAATAACACAATGTGGTTAAAAAGAAAAGCACAGAAGGATGGATCAAAGAATCAAGAAACAATAAATTTAATGGAGGGAAGGATGAGTAAGATAATGGGGAAAAGATGGCCTAATAAATTAGAACTCCTCGGAGCTGGCAAGTCATATATTGGAATGTATCTTTTAGATGTCTAGAAGATATTTAACTAGATAGAGAAAGAAAAACCTCAAATCAATGCTCTCAGACACATCAAAACTGCAAGATGAGAGTGTGTACACATTAGGAAATACTTCTTTACTCAAAATTTGATCATGGCTGATAGAACTGACAAATCATTGGACCCCTTCAAGGAACCACTAAATGCTGCAGGACTGAAATCAAAGGGGCTGGAGAGTTTTCTTTGTTCAAACTTCGCTTATGTGGGAATGACTGTGAAATTACTGCCTATGCAGCACAGATTTATAATATACCAGACATAAAATATGTATACATATTCATACATAAAGATCACAGAATTCTCTCATTAAATGTGTGTGTACATAGACCCATTTAATAAACCTTCAAAAATTCAGCACCATGGTAGAACCCAATTTTTTTTTGCCATGCAAGACCATAATATTCCGATGAAGGGTCTCAGACCTGAAACATTAACATTGTTTCTCTTTCCACAGATGCTGCCTGACCTGCTGAGTGTTTCCAGCATTTTCTGGTTCTATTTCAGATATCCAGCATCTGTATTTTTTTGTAATTTTCAAGACTACAATATTCTTTAATGGTAATGATAACAGAAAAAAATAGTACACTTTCTGAATATAATTCAAAACGTTATCCAAACTACAACATTTTCCTCTATTTTCTTTCTCTATCCCATTCTTTGTTTTGGTCCTTTCATCTTATTTTCACACACTTTTTCCTTGGACCTCTTTAACCTCAGGTGCCTATTCTGTCCTTCCCTACATTCTGCAAATATGGTGCAGACGCAGCAAAATAAATCCACCATGAGATACCAAGTTTTGGAGATGAGCAGTCGCTGCGATATACTCAGGCAAAATGGGACATGCTGGGAGTAAAGTCAAACACAATTACTCAGCATCATAATAAATAGGAGTAATTAGCAGATGTGAAGTTATTGAATATAACATCCCCATGCAAAGTAATTGCTTTTGCCACATCAGTGGCAATGTAGATAAAAATAATATTAAAATAAGACAAAGCCATTGAACCTTTGTGCTTTGCACAGCAAGCCATGAATCGAGGCAAAAAAATTAATTGCACTACAGGTGTAAAAACAGAAATACAGTTCCTTATGTAAATTTGTATGGAAAACATGTGCTTGTTAATTAAGGATGTGCAAGTAATGACAGTACTTCATCGGTACATTGCACATGCCATTAGTCACAGAACATCTGCTTCTTCGTTCCAGTGTTTGATGCATATATTGTGGCAACCCTCAAGGGAACGGTTCACAAAGCAACATATATTCTGTTAGTGAGGGGAAGCAACTGTTACAAACTCCTGTAATTAACTGATGGGTACAATTAAGTGGTGATTAATGAGTAGGGACCAACTGTTGCATTTCTTTAGCCAGGCTCCATTGCAGCATTTGTACTTCCTGCTACAGCAACTTTTCACGGCTGAAAAGAGCAAACCTGCCCTCCCCCACCCTCACCACATTCTACAGGGGTACCATTGAGAGTGTCCTGACCAGCTGCATCTCTGCCTAGTATGGTAACTGTAACATCTCTGACCGTAAGTCTTTGCAGAGAATTGCGAGTACAGCGAGAAAGATCATTGGAGCACCTCTTCCCTCCATCTCGGATATTTACAATACACAATGCACACATAAGGTTTACAGAATCATAGATGACCCTTCTCATACCTCTCACGACCTATTTGTCCCAGTGCCATCTGGCAAGCAGTACCAGAGCATCCGGGCCAGAACTACTAGATTGCACAACAGTTTCTTCCCCCAAGCTGTCAGGCTCCTGAATACCCTGCTAGACAAATGCCACGTCAAAAGCCCTGGTTTGCACAATGGCGTATAAGAACTTTGGCTGCTGCTGAACATGTTTAGACAATTAGTACGACATACTGAGCTTTGTATTTCTCTTTGTCCAACTCAGTTTTGCACTAACTTTGCACTAAATTTGTATTTTGTATAAACCGTTCTTTTTGCACTATTCGTATTTGCACAATTTTTTTTTGTTTTTTGGTTTTGGTTTGTGTTTATTGTATGTCTTTTGTTCTATTTATGTCCTCTGTTGTGTGAGTCTGGGGGAAACAACATTTCGTTCTGCCATGTGTTTATATAGCATGGATGAATGACAATAAAGTAACTTGAACTTGAACTTGAAGTCAGGAGTAGTGTATACTTTTACAAGATTTATTATAAAATGTATTACACAAAAACCTTGGAACTCTTATTACTATTTAACATATCCAGCCTACAAGTATAATCTTGTAATATAGTAACATAATGTGTGCTGTATACCTTTTTATCTAAGAACATAAGGAATTGAAGGAGGAAAAGGCCATCCAGCTCTTCATTCCCATTCTCCATTCAATAAGATAAAGTTGATTTTGTTTTACTTGAGCTCCACTTTACTCTGGTTACTCCATGTCCCTTGATTCTCTTATGGTTTTATGAACTGCCTAGCCTTTCACTGTTCAGTTCAGAATCATATTTCCAAGAATTTTTAAAGCTGAAATTTTGACACTGTGAAATTGGTCAGTGTTTTCCACTAGGAAGTGAGAAACAGAACTCTATGCAAACGTTTCTGGTTATAGTGGACCCCTCACTGGACACCAAGAAGCAAGCCAGAAGTGAAAGTACAAGCAGGCCATGATATGATGACTCAGCGCAGGAAGGTTACAGACCAGACATAAGGACAACCAAATGATGGGGTACTGGGGGACTTGTCATCAGTTCCTCAGTAACTCAGCTAGATCAAAGACAAATTAAGTACCTGGAAATCTGTGATAAAGCTTGCTCAATAGGTGTTAAAAGCGACAGTATGCAACTCCAAACTATGACTTTTTTTTCAACTGTTCAAAGAATGTTACTTCCTATGAAATTCCAAAACTAACCATGTCTCTAGTTACATTAATCAGATTCAGTTGCACTGCACAAAGAAGTGAGTTTTAGTTCACACAAAAGTGTTCCCTGTCTTTGCAGCTACATATTCATATGATCCTGCTGTCTTCAGGAGGAAACCCCTTTATTCTCTGAGGCACATGTCCAAAGCTTTGCAACCTGCTTAACATGGTTAATCCTTTTAGAGAATCACAATTCTATTCTCCATCATTACATATCAATGACTATTTAATGGAGGATCCTTCTTATTCAGTGTGGAGGCTTTTCTGAAGTGTTGAGTCTCACTGTCATTCATTCACTCACTTGGAGACGGGATACCAAGTCAACAGAATTTTTATGCCAGAAATACTCAGCAGGTTGGGCAGTATCTGTGGTGAGAGAAACAGAATCAATATTTCAGGTCAACCACCCTTCATCAGGACAGTTCTCTTGCAGGATCATTGACTTGAATCATCAATTCTGTTTCTTTCTCCAGAGATGCTGCCCGACCTGCTGATTATTTCTGGCATTTCCAGCATCTGCATATGATACAACAATGATGTAACCATGTAACACAATCTGCTAAGGTAGTAGCAACCCATCAACCTTAAATAGTGTTTTCCCTATCAGTTGACACTCTGTATAAAACACAGAAAAGGATATTCAGAATTATTTATTCCAGCTTTGAATTTGGTGCTGTAATAAAGATACACTTCAGTATTTGGATATTCGTTTTGACAGCTACAAAGGTTCAGTTGCTCACTTTAATCTACAAGGAATACCTCACAAGTTATGGAAACGCATTTGACATACAAGTGCAGCATTTTCTTAACAGAAACAAGGGACGATTACCAGTGTATCGTCCTCAACAAACCAGAGTTCATGCATATTTCAGCTAACTTAAGTAGGACTGTCAGCAAACTGATTAATATGAAAACCACATAAATTCACAGAAGGGCTGGAAACTCCACTTCTGACTCAGGTCTCAGGTTTGAAGATGATCCAGAGGAACTTAAAAATGCTTTTCAAAACTAGCCCACAGTAAAGTCACAGATCACAATGTGAGGACTGCTCACCAATTAATAGTAAGTAACTACCTAGACTCCCCTGAGTATTCATGAAGGCACTTCTATCCATAGAACCATAGAACCATACAGCACAAAACAGGCCCTTCGGCCCACCATGTTGTGCCGTCCAGCAAACCACCCTCACACTATCTAACCCTTTCCTCCCGCATATCCCTCTATCTCACATTCCTCCATTTGCCTATCCAACAAACTCTTGAACCTGTCCAATGTACCTGCCTCCACCACCACCCCAGGCAGTGCATCCCATGCACCAACCACTCTCTGGGTGAAAAACTTCCCCCTGACATCTCCCCTGAACCTCCTACCCATAACCTTAAAGCCATGCCTTCTCGTCTTGGTCATTGGTGCCCTGGGAAGGAGGCGCTGACTGTCTACTTTATCTATTCCTCTCAATATTTTATATACCTCCATCATGTCTCCTCTCATCCTCCTCCTTTCCAGTGAATAAAGCCCTAGCACCTTAAGCCTTTCCTCATATTCCATACGCTCTAATCCAGGCAGCATCCTGGTAAGTCTCCTCTGCACCCTCTCCAACGCCTCCACATCCTTCCTATAATGCGGCGACCAGAACTGAACACGGTACTCCAAGTGTGGTCTAACTAGAGTTTTGTAAAACTGCATCATCACTTCGTGGCTCTTAAACTCAATCCCACGACTTATGAAAGCTAACATCCCATAGGCCTTCTTAACTGCTCTATCCACCTGTGAGGCAACTTTCAGTGAACTGTGAATATGAACCCCAAGATCCTCAGTAAATTTCGTCCAGTCATCCCAAGCGCTAACCTATTTTAAAAGTAACTGCTGCATGTTAACAGACAGACAATTCTTTCATTTTTTATAAATAACTCATCAAGGAACTAGATGCACTGGAATTACTCTGTTCAAATTAAACTAAACCTATCTGCCTGCACGTGATCCATATCCCTCCATTCCCTGATGTTCATGTGCCTGTCTAATTGCTCTCTGTGTAAAAAAACATATCCCGCACATGTCCTTTAAACTTTCCCCCTCTCACCTTAAAGCTATGTCCTCCAGTATTTGATATGTCTGTCCTGGGTAAAAGACTCTGACTGTCTACCCTGTCTATGCCTCTCATAACTTTATGAACCTCTGACAGGTCTCGCCTCAGCCTACAACGCTCCAGAGAAAACAATCCAAGTTTGTCCAACCTCTTCTTATAGCTAATACTTAACTTTGTAAGGCATGATCTGACCCTACACAAAACCATGCTGTCGCTATTTAGTTCATGCTTTTCCAAATATGAATAAATCCTGAACCCAAGAATCATCTCCGATAGCTTTCCTACCACTGATGTGAGGCTCATCAGCCTATAATTTCCTGGATTATCCCTATTGCCCTTCTTAAACAAAGGAACAACTTTGGCTACTCTCCAGTCCTCTGCGACCTCGCCTGTGGCTAGAGAGGATACAAAGATCTTGTCGAGGCCACAGCAATATCCTCTCTTGCCTCTTTCAATAACCTGGGATAGATCCCATCAGACCCTGGGGACTTATCCACCTTAATGTTCTTCAATAGATCCTCCTTGATCTCAACATGCCCTAATTATTGGCATACCCCACATTGATCTCACTATCCCCCATGTCCTTCACCTTGGTGAATACTGATGCAAAGTACTCATTCAGTACATCGCCCACATCCTCTGGTCCAGACATAAATTCCCTCCTTTGTCCTTGAGTGGTCCTACTCTCTCCTTAGCTACCCTCTGTTTTTAAATGTATGTTTAAAAAGCCTTTTGATTTTCTTTAATCCTACTTGCCAAGAACATGTCATGGCTTATTTGGCCCTCCTAATTCCCTTATTGATTTCTTTCTTCCTTTCTTTATATTCCTTAAGGGCCCTGTCTGATTTCAGCTTCCTAAACTTTATCTATGGTTCCTTTTCCTTTCTGACTAAATTTACAACACCTCGTCATCCAAGATTCCAGAACTTTGCCATCGTCATCTTTCCTCTTTACTGGAACATGCCGGCCCTGAATTCTGATCAGCTGGCCTTTAAATATGCCAGATGTGGACTTGCCCAAAAACAGCTGTTTCCAATCTATTCTCCTTAGCTCCTGCCCAATAATGTTGTAATTTGCCTTTTCCCAGTTTGGCACTTTCGCCCTGAGGTCCATACTTATCCTTATTCATAACTATCTTAAAACTGAAGGAGTTGTGATCACTGTTCCCAAAATGCTCTCCCACTGAAACCCCAATCACCTGCGCAGGCTTGTTTCCTAATACAAGGTCTAGTATGGCCTTTCCTCCAGTGGGACTATCAACATACTGTTTCAAGAACCCCTCTTCGATGTACCTAACAAATTTGGCCCCAGCTAAACATCTTTCACTAAGGAAGTCACAGATTACACTTTCTTCCACATTGCCTCTTGTGAGGACACTATTCCATTCACCTTTCTCCTTACTCCTAAAACTACAATAGGAGCTCCTTTATCCTCAGCATCTATCCAACTAGACTCTGCTATTTTCACTGTGCCCACTGTAATATCACTGACCAGCCCTCCCACCCACCTTCACCTTCACATATCTTTGGGGATATTCTGGTCTGAGGTTCCAACAGCCTCCTCCATGTCCATAATATCTTAAAGCATTGGACACACAACACCTGGACATACAACTCCTCCCTTCCCAGCATTTCAGACATTTCTTTCAGATGAAACAATTTAAGTTGTAATGTTTCAATGTAATATTTGGTATTGGCAGGACATGACGCACTCTTCACTAAACCAGAGACAGCAAATACAGATTGGGTTAACCACTCTGTGGAACAGCGCTACTGAATCTTCTAAAGGTAATCTTCTAATTTTAATTCTTTGCTTGATTCTCATTCAGACCTCTCTGCCCTTTGCCTCCTGCACTGTTCCATTGACACTCAGCACAGATAAAGAAACAGTACCTTTTGATAACACACTTTTTTCAGCTTCTTGCACTGTGTCCCTTTTGTCATTTAAGCTCTCTGGCCCTCCACCCATCACACATCTTCCCTTCTAAGCTCTCCCTGCTCCCTCCCTCTCCACTGGCCCTTGCCCTCCATTACCTCCCTCCCTGCCTCATTTGCTCAAAACCTATTACATCTCTAGCATTTTCTTGTTCTGATGTGAAGTGCTCAACCTGAAACATTAAGCTGAATATTTCCAGTGTGATTTGATTTTCTATGAGATGTCCAACATTTAAAGAATGTTCTTTTGTATTAGATTATTTTTGTGTTTATTAGGAACAAGATCACTATCTATTGTGCTGCTTGGAGAAGACTAGAATGACTTTATTAAATCATGTTCCTAGCATAAACAGTATATGTGACTCCAAATCCAGTTTAGAACACAGAACATAGAACAGCACAGTACAGGCCCTTCGGCCCACCATGTTGTGCCGACATAGCTAATCCCTCCTACCTACAGAATGCCCATATCCCTCTATTTTCCTCTCATTCATGTGCCCATCCAAGCCCCCCATAAAAGCCCCCAGTTTGCCTTACATGTGACTCCAAACCCTGCACTGTCCTCTGAAATGGCCCAGTAAGGTACTCAGTTCAGGGGAAATTACTCCAGTAAAAACACCCTAAACACAAAAGAGAAAGTGATCTTTATTTAAACTTGGAAACCCAGAACCTATTCTGAAGGGAACTAAGAAAAATGTGGTAAACTGGTAGCACCATAACACATGGATTTTTGCACGGAACTAAGCAACAGACACATGAACCAAAGGTGAAGGTATTTGGATTTTAAAATTGGAAAGGAGGGAGGGTGTCAGTAAAGCAGGAAAAAAAAATGGATGAAAGCCATTGGGTAAATAAAAGCAAACCATTCAAGTTCTTTGGCAGAGAGGAGAAAAATTAAAGTTCAAGTCGGTTCTCTAAAGGAGAAGAATGATTGAGAGCCAGGAAATGTTTGAATTATTAAATTAATTTTTCACCTTGCTCTCTAAAAGGGAGACCATGGTGGGAGGACTCAAGACAATGTGAAGGTGGTGTGGGAGTTGGTTGAGGTGGAATTGAATGTGGGATGTGAAGCTTTCCTTTTGTTTTTCTTTAAAAAAAACATATTTCAGACTTGCCACAATGTGTGCTTCTGAAGAGGTTGATATGAAGTCCCATCAATTGAGCTAATGAAGAACAAAGGCCATCAGGAGGCTTATTTATTCCTGTCCCTTTCTCTGGAGGCTCTTCAAACATTTTCGGTGAGTCACAGTTGCTAGAAAATTTGTAACTATCAGCACTGTTATACTGGACCAAAAATTCCATAACCTAGAAACTCAATTGTGTGGCACTTATTTACACCCAGTAGTACTGATATGTTGAGTCAAGTTGATCACAAATCATGATTGGTAGTTTACATCAAACCTCCTGATAGAGTCATACAACATGGAGACAGGCCCTTTGGCCCACCCATCCACTCCAACCATCAAGCACCCACTTACACTAATCCTACACAATCCGACTTTCTTCTCTGTCTGTTCCTATCAACCCCCCCAGATTCTATTACTCCTCTGTGCACAAGGGGCAATTTAGAGTCGCAAATTAACTTACCAACTTGCACCTCTTTGGGATGAGGGAGGAAACCAAAGGAGCTGGAGGAAACCCACGCGGTCACAGGGGGAACGAGCAAACTCCACAGAGACAGCCCCCAAGGTCAGGATTGAATCCGGGTAGCTGGAGCTGTGAGGTAACAGTTGTACCAGCTGTACCACTGTGTTGCCCCTGCATAGTGAGATGATAATTTCTTTCTATGCATGTCTGAAGCACCATCAAGTGGGATGCAAATCATATTTGACTCCTTTCCTATCAAACTGTTTCATGCTCTTGCCATTAACAAGCAGTGTGGGCTATGCATAGGATGGTGCAAGATGGCAGGAACATGCCCAGCAACAGTGTTACTTAAAGGGAGCATCAACCACCCACCATTTTGTTGACACGTTAGCTGGACTCAGCTATGCAGAAGTTTGAACCTGAAGCAATTTTGGAGTTTGCAAGAATTTTTTAGAAATGAAGCCCTTTACTTGTTTAAAAAAAAGGAGACTAAAGCCATGGTCACTAAGTGTACTCTAATGGAAATGAAGATCACAGTTAGTGAGGCTTGATCTCTTGAGTCTTTGTCGACAGCACTCACATGAAAATCCTCCATAGCACAGCAACCATCTGTCTGGAACCCCCATCTCCCCATCTCTTGCACACTTCAACTAATGCAGGTTTTCACACACAGTTTAATTTCTGGGCTTTTGTCTCTCCCTCACATTCCTTAAGCTGTTGGCCATCTCTGTCAATATGTGGTCAGGATACATGGGAGAACCATGATGTAACATTCCTGTTGATATCCTCTCACCCCAGCAAGCCCTTTTCTAGTGGCAAAAGTACAATGGGAATCAGTGCAATGAAATCAGTAATTTTATTGAATGTGGGTGGGCTGCAGCTAGAGAAAGAGCAGATCTTCGCCCCATGCCCCACACCTCACCATATTGAGCACCAACACTCAACTGGCTGTAAGATTAGTTGAAAACTACAGTTAGAACAGCCACCATGTGTTGAAACCCACTGAGATACCTGAAGATAGCTGGATGGGCAAAGAACCTCAAAGACCTGGGATTGAATTCCTGGTGTACCTCACAGCCCACCATCTGTATGCAAACAGGGCAGTGGTTAATCAACTCCAATTACTATCAAAGGCCACCAATGTGGCTTTCAGCATCACAGGTTCTGCAATGGTACATTCAGCTCAACTTTAGCAATTCTCTCAGTCATCAACCACAATACTCCAAAACAAGACCCTACATTGCACACACAAGTTTCAATAAAATCCAATACATGTACTATTTCTTTTGAATCTTAATCTTAATTGAGGAAACTGACTTGAATAATCTAGGTTGATACGCCAGCTGGATGGTCAGACTTGGAACTTGGATCCCTCTTCCATATTCAGCTGGCCATAGAAGACCTCATGGCACAATTCAAAGAAGAGCTGGGAAGTTCTACAGCAACATTTACCCTTCAAATAGAAATAAAAAGATAATTTGTTTCATTGCTGTTTGCAGCAACTTCTTGAGTGTAAAATTAGCTGCCAACTATAGTATACTCCACAATGTCAAGAGTAATCCACTGCCAATGAAACACTTCAGGATTCTCTGTGGACACAACAGTTGCAGAAAACAAGTGCTTTTCTTTTTTGACAACAGTGTAATAGATTGAAATAATATGCTTTGGTAAAAAGCAATCATGTCTCATGGTCTTTTAATTAAAGGACACACCTACTAATATAAATTTAATTTCCTCATGCCTGAGAGATTCATTGTTGTCATCAGCACTCAGTATTTAAACAAAAATCCTAATAATAGTAAAAGAAGAAACACTGACAGAACATTGCCTTGTAATAACATTTACTGCTATCCCAAGAGGTGTGGCATTAAACCTACTGAACACCTTTATGGCATTATTGATGATGTATTTTGGATAATTACAACTGACTTAAGAATGTAATGTAATTAGATTGTTGCTCACTTCCAAACCATACCAAAACTACAATCCTCTGAAATGATCCTAAACAAGTTAAATAGATGACATTGTTAAGAAATAAAATATTTTTCATGTCTGCCTTCAGCAAATTTCCACATTTAACTTGACTTAGATAAAGATTGCAGCTCCTGCCTCTCAACCCAGTAAGTGTAATTAAGGAATATCCCACAACACCACCAGTGTGGATATTCCTATTTCCCATTCCTTGCACTCTTCTTTGAGATCTCTTTGCACGTGCTTGCTAATTTATGCTAATTCGCTTCAAGTTAGGCACACACAGGAAGCAGCGTAATTTTCATTAACATAGCTTCCATGCAAAACCTTTATGATCAATAGGAGAAGCCTTAAGTGGATTCTGGAGCCAAGCCAAGTCAATGTAGTTGGGATACGAATCAACTAAATGGTTGGATAGGCTCAGAGTACTGAATGCTCACAAGAGCTTTTCAATCCTTACAAATTGGGCTGCACTCAAATTGAAGTACAAAAGGTAAAGTAGTCACACATTAACTCAGAGTCACTCAACCACCGTGAGAGACTACTTATATATAAGTTGTGTAAAATACACTTGTAAAAACCAGTTAATCTAAATTGAAAATCAGTGTTTGTTCTGAAAACTCTAAACTTCCTTGAATTGCTACCAGCCTCTGTTCACCTCTCTCACATTCACCTTCCTCCAACCAGGATATACAAGAGAGCTGTGGCTCATCTCAACTGGACAAAACTGGCCCAGAGGATGAATCTGTCAAGTTGCCTGCAGCTTATCAGAATTATTCAAACATGTCCTGAGGCTGAAATTTGAGCAAGCCTCAGGCCTCCAGGTTTTTCCATCTGCTGTGAACACACTGCACATTCACAATCATTCACAAGAAAGCCAAAGCAAACTTTTCCCCAGAGATGCTTTCATCACTGTTATGTGCAGGCACTTCCACACCCTGCACTGTGCACAAATTATAAACTAAGTTTAACACATAATGATACAGAAAGCTTCTGTCACAGAATTTAAAAATGTCAAGCAAGACCAGAAATATAATTTTATTCTAATTAGTTTTTTTGAGCTCATGAATGTGCAGTTCGTCTGCAGTTTAAGTGTCTACTGTGAGAGAATTTGTAAATACAGGAAACATCCTATTGCCATTGACTTGAATACTGGGGGTGGGACTGTAATTAACAATTTGGCATGGTTTCAGTGAAGTATTGGCAGAAAGGCATAATTAATGGTGCAGTATGAGCTATGGAGTAATTCTCAAGGCATTAGTTTCCTGGAATTTCTCTGGAGCAAAGCAAATACAGAGCTTTGCTGTACCATTCCAGAGACACACATTGCCAGGAGGTTCTGGGCCACTATCTTCACCTATACAGGTTTATTGTTGAAACAGTTTCTCGATTAAGTTTCGTTAAGTCTGTTCACTCAGCCACTGTGTTGAGTGATGCCCAAGTCTCAGAGAGACCTTTCCTATGATTATCCAGTTATGAATCCTTTCAAAATAAACACTGTAAATAAAACTAAGTCATCTTTACATGATATAGAGCCCATTGTATTAAACACAATAAAAGGCCACCAGTTCCTCAATCACTATATTTTACTTGAAATTCATTATACTTCAATAACATTTTATACATTGAAGTATATTCCATTTCATAAATAATAAAGCAATTACATTTGCTTGTTGTTGAATTTCTTTCCAGTTGCAGTGAATTAAGTTTAGAATAGCTTAGTTATTTTTTTAAGGTAATGTTTCATGTGCTTACTTTAAATTGTGAGTTATAATGAACAAGCGTGCAATATTACAGCTTCCTTTTTGCTCGATTCTCCACAATGTGAAGGCTGTGTCATGGGAGTGAAGCCATGCAGCTGCCTTGCTGCAGACTGTCAGATGTAACAAAGAAACCCCATTCTGAATTCCAGTCTTGTCTGACATTTGCCCTCTGCCTGACGTGGCACATTGGCCAGCCTCGGCAGTGCTTGCTGCAGCAGAGGGAAAGGAGAAAGTCCTCTTTTCATTCTGTGGGAGGGAAAGAAACCAGCTGGCCATGAAGCAGATAGAGTGCCTCACAGCAGAAAACAAACTGTCGGAGGAACTCAGCAGGTCAGGCAGCATCTGTGGAGGGGAATGGACAGTCGATGTTTCGGGTCCAGGCCCTTCATCTGGACAAAGAGCGGAAGGGAGATAGCCAGTATAAGGAGGTGGTGGGGGACGGGGTGGAGGGCTGGGGAATGATAGGTGGATCTTGGTGATTGGCAGATGGAGTCAGGTGGGGGAGGGAAGTGTGGAGATAGCGACAGAGGCTGGGGGGGGGGTGATAGGTGGAGGCGACAAAGCGCTGCCGGTGATGGGATCTGATAATAAATGAAGGTGAAGAGGAAGCAAGTAAGGGAGGTGAGGTGGGCAGGTGGGAACACTTGGGGAAGGGGAGCCAATGGGTGATGACTAGATGGAGTAGGTGGGGGAGGGGAAAGAAACTGGGATATAGGCAGCTGGGGGTGGGGGGAGTGAGAGGGCCTGGGAGTGAGAGGGCCTGGGTAGATCAGAAGGGGAGAGAAAGGGATAGAGAGGGAACAGGTTACCTGAAACTGGAGAATTCAATGTTCATGCCATCGGGTTGCATGACAGTTGGCTGACCAAGCTGCAACAAGGGTTGTACTTATGGTCTGAACCAGCTTAGGACACTATGGATGCCAGCCAGGAAGGGATGGGGGAGGGCTGTGTGGCGCAAAGTGGAAGGGAAGATAAAGAACAGTAAATCATCTTGATGATGAACACTTCCGCATCAAACCACAGCTCTGCACACAAGCGTCAGCTCCAGTGAGTTGAGAACATCATTATCATGTACCGTCACTCCAAATGCTAATCTACATGTCTCCCCAAAGCAACCAGAAGCACCAGCAAAACATTGACTCAATGGATGGAAATCACCTGTGGAAGTTAGGAAGTAGCCCAAAAAATGGCCAAAAGCAATCAACAGCCAGAGAGAACAGATCCACAACTAATTCCAATGGTGAATGTTGGAAACAGTCAGCAGGTCAGGCAGCATCTGTGGAAGAAGAAGCGGAGTTAACATTTCAGGCCGATGACCCTTTGTCAGTACTGGGAAAGAAAGAAAACAAGTTAGTTTTAAGTTGCAGAGGAGGTGGAGAAGGGTTGGACAGGACAAAGGGAGTATATGTCAGAGGGCAAGGCTATAGTTTCCATGAGGTTAAATTATAAAGGTCATTCGGTCGACAAAATTCCACCAGCAAATACATCTTCCCTTCCTTTCTGCTTTTAGCATTTTGAAGGGACTGTTCCCTTCACGAGTCCCTGGTTAGCTCTTCCATCTCCGGCTACCCCTCAGCTCCCTACAGCACCTTCCATGCAACTGCAGGAGAAGCAAGACCTTTCCTTTTACCCCTTCCCTTTTCCCCTACCCAGGACTCAGACAGCCTTCCAAGTAAAGCAGCGATTCATCTGCACTTCTTCCAGTCTAGTATACTGCATCTGGTGTTCACAAAGTGGTCTCCTCTGCATGAAACCAAACACAGATTGCACAAGTGCTTTAAGGAATGACTCGTCTGCCATTTTAGTTCCCAACCCACTTCCACTTTGACTTATCTGCCAGTGGCCTCCAGCAGCATTTTAACAAGGCCCAATGTAAAGGAACAGCACCACATCTTCTTACCATATCGCAACCATGATATTGGTTCAGTTTTTTGCTTCCTTTAGCAAAGCCTGACCTGCTGGGCATGTCCTACAGCATGGCATTTGCAACTTTAACATCAATAATTCATACTTTCAGTCTCTAACTACACTAATTTCACAGTTTTTGTTCATTTTCATTGAACCATTCGACCTCTACAATTTACCCCCTCAGCAAATCTGGCCTTGATGTATACGGGAATAATCGCCTTGTCCGATCCATTTTTCCTCCACCTTCTCAGCCACTTAACACTAACTTGTTTTTCTCTTTTTTAAAACCTCCTTGAGGAATCATCAATGTGAAATATCAACTCATTTTCTGTTTCCACAGATGCTGTCAAACCTGCTGAGTGCTTCCAGCACTTTCTGTCTTTATTTCAGATTTTAAGCATCTGCTTTTTTTTATTTCATTAATTACTTCAGACTGACAGAGTGAGCCCCATAAGGAGTACTGCTTGACTCCCCTTGGCATCACAGTTTCTCAGAGCTGATCAAGTGCCTCAAGGCAAAGAAAAAAATTGCAGATGCTGAAAATCTGAAATTGGAAAAATGAAAATACTCAGCAGGTCAGGCAGCATCTGTGCAGAAACAGAGTTACAGAGAGACCAAAGGGAATGTCTGTGATAAGATCGAGATCAAGAGGAAATGGATGAAGCAGATTGGTGTTGACAGAGAGACGATGAAGACAGCCTGCTAATGGCAGATAATCTGTCTGGAGTAGGTATAAACAGAGGAAAGAGAAACACAATAAACCATGCTGGAACTGTGAGATACAGAGCACAACAATTGGTGGATATCTGAAATAAAGAAGAATGCTTGGATTTATTGTGCAGCTAGGGGGAAGCACTAGAGCCACCCAATTTCACAAAAGACTCAGACAGCAAGCAGAGGCCCCTCATTAGAATAGTTGAATTATTACTCTGAATGCTTACACAGTGCCCTGGATGTCTTTGGTGTGCTGGAGTTAGGAAAAGGAGCTTGCCACTTACTACCAACTACCAGGCCACTTCAGTGCCTCCCTTTCTCCCATCACCACAGCTGAAACTCTACTGTTGTTGTCCTTTCTTCACATACGTCATTGAAAAACTCTCTCAGGTAAGAGGCTCTTTTTCAAGGCTGGCAAGCTACTGAAGGGGGAGCTCCTGCCTGGTGATTGAACCACCCCCTTACATGATGTTTACCTCACACTGTGTGCTTCAGCAACAGTTGTTTCCAAGGGTTTCCTTCTTCTCTAAAATTAGCCCTCCAAAGCAGGGAGCTGCTTCACTGTATCTTCTCCAGCTCCACTGCAATTGAAACAAAAGCCCAACAGAGACCATGAACTCTCAGAGATAACCTCATAGACTTCAAGTAATGAAGTCTTTTTATGCTGAGCTCACTCTTGGAAAATTTGAGCCAATCAACATAATTCACACCACATGGATGTTCTAAGATTTGATCCCGTTCTGAAACTGATTCACCTAACAGTAAATCCTGAAAAATGAGCTAACAAATGCAAGTCTGTGATCTCAGAAAAGCTCAATGTTTTTAAGTAAATGTCATTCTGCAGCTTTGCGATTGTATATAATACATATTATTTGAATGTAACATTGAGCAATTAGCACAGAAGTACAATGCTTTGAATGTTTAGCCACTGGTCTGCATTGCCAGCTCAGCTTTTTACCGGTAATGAATGGGTTAAAATGTTATACTCCTGATTAATGATGCTCAGGACTGTTTATTATTTTCCTTAACGTACATCCAGAAACACAGGAAAAGATTCTGTTTGATGACTGTACCAAGTTATATTCCATAAATAAAATATGAAATGATTTCCATCACTCTGCTCTGTATTTTGTACCAGAAATATCTCCTAACTTAAAGTGAAAGGAGCATTACTGGGATTTTATATGTTTCACCACAAAGAATCTGCTGATTTATTTATATTCTCCTTGGGCACTCTCTGGGTAAGTGCTTCATTGCATTTCAAACATATCCGTATAAACCAAATCACAGCAAATAAGGCAGATTTGTACTGATAATATTCTAAAATGGAATACACTAATATTAATAAAACTTGGGTGCCTTTAGATCAGTCCAGCACTGCTATCAATCTCATAAGAGCAAATTAATGAGCCCTGTTCAGTGCAGGTGAGAAAAAGAAGACATGTATTTGCCTTTCATCACTTTAGGAAATTCCAAAGATCTTCAAAATCAATTAAACAGGAATGGAATGTTGGAAAGACACAGCAAGTTCTGAGAGACTAAAGTGAATGACATATAAAATCAAACTTTCAGCTCGAGTTAGATACGTCACACTGAAGAAAAAAATTAAAGGCTTTCAGAATAGTGGCCAGTGTGACAAAAGTCAATTTAACTCCAGAGGGTTTGGCAGAAATTACTAAACCAAAAGACTCATGGCAAGAAATTGGATTCACTCTTTGCTTTGATTTTCCAAAGATGTGCTGTGTGTAGTACTATCGCCCACTGGAGAAGTTATGAAATAGTTCAACATCACGATAAAAACAGTACAATGGTGGCTTGCCCCAAGAATCGCACACTCAAATTGGAGCTGTGTAGTTCCTGATGGGAGCTACATGTGAAGCTCCTACCTCCCTGTTTTCCTGCGCTGATCACGAGAAGCCTCAAGGATCTCTCCCCACAGCAGCCACAAAATAGTGGCATGAAAAGCTGCCATGAAGATGAGGGAAAATGTGGTGGGGGAGGGGGGTGGTGTGGGAAACGTGGCGATCACCTGAGTGTGTGGGATTCACCACCACCCCACACAATTGTCTGCCCAGTACTGCGAATGGCTCCGCATCACTGGGTGATGCAGGACAATCAGTCGGTGTGCATCTTGGAATGCTCGGTATGAAGTAGCTGCAGTCAGTGACAGAACAACATTTGAAGAGGCTTCAAATGATCTGAACACTGAAACTGAGGCTGGCAGCTGCTATGTACAAGACAGTGATATAAGATTGGAGGTCCTTTCTCATTACTGACCTCAGTACAACAAGCTCCTTGTTGTATTTTTTAACTCAAATCACAGAGCCACACAGCATTAAACCAGGTCCTTCATCCCACCATGATCATTAAGTACCTACCTGTACTAAACCCATTTACCAGTACTGGGTCCATAGCTTTCTATGTGTTGGTGATTCAAGTGACCATCTTCTTAAAGGTTTTGAGAGTACCTGCCTCCACCACATTAGACAGTACTTTCCATGTTCTAGCCACCCTCTAGCTGTAAAAGTTCCTCCTCAGATTCCCCTCTAAACATCATATTCCTTACCCTAAACCTATGCCTCTCTTGTTTTAGTTATCTCTACTATGGAGAAAAACTTCCTCCTCTCCACCCCAGCTGTGCCCTCCATAATTTTGTATGTTTCTATCGGGTCCTCCCTCAGCCTCCTCTGCTCCAAGGAAAACCATCCAAACTGTTCAACAAAGCTTCAATTTATGTTGAGTAAAGGGAGGAAATGTGCAGTATGTGATTTGTAACATCATTAGGCGTGTGTCTGATGCTGAGAAAAACATCAGTCGCACTAGGATGGACCATGCACAGAATTTCTCCCTTCAAAGGGTATTATATCATATGGAAATTTGCAATTTGAAAATGAAAAATAGGATCTAATGGCCCTAATTTCCAGCCAATGATTCCCTTTTCAGTAACGTAGCTGCAAACAATCTTTTTAACATCTACCTAGGTTATGTGGTCAGCAGAAATGAGATGGCCCAAGGATAGTTTGCCAGGAGGTATCAGTAGGTTCTCTGGGGCTGATTTCACCTATTCTAATGTGCCATCTTTAGAGGACTGGAAGCACCCAGGAACAGGGACATTATTGAGCAGACTAAGTAGCCAATCAGGTTGAAGAATTCTGACAGACAGTAGACATAATAAGCATTGGCCATATTTCACTATTCAATTACTTCACAGAAAGCATAATAAGACATGAAACTACCAGATTGCCATAAAAACTCATCTGCTTGACTGATGTCCTTTGGCTATGTGTGACTTAAAACCCTCCAATATGCGTGACTCCTAACTGTACCCCGAGAACGTTCAACATGCCAGGGTCAAATAAGAGATGGACAACAAAATGCTGGTCTTGCCAGTGGCATCCACAAAAGAACTCATAAGTATAAACTTAACACTTCACTGGTGAATGGGGGGGTGGGGTTCAGACCATTTTGATTCTAATATTCAAACAAACAAAATAGATGCTAAATTTAAATGTGAGCATGTTTATGAAGCCACTACACAAGTCGATTGCAAAACTAATCAGGTACTGTATCAGTTAGTCATTTCCTCCACCAACACCCATGTGGACAAATGGAGAGGCTGAAGACCCAGAAGAGAGATGAGGATAGACACTCAGGATTTGGACAGGACATAGAATTAGAAGACGACTCGATACTCAACAAGGAAATAGGCAGGAATGCAGCAGCCTTCTGTCCTTATACTTACTGCATTCTTTTTAAAGTTTGGTTTGCACAGAACACATCTGAAAGTGGGCTTAGAATGAGAAACATCATAGTCCAATAAGATCAAACTATATATATATATAACCTCATGCTGTAATCTTCCCAAGTGACAAAATACCTCAGTCACAGATACACTCAGAAGTGACCTCCAATAAACAAAACATTATTCTTCACATCAGTTTTTCAGATCAAAAATATTGTAGTATGTTCTCCTCGTGCACATCTGAAATGGACATTCTGCTACAATGAAGCTGGTCATTTATATCACTATTCTTTATTGCATATCTTCTACCATGTGTCAATTGAATGTGCTCTATTTCTGTGTAAAATCACAATGCTTGACAAGACCATTATGCTGTTCAGAAATACACTTCCTACCACTTGATGCTTTTCACGCAATGCTTCTGTGGTCTTTGAAGATATCAACAAGATAATTTCAGCCGCTAAATTACCTGCAATGGAACAAGGACGGTGACAATATGATGGAAAATCTAATTTAAAAATTGATTAAAAGTTGTTGAGAGGATTTTTTTGTTAAATAATTTGGCAGCATCTTTTCAAATGCTTCCAAAAATGGCATTTCACCAGTGATAGTTGAGAGGATTAATGTTAGCCTGTCACTATCAAGCAGAAGATAAAGTGCTGGGAAAAATCTTCACCATGGAGGGATTTATTTTCACTGTAGACTGTAATTACCCCCTCAGTCTATGCACTGACTGGGAAGATCAAGTCATTTTTCTCTTGCAAGGTTCTCTTTGACCTGATCAATGTTAACCCTTAAAAAGGGCAATATCCTGACTTAAATGATAGTAGTATTTTGCTAATGCAAACAATAAATGAGCTTTGTGACTTTAATAAAAAATCAAATGGCTTTAGGTCATGCTTTCTTCTATGTTCTGTTTCAGCATGTCCATCACAGAGACTCAAAGCAGACTGTTTAGTCACAGAAAGGAATCATTTGTGTTATTCTTGGATGGAAAGGAAAAGTTACAAAAGAAAAGCCTCCAGATAACCCAGTTTGAGAGACTTGATAAAAGCCAGAAATGACTGTGATATCAGCTACAAATGTTTCACATGTTCCTGTAACAACCCTTAGGTATTATTTTAGCAGTCATTAACCCTGTTAAGCCTATTATCACGGACAGCAATTTCTCGATTTGGAATTACTGAAAATCAGAAATGACATTAATGCAAAAAGACTAATATTAATACGGGCAGCTTAACTGAACAAAGCCAAGGCCAGGCCAAATGTATAGCAGTATGGTTCCATAGCAACAGTAAACCTTAAGCTTTGGTAAGAAAAATATACTGCATATTTATGAACGGACACCGTTTATGAATTTTGGTAAACATTTCCCACATCCTTGTATTATGTACTATCCACATAAACATGTTGGGCAACTCCTTGACATCTCCATGGTGGGGGTGAGGGGATGCATCTTTGGTCTCTGACAGTAAATGCGTGTGAGAGTAACAGCAAGTTGTACCACCATCGAGGACATCTTCAAGAGGCGGTGCCTCAAGAAGGCAGCAACCATCACTAAGGACCCTCACCATCCGGGACATGCCCTCTTCTCATTACTACCATCAGTGAAGAGGTACAGGAGCCTGAAGGCCCCCACTCAATGATGCGGAAACAGCTTCTTCCCCTCTGCCATCAGATTTCTAAATGGTCCGTGAACACTACTTTGTTAATTCCCTTTTTTGCACTATTTATTTATTTTTGTAATGTATAGTAATTTTGACTTTACATTGCACTGATGCCGCAATACAACAAATTTCACCTCAGCTAAGTCAGTGATAATAAATCTGATTCTGATTCCTTGCATGTTCACTTTCACTGAAGTTGATGGAAATGCAGGCCAATTTGCATGTTTTGTAGATGACATCCAGATCTTCCTTTCTACAATGGCTCTGTGGTATTAAATTACTGTTCCACATCAAGCCAATAAAACATTGGGAAAACTAAAGGTATCCTAGTCAGTATTGCCAATGAGCATATGTCTCCCCATCAGTCCACAACCGCAGCACTTACTCATTTGATAGCTCTACTTCCTGATTACCAGGAAGAATACTTACTTCCACGTCATCAAGAAAATCTTACAAATTCTTTGGAAGCTTCAGGCTTGGTTTTAACAATAACTTCGCCATTGCTGATATCTCCACAAACTCCAACTTATCTAGAACTCCTTCACAATGAATCTACATTAACTGCCTATTCTCCAGTACATCAATATAAAAATATCTGTCCTCTGCCACAGATCAATCCAAATCCTTACCCTGCCCTAGCCCTGTGAGTTCCTTCACTCAAATTTTCTCGCCCAACTCATTTATGCTTTTAATTCTGATGTCTTGTACTTCTTTTCACTTTCTATTTCCCCATTGGTGTGAGAGATTCATCTGCTTCAAACCCTCCTTCTGGAACACCCTGCCCAAATCCTTCTTATTTCATATCTTAATGCCAACCAAGATGCCTATCTAAGGTAGTCCATTTGCCCGCATTTGCCCTATATCCCTCTAAACCTTTCCTATCCATGTATCTGTCCAAGTGTCTTTTAAATGTTATTATTGTACCTGCCTCAACCACCTCCTCTGGCAGATCATTCCATATATTTACCCTCTGCCTAAAGAAGTTGACCCTCAGGTCCCTTTTAAATCTTTCCCCTCTCATCTTAAACCTGAGCCCTCTAGTTTTTGATTCTCTATTCCTGGGGAAAATATTGTGCACTCACCCTAGCTCCTCTTGATTTTATACACCTCCATAAAATCACCCCTCAGTCTCCTACACTCCAATAAATAAAGTCCTAACCTGCCCAAACTCTCCCTATAACTCAGACCCTCAAAATCTGGCAATATTCTTATAAATCTTCTTTGCACCCTTTCCAGCTTAATGACATCTTTCCTATAACAAAATAGCAATAACCAATAAATGCTTGGTCACTGCTATTTTAGTTCCACTTTAAAATATTGGAGCAACTGAATGACATGGATAACTCTCCCAACACTGCTGCTTTTCAAGGGGCTGTGAAATCATTCAAATCTTCGATAGGTTTGTACTGCATTGAAGCATAACAGGAAGTAAAAACCACAATGGAACTTTTGCTATCCTATGAATCCACATTAGAACTGAGATCTAATTAAAAGCTTATACCTGAAACATTAACATTACTCAGCTCTGATCACCTGCAGTATGTTTCCATGAATGTTGTTTAATTTCAATAAATGGTAGAGCTTTCATTTTTAGCTTATATATACATATATTTTACATTCAGCACAGAGACAGAAGAACCTTTCAATCAGATCAACATTTGGATCATAAAGCTGCAGTTCAAACAAAACGGAGTAAGATTTTTGACTGTTTGGCTTATCTAGTAACATGCTTCCAGCAGCTAACATTTATAAGCCAAGTCCTTAAGCTGTGAGCTAAAAGTGCTTATTCTCCATGGTCCTCAGCGATTCTAACTGGATCATAGCCTGCCTGGAGGCAGAGAAAGACTGAAAGTAACAGGAGAGTAATTGGGATGAGAACAAAGGCAAACATTCCTCCTGACAGCAAGCTCTTCAAGGGATTCACCAGCAGTAATTCCAGCTTGTCTGATATCATCACTGAGAGCTTTAATCTGTCAACACATACCTCCACACTGATAAAACATTTAATAAGGCCTGCCCCTCACATCATCTTGTCACCAGCAAGTAACTCTTAATGACATTTACTTTCAAATCAAATCTATCTCTTTCAGAGCTGTGGCATAATTCTTTTGTACAGCAGCTTTGGAGAAAAAAATGACAAAGATAACAATTACTAAAGCTTTACCTGAAAAAGAACAGTTAATGCCAGCCAGATCAGACAGGAAACTAAACCTACCCAAGTTTCCACCAAATATCCACAACATCGAGCTTTAATCAGTACACAGACTGGATTAAACCCAAGAACCCTTCATTCTGGCTTTATATTTTACACGACTTTTCCTTAACTGCTAAAATGGTGATAGAGAATTGACTTATTTCATGGATCCCTTTCCAGTAAACCTTAGTTGTAACTTGGGGCAGTAATCAGATGAGTGACAAACCATTCTCAGTAGTCTGAGGCTGGGGATTGTTGTTAGCTTTGCACGTCTGCTGCTCCCAGCTCCACAAGAAATGTAAAAAAAAATTGGCATCGCGTCCTTTTCCTGCTTAGCAAACACTCGATTATTTACAACCTGCTCAGGCCATCATTAAGATTTCCTCCAGTGACATAATGGGAACTCTACTTGTATATTTAATATTAGCATTCCTCTTGTCCATTTGGAAAGCCATCTTAAAATGTGGGATTAGTGGGATTAATGGAGATTGCCAGGTGATAAAGTGCAAGGATGACAGCAAAAATTGACGCAATGGGCAGGATTAAAATCACCCTGCAGCACTTAATAGGTGCTTAACTGCAAAGAAAAACTGCCATGAGAGGAGAAATATTTGTCACTGCAGAACGGGGTAATGGAAGGCAAGGTGGCAGCATTAGCACACCATCTCCCATCAGGAGTGAGGAGCAGGAGAGGCAGGTCGTTTCACTCCTTGTGGGCTAGGACAACTCGAAGTAGCTCATTATTCCTTTTTTTTGCACTATTTATTTATCCATAATTTATAGTAATTTTATGTCTTTGCAAATTTCACATCATATATTACAGTGATAATAAACCTGATTCTGAACTCTGACATTGGAGAGGGTTTTGCTCTTTCCAGATATGCATCTGGCATACACAAAAATGTACAGCTATTTAAACATTTCAAACAATATGAAAATTACATTTGGTACAAATATGTCAAGCAGTGGCCAATTCCAACACTTTACCACCTGACAGGAGGGATTTACAAATCGCCACCTGTTTCCAAGTGCCACCTGGTCTATCATCATGTACTGATTAAAGTTTGTGCAAATAGTTTTTTTTTGATTAAAATATGTCTCTGAGGAAAAGGTGAATTAGCGTTTTAGTTGTTCTCCTTACTGCATTGATTCTTTTGAATGGCTTATTCATCTTTACCTGCCTGATGTAATCTTGTCACTTGTTGGTTGCAAGATATATTTAAAAGCACAGAAAAAGCAGAGGTCAGCTGACCCTAGCAGCATCAAACACTTACCAAGGTATGCAATTCCAATCCATAATCCCACACAATACAACTGCTAACTGCATGCTCTACCACTTGTGCTACAAAACCTCTACTTGCTCCATTTACTGCTTCATTCGCAACTATGCCCCACTCCCCTCTAATGCTGGCACTCAATAAAAAATGTTTTTATAACATCTACTCCTCTTATGTGATGATTGAAGTCTGGTGCTACAGGTGCACATTAAATACCATATCTTCAAAGTGCCTTCATGGGTCTCATTCTTTGCCTTATGTGATTTCTGTCTCCCTCTGTACAATGATCTTTGTGCTTCATGTGCTTTGTGCACTCTCTTGCAATATAAAATTACAGGCAGCCAACTAAACATCTGTGTCTGGACATTCTGGGGCTCATGGAGGACAAATCCAATAGTGTGGGGCCAGAGGAGTAGGAGTTTGGTGCAAAATATTTTCCAAAATTTTAGTAACATTTCCTTGGTTATGGCTTAATTTTAGTGGGCAGAACTTAGGTTCTCCAGAGTTTCCCCAAAGATCCCTCAAATCCTCCCTCCTTAACTGCAGCAGGGAGCATAATGGATTGTGGCCCAAATCATTCATGATTAACTGCCTTGCATATAAGGAACCAAAGTGGGAGAAAGCATTAATAATGATTGGGGCCTACCAGAACATGGGTCAAACCGACCACCGCCATTTCCCCCATAAAGGGCAGGATACATATTTGCTCTGTGGAGAAGTTACCCCAGTAGCTTCAATACAAACTGGCCACCTTCAGCTATTATATACAAGAAACTCAATTCTCAGGATTTGCAACAATTCAAGGCAATGTCAAGTGGACATTCTCAGTCATGTCAAACCCTGACACGCAAATGCTTATTTTACCAGCTCAGACTTTAAGGTCATTTTTGTGGGTGCAGCATGGCAGATTTTAAATAAACCTCATGATTTTGGGATTTAATCCAATATCATCCTGAAAGGTCAATTTCAAAATCTGGGTTGAATTCAATAAAATTTGGAAACATCATTGACGACTTAACATAGATCAGCTGAAATGCATGCAGCCCCTTGCTATATCTAACCCAGCTCTCTGTGCCAATAAGCAACAACTACAACAAAGGCTCAACTTTAGTTACCAGCATTGAGCATGAATGGTGAATTACATTCTTTGGAGGAGGTTGCTTTGGTGGAGGACACAGTCAACTGCTTTTACCATCAAAACATCACAACAGATACATTTTTTTCCATTATTATTAACCTGATCTTTCCACAGAACATTTGCTTCTGAAAGATGAAGTTTTCTATTTAACAAAATGACATATTGCATTTGCTCAGAACAGCGATTTTGTGTCAGCTTTCTTATCTTGTCTACATCATTATGTCTTCCACTGAAATGAATGCAAGGGAAACCTCAGCCTTCTTTGAGGGGCCTACAGACCTCCTTATCAGCCCTCCTTTCTGTACCCAGGCTTGATGAAGTCCAATGCTGGCCAGTAAAGATGGCAATATTCTCCAATCCTTTATTACAATGCTGGTTTTACTGCAATGTGCAAGTGGGGAAAGTATTCCTGCAAAATTTGTCTTTTGCAGGAAGATTTATGAGGTTAAATAAATAAGAAGTCACTTTAATGATGCTCCTGCCTGCCTGCCCATTTATTTCCCTTTCCACGTTTATCAAATTTATGAACGCAATTCCAATCCACCGTTCACTTGGTTTAATTTCACATCCTCAACTCTACTATGTGCTGATGGTGCTCTGCAGCAACTGTAACCTCATTGCATCACTCCTCAACCAACAGCATCTCCCTATAAGGACACCATCACACAAAAGGATTTAACAAGTTGCAGAGGGAAGGAGTGAACAACAGGAAATGTTTGTGATAATGCGGAGGTAGGAGTGATTAAATACAGTTGGAATGATAGTGGAAGGTGAAGGAAATTGATATTAGGGGACTAAAAGTAGTTTGGGGGAAGTGTAAATCTTGAATAATTATCTAAAATAAGTAGCAGAAAATGGAAATAGCAGTATATCGAAATCTGACAGAAAAATGCTGGAATTGCTAATTACCTGAAATTGTTGGAACTCAATATACAGTCTAGAAGGCTGTTGGAAGATAGGGTGTTGTTCCTCAAGCTTACAATGTACTTTTGAACCAACTGCGTGATGTTTCCCTCCTTTCTTTGTTGCCTCCCTGCCTTTGCATCATTCCTAGGTCCACATGTCTAGCTCTTCATGTCACAGCCTACTGGGAGAACCGAACACTGCTCCCTCTCCAGCAAGAGAAAGGTTAGGAAGGAGATGCCAGGAAGAGAGCTAGCTCAGCCTTCCTAGTCAGAAAATGAACTCTTATACTAAATATGGGATGAACAGTTTCTGTAGAACTTTCTTCAAAGCTATTAACCTACATGGGATAACCGTAGTCCTTGCATTCCCTCTTTGATGGGCATGAGGTAAGGTTAGATCCCAATAATTTTCCCTCAACACAGGAGCCAGAAGGACCAGGGAACCAAAGTCCAGTCCTGGTAATAAATAGCAAGGGAAGATTGGGAAATACAGTACAAATCAAAACTCATATTATTATCAAGGCAGTTAATTCAGTCACCTAATGATGGTTTCAGCTCCGTTCAATATATATTGCAATTGGAACCAGAGGTAAGTATTTAACCACAAAGTGCAGATTTAACAAGCATTATGCAGTGCAGGGGCAGTAATCACAATCAGGCCAGGTAGTGCTGGCTCTGAAGATCCATCAGTAACATGCAGCACACCAACAATTATACACTTCACAGCCTCCTGACAATAAATACAACAAACATATACAACATTGAAAGCAATGTCACAAGTGACAGATGTTAATTCATTGCTGTCCAATTGTCTCTTGTGCATTCAACTGACCTTGGCCTGAGGAATGACTCAAGAAGCTGACAGATGCTGGCACCTGTAACTTTTCTTGCAACATTTCCTTGCTCACTCATTGTTTTCTCCAACTGGGTCCAGCAGTGAGAGGTCAGAGATGGCACCATTGGAGCCGTAGTGTTTGTAGTTCTGGGTTTCCTAGCCCCCCCAGGTTTCACTGCCGATAGTTCAGGTGTGACCTACCCGCTGCTGTGGTTTATTTTGTTTAGAAGGACAGGTTCAAGTGTTTCTGAGCCAATATTTTCAAAGGTTGAGGTGGCTTAATCAACATTTCTCCACCTCTACTCCTGGATGCCACATCTTCCTGAAACTTTTCACAGGGAGTTGCTCTCTGGATGTGCCAGGTGAGCAAGTCAATGCAGGCACAACACTTGGTGACCACTGATGACCAGAGATCAGCAGACAATGAATAATCAGCAGACACAAGCAAATGCTTTAAAGTATTGGATGCCTTGTTAAGCATCTAACTCTCATATCTCTGTCATCGGCTTCCTACACTATTCCAACAGGGAACAACAGCTCATCTTCTGACCAGTTACATTGCAGATTTATGGACTCAACATTGAGGTGGTGTGTAATTGTTGGTGTGTAATTGTCGTCGTCAGGATGGCTGAGCAGTCTAAGGCGCTGCGTTCAGGTCGCAGTCTCCACTGGAGGCGTGGGTTCAAATCCTATTCCTGACAGTTAAGCATTGGCAGGCACAGTAGTGTAGCGGTTAGCGTAATGCTTTACAGCGCCAGAGACCCGGGTTCAATTCCAGCCACTGTCTGTAAGGAGTTTGTACATTCTCCCTGTGTCTGTGTGGGTTTCCTCTGGGTGCTCCGGTTTCCTCCCACATTCCAAAGACGTACGGGTTAGGAAGTTGTGGGCATGCTATGCTGGCGCCGGAAGTGTGGCGACACTTGCGGGCTGCCTCAGAACACTCTACGCAAAAGATGCATTTCACTGTGTGTTTCGATGTACATGTGACTAATAAAAGATCTTATCTGATCTTATCTTACCTAGGTCAAAAATTTCAGGTCATCAACATTGGTGCATTTTGATTTCCGATTTCCAGTGGTTATTCCACATTCCTCTCGTATTCTTAGTTAATTAGTCTGTATACACACCTCCTCCAGACTGCCATCAGTCCCTAATTTCTTTCACTTGTACTATTAATCCTTTCCTCAATTAATCTTTCCTGGTCTCCATCCTATCACAGATCTTTCCTTTTATTCTCTCTCCCCCTCCACCTTTCTATGCATCTATTAACTTGCTTTTTGTTCCTCTAACATTTCCCAGTTCTGATTGAACATCATTAAGCTGAAGCACTAACTCCATTTCCATTGAGTATTCCCTGCATTTTCTGTTTATATTTCATAATTTCAGTATTTTTGCTTGTGTCAATACTTAACCTGTTTTGTACAGGTGCATCTTGCCTTTTGAAATTGAAAAGCTGCAGGAACTTTTTGAAGCATTGCCATCCTGACTTTCACTGTGAATGTACAATTGCTAAATGTAGCACTGCTTGTACAAAACTAAAGACTACATTGGATTTATTTCTTGCTCACAATAAATGGCGAGCTGAACTTTTGTTTTGGGATGGGAGACCTTGGAAGTGGATGGTGTTGGGGGTGGGGTTCTCAGGACTGTGATCGGGGGCGAGTGGAAATCTGGGTTTGGGAGCATGATGCTGGGGAGATAGGAACGACGGTTTGAAGAAGTGGGAGAAGTGGGGGAAGCAAAGCGAGGTTGAGGCCGGGGGATTAGGGTTTGAGATGGATTTAAATTTCAGGCATTTTACATTTTAACATCCCATCTGGTGTAAGCACACCTGCTCTGTGGGGGAGGAACGGGAATCGAAGGGGAGGTGACATTAAAGTTGGCCTGGAGTATAAGTTTAAACTTACTGAAAGATCACACATTCCCAGCACGGAGACACAAGTCTGACGAAGGGTCTCGGACTAAAATGTCGACTGTTCATTTCCCTCCATAGATGCTGCCTGACTTGCTGAGTTCCTCCAGCATTTTGTGTTCGTTGCTCCCAGAATGGAGTACACTTGAAGGGAGCAGCCATCAGACGGTCAGCACCTCTGACTCTTCCAAGCACATTTCCCACTGGTACTGCAGGACTGAGCAAGTCTTTAACTTTTAAATTAAAAGTTCAGACTTTCTCAGCATTCTTTAGGTCACCCTATACAGTACACGTATAATTTTTGGAGACATGAAAATGGTGGCTTTCAAACACTAGAACTTAAAATAGATTAGACTGATGTACGATGTGAAGAGGAACATGTGCATTGAAAAGCTACCAGACCATGTCACGCACATTTCCAGCAATTATTGACATTCAATATATCTGGCTGGGCTACTGGGTTACTTCATATAAAATTAACCAAATATTCTTTTGTTAAACCATCATTAGTTTACATTTATCATCATATATTTTTAACTGTGCATGAAGTATGCAGTACTGTTAAAGTTTCACATCCAAATACACCCCATGGGAATGGGGCTAAATTGGACAGTATTGGAAAATGGGCTCTGGAATCACAATGTGAAATGAACCCCAAATGTCTGACCCAGTGCAACATATACACAAAATTCACCCTGCCATAGAAAACAGCCGTCATTAGAACAGTACAGCACAGGAACAGGCCCTTCAGCCCAAGATGTTGTGCCAAGCTAATCTAATTGCTAATTAAATGCCTAACTAAACTAATCCCTTCTGCACACACAATGTCCATATCCTTCCATTCCCTGCGTACCCATGTACCTATCTAAGAGCTTCTTTAACACTTCTATCATATTTCCCTCACTATCAACGCTGGCAGTGCATTTAAGACACGCACCACTCTCTGTGTAAAAAACTTGCCCTGCACATCTCCTTTGAACTTAACCACTGACCTTAAATGGATGTCCTCTAGTATTAGACATTTTGACCCTGGGAAAAAGATACTGGCTCTCTATCTGTGCCCCTCCTAATCTTATAAACTTCTATCAGGTCTTCCCTCAGCCTCCATTGCTCCAGAGAAAAAAACCCTAGTTTGTCCAATCTCCCTTTACAGCACATGTCCTCTAATCCAGGCAGCATCCTAGTAAACCTCTTCTTCACCTTCTCCAAAGCCTCCACATCCTTCCTATAATGGGGATTAATCACAGAATTTATTGCCTCTCCAAATATCACACAGGCATCCAGTTTTATGAATTGCTCACAACAGTTCCAGTTAATTAGTGCTCAGCACCTCTTAAACAGGTGATGCTAATCGCCTACAAATGCTGGCGAAATCATTCAAGGCCTTGGCAGCTTGCTAGAAGGGACAGCAGAACACAAGGGAGAATGAACCAATGAAAAGAACACCTCATCGCTTGATCTGAGACTCACAGTCATTCTGTCAAACACTGACACACTATATACTGTACAGGTAAGCAGCTGAGGCTGTATACGGTGACGCATCAAACATGACTGCTCAGGAGCCAGGGCGGGGTAAAATCACATATAAGATCTGCTCCAGGTGTTGGAGTCAGGTTGCTGGGGGTGCAATTTTCATATTGTGGGACAGGATTCCAATTAAGAATTCCCTCCCCCTAGAAAAAGTTATCAAGAAGTGCAGTTTTACGCGACGACCAAGATGTCACATTAACTTCATATTTTTCAAACAACATAGGAGACTATTCAGACCATTGTACATATCAGTCAGGGCCTTGAGTACAGGAGCTGGGACGTCATATTACAACTGTTTCAGATGTTGATGGGACCACACTTGGAGTATTGTGTGCAGTTCTGGTCGCCCAGCTATAGGAAGGGTGTCATTAAAATGTGAAAGGTGCAGAAAAGATGCAAAGGGATGTTAGCAGGACTGGAGGGCTTGAGTTATAAGGAGAATCTCAGTAGGCTGGGACTGTTTCCCCTGGAACATACGAAGTTGATCTTATAGAGGTTTAGAAAATCATGAGGAGAGTAGACACGGTGGATGGTCACAGTCTTTTTCCCAGGGGAGGGGAGTCTAAAACTTGAGGGCATCCATTTAAGGTGGGAGGCGAAAAATTTAAAAGGGACTTGAGGGTCAATATTTTCATACAGTGGGTGGTGGGTATATGGAATGAGCTACCAGAAGAAACTGTAGAGGCAGGTACATTTACAAGGTTTAAAAGACATTTGGACAAGGGCATAAATAGAAAAAGCCTAGAGGGATATGGACCAAACACAGACAAATGGGACTAACTCAGATGTACATCTTGGTCAGCATGGATGAGTTGGGTCAAAGGGCCTGTTTCCATGCTGTGTAACTCTGTGACTCTATGCCAGTTGTCAGATCAATCCCATCAGTTCCATTCCCTCCCTATTGTCTCTCACATGCTCATCAACTCCCCCTAAGCCGGGCTGTCTTGCCGGAGATGTCAAGAAGCACTTCTCAACACCATGGGATGCACGAATAGGGAAATCTCATCTCCAAAACCTACTGAAGCTTGGCCAATTGAAAATGTTCAGTGTATGAAGGGTTATGCAATCGAGAACAGGGAATAGAATTGATTTACAGATCAGCCACAACAGTGGCGAGCCCAGTGAATGGCCTATAACTATTCCTATATACAATATAAAGAAATCATTAGAGTAGAAATCAAAATGTCAAATTACCAAGATGGGGCCCCACAGAGATGCAGTAGATAATGCTGCTTCTTCATAGTTCCAGCCACCTGGATTCAATTTTGACCTCCAGAGCTATCTGTGTTGAGTCTGCACATCCTCCTTGTGACCATATAGTATCCCTCTGGGTATTCCCAAGTCCCAAAGACGTGGGGTTTGGTAGGTAATTGGCCGATATGAATTACTCTAGTCTAGGTTGGTGGTAGGAGAATTGGATGAACATAGAACAGTACAGCACAGGAACAGGTCCTTCGGCCCACAACGTTTGTGTCAACCATGATGCCAAATTAAACTAATCCCATCTGTCTGCACGTGATCATAATCCCTCCATTACTTGCATATTCATGTGCATGTCTAAATGCCTCTTAAACAGGAAGTTGATGAGCATGTGAGAGAGAATAGGTTACAGGGAAACAAATGAGGGAATGGAATTGATGAGGTTGTTCCAAGAGCAGGCATAGAATCAGTGGACTGAATGGCCTCCTGTTGTTTGAAAAATATGAAAATAATATAAAATGTCAGTCATCACCAAAAACTGTACTTCTGGATAATACTTTCTGAGCGGAAGGGATAGCTGAGCGTAACAGTTAGCGCGACGCTATTACAGCGCCAGCGATCAGGGTTCGATTCCCGTCGCTGTCTGTAAGGAGTTTGTACGTTCTCCCGTGTCTGCATGGGTTTCCTCTGGGTGCTCCGGTTTCCTCCCACATTCCAAAGATGTACAGGCAGGTTAATTTGGGTTTAGAATGGGCGGCGCAGACTCGTTGGGCCAGAAGGGCCTGTTACCATGCTGTAAATAAAATTTTTAAAAAATTTAACTGGAATTTTGACCCACTTACAAACAGTTGGTTGTACCATTGAAATTAAGTTCATTCATTCTTTTTAGTGAAATACCTTCATTATACCACCTGCTGCTATCTCACTGTACAGAAACCTGACAGTGCGACACAAAATACAATTCGCATTCCTCCACTATAGCACACCCACAAACCAATTAACCTTTTCAGGCCTCTGGCTCTCTGGTCTGGTAGAAAAGGTCAGCTGCTTTCATCTCAGCACTGCTTGTGCAATTGCATGACCTCACAGGGTGACTCGAACAATAAGTTTCCTGAAACAGATTGGTTGGAATTGAAAAGCACATCATGTGATGTAATAAGCTTTTCCAATTCCAAGAGGAGCCTCTGCAAGTGGTTTTAGGGTCTGTAGCTGCCTAAGGATATCTTAAGGTGTAAGAAGTTGGCAAGTACATTTGATCATAGATTCCTGTGCACACAGTGGGGCAACTAACAGAGCCACCGTCCTATAGCACCAGAGTTCTGGGTTCAATCCTGGTCTTCGGTGCTGTCTGTGTGGAGCTTGCACATTCTCCCTGTGCTGCATAGGATTCCTCCAAGTGCTCCGGTTTCCTCCCACATCTCAAAGGCATGCGGGTTGGTGGGTTAAATAGCCACTGCAAGTTGCCTCTCATGTAAGTGAGTTAGTAGAATCTGGGTGGTGTTGATGGGAAAGTGGGAAGAATAGAATGGGATTAGTAAATGGGTGCCTGATAGTCAGCATGCACTCAGTGGACACAGGGCCTGCTTCCATGCTGTACGACATAGTGATTCCATGTAAAAGTAAGAGATAAAGGGTTGTAGGTGTGTACCATGCTGAGCACAACATCTCAGCTGACACTGCTTTGCAATACTGGTGGAATTTTTCATCTTTCAGATGAGACATCCGCCTCCAGATTTACACAATTTCAAAGAAGAATGCAAGATTTCTCAAAAAAGCATGTTGGTGCTGCAAATGAACTGAGAGTTCTTTTGGGTGTTTTGGCCGATTTCTTTTCCATAACCAAAACCATGAGACATGATTACCTGACTATTATGGCTTTAGTGTTTATACAACATATATAGAACACAGAACAATACAGCACAGGAACAGGCCCACGATGTCTCTGCCATCCATGATATCAATTTAAACATTTATTGTTTTAGTGTTCAGAGAACATAGAACACTACAGCGCAGTAACAGGCCCTTTTGCCCACGATGTCTGTGCTAATCATGATGCCAATTTAAACTGGAAGTCTGCCTGCAGGCGGTCTATGTTCCTCAGTTCCCTGCCTGCTCATGTATCTGTCTAAATGCCTCAAATGTTGCTCTCATATCTGCTTCCACAACTTCCCCTGGCAGCAAGTTCAAGGCACAGACCACAATTGTGTAAAGATTTGCCATGTAAATCTCCTTTCAACTTTCCCTCTCTCACCTTAAAGCTATGTCTTCTAGTATTTGACATTTCCACTCAGGGAAAAAGACTCTATCTACCCTCTCTATGCCTCATTTAATCTTATAAACTTCTATCAGGTCACCTCCAACAGCCTCCGACACTCCAGAGAAAGCAATCCGAGTTCGTCCAACTTCTCCTTGTAGCTAATACTCTCTAATCCAGGCAACATCCTGGAGAACCTCTTCTGTACCCTCTCCAAATCCTTCACATCCTTCCTGTAATGGGGGGTCCAGAACTGCACACAGTACTCCAAACGTGGCCTAACCAAAGTTTCACACAGCTGCAACATGACCTCCTGACTTTTATACGCAATGCCCTGACTGATGAAGGCAAGCATGCCCACCCTATCTATTTGAGTTACCGCTGTCAGGGAGCTATGGACTTGTACCTCAATGTTGTACACCCTCTGTACATCAATGCTCCTAAGGGTCCTGCCATTTACTGAATACTTTCCTCTTACATTTGACCTCCAAGGTGCAACATCTCACATTTGCCAGATTAAACTCCATCTGCCACTTCTTTGCCCACATTTCCATCTGGTTTGTATCTGCTGAATCCTTTGACAACCTTCCTCACTATTCACAACTCCACCAATTTTTGTGTCATCTGCAAACAAACTACATTTTTGTCCAAATATATCACAAACAATAGAGGTCTCAGCCCTATGTTTGTTACACTCCTGTTGCAAATTGGCTACAGTGCCACATTTCCCACTTTACAACATTGACTACACTTCAGAACTACTTCACTGACTGAAAAGCATTTGATTCTGAGACTATGACAGACAACAAATAAATGGAAGTCTTCTGTAACCTTATGGTCTTTGGAGCTGAATTCAGTTAGGATATTGCTGGCACACTGTTTGATAATGCAGAGTTTGAAAGCTTCTGTTAGGTTCAGGAAAGGAAACAATTTCAGATGTGATCACTTGGAAAAAGAATTATAAATTGCATGTCAGAAGTAAATGTGGAGAAAATTATTGTTCTCAGACAAATAGTTTGGGTTATATTCAGGAAAGAAGGTTAAGAAAATTAAACAAAAGATGTAAAACAGCAGATAGGTTTTCCAGAGTCAACATGGGTAAGAGTGAGATTGTAAAGCCGTCTGAGCTATTCCATTCTAAAATCTGTATCATGAGGCTGCTTGGAGAGCTAACCAGTTTTATGCAAGGCTGCAAGGAAGCAATTTTCCAATGCCTTCTCCTTCCCCTTAGACAAACTCTCAGGATCAAGGATGACTTGTTTCCATTCAGGATGACTTGTTTCCATTCTAGTTTTCCGGTGAGTTTAATGTGCAATGTATTGTGTGCATTATTTTCACAAAAGACATGATTAAAAATGGAAACTATGCAAGAATGCAGCACAAATAAAGCTGACACTGCTGTGGTTTATTCCAGTAATGCAGCTGCCAAGAGACAGAAGAGCAATGGGAACAGGCAACATGCATCTCCATTGTGGGTGTGTGCCTGGGGCAGGAATGGTTGTGGTGAGGGCCTTCCCAGGGAGACATCTGAAACATTGTTGAAGATGCCACGCCATACTTCATTGACAAACATGACTACAGTTTAGCAACACTTTGACCACTTTGATCACTTTGCACTGAAATGTTTTTTGTTCTAATTGTGTTCTTTCTTGTAAAAATTGGATATAATTTATGTTTTTCTTGTGAATGCTACCTACATGATGCTATGTGCCTGTGATGCTGCTGCAAGTAAGTTTTTCATTGCACCTTGCATACATGTACTTGTGCATCTGACAATAAACCCAACTTTGATTTGGACTTTGACAGTGGCTCAGATATGGACAAGTGCTCTAATACACAGAAGCAGGCTTTCCAGACAAACCATTTCCTAAGTAGGTATTAATGCTGGAATATGGACATCAATCTTGCATGCCATTGTGGTATGTCCAGAGCTCAAGTGTACATGGAGGTATAACTTACACATGGAAATATAATTTAGCACACCACACAATGCTATACTTGCGAGGAAATAACAATTGCTTTTAGCATCTGGTTTTCAGATAAGTAACATGGCCCAGATTTTGCTGAGTATGTAGCACCATCCACACACATAGTTGAGGTGCATATTAGCAACGTACTCACCTGATTCATATTTGGAAGGCTAAATGGGTTGACAGGTGAATGCAGATGGTTGCAGGATCCTAGGATCCTACATGTGAAACTGCTGCCTTAAGGGCAGCTGGAGAATGACCCAGCTATGAAACAACTGAAAACACCTCTGGCAGATATACAACACCATGCCCCAGGTCTTTTGAATCGATCTCAATGGTCCTGACATTCAGAAGTATTCAGAAATTTAAAAAATATAAGGAATATTAAAAAGTTATAAAAGCACAAATTTAAATCAATTAAAAGCCATAAGTAAATAAATACAATCATTGCAGCAAACACATAATTCTAAAAATGTATCTGATCTAATTCTTGCCTCTCATCCTCAGAGGTGTTAGATACCCATCCAAATGAACAGGCTCATGGACCCTCTGTCAAGTTTACATGCAGATTCTCCAGAGTAGATGCTGCAGAAATCTGGCAAGTTCATGATCCACCAATGTATGCATGGCCCAGCACTGGAGCCTCGAGCCAGATTTGGGAGTTCCACATTTGGAAAAACATGCACCAAAGTCCCAAACTTGGTGTTATTTACATGGATAACTGGCAGCAGTTTTGTGCAGACTTGCCAGAGCCAAGGCAATTACTCAGCACATTAAGGTCTTGCACCATAAAGGCAACCCCACATTACAGGGGGTTGCGTTCCTGAAATCTGTCCTTACTGTGATTTTCCGTAATGCAAAGCTACATGACCTGCGCATGCATCACGAAACACATTGAGAAAAATTAATATTGTCTTGATTTATTTACTTTTTTCACATAAATTCCATGAAAGTGAATTTTATTTTGTATCTCAAATATACAGAGTGATTTGTGAATTCTGTGAGGGTGAATGTCCGTAATCCGGACGGCCATAAACTGGGGTCACCTGTACTGTGGGATTTCCAGTCCAGCACATGGTGAAACATTCAGATACACTGCAGAGAGAGGAATAGCAGAAGGCAGGATTATCTGAACTCAAATTTTACAGTCTACAGAGGTAATTAAGGGAAAAAATTGACTGAGATCTAAATTATTAAATAATTATGAACAAGTGGAGCCATGAATATTAATTCAAGGGCAGCTGCAAAAGTCAGATCGGATGAGATACATCTAAATGAATGAACAATCAATGTACACCTATATTAAGAGGAACTTCTTTATTCAAAGACTATAATAATCATGCAATATGTTTTGGATGTGTTAAATTCATAACATGAACCACTCAATACCTCAAAGATCCCATAGATATGCATGATGAAAATGATTAAGGAATAATAAATGTGGTCTCCTTAGTGAATATAAGATATGGTAGCTCTTGCATGGATGAGTTATTATTTTCTTCACTGCAAATGAAAAAAAGATCTGGAGCTCACTGTCAGCACTGAGAATTCTGTTTATTTTATGGGTGACCAGCTCCTACAAGAAAGCTCTAGCATAAACCACTCTGCTGCCCTTGATTACTTATTGCTATTTCCTTCATCTGATTGATTATATTTTTATTTCAGCGCACACAAACTCTTCACTGAGTGAAATACAGTAGATGTGTCCACTAAATAAGAAAAGCTTTTAACTAAAAGTTCTGCATCAGGGGGCATTCTCTTCATATCAGTAGGGAAATATCAGATCAAGCTAGTCTGTGGGATTGTGGGTTGAACCATTTTGCACATGTAATGAGCCAATAATATTTAATGGACCGTTATCAACCATACATAAACATAACAGCTTCAGTATCTATTTGTAATGTGAAGGTGGCAGAAGAATTAAAAAATATGACATTCAAGTTTCCAAATTATACGGCTGTATTGTCATTGATCCAGCCTGTCATTCAGGCTAGCTGCCCATTTTATTCTGGCAGCCACACTTACATTTCTGGGCTGGTGAATCCAATTTTGTTCGTGATCAGGCTTGATGGGTTTTTGACTGCTCAAAAGGTCTTTGCTGTCCATGGTCTTTGGACTACTCTTAAAAATCTCTGAAGATCAGAGACTTCTTAAAAACAGATCAAAGGGATTTAAATAACAAAATTTTAAAAAAACATCAATAATTAAAAACATTAATACATTAAGATAATAAATTAACAAAAATGCATTTACATGTCAGAAACTAATTAAAAAATTAAGATTAACTGAAAATACTTTTGAATTAAGGCCAAAGCTGTGGGGCCGGACGTGATCTGGCCTCTCAGCTCAGCACACTTGTCCTCTGCCCTGAGCATAATCTGGCCCAATATCAAATTCACAGTAAAATTATAATTTTTAATAGCCTAATAGAATTACAAGCAGGCAGAATTCCTCTGTTGAAAACGATGGAAAAACATGTGTTTTCAGGCAGTTTAATGAAATGCCAGTGAAGTTATGGGATTCCCATCTGATTTCTCAACATCAGCGATGAGAGGTGCACTTTTGCACACAGAATGCAAAAATAATAGCCAATTGTAAACAGCATTCATCCGTCAGTTAAGACAATGAACAGAACAGTATGGTACAAACACGTTAGGCTATGGATGACTAAGTAACAACCAAATGACTTCAAGAATAACTTTTTTTTGTACACACACTTCACAGGAGTTATTGTTAAATAAAATATGATATTAAGGTGCATGAGGGGATAATAGAATGGTGACAAAAAAGATTGGTATAGGAGGTAGAGATAGGTTTTAAAAAGCACCTTAAGAGAGGAGCAATAAAGATGTATAGAGTTTTAACTAGGAATTCCATACTTGGACCCTAGCCAAGTTAGTCATTTAATCAGCTTAATGATGTTGGGGTTAGTGAGGTTCAGTGATTTTTATAGTCAGGTGAGAGACACTGAGAAAAGTGTAGGGTTTCACTCATTTTCATTACAATTATAATTACTAAAGTTCTCAGGAAATTTTAATAGAATTGGTCGAGTTCATTTTGCTAATTATTGCTATTTCAGTCTTTACTCTCCTGAGGAACACATCAGTCACCTTGCAAATATGGCTAATGATAAAATGGAAGATTCAGAGCCCAAAATAATCAGTCATGAGACAGATCCATTAGTCTAACGGAAAAGCTGAGTTTCTGTGTACATGATGATTAAAGTAATAATTACTCTCAAAATCTGGCTGATCATTGGTATAATCTGTATTAGAAAGAAACAGTAAAACAAAGAAACACAGAAGGAATTTTGTTCCTTTCGCTTTCTTCTCCATTTTTTTCTCAGAGAAAGAGGGCAGCAGTAGATTCCACTTTACAGCAGGTAGGATATCAATTGCCTCAGGGATGGTCTGAGTATCTACCTTTGCTCTACATTATTATTTTTCATGTTACTATATGGATTCACATCTCACAAGTTGAGCTATAGTCAATGGAATCTAAAAAAATAAACAGAGTACTAGGAGACACATCCTGACCTGTCTATGTTTTGTAGATGTCAACTTGGCATTAAATTAACAGATACATATAGTTTAATCTTCCATCATTCTGGCCCTAGAATAATGGGTGTCTCTTGATTACCCATGGCAAGTTTGATGGAAGATCAATGAATTCCTCACCTCCCACTGCCTCTAGAGAAAAAGGCTTTAAAGAGCATTTTATGACATCAGTTATGACTCTAGACAATGGAGAGTTTTCCCCTCTAATTCCCATTGACATGGCTTTCATTAAGGTTCTTTGATGCCACACCATACATATGGCATGATGATGTCGATGGCAGCCACTCTTACTTTTTAAGCTCATTAGTCCACACTCAGACAAAAGTTGCAGTCAGAAATGGATCTGAATGACCCTGGCAGAACCCAAATGAGTAGAGCTGAGTGGCTTGTGTGTCGTTAAATTGGACCGTTGAGGACACCTTCCATCTCTAGCTACTGACTGAGAATTGACTGATAGGGAATTCATTGTCCAAAGTAGATTTGTCCTTTTCTGTGGACAATTTCCCCCTCAATTGGGTAGATACAAGTGTTTTAAGTGCACTTGATCAGTTTTGCCAGAGAAGTAATCAGTTTGGGGAAAAAGACCCAGAGCTTGGATGCTGTGTTCCCAGAGCCTTTGCTGTATCCACCAAAAACAGTAACTTCATGATAAATTCCATAAATCAAGTTGCCTGAAGGCTGCCTTCTGAGGTTGGGACTTTTTTTACCTATTCACACAAGCAGGCATTGCTGGTGAGGTTTGCAGGTATTGTCGATTCTTAGTGGGTGGCTGATTAAGTCATATCAGAGGACTTTCAAGAGTCAACTGCATCACTGTGGGTTTGATCAGGCAACATGGCCTGGAAATGCATCTGCACGATGTCTAAAATATCTGCGATGTACAGACAACAAGTGCATTAACTATGCATTAACAAATTTATGCACATTTCCATGAATTTCCATGAAAAATACCATTTTTCAGTAATGATGGACATATTGCTGCAAGAATGTTGCATATCTAACTCTGTTTACTGGCATACATTGTTACCAAAAACCACAAACAATAGAGTCCAAACATCATTCCCGAAGAGATTTTCACATGCGTTGGTCTGAATTTCAACTGACACTGTCACTCACAGAATAAAAAGCTTTTAATAACGCTGATGGCTCAAAGTGAGCCTTACTTAAAGGATCAGGCATAACTCTTCTGCAGTCATAAGCAGACTGCTGCAAAACTCTTTATCGAACAATCCTTAAACAAACTGACTCTGACTGGGATCCCAGTCACCACAGGGCTCGTATTCAAACTTTAACACCCACTATATCTGAGAGAAAGTGGTGTTACGTGAAGGAGCCTGCAGGAATTTTTTTGCCACTGTTACTAATGAATTTTGATATATTTTCGTAGCTTTTCAAAACTGTGATATAGAGATTACTGATGGCGCTTTAACACCGGAAACACAGTACAGAGGAATTTCCAGGTCATGATTACTTTCCCTGTAGAACAGTCCTGCAACAAGCCAGCAGAATCATTAATCTGTGTTTTCAAATTTCAGAATTTATTTATTAACTAAATTTATTTCCCAGCTGCTCTTATGGATGTGAAGTGTCTCAAGATCACCAGCCCATTCTGTTAGTTTGCTAGTCCAGAAACTCAACCATTTCATTACTGTGTTACTGAAAGTTGCTGCAGGTGTTTCAGTCTCATCTTGCGCACTTATGTGCTGAGCTCCACTATCACTGAGGATGCGGAGGTTTGTGGAGCTTCCTTCCTTCTGTTAACCGTTTATCTAACATTTCTGAAGAGCTCTGATCCATTGACTGTGGATTTGCTTAGCTCTGCCCATAGAATGTTGTTCCCTCTGTTAATGGTTATGGTGAACTTCCACCAGATTTAGGTACAGTGGGCATGCACAGTCCTCCGCTAACTATGGTGAGACCCTAAGCTTGCTGGTAATGCTGTAGTGAAGGATATACACAATGGAGGGGACCCTCAGTGTAAAGACAGACTCCAGCTTCACAAGTGGCATGCATCATCAATCCTACCAGACAGTCACAGGAGGTAGACTAGTGAGCAAGAGATCAAATAAGATTTTCTCTGTTGCTTCCCTCACTACCTTCCAGAGGTCCAGTTTGCCTGTTTTGTCCTTCAGGTTGGCAATCTAGGTTAGCAGTGGGGCTACTGAACCACTCTTGGTGAAGTACCCCACCCAAAGCACAGTTTGTGTTCTTGCTGCCCCCAGTGCATCTTCCAGCCCAGTATTCAACATCGAGAATGATGATTCATCAACAGTAGGTGGTAATCTGCAGGAACTTCCTTGCTCATGCTTGACATGTTGTTGTGAGACTTCATGGGATCTAGAATCAATGCTGAGGACTTCCAGACCACTCCCTCATGACACTGTAGCTCTGTGTTGCCACTAGCAGCGCATTAGTCCTTCCATTGGCACAGGACATACCCAGTGAGGGTGATGGAGAGGGATGAGAAATAAAAGGTGTGATTCTGTGAGAATTTAACTATTGCTCAATGATTGTATGGAACAGCTCTACCAATTTTAACACATCACCCCCCCCAACCCCCCCAGAACATTGGGAAGGAGGGCTTTGTGAGATTGATTGAGCTGAATGTGCCTTTAACATTACCTTGTGCCTGGGTTGACAGTTGGTGCTCTATCCAGTTTTAGTGTTTTGGTTTCATAGTTGGATACAACTCCTGAAACTCCATACAGATTCCAGGGGAATCTTGTACTGAACCCCAACCACATTGCCATTTGAAGGCTTATATTCACCAGCAGAGGTTATAGGCTCGAACTGGAAGTGCTTTTTCAAACAAAAGTCCCCACTAGTTATCCCAGCACCTTGCTGGAATGGCCAGCCCAGAAGGGTTGCCCGGTTTGTGGATCCTGGGCAACATAATAGAAGAACCTCATTCAACCTTCCTGTATTTTTAAGAAATGGTTACAGTAACAGGAGCTCTATTTGACTTAGCAGTGGGGTAAGAATCTATCTGTAATAGTGGTAAAAAGCACATTTGCTCCTTTGGGTATTTCGCGAAGCAAAATAACTGCTTTCCTTTTCCTGCCCAAGGAGGAATGCGCATGATATGAATAGAGCTCACGCGAAGTCTGAAACCATAGCACACGCCGCTTGGTTCTGTTCCTATCAGAATAATTTAACCAATAATCCAAATCCCATAGCAGCAACTAGTGACACCCTCTCTGGGAAACATCTACAATTCAAAAATCTACAACAGTGGAACTAATTAAATGGTGCACAGATGTGACCCAAGCATTTCTATAATAGCAGACCTGTAAGAATTGCACCACTGACCCCAAGTGCATCAGATGCAATAACCAGTTGTCAAGTATGGAAATTACTTTTCTGTCCAGAATGACAATCCTAAATATGATCTGGACTCTGTGGTTTTAATTGTTATCACCATGTTAATTAAGAAGATTATAACTCGCATTACAATTGGTTTAGAGGTCATCTTTAGTCATCTAGTATGCTATTCTGCAGCTTCATTATAGCTTTTCATTATTAGGTTCCTGTAATAGGCAAGTTCAATGCACAGATTTTTACAGTTCATTGGTGCTCAATGGCATTTCACAGTTAAGTACCAAACTGATAAGCCAGCCACCTGCAATTAGATTTCCTTTTTGCTTCTCTTCTCTCCTGAACAGAGCAACTCGTATCAGATTGGTCCCCTTCTGGTGCCAGCCCTTAAATTCCATACTTCAAATTAAAGTCTACGAATGGTGGGTCATGAACAAGTTTTGTCATCATGGGGGAAGGGAGAACGTTGTAGCTGACTACAAGTCTGATCACATGTTCCACTCACATCTGCTCACAGGCAGTTTCCAGCAGGAGACAAGGGGTCCAATCAGAGTTGAGACTCTGGCAGAGTCCTCCTGAATATGGGGCAGAAACATGGAAGTCAATTGGCATGGGGCCCCAGTGAGGTAACTTAATTCTTCACAGACTGGAGGTAAGGCAGAGAACCTCCCTGATCCACACAGCTCCAAACCATGACCTATTGTCCCATTTAACTCAAAAAAAAGTGATATTAGCATGTCCCAAAATAAAATGACTTTGAAGTTGATATACGGAGCCAACATCACAACATAGTTTTAAGATGTTAGCTTCCCTCGCAGTCAGGTCCTCAGCTTCTGAGGGCTGTTTAGTGGGACAGTGACAGAATTTACTCTATCATCCTGCCTTGGTACTGGGTCCATCTCAAATCCTGCAGTTGAGTACACTTACACTACAAAATGGTATCCCTGATGTTATGACACATGAGAGGCTTACTGTTTCAGAGCCCCAGTTTTCAGATTATTATGGCCAAAGTCAATGAGAACTGAGGAAAGTTAGGGGGAGATCAGCTTAGCTTAATTTGCACAACAGGAAAGGGATCAGATCATCCATCCATTTCTTACTTTGCCCCATTAGGAAATAAAGGCAGTCAGAGTGTGAACCAGGCAACCAACAAGTTAAAACTAGCCCCAAATATTGAACTTTCCTGTGCCAATCAATAACTGTGTGGGATCAGTGACCTGTTAGTGATTCTGCCATGCCTATGTCATGCCTAGTGATAAGGCTGTTGAGGATTTCTGTGTGGTGGCAAGATCCCACTTCTTTGACGGAACATAAGAACATAAGAAGTATGAGCTGGAGTAGGCCATCTGGCCCGTTGAGCCTGCTCCGCCATTCAATAAGATCATGGCTGATCTGGTCGTGGACCTCAGCTCCATCTACCTGCCTTTTCCCCATAACCCTTAATTCTCCTACTATGAAAAAATCTATCTAACTGTGTCTTAAATATATTTAATGAGGTAGCCGCTACTGCTTCCCTGGGCAAAGAATTCCACAGATTCACTACTCTGGGAAAAGGAGTTTCTCCTCATCTCCATCCTAAATCTATTTCCCCAAATCTTGAGGCTATGTCCCCTGGTTCTAGTCTCACCTACCAGTGGAAACAACTTTCCTGCCTCTATCTTATCTATTCTTTTCATAATTTTATATGCTTCTATAAGATCCTCTCTTATAGTTAGGACAGAAAGGTCAATGTACTGGTGATGCTTCTCTATTTAAAAGTACTCTCCCTTCTCCTCCAACCAGAATTCTCCTGGTACTTGAGAACAAATTGAGGCTCTCTCCTTTATCCCTTCCTGCAGATGAGTACACATTGTTCCCCTTTCCCAGGCTCAGGAAACATGATCTCCCAAATTTCCAATTTTGGCTGAGGCTGGAACTTCCTGGGAGATACTTTAAACCATCATCCCACTCACAACAGCATTCAGACCTCAAGAAAACAAATTTCTATTAACCTCAGGGGTTCCTGGTTGAAAGAGGTTTGCTGAACTATCTGAAGTTCCTCAAAACACATAAACAAGATCACCTCATTTACAAACTTCAAAGTGATTCCCACTAGTATTTTAAATAGAGAAACATCACCCAGCACATTGACAGTCAGTGTTTTGATCATACAGTCAGTTGAAAGAGCAGGAAAAATAATATCTATTTTACCATGAGCAAGAGCAGCAGTTTCAATTTATTTTGCAACTTGAAATGAAATTACTTTTCCTTTTCTTCTTTTAATCATACCATATTGTCCTAAGGCAGACTACTTCAGCATAACACTAAAGAGAAATGGAGATGAGTTTTACACTCCGTTATCTCTCAGGTTGAAATGTTAGCCCTTCTGTTGGTCAGTGATAACACTTTTGATCTTGCTTTTAAATAGCTGAAAGTAATGGCACACATTAAACCACAGCCAGAATAACATTAGTTAGACCATAGCCTGGGTACAAGGTACAGTTCTCATCACTAATTTACGGAAAAGATCTGATTGCACTAGAAAAGGTGCAGAGGAGAATTATGAGGATGTCACCAGAACTAGAAAACTGTAGCAATGAGGAAAGATTGGATAAGTTAGGGCTGTTTTCTTTACGTAAAATTACGAAGGGTCAAGAAACAGGAAGGATCTATTTCCCTTAGCAAAGGGTCAAAAGCCAAAGGGCATCAATTTGAAATAATTGTAAGAAGGATTAGAGGGAAAATGAGGAAAGATTCTTTCATGCAGTGGTAGTCAGGGTCTGGAAATCACGCAACAGAAGCAGAAATATTCATCACATTTACACAGTGACAGGAGATATACGTCAAGTTTATTGTCATATGCAGAAATATGGTGAGGTACCAGTACAATGAAAAGCATGCCTGCAGCAGCATCACGGGCACATACAGTAGATTCAGACAACACAGAGAACATAAATTATACAAGACAATGAAGAAAAAGACTGTGCAAAGCAAGACTTTAGTGCAAAAAGATACAATCCATGGTAATGCAAGAGATGGTCCATAACGTTCTGCTGCTGAGGTTGGATTGGAGTTGTGCAGTTCTGTCCAAGAACCTTATGGTTATAGGAAAGTAGCTATTCCTGTGGGACTTCAGGCTTCTGTATCTCCTGCCCAATGGTAGCAGCGAGGAGAGGGAATGACCCGAATGGTGGGGATCCATGATGATAGATGCCACCTTCTTGAGGCAGCACCTCATGTAGATGCTTTTAAAAGTGGGGAGGGCTGTGCACTTGATGGATTGGGCTGTGTCCACTACTCTCTGCAGCCTCTTGTGTTCTTGTGCGTTGGAATTGTCATACCAGGCCATGATGCAACCAATTAGGATAGTTTCTACCGTGTATTTGTAGAAGTTTGTTCAAGTATTTGGTGACATGCTGAATCTCCTTAAGCTTCTAAGAAAGAAGAGGTATTGGCCTGCCTTCTTTGTGATTACATTTATTTGCTAGGCTCAGGACAGGTCATCCAAGATGTTAACGCCTAGGAATTTGAAGCTGCTAACTCTTTCCACATCTGACCCACCAATAAGAACTAGCACATGGTCTCCCGATTTCCCCTTCATTGAGGCACCAATTTGTTCCTTGGTTTTAGTTGATGTCGAGTGAGAGGTTGTTATTGCAGCACCACTCAACCAGATGTTCTATCTCACTCCTGTATGCTGACTCATCACCACCCGTGATTCGGCCAACAACGGTGGTGTTATCGATCAATATGTAGTAGGTATAGGAGCTGTGCTTAGCCACACAGTCGTGGGAGTAAAGAAAGTAGAGCAGGGGGGCTAAGCACGCAGCCCTGAGGTGCTCCTGTGTTAATGATCAGTGAGGAGGAAATGTTGTTACTGACCCCATACTAATTGAGGAAGTCAAGGATCCAGTTGCAAAGGGAGGTACAGAGGCCCAGGTCTTGGAGCTTATTGATCAGTTTGGAGGTGATGATTGTGTTGAATGCCAAGCTGTAGTCAATGAACAACAGACTGATGTATGTGTTTCTGTTAACCAGATGCTCCAGAACGGAGTTGAGAGCCAGTGAAATACTGTGGTATCTGCTGTTAACCTGTTGCAGTGATAGGCAAATTGAAGCGGATCCAGGTAATTTCTGAGGCAGGGGTTGATTCATGTCATAACCAACCTCTTGAAGCACTTCATTACAGTGGATGCAAGTACTACCAAACAGTAGTCATTGAGGCAGGTCACCATGCTCTTCATGAAGTGCCATAACCTGCAGGGCTATTGACTTAGTTTTGGAAGCTGGGATTGAGTTGTGTCATTCATCTTCAACTGCCATGCACACAATGGGCTCATCAGACTTCCGCAGTGCTGTAAGTATTATATGATTCTATGACTAACAAAACCTTTAGATGGGACATTCACACTGTTTTATGTCTATCATGTGTGTTAAAATGGCATACTGAATTGGCCAATGGGAAGCATTCCTTTCAGAGACTACATACAATTAATTCATCTATGCATGAAAAGTGTAGTTTAGTTGAGTTTAGTTGTAAAAAAATACATCTTGTCACCACTTTGATCGTCATTTCTTCTCAATTCAAACTCTTTTCAATGGAGATTCAGACAAACTTGTTCCACCGTCATTGAAATGTCCAGTCAGAATTTTACCTACATACCTCACTCCAATTATGTATTACATCATAGTTTGCACATCCTATCAAACTGTAGAAACACATGAAAAATGACTCAATGCTACATTACTGGCATGACTGTGACAAAACTTCAACGTTTAAAAGCTTTCCTTCCCTCAAAGGGTTTAGTATGCAGATTATGATTGAAGCCTCATTTTCTTTTAACTGGTCTTGATCATACTTTTGCAACCAATTTCTCAGTCCATCTGTTTCATGAACATCAAAGCCTCTGGTGCAAAGCTTCAGAAACTCCCAACAAATGTGTTGCAGGCCTAATAATTGATCTCTTGTACAACCTATTCCTGACAAAGAAATGGGTCTTCAAATGTTCAACTGGGAAAGTGCATTTCAGCAACAACTGGGCCAAAATTCTTTATTCATCATGTTTACAGCTTGCTTCCATTCCATGGAATGTACAAGGAGTACACATTACAGAGTTCAGTAAGACTGATCAAGTGCTGGTCAAATTTAACAAAGTTCAACAGTACTACTAGGATCCTAGAGGGCATGTACTTTAACCAAACTGACACACTCAGCAGTGTATATTGTCACTGTCATTCCTCACAGGTTGTCAGGAAAAGCACATTAGCTCTATCTAAGAATAGAGTCTGAATTGAGAAAAGTTATGTTTTTATGTAATACTATTTTGCATGCCTGTGTCCAGTTTGTCAGCTTCTCTTATTATTTGAGTCAACACATACAAGGGAAAACTTCAAACAAATTTTGCAATTACACATTCTCCCCACTGGAGGTGATACAGTACTACTATTGTCACTGGTTCACTGGTTCTAATTTATAATAAGTATAGATATACTTTTGTTGAAGTATATAATGTAATAAATTAAAATGAAGGCTGATTTTGGCCGCAAATCATGGTCCAAATATCCCAAGGACTATCTTCCTTCCTACCTTCTCCACCACCCAAAACCTACAAGTTGATTTGACACAGAAGGAGGCCATTCAGTCCATTGTGTCCACGTTGACTGAGGAAGAGCTCCCAGCCTAATCCCACCTTCCAGAATAGGGTCTGTTCCTTCAAGAACATGTCCACGTTGAGGGTTGTATGAAATGGTATAGGCTGATGTTGTCGTTGTTGTGGCTGGTGTTTCTTCATTGCTTCCTTGGAAGGATTTGCATGCATGGACATGCTCCTGACTCCAACTTTAAACTAGCATGTAAACAGGCCTTGTTGGTTATTCACCTTCCACCTGCTCTTGTTCCATTTTCAGGCATATTTAATCTTTACTTAACATTAGACTTGTTAGACTATCCAATCACACAACAATAATAATTAGATTGATTTCTGGGCAAAGTTGCATGAACAAATCTTGGTAGAAAACAAATTGAAATAAGAAGCTCAAATTCACAGAGGAATAGATGGACTTGGTGATTAGACAAGATTACACTGTGAGCACTCAATAACAGCTTTAACCCCCGGATGGAGTGGGCAACAAAGGTGCAGTCTCAACAAACTTGGCAGGAGATGTAGAAACATTTCCGTGCAATGGTAAAAAGGTCAGCAAGGAAACGATTAATTCTAACCACTAAAGCCAGGAGAGCAACTGGAGGAAAATTACTCCCAGACTATGACCAGGAGCAGTTGAGCAATCAGGAAAGGTTAAATGCTGTTAGACAGGAGGAAGGTAATTCTAGAACTGATTCCAGGTGCCTGACCTGCTGTGAATTTCCAGCATTTCTGTATTTATTTCTGTCTTTCAATTGCATCTTTTTGAACAATTTCCATTCAATTCAGCAAAGAAAACAACTGTCAGAATGAATTACAAAAACCCCCCAAAAATGCTGCATTATTCCTTATTATACACAGGAATCTGCTCCAATAAACATTTTGCTACACGTTGCTGATATTGTCCTGAGGCTGGTAGCAAAACTCTGAAATGTTTTTCTTCTCTCTACAAATAAGTGTGCCATTTCAAGTGTTTACTACTGCCTGTGTCATTGACTCACTTCATCTGCATAGGTTAAGTGGCTTATTTGCATTTGTAAAACAGGTTAGTTCTGTGTAATGTCAATGAGCATCTGAGCTGGATGGTTTAAACCCATGGCCTCAGTGTTTCATGAAACCAGAAGATCCAAAAATGGGGAGTAATAGGCTTGGCAGTAATTGAATATAATTATTTCTGTGAAGCTGTCTATGACCTCTGAAAATACACCCTCCTTATTTGTAAGATTCCACCCACAATCAACATGTTATGGCACAAAACCTTTGAAGCCACTCTAACATTCTTGTAAACATACTTCAAATTTGGACCGTCTAAATGATTTTTTGTGTCTTCTCCAGGAATTGCTTTACATTTAAAAATACACAAAGGAGAGAGCCTTTCTCCTGTAGAAAAACAAAATATACCAGAAATCTAAAGCACAGCAACGTCAGCCCAAGTGAAGTCTGACAATGCCATTCATCTGCATCTGATTGTATTTTTCTTCTCCTTCTGTTGCTGAGATTTTTCTTGTACAGGTCGCAGTTATTTTCTATTATCTCAGTTTTATTTCTATTATCTTTATTTCTGTTGCTATTCAAAGCCCCAACTGAATGTAGACTTTCAAAATCAAGGTAAAAAAATTTGTTGTGGACGGAAGCAATAAGAAGCAGTATTTTCTTTTACGCCAGTAAACCTCTGCTGTACAATATCATCTTCAGTGCGCTTTGTGTGACAAGATTATTTTGCTTCAAATTTTGTCAAGTAATGTTCCTAAGAAATATCTTGGGACATTTGCTATATTAAAGACATTATATAAATGTAAGTAGTTGTTGCACATTGACAAATAATATCTGAATCACTGTATCAGAAAAATGTTCTAGTAAGGAATAATATTATTAAAGATGGTATCTTTCTTAAATATGCATGCACCATTGTATTTTTATGGTTGCCTAATCATATTTACATATTACATACGGGTAAATGTCCTCAATACATTTGCACAAGGTGGTATCCCAGAGTGTTAATGTATTAGCTCTCTTGGTACTCAAGTCTTAACACCCCTACTCCCTATACTTTAAAAAGACATCTGATCAGTCTGTGCTGCTAGCAACCCTGCCCTCCATTGATATTTCTGTAGCAATGAATGGCTCAATGTGGAGAGGCTGCCTGTGAGGGCTGGTGTTGGTCATGCTGGGGCAACTCAGTGCTGAGATGTGGGGCTCATGGCTACACTCTGCTAGGCATACTGGGGACTGTCAGCACCTACTGCCTGTGTTGACAAATTGTTCAGACCCCACGGTTCCTTGCATCACCTGGATATGCTGGAAGCTACTGGGTCCCCCTCTCTTTTTTTGGCTATACAAATCTCTTCAGCCTGGAGGTTTCTCTGTTGTAATAAGCGTAAGAGTGAAAAGGTTGCCTGAACCTGCCTCTCCACAATAAACTGTGGGTAAGTCACTGCTGCAAAAGTGGCTGAGGAGGGCAAGGATTTGCACCAAGTTCCCAGCAGAGCAATGCTGTCAGAAACACATCTATCTAGATATAATGCAATAATTTTGCCTTTTAGCACTGATTCCATTAACGCTCTCATTCCTAGGAATGCATCCTGAGTTACAAGTTAGCAAAGTGTACAAAGTAAATATTGAAGACGGCAGGCATCATTTATTTTAGTTTGCGAGTGCTTAATTTTACAATGCCTTTTCATTCAAATAAATAACAAAGCTAGAGTAGTTCAGGATGAAAGCTACTCAGGAATATTAGATAACAACCTTGGCATCATTGGGGCATTTGACTGACATTGAAAAAGACTTGAAGTTGCAAAGAACCATAAAACTACAAACTGAAAAAAAAGCAGCTATGCATTTTGTGAATAAATTAGCCAAACTCCAGGGACGTGTGTTCCTCATCACGTTCCTTCTCAGGGATCGATCTAGGTCATTGTGATGTAAGGTGTAGAAAACTAACATTAGCAAATCATTGATTAGTTCCTCACTGAAGCCTTCCATAACAGAAAACAGGGCTTCATCTGTGCACCATGCTATATTAATTAAATGGATTTTAGCCCAGACTCTCTACAGCTGTTTAACAAGCACCACTACTACATGGAGGAAAATCACTAATGCAATCTAATGAAAATATGGTAAATTGCATGCTATTATACAACTGTTGTTAATATCCATAAAAGCACATGATTTTCATTATACAGGCAGGCTTCATTCATCACCTATGAAAATGTCCTTCAAATGACACATATACTTATGTCAGGGCATTTTGTTACAATGCTATAGATTGGATACAGAATTATGTCACAGGATGATGTTGTAGTTATGTATAGTATGATAATATTATTTACTAACATATACAAGCCCTCAAACAAATACAGAGCGGTAGACTCTCCACTTGCAGTCCTGATGCAGGGTTTCGACCTGAAACATCGACAATACCTTTCCTCGCACAAATGCTGCTCGACCCACTGGGTTCCTCCAGCAGATTGTTTGTTGCTCAAACAAATACACTTGTACCTTCAACCATGTGTAAAATATAATTATTTTTTTCAGCAAGTGCAATTTTAAGATGGCCACATTTAGTGTTAATGTTATGATCAAACAGGGTATAAATGTTACAATGAATCTCCAACTAATTAAATGATGATCAATGTTCACAGTTGTGTAATCAATTGATACATGATTTTATGCACATTATTGATATGGACTTGTGTCCCACTCACTCTATTTTTCTGGAGAAATTATCCCGCTCCTATTGGGAGAAGCTGCTGTAGTTTCCATTTTGTTCCTGCTTTGGACAGACTCTCTCTTTGAGTAAATTGACTTTATTTGCTGTGAGTCATAACCTCTGCCCCCTCCCTTCTTATTGGTTGGTGCAGTGTTGTCAATAATTAATCTTTTTAAGTAACACTCTGAACAGCAACTGTTTCGAAAATGTTCACTGTTCCAGGAAGTAAATCAATAAAAGTAAGCTCAAAGATTTGAATTATATTGGTACAGTATCTATAATGGTCAACAAGTCAGTCATAGCTTTCGTTTATTTGTTGGCTTCTCTAGAGGATGGAAGACTACTCAAGAGGTATTACTCCATATTATTGGGGCTATGGGTTGTGGTTAACTAAGGAGGCAAAGCATAGAGCCATTGGAAGTGCTCATAAACTGGATTTCACCATTTTTCTACATAGGGCAACATGGTTGAGCATCTACTGGGTAAGAGGAGGGGTGAGAATAAGAAAACTGCAAAGTTAGAGCATATTAAAGTAAAAGGCAGCCACAACAGTCTCTGAAGATGTCAGTGGAATTTAATTTTTTGATTCCTTTATAATCTGTAGGAATTTAAAGATTAAAGAAATAAATAAAAATAAATTTCCAACTCAGAGATTATCCTGGATAGTTACTAATTACACAAGAATGAGGATCATCTGTCAATGTTGGAAACAGTCAATTAGCTTAAGAAAACATTTAAAAGAAATAAGCACATTCATCAACTCCTTTGATATATTAATCTGTCACCAGAAGGTTCAACAATTATCTACCTACTCTGTACCAGCTGAAAAACCCAAAGCAGTAGCTGCGACAGAACCTATCTTTCGAAAGCTGGAACTCAGAATCAGAATTGGATTCTGGTTTATTATCACAGACATATGTCGTCAAATTTGTGTCTTGTGGCAGCAGTACAGTGCAAGACGTAAAAATTCCCATAAGTTACAAAAATAAATAAATAGTGCAAAAGAGGAATAATGGGGTAGTGTTCATGTTTGGAGTGTCAGAAATCTGATGATGGAGGGGAAGAAGCTGTTCATAAAACTTACCAAGTTGTCCCTCCACATAATCGCATTGGAAAAAGAACTTCCTTTAGTTGATCTACAGAGTTGGTTTTGATCTCCTGAGCTACAGTGCAATGGTACCACATCAGTGCCATACCCTGGTAACAATGTGAGTCTCCAGATTAACAATTTTAAAAAGTAAGTTGGTGATAATTGATGTCCAGTGAAATGTCACATTCAGGATCTAAAGCAGTGCACCATGCAGTAGCAAGGCACAGTTTCAAGACCCTGATCTTCACTGAGCCCTTGAAGGCTACTTGGAACAGGTAGTTTCTCTGGGGGAGAGAAAATAAGAAAGACAAATACACTTCTTCCATTCTCGAATTCTTCTGGAAATGTGAGCAGCATGTACACAGACAATTAAGCTAGAACAGATCACTTACTGAAATCCAATGGGAAAATGGGAAAGCAATAGGGTTCTGTAGATAGAAAGAAAGTTAACAATCAGGAGCTAAAACTTTTATTTTAAACTAAAAGATTGGACTAGTGGTACATCATTAAATCTTCTATTCTTGCTGACCTACATTGGCTCCTGAATGAGCAATGCCTCTATTTTAAAATCCTCATCTTGCGACAGAGCAATGGACAACCAAGGGAGAACTAAGTGAGATGTACAGTTCGTGGTGAAGAAATGTGACTGCAAGATAAAAGTCCATGGCACGGAGAGCAAGGGTAAATTCAGAAAATGCTCACCAACACTGTGCCTGCAGGAGTTTTCTTCAACCCAAAGCCTCCAAAATACCTGGGCTCCTCTAAAGCTGTCTTCTTCAAGCTTACTAAATTTAACCCCTCGATGGCTGGTGGCCATACTTTCCACCATCTCCACCCCTTTTTCGTCCTTCAAGATCCTCACAATTAAACTCCTGCCCAAACCTTTGCACATCTGTTCTATTATCTCCTTAGGTGGTTGGCCATCAATTTTTGCTTGACAATATTTCAGTGAAGCACTTTGGGAGAAGTTTTGCCACATGAACGGTGGTAAATTGTAAGCTGTTGAAGCTGTTGTTGCTGCCCATGCACATTGATGAATGTTCATAATGCAGGGTCACCAACACACCCACTGGGAAGAGAGCTTCTAGGAACTGTTAGTCAGTGATTGAAGAGCACTGCTGTAAATCAGATTCTCTACTCACTTGCTGCAGGCACAGAGCTTGGTTAGCATTTGCTGAATTTACCCTTGTTTGCCATGTCATGCACTTTTATCTTGCAGTCACACTTCTTCACTACCAACTATACATCTCACCTTTGTTTTCCCTTGGCCGACAACTGTGGGGATTGACTTGGGGAAGTGAAAACGCTGGCATCTCCCTGCTTCAAAAAAAATGCCTTTTTTTAAAATCAAACAAGCTCAGATGGTAAAGATATCATTTTTATCAACCGTGTAGTTAATCTGCAGAAAGAGTGCTCTCCGCACTTCCCTTCCCACCTCCCGCCCAACAATTGCATGTCACAGGCTGATCACTGGGCAGTGACGGGCTGCTCACTGGGTAGTGACTGGCTGACACTGGGCAGTGACGGGCTGATCACTGGGCAGTGACGGGCTGATCACTGGGCAGTGACGTGCTGACACTGGGCAGTGACGTTCTGATCACTGGGTAGTGACTGGCTGACACTGGGCGGTGACGTGCTGATCACTGGGCAGTGACGTGCTGATCACTGGGCAGTGACCGGCTGACACTGGACAGTGACGGGCTGATCGCTGGGCAGTAGAACTGACACTGGGCAGTGATGGGATGATCACTGGGCAGTCACGGGCTGATCACTGGGCAGTGACATGCTGACATTGGGCAGTGATGTGCTGATCACTGGGTGATGACGGGCTGATCACTGGGTGGTATGGTTTGATTGTTGTCCGATCACTGTGCCATCTCAGCCTTCCATCTTTGTTCTTCCATCCTTAGAAATTCTTGCTAAACAGAGTGCAGCAAGGTCAGGAGTTTATCCAATTCTTGTCAATACTGGTCACAGGGTTCAATTGTAGACAGAATCCAGGCTGAAGCCTCAGTCTAGCCCGCATCTACTAGCCACAGGTTCTGTCCAGTGAGTTTTGAAGCACTTTTTGCAATCTCTGAGCTGGTAGAACTTGAAAAGGCCACCATTCATCTAACACTGAGTATGAAATTTAGAAACAATGGAAACTTGTGGAAATATATTGGCCTGGGATGCAGTTGATGTAATGAGAAGCAATGCCCTGCCAACACAATGATGTACAGCTCCAGGATCTAATACCTCAACTGGAACAATTTAGTGTAAGTTAGTTGCTACACAAATACAGCTTTTCACAATTGTTACTGAACAAGGTAATTCAGAACATAGAACAGTACATCACAGAACAGGCCCTTCAGCCCACCATATCTGCACCAGCCATGATGCTGATTTAACTAATCCCATCTGCCTGCTGAGTTCCTCCAGCATCGTAGTGTTTCCCAACTGCCTGCACGTGGTCTGTGGTTCATTTTCAGGAAAACAAGAGACAAGGTCCTTCTTTCTACACCAGCGAGAAACTGACCAAGCGTGGGAAGGTAACCCAAGTCAAATGAACATTTGAATATACAAACGTAGGCTGTTTGTGAAAGCAAGGTTGAGGAAATAATAGGCATGGGATATTATTTGAGTGTGTGGAGTGAGCAGAGTCCTGCAAAAGGTGTCCTCAATGCTTTTCTACTGTTCTCAGTTCTAGTGGATCTCAGTCTAATAGAACAACTTTGTAAAATGCCCAATACAGCCAAAGCAGATGCATAACAAACTATCTAGCAAAGTAAGTACAAGCTTCAATCTGATTCCATTTAACAGTAGACAGAACAACTGATGCAGCTGACCATGACCTGCATCATAACATCAGAGAACAGATGAAAATATGCAGAGACTTCATAGAACGGGGAAGCATTTGACACAATGGACTAATCTCTGACAGGGCTGTCTGGCAGTAATTTATAAGGAAAGATAAGAGAACAATAATATTACAGAGCCCAGTCTTACAGCAGAAAATGTAATGATGTGAAAGCTGTGTTAAAGCATTAGAGCCATTAAGAACCAAGTGCGAAGCTTGTGATCTCATTCACTCACAGACCACATTGCGAGGGTGCAGTTCTGGCCACAGGAAATTGCTGGCCACCACAGTAGCCAGGATGGGGGAAAGGAATTGTCAACGTTTCAGGTCAAAACCCTGCATCAAGACTGAGAGTGGAGAGGGGAGATGGCCAGTATAATGGGGGGGGAGGGGGCGCGGGAGTGGTGAGACAGGAGCCTGAGGTGATTGATGAACTGAGGAGGGGTGAAGGATGACAGGCAGGTTGCTCCAAGTAGGGAAGAGAGGTGGGGTAGAGTTGTAGACAGTGGCAGGTGGATGATAGATGGAGGCAGACAAAGAGAGAGAAGAAAAATGAGAGGCAAATGGAAAATGCAAGAGATTCTGCAGATGAAACACGCACAAAATGCTGGAGGAACTCAGTAGGTCAGGCAGACTCCATGGAGGGCAATAAACAGTCAACGTTTCAGATCGAGACCCTTCATCAGGAGCAGATGGAGCAAGGTTAGGGGAGGGGAGTTGAAGGTTGGAGACAGCTGCTGGAGGGTGATGAGCAGGAACACAAAGGGCTGCCAGTACTGGACTGGATAAGTAAAGGAGGTGAGAACAGGAACCATTAAGGGAGAGCTGAATCATAGGTGGAACCAGAACCAGATAGGGGAGGTGAAGAAGCCTGTGGGTGAACTATGTGTGTAGGTGGATTCAGGAGGGGGAGGGGATTGGAGTTTGGGAGAGGGGACAAAAATGGGAGGACCAGGAGGATCAGAAGGTTGGGGGGGGGGGGTAACTAAAATTGGAAAACTCAATCTTCATGGCATTTGGTTGCAGACTACCCAGGCAGAATATGAGCCTGAATGTTTCTCCTGTCCCAACAGATTGTGGCGGGATGACATTATAAATTACACAATACCCAGATGGTGCAGACTTGATGGACTGCTGGGGCATTTTTTTTATCCTTTTTGTAATTTCTTTAACATCCCAAAGGAAAAATATTACTGTACTCAACTCTTTTATCAAACACCACCATGTTTCTCTTGAAAGAGCTGCAGAGAATTTTGCAGTTATATGGAGCTCGTCCAGAGGCTTGGTCCGGGTCGTGGGAGAAGTTCAAGGAAAGCAAAGTCTTGAGCAGCAGCTGTGAGGAGGTTCTGGCCTTCCACATTAACCAGTTTTGATACAAATCCAAATCATATGTGGTTTTAAACAGGACCATGAAGCACCATGCAGGACCTTCTTTAACCCTCCAGACTATTATGATTGGAGCTTTAAGAACTTTAAATTTTAGCCTTAGTTGTTTTTATGGTACCAGTTGTAATTTTCCCTCTGCTTTTTGAAATAAAATCTATTAGTGCATCTGTGAAACAAGAGAGATGTGTTTGTTTGCCGCTGTCCTAAACCACAGCTATGAAGCAAAGAGACAGACAAGAATGAACACAGTGGCATTGTATTAATGTCAGAAGTGGCCCACATTTCTAAGAAACTTGTCATGGACCTTCATTGTTGGAGAGCAGTGTTGGTGCAGATGGTAGGGAGGCCCTTCTGCATTTATCACAACCGGATTTATCTCCCTTCTTAAAGATAGTCATGATTATGATGTCTTTGAGGTTTCCCAGCATGTCCTTCACATCCCTGATGGGGGAGACACTGTTGTGGATATGTCTGAAGTTCATCTTCACCAGTATTTAGAACTTTAACCGAGATACTAGTCTTTGCTCTCAGCAGGATTGGCACTTGCACTTTTGGGCCATAGGTGGCCATTATAGCCTTGAACACTCACACATGTCATGGTGACTAATGGGCTGCTGGACCTACTGCACTCTTTCTATCACCATTTGTTCTTCAAGTATGGGTTTTCTGTTGGACATATGCCTTCAGGTGCCGAGAAGTGTTGTTTCTCTTACCTTGAGACATTGTAGCACTTCTAACCCAAGAACGCCTTGTGTTTGCAGTTAATTACACAGGACACCTTTAAGGAGAATGACAAGGATTTCCTGGTCATTCTCATCAAAACAATCTGTGTAATACTGAACACCAACAATAGAGGTCTTTGAAGAAACCTTGGAGATCATGGACTGCATCCCGTTTCTTGGAATTCACCTCTCAATGCAGGCAGACCTTGATGATGAAACTCCCCATCTGCTTCAATGCACCAGGATAGCTTTCACCATCTGAAGAAAAGAATTTGAAGATCCCAAATATGGCACAATGCTCATGGTCTCCCAGGCAGAAGTGATGCACTGCTCCTGTAAGATCCTGAGATATGGACTACCTGGAGCAACACACTAGACAGATACCACCTAAGGCTGTCTTCATAAAATCCTCTAACCCACTGGCATAACATGTCCTCCCCAGGGGTTAGTCCCCCAGCACTAAAGTCCTAATTACACTCAGTTGGCTCCAATGGGCAGACCTTTATTGATGTCCGCAACAACAGATTCGTGAAAAAGATACTTTTCCAGGCTCCAACACAAAAAGAAATAACTAGAGAGACAGAAGAAAGAATTCAAGGATGTTCTCAAAGTCGCATTGAAAATATGTAACATCTACATCGACTCGTTGGAACCCCTGGCCCATAAATGCTCTAAATGCAGAAAGAACATTCTGGGTTGTGGTAAGAGCCTCAAGTCCACTGTAGTGACTGCAAAGAAGCCCAGCATAAATGGCAGAATGAGCACACCACCTGCCAAACTACCCCCCGTGCATCTTGTCAAGCACCTTCTACCCACAGCTGCAGGAGAGTCTGTAAGTCCCACAGTGACCTCATCAGCCACCTCAGTGTAGAAGCAATACACAAAAAGTGCTGGAGGAACTCAGCAGGTCAGGCAGTATCCACAGAGGGAAATAAACAGTCGACATTTTGGGCCGAGACCCTTCAGGTCTCTTTTCTTGTCACAGACAAGAAACTTGTCATGGACAAGAAACTTGTCACAGACCTTCTTGTCTTTTCTTGTCATGGACAAGAAACAAGAAAAGTGAGTCACAATTCACTTTTTGTGTATTGCTCCAGCAGGTCAGGCAGTATCCACGGAGGGAAATAAACAGTCGACATTTTGGGCCAAGACCCTTCAGGTCTCTTTTCTTGTCACAGACAAGAAACTTGTCATGGACAAGAAACTTGTCACAGACCTTCTTGTCTTTTCTTGTCATGGACAAGAAACAAGAAAAGTGAGTAACAATTCACTTTTTGTGTATTGCTCCAGATACATCCAGCATCTGCAGAATTTCTTGTGTGTCAGTGTAGAAGCAGGTATTTTTCGGTCTTTGCTTAAAAAGATTATGTTAATGAGAATGACACTTCCAAGGAGGTACTAAGAGCCTGTGGTTGGGAAGTATCTGTGGAATGTCTTTAACTACATTATACCTTTGTAGCTTCTTCGCTTATATACCAGCTCTGGATTAAGCTTTCTTCCAAAATTGGAAATATGAATGTTATCATTATTTAGTGACTTGTGTATTGGTTCTGAAATCCCATCTGACCTTTTACATACACCGTATTATGAAATGATTAACTTAAAAATGTACACTGTTTTCACACCTTGTCCACAGGCATTGAACTAATAGCTGGAATTTGCTGGTGTTTGGGCACCTTGTGGCTCATGTCATTAGGCAGCCTTTTGTCTGCACACTTGAGTTCAAAAATCCTATGAACCAAGACTAGGTGAAAGTGCAGGGTGATAATGGTTCAGCCAGTGAAAAGGGACTCTGGGGACTTTCATGTGTGGCGAAACCAATGGTATCTCTCCCTAACCTGCGAGACTGAAGGCTGGAGAAGGAAACAGAATGGTGGAAACTGGGGGTGAATTTGTATCAAATCAGGTGCAGGAAAAGTAGTAAAGAGAGAAAAAAACTGGATCAGGATAGAAAGGGAAAAAAAAGAAACAAAGTAAAACAAAAAGTTAAATTTCACTTTTCTAAATCTTCTATCAAACTGCTGAAAGTTGATGCTCACATTCAGAAAAGGCTGACCAATTTCTGTGCTAGACAGGTGGATTGGCAGTTCAAGAATAATCAAAGGTAATATCACTAACTTATCCTTCTGTGATGAGGATCCTGTATAAATGCAGCAAATGTTAAATTATAAAAAGGAAGCTCACCAGAAGGTACAGTTTGTGAAAAAAAAGATAGCTGAATGGCTTAAATCAACCAGTAAATTCTCAGCTTGCACACTTCACAATGTACCTCTTAATCCCCTAAATTTGTAGGACAACTTGCACATTAGTAACAGTACGCATCATTAACATGACCTTATTTTCCCTAGGGCATTTATATTGCAAAACCTCACAACTTCATCCTGTGTCATTGTTTTTGGTATGATACCTTCCGTTAACCTTCCAGGAATGTTATCTGCAGTTCTAAGTTGCATTTATTGACTCATTGCACGATAAATTTCTTTAATTCATTTTTTAATTAAACTTTTAAATATGACCTTTCAGAAGAGTTGTGTAGTAAATGCCTTGTGTACAGTGCACGTCGTAAGACGAGTTACTTTGTTGTATTGATTGCCATTTTGATAATAACCATGTAAATTGTAAGGTGACTTCCTATAATTGAAGAATGGAAAACATGCATAAGGTTGTGACAGATGCTTCAAATATTACTGCGCCCACAGTTGCCAACCTGCTGAAGACTGAAGTCCATTCCCAAGCTGTGTACAATCCACCTTTACTAAATACCTCCACTGTTCTGACAGCTGTTCTTGACCCCAGTTGGAAACAAAGACATGTCAATAACACATTGTGTTCCAACAGCCACTCAGTTCCTTGACTCGTCATTGAGAAACCACTGTGGCATTTATCAGTGATTCATCATGGCTACATTTAATCATTATTGTGTTATCTACAGACTGACCACAAGTGTAGCTTAAAAGGTGCTGGTATAAATGTTTAAATAAACCAGACAGAGCACAGTGGCTATCACAAAGCAACATCTGTTGGCTGCTGCAAACATCATTGGCGCTGACTTCAAGCGAGATCCCAATGTGAGTCCAACTCCAAATCATTAATTTATTGTTGGGACTGAATGGAAGTGATCACTAAACTGAATAGTCCCTGATTCAATAGAAATACAACTGTATTGCAGTCAAACACTAGTGTATATCCTATGCCACAGAGCAGCGGTTTCCACCCATCAGGTGTAAACATCACAATCTCAACAGAAATGGCTGAGAACAGTTTTGTGACAAACTATTCACCTTAGATAATGAATGATCAAAAAATGGATGCATGAATCTATACTTCCACAAAAGCAAGGCCAACTCACAACATATCAGGGGTGTCGGAATCGTATTATCCATTATAACTTACTTTAGTTGTATATAACTGCTTGTGCTTGAATAGTTTTACCATTTTTTGCATCCAACAATACAATTTGCATGTGATTAACCTGCATTAAGATATTTAGTCTTAACTTTATTTTGACATAATTTTTTCAGTAAACCAACATTCTGATGCCTGTTCTAAAATTAATGGTTTGCCCATCAGTGGTGGTGCAGATTCCCTCAGGATGTAGAAGTCATGTGTACTTCAAAGAAACCTGGTTGTATCTTAATGATGAGGGACTGGAAACTTTTCCTCTTGAAAACTTCCGGGTCAGTTGTGGGAGCCCTCATGGACACTTGAGAGCATGTGGCAATGCTGGCAAATCGCAGTGCCCAAGATAGAACCTGCTCCTTAATAAAATGGAAGTAGCTAACAATCTATCAGCAAATGCAATGCCTGGGTGACCTCTCTGATGCAGTGATGAGTAGCAGATTGGAGACGTGACAGGGATCTGCTGCTGTCAGGTGGAAAAGTCCTGTGGTGAGAGTCAAAGTGACCTTGACTTTTACAGAAAGAGCAATCCAATCATGAGAATGTGGCCACCGATCACCTGCAGAAGGTCACATATCTCATTAGCAACAACCTTCAAGGTCCTGAGCCTGTGAACATGTTCAGCAGAGAGGTCCAAGCAAAATATGCATCTCTGAAGGGTCTCTGGGATTAGGCTCTTCACTGACCTGCGTTCCACCTTGAAGTCCCTGACTGGCCAGTCATTGCCATAATAGCACCTCAGTAATGGCAGTGTCATTACTGAGGTACCTATTGTATGAGAGTCTCAGCAGCCAGTGTTGGGTGACAGCAGATTTCCAAAACAGGCACTCTTCTCTAAGCTTTGTTATGGGAAGAGATTAACAAGTGGACACAAAAAGATTAAAAGGTACGCTCAAATCTTCCTTGAAGCAATGCAACATTATCACTGACTCCTAGGAGCCCATTAACCACTCAAAGGTGGAAAGCAAGTACTCAGGATGGTATTGAGAACCTGGAGACCATACATTGGAAGTACACCGAAGTCCTATGTAAGTGGCAAGATAAGCACAGGACCTCATAAACTAACCACTTTCCCTGTCAGTCACCTCCTGGCCCATCTGTGGAGGAGACTATGGATCCCATATTGGCCTTATTGGCCACTTCAGCACCCACAAAACCAGTGGAAGTAGGCCATCTTTGATCCCAAGGGCACACACAAGAGATTCCGCAGATGCTGGAAATCTGGAGCAACACACACAAAATGCTGGAGAAGCTCAGCAGGTCAGGCAGCATCTATGGAGGGAAATAAACAGTCAACTTTTCAGGTCGACTGGGAAGGGTCCCAACCCAAAACGTTGACTGTTTATTTCCCTCCATTGATGCTGCCTGACCTGCTGAGTTCCTCCAGAATTTTGTATGTGTTGCTTTAATCCCAAGGGACTGCCCAAGAAGGAGAAGGAGGAACTCAGCAGCTAAATGCTGAAGAAAACAGTCACCTTAATTATTGCATACTTCGGACATTGGGAAGTGTTTGAGCAGGATGGTAAGTTCTGAAGCTGCCCTGTCAGACCTCCCAATGTCAGCAGACTGTCCCATTCAATGCCAAGCAAAATAACAAACGAGCACGATGTGCTCCCGGTTGTACAGAGATTGTTGCATGATAATTGAAAGCTGCAGCTTTGAGCAATTTATGTCCTTAAGGGAGGATAAGAGAGCTGTGAAAGTAGTGACATCATTTGGTGGTCATCTGATGCTGGAAAATACAGGCTCACTAATGTTAGCAATGCACGGAAGCATATTGTCCAATTTTGAGATGGGCATGATTTCATCTGGAAATGATTGGTGGCATGATCTACACTGGTTAAATCAAATTTTGAGCAATTTGAACAGAAAAAAAGGGCAGTAATGAATCCAATTTCTTGGCTCTTATTCCAGAACCACCATCTCTCATTTACAGTTAAAGCCCTATATCAACCTATTTCACGTTCCCTCAAACAAAATACTATGTAACCTTCATATGGTTAAGTATTGCTGCAATGACAGAATTTTGAATTAGAAATGCTATCAAGAGCTAAATGATTGATTTGTGTGTTAAGCAGGAGGATTCTAAGCATCCTTGACTATCAGTGCATCACGCTTTCTGTAACATTGATTAACACCAGCTGTAATATCTCACCTACGCAAATGAAATTCACTGAAGTATTAGATTAATAGAAACAAAGAGTCCATTTGGAATTCAGATCATTGCGATTGCAGAATTTGTCAGACTTAAAATGTACTGCATCCTGCCATCCACTTTGACTTGTTCATGCTCGACTGTACCATTATCACAGCAAGTGCACAGATCTGGAACCTTGTCACCATTTGTCCTTTAATCTGGAAATGATCAATGCTAAGACCTAATTTGCTTTAACAAGTAAAATGACCTCCTGGGTAACAACTGAACATTAAAAATAAAGATTAGTTACAATGTTGGTTAAAGACATTTAAGCCTGTCTATAAATTGATACGGGATTGGTGAGATGAACCCAGTAAAAAGGAACAAAGCGAATCTTCAAAAATAAAATATTGCAGATATTGAAGTAAAAACAGAAAAGATTGGCACCTTTCTGCTGAAACAGAAGTAATATTCCATAAGAACAACAATGTTCTGGACTTTGCCATGAAACATTAGTACTCAGTCTCTCTCTTTCTCCCCTCCCTCCATGACCTCTCCTCCTCCCGCCCACTGATGTTGCCTGACCTGCATTTTCTGCTTTTATTATCAAATGAACTTGCAGTTAAATATAGCACCTTTTCAAGTTTTCAGGATATTCAAAAGTGCCTTAAAGTCAATGTGATGCTCTCTTTTGTGTATTCCCTGGTGTTATACAGGTGAATGGATCAATGAGTTCCACAAATAGCAAAGGACAAGATAATATTTTGGTCACTCTTCCTACTTTTAAGGGAAAAGTACTCATATGTCAACATTCTGGCACAGCATTCTTCAGTGTTCACTGACAATGGGCCGTGTTTGGCACAGGATAATGTGATAGTTATTCCTGAGATACAACACTCTGCTAGCTGCATGGTTATCACTTGATTAGATTAAGTCAATCAAACTCAACAGACATCCACTAGAAGGTTAAAATACTTTCTGTTCTCAAAGATAATTCAGGGAACATTGGTTTGGGAAGGCCATGCAATGTGTTGATCAAGTTGATCCGTCATTGGTATTTGGCATTGATGTGGAGGAACTCTGTTGAATCTTCCCACAGTGGCTACAGGTCCACTCACCAGACAACTTCCTGGCTCACCTTTGGGCTTCAGCCTAGTCTTCCAGTATGGTCCACACATATTTAACACTAGCATAGTAAACTGGTGTTGTGGTGGTTAGTATGCTGGTTGTACCACACTAAAGCACAGGGACATTCAGGTCATCCATCTGCTCCACTATCCTTCATAGTATATGGCAACAGGTTATAGAGTCACAGAGCCATACAACTTCATTGGTGTTTGATACTCCAAGCCTCCTGCTTACCAGTGCAATGTACAGAATTCATTCTATCCAGGCACTGCTGGTTTATCCATAGGCAACACAGGTTCTAGAATTTATCATAGCCTTCTCTCCCTACTGGCCTGTGTATTAGATTTGTTTGAAGCAAGGAATAGACACACTGGAAGCAGTATTTGTGCATTGACTAAATTTGTTGTGGCTCACCTGACTTAGGCTTATGCTAAAGAATACTTTTCGTGTGAAATGTGAATAATGGAATCATGGGATTGTTATCATTCATTCAGCCCATCATGTCTTTATTGGCTTGAATTAAATGAAGTCCTCACAAATTAAAAATTTAATTCAAAAACTTCAACTGAATTTCATTCATGAAGATGTACATCAAACTTATTGCATTAAAACACAAATTTGGATCTTTATGGAATGTCCTTAACATTCAAAAGTTGCAAATCCAAAAGTACCGTTGACAATGAACAGAGAGACTTCAATGGTGCATGCATCAGAATGCGTTTGGATTTTCATGGATGTAATTGCAATAACTAACACTCTGATGAATATACAATAAGGGATCCTGAATCTTAGATTAAAACTACATTATCTTGACTAACAGATGCAGTGGTTTAGTTCACTGGTTTCTGGATGCAAAACAAAAAGCAATTCTGTGTAGCACCAGTTTAAAAAAATTACTCAAACAGATAATTATAATCTCAGTGCATGGAACAAAAAAAACTGCAAAACTTGGAATGCATTCACCTCTAGTTCTTTCATCAGCATTTTTCATGTCATTTAACAAACAAATTAAAATCAATTTCAACATTTATGCAATCATGTTCATTACTTTACTTCAGGTTTTCTAAACTATTTTCAACCTTCAGAAGTTATACTAAAACTGCTTTTAATATTGTGATTTAATATAGAGTCACGTCACACAGAGTAGACATGCATCGTCCCGGTTGCAGACTGTTAGTTTTAATTGCCTCGCCCTTAATCTAAAGAAGCCTTTTGTGAATTTAAAACTGAACAACCTTAACAATATTTAATTGAAATAATTAGCATTGAAACATGGCATTAAGAAAAATAACTCAAAGTGATGCTTCAGAAAGAGACAACTTTATTTTGTTATCTGTCACATATTTGAAAAAATCTAACCGTGAACATTGTAAGGGGAGAAAAGAAACAATTGTCTGATATCTATTTACAGAAAAGGGGAACTGACAATCTCCAATATTTACTGAGAGTCAGACTAAAAAGAAAAGACTTTCAACGATAATCTAACTTCACATCTTTGATAATATCTAATAATACTTGGGTAAAGTTGGATTCTTATACATGCAAAAATAGCCTCCTCATTGGAAATCAAGGTCAAAGAAAACTTAGGTGTCTGTGTTCCAATAGCCAAACTCTGGAGAGGTTATGGTGTCAAAATGCAATGTGAGGAATTTTGTTTTGCTTTGTTTAAATGTACTGTCCACCCACACTGAACCAACAAAGCTCAGAAGCACTATTTTTCACGTGGTGCAGGTACAAGGCTGTACAGGACAGAGTGAAGGTGTGACAGGCTCACCTGTGGCTCAACTGCAAATATCCTCAATGAGATTCCATGAAATAAAAGGTGGTTGTTGGAAATCTAAAGTAAAAATTCTCAACAGGGAAAAGAGGGTCAGTAGACAAAGGAAACATAGGGTTGATACATCAGGCTCATAATCTTTTATCAAAGCCCATGGACTCTGTAGAAGATTGTGACATGTTTAGCGAGTTGAAATCCCGCTAAGCAGCAGTGCGGTGAACACCCATGGCCCATGTCCGTCATCAGCAACCCTGCAAGCACCCAACTCCAATTTCCAACACACCCTCAGCATCTTCTGGCAAGTAAACCATCCCTCCACCAACAGATGCTGCTTTTCCTGTTGTGAACTTTCCACCCACATCAATGGAGAAGGTAAATTGAACCCCAAATTCTATTCAGTATTATTCCATAGGATAGATCAACCCCCATCTCCATCCTACACAGCCCAAAGGAATAATGAATACTGTGTGACTCTCACATCTCCTGGGACCCACAGTGGTTACAGCAACTCATGTCAATGAACACACAATTTTCAAATATCCCTCACCCACTCACCACCCCATCTTTTACCACTGCAAGCACTGAACGACATCTTCAGATCAGGAGGCCCTCTTTCCACACATTCTCATCCTCAGGTTGAGCATTATTTTATGTTACATGAAACAAACCCTCCACGTGCAAATGTGCAGATTCACCCACTATCCCACCAACTTTCCAATCACAGAGACAATCACTTCCCTTAACTCAAAATACCTGCTTTTATGCTGAGAAGAATTATATCAATCATGATCAAGCCTTATGCAATCCCAGAGTGGAGACACAAGACACTGCAGTTGCTGGAATCTGGAGCAACACACAAGAGCTGTAGGAATTCAGCCAGTTAAGCTACATCTATGGAGGGAAATGGACAGTCGACGTTATGGGTCAAGATTCTTCATCTAGATCCAATCTCTCCTTATAATCACAGCTCTCCATTACAGGCAACATCCTAATGAATCTCATCTGCACTCTCTCTATGGCTACCACATTATTCCTGTAGTGTGGCAACCAGAACCGTATACAATACTCCAAGTGCAGTTTAATCAATATTTTGTACGGCTACAACACAATGTCCCAACTCTTATAGTTAATGCCTTGGCCTATGAAGAAAGACTTAAAAAATGTTTTCTTCACTACTCTATCCAACTATATTGTCACTTTCAGTGAGCAATGGAATTGCACCCCAGGGTTTCTCGGTACACCAATGCTCCCAAGGTCCCTGTCATTTACTCTATATGTCCTCACAGAATTTTACTTTTCAAAATGCATTACCTCACCTTTGTCTGGATTGAATTCTATCCACTATTCCACCCAACTTTCCAGCTGATCTTTCTTCTGCTGAATCCTCAGACAACCTTCTTCACTCTCTAGAACTCCACCAATTTTTTTGTTGTCTGAAGACTTACTAATCAGACCACCTACATTCTCATCCAAGCCATTTATATATTTTACAAACACTCTGTCTCCTGTAACCCAGCCAATTTTGGATCCAATTGACCAGCACGCCTCGGAACCTTTGTGTCTCAGCCTTCTGAACCAGCCTACCATGCAAGACCTTGTCAAAAGCCTTACTGAAGTCTATGTAAACTGTATCTACCATTCTGCTTCATCAATTTTCTTAGTTACCTTCTCAAAGAATTCAGTCAGGTTTGTGAGGCATGAACTCCCCTGTACAAAACCATGTCTATTCTTCCTAATCAGTCCCTGCCTTTCCATGTGAACATAAATCCTGTTTCCCAGAATCTTCTCCAACAACTTCCCTACCCACTGTAAGGCTCACCAGCCTATAGTTTCCGTGTTTATCCCTACTGCACTTCTTGAACAAGGGGACAACATTAGCCATCTTCCAGTCTTCTGGTACCTCACCTGTGACTAACAAAGATGCAAAAATCTCCATAGTAGCCCCAGCAATCTCCTCATTTGCTTCCCTTAGCATCCTGGGATAGATCCCGTCAAGCCCTACAGATTTATCCACATTAATGTGTGCCAATATTTCTAATACTTCCAATACTTCCACCTTCCTGATATAGACATGCTCCAGAATGTCAGTGTAGCCCTCCCTTAACTCTCCAGTCTCCTCATCCTTCTACCTGGTGAATACTGATGAGAAGTATTCATTTAGGATCTTGCTCATATCTCCTGGCTCCACATATAGATTACCCCTTTGGATCCTATTGGGACCAACTCTTTCCTTAACTAAAACTCTGACATATGGAAGAGGTCTCCAAGTTACAGAAAAGTGCTCCTGGTACTCCTGTCAGCAGATACCTTACAACCAGCATCACCAAGCAGTAGACCAACTTGTTGGCCTCCTTTGCTGATTGCTGACCCTTGTTTGAAAAATGGCTGCATCATTTGCCCATTTAATAACAATAGGTCAAAAGGGTTTGACGTCTATTTGGCAGAAGTAACTGATGATAGCCAGAGTCCGGAAATTATGTGAATGATGTACTTCTCCAAAAGCTCAGTGCATTTACATCAAATTCTAATCTAGACAACTTCAACTGAAACATTTATTAATTTAAACCGAAGTGAACGATGGGTACTGACTCCAGTTGAACCTACATCAGCAGGAGAGATGCTACTTATTCTCTAGGTCAGAGGTTTTCAACCTGTGGTCCGGGGGGTCTGCGGCGGGTTGCCAGGGGGTCCGCGAGCAAGCCAAGAAAAAGATGGAAAAGCGACTTGTTACAAAGACGTAGCTTACTTGCTTGCTCCAGTTTTCCACTATTCAGAAAATCGGCCATATCTATTCTATCTGTTATAGGCGACAACCTTAGAGACTAGATCTCAGACAATCTTAGAAAGTGTTCCCTTCTGGTAAGCTGCCGCTTAATATTCGATTTGTGTAGTCAGAGTAGTCAGTAGTGTTCACTACTCACTACTATTCTGTTGTGCACTGTAGTGTTAGCGAGACTGAGTGACGTTGTTGGTGTGCCTTAATAATATTGCTTATTTACCGTGCGTTTACGCCACAGTGATGTCACTGTTAAATGAAAAGTGCGCAAGCGTGTAAATTTTAGATTAGTTTTGATAATTTTGTTTATCGGTAATAGTAATTAAACTGTCCAGCGTGTATTGCTGAGTATGGAGAAATTTCTGAAGAGAAAAGCTGACCAGGAACCAGAAGATCCTGATGACGAAGGGGATAAGGGTGACCGAAAGAGAAAACAATGCAAGTACGATCCAGAATACATTTCATATGGCTTCATCGCAGTGGGGACAAATGCAGACCAACCCTCTCTGTGTTGTGTGTTTGCAAACACTGTCCAGCGATGCAATGAAATCAGTGAAATTGAAGTGCCACTTAACAACAGTGCATCCAGATATTGTCAGTAAGCCAAAGGAATATTTTGAGTGGCAAAAGGAGCTGTACTTCAAGCAGAAAGGCAAAATGACAGCCTGTGCCACTGTAAATGAGAAGGCTCTTCGTGCATCATATTTGGTAGCATTATGAATAGCACGTTCCAGAAAGCCTTACACAATTGGAGAAGAGCTTATACTGCCTGCAGCAGTAGATATGTGCGAAGTTGTACTGGGAAAAGAATCTAGTCAAAAACTGAAAGGCATTCCACTGTCTGATAACACAGTAAGCAGAAGAATTGGTGATATGGCGGAAGATATACAGAGCCAGCTGATAGCACATCTTCAGCAAGTCAGACTTGCGATTCAGCTCGATGAAAGTACTGACGTTGCCAGTGCTGTGCAGTTGTTGGTTTATGTTCGATATTGCTGGGAAGGAGAGGCTTTGGGAGACTTTTTGTTTAGCAAGGCACTCCCAGGGCATACAACCGGTGAAGAACTTTTCTGCGTGCTTGACACTTTTTTTGTACAATTGGCATTGGCGTGGACACAGTGTATTGGAGTATGCACAGATGGTGCTGCTGCAATAATGGGACGGAAGTCGGGTCTAGTCGCACAAGTGAAAGAAGTAGCTCCACATGTAGCAGCAACCCACTGCATGATTCACCGTGAGGCTTTGGCTGCAAAGGATATGGATGAAAATCTTGCGGATGTGTTTTCCACGTGCATTAAAATCGTTAACTTTATCAAAGCCAGGCCACTCAACCATCATTTGTTTGAAAATATATGCCCTGAAATGGAAACTGAGCATAAGCATTTGATGCTACATACAGAAGTCAGATGGCTGTCACGAGGCTGCGTTGTGCAGCGTGTATATGAATTGCGAGATGAACTGCTCATTTTTCTAAATGAGCATAACGGATCATTGGCACAGTTCTTGACAGATGAGACATGGGTTGCCAGATTAGCTTATCTTGCAGATATTTTCAACATTTTGTACAGCTTAAATCTATCATTGCAAGGACCTGGCTCAAATGTTCTGAAAACGCACGACAAAATCAAGGCGCTTTGCGCTTGCAGTTCAACCGAATGTCACTGTTGTCATTCTGGATAGCATGTTCCCAGGAGTATCCACTGCTGTCCGGCATAGCTGTCAATGTTCTGTTACCATCTGCAACCACTTACTTGTGCAGTCACTGCCATGAAAACCAAATACAGATCAAGACTGAATATTGAGGATGACATACGCATATGTTTGTCGCACATACCACCATGTTTGGACAAACTCTGCAGTGCAAAACAGACACAACCTTCACATTGAACTGAACACTGAAAGACACCACTGGTAATTATCGGTGATTGAAATAGTCACTATTTCAATAGGGCCTATGTGCAGTAATTTAAGTGTTGTATGCATGAATTATCGATTGTTTGATTTTGTGGGCTTTGGGGGTCCGCCATCTAACAAGGACATGTTCTGGGGGGCCGCAGCATGAAAAAGGTTGAAAACCACTGCTCTAGGTGACGAGATATCCACAATCATTAATCATTAATGGAAACAAGAACAGCAATGGAAAATGTAACATAATGGCAGATAGCACAAGGCTGATACCTGGTGCATTTGGTAGTTTAAATACACATCTCCCTCAATGTTCCATGAAATTGTGTTATTACTTTTTTCACCATGTTGCTGTTATCAGACTGAATGTTCATTTTCAAGCTGTGGAATCAGAGTCAGCTTCTGTCAACTTACCTTTTGCATTTCTATTCCTTCCCTGACAGATATTGAACCCAGCTGTGATTATCAAAAGACAGTGCTGGTTTAAAACATCACATAACAGTTTGTAAAAGGAGTTATTGAGGTTCCAGAGTGATTTATGTCTGTGCACTAAGTGTGTAAATTGAAAATTTGAAGCCTAAATCACGGTTGGAATCTCCTTCATTTTACTTCACTAAGGTTTAAACTATAACTATCCAAACCTGACAGTTAATCCATAAAGCACAAATCACTCTTCCAACCATATTAGGCTTTTTTTTCCTCAGGATAACATGCAGTTTCCAGAAATTTCCACGATTGCTTAATGGTATAAAATCACTTCATTGCATTACATTACATCTCATTTCAAGACTAAAGAGATTCTCAAAATGATGAACTTAAAAGAATAAAGAATCCTGCTATCCTTACCTAGATATCACTGGAAGGGAGAAAACTACTTCTATTACAAACTTCAATCATCATTATGGGGCCCTTTCAAATGTGACTCGATAGACTCTTGAAGACTATTTGAAGGCCTTAACTAAGCTCTTACAAGGCACCGTAAAATGTTCTCAATTAATCAAACATTTTCATTTCTTTCACCTGAGACGGCACTGATGACAATATTTATTCTTGAATTTGCCTACCTTTTGTGTCCAGCCAGGACCATATGCCAGTTTGAAAGGTCGGGATGATGTTTGTCAGCATTTTTACACAAAAAAGATATGTATGTCCATTTTTGAATAAGCAGAAGGATTAGTCACTAATTATTCCCCAAATTTTGAATCAAAAGCCATAAGGAAGGCCTATCTGAACCAAAGAAAAATCAATTGCTTGATTTGGTTATATCAAAATTCTCTCACTAAAGAAACAAGGATAGCAAAAATTATATTACATAAGAGAGTGCACTCAATGACACAATTAGTGAATTACTGTCCATTGAGAAACTGCAAGTTTCAGGAACTGTTGGCACAATGCAGAAGAATTAAGGCACTATCCTGTTTGATGTGGTCATGCACCAGCTAAACATTACGGGAGAGGAATCCCATTTAGTTGCAGTACTTTTCCAAGGAAGCATGTGGCATCCACTGAGTTAACACACACTGTTGGTGGTGGCCTGTACCATGGAGTAGCCTGAAGTCCTTGCAAAACTGCATGGGTACTTTTCCTGGTGCACTCTGACAAAAATACAGGTTGAACAGAAAACATCTGTGGCCTCCACTATGCAACAGTGAGAGGCACACAGTGAGGTGCTACAAATATTGAGCTCCAGTCCAGACTTCTATGTTTAAAAATCCATGGTCACAAGCACCTTGACAGCCATTGGCAATGTGGTCCTTACCCTGCTCTGAGGTTGCTCTGGTAACTGCAATAGGTAACAGATTTCAGTGAGGAAGTTCTTACTGAAGGGCGAACACCTCACATGCTCACCCTCAGTGTGGCTCATGGAGCAAAGTGCTCTCTGAGCACATCGAGCAAGTATGGCCTCCTGCTAGGAGTCCATCACACCCTCCTCTTCCTCCTCATTCCAGTAGCCTGTCTGACTCTGTATTCCCTTGGCCGATTCATCCACTCATGTTAATTTTCAGGAGAATTGCTCTCTAACTTACCTTGTCTGGAAGCATCTGGTTTGTGTCAATCACTGAAGAAAGGACAAAGTAATTTGAGACTGTCCACTCCTGGAAGACATGAATAACTTTAAAGAACTCTAAAAAGTACAAGTAGAATCACAGCAGCAGCCAACAGAAATCAATCAGCGTTGAAACTGGAAGAAGTTGATGACCCTTCACAGTGCTCTGGTGCAATGTTACTGAGAAGTCGATGTGGAAGAATCGTTCTTGCTGCTGTTGTGCGAGGTTAAAAGAGGACATTAAATGGAGTGCCGGGTTTCAAAGTGGCTGTGCTAACATTAAAATGACACCGCATGTAATTTGATTCATGTTCTGCATACTTCTGGCCAGTTCTATTTGCTAACACAAGAACAAGAACACAAGAAAGTAAGAGCAGGAGTAGGCCACTCAGCCCCTCAAGCCTGCCTCATCCCCATTCAACATGATCATGGCTGATGTGAGCAGCCCCAGCTCCAGGCTGTACCTGTTCCCCATAACCCTCAATTCCTGAATCTTTCAAATATTTATCTATCTCCACCTTGAATACATCTAATGATCCGGCCTCCATCACTTCCTGAGAATTCCAAGGATTCACTACCCTCTGAGAGAAGTTTTAATGCACCTCATTTTTAAGTGGTCGGCCCCTTATTATGTAGTTGTGTCACCCTTGTTCACAATGTGGTGGTGATGTAGTCCTGCCACAAATGACCGGTGAGTATCAAATGCTGTTTTAGAACAGGCCTGCACATTCAGCATGCAAAAAACCCGTCTTAATGCCACATTTTGCAGGCCAGACTTCGTATAAATGAGTGACTTCAGCAATGAAGGGAAGAAAACTAATCAAACAAATAGGAAGCAATGCTGTGAAACATAGTCTCTGGTATTGAATCTGATAATTTTGCCAAGATCAGAAAAGCAGAACATCTGATTCCAAAACCGAGTTTGCTCCTCCCAATACTCAGCACACAAAGCAGAAACATTTACAAATCTTCAAACAAGCCCCATGGGACCAGAAATCACAATGATGCCCAATACTGTTTTGTCAGTTAGTAATTTACAGAGATTGGCAAAAACCTTCACTTCCCAGAAGATAAGTGAGCTGAATCTTAATGCTGTTTATTTTCCAACTATGAGAAGAGAGTAGGCAATGAATGTGGAGCAAATGTGCTGATATCAGAATATCACTTACAGCACTAATTGCAGCACATTAGAACAGGATTTATTTGTTGGTCCTCTGTATAGCAGAATGAAAGTAAATATTACAGTGCAAACTGAAGGATTGCAGAGAGCCTTTTTTGTTTGTGCACTGCTAGATATCATTAGCTCCACACTTCTTGCCATTAAATCTCTTTCATGCTAATGGGTATAATTTTGTACCCCATGTGTAATACTGGTATCTAAAAAATTAAGGTTCCCGTAGTGTTTCTGCTTGAACTCAGATTTATTTAATTGGCGTGGCTCTTCAACTCAATATTTTAATGTATTTGAATAATAGTTGGCCCAAGTAAGAAAAATATATGGAATTAATCTTCATAGCCAATGAAATGATTCCCTTCTGAGCTCTCTGGAGGGATTTTTGTTGAACACAACCTAACACAAACACATACAATAATTGTTTGGCTCTGAAACTGGTCAACCTAAGCCAGTACACAAGTAATTCTCCCTCCTGGGAGACCTGTGCTGTTGGATTTGGCCAGAAGCCACGTTCAAGTGATTGGTACAAAGAGCAACAATTTATGATGGGAGTGCAAGGGCTTGAACAGGCAAGGACATTATTTAAAGCTTCCATTCCGCATTGTTACGATGGCATGTAGTTAATTTGGATAGGCTCTCCAGTGCAGTCAACAGGAACTGCTTCATTCAAATCATTTAGTGCTTTAACTGTAATTCTACCTTTTAACCTTTTTTTTAAGTACATAGACCAACAGCAATGAATGAAGACTCATTCATTACTGAAAGCTGAAGCTTTCTGTTTAATCCTTTTGCTTTTGTAATATCACTATGTAGTTTGTCCATTTGAAAAAATGAGAATACTGGCAGTGAAATTGTGGATTGAACAGTGTCTGAGTCTCTCATAATGTTCTTGTGTGAATAATTTGAAATATTATTTTGGTTTCTGTGCCAAGTGTTTTTTTTCAAATTATTCAATATCCCAATAATAATTTTAACAGTTACACAAACAGGCAAGCAGATTTCAGTTATATTTTATGTAATTGCTTTTTCATTGCATCCTCTCAGGGATTGCTACAGGGTGTGGTTTGGTTAGGAGCCATAAATTTATCTGAAATTCTTGGAGAATACCCCTCCACTTTCTGGAACTGAAGTAACTCATCCTGAGTAGCTGGCTATCTAGTCACCTTTCATGTCCTTTCTATTCATTCTCTCTGCAACTCTTTGTACATCAGGATCTTGCAGAATGATGGAAATCTCAGATCTGAATAAAATCTAGATGACAAAGATAATTTCTGTACATCCTTAATTTGAGTAAAGGTATGCAGCTTGAGAGGGTTATTTTTCTTGGCTTTTAAGAGAGCTATGCCTGCACTTATTTGGTGTTAGTTATCAAATCACTGGTGCTGGAATTACATCAGTAAACTACGAAGTTATTTCTAAAATAACTATAGATCCGCTGTATTCCGATGCAACATCTGCTATATCAAGTTCAATTAATTATTAAACAACTGTGACTATGTATAGGTTTGTCCAGTGACTCTAGTGATGTGTACTCTAAGCTCATATATAGCGTGGCTTACTTGGTCGGCCGGAAAGAAATAATTGACAGTCACAGCCTCTTCAGTCTGGATAAAATAATCATACTTTCTTAAAATTTCAAACAAGAAGTGTGCATGGTGCACTGAATCAGGGCTGGGTTACTTCAGCTATAGAGGGTGAAGGGAAATTCTCCAAAAATTTCCACAAATGTGCACGAGAGGTCAAATAGTCCATGCCTGCTACAGTTTGTTTTTATTGTTATGTTCTCATTTCAATCTGACAAACAATTGCAAGATTCCAATTGTACTGACTATATTGCTAATCTATGGTCCACCACTCCTTTAATCCCAAATAGTTGTTCCAGGCTTCAGTACTTGATAGACTGCTGCTGCATTTATACAGCAACTACCTCTGAGGCCATTAAGGAAGCAGTACCATATTAAAGTTACTAACAAATAATAGAGACCAGGACAAATGATGCATAGATTCCACTGCAACAGCTGGGAACTTAAGTTCAGTTAAATTTGAGAGCATCTGAACCCCATATTTGGTTGATTAAATGGAAAGGGGGAAGAAGAATGGCTAATAAATGATAATGAACGAGTGAAATAACACAAGGAATAACCTACTTGGAGTCCTCCTCAGCATTCTACCTGTTGCAGATGCATCACTCCGTGACAATATAGCATTGGCTAGAATTAGCAGGACCAGGTAGTATTATATAGTAATAGTAGGATCGGCTAGGATGGCCAGTGTTAGTCGAACGGGGTAGTATTGGATAGTACTACCAGAAAAAGGTAGTATTAGCTATTAATAGTAGTATCAGTTAGTATTGGTAAGTCCTGTTTTCATACCAAGAACATCTTCTATTGGGTGTGCACCAGTAGTAGCTGGTTAGTTGGGATTAATTAGGATAAATTCAGAACAGATCTTGCATTTCAAGCCTACATTTGAACTGCATTCCACCACATGGCCTGGCACATCACTCTATTTCTATTACCATTTCTAGCAAACTGGGGGACCAACCCTGGTTCAGTGAGGAATGTAAAAAGGGCATGGTGGGTGTACTTAAATATGAGGTGCCCGCTTGGTAAAGCTGTAACAGAGGACTACACTTGTGTTAAAAAGCAGATGCAGAATACAACAGACAGAGCTAAGCAATCCCACAACCAACTGATCGAAACAAAGCTCTGCTACAACTCATAGTGAACGGAGCCACAAACAAGTTGTGTCCTGATGCAGTGTTTTGACCCGGAACATCGACAATTCCTTTCCTCCCACAGATGCTGCTCAACCCGCAAAGTTCCTCCAGCAAATTGTGTGTTGCTCCAGATTCCAGCATCTGCAGTGTCTTGTGTCTCTCTGGTTGTGAATGGTGGTGGACACAATTTCAAACGAGAAGTGTGCATATTACTTGGTCCTACTAATACTAGCCAATACTACCCTGCCCTATTATTACATAGCTAACATAAGCAAAGAGTAAAAACATCCCCATTCTCATCCTCAAAGGTGGCAGAACACAGCACATGAATGCCAAAGACAAGGCTCAGGGCCTGCAACCATCTTCAAATAGAAGTGTGTAGTTGATCATCTGTTTTGCATTTCTCCTGAGATCTGAGCCCTCACAGAAGCCAGCCTTCGGCTTTCTTCGTTCACTCACTAATTTCAAGGATGAGTGGAAAATGGATCAGGTAGCATATTGGTTATATTACTGGACTGGTATTCAGAGGCTTGGACAATTGACTCAAAGGCATGAATTTTAGGGAATTTAAGTGCGTAATCAAAAAAACCTGCAAAAAAAGGTGGTATCAACAATGGTGATCATGAAACTACCAGGTTAGCATAAAACCCCATCTGGTTCATTAAGGCCTATCAGGGAAGGAAGTTTGACGTTCCTACCCAGTCTGGCCTGTATGTGACTGCAGACCTGGACATCTTGTGAATAAACAAATCGATTAATAAAGTATCACTGCATGAATACCTCAGGCAGTGCCCCAGGGCCAATCATCTTCAGCTGGTTTCCTTCCTTCCTTCAAGAGATCAGAAGTACAGATCTTTGCTGATGATTAAACAACGTTAATTCTAGTCCCAGCTCCTCAGAATGAAGCAGTCTATGCCTGAATGCAACAAAACCTGGACAACATTCAAGCATGGGTTAAGAAGTGATAACTAACATTCAGAGTACACTGGAGTGCCAGGTAATAAATATCTCCAATGGCATGGAGGCTAAATATCTATTCAACAGGATTACCATCACTGAGCTACATCACCAAAGTCCTGGATGTCACCACTGACCAAAAACTTAACAGGATTAGTCAACATTATACTCTGCATATGAGATCCAGTCAAAGGATGGGTATCCTGCATTAAAACACTTACCTCCTCAACCCTCTCATTCCACCCACCCCACCCCCCCAAAAAAAGCAGTTCCACCATCTATAAGGCACACTACTGGATATGTGTAGCTCCAACCTTAATCAGAATTAAAAAACAGCCCACATGACTGGCACTCCAGCTATTACTCTCAGCATTCACTTCCTCCACCACTGGAAGAGAACATACCATCCCATAATGCAGCACAGTTACTCACCTGGGCTATCTGCCTGCACCTCCCAAACACATCATCCCTACCACCAAGGGCAAGGAAAGCAGGCACATGGGAACGTCACCGCTCAAAAAGTTACACACCATCCTGACCTGGATACATATATCACCATTCCTTCATCCTGGAACTCCTCAACATAACAATGGGAGTATCTTCACCAGAAGGATGGCAGGAATTCAAGATAGCTCACCACCACTATCTTAAGGCCAATTAGGGATGGACAATTAAGATGGCCTTGACAATAATTACCATTTCCCATAAAAAAATTACAAACAAATTAACTGAATAAGTGGTGGGATCCAGTCAGATTATATTCTACACCCTGGGCCATAAATTCCTTGGAATCACTGAGGATGCTGAAGCTCTTGAAGGAAACTTTGGGCTCATCCTTGAACGGTGCGACAATGGAATATGTTAAATATTGTCCTGCCGAATGCCTGAGAACTAGTTAAGGAACCAGTTGCAGTTCTAGACCTCCTTTCACGTAAAGAAAAAAAATAAATTGTACAAAACTGAAGTATGTCAATTAGGACAATGGGAGAGAACAAATGGGAGTTTTACAAAAGCTGAACTGAAAAAACTGAGATTTTATGAGTTTCTTTAAAAAATGCCAATGTGCCATGAATTAGAAAGACAAGAACAGAGTTCACAAGGAAAAGTCAGAGAAGGGGACTTCACACAGAAAAGTGGAGAGTGTGTCCTGTGACATAGGACTGCAGGAGGTTACAGAAGATGAATGGAAGGATTTGAAAATATGCATGGTATTTTACAGTTCATTTAATCAGGGATGGGGTACCAAGGGAAACAGTCGATAGACATAAGGGAATTTGTACAAGGCTGTAAAAGATAGCTGGGAACGCAAGGGTTAATGACTGGCAGTGTAAGAGTTAATAGTATGCTTCTTAGCATGCTTCTCATTGTAAACAGGTTCTCAAGGTAAAGAACAACCTCACGTATAGTGTGATTTAGTTTTGTCCAGTTTCAAAGCCAGATGCAAGTGGAAAAGAAGTAGTTTTTTTAGACATATCTTGTTATGCTAGAAACTATATGTAAACAATTGCCTGTGGAAGTGTAACTCCTTACCTAGTTTTCCCTTGAAAATGGGTATAAAGGTATGCTGTAACCGAGTCCTCTTTGAGTGGGTTTCGGTATAGAGTTAGGGTTACATGGTTTACTCTCTTGCTAGCGAAAGCTAATAAAGCATTTATCGTAAGTTCTTTGGTTCTGCTGATGTCTGATTTTTTACAGAAGTGCAGGTCGACTTTGACAGGCAGGACCTTCGGGATATATTGGAGTTTATGCAGGGTGGAGATGGAGAGAGCATTGGATGTTTGCCAAGGGGAACATAACTGTTCCAATAACAATTATGTGGAGGGATTTCAAAACACCACCATGAAGGTAATATGGATATGGCTGGTTAAGCTGGCTGACACTGAGGAGGAGTGAAGCAAGTTATGAAATGCAATATGTAGATGCAAGATAAAATAAAGACCAACTACAATTTAGCCTCAGGAAGCAGAATTTGTTTCGGTCTTCTGTTCTCAATAGTGCTAAACACTGCAGGAGTACAATCTAACCCTGCAGGGGGGGGAAATCAATATTAGATTCAGGCTTGAAAGAATGTGACAGTCATAACTGAGCAGCCTTGTGCTCTATCCATCCAGCATCATTTCTTCCTGAACTTTATCAACGCTGAATCAAATCTGGACACACTTCACACTCGAGAAGCAAAAAGCCTCTTAGACCCCTCTCAATGCTGTTTTCTGATAAAAGGCCATGGTTTCTTTCTGACTGGATTGCAGAACAGTTTTAATAGATTACAAGGCAAGAGGAGATAACTACTGCAACTGCCATTATATTCCCATTTCTGACCAGGATATTATAATTGTCTTTCATTTATACACCACTTTTATCTTCCAGGTGTTGAATTAGTTTGCACAGCAAATGCAAACTGAATGAAGTAAAATACTGAATCTTACTGGGGAAGCATATCCATTTGTCAGTACATGCACTGTGCTCGATATAAAAGTAAAAGGTTCTTACAGATTTCCAAATGAAAAACTTGTTATATGTGCACGTGATAAATTAGCTAATTCCCACTGTAAATGTTGACAAAAGAATACCATTTGTTTGGCTGTTATATGTTTGTCCTACAAAAGACTGCTGTTCCAGCCAGATATCCACAGGTATAGGAAGTACAAGGGAGTTGTCTAGAAATTGCACCTACTTGCCCATGTGTTTTTAATGCACAAATCATACATAAAAGCTAAAAAAGGCACTCTTGAAAGACTTACTGGAAAAATAGTTTCTTTTTTTTAATCTCCCTGCTGGCAATAAATTTCCACCATGCAGAATTTGCATTATCTTTCAGTATCCTTTAAGAATGCCACATGTTGCTTCTGAAATGTGCAAACAATCCAATCCCATTTACTTGCTGGTCTTGGCATGACAGAGGTGACTGAGCAGACAGTAGCAAATTTTAATAAATTAATGAGATTTTGAGTGTGCATGTGCTGCTATGATTGCTGATTTTAATTAAGTTGCACTTCATAGAGACTGAAAGTTGATGCACCTCTCTCAACTGAAGATTTTGTACTACCCCGATGTACTTATATATGGAATGATTTGTCTGGATGGCATGCAAACAAAGCTTTTCACTGTATCTCGGCACATGACAATAATAAACCAATTATCAATTTTTTAAACAGCTGAAAATACTCAATTTTGCCTAATAATAATCAAAACCAATAAACCACTGCCAAACCATAGATAAATACTGAAAAGTTCAAGCCCCAGTACACTTAGCATAGTTAGGTTACCACCTTTTAACTGGGCTTTAATTGTTCAGCACAACCCCAGAGATGTCTAGTCACAAAATGGTACCCTGGAAAGCAGCTGGAATTTTAACTTGGTGACAACCCAAATTTATAGCATTTTAAGCTAAATCCGAGCTCCAAATGGTACCAATGGATGGAAAGCTGCTCTGCTCTAATATATGCATATATTCATGTTCTTCAGACAGGACTGGCACTGTTGGTTATGTAGTACATTTACTAACTGGCATGTTACTTTAAATAATATCTTGTGGCGGCCTGCACACGCAGGACTCGAACCGCCATCGGGAGCCGCGGGCAGACACGCGGTAGCGTGTTTGGAACTACCTGCTCGGGGCAGACCCCCGGGGACAGTCAGATGTCACGTCCACCCCGCAGGTCGCAGGGGCCCATGGGATGAGAGATTGAAGCATGCGTTTTTGAATCAGTAAAGGTTTTTTTTGAGTTCAGCACTCTCCGCCTCCGTGTGTTCCTTTAGTAGCGCGTTGCGTGCGGCTACAACCTCAAGGTTGGTCACAGAGCAGAACTAATAATTCTGTTTGTAAAATGAAGCAACTCTACACCAAAAAATGTTAGGAACTCAAACTTCAAAGGATTAGACACAAATTGGTTATTTCATTCTCTAGTTTCTGATTGGTTCTTATATCAGAAAGTTCAAACTTGCACAGCCAGATCAGAGCAAACATTCTCTCTTATTTATTGCTATAACTAATCATTATTAAAGGCAGCTCAGTCTGTTGTTAATTTCACAAAGAGACTTGAATCAATAATATGGAGAACAGGAATTAAAATTCTAGGTGCCTGAAATTTGTGAAGCAAGATGTATGTAATGACACATAGATTTGGGGAATAGAAAATCACCTTAATTCCCAGTGCCATAAAACTAGCAATCTCAGAGCTTGGTGTTTGTGGAGAAAAAAAACTGAGTTCACATGATAACAAAGAAAAAAATCAATTCTGTTTGATTTTGAAGCTCTTGCGAGTTAAGGGTTTTTTTGTATTATGTATCAGCATCTATTCACAGTGGATAAATAGCCATAATGGGAAAAGATACATGATGATAAGCAACAGACAAGCACACCCAGTTTGTTCACACACACACACACACACAAGCATTATACACTCTTTCAGTGAGCAATGTCAGTGCAAATTTTATATTGTACATAATCAGATATCAGAGTTAAGTTAATATTTCCTTATCCTCAATATTCATCCAGCCGAACGAGAGTGAGAAGCTTCTGTACACCCTGAAAACACTACAGGTCTCCACCAAATCCCATACCACATTAAATGTCTTGCATCCAACCTACACAGAACTAGGTGTTCTTTTAAATTATAGATACTATGGTTTTCTGATTGGAAAGAGTCAGTCACTGTTACGTTTCATCTTAGCTTTTTATCCAACACCTTTTAGATTTTCTCCCACATACAGCAGTGTTAGTCATCCTCACAAACAGTGCAAGTGTTAGGTTTTTAAGTGGACATGCACTGCCCAATACACAATAGTGGAACACTGGGTGTGAAAATGCTGCTCCCAGGTGATCATTCATATGCAATCCACATGTTCCTTGCAATATTCTCAAAGATAAAATAGGCAAAGATTTGGTTGTGAGGCTGGATAGCATTGAACTGTTTATTTCCACAGGAGTAAACACACAAGACCAACAACTCTAATCAGTCTTGCCTGCTTCAATCAGTCTTGCTTATACTCACACAAGAACACAAAATGACAAGGTTTCCTGCATCAGTGGAGCACCTTGCTTAAATTAAGCATAATAAATTCTAACTGCTTTCCTGCATTTTAACCATCTAAATCTCGTGAATGCAGATTTCTTGTTACAAAAAGGCTGGCAGTGGATCTTTACCTTTGTGTTATCAGTGACTGTCACTGCTCAACAATGTTACTTAGCTCCCAGGACCTGGGACTTCACAAAACGATAAGATGTAGTGCTTTCTCAATTACACAGACAGATGAAGTGATTTTCTTTTGTTATAGTCTGGGGTAACATCTTATTAACCAGGTTTTGCTGTTATAATGATGAAGAAACTTCCAGTGTTTTGCCACTGTTACATGGTGAAACTGACAGCAGCACCGGGATTTCCACACCAAGTTAGTTTAAGCTGGAAATCCCAAAGTTGTTGTCTCTGACACAAACCTCTTTCCGAGGATGTATTGATTTGCAGTCTTTTCTAGTATAACCAGTAGTTTGGCAGAAATTTCAGGTACTAATAAATTTCAAGGTCCTGGGCATCAACATCTCAGAGGATCTTTCCTGGGCCAAAAACATTGATGCGATCACGAAGAAGGCACGCCAGCGGCTCTACTTCATTAGGAGTTTGAGGAGATTTGGTATGTCACCAAAGACTCTTGCAAATTTCTACAGATGTATGGTGGAAAGCATCCTGACTGATTGCATCACAGCCTGGTATGGATCCTCTAATGCACAGGATTGCAAGTGGCTGCAGAGGGTTATAGACTCAGCCAGTTCCATCATGGGCACAACCCTCCCCAGAAACGAGGACATCTTCAAGAGGCAGTGCCTCAAGAAGGCGGCATCCACCATTAAGGACCCTCACCATTCAGGACATGCCTTCTTCGCGTCACTCCCATCAGGAAGGAGGTACAGGAGCCTGAAGACCCAAACTCAACAATTCAGGAACAGCTTCTTCCCCTCTGCCATCAGATTTCCAAATGATCCGTGAACCCATGAACACTAGCTCATTATTCCTTATTTTTGCACCATTTATTTATTTTTGTAATTTATAGATTTTTGTCTTTGCGTTGTACTGCTGCCGCAAAACAACAAATTTCACGCCATACGTCAGTGATAATAAATCTGATTCTGGTTCGGAATTATTGTTGTAAAATACTCTGATGTTGCCCTTTTGACATGGCATTTACCAAGCCATAATTACTGCTTAAGAAGCTCCCTGGCCCTAAGTAGACTGTGGATTTTAATATACTCAGATGAGTATTTCAAAATATGTTTTAAAATAACTTACATATTAACAAGGAGACCCAAGAGACTGCAGATGGTGGAATCCGGAACAACAGACAACCTGCTGGTAGAACACAATGGGTCAAGCAGTATCTGTGGAGGGAAAGGAACTGTCAAAATTTCAGGTTGAAACCCTGCATCTAGACTCACGCAGGGTCCTGATGTAGAGTTTCAACCTGAAACATCGACAATTCCTTTCCTTCCACAGATGCTACTCAACATGCTGAGTTCGTCTAGAAAACTGTTTGCTGCTTTACATTTTAATAAGTTTGTTATTTCAACTTCTCTCTCACCTTATGTCTTTAATCAAATCTTTACTTTGCACTCTGTAAAATGTGTGAAATATTCACTAAAAATTGTATTTTTCCTTCCCAGTTTACTACCTGAGAAAATACACAAGATGCATAATAAGACTATTGAACAGTTCCCTAGTACAATAAGATGAACTCTTGACTTCACAATCTACCTCGTTATGACCTTGCACCTTATTGTCTACCTGCACTGCACTTTCTCTGTAGCTGTTACACTTTATTCTGCTTTCTGTTATTGTTTTACCCTGTACTACCTTAACACACTGTGTAATGAATTGATGTGTATGAATGGTATGCAAGACAAGTTTTTCACTGTATTTCTGTACATGTGACAATAATAAACCAATTCCAATTTCAAGATGATTGGCTGTTTAGCCAGCTAGGTAACAACTGGTTCCTCAACACCAGGGATCCCCCCACGTTGAAAAATACCCTTTGACGTCACCCAGATTGAAAAAAGGGAAGGAGATGCCAAAGGATTCAATATATTTTTCGGGTCAGCTTTCCTTGATATTAGTTGCAAGTACCATTACTTCACACTTGACCACAGAATTCAGACCATTATTTTTTGGCTCATTGCTTATGAGACAAATTAACGAATATAGTACTTTCCCAGTCATCATTGTGGAGTAAAAAGTGGCTAAAATATTCTCTAGTGTAATAGCAATGGTAATTTAGAAATGTATCCTGTGAGGATACAGTAAAATGAATTGTTACAGTACTTCAAAATTCTGATAATATCACAAATAAAAGGTGGATGTGGATATCACATTGCAACAAAAGATCCAGAGTGATCGAAAATCATTACATTCAAATACTTTACATGAAATGTCATCTTCTTCCTCAAGTTAAAAAGACTTGGATTTCAGAACCCACTTTCTGTTCATCAATTAGGGTCAGCTTGAATTATAAAGATTTACAGATACCATAGTAAGGAATCTGCAAGCAAATTCCATGGTGTTGAAAGTGTTAATGTATCTCCAAGATTAGTGGCAAATATTAAAGGTCCACAGAATCAGTCAAGCTCTGGTAATGAAAGCACCCGACACAGATAGCGCTATTCCAGCCCAACCACCATGGATAAAGCAAAGCCCACATAACATTTCACTCAACGCCAGTATGAAACTTGAGAAACATCTGTGTAATGACAAGCTTATCATTCAGATCCTCATCATCCAATAGATTTTGATGAATCTGGATTCATAGCTAACATTCTAATGCTTGTTGCACACTTACACCTTGATGATTATGTTACTGGAATCATAAGCAAGAGGTCTGGATTAAGTATCTGGAGGCATGCATTCAAAACATCACAACTGGAAAACTTAATTTGTTAAATAGATCTAGAATTAAAATAGTATTAATTATGGTGACCATTAAATTACCAGAGTGTTATAAGTACCCACCTAATTAACTTACATCCTTTTGGAAAAGAAGCCCACCTTCCTGCTCTGAATGATATGTGACTCCAGGTACTCAGTATTATGGCTGACTTTTCATTGCCTATGAAATGGCCAGGCAAGCCACTCAGATTAAGAGTAATCAGGGATGGCCAAGAAATACTCAACTTGCCATACTCACCGCTCACATTCTGCCAGCTATTTACAACAGTTGCCACGTCACCCAAATAGTGTAGCACCTACTGTTACACTGCTCACCAAGTGGAGCTAACCAAAAGGGAAGCAACCACTCTGCATATCCTAACCGCCAGAGTTGTTTTTTATCGGCACACTTGTTGCCAAGGCCATGATCACTCTGGAGATGAAAATCATCAAAGATTACAGTATTCCTCATTCTCATTTCCCACCTCCACTCATTCAAAATTCTCCTCTGATTCACACACTTCAGATCAAATGTTTATTTTGTGGTGGCCTTTATTTTTGCAGATGGTCTTTGCCAGCTGGGCACTGAGTGCAATTTCTTTCAGTTGTAATTTTTCACATCAAGCCTGCAAAGTGGCGTGCAAGGAGTGAATGCACTCAGTACCATAAAAAAGCCTACAGCCCTCTTTCCATCTGCTGACCAGCCTGGAAACAAGAGTCACAGTGACCTCTAAATACAAAGATGGACAGCAAGCTGTGGGATTTTGTAAATACCTCCAAGCTCCCAATGAGTGACAAGCCAAACACATAAAATTTTTCACCACAGTCATCTTGACAGCCCTTGGCAGTGGCTTGCTCTGAGGCTGCAAGCAAGTGGTAGCACTCAATGTGCAGTCATCTCAAATATCTTTCCTTACTGAGGTCAAGGTGGGAAAATTCCTCCCTGAACACAATGAGGGGATTTGGCTTCCAGACGGGGACCTTTCTTTCCTTCCTCTCCCCCCCACCCCCCTTCCTGCAGCATCTCCTGGTCTGCTGTCCCTCTGCTCATGTCCAGTTGTGCTGTATTCTAGTGAGAATGCCCACTAGTGCATGGATGCTGGTCCATGCAACTCATAACATAACAATTGCTATTAATTTCTTTGCAAGGACCCAATGAGGCAATCTACCCTCTCATACCTGAAGTTCTGACAAGAAATTTGATTCTTTAACTGTATCTGTCAGAATTGGCCCTGTGTTCCTGATGATTCATGGCAGTCAACAAAAAGTCCTTCAGCAACAGGGTATGATTCTTCCCTATAAGCTTTCGCAACTTGAAGCAATGAAAGAATGCACCGAAGAGTGGAAGCATCACAGCAAGGGCCAGAAGAAATCAACCAGCAACTTTCTTAGCATGTTGGCATAAGCACCACGGGTGCTGTTAACACGTTTTGGCATTGTGATCTGACTGCCCTGCATGGATTTTTACTGTACATCAATCTTGCCCTCATCAACATGGCGCCTGCTCCAATTCAGCTTGCTGCTGTGCACATGCTTTGCAGAATCCATTATTGAGTTTTAAGAAAATATGCAACACACTCTAAAAATGGGTGCCATCAGTCTCAAATTTCTTGTTGAATGAATGTAAAATAATCATTTGATTAGGTGACTTCTTACTTCTCTCAAATGTAAACAGCCATTTTTATAAATAAAAGTAGCTGTCATTTTTCTTGATGCTGACCAATCAGTTCAGCATTATGCCTATATGGAAAAGACATAACCTTCCTCTTATACATAACTTGCTGCAGTGATTCAACAGGGGTGTTGATGCACTAGGCCAATTCCAAGAAGCAAATATACTACAAAGAACCAACAATCTTGTCAGATCCTCAGGTATATAAGGGTGAAATGGCCTTTGGGACCCTTGTGAAAAAAAACTAACAGCAAGTATTGTGTTATAGACATAGTACAACAAATGTTTCCTCTCTTAGGATATTAATCTGTGGTTCAACAGCTTTACATCAAAGAATACAAAAATGTCATATTACTGTTAGCAGTAAGTACATCTACAGAATGATTGATGGTAGGAGGTAGAATAAACGTCTGCATTTGAGTGACTGAAATATGTACACATGCCAGTTTAAAACCTGAAACCCATCAATTTTCATAATGCATACAGACTACCTTGGAATATAATCTGACAGGATAATGACTTTGGCAACACAGGGAATGGGCCCCAGATGAGCAGAAGCTTTGGAATAAAAGCCAGGGGAAATGCAAAAACTAGCTGAGCAGACGATCCAGGAAACAATCTGTGCCTGGCTGACACCAGTCTGTTGGAAAGTAATTCTTTGAAATTCTTTATCCAGTTTGTCTACAGGCTGAGCATTTGCAACATACTTAACGCTCCCTGATACTGAACAGACTATGTCTTAATTTCATGGCACATGTCATTTACATATTCTGATGAATGGCCTGTTTACTGGCAGAAGCCTATACCTACAAATAAGAGATTACGGAGAGATCTGCAGTTCACCGTTTGGCTGCCAGCCTTAGGGTTTCCTGGCTTCTGTTGAGTTAAGGCTTGATGACCCAACAGGAGGTTGAAAGAGAAAGGTTGAGATTAACCTTTAAGAAACTCCTGCAATACTGACCAACTTCCTCACATCTGAGAACCATCCATTTAGAAAGCACAAGGAGTTGGATTTGATATCCCAACTATAAAGAAACCATACCTATGCACTACAGTGCCGAATGAAGCAAAAATAAAAGCATTGTAACCAAATCCAACCGACTTCAAATGCACAAATCACAGTTGAGGGAAAATCAGAAACAAAACTACAAATGCTGAAAATCTGAAATCAAAACAGGTTTGCAGCATTTTCTGTTTTTATCACAGTTGAAGGAGCTGGGAATGCATTCACACATTCTCCTTCCCCCTCATCTTTTGTGGACGCACTGGATGAAAATAAGAAACTCAAAGAAAGTTCAATCCTGTCAACAATGACAGGCATTAGGGGAGGCTGGTGGTGGGACAGAGTGGAGTCACACTGCTTCTTAGGAACTGGCTGACTGAGATCTGCTAGCAATCAAGAAAATGTTGAATGCACACTGACACCCACCCCTTATTTGTCACAGTAAATCTCTGGTATAATCGCTATTTAAAACTAATCCACATCCCAGGATATAATGTCTTTATCACGAATATACAAAATTCAGGAAAGGTCCTTGAAGAACACAGAAGTTTATCCACAGTACCAGAGAACAAAGCCCAAATATCAACTTCCACACAGCACTTGAGACATTATTGGCATCAAATTCTGGGTCTCAACTTCCCCACTCCTTCCACCTGGATGGGAAGTTACTGAACCTAAACATGGAATTGGGTAATTGGGAGCAAGGGAAGGACCAGACTAATATTGCAGCATCAGATAACCCCAATAGTGTCAGTAGCATCACTGGAGGGGAACAGTTTAATCAGCATGTGTGGATCTAGGGGAACATTTGTAGGCTTTGAATGCTTGATTCCATATCATTCAATCAGAACTTCAACTCCATTCCTCAGCAAGTTGAGAAAATAAAAATAAATAATCTCACATGTTCATACCATAATTCGACATTTGCAAGACAGTTCTCTGAAACTAGCCAGTTCTTCTTTGATAATATTTCTGTAAAACTCAAGAACCATAAAGAGTTTCTGATAATGGTGCAAGTTGGAAATAAAACAGGAATTCAGCTAATAGAAAGCTTGATCTCAGAGCCACACACTGCAGTGAAACAGTCTATTCACAGTAAGCAAAATCTAGTAATTTTTACAATTTTATGAAGCTGGTGTGAAAAGTATTCACACAGGGAAACATGTCAATGAATTCCATATAGGCAACCCAAAACTTTCTAAAAATATAATCAAAAATGTTCTTTGCTGGATGGCATATAAGTAAATCCTGTTTGCTACTGAAAGCTACCACAAAAACCTCTTTTGAAAGGAAGACTGGTACTTTTAAAAGCTGTCTGCTAAAAGCTTTGAATAATATGATTAAAGCCTTCACTTTTCCACATGTCTTGTAAATCAAGAAAATTACACCTGTCACAGTAGCTTAACATTTTTAACACTATTTTTGTGATCTAGGTAAGCTATTAAAATACACAAAGACACCACAAATGAAGTTAATTAACACTGTGGTCTGTAACTCAAGTGACAACATCTTCTAAGTTCAACTTTCAGATTTATATAATTAAAGGATTCACAAAGCACCAATGGATTTAAATGCAAATTCTGCTTAAATGTATACGAAACTGGGAACATTCGCCAATATGTCTACTTGCAGGAGTTAAGCCTGACTTCAAAAGAATCTGGGGCAAGTCTGTTAAGAGCTGGATCTGGCATGAAACAATTTAAAGGCGTGTCATGCATAATGAGATGCTACATCACACAGACTCATCACATGACCAATCCCACTCTGAATCACAGTCAGTGCAGATCAGTAATAACATCTCCTCCTCACTGACAATCAACACAGGCGCACCTCAAGGATGTGTGCCTAGCCCACTGCTCTACTCTCTCTACACTCATTACAGTGTGGCTAGGCACAGCTCAAACGGCATCTATAAATTCACCAATGACACCACTGTTGTTGGCAGAATCTCAGATGGCAACAAGGAGACATACAGGAGTGGTGTCATCGGTGAATTGGCTGTTTGAGTGGTGTCGCAACAACAACCTCGTTCATACTCAACGTCAGCAAGACCAAGGTACTGATTGTGGACAAGGGAAAGTCGGGAGAACACACACCGGTCCTCTTTGAGGGGTCAGCGGTGGAAAGGGTGAGCAGCTTCAAGTTCCTGGGCATCAACATCTCAGAGGATCTATCCTGGGCCAAACACATTGATGCAATCACGAAGAAGGCACACCTACTTCATTAGAAGTTTGAGGAGATTTGGTATGTCACCAAAGACTCTTGCAATTTTGTCCAGATGCAAGGTAGAGAGCATTCTGACTGGTTGCATCCCCATCTTGAGGCTGCAGAAGGTTGTAGACTCAGCCAGCTCCATCAGGGGTACAACACTCCCCACTATCGAGGACATCTTCAAGAGGCAGTGCCTCAAGAAGGTGGCATCCATCACTAAGGACCCTCACCATCTGGGACATGTCCTCTTCTCATTACAACCATCAGGGAGGAGGTACAGGAGCCTGAAGACCCACACTCAACTTTCTAGGAACAGCTTCTTCCCCTCCACCATCAGATTTCTGAACGGTCCATGAACCCATAAACACTACCTCGTTATTCCTCTTTTGCACTATTTTATTTATTTTTTGGTAACTTATAGTAATCTTTATGTCTTGCACTGCACTGCTGCCACAAAACAACAAATTTCACAACATATGTGTGATAATAAACCTGATTCTGATTCTGAATGCTATTGGAGACAAACCTGTGACAAGCAAGATGAAGAATGGAGCTCTGTTCTTGTATTTCACTTTCATACCTAGCACGTTCAGGTAAGACAGATTACAGGTTGGATACTTCTTATTAAACCCAACAGCAATACAGCATTCCATTTATCAAGTTTTAGGTGAACAACCTGCTCAGTTTCATTCATCCATCAGAGGGAGATCTGCCACTTAATGTTAAACTTTGGGTATCCATATGCCAGAGACTCATCACCTTTAAGAATGCCCAAGCTAAGTCCACTTAGGATCTTTGTAGCCAGGATGGACTTGAACCAAGCTGAAAATATAGTACTCTGATTCATTGCACAACTTAATTCCTGGTGGTTGCTTTGAATAAGTTACCACACCTAAAGTTAAATACTTTAGGAAGCATTGATGAACACAGGACATCAAAATTACTTAGTAACTCATTGTTACAATGAATATTAAGCGAAGCACTTAAAGCACCCCAAGTACAATACTGGGCTCATGCAATAGAACAGAATCAATGGCTCTGATATTTGCAACTGTTGGCTGATTTTTGTAGTAATACAATAGAAGTTTCTCATGATTTCCTACCTGTTATTGGAAGCATCGAGTTTCCTCTGGCAAGTAACAGTTGCAACGGAGTGTTTCCCACCATTTCCCATCTCCTGTTTAACTTCCCACAAGGTTGGAATGCTGGGTCTTATATCAACAATGTTCACACCTTTTTTGGCTTTCGCCCTGTTGGGGATAAAACGTACAAAGAACCTTTACTAAGTGAATTTATTCTGTCCTACAAATCTGAAACAGTAGAACAATGTGAGCATCTACAGAAACCCTTAGCATCTTTTTATGGGGCTGCTTTACAGAAGTAAAACAGAGAAAAAATGATGTGCATAACACAACAACAATTATTTAATAACTTGATAAACGAGATAGAATTTATTTTACCTTAGAGTAGTTTTTCTTGCACAAGTCAAACTTATGGAAAAAAGTCAGGGAAGTGTATTCCTCAAGCTGAAATCAAAGTTACTGTTGGGACACTGCTCTGTTCCCAAATTGAAATAATGAACATGGCAAATTTACATCATTCTGCCCATTGAACTACTTGTTTTAGACACACAGGGGTTAACACCAAATTTATTACAATGATAAAATACATAAATGATTCACTACAGCTTTCTAAATCAGTTTTAGTGACTAAAATCAGGTTAATGGACATGACACCCTGATTAATGATATTTATTTATGCTCATTAACCTATTTTCATTTTTATTAGTTAAAATGACAGATTACCAATCTGAAATATATCAAGGATTTCTTCTTCATGCAACAAAAGAAAAACAATTATGTTCGTTTATACTGCCAATTGTAAGTTTCATACTAAATTAGATTTTTTGAAGGATAATGGTTAAGATATGCCTTCTACTGCCAGGGTACCAATAAAAAACTATTTCAAATGGAACAGTGCCTTTTGAATTCCATGCGTTTTTTTTAAACAGGTGTTAAAGATTTTAAAAATGTGATTTAAGCTTGATGTTAAATTCCCTGCCCTTTCATATTGATTTGGTTATTTTATGCAGATTCATGAAAGATTTTCTGATGTGATTATACAAACGAGTTTGAGTCAAAAAGTAAGCTATGACTTTTCTTCTAAAAAACAGCTAACTAACTGCACACAAAGCGAAATCTTTATTCTGTAAATTCAAAGCAGCCAACAGTTTCTCGAAGATCCAAAACATTATATTGTGCAGTATTAACCTGAAACGAGCACTATGAGTAAACTGGTGCTTTTTTAAAGTTAATCATGAGCAGGGAACACTTGAGTGTTCACGAGTTAAATGATGCTGTAACATGTGTAAGTTCCTTCATCTGGCTGTAGACTGCACAATCAACATCCTTTTAATCCAAATTATAAATAGAAAATGCTGGAGATACTCAGCAAGTCTGGCAGCATCTCTGGAGAGGAAACAGAGAAAAAGAGTTAAAGTTTTAGGACAGTAACTTTTCACCAGAAATGAAAGGCTCCGATGGAAGGTGATCGACCTGCAACATTAACTCTGTTTCTCTCTGCACAGATGCTGCCTCATAGCTGGGTATCTGCAGTATTTTCTGTTTTTATTTCAGATTTGCAGCATCTGCAGTTTTTTTTATTCTTCATGTTCTGAGAAATATGATGTCCTAATGTATCAATGCATTGTCAGCCTCTTGTGTCTCACTTCATTTACCTTAACAGCCTATCAATCTATTCCACCCAGCATAAGACTCAATAAATATTTGAAGTTCCAAGATGGATCACACCCTTGTTTGGCAGCTCTTCTTAACAGGAAACTCATTTAAAACCAGTTCTAATAATCCAACAAAGTGAAGCCAGAATTGTGTTCTCTTGGTCTTTCACAGGAAGGAGTTGATGTTATTGGACTTATATGCTCAGCTCCACATCATAACAAAAATATGTCCCCTTTGTGGTTTATGCACTAATAGAGGAAAATGGGAAACAGTGGTGGTTGTTTGAGATTTCCACTCCATTTAAACGGTTTCCTTTGCCAATCAGGTCTGGAAGTCGGCAAAAGAACATTAACAGAACTATGCCTCCTGCTGATGCCAGCTTGGTTATTTACCTTGAAAAACCAGCCATGGAGAATGTTAGTTCCGGAAGCTACCTCTCTAACACACTGTGCAGTAATCATAGCAAGAGATGGTGAAAAAACAGGAATGTATGAAATGTGTGTTAACCATGAAGTTCAACATGATGCGTTGTGGGCCTAGGTGGTAAATTTGAATTTGGAAGACAGTGTAATGCAGATGATGCTGAATCATCTGCTCACAATACATTTTCCTTAACCTTAATTTCCATTGCACTCAGTAGAAATTATAAGAGATGTACAACAAGTGGCTGATCCAGTAGTAATCATCTTCCACAATTACCAAAGCAATATTACTACCCATACCTATAAAGCCTTAGGTTGAACTTTATGGATGGCTGACACAAGGGCAAGAGGCTTATGCCTGTGCTTCTGATCCTCTGCAACTGATGTCCACCCTGTTCATAGCAGTGCTGGTGACATTCTAGGGACTGAGTTAATCTGGGTGCTAAATGCATGTTCATCTCTTCATAACTTCATCTACAGACAAGAGAGGCAGCATTCACTTTTATCATCCATTTCTTGCCATGGTTGCAGCACAGTGTGGCAGGGAGGAGGGCTACACAGCAGTTACTCTCCACTCGATGCCTTTCAGCCCTCTATTAGTACCAATTAACATTTAACATGCAAAGCTTAATTTTGACTCCTCTATCAGTTTGTCCAAATATCAACAAGACACAGAGAATCCAGAGAAAAAACAAACTGCTGGAGGAACTCACTGGGTCAAGCAGCATCTGTTGAGGGAAAGGAATTGTCCGTGTTTCAGGTTCAGATCCTACATCAGGACTTTTTGATACTTGGTCACAGTGATCAAAATCTGTTGCATTATTTCAGTTAAATGTCCAGCCAGAATTTGATTGAGGCATGAACTTCTCTGTAACTGCATGAATCAAGTTCAGGCATTTTTAACGATGAGGCATTGAGGAAAGTAATAGGTAACCAAGTTCCTCAGCAACTTGTCATCAAATAATTATGTATGTAAGGCCTGGTCTGGAATATGAGATCTGTGGCTGCTGTCAAGGTGTCATTAGGCACTTCAGAAGGTTTTCATTAGCAGAATATGAATAATATGCTCATTGTTAAATCCAGGGTGATATTTCCATTTCCTGCACGGGCATTTTTGAATATTAGCTCAAATTAGATTGTTTGGTGCTTCAGGTGAAACCAGGGGTATTTTTTCCAAATTATTCCTGTTGGCTCCTGTCCAACAATCAACATTGTCGGCTGGAACCTTCACTGGGGGTCCCCTAATCTCACACCATATCCTTGGCAGAAATTCAGAGAAAGAGCATGAGCAAATGTTTAAGCTATTTCTTCAGAGTTTTCCATTGTTGTAATAAATTCTAGCTTCTCTCCCTGTAAAGCAGAATTGACAAAAATCTAACATTTGATCGAAATGATTAAACTAAATGATGGCACTGAAGTCTTACCAGATGATGAAAGAACTCATCCAATGTATTTTCCATCCACTGAATTGGAAAACAAGGTTTAGGGAATATATCTGTCTGAAACAAAGAACTGCTAACAACCTCAGTGACTGAGGTGAATGAAATTCATCACAGTTTGCAGGCAAACACTTGCTGTACTCTGCCTCGGTGTATAATAGGCAGAAAGGCTGGTAGGTATTGTTTGAAGTGCTGAAGAGGTCATACCAAACATTTAAATTAAGGTTTTATTGTTCAGATGGGTTAGAGAGTGAAGATTTTATTTTAAGAACTATTATCTTACCAATGGAGTGAAATTCACTTTTCAAAAATAAATTCCATCTGTGCACTGGAGCGAGATGGAAAATTTCTGTGGGAAAACACTGACTCGTCTGGGAATCAGATTTATATTTTGTCAGTCATAGTACTCCATCAAGGTGAAGAAGATTCTGTGAGGAAAAGTTGAAGTGCTTCTCATCCATTTTCCAATAGAGTTAGGGACTTTCTATACATTTTGAAATGGAAGGAATTCATCAATTTTAATACAATAAATATATTTAAAGCATTTATTTATTGCCATCTTACAGAAATATATACCTTCTGTCATTTGATGTTGGATTAATGTCATTACTTTTACCATCATGTTCAACACTGAAGATAGGGAGGTCATGACCTGTATATACTTGGACCAATCACTTTAATAAAGGACTTTTATTGTCACTACACTAAGAATGCTGGGTTAAGCCTGCCTCCATTGCATTTTGCTTTCTCAAGGGAAAAGTCCTTTCAGATTTGCTCATGTGTTGTTATTCTGAATAGTTCAATTCTTGAACCAAGATGTCACTATTGAAAATTTGACATTTAAGCACATTTTATTGGCAAACTCATGACGTTCTGGAGCACTGATAATAGCAATGAGATTCTTTGAAATGATTTGCATCATCAGAAGTAAATAACTACAAGTGTTCTTCAGCGCCCCTGTCCCAGGGCACCAATGCTCAAGACGAGAGGGCATGGCTTTAAGGTTATGGGTGGGAGGTTCAGGGGAGATGTCAGGGGGAGGTTTTTCACCCAGAGAGTGGTTGGTGCATGGAATGCACTGCCTGGGGTGGTGGTGGAGGCAGATACATTGGACAGGTTCAAGAGTTTGTTGGATAGGCATAAGGAGGAATGTGAGATAGAGGGATATGCGGGAGGAAAGGGTTAGATAGTGTGAGGGTGGTTTGATGGACAGCACAACATGGTGGGCCGAAGGGCCTGTTTTGTGCTGTGTGGTTCTATGGTTCTATGGTTTTTGTTCACTGGCACTGGGCAGAATATGATGTTTGATCCTATACTCTATTAGTTACCTACCTGAGATCATATAATAATTAATATGATTTTCCATAAATGTAGATATTTAAATCTGATGAAAATCAGAAATGATCCCAAGATCATCTAAAAATATTCCTTCATATTTCTAGAAGAAATAATATGTAGCGGTTAGCGTAACGCTTTACAGCGCCAGCGACCCAGGTTCAATTCCAACCACTGTCTGTAAGGAGTTTGTACGTTCTCCCCGTGTCTGCATGGGTTTCCTCCGGGTGCGTCAGTTTCCTCCCACATTCCAAAGATGTACGGGTTAGGAAATTGTGGACATGCTATACTGGTGCCAGAAGAGTGGTGACACTTGCGGGCTGCCCCCAGAACACTCTACACAAAAGATGCACTTCACTGCGTGTTTCGATGTACATGTGACTAATAAAGATATCTTATCTTATCTCATCTTACTGAAGGAGATTCAGACTGGAGACTGGGGAAAATATGCCCATTCAGTTGAATAACTATTCATGTTGAATAACTATTTGGCTGCCAGAGAGAAGAAAAGTTGCCTTCCGAATGCTGCAATCCACAAGAGTCCCATCTTAAAAACCACATTCATAAGCAGCAAATTTGCTTTGTAATAGAATTATAACGCCACTGAACGAGTCCCTTTACTTCAATAGATGTCCTCTTTTGTGACTATGTCAATGTCAGCAGCTCAGCCTCAAGTAACCCTCTAAGGAAGACTTCATTAATAAATAACAGATGGCTAGCTAAAAGGGCATGTCAGTAAACTGAAATAATAATTTGTAAATTTCTGTCTTTAAAACATCTGCGGTTCCCAACAGTCGGCATGTAACCACAGTCCAAGTCAGCTGGGTGTGATCGCCTAATCTCCTATCAGGAGCACTTGCCAGGAGACCAAAGGCAAATGTAGTTGGTGCAGAAAGCAAATACGTATTGAGGAACATGACCCCCAGACTGAGGATAAATGCCAGCAAGTTCAATCATTGTATACTGGTCTGAAATATGGTTGCATTGTGCTGCAGAACAGACACATAGCCATATTGATTATATGGCTCTGCGCTCTGCAGAGGTGATCATCCCAGGTTGCCAGGAAGAATTCCAGAAATTCAGAAGGTGTCAATGTTTTCCCATCAGCTCAAGTGTATAGCTTTTAGTTATTTCCTTAACTGTATCTGACAGTGCTGTAAATAGACAACTTGATTTCGGCAGACTGCTACAGGAAATGCAAGAGGAGGGAGCTCTTTGAGCAAGGATTCAATTGATCAGATTTGATCTATACAGTATGTTGTGGATAGAACTACTGTTTTCCTATTCTACAACAGTGAATAAACTTCAAAAGTGCTTCACTGGCTGTGAACTACTGAGGTGGCAAAAACCTTTCTTCTATTCAATCTTGGATGAAGAACCACCCCACAAAATAATTTGGATTGATGGGAATTTAGTACTTCCCAATCCTACATCAAATTGAACCTTGTTTCAATTAATAATTATAAATAAGAAAACAAGAAATAGGATGGGAAGATGGCTCTGTGTAACCGTGAGCCTGTTCAATCATTCACTTACTTCACAACTGACTCCATTTATTATTACTGTCCACTTTTGCACCCAATCCCCATATCCCTATTCTTCAGATTATCAATCTATCAATTTTTGCCTTGAATTAACTCAATAACTAAACATCTACAACTCTCTGGGACAAAGAATTCCAAAACTATATTTATCCAAAATTAGTCCCCCTGGGCTCATAATAATCCCTCCAACATGAAATACTTTTGACACATCCAACTTTCAGTGCTGAGCAAATTACACTGAACAGATTGGCAAACAGGAGTTGAATTGGAGAATAAATTGTTCTCATTTCACAGCGATTCATTGCATGTGACAACACTATCCTCCTATAATACCAGCACTTTGTTTCTGATCAAGCCCATGTATACAAGATTGCAAACATTTCAGCCCTAAAAATCAAGCAACCACTTTCTGCTGAACATGAACTTCCATGCATTTAGAATCTTTCACAATATTGCGACACTAGGACTGTCAACTGCTGATGTACAGAAAGCTCTAGTGACTAATCTTTAATAGATATAGGACTGAATTAGTGATCGTGGTGTCTGCATACCAGAAGTATTATTTCATTTATTAATAAAGGATTAAAAACTAAAGATTTTATAAATGCATTTATTATAGAAATTCAAAAAATTAATATTAATTAAAAACAAACCAAATGATTTGCTGTAGAGCTGAGGGATCAGGCAGAAGAACATCTGGCCACTCAGCTCAGAACATTGCAGATGCCCCTGGTCTCAATGGTGAATCTAGGTACAGAGTGAAAGATCCTTTAGGAAATTCCATACTTACGATGTAGAGCACCGGCGTTGATGGGAACACACTGACCCTAGCAACAGAGCTATCTGGCTGCTCTCTGTGGAACTGATGGATAGTCGCACCATGATCAGGCCCACTGATTACCAACTTACTTTTTCTCTTTCCCTTTTAACTTTCTTTTTTACGAGTTATTGAGTCATGGAATCATACAGCATGGAAACAGGCCCTTCAGCTCATCAGGACTGTGGCGAACATCAACCACTATGCATCAATCCCATTTTTATTCTCTCCACACTCTCAGTTGGCTTAACATCAACCAGTTACAACCACTATAATCTGTTGATTGCTCAGCTATGATTACAGACAAGGTAACGAAAATGTAGAATCATAATTTTCTATACCCAATGAATGGATGTCATCTCGCATTTGTTTGACCTGCACTTGCCTGGGTAAGTTCAATGAAACTTCATGTGGTGAATACTGGAAGTGGTAATGGCATGGCAGACCGTACAGAGCTCCCAGCACTTGTGTGAACAGGGCAAGCAACTGTGTATTTCCTCAGCAATGCTTCACCAATTGGCAAATGAGCTGAACAAATTCTGAGCCAGGAAGTTTGAGTTAGAATAGTAAATACTTGGCCTGAATCATCCAATCTGTTAGGAAACTAGCTGGGTAGGCTGAGTGGGATGCCATTCACCAAGCCCTCTGCCTTCTGACTGCCCACTCACTAATAAAGCTGTCCCCTCACTGCAGTGCTGGGATTTGGAATCTCCCAGGCATTATGACGGAATCTCCCAGGCTTCACATTGGAGGCCGATCCCTGCGATTCAGCAGCGATATTTTTTGGCACGAATGAATGTCTGGACAGCAACAGGCCTTTAGCAGAGTGGACCCTGGCCTTTCCCAGCATTGCTGGTTTAGTCTGGGACACCTGTGGTGGGTCCATGAGGAGAACTGAATTTAGGGAACTGATTGTTTGCCCAAAATATCAACCAGCAAGCATGGGCCATGTTGGGGGCAAATAATTAAATAAGGGCAGAAGCTGGCCTAAATATATTTTTAATTTTTTTTAATATACTTTTAAAATTTTCACACTCTTGCTTTCTCTCAGATGATTGAAATGTAGTCCCTAGTGATGGGTCATATTTTCTGGGTGGGGGACAGGTACAAGGCCACATCCCATCCCAAAAGACACATCACCAAGGGCTTCGATATCAATCACCTGCAAGATGAAGGAAGTGACGTCATCAGCACAGGTCCAGGTTCGTCAGGTGACCTTCCTCATGAACACAGTCGAGAGTTTGGCAGATTCATTGAAGAATGTGAGCTGTATGTTTTGAAGCTTATGATAAGGAGCAAGCAGATATTAGTTTTGATGATCCTGCCCCATGTTAAATTACATATAGGGATTAAAGTATGTGGTAGTGAAAAATAAAGCTAAAATCAGATGTAATTCATAAATTTCTTCATAAAGTCTCCATCAAAAAGGAATGTGATTCCACACTTGTTAAGTTAATTTTCGTTGTCCACGGGGATGGTACTGGAGGATTGGAGGGTGGCGAATGTTGTCCCCTTATTCAAAAAAGGTAGTAGGGATAGTCCAGGGAATTACAGACCAGTGAGCTCTACGTCTGTGGTGGGTAAGCTGCTAGAAAGGATTCTAAGAGATAGGATCTATGATCATTAAGAGAATCATGAACTGATTAGGGACAGCCAGCATGAATTTGTGAAGGGAAGATCTTGCCTCACTAGCCTGATAGGGTTCTTTGAGGAGGTGACCAGGAAGATTGATGAGGGTAGTGCAGTGGATGTGGTCTACATGGATTTTAGTAAGGCGTTTGACAAGGTTCCACATGGTAGGCTTCTTCAGAAGGTCAGGGGCCAAGGGATCCAGGGAGGCTTAGCCGTGTGGATTCAGAATTGGCTTGCCTGTAGAAAGCAGAGGGTTGTGGTGGAGGGAGTGCATTCGGATTGGAGGGCTGTGAGTAGTGGTGTCCCACAGGGATCAGTTCTGGGACCTCTACTTTTTTTGTGATATTTATTAATGACTTAGATGAGGGGGTGGAAGGGTGGGTTAGCAAGTTTGCAGATGATAAAAAGGTCAGTGGTGTTGTGGATAGTGTGGAAGGCTGTCAAAGCTTACAGAGGGATATTGATAGGATGCAGAGCTGGGCTGACAAGTGGCAGATGGAGTTCAATCTGGAGAAGTGTGAGGTGGTACTCTTTGGAAGGACAAACTCCAAGGCGGAATACAAGGTAAATGTCAAGATTCTGGGCAGTGTAGAGGAGCAGAGGGATCTGGGGGTTCATATCCACAGATCACTGAAAGTTGCCACACAGGTGGATAGAGTCGTTAAGAAAGCTTATGGGATGTTAGCTTTCATAAGTCGTGGGATCGAGTTTAAGAGCCGCGAAGTGATGATACAGCTTTACAAAACTCTGGTTAGACCACACTTAGAGTACTGTGTCCAGTTCTGGTCGCCTCATTATAGGAAGGATGTGGAGGCGTTGGAAAGGGTGCAGAGGAGATTTACCAGGATGCTGCCTAGATTGGAGAGTATGGTTTATGAGGAGAGGCTAAAGGAGCTAGGGCTTTACTCATTGGAGAGAAGGAGAATGAGGGGAGACATGATAGAGGTATACAAAATATTAAGAGGAATAGATAGAGTGGACAGCCAGCACCTCTTTCCCAGGGCACCAATGCTCAATACAAGAGGGCATGGCTTTAAGGTGGGAAGTTCAAGGGAGACGTCAGAGGGAGGTTTTTCACCCACAGAGTGGTTGGTGCATGGAATGTGCTGCCTGGGGTGGTGGTGGAGGCTGATACGTTGGTCAAGTTCAAGAGATTGTTAGATAAGCATATGGAGGAATTTAAGACAGAGGGATATGTGGGAGGAAGGGGTTAGATAGTCTTAGGAGTGGTTTGAAGGTCGGCACAACATGGTGGGCCGAAGGGCCTGTATTGTGCTGTATTGTTCTATGGTGCTATGGTTCAGTGTCAGAGAGATCACCTGCATTTGAATCAACACATGGTGAAACAGAGTATTTCAGATCAAAATCAACAAGCCCTAACTTGCTTAGCCAAGTATCAACTATACTGAGAATATCAGTTCAGGAAATTTATTCCATTCAGTACATTTGAATGGGGAATCAGAAAGGTTTTGCACAGCAGCTTACTGATTTACCGGTTTATCTACGTCTTTCCAGTTCGCACTTGTATAATGGTGAATGCTGTTATTTTCTGGAAAAAAAAATGGTGATGCCAATAAAACTTGTCTGGCTGGAGCGAGAACACAGTGATAGCAAATACTGGAAATACTAATAATAGTTCACGTTAACCCTACTAGAAAATAACATCCTCTGCCCAGTTTCAACAATAAAGAAAATTCCACTATTCAAAACCAATAACATTTCAATTGCTCTATAATCTGCTTGAGAGATGAAAAAAGGAAATTAATTAAGTGGTTCTGATGATGTCCTCTCAACATCTTGCAGAATTTCATGAGCAATGATCCACTTTGAAATGTAGTTACTATAGTAATGTGGAAAATAAGATGGCCAGTAACATGTAGCAAAGATTCAAAATCAGGAAGTAGGTTAAGAATCTTAACATTTTTTCAGTGGTGTTAGTTGCAGGATAAGTTGAGAACTTTTGGGATGTTTACACAAATCTGGAACATTCAAGATTCCATGCTCAAGTTTAGATTCCATGCTCAAGGTCTAGAATGGAGATTAATTCAACAACAGCATTCATTGAGAAGAATGCAGCTACTAATCCACAATCAGCTTTGTGCATGGGATATCATGTCTCACGAATTTGACTGAGTATTTTTTTGAAGAAGTAACCAAGAAGATCGATGAGGGCAGGGCATATATGTGGTCTATATCCAGTTCAATAAGGCCTTTGGTAAGGTTCCACATGGTAGGCTGCTATGGAAAGCTAGATCACATGGGATCCAGGAAGAGCTAGCTAATTGGATACACAATTGGCTTGACGGTAGGAAGCAGATGGTGATGGTGGAAGGTTGTTTTTCGGACTGGAGGCCTATGACTAGTGGTGTTCCCCAGGGGTTGGTGCTGGGCCCATTGCTATTTGTCATCTATATCAATGATTTGGATAAGAATGTACAAGGTATGGTTAGTAAGTTTGCAGATAAAACTAAAAATGGTGGTGTTGTTGACAGTAAGGGCCAAAGAATGGCAAATGGAGTTAAATTCAGATAAGTGCAAGGCATTTCATTTTGGGATGACAAATGAGGGTAGGATTTCCACCGTGAATGGTAGGGCCCTCGGGCATGTTGTAGAACGGAGGGACCTGGGAGTGCAACGACATGGTTCCCTGAGAGTGGTGTCGCAGGTGGACAGGGTGGTGAAGGCTTTTGGCATGCTGGTCTTCTTCATCAATCGGGCACTGAGTTTAGAAGATGGGATGTTATGTTGCAGTTATACAAGGCATTGGTGAGGCCACATTTGGAATATCATGTTCAGTTTTGGTCACCCTACTACAGGAAAGAAGCTATTAAGCTGGAAAGAGTGCAGACGAGATTTACAAGGAGGTTACCAGGACTGAGTTATGGAAAGAGGTTCGGCAGGTTGGGACTTTTTTCATTGGAGAGTAGGAGAATGAGGGGTGGTCTTATAGAGGTGTATAAAATTATGAGGGGCATAGATCGGCTCAATGCTCACAGTCTTTTTTCCCAGGGTTGGGGAAACAAGAACAAGAGAACATAGGCTTAGGGTGAGAGGGGAGAGATTTAATAGGAACCTGAGGGGCAATTCTTTCACCCAGAGAGTGGTCAGTACATGGAATGAGCTGCCAGAGGAAGTGGTTGAGGCAGGTATATTAACAACACTAAAAAGGTACCTAGACAGGTACATGGATAGGGAAGGTTTAGAGGAATATGGGCCAAATGCAGGCAAATGGGACTAGCTTAGATGGGAACCTTGGTCGGCAAGGACCGGTTGGGCCAAAGGGCCTGTTTCCATGCTGTATGACTCTATGACTCTAAAACAATAGAATTTAATCTGCATTGTAAAGTGGCTCAAGAGAAAACTTGAATCAGAAATATCACTCTTTATTAAACAAAAATGGTGCACAGAAGGGGAAGTTGGGAGAGTAGTCACTTGTAATACACAAAAACACAGCAGCCTCTATAATAACGGAGACACAAGAGACTGCAGATGTTGGAATCTGGAGCAACACACAAAAAGCTGGAGGAACTCAGCGGATTAGGCAGCATCTATGGAGGGAAGTGCACTGACCTGATAATTTATTTTTAGGTTTTTGCTGAGGGATAAGTATTGGCCTGGGCTCCAGACATTATTCTCCATCTCTTGTGTGAAAAGGTGTACCAAGACACTTTATGTCCAACGGAGTGCTGTGCTCCCATTGTTGGTAATGGATAGATTTACATACAGTACCTACATTATAAAATGGGTTAAATAAGGGCAGTATAATGTAGACAATAAGGGAACTGTACCCTACTTTCACCTACAGTACCAATATTGTCAACAGTTCAGAATCACATCATCCTGATATACTTTTTAACTATTAATATTTGGAGACTACGTATTTCACCTTCTCTTTCCTGGGAATCTTAATGGCTGCAGCTGCCACTGAGTGTTTCATGAATTGAACAGAACAGGCTCTGGCAGTTCCTGCAGCTGCTAATTGGTCAAAATGCTTCAAGCTTCTGAGACTGTTACATTAGCTCTAATTTTTAATAGCCTTTCAAGAAAATATTGTGTATGATTTCTGCCACGTTATTACCTTCAGTGAATAATTTGGATTCCCTTTTAATTTATTTGCTGTAGCAAATTTCTCTGCTCTTCAAGGGATGTCTGCAGAGGAACAGAAAGTATTTTCACCGTCTTCAGCCAATGTCAGCATCAAGCATTCACAGACCAGGTACAGCATAATCAAATAAAGAATAAGACTCCTTACACAGTACACTGACAACTAGTGTCATTTTTCAAGCAACATCTCCTCCTCCTGCACTGGTGTGACATTTATCAGCTCTTCCTACGAATTGCCCAATACTCACAGAATTGTGCTGCACACTTGCACTGGTTCAGTCTGTCCTTAAAGCAAAGCTATATTGTGTTCAGAATTACTCACTGAAATACTGACGTCATCACATCTTTGCTCACAGGAAAATATTGGATGACACTCAGATATGAGAGAGAGAGACAGAGACAGAGACAGAGACAGAGACAGAGAAAGAAATCTCAAGGCCTCAAAGTGCTTCAGGGCCAATGAAGTCCACTTGAAATGTGGTCACTATTGTAATATAGGAATTGAAGTAACTGATTTAGACACAAGAAACTCCCACAAGCAACAACATGATAATGACCTGATGATCTGCCAAAGTGATGATGACTGAGAGTTAAACATTGACCAGGGCTCCAGGGATCTTTCTGAGAGACTAGAAGCTACCTCTGGTTAATGTCTCATCCAAAATGTAGCAATTCCTCTGTACTTCAGTAGATCTAGCTACAGTTTGTGCTCAAGCCTTGAGTGGAACTTAAATGCATAATATTCTGACTCAGAGGTGAATGAGCAACTGACTGTGTCATAGATATCAGTAAAGGGGAGAGGCAGAAAAAAGAGAGAAAGAGGAGAGAGAAAAATAAGGAAAGGGAGAGCAACAGAGAGAGAGAGAGAGCCAAGGTAAGCACAGAGTGGCACATTTACTTCCATTCTCTTGATCCAAAGTAATACATAAATACCATAAAGTCCAAGCATCAGAGCACTGTGTACCACACCTGCCTTCCCTACAGTTCCTTCTAAAAAGAGGGTGTTATCTTTGGTGATTTAAAAAAATAAAATTTATACTGTTAGAAGCACTGAATTTAAACACACCTAATTTAAACACTAATCAATTGACCCCACAGCAAATCCAAACCAGAATTAGTACATTACAAATAAATGGCAAGGAATTAGAGCCATTTTCAAGAATTCCATAGAGATTCTGCCAGATTAAATATTCAGGATAGTAATTCATGCTGTCAGAATCAGAACATCTGCGCTCTTAAAGGAATGTAAGTTGCCACATCGTGGAGGCTGGTCAGAAGATCATCAAACAATATTCCAGTCTTGGCAAAGGCAGAATCCAAACCAACACCCAGTTGTGTTGTAGGGAGGCAAAGTAGGCAAGAGTCTAATTCAGCTACAAATCTGTACATTGCATTCCAGGTTAAATAAGTATAGAAAATACTGGAGATACTCAGCAGGTTCAACACTCCCCGCCATCGAGGACATCTTCAAGAGGGTGCTTCAAGAAGGCAGCATCCATCATTAAGGACACTCATCATCTGGGACATGCCCTCTTCTCGTTACTTCACGTTTATTGGGGAGGAGGTACAGGAGCCTGAAGACCCACACTCAACATTTCAGGAACAGCTTCTTCCCCTTCGCCATCAGATTTCTGAACAGTCCATGAACCCATGAACACTACCTCATTATTCCTCTTTTGCACTATTTAGTTATTTTTGTAACTTACAGTAATTTTTATGTCTTTGTGTCTTGCACTGTACTGCTGCCACAAAACAACAAATTTCACAACATATGTCAGTGATAATGAACCTGATTCTGATTCTGAGGTTAGGCAGCATCTGAGTGTGTCACCCCAATTGTCCAAATGAGCCCATCTCAGTAGTGCTGTTTCTCACAGCTGCAGCTACCAGGGCTTGATCCAGATCTCAGGTGTTGTCTGTGCGGAGTTTGCACATTTTCTCAAACACCAGATGGTTTTCTTCCAGGTGCACCAGTTTCCTCAAACACTGCAAAGATGTGTTGGTAAGCTGATTGGCTATTATAGTGTAGGTTAATAACAAAAAGAATCCAAGGGAATTGATAGGTATATCAGAGAGAGAATAAGTTGCAGGATATAGTGAAGGAGATGGGGAATGGGTCTAGTGGGATTCTTCCCTGGGAGCTGGCATGGACACAAAGGGCCAAAGGACTCCTTCTGTGTCATTAGGTACAAGATAAGAAGCATGAGATGGTATTGCTGGGGAAGCAATGAAAGAGACTTGAGTGTTGGAGCTCAGAGAAATGCAGGTAGGGTGGATGCAGAGGGTAGGGGAAATAGTAGCGCAGGGATATTGCAAGTCAACCTCCAAATTTGACAGATTTGCTACAAAGCAGACCAAATTGGGATAAGAGAAATAGTGAGATACCCAAATACTCTCGGGAATGTATTTCACAAACTCGGTAAGCAACCTACGTTGGGCAATTTGGTTGCCCTGTCTATGTAAAGATTACAGTCCCAAACATTATTCCATTAGCCTTGCTATACACTCCTCTAATTTCTTAATTTATGCTCATCAACACTATGATTAAAGTTCAGTGCGTGTAATCTACTGCCACCAGTACTCTCTATTCTTTTTCTGTTTTGAAACTCTGCTCATACTAACTGCATCCTGATTTCCTGGGCTGTGATATTTTCCTTCTGTTGCATTTATCTCATCCATTATTAGCAGGGTGTCTCCATTATCCTTGACACTTTTCTGAAAGTCTAGAATCCTGGAATGTTTAATTCCCTGCACCTGCTTCTCACTAAAGATAAATTTATTTATCACTATTATTCCCATTAGTTCATCAATTTTGTTTCAGATGTTCTGTTCATTTATATACAGTGCCTTTAAATTTAACCATTTATTATTTTCCCTGTTGTGGCCTTAGTTACAAATGACCTACTGCCACGACTAAGCTCTGCAGAGCAAAATTTATCCAGGGTTGCTAGCAAAACACTGACTTCAATGTAACCAAAGTTTGATAGAAGATAAAATGTGAAACTGTAACCATACTGTGAGTTTAGAACGAGCAACCAAGGGTGCACTACTAACCAATGTCCTTCCCACACACAATTTGGTTTTATATTGTATTTTCATATATAGATTTCCTTGTAAGATAGAAGGAGGCCATTTGGCCTATCAAATCTATGCCAGCTCTCAGAGCATTCCCACCAGTCCCATTCCCCCGCATTGCCTGTAAGTTACCTTCTCTCACATACTCACCCATTCACCAGTTCTTCTGCCATGCACCCAATTAACCCATCAACCATCACGTCTTTGGGATGTGGGAGGAAACCAGAGCACCCAGGAAAAATTGAATGTGCAAACTACACACACACAGAGCACCTGAGGTCAGGATCAAATCCAGATCACGGGAGCTGTGTAGCAGCAGCACAAACTGCGTCACCACTGTATTGTTCTTTGCTTGATTTCAACTAAATGGTTGTTCTATTCTATAACCTTCGCTCTTCCCTACAAATTCATATTTAGCCTAATTTGATTCCTTAGTCCCCTCTGTTAGTTGAAAGTGTGGCGACTCACCGTCTAGTCGGGCGAACCGGCTCGGCAGTCGGGTCGCGCGGCGTCGGAGCGACGAGGCCCAAGATGGCGGCGGGCCTCGTCTTTCCGAGCGACGGGGAGAACCCGCGCGCGGGAAAGTCCTGATGACGTAGGACTTACGTCATTGCCGGTTGTTTTGGGCGGGAACTTTCTCCCTTAAAGGGCCCGCGCAAGGCGGGAAAATAAACCAGTTCTGTTTGGCAATCCTCCGAGTAGAGTCTTGTTTTATTCCGCGGTAGCAACCGCTACATTGGTGACCCCGACGGTCCAAACGGCTTTTGGACCTGCGAAATGGATGACAGCGCAGCAGCCAACGCAGTGGCCCTCAAGCTGCCCACCTTTTGGACACTTCGGCCCAGCATCTGGTTTGACCAGGCCGAAGCACAATTCCACCTTCGGCAGATCACCTCCGACTCCACGAAGTACTACCATGTGGTTAGCTCTCTGGACCAGGAGACAGCCGCCCAGGTTGGAGACTTCATCCAGTCGCCTCCGGAGGAAGATAAGTACCCGGCTTTCAAAGACCTTTTGATCCGGACATTCGGCCTCTCCCGTCGTGAGCACGCCGCCCGCCTGCTTCATCTGGACGGCCTGGGGGACAGATCCCCATCCGCCCTAATGAATGAGATGCTGGCATTGGCCGAGGGTCACAAGCCATGCCTGATGTTCGAACAGGCCTTCCTCGAACAGCTCCCCGATGACATCCACTTGTTGTTAGCTGACGCCGACTTCAGCAACCCCCGTGAGGTGGCCGCCCAGGCAGATGTCCTGTGGAGGGCCAAGCGCGAGAGCGGTTCGTCCGTCAGTCAAATCACCAGGCCGCGAGCCCAACGCCCGCCTCACCCAGCCCCAGCAACCGAGCAGCCACGTCCCAGTAACGCAGACGACGACACGGGTGACTAGCTGTGCTTCTACCATCAGAGGTGGGGTGTGGAGGCCCGTCAATGCCGCCCACCCTGCAAGTTTCAGGGAAACGCCAGGGCCAGCCGCCGCTGATGGCTACGGCGGCTGGCCGCCGACAGAGCCTCCTCTTCGTTCAGGACAAGAAATCTGGACGGTGTTTCCTCGTTGATATTGGAGCGGAGGTCAGTATTTTGCCCCCGACAGGCCGCGACACTCGTGACAGGCCACCAGGTCCTCTACTCAATGCCGCCAACGGTACAACGATACGGTCTTTCGGCACCCATACGCTTCAATTACACTTTGGCGGCAGCCGTTTTACCTGGACTTTTACCCTTGCCACCGTCGCCCGACCACTCCTAGGAGCCGATTTCCTTCGGGCCCACAACCTGTTAGTCGACCTGCGAAGGAAGCGGTTAGTCCACTCTAGCACTCTCCGGACCTATCCCCTGGGAGAAATCAGCCCACCAGCCCCGCGCCTGGACTCCATTTCCCTTTCTGGCGATGATTTCGCCAAGCTCCTAGCCGAATTCCCATCGATTTTGGCACCTTCGTTTACAAATTCTGGGCCCACACACGGGGTACGACACCACATCATTACCACAGGGCCACCCCTTCATGCCCAAGCACGACGATTACCTCCAGACAAGCTCCGCCTGGCAAAGGAAGAGTTCCGTCACATGGAGGAGCTGGGGATTGTTCGCAGGTCAGACAGCCCCTGGGCCTCCCCCCTGCACATGGTCCCCAAAGCCACCGGAGGGTGGAGGCCCTGCGGCGACTACCGCAGGCTGAATGACGCCACCACCCCGGACCGCTATCCCATCCCTCACATCCAGGACTTCGCAGCGAACTTACACGGGGCCCGCATCTTTTCCAAAGTGGACCTCGTTAGGGGATACCACCAAATCCCGGTCCATCCGGATGACGTCCCCAAAACTGCGATTATCACCCCATTCGCCTGTTCGAATTCCTTCGGATGCCGTTCGGCCTTAAGAACGCCGCGCAGACCTTCCAGCGGCTGATGGATGCGGTAGGCCGAGACCTGGACTTCGTGTTCATTTACTTGGACGACATACTGATCGCCAGCCGTAACCTCCAGGAACACCTTTCCCACCTCCGCCAGCTGTATTCCCGCCTCCGCGATTTCGGCCTCACGATTAACTCGTCCAAGTGCCAATTCGGACTTGACTCTATCGATTTCCTCGGCCACAAAATCACCAGCGACGGGGCAACACCCCTACCCGCCAAGGTGGATGCTATCCACCATTTTGCCCGCCCCGACACAGTCAAAGGCCTACAGGAATTCCTTGGGATGGTCAACTTTTACCATCGTTTCATCCCTGCAGCAGCCCATATCATGTGCCCTCTGTTCTCGCTGCTGGCTGGTAAGGGCAAGGACATCACCTGGACTGACGAGGCTGCGGCTGCTTTCGTTAAGGCCAAAGACGCCCTGGCAGATGCCACGATGCTGGTACACCCCAGGACTGACGTCCCGACTGCCCTCACGGTAGACGCGTCCAACACCGCGGTGGGTGGGGTACTGGAACAGCTACTCGAAGGCCGCTGGCAACCCTTGGCATTTTTCAGCAAGCACCTTAGACCGCCCGAACTGAAGTACAGCGCTTTTGATCGGGAACTTCTAGCGCTGTATCTGGCGGTCCGGCATTTCCGATACTTTCTAGAAGGCAGGCCTTTCACTGCTTTCACCGATCATAAGCCTCTGTCCTTTGCCTTCTCCAAAGTCTCCGATCTCTGGTCAGCTCGTCAGCAGAGACATTTATCCTACGTTTCCGAGTTCACAACTGACATCCAACATGTCTCCGGAAAGGATAATATCATTGCTGATGCACTTTCCAGACCAACCATCCACAACCTATCCTTGGGTGTCGACTACACAGCCCTAGCTGACGCACAGCAAGCCGACGACGAACTGCCCAGCTACAGAACCGCAGTCTCGGGTCTGCAGCTCCGAGATTTCTTAGTTGGTCCAGGTCAGCGGACCCTACTTTGCGACGTTGCGACTGGTCAGCCCCGCCCTATAGTCCCTGCAGCCTGACGGAGACGCGTTTTTGACTCGGTACATGGGTTGGCGCACCCGTCCATCAGATCTACTGTCCGACTGGTCGCTAGCAAGTTTGTCTGGCATGGCCTGCGCAAACAGGTCAGTGAGTGGGCCAGGACTTGTCCGCACTGCCAGACGTCAAAAATCCAGCGACACACCAAGGTCCCACCACAGCAGTTCGAGCCTACCCGTAAGAGGTTCGACCACATACACATCGACCTTGTGGGCCCTCTGCCGGTTTCAAGAGGAGCCCGGTACCTCCTTACCATCGTGGACCGGTTCACGAGGTGGCCTGAGGCAATCCCCCTGACTGACATCACAACTGATTCCTGCGCCCGGGCGCTGCTCACGACTTGGGTCTCACGTTTTGGCGTTCCGGCCCACATCACTTCAGACAGAGGCACCCAATTCACTTCCAGTCTCTGGGCTGCATTAGCGAACCTGCTAGGGACGCAGCTGCACACCACCACGGCCTACCATCCTCAATCAAATGGGTTGGTGGAACGTTTTCACCGCCATCTGAAATTGGCCTTGATGGCCCGCCTGAAGGGTCCTAACTGGGTCGACGAGCTGCCTTGGGTCCTGCTCGGCATACGCACTGCCCCCAAAGAAGACCTCCGCACTTCGTCAGCTGAGCTTGTATACGGGGCACCACTAGTTGTCCCCGGGGATTTCATACCTGCCCTTCGGGACCAAGGGGAACAACCCCCAGCAGTCCTACAAAGACTGCGCGAGAAGCTTGGCGCCTTGGCCCCGATTCCCACCTCACGGCACGGTCAAGCTCCATCCTGCCAGCCCAAGGAACTACGGGACTGTAAGTTTGTTTTCGTTCGCAGGGGCACACCTCGGGCGCCATTGCAACGACCATACGAGGGACCGTTCCGAGTCATACAGAACAACGGATCCACTTTTATTTTGGACATTGGAGGCAGGGAACAGGTTTTCACGGCGGACCGCCTCAAACCAGCCCATTTGGATCTGCAACAGCCTGTCGAGGTTGCCACACCGCGACGCAGAGGCCGCCCCCCTAAGCAGCAGCTGGCACAGCCCACGGACCTTGGGGACTGTCTCGCCGGTTCTGGGGGGGGTTGTGTGGCGACTCACCGTCTAGTCGGGCGAACCGGCTCGGCAGTCGGGTCGCGCGGCGTCAGAGCGACGAGGCCCAAGATGGCAGCGGGCCTCGTCTTTCCGAGCGACGGGGAGAACCCGCGCGCGGGAAAGTCCTGATGACGTAGGACTTACGTCATTGCCGGTTGTTTTGGGCGGGAACTTTCTCCCTTAAAGGGCCCGCGCAAGGCGGGAAAATAAACCAGTTCTGTTTGGCAATCCTCCGAGTAGAGTCTTGTTTTATTCCGCGGTAGTAACCGCTACAAAAGCTTTATTTACTATCTGAGTTTTTCAAATTCCCAGGACAGTGGTTTCACCCTGATATAAATAGAGTCCCATTAATGTCGCTGAAAATGAACTTAATAAAAAAAAAGTGTCTTTAATCAGAATACCCAGTTTACTACCTGTCAGTAGTCAAATTTCAAGTTACAAATTGAGTTTAAAAACTATAGAGAACCTGTTTTTTGGTTACATTGGTCCATAGTTGCCAATTATAAAGTTCCACACATGCTAATTTCACATCCATTTGCATTAATCTAATACTCTGTGGCCTTGTCTTTACAGGACAGATAATCATGCAGTGTTCAGTTGTCCTCTGTCGGGCTTAGAAATAGTCATGTTGTATCAATCTCCCCACCTGACACCACTTGACTGGAACATTGTGAGAAAATTCATCAATTAACTACCCCATGTCCAGATCAAGGGAACTCTCCACTGAATGACCTAATAAGACAGTTAATCACATAGGCTTAACTACTTTAGATCGAACTCCATTCCACATATTTGTTGTTCTCAAGGGTAAAATGTAAAATTCTACTCATCTTGGCTTGCTTGAGGTCTGTTAATTTTATACTCCGACTGTATTATTCATGTCTTGCAGCATTTGAAAGACGCAAAGTCATGTTCCCATTTCTTTACTTTACAGAGTGAATTTATCACCAGCATGTTAAATATCCCAGGTCAAAAAGACATGGCTATTGCCAACTGGACTGTCATCGTCTGCTCCCAAGCACTGGCAACGGGATTCCCGAGGAATTCTGCACCATTATTTTAAAACATGTTTACAGGTGGCAGATTCTTCTACAGTGGATTCAACTTGACTTCATGGATTCCAATTGTTAGCTTTTCCTTTGATTTAATATATGCAAATTGGCAACACTGTATACAACATGATAATTCCTTTTACTGCCTGATCATTGAGATTATTTCAGTGTGTGGATGAGGCAATGAAAAGTAGCATTACTTTGAATTCACAACATTAGACTAAAAGAGAAAGCATTGTTTAAAGCAACTTGAATTTCCTGGGCTGCTAAAATCCAACCTGCAGTCTATGGTAAACATCACCGAAGTGCAATACGCATTAATACTGTCACTGAGCTGCTCTATACACTGGAACAGCTGGACAGATCAAAGGAAACTACCAGAAGCATAATGTCAGCACTGTTGAGAGGTGCTGTACTTTATCACTTACATGTTTTGTCTGAGGAAACACAGGAATTTAACACTCCATATCGACTCAGTGAAAATCAAAGGGGGCAACTCTCTGCCAAGCATCACAGAAATTCACAGTTACCCTAGAAGCAACTTTTTGACCTCTGTTTGCATGTACTTTCAGCAGTGGGTTAATGAGCAGGCAAGAGCAAACAGACGGATATGTCTGGCTCTTGCCGCCAGTTGATTTTGGGCACTTTCCTTTGATACTGAGAAGACTGAAGTTTACAAGACACATTAGGTATTCTTTCCAGTTTAACTTGTTGAATATGATGCACAAAGCTGACTACAGAAACCTGAAATCTCTTTATTCACAAGAGCACTTCTCCAGAGTGTTCTAAAAGTATTTAAGATTCAATGGACATCTCTGCAGCATCCTTTATGGAAAGTACTGGCCTTCCAAACAAAGTAGCCACTGTACCTTATACGCTGAAAATAAAGATGATCCACAATCTAGACAGGATCTGAGAAAGATACCTGCCATAAATCTAGCTGTTGGATCTTGTTCAGACTGCATGTTGTGGAGTCGGAAGGATTCATTGTGAGAGATGCATTTGAATTAGAATTGGATAACAAGCAACTTTTCTCCCAGCCACACATTAAACAAAATGGGACAGAAATTACTGGAAAAGCACATCTCACAGCATTAATTGGAAGCTTTAGATCACAGTTTAGATCACACTCCGTGCCACAAATTGCTGGAGATGGGAATCAACAATATCACAGCGATGTCAGTGCCACATCTGGCAACTCATGTACATCGTGCTCAATTGTCCATCTCCTTAACCATTGAAAGAAAATGACAGAAAAAGAAAGAGAGTGAACCACAGAGACAGGGCTCATTTTAGGTCAAGTAGGATATGGAAAGAGAACTGCAGAATGGAATAGAAAGAGAATTGGTTAATAAACCAATGAGATATTTGTTTATTAGTCACATGTACATCTAAACACACAGTAAAATGTGTTTTTTTGTGTTACTGAGAATGTGCTGGGGGCAGCCCGCAAGTGTCATCACTCTTCCAGTGCCAACATAGCATGCCCACAGCTCCTAACCCGTACGTCTTTGGAATGTGGGAGGAAACCGGAGCACCCAGAGGAAACCCACGCAGACACGGGGAGAATGTACAAACTCAAAAAAGACAAAGGAAACTTAAGGAAGCAATTGAAGAGGATAGTGCCTGGGAATTGCTAATATTAATCAGTAGTATTAAGCAGTAATGTTCAGGGTGGATTCTCAACATTTTGAAACACTCTCGACCCATTAATTGTTAATACCCAGCAATATAGTCCATCATTTTGCTGCACAATATTAAAGCTGGTGTAAAGCTGAGGGGTCAAATGCAAAGTGCATCCAGCTCCCCCCTGCCCCCAACCCCCATGCGTCATTATGGGACATTCTGGCTCTAATGACATCCAGGGGACAGATCAAGAGGTCTGATGTGTCAACACATGACCTCCAGCACAATCTGTCCTTCGCAGAGCAGCCAGCTAGCAGTTCTTCGTGCACCTGCAATCTAACCATCGGCAGAATCTGACTCAACAGCCCCTGATGCTGCTCAGTGTCAGATGATACCCCTCCTGCAAAGCACCTTGGAACGTTTTTCTGTGTTAAGTATAAATAGAATTTGAAGTTAAGATCACTCAGTGCATACACCATTGTGGCAGGAATCACAGTAGCCCTGATGCAGAGTCGTGACCTGAAATGTTGACTTACACCTTTTGCTACTTTACCTGCTGAGTTCTTCCAGCATTCTGTTTTTTGTTCCAGATTCCAGCAAACTAGAGTCTCATTTGTCTTCATTGTTACCATCCTAGTAGTCATATGATACAATGAACATCACTTGCAAACCAATCTCCAGCTAGTCCACAACAGACCACGATGTGAGGAAATCCCATTGGTGAAGGGCATGGGTCTAATTTCACCTTTTCACTCCCACCACATTCCACTTGTCATGTCTTAAGTTACTCAAATACCATGCCCCAACTTATTTTCTGTTAAGCACATCTAATTTCATTCCTGAATTCTTAATAGCTTTGCACCTTAAAACTTATTGTGATCTGGCACAGATGAGTGCGGATGACAAGAATGCCGCAAAATTGCTGCCAAATCATGGAAAAATATTCAAAAACCTCTTGGGAAATTGGATATGGGAAGAAAGCCAACCGGAATTCACAAGTTTGCATGTGCGTAGTTAAATACAGAAATGGTCTCAGTGAGTCTCTGCTCCTCCAAAGACGGTGCTATCAGAGCCTTCTCCAATGTATCCCACAAAATCAGTAAACCAATGAAAACTTATAGTATTCAACAACAATCTTTACTTTGAAAAACAACGCTGAAAATATGCTTTGTCGCTATGTATGTGTTTTTAAATGGCATATTAACCAATGTATTACCACTCCTCCAGTTCCATCAAAATAAGTTGTATGTGTTGCCAATCCCCTCTAATACTTCAAAATTCCATGCTCATTTACATTAAAACGTAGTTTAATTCTACAATGTTCATGGCACTTAGCTTCTATCTCAAATGTAATGTTTCAGCTTTATTTTGCACACATTGAAGTGTCTAGAAAATTAAAAATTCTGCTCTTTACTTCCTGTTTTGTTATTTGTGAGAATTCGCAACATGATTGGCTGCTCAGCCAGCTAAAGACATCACTATTGCTGGTTGTCAGGGATACGCTAGAGCTGTACCTGGCAGTAACCAAAGTCAGGAAAGGTGAAATCATGTGTTCTGATGATTCACATAAATTATCAGAACTTTGTGGGTAGCTTAGCTTGAGCTCAGTAGTAAATGTTGCCCTTTCAATGCAAATGATAAATTCGAGGCCTACCCTTGGAAGTGATTGAACTGTTTCACTCCCTTTCTGGCTCAGGTTCATAGATCACGTCATTAAGAGGATCCTTATTGCATGAATTACCAGCCCGAGATGACCGCAGTAGGATTAATTCTCACATAAATCCAATAACTCCATGATTTGCAATGAACTTCATAGTAAGGTTGCTGTTTCTTTGACTTTGTCCAGGCTCTGACCAGAGCAGGGCAAATCACCAAGTATTTGTGTAGAATTTATCTCATGGCTTGAGTCTTTTTCACAACAAATTATTGGATATTTTACAAACTAATAACACAATTTATCAATTCATCTTCATTATTGCAGCAATTGTAAATTATTTGCTCAGTTCATGCTCTGATAATGGAAGGTTTAATAACAAACCAGCATTTGTTGTTGCATGTCACTGCCTTTGTTATTTTGTTCCTACTTTTGTTGTCGTCCTATTTGTGTGGTGTGGCAACTGTCCAAATGAAGAGAACTATACTGCCACAATTCTCCTGTGATAGAGTTAGTGAACACCTTTGCTGATGCTCTATTAATTGGAAATGTTCTAAATTACTGTTAGCACCAACAGATAACAATTTCCTGCCTATTATGTCAGTTGCCTCATTGATACATGTAATTCTTGACAGCCTTAATGCACAGCTGGCTCAACTAAGCCCAGGTGAAGCCTCAACTCTCTGTTGGTGTTGTATAACTATTATCAATGACAATCTCTCCAACACACTTCTTTTTCTTAGGCAGTCCCTCAGGAAAGTGTGACCTGCTTCCACTCCAGTTTTGTGTGTTCTGAGTGACTACTGAGGCCAATGCGGAAACCACAGTCTCATCCACAGGTGAGGCAGGAGGTGCCTGATGAGGGGGATGGGGAGTCACACTCCTGCTACTAATGCAGGAGCTTCTGTGGTCTCAGGGTTTTCAATGCCATCCCAAATCCCCTTCTCCTCTTTTGAGTGCTATCCACTATCTAAATATAGATGGTTAGTCCTCTACAACTTAACTTAGTACCATCAGCTCCTTAGGACCAGCCTTGCTCACCACTGTATAGACTGCTAATGCCTCCATGGCAGCTTCATCATTCAGCACAAACACCCCGCCCAAGAATGACAACAGGAGTGCCAACGAAACATGAGCTTGAGTCCTCACTAAGTGAAGAGAAAGTACTTGGACCTCCTCTATTGGTTGGAATTAGAATTGGTTTATTACTGTCACATGTACTGAGGTACAGTGAAAATCTGTGTTTTGTGTGCCATCTATAAAGATCATTTCATTACATCAGTGCATTGAAGTAGTACAAGGGAGAACAATAACGGAATGCAGAATAACGTGTTACAGTTACAGAAAAATGCAGAAGTGTAGACAGAGTCTATGGTTGTCACAGTACATGACACCATTAGCCAGAAGGACATGTGAATGCACCACCAGCCACGACTTGGACACCCATCACATCTGAACAAAGTGCTGAATTCAGCAGAAGCTGCTTGCCTCCGTAACATCCAAAGAAAGCAGAACCCAATTCCACATCTATCTGCCCTGCATGTAACAACTATTACCTCAAAACTAGATCCATTTGCAGTGAAAGCTGAGTTACCCAAGTTGGTGCTGGTGATCATTCGCAGGTGAAATCATGCCCATCAGGAAGTTGGCCCCAGCACCTCCACACACAATTCACCTCAGTGTGGCTGATGCTTTCCCAGCATCCAATGATGGAAGGCAGGTCACACTGCACACTATTGCCAGCAAGAACAGGAGCTAATGGGTGTGACCTGGTGATTTAAGTGCTCATCCATTTGCTTCCTAAACATTGTGAGAGTACCTGCCTTCACCATCCACCTAAGCAGCATGTTTCATATTCCAACCACCATCTGGGTGAAAAAAATTCTTTCTCAGATCCCCTCTCAACTTTCTACTCCTCACCTTGAACCTATGCTGTCTGGTCTTAGACATTCCTTGGAAAAGGAGAGATGATGGGGTAAGGTCAGGTTTTGAACACAGTGAAAAGCACAATGGTGGGCAATTTCAGTGAGAGGAGCAACATTCCACCTATCACTGTTAAGTGAAGCACAAAATCAATTCCTAAGAAAATGAGACACTGGTCATAAATACAGGGCCAAAATGAATTAGCTCTTTAGTCACAACTAGCCTGCACTTGGATCAGCTAGACTCAATTAGCATGAGACAGTTCCTGCATATTGAATTAACAGTAACCCAGAATTTTGACAGGACGGATCTGGAAATTCGGGTCACAGAATAACTACAAACACAATGCTTATTAAACCAGCAGCATAAGTGCAGGGAATGCATGATGTACAACTGAAAGGTACATAACACAGACTTTTCATTTCTCAAACCAGAGCAAACTGCAAGATTTAAGCACCTTATTAAACAAGATAAAGTATCTTACAGAAAAAAATATTATTGCATTAATCAGATTCTGCACTGCAATTGAGTTTGTGTATGAGATTTTGTAGTCTTTACAGTTAAAAATCAGAAAAAGAAATTGGGCAATTCACAATCCTAAAGCTGTCACTGTGAAGATAGCAGAAAATCAGTCAGACCCATCAGTTCAGATATCTTTTGAAACGTGATGGTTTGTCTCAGCAACAGCTAAAAGCTCTGAAATCTGTTTAATCCAGCTCTATTCTCAGTCCTTGTCTGATCTTTGTACCTGTGTTACTCCACTGTAAAGTGTGTACATTATATATGATGTCAGCTTATGTCACCAGAGGGTCAATCCTACTGCACAGTGCGAAGCATGGTACTTGCAGTTTTAAGTTTATTTTTCATCGATTTGACTTCCAAAAGGCATTGCTTACTTTGAAGTCTGCAACCAGTTGACTAAATCACTATATGTAATGCTATTACAGCGCTAGCGACCTGGGTTCAGTTCAATACGGCCGCTGTCTGTAAGGAGTTTGTACATTCTCCCCGTGCCTGTGTGGGTTTCCTCCGGGTGCTCTGGTTTTCTCCCACATTCCAAAGACGTACAGGTTAGGAAGTTGTGGGCATGCTATGTCGGCGCCAGAAGCATGGCGCCACTTGTGGGCTGCCCCCAGAACACTCCACGCAAAAGATGCATTTTGCTGTGTGTTTCGATGCACATGTGACTAATAAAGATATCTTATGTCCATGTTGGAAAGACAGAAAAGCATCTGAAATTGTTCCAAAATAAGCAATACATTTACCCTGAGGTTCTGGATTCTTGAGAGCAAGAGCAAGCTACAGTTCAGGAGCTGCTCTGGTTTATTTTGGTTCATTTTACGTTCTCCACCCTATGTTGCAGTTCCTGTCATTCAAATGATCAGAATCAATGCAAACAGTTGTCAAAATATCAAAACAACAGCTTGATAAGAGGTTTCTCAACATTTTATTTTGGGAAATCTGGAATGTGTAACATGTAATAGTATTAGGTGTATTGCCCCCGATTCCTATGGAGAACTAGCCTGGCAGGTGTACTTTGAAATAAAATCTCCCTCAAGAGGATGGGATCAAACAGATATTTCTCAGCAGCTGTCAAGTCACAGGCAAATTCTATTATCTAACATTGCAATTAGAGTGCAGCAAAGCCATCTGATAGGAACATGTCTCATGGGATGATTTTAACCTCAAATTCTGACAATCTCAACCCTGATGTTGTCTCCAACACAAAGTCTTGATGTAAACAGGCAATATTAAAGTGGGGAAATTAATTCACAATCCAAATAAACAGTTAATAAAAAGGAGCTTCAAAAGAGTCTACTTTCCAAGATGTTGCTCAACTTGTTATTCTTCAAGCTTGGTTTCAGGTAAACAAGTGCCTGTACATTATTCTGTCAGGGTGGCATCTCAGTCAATTAAACCTTATTCTTACTGAACATAAACAAGTGTCATATACTCCAGCAGGAGTCAATCAGAAATGACTGGGCTTCATGCTGGCTTTTTCTCTTCGAAAGCAGGGGGGGCATTGTTCAATGGAGGTGCCCAACTAAGATCAGCTAATAATATGAAAAAAGGAATAAACTCAAGATATTAGTGCACCAAGCAGTCCCTACAAAAGAAAAAGAAAAAAGAGTAATAGTATTAAATGCTACCAGCCATAACCAGCACAGTGCTAGGCAAAGGAAAACATTTATTCAGTAGTTGCCAATTATTTGAAACCTTCTCTGCATTTAAAAACGATACAGAAGCACTACTCTAACCCTCATAGGACTGATAAGAGTATTACAACCCCGAAGACTGGAAGCTGAAGTGCTGCTTCAAAGGATTATTGTCACATTCAAATGTTAATCACCATCCTACATGTAGCATGGGGCCCTTTGCCTTACAAGCTGCTGAAGAAGATTGGCAGTGGGAGCAGTGAAGTTAGATATGGTTAACTCTTCATTCATCTCATTTACTCCTTTCTGGGACCTTCCTCTGCACAAATCAGCTGTTGTTTTTCCTACTTAATGAAATTAACTGTACTCTAAATGTAATGAATTGATTGCAAAATGCTTTACAACCTGAGGATGTGATGAATCCAAATTCATGCTTGAATGAGAAATTACTTCTTTGTGATCATTTAAAGCAACAACATAATCTGAAAAATATGGGATAGTATTGATTTTTGTGTGGCACATTTTACACTCAGAGTGTTCCCAAGCTGCTCCTCAATGTATCTCAGGGACAGAAGTGAATGTCAGCCAGTATGGGTGGGTGAGGAAAACTGGTAAGAATCTGGCTGTGCAATCAGTACAAATGGGTGAAATTTCCAAATGCTAGTGATACAATCGTGCACTGAGTTATTTTCACCCTTGGCACGGGATGTAATAAATTGAGGACTGCAGCATTGGAGTTGGTTAGGATTACATCCACCTCTCATGATTTTTAAAAATATCAATTATACTTTTTTCAAAAACATTGTTGTATACTATGTGGGATCCTATAGAGGATTATATACTCCAAGCAGCTTTTCACCTTTCTTCCGGGATGTGCAAATGTACAATCTGAAAGGAATAATGATTAAATGATGAACGTGAAATGAGATCATCTTAATGTTGCTCAAGAAATCTATGGGACCATCCACAACTGAACAGATTATTATTTAAGTCGAAACGTTAAATCTGTTTCATTGTGTGATACACATGCCACAGATGGTTTTGTGCAATAGGCCCAGCTGTGACCTATTTATTATGGTTAAATGAAGCAAGGTGGGTATAGAGCTCTCAATGATGTTAACCTCATCTCCAGGGAGTTCAGCAAACCATAAATGTGTAACATATTAAATGCAATATTCAAACAAAGAATGGTCATAAAACTAAGTAAAACGAAGGTTTGATCTTTATATTTTTGTACAACGGCTATATTAAGGAGACGTCTTTACCAATGCAATGTGAAAATGAACTTTGCTGCTGTGAAGTAAATGAAGTTGCTGTTCCTGCATGGTTAATAAAGTCCCTCCTATTTATATAGTTAGAGGGCATCATAGGTCTTCCACATTGATCAATAGATGTTGAGATGAAATATCGAATTATTCAGAGCTACACTGCAGCCTTCAGAACTATATTGTTCATTACTGCGTTACTGTCATATACTCAAGGATTTCCAGTAGGTGTTCACAATAGCGATGGCTTTATCCAGAAAAACACTATGTGGAAAATGCTACTCAGTAAGACATTAGGTGATACTGAAAAGCAGACTATTGACACAGGAGCAGTTATCCACACTCTGAAGATTAAATTTTGTTACACCCTAAATCGGGCAGTTTTCTCTTTATTTATAAATGCTCCCACAGATCCAAAGCAGATGTTATGTTTCGTGTACCAGATAAGCATTGCAAGTCCAATCAGACATTAGGAAACATTGGGGAAAAAGTAATTTTAATTCCTAAATATAGCAAAATAATTGAGATACATCTTCTCATTAATGTAACAATTTTATTCCGTAAGTTTTAATTTGGATTACAAACTTTCCTTTAACAAATGCCTTCTGAAAATTAAATAAATTGGATCAAATTCCAATTGAATGATCATCTTGTGACCTGGTGTATTGTTTTTGAAACTATGCTAAATGACTGCTTATAGTCACTGTAGACTTTGGAGAAACATTAATAACCTGCAAATTTTCTCTGCTTCCAGTATCACACCAACTCAATCTTTGCTACAGATGGCCATAATGCTTCTAAAAATACTAACCAGCCTCCCATAATTCTGCATTAGGTTGTTTTAAGATTCTAATTGTTTCACTTAATTGGCATCATCACCCCAGGGACATGTGAAAAATCACAAGGAGATAAATTATTTTTAAAAAGTCAAAAGAACATAAATAATATCATCATAAAATCTTTGTCATTCATGCACAAGCAAGAAAATTTAAATTCAAAGCAAGGACTTCACTAGGCTTTGGCTTTACTTGCTCCTCAATGGGCCTTTGCAGCCATTTGGTTAAACCAAGAAATCGCAGGCACACAGAATTCCCAGTCTGTAATTATTCATGAATCAGTCCTTAACCTGGAACTACAGGTATAGTTGATTAATCATGGAGCCAAAGTTAACGGTAGCTGAGAGATCCTGCAGCCCAAGATTTCTTTCATCCTGATAAATGACAAAGGATTCCAGGAGTAAGTCTGGGGCAGATCTTCAGCCCAGGCACCAGTGCTTTTATCAGATTCGCCTGCGTTTCTTTGAGGAAGTGCTGAAATCCAGCACTGGTTTACACTGGTGGTTCCATTGGTCTGCCTGTGCTGCCGATTGTCTTTGCTCTGTGCTGGTCAACTCTCTCTACTGCAATAACACACAAATACTGGAGGAACTCAGCAGATCAGGAAGCACCTATGGAGGGAAATGGACAGTCAATGTTTTGAGTTGAGACCCTTTCCATGAAGGGTCTCAATCCAAAAAGGCGACTGTCCATTTCCCTCCATAGTTGTTGCCCGACCTGCTGAGTTCCCCCAGCATTTGTCTGTTGCTCCAGATTCCAGCATCTGCAGTCTCTTGAGTCTTTTTTTACTGCAAGTTCATTGAAATAAATGGAAAGAAGTGGCTACCAGGAGAACAATATGTAGACATGGATTTTCTCTGGGTGCTCGGTCCCACATCTCAAAGGGTTGGTAGGTTAATTGGCCGCTGTTGAATTGGCCCTAGTGTGTAGGTGAGTGGCAGGATATGGAGGGAGTTGCTGAGAATGCGGAAGAATGAAAAAAAAGGGATTAATATAGAACTAGTGTAAATGGGTGGTCGATAGTTGATGGCAAGAGCCTGTTTCTGTGCTGTATACCTCTATGACTCCATGACCTGTGCATTTGACTTCAAAATAAATACATTTTATGTAACTAAATTAAGTCTGCCTAAAGACTTTCATGTTTTAATTTAAAAAAAGAATAATTTAACTTTTTAAATATTAAATAACAAAGACATTCAATTTCAGTGACAGCTTTGACAGTAAACCTGGGACAGTGACTTGCTAGCAGACAAAGCCATTCTAGGAACGCAGCTAGCCACTTACACTGAGAGGCCCTCCGCTATACTGCACTGCACTAGACTTCGGTAATGAGCTAGGAGCTGACTTCCCGAAGGAAGACTACCCCAGGGCCACACTGGAAGAAAGAGTACAGTCCAAGGGCAGGTGGGTGGTGGTCTCAGTGGAGAATTTGTCCCAGTAATCGGAGAATTTACAATAAAAAGTAGTAAGTGGAAGAATTAAAGTCTCTTAATGAATGTTAAATACAAAGCCATCAGAAGGAAAAAGTGCCTGGAAGGCAAATTTGAATACCAGCCAGAATAATTAAATAAAATTGGCTCATTACTCCTCTACCTTTGTGCCCTTGGAGTAATCAATGCACTTGTGCAAAAATGAGCCAAAACAAAATTTGGGCAAAATTAACTGTTGTAAGTGGTTAGATATAAGTGTTACAATATTTCTGTTAAGAATAAGTACATGTGAAATCTGCACCATCTCATGGCACTGACAGAAGCCTCTTTACTCCAATACTTAATGTCTTTTTGTACATGTGAAAATAATTAAATTATCCAGTAATTCAAAATATTTCATGCTGATAAATTGCAATTATTACAGGGTTTAAGTGCAATTTTCCAATAATTTGAATTAGCCACCTTTGATTAAGAGTGAATTAAAAGAACTTACACTTATAAGGTGCTCCATCCTTGTAAAACATCCCTAGATACTTCACAGGAGTTTTATTAAACCCAATGAAACATTGAGCCCTAAAGGAGATGTTAGAGCAGATGGGCAAAAGCCTGGTGAAGGAGGAGAGAGAGAGGTGTGTCTAGAATTTGGATTTCACCCTCTTTTGGTGCATGTAGTTTTGACCCATAAAATTAACACAAAGTGCATTAGAAACAGCACTATGGTGGTTTACCCCCAGAATAGGGCACTAACATGGGAACTGGGCATTTCTGGATAGAAAATGCATGAGAAGTTCCCAATTTCTATGTTTTTCCTGTTTTGGAAATGTGTCAGAGCTTACAGGAATTCTTCCACAGCAGTCACAGAATACTTGAATAAAAAGCTGCTGTGGAGATGACGTGAAACACAGGAGTGAGGGAAGAGACAAGGTAAACTTGGGAGCAAAAAAAAACTGCTGGAGGAACTCAGCAGGTCAGGCAGCATCCTAAGATATCTTTATTAGTCACATGTACATCGAAGCACAGTGAAATACATCTTTTTGCGTAGTGTTCTGGGGGCAGCCCGCAAGTGTCGCCACGCTTCTGGCGCCAACATAGCATGCCCACAACTTCCTAACCTGTACATCTTTGGAATGTGGGAGAAAACCGGAGCACTCGGAGGAAACCCACGCAGACACAGGGAGAACGTGGCCAGATTTGAACTGGGGTCGCTGGCGCTGTAGAGTGTTGCGCTAACTGCTACATGGAAGGAAATGGACAATGGACGTTTGGGGTTGAGACCCTTCTTCCAGCTCCAAACCCTTCATCACACAGTCCAGACGCTGACCGTCCATTTCTCTCCACAGATGTTGCTTGACCCGCTGAGTTCCTCCAGCAGTTTGTTTTTTGCTCCAATTTCCAGGATCTTCAGCCTCTTGTGTCTACAAGGTAAATCTATGTGTGCATGGGCACTCCCATTTGATCATCTGCTCTGAGCAAGTCCAGTGCCGTGTGTGGCCCTATATCACTGTGTGGTGAAGGGTGATCAAACTGTGTGTAGCTCCATATGTTCAGTATAAAAAGGTTGAGTCAGTGAGGGAGCAACCAGTGATAAAGTTTCAAATGTTCTTAACATTGGATACTGAAGCCAGCAGATGCGACATGCAAGCAAGTGATGTCATGGTGTGGACTCTTTAGTTGACTTCACACTGGTAATCTCATGGTAATGTAGCGATTAGCGTAACACTATTTACAGTGCCAGCGACCTGTGTTCAATTCCGGCTGCTGTCTGTCAGGAATTTGTATGTTCTCCCCGTGTCTGTGTGGGTTTCCTCTGGTTGCTCTAGTTTCCTCCCACATTCCAAAGACATACGGGTTAGGAAGTTGTGGGCATGTTATGTTGGTGCTGGAAGTATGGCGAACACTCGACACAAAAGATGCATTTCACTGAGTGTGTTTCAATGTACATGTGACTAATAAAGATATCTCATCTCATCTCAGCATGATGTGTTCTTTGTTTGACCGTTCAATATAGATTGTCAGCTGCACTTAAGTCCAACCTCTGTCAATAAGGGAAGAGGCATTAGGTGCACAGCTTGTAACCTCATTCGGTGCCAGACTGAAGCTGTTGTGACTGACTAAACTGAGCCACACAGAAGCTGTAACTGGGAGATATAGAAGTCTTTATTCACACAGCAGATCTTCTGGAGAGAGAGATTCTAGGAGAATCTCACTCTCCTGACACAATGTTTTATGCTGTTTAAACACAAAGATAACAGTAAATGATTAACTACGGTTCCAATGGCTCTAATCACTTACTTGAACGCTTACTTGAATATAGTCAGGTAACTTTGCAGAATTACATATTTACAATGGAGCACATCCCAACTAGAAGAACCCTTTCGAATGTTCAATACTGGTGTTGGTTCCGAAAACACAAACTGCAGATGTCCAAGATATACCTCTTTTGTCACAGAGTTGAGGGATGGCTCCATGAATATACAACTAGCCAGAATGTTAAGTGACAAAATAAACCTGTCCTGGACCGTGCATAAAGTGGCAGGACAGGGATATGCCTTAAACGTTGTGGAGGTGGCCACTTTATGCCTTCTCTGATCTCATCCTGAAGTTTTCAATGAGCACCAATTAGCATGAACATTTATCTTTGTCTTCCCCTGCGTAGTTTCAGTGGGGCAGAATCAGAATGTCCCACACCCAACAATTGGTTTCAATACCCTTAAGGTATCAGTTATAGTTAAATTGTGAACAGATTTTATTTCCTGAAGACTGGTTTTCATCTTAATTAATATCTGCTATCCATAATTTCATAGCTCTAGAATAATCCTGACAACGCCAGGAAAACATCAGCTGAATCACACATGGGAGTGCCTGGACCAATTTCCTGACTGGCCTCAATGATCGTTTATGTGATCTAACCAAAGTTCAATTGTTTTTTATGTGCGATTGGCACATGAAAAACATGGATTAATAGATCCAATTCCTAGGCTACAGAAAGGCAGAGAGGCTTACTGGACTAACACTGTTAACATATGAGCAATCACAAAAGTTTTCAAGAATATACTCAAGTATATCATGTGACATCTGGTCAAAAATAATCCTTTACTGTTGATGTAAGGAAAGCATTTTCATATTGTAATAAATGTAATCAAAGACCCTGAAAATCAAAGAAAACCTACAGATGCTGTAAATCTAAAATAAAGAACAGAAGGTCTGGAAACACTCAGCAGGTCAGGCAGCACCTGTGGGAAGAGAAACATTTCAGATTTAATGAAGGATCTTCAACCTGAAACATTAACTTTATTTCTCTCTCCATAGATGCTATCTGACCTGCTAAGTATTTCCAGCATTTTTTCCTACAATTGAAGACCTTCGCTTACCACTTGTTGAGAAAGACTCCATTGGGTAGTGGATAACTTAGGGTTTCTAAACAGAATTTATAATCACCAAATATTGTCCAGTATTTCCTCTTAATTTGAAGTCAGTTTCTGGATGATTAAAATTTTCTGAATGCTGTAAACAATAATCAGGATTGAGCCTCAGTCCAGATGCTAGAAAATAAAAACAGTAAGTACTGGAAATAATCAGCAGGCCAAACAGCATCTATGGATAGAGAAACACAGTTAACATTTCGGATCAGTGACCTTGCATAAGAAGTGATCGTGATTAGCTGCGTTTGACCCTTTGGTGCAATTTAGAATTTGGGCTTTGCACGTCCACTACCTGAAAGGTTGGCCCAAAAGATACGTGACATTCAACTTGGCCAGTATGGACATTGAGCCAACAAGCAGCCAAAACCAGTAGCTGACCAACAAGAACAACAGAAGACCTAGATCCTGCAGTACCAGAAGCAGTTTTCAGCCAAGTGTTTCAAGATAGCCAAGAGGGAGGATGGCAGTTGACAGCAGCTGGGGAGGGGGGAAGTGGATTTGGGAGGAGTACAGTGGTGGTGGTGGAGCAATACTGGGGCAGCAATTTCCAGTTTCCCAAACGCACATTTAGGTCAGCGTGCATTAAAAATAAGTCATCATTGCTGCACTGCTTATGGAACTTTTCCACAGACATATTGACTGTTACACTCCTTATTTACATGATTACACTTCAAAAGGAAGAGCATTTGGACTTCCTAAGGTTGGAAAAGGCACTATATAAATGGAAATCTACCCTTATTTATTTACAAATGTTTTAATAGCCTCAACCAATCTTACCTCTGCCATCTATTCTAGCCTAACACCCCAAACACTTCACTTCATTTCTGGCCTCCTGACATGCATCTTACCCTATGGCCTATCTTGGTTGTGGAGCCTTTACACACAAGGACTGCTATGTCTAAACCCTCTCCACTTTGCTTCTTTTCCCTCAGTTTTCGTGCTTCCTCAAATCCCATTTTGCCAACCATAATTTGGCATTAATTTCTCCTCCATAAAGTATATGTATTCCATCATGGTTGCTCCAAAAATGCAAATTGATATTAATTATATTGCAGTTGCCATGTGCCACTAATAAACAAATTTTGATTCAAAATATCATTATCCACAAGTCAGTCCGCAATTGGGCAGCACCTATAAAACTGCATTACTCAGTTGGTTCACAATGGGCAACAAATGATTTCTTTGAGCACCCATCATTAAATAATTCAGTAGGGCATAAAGCCCACAATCTAAGGTGCTGTGCACCAGCAATCAAGCCTTTCATACTCAAAACCTTTCCTACGTGTGTTCACCTACATCAAACAGAAAAAAAGAAATAAAGATATCCAAGGGAGGGAGAGGAGTTGAACAGGTCAGAGTACAGAGGCTGTCCGAGGATCAGTGGGAGATTAGATCAGTTGTTAGGGGGTAGGCCTGACAGTCAGGGCAGTATGGGTAGGAGGCTAGGGAAGAGGGCTGTTGACTCAATAGTTGGGGTGAGGGTGTGGGGTGTGGTGCAGGGATGGTAAATTGGAGGCCATTCAAATGGTTGGAAAGTAGGATTGAATTGGCACATGGCATGAGAGCCAGGCAAAGATCAAGCAAACTAGGGAGAGTGGGAGGCCAGGCAAGTCACCATTGTAAAGGGAATCAGACACGGTAGTGTAGCAGTTAGCGTAACGCTATTACAGCATCAGCAACCCAGGTTTAATTCCCGCTGCTGTCTGTAAGGAGCTTATACGTTCTCCCCATGTTTGCACGGGGGCTCCTGTTTCCTCCCACATTCCAAAGACGTTCAGGTTAGGAAGTTGTGGGCATGCTATGTTGGCGCTGCAAGCGTGCTGACACTTGCGGGCTGCCCCCAGAACATTCTACGCAAAGATGCATTTCACTGGGTGTTTCAATGTACATGTGACTAATAAAGATACCTTATCTCTAACTGGGTCTGGATCCCACTGCCAGCCCGAGACCTGCTCAGACAAGTTCATGCAGAAACAGATTTCTCTGGAGCTACACACTTGTTTCTAGATGAGAAACCTGTGATTGTACTGACCACAAAGCGTGTTTGAAAATGCCGGGTGTGCACCCAAGCAAGTGTTCTAAGCTATTAGCTACAACTAATCACATTCCGCTTCCTCTGTTCGTTAGCATGTCAGATGGACAGAGACCACAGGGTAAAAATCATGGACTGCACAGCTTGCATTTTGTCCTCAGATATCAATTATGTTGCATTTTTCATTGAAATTGGATCACATGGGATTCCACAATCCAATTTCCAAGCTGATTGTTTTGTACTGATAGAGAAATGATACCAGACAAATTGTTACCAACTATAAATTCACTTGAACCATTTCTTCCAAAAATGACTTAAATATATTTGATGAGCAGAGAATAAAAAAATGATTTGTATTCATGTAGATTTAATACAATTCATTTATTATATTCAGTGGTATTCAACAGCTACATAAAGTCTGATGGAACAGATTTATATGCACACAATATACAATTTTTACAACAACTCATGCATTTAAGTCTACTCCATGATTAGTGAAATGTGTGTGTTTTTAAAGTATTTGCTGGTTGATGTTTGTTCCATCTGTGTGGGCTTTTCACAAATGTACTTTAGGTAATTAACTAACCATTGCAGAAAACTGCTACCGCATGTTACTTATATAAGTGTGGCTCCAATATTATTTGCAGAATTTGGAGAGCTCCATTGCCAAAGCAGTCCATTCTGCCACAATTTCCATTTATTCAATATCAGACTGAAAGTGACCTTGTTAGAATTATTCTAGCATCAAGATCACACATGCAAGAGATTTCAATAGAGAGTCAATGTACTGTACTACAAATACAGAAACTGAGATAAGATTCAATCACAGTTGAAGGAAATATCTTAAATAATAGATCTCTTTCACTGGAGCAAATGTTCCAAGACACTTTCTCTATGTAAATTTTCCAGTTAAGTTTGTCACCTTTCAACTTCTGAATAGGTTATAGAGAAGAAGGCAAAATAAATTTACAACAGAGAATCACTCCCAGCTCTGGAGATTCCTCTTTTTCTCAAAGAAAATTCATTTACATTTTTAAAATACAACATATTCAAATTGCTGTAATTTTTATGCCATCTCTCTGATTTTTTAAAATCAGAACTGTCAGCTAGTTGAGAACACAATCTCCCATCAGGATAAGATTCTCTGATGTATCTCCACTTTACACTAATAGTTTTACTGATTGAAAATTCATTTTAAGCCTAACCAGGAAGGGAATTGGGAGTCCCTCAGATACTATTGGGTTAGAATAATTTATGATGTGAAGGTAGCAAAGCACAAAGCCATTTAGGTTTGTGTAAATCAGGAGAAATTGTTGTTCTGGATTTGCAGTTTTCACCAATGTGTCCATTCTCTGTGGGCTACAATTACTTCCACTGAGCTTGTTCATGTATGATAGTAAAAGACTGCTCCACAGTTTCAAAAATATTTCCCTTGGATCTGAGTAGAATGCAATTATACTTGGTATGCTGGTACGATCATGGTTCTGTTTACTCATGCCATAAGAGACTGTATATTTGTGCTAACCATTTCCTAAACTTACTCACTCTGAATGTGCAAAAGGTAAGTATTGGCTAATGGAGGCAAGCACTTGCAGTGTTCTGATGCTGAAATTCATGAACAATAGAACTACAATAAATACAGAGGTTTAGAATTCTGGTTAATGTGTTGGCAGCAACATGAAACAGATATATGAAGTTTATTGCCAAGAAATTGGATCACTCATAAGTAGGAGTATTAAACTTGTGCTATGAGATAAATCCTGCTCCTACTCATGCCAGTGTGGGTTTGACGTGATCACTATAGAAATACATTACATTGTGAGCACCCAACATTTACTTTCTCTTGTTAATACGTGGCTCACAATGATTAGTTGTTTAATGGCACGTATCTGCTGATCCATTCATGAGCTAATTGGTGCCAAGCTCTAGATTTTAAAGAGCAACTCTCCACTGAGCTGTAGCACTGTTGGAAGTGTGTTTTCTTTATTCGCTGCTGAACTGACTGCAAGAGAGGCATTACAGTGGAGGGAACTGACCTCCTCTTTAGAGACAAGGAGCTTTGTACTATTGTGGACAGGTCAAAAGGAAGAGGCAAGTCCTCTGTGGCTGGGTGGCAAGACAGGACCCAGAGCTCTAATCACAAGCAGTTGGAGGAATTTGATCTATCTTCTCTGGAGTTAAGAATGAAGGCTGATCTCATTGAAACATATAAGCTCCTAAGGGGGCATGATAGATTAGATGTTGAGATATTTCCACCAGTGGGAGAGTCTTGAACGAGGGGACAAAGCTACAAGACTATGGTTAGTCATTTAAACTGAAGTGTGCAGGCACTTCTTCTTGCAGAGGGTGGTGAATCCATGGAACTCTCTATCCCAGAGGGCCACAGAAGCTAGATTATGGGGGGTACTTAAAGAGGAATTCAATACATTTTGTACTGAGGACTCTGGGGAACTAGCATAGAAGAGGAGATGAGGCCTGTGACAGATCATGGGCTCCAAGGCATCTTAAGGGTCTGAGTGGCCTACTCCTGCTTCTATTTTCTTAAGTTCTTATGAAGAGGAGATGAAATAAAATGGCTGGTGAAATAACTTCTGAAGTTGTTCAGTTTGTACTTGAGGGCAGAAAGAGATTCCTTTGGGTGCATGCACATGCAAACACAGATGCACACACACACTTGATGTTAACTTGCTGGATTAGGACACAGAACAGCACCTATCTAATCAAATGTGAGGGAAGGTCTCTCAGTGCCATAAGTTAAACAGGCTGAGTGGAGGGTCATCCTTATTATGAGCATTAGGTGATACAGGCCATTACCCCCAGCTGAAGCTGAGGATGTCATGGATTTTGGAAGGTTCAGAAGTATTATCTCCACCCTTCAAAGCAAAGAAGGTTCTATCTATGTACCCCAGCACATCAGCAGGGCATTTCCAGTTACATCATCATGATACTCTTCTTTCTGTCTTTGTTCCCAATGATGCTCAGGAGATACCAACAGTGCCACAATCACCCTCTTCAATTTGTATCATTCACTTAATGTGGGTGTACAAAGGCAGTCACATTGTGGAGATTCCAGATTTTTATGACGAGTTCAAATTGGGAGAGGTTGGCGACTGAGTCTTCTGAATCTTTAGTATTGAGGTACTTCCTCTCATACACTTCACTGAAGGAATCAATGATAGTTTGGAGCTTGGCATCTGAATGTGCACACACACCAGCATTGTCTGGGTACTGTAACTCAATAACCAAGACTGGAGTGATCTTGTTTCTAGAGAGGATGCAACAAAGGTTGAACTGTTTCCTGTTTGCCCTGCAGATTAATTCCACTCAGCCCCTCACTGAAGTATTGCAGTGAGTAAGATCGAAAAATGTTACGAGAGTCCGGTAGCCAAGTGAGGCAAGTATTGCTGTGCTCCTGCTGGATGAATCCACCACCATCCTACAAAAACCCTACTTTCCTGAGCTGCACATGATGAGCACAGCACATCAACGTCAAGCAGCGCTGGATGGGTTGCTGCTTTATCTGGAGAAGGTTGGGGGTTGAGGCCGGCATTATACCAAGGCAACAAGGACGGATCCAGGGGAAGGAAAACCAGTGGTCATGTAGTAGCCTGGGAGGGGATGGAGAGCGGGAGGGAGTTTACAACTGGAGAGGGCATACAGTCAGCTGTTGAACGAAGGGAATTAGTGGGAGAGCAAAGGTGGGGGTTGGAGGAGATGTGAGAGAAGGGAAAGGGAGTGGGAAAGCAGCGATAGTGGGATAGGCAGGAATAGTGGGAGTGGAAGGGATGGGGGGACAGGAGGACTAAGCAAGAATGGAAGGGGGTGCAAATATTAGAGGAAGTGATTAGGATCGGATTTTGAAAGAGTTGTGGGTAAGGGCATCTGTGTTGGTGTTCTCCTATGTGTATGTGATTGGAGATCATCCTGGTGCAGCTAGAGAGTGAGTTGGTGTGTGTGTGTGTGTGTGTGAACGTGTGTTGATTACATATAGTAGAGCATGGTTGACCCTCCAATAAGAATTTACCCTAGAGGTTGCTGCACCCATACAGCTGGGTAAATAGCATAGTAATAATGCAGTTGCTGATCCTTTACATTGCATTCACCTGACAAGGATTGAAATAGACAAATCTGGACCAGTCTTTCCAGTCATTGAATATCAGGTATAGCAAACTGATTCACAGCAGTTGTCCCATTGGGTTCCTCAATGAAACAAGTTGTTTGGACAGAATGATACTTCAGATGTGCTCAGAAATCCTCATAAGCACAGCTGCTGCTGATGAAACCAACTCCATGCTGCCTTTCATTAAGTCAGAATGACTGACTAGCTCCTTAAGGCCGAGAAACTTTCTCAAGGCAAGAAAGTATTGAGCACAGTCACTGCTCAACAGCCATCTGAGAAATGCCCTGTCCTTCATTGCAGGCTGATCAGTAGTCAGGGTTAGTTTTGTGCTGGTTTGCTGCACCTGTAGATGTTGGGCTGAATCTCTGGCAGACCAGCAAGCTGTTGGAGCTCACCGGTCACCTGCCCTTGAAACATGCTCGACATGCTCAGTCAGCAAACCAGCGCAGGGCTTTTCCAATGGTAGGCGACAGACCCTTCCACCTTTATGAAACACTGGTCCAATCACAAATAAAGTAGTGATTCCAGTTCTGGGTGCCATGTATTAGGAAAGATGTAAAGGCTTTGGAAAGGATACAGAAGGAATTTACCAAAATGATTCCAGGAATGAGGGACCTTATCTCTGTGGATAAGCTGGAGAAGCTATGGTGTTCTCCTTGGAACGGAGGAAGTTGTGGTGGATACTAACACAGGTATTCAAATGAATATAGTTAGAAAAGGTGGAGAGGAACTGTTCCCACTGCAGAGGGCTCTAAGATTAGGAGACGAAGAAAGGACATGAGCAGCAAAAGAACCAAAAGTGACATGATGATATGTTATTTTGCAAAGCGAGTGGGGGTTAGGATGTGGAATGCACTGCCAGAATTAGTAGTGGAGGCAGATTCAATTTGAGGATTCAAAAGGAATTAATATCTGAAAGGATTTGCAGAGGCATGAGCAAGGGCAGAGGAGTGGAAGAGATGGATTGTTCTTACACAGAGTCAGTATAGATATGATGGGCTGAAGGACTTCTTTCATGCTGTGACTCTTCCATGATCTTGTGAATTGTTTTGAGAACAGCTTAAGTCCCACTCCCAGGCACAACAGCTGTCAAGGAGATTGAGTGTCTGTCAATGTCTCTGACATTCACAAACATTCAAAGCTGCTGAAGATTTCATTTACTTTTTTTTAATTACACAATTTAAAATGGTAACACTTAAAGACATAAGAAAGCAGTGAAATACATTCAATTCAACACAAAGGAAATCATATTTTACTTACTCTTCTGTCCACAGCTGCTGCTTCCGACTGAAATAAATAGGCTGGCTAGACAGCTTCAGAGAAGAGATTTCCCTGGCTGATCATCTAGAAACATGTGAAAATTTGCGCTCCCCCATTGCACTCTGAGGAGTCCAATGGTGGAGAGCAGGTACCCCAGAACACTGATCAGTCCTGAAGAACTTGAAGAGTTCTTCCTGTGTCCAGTTAAATTGGTGAAAAACATTAGTTCCACAACAACATAAAATGATAAGAAATAAAAGCTGGTATACCTGAGCTATCCCTCTCATCTACCCTGCCATTCAATAATATCAGGGGCAATCTATTATCTCAGCACCACTTCCCTGCACCAACCCCATATCCCTTGATTCACTTAATATACAAAAATCCATGGATCCTGTTATTGAATAAACTCAGTAACCGAGCCTTCATATAGCCCTCTTAAGGTGAAAATTCCAATATTTCTCTGGGTGAAGAAATTCCTTCTCATATCAGTCTTGAATCATTAACCGCTTACTTTGAGATTGTGACCGCTGGTTCTAAACAGTCCATTTTTGGATCTACCCTGTCAAACCTCCAAAGAATTGTTTATGTTTCAATGAGATCGCAGTTCATTCTTCTAAAATCAAGGGAAGATAGTCCCAGTCTACTTACTCTTTCCTCATACAATAAATCCACATCTCATGAATCAGTCTGGTGAACCTTTATTGCACCTTCTACAAGTAAATCCTTCATTGGGTAGAGAGACCAAACCTGTACACAATATTCCAGTTAGTCTCACTAGAGCCCAATATAATTGCAGTATTACTGTTTTTACTCTTGTACTGAAATCCTGTTTACGGAAGACCAACATACTGTTTAGCTTCCTAATTACTTGCTGTATCTACATATTAACTTTCAGGGATTCATGGATGAGGATATCCAGGTCCTTTTTGACCAACACATTTAATCCCCCAACAGTTAAAAGAAAATCCACTTTTCTATTTTTTCTACCAGAAACTTCCCCCTCTATTATTTCCATCTGTCATGTCTCTGTCCATTCACTTATCCTAGATATATCCCCCTGAAGCCTCTCTGCATCCTTCTCACAGCCTGGAGTGGAACCCAGCTTTGTATCGTTAGCAGACATGATTATATTAGAGTTGGTCCTCTAATCCAATTCATTCATTCATATATATTGTGAATTGCTGGGGCCCCAACACTGTCCTCTGTGGCAGCCCACTAGTCATGACCTCTCAACCCCAAAATGATCTTCAGTCTTTGTCTTCTTTCCATTAATGAATTGTCAATCTAGACCAAGATATTACCCACAAACCCATGTGCACTAATTTGGTTTAATAACCTCTTGTGTGGCGCTCTATCCAATCCTATTATTATTTTCTGAGAACCCTGCTATCACTTTCGTTTAGCATTTCACTGTACCTCAGTACATGTGATGTTAATAAACCAATTTACCATTTTCCCTTTTACTGACTCAAGATAACTGTCTACAGATCCCCGTTGTCTCTCTCCCACCCTTCTTAAATAGTGGAATTACATCTGCTAACATTCAATCTGTGGGAGCTGTCCTATAATCTTTGGATTTTGAGAAGATGAAAGTCAGTGCGCTTACTTTCTCTACAGCCACCTCCTTCAAAACCTGGGAAGCAGGTCATCAGGTGCTGGGGAGTTACTTTTATTTAACAAATACTAACTTCTTGCAGCTTCTCATTCACTTTTGATTTGTTCCCCACTATTTCCAGGAAGTTTTCTGTGTCTTCTTCCATGGACACAGACAGAAAATACTTGTTTGATTTCTCTGCCATTTCCTTGTTCTCCAATATAATTTTTCCTGTTTCAGTCTGCAAGAGACTCACATTAGTTTTTACCAGTCTTTTCCCATTAACATATTTATAGAAGTTTCTACAATTTGTTTTGATGTCTCTCACAAGATTCTTCTTATACTCTGCTTTCACTTTGCATAACAATTTATTCATTCTTCCTTGTTAAATTTTGAAATGTTCCTAACCCTCATGTTTGCTGCTCTTTTTGGCAAAATTTTGCATTGGATCTAAATAAAAATCAAAACCTGCAGACGCTGGAGATGTGAAATAAAAATAAAATTGTTGGAAATAATGGCAGGTCAGGCAGCATGGCAGCACCTGTAGAGAGAGAAACACATTTGGCTTTTCAGGTTGAAGACCTTTTGTCGGAACCCTTCATCTTTGATTTGAAACAATAACTGTGTTTCTCTTTCAAGAGATGCTGCCTGACCTGCTGAGCATTTCCAGCATTTTCCATTGCTAGATCTAAATAGCCTTTTCCCTCATGAATTCTTCAACACGCAGATCTGAAAAAAGCAACTCTTATACATTCCATGAATTTGACCTCTCAGCGAATTTGCAAATTTGCAAATCTGCAAATCTGCAAATTTGCTTTGTTCAATCTGAATGCAGATTTAAATCCCATCACGATTACTCAATTACCCTTGTTACATGTGCCTTTAAATTCCTGATTTACATTATGCTCCACATTACCACCACAGTTTGAGGACATGTAGACAATTCCTACCAATGGTTTCTGGCCCTTGTTTCTTAGCAACACTCAAACTAATTCCACTTCTTGTTTTTCCAAGCAAAGAATCCTTTCTCCCCACTGCTTTTATCCCTTCCCTATTATTATAATTGCTCTTACTCCTTTTCTATTTTGCATACCTCTTCTAAAAGTTAGGTATCCTGGAATATTTAATAGCCAACCTTGGTGTCACTTTGCAACCATATCTCTGTAATGACTATTAGGTCACATCCATTTATTTCTATTTAGGCCATTAGTTCATCTACCTTGTTGCATATAATGTATGGATTCAGATCTTGTCAGTTTATTATTTTTTCCCTGGTCTCTCTCTCTCTCTCTCTCTAATTGGAGGTTTACGTGTATGTTTCTCTACTCTGTCCCTTCCTGCCAGATTCCGGTTATCATTATCTATCTCGCTACCTTCCATATTGCCTTGTGCTTTCTCGTTAACTTTTTAATTTTCTATACTCCAGAACCCTCCTCCTAACTATTTAGTTTAAAGCTTTATCTACAGCCCTAGTTATTCCTTTCACTGGGACACTAGTCCCAACACAATTGAAGTGAAGCCTGTCCCAACAAAACAACTCTTTTGCAGTTGATGTGGAATTCTGGCTTCTCAAGGGAAGCCCCAAGGTGCCACATGAGTACAGTCTTTCACTCTTTGAACCCTCAGGAAGCTCACAATCCTCAAAGGCTGGACTGATGATCTCCGCTAAAGAAAATGGAGACAAAGACTCCTTTTGTTACAGGGTTGACTGTCAGTGACTTCCCAAGTGCTGCAATGTACAACAAATATGCCTTGATACTCAGCACTGTCTGCTATAAATCAAGAACTAGGAAGTTCAGAGTGACAGTTATTTTAACCTCTGTTCCCAGGGCTGACAAGGCACAGGTATATGGCTGGAACTGCCCACAGAACATTATAGATCTCTATCATCACTAACTTAGATAACCATGGATAGTGGATACATTGCTCTTCAAAGAGCTGGAGAAGGCAAGTATTGAATGTGGTCAGGGGATAGGGCCCTTAGATGCAAGTCCTTATTCCCCTCCTCCAAAGGGTGCCCAGGCATGCCAGCCCTGCCTCTGATGCCTGTCTAGAGGTTCCAATTCAGGCAGCACACCCTGCAGGACCACCGTAGGGCCATCAGAGGGGAGGTAACCAAGTGCACTTCCTGCAGTGTCGCTCCGTCAGCTGCTGAATGGACACACAGTCTCCACAGAATGCGTAAGTAAGCACCCAGGCTGAGCAGGCCTTTAACTAGTGCAGCTTCAGTGCCACAAATGCACAGTAGTTTGTGAGTAGCTAACAATGAGCCAGGAAAACATGACCCAATTTTGGCTGCCTACGGCTCCATGCAAGCATTGCATGTTGGAAGGCATCCATGAATGTGCCAAGCTCTAAACATCTGGCATGTACTACTGCCTACTCTGAATGTTGCAAGTTATGCAACTTGCACAAAACAATTGCATTTTGTGATTTATGCACAAACACGTTAAAATTCAATCACGTAACTTTGATAAAGATAACGCTCCATAATGCAACTTCAAGGCCTTTTGTTTCTTTTAAAGTATCTTTCTGTCAGTCTAACTTTTACCTTTATTCACAGGATGTCGACAGCAATGAAACAAAAGAATTTAGACAAAGGGAACTCTTAACATAACAGAGCTTACCAGTAATGAAGAAGGGCATAACAGAAGCAGCCACTTCTTCTCTATTAGTTTCAGCAAATAAGAATTGAAATAAAAGACTGTTTTGAAATTTAAACAAAGAACAGATATTGAACATATAAAGGAACCTTGACGTTACTGCATGTTAAGAATGATAATGGTCTGCACTCAATGCATTTCTGGCTTCATAATAGTACAAGAACAAACACACTATGTGGTCAGTCAAAGCTGTGGCCCCATGTTCTACTGCTCTGTAACACAATGCAATTCCCTCCTTTACAATCAATCAGTGTGCTTTTTTTATTCCAGAACTACAGGGCTTAGAAACTGAAGATCGATCAAACCCATTAGTGTTATTAAATCCGATTTATATCTTTAGAAGTACAGCAAATGTTCTGTGATTTTTTTTAAAAGCTCATTATTTTGCAGGAAACTAAAAAAAGAAAAATGTTGAGAGACTACACAATTTTAGTTGCACAAAATCCATAGGAAACCTTATTTGCTTGTCAGACTATATTTTAAAGGAATACAGCTATAACATGGTAATTTTGCTTTATAAAATAGAAATTCCAAGCTCATTTCTGTATATTTCATGGCATGGCTTAAAACACTATGGGCACAAAAAAACACAACATGTGGATTTTTTGATGTCAAAATATTCCAAAATAGCATCCAATGCTTGCATGCACAATTATGGCAAGCGTCGTACCAGACCCCATTATAATGAGGAGGTTATGCGTGTGCAGTTTAAACCCATTGAGAGCACGTAAGGGTGGGCAGATGGTCATGTCAATCAGTATGCTGATGTGAAGCCACCAACTACATTCAGAACTTCAATACACTGCCTAATACCCCTCTCACTCTCTCTCAACCACATACAGCTATCCACATGCTCAGCAGTAGGAAGGAGTTATCCCCGCCAGCACCAATTAATGGGATTATCACTACAGAAAGGTTAGTTGCTGCTTCATCTCCACTGGCTGTTGCAACAATTTTACATTTTGGTGCCTTCGAGAGTGCTTTAAAGTTGCTGAAATCTATAGGGAATGATGTGGCAGGAGCTGAAGTCTTCTGACTTCAAGACTTTGGCACAAATCAGTTGCTGTTAAACTGGATCCTAGCAGTAGGCATCCTCTTTGGTTCATAGAATGACTGGGAGGATGAGCAGAGGGCAGGAGAGGAAAGTAAGCTGCAGGATGAGGAAGAAAGGAAGAAGTTCTTCCAGCTGGAAGTCATGTGCATTCAGGGTGTCCAGGCAGCAATTCTCCCACTTGAACTTGGACAAGACATCTGCACTTCAGTAAGGACACTCATTGATTGAGAACCACTTTGATAGTAGCTGCCAAGGTTAACATAGTCTTGTACATTTCTACATTAAACCCCTTCAATGCACAAAGCTGACAGTTTTCCAATTAACCTTGCATGAGGGAGGTCAAAAGAGCTGAAGATATTTTATCTCCTCCTGCAGGTGGAGTGAGGAGACAATTTTGTGAGGATTGCCAATTTCCCCAGAGGGTTGGGTGCTATTGGCAGCATGCACACCATTGTACAGGTGCTGCACGTTAACTTGGAGTTGTCCTGTAAACAAAGGGAATTCCACTCATTCAGCATTCAGGTACTGTGCAACCATAAACATCACATCACATGGGTCCAAATCACGAGAGGGTGCAGGTGTAAGGTTTGCATTCATGCTAAGTGTGTAAGAGAGGTAACCTCATGAGTCCTGACTGACAGACACTGTTGGTAGGTGAGTGAATTCACTGTGGTGCATCGAGCAGAATCTGAGCTTGGTAATATTGTTGGTAGAGGAGGGCATGTGAAGATACATTGACTAATCTTGAGCACACATGAGATCGCAGAACTTCTTTCAGCACTACAGTTGTTCCTCGAGGCCAGATTCATGACACTGACAGTCACGGCTGTGCTTCCTCTGCCTTTGGAGAGTTTGTCTGGAAGGTCTGCTGCTGATTCCCTGCAGATAAGTCACCTCTCTCCTCCACCAAGGCTGCGGTGCAGCGCTGGAAATATTCTTAGCTTGCTCTCCCAAGTCATGCCAATCTTCAATGCCTCCCAGGTCAGAATGACTTCCTGAAACTCTGACATCCAGGCTACAACCTGGCTTTAAGTGGTGCGAGCCACTTATGGTATTAGAACCATGCTAAAGCTCTGGAGTGTGGCTGGATCCAGTTGCACACAGCAATCAATAGCAGCAGGCAGTGTGTCATTGGTGTGCTGCCTGCACCGAATGCAATGGGCCTGGACTGGTGATCCAACATAATCCTCAAAGCTATTTCTGAGAATTTAAAATTTAACACATTTTGAGGGTGAAACCAGTGCTTGCACCCTCATTCTCATGGAAGATTCATGTTCCCACTATTTTCCCAGGTCCTTGGCTGACACCTAACTTTATAAATGAACTCTGAACTCCTCCAGTCTGGCTGGTTGAACCACTATTTATAAAAGGATGATTATTTAACAAACAAAAAAACAGGGTTTTGTGTTTTGATGGGTCCACTGATCACAAATTCAGAAGCTTCATAAAATGCTGCTTGAGAAGTGCTAAAATTATGTTTGTTTGCAATTATAAAAGCCACAAATTTTCTGAATTTACTGCCCCTTTGATGCTTCCTTTATCAGAGCGACAAGCTAGCAACTATTATATCTGAAGTTAATAAAAGCAGTAGAAAGCTGAACCTACAGTTAATTGCTGCCCACATTCTACCCAATGCTCAATCTTCTCATCTGATGTGTACTTCGATGCAGTAAAACCCAGTGCCATTTCAGCACCCATGAAGCAACTCAGTTCAAATCTTTTGGTCTATTAAGGAATAATACGATGAGGATGGAAGATATTTTTTCTTCTTTGTATAATTGCAACTGACCCTAGATTAGCTGGTTGGCTCAGTTATAAAAAGCCAAATAATACTTTTGATGACATCAGTCACCTGAGGTGCATCACTGAAGTGGAGCAACTGTTTTCTCATTTACTACACCAGGACCTGGTTTACCTTGTTGGCTCTGCTCATAATAGTAATGATTGTTAAATGCAAATCCTGCTGAGCCAGTGAGGAATCTTTCAGTATACAAAAACTGCATGGAAGCTAATGGATTTATCACATTTATTTCTCTTCTGTCCTGGATTTTCTGGCATGAACAAGCCTATTATTTTCACAGTGGTGTTACCACTCTGCATATTTGCACAATACAAAAACTTTGACATGCAAATATGTCAATAAAGATTTGCATCTAAGTTAAACTCTTTGTGTGTGTGGATTGGCTAAGAAACAGATCCACAATTACTAATGACTTGATCTTCCACACAAGTCATTGAGAAAGGAAGAGTGAGTGCTACCTGAGAACAATTTGACAAGAAGATCAATTCCATTCTGCAACATTGCTTTGCAGCAGAATGCTCAGGCCAAACAATAAAACAAAAAAATAATTAGCCTTCTAATAGGAGCCACTGGGTTACTTCTTCTCCAAATATCCATCAAGCCTACAAGGAAGGCTAGGAACTCATCTGGGAAACATATATTTTTCCAGAGTACACTTTTATGTTCCCAGGAATCATCCCACAAATATTTACATTCCCATGGTCCATCCAGTAAACACTTCCATTCTTAAAGACTTGGAAGCTTGTCCAATTAATGATTTGGCACACAGCCAGAGGATCAATGAACCTTCCTATCACCAGACGCGTACAATGAGCAATGTAACAAAGGAAGGTAAGTCCTGCTTTGATTATGAACAGATGATAAAGCCTGCATGTTTGATTTTACTGCCATTTATGTCAAGACTGATCATTACTTAGTACAACAAGATGGTAAGATTGGAGAACCTTGTTTGGCAAAGGGTACTGAAGGTTTGATCAGGGAAAAGCAGGAAGCTTATGTCAGGTATACACAATTGGTACTGAATGAGTCCTTTGAGGTTTACAGAGGATAAAGAAGAAAACCTGAGAAATAAATTAGAAGAGCAAAAAGGGACCACAAAATGACTTTGGCAATGATAAAGGAGAATCCTAAAACCTTCCATAACTATATTAGAAGCAAAAGGGTAACTAAGGACCTCAGGGACCAAAGGGGTAATCTATGTTTGGAGCCAAGAGATATGAGTGAGACCCTAAATGAATACTTCTCATCAGTATTCACCAGGGTTTTGTGCAGGGGAGATCCTGTTTCACAAATCTGACTGAGTGTTTTGAGGGGGTAACTAAGAAGGTTAAAGGAAGCAGAGCAGTAGATGTGGTTTCAGTAAGGCTTTTCATAGTACAGCACAGAAATGGGCCTTTTCAGCCCACCTCATCCATGCTAACAGTGATGCCTATCTGAGCTAATCCCCATTGCCTGAATTAAGCCCATATCCCTCTATGCCTTGGGCAGAGCAGTCTCTTTTCAGCCTAAGTACCTGTCCAAACACCTTTTAAACATTGTAATTATATCCGCCTCCAATATCATCGCTGGCAGCTCATTCCAGGTAATCATCACCTTCTGCATGAAAAATGTACCCCTCAGATCTCCTTCAAGTAAGGAACCATCATATGAAGGGTACAGCCCCAGAGGACATGCTTATTTTCTGCTCAGGAACCATTTAGAATGAGGTGCGAGGCTGAAGGGAAGGACTACCACACTTGCTTTTGACCATATGCTGGAGTGTTAGGCAAGACACTTGGTGTAAAGCAGTGCTGACAGAAACCTGGCTGGTGCCTTGCCTACAGGTGCTCCAATACAAACACCCACCAGCTTTAAACATTCACTACTAGTAGTGTTTGAATGAAAGAATTGCATTTCCAGTAATATATTAGACTTGGTCGAACTTTAAAGACAAGTTTGTTCACTCCCTCATGGCTAGGCTCAATGCATTAATAAGGCCTCCAACACTGAAAAGAATGCATTTGCTAACAACACTTAAGCAAGCTAGTGCAGAGATGGCAGTGTAATTCCCTGGTCAGTCAAATCAGATGCCCACACTGTGGTATATGATTAAAACAGATTTTATGCATGATATTTGTCCTTCACTCATTGCATTTTACAAGAGAAACAATCCTGCTTTTACGGGGAGAAGTTGCTGTTGTTTGTTTTCTCCATTTTTAAACTGACTATTTACTAAAAATATTGACTTTGCTGTGTGATATACTTTTCGCAGTGACTCGTATATCCATCCCACCTCCAATTAATTCCCTACACAGCGTAAGTACCAATGAACTGTTACATTGGCAAAGTCAAACCAAACCCTTAGCCAGATCACAACCCTATTCATTTTAATTGTCATATGTCCCTCTTAATCCTTTCTTGAAAAGGCGGTTATCATAAAGAAGAATCTCTGAAGACTGAAGAGAAGAATTCAAAGTCATGAAGCACCAGTAGTCTGATAAGAAGGATTATGATTGAGTTTACTTTTGAAATATATTCTTGAACTGCGAGTCACCAAGTACTTTCATCATTTACAGCATGACAGGATGTTCCAGGAAGTTACACAACCCCATGGAATTTTAGAAATCAGTGAGATACGTCAGAATACAAAGCAGCCTCAATCAAATGGTTAACTTACCAGCAGCAGAGCAGCTGAAGAGGACAGGGGTTACAGTATCCCGCTGGTGCCTACCTCACAGCTCCTCAAAATCATCCTGGGCTACCAGCACACCAAATCACCCATTCATTTAACCCATGATTAAATATTTGCACTCCATACACCTGCTCCATCATACCAGGCCTCACCAGAACTATCTTCATCCAACTCCAAATGCTGCTGGGTCACCCATATCAGCCATGGAACATTTATTTAAATTATACCCTGTGTTGTTGCCAATAGAAAAAATACAAAGAAAATGTTTAAAAATTACTGCTCATAATTCTTGCACTGCAGGTTTAAACGCTGAAAACAGAACAGATTGAGAGTGACTATACATATAACCTGATTGAAACACACAATATTCATACAATATTGAACCTTAAGTAATCTGCTATAGTCAATTAAAAAGACTTATAAAGCTTGCATTTGTACAGAGGCTTTCATAATGTGAGAATGAACGAAACCACTATACAGCCAATAACAAACTTTATTAGGGATTTAGTTACTAATGACTGTTGGACACCAGTCTCCACAATGCAGGCTGCCCAACCAGCAACAAATGAGAAGGCCAATTAATCTGCTGTATTGTTGTTTCAAGATAAACATTGGCCAAGATACCGCAAGTCCCACAATGAGGTGTGGTCTGGGATCTGTTACTTCCATCTAAGAAATAGACATGGACTCAATTTAACATTTCATCTGATTAACTACACCTCCAACAGTGAAGTGTTCCCACACATTAAACAGATGTACAGCCTAAAATATTTACTCATGTAGCTTTAAGAAGGCTTTAACCCATGACCTTCTGACTCGGAAGTTATTTTGCTACTCCTTAGTTATCACTGACACCTTTTAAAATCCTTTTAACAACTTTAAGTATCAATAGTAACAGATATAGTAACAAATTAAGGAATATTTTACAGCAAATGATAGGTCCATGTAAAATGGAGAACCTTCACTTTTGCAGGTGGCAAGCTGCAAGCCAGAATTTAGTGTTCTTTTTAGTGAAAATGACTGTGGTAAAGTTCAGCCAGAAGGAAAATTTTAGGACACATTTCCACTCATACTTTTTATTCCCAAATACTCAAGTTCAAGCAACTGTATGACCCCGTACCTGAAAAGCTGCGGAATAGCATCTAGGCCCTGCTATAACTCAGAGCCACTATAACTGTACATTCACTCTTTTATTATATGTTACCAAGAACAAGCACTGAAAGATGCTCTCAACCTCACTTGAGTCTAGTATTGGAAATCAATATATACAACATCTTACATTTGTGTATTATTACTCCGCTTTGCATTCTCTTTCTGCACCCTTTACCTTCAGATCTCTTCAGTTACAAACCATGTTCCCTTGCAAAAGAAACGGGGTCTGGGATTCACAATATTGCATCGCCATTCCACTACTTCAATCATCTTACTGAGTAAATGTTTATTGCTGATACACTGCCTAAAATGCCATGAATAATTTAAAGTTAATATATGATGAAGGTTTCAAAACATCTTGGGAGCGAAACTGATCCATGCCAAAAGTGCAAAAGGGAAATGACAGCCCTTTATGCAGTGCAGCTCATTTTCTTATCCAGTGAAGTCAAGGAAAAGAATATCAGACATTGGGTAAAACAGGATGCTGATTCACTATTGCCTGTTTGTACTATTCGTATTGGTATTGGTTTATTATTGTCACGTACCAAGGTACGGTGAAAAATTTGTCTTGCATACCGTTTGTACAGATCAATTCATTACACAATGAGGTAGTTCAGGGTAAAGCAATAGCAGAATACAGAGTAAAGTGTCACAGCTACAGAGGTAGTGCAGTGCAGGTAGACAATAAGGTGCAAGGTCATAACAAGGCAGATTGTGAGATCAAGAGTCCATCTTATCATATAAGGGAACCATACAGTAGTCTTATAACAGTGGGATAGAAGCTGTCCTTGAGCCTGGTGGTATGTGCCCTCAGGATCCCGTATCTTCTGCCTGATGGGAGAGGGTAGAAGATAGAATGTCCCGGGTGGGTGGTGCCTTTGATTATACTGGCTGCTTCACCAAGGCAGCAAGATATATAGACAGAGTCTATGGAGGGGAGGCTGGTTTCCATGATGTTCTGGGTTGTGTCCACAACTCCCTGCAGTTTCTTGTGGTCACGGGCAAAGCAGTTGCCATACCAAGCTGTGATGCATCCAGATAGGATGCTTTCTATGGTGCATCGATAAAAGTTGATGAGTGTCAAAGGGGACATGCCAGGTTTCTTTAGCCTCCTGAGGAAGTAGAGGCGCTGGTGGGTTTTCTTGGCTGTGGCACCTACATGGTTGGACCATTACAGGTTATTGGTGATGTTCACTCCTAGGAACTTGAAGCTCTCAAGAATCTGGCCATGCAGTCATGAGTGTATAGGGAGTAGAGGGCTGAGGACACAGCCTTGTGGGGCAATAGTGTTGAGAATAATCATGCTGACGCTGTTGCTGCCTATCCTAACTTATTGCGGTCTGTTGGTCAGAAAGTCAAGGATCCAGTTGCAGAGGGAGGTGTTGAGTCCCAGGTCTCGGAGTTTGGTGATGAGTTTGCTTGGAATTATAGTATTGAAGGCCGAACTGTAGTCAATAAACAATAGTCTAATGTTGGTATCTTTACTGTCCAGATGCTCCAGAGATGACCATAAGACCAGGGAGATGGCATCCACTGTAGACCTGTTTCTATGGTAGGTGAATTGCAGTGGATTGAGGTTGCCTGGGAGGCTGGAGTTAATGCGTGCCATGACCAGCCTCTCAAAGCACTTCATGATGGTGGATGTCAGAGCCACCAGTCAGTAGTCATTAAGGCATGTTACTTTGTTGTTCTTAGGTACCGGGACGATAGTGGTCTTCTTAAAACAGGTGGGAACCTCAGATTGAAGCACTACAAACTAAAAGCAATTATTCCTTGCTTTTTTATCCTATAAAGTAGCTAGTTTGTAAAGAGTGTATACTATGTCTCCCACTGGTACACTCTCCTTACTATTAAGGCTAGAAATGGAACTGGCATCATCTTCACCATTAATTGATCGCCAAGAGATGGGCTGAACCTGAATCTATATTTTAGGGATTCATTTGCTATTTTCTCCTCTGTTGATTGGTGTTTAGTTTTACACTGCTCTCTTGCAACCAGATAAACAAGCAAACAAATTGCAGCCTTTGTAATGCTATTGTTTAATAGTTGCTTAATTATTTATTCTCAAGCTGAGAAATGAAGAATTGTCAGTTGTTGGGCTTTGACCTAGCTGACAGGAATGATTGGTGAGACTACTGCACTTAAGCAAAGTAGGAGCAATAGTCTCAGATATATTTTAAAACACAATCTGTGTCAATATAACCTGGCAGCCTCCTTATACGTTTAAACAGAATCCTAAATAGTTCACAAAATATGACAAGCTTGACAAAAGTTTTCATCACCCAGAGAAATGTTACGACATGTTTTTACCTTCGAAGGCTATGGAGACTCTGCTTTTGAATATGGGCAGGCACAGTAGTGTAGCGGTCAGCGCAACACTACTAGAGCGCCAGCGACCTAGGTTCAATTCCCGCCGCTGTCTGTAAGGAGCTTGTATGTTCTCCCTGTGTCTGTGTGGGTTTCCTCCGGGTGCTCTGGTTTCCTCCCACATTCCAAAGACATACGGGTTAGGAAGTTGTGGGCATGCTATGTTGGCGCCAGAAGTGTGACGACACTTGCGGGCTGCCCCCAGAGCATTCTATGCAAGGAAGCATTTCAGTGTGTTTCAATGTACATGTGACTAATAAAGATATCTTATCTTATCTTACTCGAGAAAAAGATGACAGGGCAGGCACAAGTTTATTCCTGCTACTGTTTTGTTCTTATTACTGTAGCTACCATTTTAATGAAGATATGTCTGGTGGAGGTGGGGTTGAGGGTGAGGTTGGAGGGGTGGAGTGGGCCATCATATAAGCAGAAACAGCACCAATCAATGACTCATTAAACACTCAAACCCCTGTCCAATAATTTAATTACTTTCTTTGCCTGTGGATAGATTGTTCAGTCTCCAAATTAGATGATAGATGGAATGGGGACACTAATATACTCTGTATTGCATTAGAACAAAGGAATGCAGCAAGTTGTTCAAGACTGACATCAGAGCCTCTGTAGTCCGTGAAAGCTGGACATGAATACTTCCAAGTACTTTGACTGACTGTCTACCTGCAGGAGGAAGAAGCCCACTCCCATGTGGAAGAAATCACCTGGAACCCAGTGTAAAGGATGAACCAGCCCATTCCTTGCTTGCACTGGAGCTGAGTGGCCTGCATTTTGATACCAAGTAGGACTTCACCAGATCTTAAATGATCCAATCAATCCCAGGCCAGCATACAGAGCCTCTTGCAATTTTCTTCATGTACATAATTCATATAAGTTAAGCAGTATGGCAAGTGTAAGGTTTTCAACATGACTTTACTGTGGCCCCATTTGACTATGAATCATCATGTTGTCTTCTCCAGAAAAGTCTGATCTCCAAACTCACTCCCATCTCCATCTCACTCCATCTTGACAGGCTGAACGAGATGGAACATTCATTTGAGGTGCTCAAACTTGAGCTCTACAGTTGTCTTCAGAAAACCATCATCAACAATTTGCAAAAGAAAAGAGTAAATCAGAGTATGAGAGATTAAGCAGCCTGTAGTTAGGGTCCGTGGAGTGAGAGCTGGTCAAAGGTAAGGGGTAAAAGGAAAAAAAAGGTAGAAACAAAGAGGCTAGGAAAGGGAAGAGTCTCCCACTTTAGGTAATCCCAATCCCCTTCCCCACAACACCCCCCCTCACCATGCTTCTTCTCTTCCTCCCTTTCCTAGCCTCTTTTTTTCTACCTTTTTTTTCCTTTTGCTCCTTACCTTTGACACGTCCCCCAGTGGATCTGCTCTCCCCCCCCCCCCGCACCTGTCCATCACTATCTCTTACCTGCATCTACCTACCACCACCCTATGCCCACTCCGCCTCCCTTCTTCTGTCCACCTATCACTGCTCTGCTTTTCCCTCCTATATACTGGGCTTCCCCCTTTCCTACCTTCAGTCCTGAAGAAGGGTCCTGACCCAAAACGTTGACCGCCTGCTTTTCTCCACGGATGCTGCCTGGTCTGCTGAGTTCCTCCAGCATCATTATGGTTTTCACCACAGTAGATATGAAAGTTTTACAGTTTACTTACAAACGTGGGTGTTGACATTAACACATGCTATTTCTGCAGGAGTAGGCCATACAAATATAAGCGTGGATCTTTTCTTGACCAAAGCTTCACGCAGCATTCCTTTCCTCATTGATGTGACCAAGGCCGTTTATCTTTGTGAGTTATGTAGGTTTATGTTATTTAGCCTTGGAGGCAACAAATAAGATTGAAATCCACAGTCCAATAAGCTGGCATCATTCTCAGATTGTTGCTATCGATATATCCTGGGATTCTAATTTGGAACTTATCCACTCCTGCCAATGATCCAACCAAACATTTAGATCCACAAGATTCAAATGAGACAAATCAGCAACCATTAAAGGTACAAACAGGAGAGAATTACCTTGGCTTCAAGGGCCAGATTGCCCAATCACACAGCCTGCATTTAGTCACATGAGAGGTGGTATGGACACGCTGTTTTACTTTGTGTGTGTGGTAGTGAAATTACTATGCAATGAATCTGAATATGCCAATCTTCTTCAATTACAAAATAAAAACTGTAACTGATAAATAATACACATCCAAATATAGTCATAGCATTATACAACACAGAAACAGGCTCCTCCGCCACCATGTACATGCTGACCATTGTACTTATCTATACTAGTCCCATTTACCTGTATTTGATCCATAGCCTTCCCTGCCTTGGTGATTCAAGTGCAATTTCTAGTAAGCACCTTAGCCCACCTAAATGTTAACTTAACTGGACTGTATATGAAACATTGTTGGGACTACTTCATGGTTAATCATTGTACAGTGAAAAAAATACATCACTGTTATCAAATGAATCAAACTGTCACATGTACAATCATAATTGAAGTCAAACTGGATGTCTCAAAGACTCAACTAACTTTGATTGGGAGGACTGGTAGACTAGCTATGCTGTTGGATGACTGCACTCCAATAGCAACATTACCTTCACTGTTTATATTTATAATGCAACCAAGAAGCTACCATTTGGTTTGTATGAATCGTGCTGTACCACACTGCTTTGGAGAAAGGCAACACAAAAATGGATTGGCTTACTACAAGCTTAATTTATTTCATTTTCTCTTTTTTTTTGTTTGGTTTAACCGCACTGACAGCTCTCACAGCTGAAAAGTGGCAACTGCAATTTTTTGAGGACTTCAGATGGTATTTAAGAGCTTTTTCCCATTATTCTGACATCTTTAGTATCAGCAAGTCACTGTGAACAGAGTTGGATCAGATTCATTAAGTGTTTCCTGTGCTCTTTATTTTCAAGAAGCTCCCCCTATTCAAATGGGAGTAATTCAAGATACTCAAACAGATGTGTAATTTAGAAAATGATTAACTATTTTCAGACCTAAATCTTCCTTCTTAGTAAAATGCTGTTTTTAAAATCACCAAATGGTTAGTTGATGTCATTCATTCAAATTCAATGACTAGATGTTAACAACATGATACTTTGCTCCAACATTTGAAATTATTTTGCATAAGTTTGGCTCCCAGATTTCAGCCCTGCTGGTATTAGAGGCAATGGCAAAGAGGATGCTATCCCGTCTTAGTGGGTAGACAACTAGCAAAACGCTTCCTGACATTCTAAAGAATACTTCCTTCAGCTAACCATCAAGTAACACAACTCAAGGGGAACTCCACTCCACTCTTCTATGTCTCCTTCCACTCTGCCCTTCCTGCTTCCTCAATGGAGCAGAAGGAAGAATGAAACCTTCAGGAAATATAAATACACCAAAGTGCAATAACCTGGTCACTGATGGCATTGAGCTGACTGACATCCAACGGTTTTGTAAGGAGTCACCAGCTGTCAAACATTCATGACTCTGGTCATCTTGGACTTCTGTGAACACACAGCCAAGCAGAGAGGTCTGAGAGGAGGTGGAGGTTAAATGCTGGTGTATCTGACTTTCTGCTTCTCTACTGAGTCCAGAGACAGAGCACTCACAGGAGGAGAGAGGGTCTGGATGCATTTTGCATCAAACCTCAGATTTACTCCAGGGAGGGCTGGTTTACGAATGGGAGCTCCATTCGTCTGAATGAGATTGTCAACCTGGGGACACATGGAAATCTAGGAGCCAAGTTTATGCAAAATAACTTCCAATATTGGAGCAAAATGTCATGTTGTTAATCTCATTGTTGAATCTTAATTAATGTCATCTACTAACCTTTTAGTAATATAAAAAAAATACTGAAGAGGAAGATTTAACTGGAAGGCAGTAAGTGCAGTTAAGAATCTGAGATTTTTAATTTAATTTTACTTCAATGTTTTAATGAGTTTTACATTTATTATTAGAGTACATTGTTAAAATTATTTAAATGTACTTGAACAGTTCGTAAATACCTTAAGCAGAGGTTTTTAAAAATTGTTTAAAACTCTTTGATAGCAGTGAATCAGTGCAAAGAGGATGAAGTTCCTTGGGCCTACAAAGCCAAACTGCCCAGACATGGAGACTGCATTTGATTTATGAAGATATATGAGCATAGCTCAGTGGTGTGCAGGCTGAGGGTGATTCCATCTTTCAGCCTTCTTCGCATCTTAGACAATGGTCCATCTCACTGTTGGACTCTGGGATCGAAGGTTAGGATTGCTTCGACCAAACCCATCTTTACCAGGTTAATACAGGGGTGGAGAGTGTGTGGGGTCTCGTCCTTGTGGCAGGCTATAGTGAGTATAATTTGACCCATCCAAATTCGATATTTTCATTATATTTCTTGAACTAGTATTCCATTGAAGTTCAACTACATCAGCAATGCACTGGGGCATTTTTGTTTTGATGGTTCGAAGTCAATAGCCTTTCATTAGGCCACCAGGGAAAGTAATTAAAGAAAAGAATTATTGTAAAGTTTAAGCATGGAGAAAATTCAGTTCCTCTCAGACTACAAATTCTCTTCAGATGCTTACAGGAGGAGTATAATACAATTACCTACATTTCAACCATGACTTCACTTCAAAAAGGATTTCATTGGCTGAAGAATAATATTCACGGTAGCGTAGCGGTTAGCACGACGCTATTACAGCGCCAGCGATCGGGGTTCGATTCCCGTCGCTGTCTGTAAGGAGTTTGTATGTTCTCCCGTGTCTGCGTGGGTTTCCTCCGGGTGCTCCGGTTTCCTCCCACATTGCAAAGACGTACGGGTAGGTTAATTTGGGTTTAAAATGGGCAGCGCGGACTCGTTGGGCCGGAAGGGCCTGTTACCGCTCTGTAAGTAAAATTTAAAATAAAAATTTAGATGAACTGAAGTAGCGAGAAGCACCATATTAATTCACACCCTTCTCTCTTGAGGTAACATCCATATAACAGATAGTGAGGCAGCTGATGGGGTAATTCATATCCACATCTAAGAAAATACATTTGGAATCTTACCTTGGAAATGTTTGAGAATCACTTGCTATTTTCTTTATCAACGTTTTTATTTGCTGTTGATTCGTATGTGCTCTTTTAAGGTTTTTTCAGTTAAAATATGGCTGCTTTTATGCAACTGCTATTGGAAACCCCCACTTCAATACAGGAAGCAGTAATGGACTAATTGCTGCAGGTCTCTTATCCTAGGTTACAAAGGTAGAAAATTACCAATGAACTCTGCAAAGTCTCAAATCAATTAATTGCAGCAAATTGTAAAAATTTACTGTGATTGCTTGTGTTGATGATGGCACCACTCAACTCATTGCATTAACTGATAAGGAAATTATAGTCCTATTGAAATCAAACCAATAATCCCTGGGATTTGAAAGCAGGAATTGTACAACTTAGTTTTTTGGATCAGTTGATTGCATCAGTTTCTCCAGTATTATCTCTCTCTAGTGATTATGGTGGTTATGCCTTTCTCACAGACTTTGCCATTCTATTCAGATTAGCCAGCAGACCTCTTCTTTCGCAATGCCTCATCAGTAATTTCTCCAGAGTACAATAATCTCAACCCACAGCTCGAAGTAATTATTCAAAAGTTCCATTTTGAAATATTAATTCTGAAATGCTTAATTTAAAACTGCTCTGTTACAATATATTCAATTTAAAGCAATTCTATTCTAACAACAAAATAATAGTAGATAAAGTGATTATATTTCATATCAGCAAAAAAACAAGGAAATGCTGAACAATTCTCAACACCGCATAAGCTCTGGATACTTGATCTTTGACCTAGTCTAGTGTACCAGAGAATGTTAGCTAAAATTAAAACACTAGGAATTGAAGGAAAATTATTAACCTTGTTCGTGGATTAATTAAAAAGTAGAAAGCAGAGAGTGGAGATAATGGGCAGGTACTTCAACTGGAAGGATATGATGGATGGAGTCCCACAAGGATCTATGTTGGGGCCTCAACCATGCACTGTATTCAGTGATGACTTTGATAAGGAAATGGAGACACATACATTCAAGTTTGCCAATGACAAAAAGATTGATAGCACAGAAGGAAATGTGAACAGGAACATAAGATTACAAAAAGATTAAGTGAGTGCCCAAAACTGTAGCAGGTAGATTCCAATGCAGTCAAGTGTGACATCATCTCTCCTGGACCATGAAAGGAGAGATCACAATACCATTTAAATGCTGAAGGCTAAACATATTGGATGTCCAAAGAGACTTAGGGGATCAATGTATACATCAATCACTAAATTGTAGTAGTTGGGTACAAAAGTATCAAAAAGATGAAGGAAGTATTGACCTTGTAAAGGGAAGGAAAATTGACTATGGATTTACTAAGCCCTGGTTAAATCACATATAGTGTAGAGCATGTAGTCTGCAGCAATGCACCATACGAGGAATTGTATCATAGAAGACTACATCAGAGAAGGAAGCCGTTCTGCTTATCATTTCCATGCCAGCCAAAAAAACGGACTCCAGATTAACCACACTTCCCAGTCCTATGGGTCATGTCTTTTTCAACTGCTCATCCAAGTAGTTTTAAAGAATACTGTAAGCTTCCTCCTCCAATCCCTGTTCAGAGAGTGAATTCTAGATCCACACAATGTCAACTGTCCATTTCCCTCCATTGACGTTGCCTGACCCACTGAGCTCCTCCAACATTTTGTGTGTTGCTCCAGATTTCCAGTCTCTCTTGTGTCCTCATAATACTGACCTCTGTACTCAGGAAAATGCCCTGCTAACACCTGATAATTTTATACACTTGAATTAAATCTCACCTCATTTTCCTGTGTTCCAAATATCTCCTCATATTATAATTCTATAACCCTGCAAACATCCTCTTTATTCACCCTTTCACATCCTTCCCACAGTTACATTGGCCTTAGAAGGAGCACAGCACAGGCTAACTAGTATGAAGCTAGTTCTGATACAAACTGGAAGGCTGGTTATGTAAAATTATTTTTTGAGGTTGTTATTCTCTCCTACAAAAAGCAGTAGATGGAAGCTCAATTAATGATTTTAAGTTTGAGATTGATAGGTTTTGATTAGGCAAGGCTATTAAGGGAAAAGAAGACAAGGCTGGTGGATAGATAGGAAACAGACCAGCAATAATTGCATTGATTGAAATAATCGCAAATAGATTTGAGGTATCTAAAGACAACACCTATACTACAATATCCACCTGAAGCATGGGAGGAGGTAGCTCAGTGAAGGCCCAGTGAGATTTTCATGGTCCACAACATTTCAGAGTTCACCTGAGAGGTTCAAGCAGCAGAATGCAACATGTCAGAAGCTGGTGTGGAGACGGCCTGGACTTCTTTCTGGGGTAAAAGCAGGCGATGGCTCAAGGGACAGTAAGAACAACAATTTAAATAGAACTTTTAATTAAACAAAATGGCCCATTACACTTCATTGGAGAGCTGCCAATCAAAATTTGACATCAAGCCACAGAAGAAGATATGGGAACAGAAGGTCAAATGCTTTCATAGAAATGTTATTGTCGTGAGAAACATTCCTCTCCAACTACATAATGTTGTACTGCAATTCAATGTGCCTTCTTCTTCTTAAGCAGTCCTTTGGGATCAAGGATGACTTGCTTCCATTCCAGCTTTGTGAGTTCTGAGGCAACTGATGGGGCCAAAGTGGGAAATGTGGACTCTTCCATAGATAAGGCAAGCGGTGGCTGACAGGGCAGGCAGGTGGGTCATTTGTAATGAGGGGTGTTCCTTCCATTAGTCATGCAGGGCTTCTGCTTTTCCCAATTCATGATCTCTTCCACTAGTGAGTTTTATGATTTCATCAAGGATACCAATCATTCCCAAGCCCTTGGGATTTGGCCTTCTCGACTGCTTGTCGTTGGAAATGGTGACAAGGCTGGACTGCATAATTTGGTATGCGATGGAGTGTGGGCGCTCATACCAAGGATGTGTTTGAGGTCTTTTAACTATTGCTTCCTGCTGAAAGAGTAGAGCAGACCATTGGAGGTCACTGATCCAAGCCCTTTCCTACTTGATCTTCCAGCTTGTCCATGGCAGAGTAGATAACAAAGCTCAAAGTCTGATGCCAAATGATCCTCTGGGACCCTCATGAGTTGAGAGCTCAGCTGCTTGTACCTCAATGCAATTTTCAGTACAAACTAAAAATCACTGATGTTTATGCATTTTTTAATGATAGTTATAGCTCATTCCCAGTAACAGTGTTTACATGAAGACTTTGTTTATTAATCTTCAATTCACTGTAATTGTTCTTCTGACATTTCTAAAATGCTTGTTAGAACTGGTAACATGATCTGGCAGAATGAAATTTGCTAGAATTTGTTAGAAAAATAACAGTTCAATAATGGTCACCTTTATTAAGCAAAATTGCTACATTTCTCACACTGCTATCAGTAAGTACTTCTAACAATTTGCAAAAATTGAGAAATGTAAGACTTAAATTTATAAAGCACCTTTTATGACTGCTGGATATCCCAATTTACTGAGTAGGACAGATCTGCATCTTTGTTTAAAAAGTGAACATTTAAAGCAGAAATAGCCGGGAGGAATCAGTGATTCTGCCAGTTAACAAAGTAACTGCACATCAATGGAAATAGCTTTGTTAATCTGGAAGGCCTCAGTTTCAACACTGTATATTAATTCAGCTCCCTCACGTGGTAAAGGTTCAATAATCATGACACTCTCTTAATAATAACCTGCACACACTATACAAATGGGCTGACTAGAACCAGTGTAAGGCCAGGTGCCAGCAACAAGGAATTTAAAGATCATTCTTTATGCCCTGGAATTCCTCTTGAACAGAGTACCATTTGTGCAGATATTATTCTCCCTTGCTAACAAGGCACATTTTTTAATGTCTGTAAATGCTACTCTACAGCTTGATCATTCTCCAGCAAAATAAAAATTACATCATTGAAAAATGGATGAATTCAAGATAATAAGGTTTCTTAGAACTTTAATCCTCAGGATAATTGACCTATTGCATGTCAGGTTAACACAGATCTTTAAATCCCATCTATGAAAGAAAAGACTGGATGATCAATATCTGCACAAAATATCATAAATACAAGGCTGAAATAGGAAGATTGGTCCAAAAAAGACTGCTTCCTTTGTGAAGACAATTATCTTCTCAGGGACTCGTCCATTGTGGAACTTCAGAAATAGGTAATTTGAGAAAAGAGAATGTTTTAGAAATTACAGAGCAGAAGGCTAATTACTCGAAGAACTATTTCAATGATCTCTCACCAATATTCAAATGGATAAAAGACCCCATCTTTGCTACAAACTGAAAAATGGGTTATGCTCAAATTATGGGTTATGGATGACCACATCTGTTCTCACAGGATGTTCATAATAACAAAAGAATGTACATTTTACCAGGCTTAAACAGTAAGCTCTGGAAATTGTGTGAAATTGTGTTCATTTAAAAGACCTTGGACAGGTACATGGATAGAAATGGTTTAGAGGGATATGGGACAAACGTGGGCAAATGGGACTAGCTTAGATGGGCACCTTGGTCAGCACAGACCAATTGGGCCAAAGGGCCTGTCTCCATGCTGTATTGCTTTATGACTTAGAGTCCATGATCAATAGATTTCTTCCTAAATCAGCCCTAAGGTGCTCTTTGACTAAATGTGTCAGAACTTTATCAAAACCCCAAATGATGGCAACATAATGAGCACAAATACAATTGTTCTATGGCATTTCTCTTATAGGAAACTATTATTCATTCAGATGATTGCTTAAAGATCTTGCTTAGAGAGAGAGATGGTGGATTTTTCCCCAGTAGCCACTTCTAAGACCTGAATTTCTGAATGTTTGTGTAAGATACTTATCTCTCTTTCAGATTTTCAGCATCTGCATTATTTTTGCTTTTTGATTTTCTGCTTCATCAAGGAGGGAAGAAACTACTGAACAATGCACAGTCATCTGGCCTGCAGCTACCTTCCTTCACATAGTCAACTACATCCAGGACTTGAATGATGACTCCATATGGTCAGTAAACTTTTATGCACTATTTCATGCCTTCCATTAATAATAAGGGCTCCAATCAATTAAGTCGTCAGTAATAAAAAGGTGAAGCTTCAAAAGGGTTGCAGGTATTTTCTGAATGTTTCGTATGGACCTTGTGGATTGTCCTAGTGATAGCCGTGCTTTGTCTGCCCACCTGATACAGGGAAAGTTCAGGTAGTGTTAACTCAGCGGATTGCAAGAAGCCATTACATTTTTTAAATGCAATTGGCTGCTTGTCCTTTGACTGTTATATGCATTATTAGCTTGTGGGACTGCCTTATTCCAAGCAGAGAGAATACCTCTCCTGTCCTAGAGACAAGCCTGCTCTTTAGAAATTCTTGCAGAACCACATCCAATGCAGTATCTGGAAAAGAAGATGTGCTGTGGCCTCCTCTAGATTTTATGTTATGTTTAAGGTAACATTTCTGGCCAGCAATTTAAACAGCAGCTCTTTAAGAGGAGCAGCAACACATCATTTCCCGATTCCCCTGCTGACAGCTAGCTCACGTCGAGATCACCCTGGTTTTCTAGCTTGCCACAAGTATCTAATTGGGTGGTTCAGGCAATGTCCTTGTGTGCACTTGTAGTGAGTGCAAGACTGACTGTATACAAGTAGGATTGCACCAGATTTAAAAAATATAAACCTCAAAATGCAATAATGAATGCCAGACATAAAGATTCTGCTCTGATCCAAGTTCAACATAATTTTGGCTTCCTGTAAAACCCTTTCATTTATTAATAGTTTTCTCACCAGGTAGCTGGTTGTTTCAGGACTTTTGCACTTTGCCTGCTCTAAGATTACTGCACCCTTGCTCAAATCCCAAGGACTCACTACTTCATTAATCAAATTAATTCTCAACTGTCTCACACTCCAGATTGGAATTCTTAGCTACAATCTCTTGCTTTTCCGTACAAAGCTGTATTTCTGTCTGATTACTGGTTTATCCCTAAATCCCATCTGAATTCTGTCTGTCAATGATTAGCAGACTGGGATGTTGCTTGCAGTGTTGTGCATGGCAGTCCGCCAACTGTTAATTTCCACCATCAACTAACAAATTACTTTCCAAAGATTAAATGGTGACATCTGCAAGAGCGCCTGATAAAAGAATGCACAGCCTCAATCCATGCACAGTTTTAACTGCAGGTAGAAACCCGAGCTGCAGGAGAGTGAGCTCCAGTTTATTGTGGCAAATCAGACCTAATAACCAACCTATTCTGCTCCCATTTTATGCATTCAAAACATGTACCCACCATGCACAATGGGTCAGATATTTCCCTGATTCCACTTCAAATGAAATGAATGCTGTTGCTGCCTCTAGTTTATGGAAAACCTTCCTGCAAATTTCATGAATAATTGAAAAACCAACAGGAAAAAAAACAGCAATCAGCAAAAGAAAAATTGGAGGGAGCACCAAGCAAAGGTTGAATTTAGGCCAGATATTATTTTGAATTCAAATCTCAAAAACCAAAGGAGAAAATCCTGGCTGGTACTCTGGTACCAAGGGAGTGTGGTACTGTTCAAGTTGCCATGTTTTAGATAGGATGTTAAACGAAGTTCTTGTCTGCTTTTAGCAGATGATAATCGATCCCTTGGTACTATTTTGATAAGATGACAGGCAAGAATCCTTCAAAGCCTGGCCAAAACTTACTCCTTATATTGTTGAAAGACAAAGTTCTGTCTAACTTGACTGCAGAACTGCCCAACGGTTCCAAAAAAAAGTATATTGTTATCTATAAAGCAGAGTGGCGCACCCTGAGGTTGTGAGTGGTACGAAAAGTTGAAATGTGCTGGTTAAAGCACATTAGTGGGGCAGTACTCACCAGGCCATCAATGTTTAAGGCCCACCAGCAACTCACAAGGTCCAAGGCATTGTGCACCACTGAATAGCCACACTCAATGAATGGGCACTCCTTTGCATGCTCTCCTGTTGTGGAGTAATTGAATGAAGTAAGGATCAGCAGCATGGTTGTGGGGAAGAGAGATGGGAAGTAGGAGAGCAAGTCAATCAGGGAAAGGGAAAGGGAAGAGAAAAAAGAAATTAGGACCTCAAGGTTGGTAAAGATATCTGGGGAGGGGGTGGGCACCGGTCACAATTGGGCTAGAAGAACAGCAGGAGATGGGGAGTCAGGGCAAAGATTGAATGGTGGGGTCAGCAATTTGTATTGGGATTGGGGGCAGGCTTCAGGCAGGAAAGTCTAAGGGACATGGGAGGACTGTGGGGTATTTGTGCGACATATAGGAGGCTTTTGATGGGGGGGGGCTGATCATGACGTAAGCTCAATGACAAGTTGTGCAGGCAGCAGATCATGGTGTTGAGGAGGGCAGATGGTGGTCAGCCAATCAAATGGAACTTGAGGGTGGCTGCAGAACTGTGATCAGGTGGTAGATTAGTGTTTGGGGAGGGGCAGTTGGGTGATTGATATTCGGGGAGGAATTGGGGATGGGGGCAGGTTGGTGCCAGGACAGTCAGAAGGCAGATCAGTGGGCAGAAGTTCACCCAGCAGCTGAGTGGGGAGTTGTGGGGGGTTGCTGGTGGATGGCATGTTGGCGGTTGCGGAATAGAACTACTCAAGGCAGACATGCCCAAGCTGAGTTACCAGTGCCAGACCTGGAAACTCACGAAGGCAGATCCCCTTTAAGTTGTGAGAAAGCCTTGTGCAGACCTGCTGTGGCTCAAATTGCTCATTAAGCTCCTTGCTGTTAGATGCTATTCCATGTGACCATTCATCAGTACTTGGAATGGACCACCACAGAACTCACAGTCAGTCCTTGATTTTCCTTTGTGAATATTTTTTTTTCCAATGAATTCAATTGAACCATCACATACAAAAGCATGGCGCAGAACAATCCAGGCAAAGGCCTTTCCTTCTTTAGTTCTCTCCAAACCATAATGAAAATTATAGTTTCAAGCTACTATTATTTATGCACTGTGTTTAGTGTACAGCCAAAACATTAAAATATAAAGAAAATACAGCACAACTCTCAAAAAGGAGAATTTAAAAACTGTACAAATCTATAAAACACCAGCAATGTTTGACTTCAGATTCTTCTGCACTTATGCCTGTGGATGTCCAATGACTTGCTTGAGAAAAGCACAGTGAAGAAAACTACAAACAGTTGCTGTGATTCCCTTCCTGCTGAAGGGAAGTTCATCTACCCAGATGTGAGAATTCATTGTTATCCAGAATGATTGTGTAAACAGTCACACTGTACAGGAGGAGTAGGCTGGCTGTGAATGTAAAATGAACGTGTCTGGATTCTGCTTGGCACTGGATCACAGTGCTGAGTGGAGGAATTCTACCAATTTCCAAGCTAGTAATTAAAATGGCAGTTACGTCAAAGCAATATGCCAACTACATTCTATAAAAGCAGTCATTTGTCATTTGTGTTCAGGTTTGGAATAAATTTCAGAAAATAAAATTGCCTTAATTACATTTTAAAGAAGAAAATCATTTCACTATTATGTCTTATGCAAGCACACAGTTTTATTCCCCACTGACATAATTTATCTGAACAGAAACCCATACTGATGTCAAATAATTTAAAATGTTTATTGTCTTTTTCAGAGATCCAGCAGTAAGATTACATTTTACACTATTGATCTAAGAAGCAGCAGTTCATGTTAATACTTTCTTTCCCTTTGATGCCCAAAGTTTAGTCTCCATTTGGCAACACATCATTGTCAGTCGCATGGCAAACTCAAATGGAAGCAGGTATTAAAATTATATCTAAGAAGAAAGACACAAGAAATTCTGCAGAGGCTGGAATCTGGGGCAATACACAAACAGTACTGGAGGAACTCTGCAGGTCAGGCAGCATCTAAGGAGAGAAATAAACAGTTGACATTTCAGGCCGAGACCCTGAACTATGTTGTATTATGTTTTCTTCTGTTGTAAATGTCTTGCATTGATATAGTAGTTTTCATGGGGTCCAGACTTCTAAGAGCATTGAGTAACTTATGAGACACTTCTGTCATCACTGTTGCGGTGTAGAAAATATGGCAGCTTCTACCCCACTATGATAAGACTATTGAACGGTTCCCTTCTACGACGAGATGGACTCTGACCTCACGATCTACCTTGTTGTGACCTTGCACCTTATTGTCTACATGCACTACACTTTCTCTGTAGCTGTGACACTTTACTCTGTACTGTTATTGTTTTTACCTGTACTACCTCAACGCACTCTGTACTAACTTAATATAACTGCACTGTGTAATGAATTGACCTGTACAATCGGTATGCAAGACAAGTTTTTCACCTCACCTCGGTACAAGTGACAATAATAAACCAGTACCAATGTGTGCCATCAAGGTACCACTAACAACAATGTGACAATGACCAGCTGAGGGATAATCATTAAGCAGCTTACTGGGCAGAACTCCCCCATTCTTCTTGTTTTACATTCACCCAAGAGGACAGATGGGATTTAATGTCTCAACCCAAAGATGGTTCCTCCAATAGTGCAGAATTCCCTCAAGACTGCACTGGAATGGCAACCTGAATTTGTCTTCAAGACTCTAGAGTGGGATAGAATCCACAGTCCAATGATTTGTACCAGGAGTGTGCCAAAATAGCCTGTGAGAGCTCTTCATTCCTCTGCATCTTTGATGAGTTCTATCAGTGGTAACTGAGTCAAAGTCAAGTCTTATAATCACTCTGTGTAGACCCATACATCAATTTTATTGATATCATCCAATAAAAATAGGAAATATTAAGGGTAGGTGATAGGTTAATTCCATCAACTCATAATATTTCCTAATTATATTGGATGACATCAGTAAAAATGGCTGATTTCCAGCAAAACTGACACATGGAAGTTCCTCCTGCTCCCATGTGCTTGCGAGATTTGAACAGATCACAATCACATTAATGATTACCATGCAAACTGATGTCAAAATCTCAGTCGAACTAGATGACAAATGCACAAATTCATGACAGTTCTTCCTGCTGATCCTGTCATTATTTGTACAGGCACAGCTGCTTGGAGGGCTCCACTGGCTTTTCTCAGCCAGACCTTCTCAGAAAGAAGGAATAGCTGATAGTGCATCCCCTGAAAGATCAACCTGCTCATCCAGCTACTTCCTAGATGTTGATAGAGTAGCTGTCTCCACCAACCACTCAGGCAATACAATCCAGATTCCAAACACCCTCTGGATTAAAAAAAATCTTTCTCAGATCCCCTTTTACCCTTACCCTAAATGGATGCTCTTTAGTTTTAGAAAACTCTGAGATGGGGACAGTTCCCTATTATGTAACCTATCTAAGTCCCTCATAATTTTGTATAATTCTGTCAGGTCCCCCATCAGCCTCCTCCGCTCCAGGGAAAACAAATCCAACCTGAATAGTCTCTCCTCATAAATGAAACTTTCCATCCCAAGCAATGTCCTGGTGAAAAAAAAACTGCTGGAGGAAGTCAGCGGATCAGGCAGCATCTGTAGAGGAAAATGGACAGTTGACGATCATCCAGAAGTTTGCTTTTTTGTTTGCATCTCCAATACCTTGGTGAATCTCCTCTGCACCCTTTCCAGTGCAATCATGTCCTTCCTATATGAGTATACCTGAAATGTCATTTTATCAGCCTGCACTAGAGACATATGCAGCAGCAGCAGATTCAAAGATGAGGCCTGATCCCAACAGACATCACATCATCCAAATTCAAATTATTCCAAGTGCACAGGTGAGTATCTGAACACTGGTAACCTGCCTTCCACATGGCAGCTGAAATAAAGGACTGATGCTATCCAAGCTCATCAATGAGTTAAGTGCTTCGCGGAAGAGAAAAATGAAAATGACCAAAGTCTTTTGCTACTCCTAGAAGAATCAGTCAGCTCTTCTTTCTTTCAGAGAAGGCCTGGTAGGGAAACGCCAGTGTAGCTCTCCAATTGATTGAGATGAATTTGTTCCAAGATCCCTACTGCTAAACTGTACCATTGAATGTTGGAAGAAGTTTGCAAATATTTCTCTAATTAACCCCACAAGTTAGTATCTTTGTGGGTTGATTTTAGTTTTGTTTCTTGTACCAAATAAAACCGTGACCTTCAGCAGAAAATGTGAGGAATCAGCACCTCAAGCTTAGAGGCACACACAGGGAAAGTTGTCTTTGATTGAGGTCAATGGATCCAGATGTGTAGAGGTAAGTACCACCAGCAGCCAATACCCTCACAGTGCTGGCAACCAATGATGTATTTCTTTGCCACAGTTTCTTTTGATCATTTTCAGAATTTTAACTGTTGTAAGCAGGTACGCTGGCACTTCAGCATTGGAAGGAAAAACACAAAATCTCTCCTTCAGGTAATGATAAATGTAACAATCATTATACCAATCATGACCTCCAGTGGAGAATATGTTGCATCTCTGATCAGTATCTATGTTCCATTTCGAATCCTCTTATGTGAAGCAATTGAGATGTCCTTTGTGTCTGCAATCCAACTGGTGGCGCATGAGAATCCAATCACTTCTTACAGAGGAACTGGCAATTTTCTGCATATAACTGTAGTATCAACAGTGTCATAAATATAGGCCATGTGAAGAAAAGTTTTACAGAATCAAGTAGCAATACCCACTGAGCAGTGCATATTAGCGATTGTACTTAGCATGAAATGGCAAGCACAAAAATGGTGATTACATTATTTGAAAGTGCGATCTCAGTGATGTCAGAGCACCAGCATTTCTGGGAGTTCTATGCAGCCTCACTAAGGAAGAACCTCTCCCTATCCTTTACAAGGCAATTGTCATCAGAGATAGAACTAGGGCCAGTGGCATCCAACATCAGGAATTTCCGCTGGCAAGTCTCAGTGGTGGATAGGCATATCAGCTTCCATGTAGCCAAAGGCGGGCTTCACACGTGGCCAGGGAGTGAAAAAAAAGGAACACTTTTCAGAGTGTTCCTACTTAGTAAACAAGAGAGCAATTCTACTACCTCGCCCCACCCTCTCTAATTGCTCCCACCTCCACACTTTCTTGGCATAAGGAACGGGCAGGTATCAACAATGTTGCTATGTTACCTCTTTGCATAATGATGGCTTTCCGCTCCCCCACTCAAACTCAAAATGCTAGAGACACCCCAAGGATCACATTCCAAGGGTTTTCTGTGCCACGGCCTTTAATGGGAAATACAAATGGAAACCATTAACTAATTACTGTGCAGGGAAAAGCACTGGAGGATGGTTGCTTCTCCCTGGGGATGCATCTACTAACATAATCACATTGTGAATATGACACTTATCCACTGTTGCAAAACTACAGCCATCACCAAGGCTATGCTGTTTAGAATACAGAGTAGACATACACAGAGGATACTGCATGAGTGAAGCCCATCCATAGGATAATGTTATTAATCACAAGAGCAATGACCATTCTAACAACCCAAGATTTAGAACAGCCTTAAAATACACTGCTTTTTATTCCAGAACTTGTACTGGTATGTGCTCTCTCATGTGTACTGAAAATAAGTCAGATCAGTTTGAGCTTCACCAGTGATTTTTCAAGTGCTTGTCGCACATTAATAACCTCATTAGAACTAATTGCTATTATAACTAAGACCAGCAAAAAAATTGAATGTTTTGTCAAAGGTCTATGAGACCTCTGTTCCCAATGTTGTAAATAATGCTCAAGGAGTACAAGTTCAAAATCTAAGTTATCATGAAATGGTTATTTTCTGCCAGTACCATTAACTTCGCTAAATAAAGAATTCTTAAGGAAAACACCCAGCAGTGCTTCCTATTGATTAAAAGCAAGAACCACTAACTAGCCTGACTAAAGAAGGAGAATATCTAATTTTCCCCAGCGGAGAATGTATCGGCTGCGCTGACTTGGTTAATTATTAGAAGCAAGCATTGTAAGCAACAAATTCAAGACTTCAACAGGTCCACATAAAATTAGTGTAACTCGATACAGAACGGTAAATAAATAAGGAAGACTTGAACCCAATGGATTCCTAGGATCCCAGATTTCATGATTAATCCTTTCTCCTCTCCCCAAGCTTTCACTATTGAAGAATAATTCCAGTTGGACATATATCTGTTATATCTGAAGTAAAATTTCTTCCATCAAGAACAATCAGGTTTGTGGTATTTGGGTTGGGAGTTTCAGGATTCAGATGCAGCATCAAAAGAATGATGATGTACTGCAGGTTGGGATGATGTGCCAGTCGGAGGAGAGCTTGGGGCAATTGTGTTCCCCACAACATTGCCGAGCAGCTTCTTCTTCTTGTGGCTGGAGATCATCTTTTGAAGCACCCACACTAATGAGTTACACTTGGCAGACTTGTATTCTGTTGGCATGCAGTTAACAAATTGACGAGAACTACTTTTTCAGAGAATGAGCAGCAATTAAAAATAAGTTAAACACTGCACTCACTCTGGGCACCAGCCAAGCACAACAGTAACAACAGCAACTCCTTTGCCATAGTTGCTTTAAGCCTTCAAAAAAAATCCCTCATCCATCATATAAAAGAAATTATGGTGATTTTTGGTTTGAACAAGTGAAAGAAGCAAAGAACAATCTTCACCTCAACCAATACCAGTGCTGATGACCAGACACTTACTAATTACATCACAATGTGTGCCTTTCAGCAGTCTGAACTGCTGTGCGTACTATTCAACACAATTAAAGAAAAGCAAACGAGACCAATCATCTTTAAAGAATTTTTTAAAAATCATTTTATCTACAACACACTGATGTCATTAGCACATCTCCTTCAAACAAAACGGTGCAAAGTTGTTGAGTGCAATTTTTATCATCATTAAGAAATCTAATTAACCCCCTCTGGACCTGCACTCTCAATTTTAATGATTTCCTTCATTTGTGAAATTAACCTTCTTTATGTTTATTTTGGTTCATGCCTTAGGGTTACAATCATGCTATATATTAGTAACATTGTGTACCTGAAATTCCTTCCCCTGCTATTTTAAACAAGAAATAACACAATTTAAAATGAAAGGTCAAAATTTTTGTGGAACTTTTTGATAGGAATTTCATATTTCAGTAAGTTTGTTACTGATATTGCTCAATGAAATGTTAACTCCTCTACATTTTACTCAATGGGGATGTCAGGTTGCTAACCTGGCTGGCACAAAGGCCACACTAGCGATGCATATTTCCTTCCATTATGAATATTTACAGACTCTAATCAATCCCATGACTTCCCCAAAGCCCTCCGACCACAACCAATATTCTCACAATGTTTAACATTTACAGTACCACAATGTTATGCTTCAAGTTAGGTATATTCGTAAGAAGTAATCCTCACTTAAAACACAATATCTCTAAGGGATCTTTCAGTTTGCAAGTGATATGTACTTCAAGGTCACCTGCAAAACAGTGTTATTTAAAATGAGTCAAATACATTGAGAGGAACAAAGTCTTTATTCATCTGTAATTCTATTCCATTGTTCATAAGTCTAAGTGTTCTCACAAGAGACATGTTAGCCCAGAGACTTCAGTGAATCATCATGCCCTCTTGCATCATCGGAGATGTCAACTATTCCCAAATTGTGATTAAAGTAGTGACATTGATGGTTAGTCACTGATGGGAATTCAGTTTAACAAGGTAATTTAAAACTTAAAATGCACCACATCTGCTTTCCATTTACCATTAACTGGACAGCAATGAAAGTTTTCTCTGGTTCTGTATTACATTCAAGAATCCAGTTATAAGTGAGGCAGAGAAAAAAATATTGTACACAGAATTCCATATGTTGAACCCAGTGATATTTATGTTCATGAAATAAATCAGTTCTGAAAGGCTTGGTCTTTAATGATGAAGTTCAGTTTATACCCTTTTATTGCCACACCAACAAAGAGTACATAATACATCACTATATGATCATTGATAGCTAATGAAGCAAGTAGGAATGCACCTAGATCAGGATTTTGGAAAAGGAGCATCCATTAAGCATACTGAACATATTTCTTTTATCCTCTATTTTTCCACATCCTTTAAAACCTTTATCAAAACCCAGAACTATCATTCCCGATATTAAACCAGTATCCACAGCTTCTTGAAGGAACATGATCCACATGTCAATGACCATTTACACGTTTAAAAAAAAGTACCCGAATTTCACCCCAAAAAGGCATGGATTCTCCACCAGCAGAAATAGCAGCTCTATATTTAATTTCTCAAACCCTCATCAATCAAAAATAATTAGACCACCCTCAAATCTATCACTCCTGCTCCTCCTGAACCCATAAGGAAAGTCAGAGTGACAAAATCTTGCCTCGGTGAATCTCCTCTGACTCTCTTTTCTACTGGTTGAATTGGCAGAAAGTAAAAACTATTTTCCCATCCCTGCCCACAGATCAAATAACAGTCAGGCTCTGAAGACATTATTGGAACTTCATCTCCATACTTAGAGAAGGACCTTGGCAGTTTCTGCTGGGTAATCTTCTTCCTACACGAATGAGCAGATTTGAAAGTGATCATGCAGAAGCAGTTTGGGATATCAGGGCCAAACCACCCAGGTGATTTGAAATACCACACTATCCTGTTCCTGCCAAGCAGTCAGAGTTAAAGTTACCTTTAAAATACCCTGCATCCATTTCTTCCCTGCTTCTACCTTATCCTGGCCATCCAACATCAATTCCAGTATTAAACTCAAATTTGTGTGAGCAAATGAAAAAAAAGTGGGAAGAAAGAGAGGCTGTTATTTGACACATAAGCATAAACTTTCCAGGAATGTTTTCAGCCTGTTAGTTGCTCGTCCTCACTGACAATCAACACAGGCGCACCTCAAGGATGCATGCTTAGCCCACTGCTCTAGTCTCTCTACACTCATGACTGTGTGGCTAGACACAGCTCAAACACCATCTATAAATTCGCCGATGACACCACTGTTGTTGGCGGAATCTCAGATAGCGACGAGGAGGCGTACAGAAGTGAGATAGATCGGCTGCTTGAGTGGTGTTGCAACAACAACCTTGCATTCAACGTCAGCAAGACCAAGGAATTGATTGTGGACTTCAGGAAAGGGAAGTCAGGTGAACACACACTAGTCCTCATTGAGGGGTCAGCAGTGGAAACAGTGAACAGCTTCAAGTTCCTGGGTGTCAACATCTCAGAGGATCAATCTTGGGCCCAACACATTGATGCAATCATGAAGAAGGCGTGCCAGCAGCTCTACTTCATTAAGAGTTTGAGGAGATTTAGTATGTCACCAAAGACTCTTGCAAATTTTTACAGATATATGGTGGAGAGCATTCTGACTGGTTGCATCACCACCTGGTAAGGACGCTCCAATGTGCAGGATCAAAAGAGGCTGCAGAGAGCTGTAGACTCAGCCAGCTCCATCATGAGCACAACCCTCCCCACCATCGAGGACATCTTCAAGAGGCAGGGCCTCAAGAAGGCGGCATCCATCATTAAGGACCCTCACCATCTGGGACATGCCCTCTTCGGGTTACTACCATCAGGGAGGAGGTACAGGAGCCTAAAGACCCACACTCAACAGCTTCTTCCCTTCCGCCATCAGATTTCTGAACAGTCCGTGAACCCATGAACACTACCTCATTATTCCTCTTTTACACTATTTATTTATTTTTGTAACATCGCAATTTTTATGTCTTGCACTAATATTACTACATAAAATTTTTACGTAATTTATGTCTTGCACTGTACTGCTGCCGCAAAACAACAAATTTCGCAACATATGTCAGTGATAATAAATCTTATTCTGATTCAAGCAATCAGAACTGAAGGAGAAGAGAAATAATAACAAGACTCAGACTCACTCTTGCAGCCTAAAATCCAAATTAACTCATTACTTAATAAACAAGGAGATACTGTGGTCTTAAAAGGAAACCACTTCACCTTGGTATCCAAGTAATACATTTAGTATTTCATGGTATAAGGCTTCTGATGCATTATCTGATTTAACTCAAGCAATGTCACAGTAATTATCCACAAGCAATTCTGTCTGTCATTCCATCATATCACATAGATAGAACATAGAAAAACTACAGCACAATTCAGGCCCTTCAACCCACAAAGCTGTGCCGAACATGTCCCTACCCTAGAAATTACTAGGCTTACCCATAGCCCTCTATTTTTCTCAGCTCCATGTACCTATCCAAAAGTCTCTTAAAAGACCCTATCGTATCCGCCTCCACCACCGTTGCTGGCAGCCCATTCCACGCACTCACCACTCTGAGTAAAAGACTTACCCCTGACATCTCCTCTATACCTACTCCCCAGCACCTTAAACCTATGTCCTCTTGTGGCCACCATTTCAGCCCTGGGGAAAAGCCTCTGACTATCTACCTGATCAATACCTCTCATCACCTTACATACCTCTATCAGGTCCCCCCTCATCCTCCATCGCTCCAAGGAGAAAAGACCGAGTTTCCTCAACCTGCTTTCATAAGGCATGCTCCACATTCCAGGCAGCATCCTTGTAAATCTCCTCTGCACCCTTTCTACGGCTTCCACATCCTTCATGTAGTGAGGTGACCAGAACTGAGCACAGTACTCCAAGTGGGGTCTGACCAAGGACCTATATAGCTGCAACATTACCTCTCGGCTCCTAAATTCAATTCCACGATTGATGAAGGACAATACACCATATGCCAGCCGCTTTGAGCGTTCTATGGACTCGGACCCCAAGATCCTTCTGATCCTCCACACTGCCAAGAGTCCTACCATTAAGACTATATTCTGCCATCATATTTGACCTACCAAAATGAACCACTTCACACTTATCTGGGTTGAGCTGCAGCTGCCACTTCTCAGCCCAACTTTGCATCCTATCTATGTCCCTCTGTAACCTCTGACAGCCCTCCAAACTATCCACAACACCCCCAACCTTTGTGTCATCCGCAAACTTACTAACCCACCCCTCCACTTCCTCATCCAGGTCGTTTATAAAAATCACAAAGAGCAAGGGTCCCAGTACAGATCCCTGAGGTACACCACTGGTCACCGACCTCCACGCAGAATACGACCCTTCAACAACCACTCTTTGCCTTCTGTGGGCCAGCCAGTTCTGGATCCACACTGCAATGTCCCCTTGGATCCCATGCCTCCTTACTTTCTCAATAAGCCTTGCATGGGGTATCTTATCAAATGCCTTGCTGAAATCCATATACACTACATCTACTGCTCTCCCTTCATCGATGTGTTTAGTCACATCGTCAAAGAATTCAATCAGGCTCATAAGGCAGGACCTGCCCTTGACGAAGCCATGCTGACTATTCTTAATCATATTATACCTCTCCAAATGTTCATAAATCCTGCCTCTCAGGATCTTCTCCATTAGCTTACCAACCACTGAGCTAAGACTCACTGGTCTATAATTCCCTGGGCTATCCCTACTCCCTTTCTTGAATAAGGGAACAACATCTGCAACCCTCCAATCTTCCAGAACCTCTCCCGTCTCCATCGATGATGCAAAGATCATCGTCAGAGGCTCCGCAATCTCTTCACTCGCCTCCCACAGCAGCCTGGGGTACATCTCATCCGGTCCCGGCGACTTATCCAACTTGATGCTTTCCAAAAGTTTCAGCACCTCCTCTTTCCTAATATCTACATGCTCCAGCATTTCAGCCCGCTGCAAGTCCCCACTACAATCCCCCAGATCTTTTTCCATAGTGAATACTGACGTAAAGTATTCATTAAGTACCTCCGCTATTTCTTCCAGATCCATACACACTTTTCCACTGTTGCAGTTGTTAGGCCCTATTCTTATCCTCTTAGCTTATTCTTAGCGCAGCTTATCCTCCTGCTCTTCACATACTTGTAGAATGCCTCGGGGTTTTCCTTAATCCTGCCCACCAAGGCCTTCTCATGCCCCCTTCTGGCTCTCCTAATCTCCTTCTTAAGCTCCTTCCTATTAGACTTATACTCTTCCAGATCTCTAACATTACCTAGCTCTCTGTACCTTTTGTAAGCTTTTCTTTTCCTTTTGACTAGATTTATTATAGCCTTTGTACACCATGGTTCCTGTATCTTCTCGTGACTCCCCTGTCTCATTGGAACATGCCTATGCAGAACTCCACACAAATATCCCCTGAATATTTGCCACATTCCTTCCGTACTTTTCCCTGAGAACATCTGTTCCCAATTTAATCTTCCAATTTCCTGCCTGAGAGCCTCATAATTCCCTTTACTCCGAGTAAACGCCTTTCTAGTATGTCTGTTTCTATCTCTCTCCAGTGCTAATGTAAAGGAGAAAGAATTATGATCACCCACTGAGAGATCTGACACCTGACCAGGTTAATTTCCCAATACCAAATCAAGCACAGCCTCTCCTCTTGTAGGCCTATCTACATATTGTGTCAAGAATCCTTCCTGAACACACTTAACAAACTCCACCCCATCTAAACCCCACACTGTCTGAAGATGCCAATCAATGTTTGGGAAATTAAAATCCCCCATCACAACAACTTTGTTATTCTCACATCTTTCTAGGATCTGCTTCCCTATCTGCTCCTCAGTATCCCTGTTACTACTGGGCAGCCTATAAAAAACACCCAGTAAAGTTATTGACCCCTTCCTGTTCCTAACCTCCACCGACAGAGACTCCGTAGACAGTCCCTCCACGATGTCCACCTTTTCCATAGCCGTGACACTATCTCTGATCAACAGTGCCACTCTCCCACCTCTTTTGCCTCCCTCCCTGTCCTTTCTGAAACATCTAAAACCCGGTGCTTGAAGCAACTGTTCCAGTCCCTGAGCCATCCAAGACTCCGTAATGGCCACCACGTCTTAGCTCCATGTATTGATCCAAGCTCTAAGCTCATCCGCCTTGTTCACAATACTCCTTGCATTAAAATAGACACACCTCAAACCTGTCTGAGCACGTCCCTTCTCTACCACCTGCCTATCGTACCTACTACTAGCTTTCTCTATTTGAGAGCCAAACACCTCTTCCCCAGTCTCTCCAGTTCGGATCCCACCCCCCAACAATTCTAGTCTCACAATCATCCTTGAAGTGAATTCATGGGTCAAATTTACAGTTAACAAATTGTAACAGTAACAACTGAATTAGTAAGGTGCACATTAATCAAGTGCAAAGAAACCAGGCAAATAAATCTCAAATGAGAATCTCCAAAGAAAAAACAACTAATCAATTACAAGCAATCAGAAACCTCGGCCCATGGAAGAAAGATAAAGCTGGGCCAATCAAACCATTCAAAGTAGGTTTTAGTATTTCTTTAGCTGCGATTTGCTTTTTCCAGGAAGGAGAGCATAAATGATTGGGAAATGCCCGCAGTTTTGTACCAAACTTTTGGCATTACCAACGCCCCACCCCACCCACCCTCCCACTGATGTGTGTAGAAATTCTGAACTTGGCGCAGCGTACCACCAACAATTTCCTGGCAGCAGTCCTACAGAGCACCAACTCGCTTAATCTCCTAGCAGTAACACTTGTATGCTGACCCTCCTCCAGGTTAGATCTGGTACATGAACAATAAACACAGTCATTTAAATATAGCAGAATGACTGAGGGGGAAGGGTAAGAATTAGATAATTGGCAATCTCCAAAATGTTTGCCTTACTGTTTTGAATAATCTTGACGTATTTTAAGAGTTTTAAATTGTTATTTTAATTATCTATAGTTCTTAAAACATTCTAATTGCTTGATTAATTTTTGACACCCCATATCAAGATATTCTGAAACTTTGACAAAGTCCTTTGACAGCCAGCAACCCAAATGGCATGGCTCTTCTGTTGGCAGCCAAAGATTTTTCAGTTCTTTCATTGGCGGACTGACTCACTCATGGTTTTGTTCACAAGGGCCTGCTGCCATACAATATCAGCTTGGAATGGCAAGTCAATAATGGGTGATCCACGGAAGGTTAAGAACATACTTTTTCAGATTGTCAGTAGTCACCATATATGCCTCACAGTCTATAGGCAGCAGAATTACCAGTTACACAAGAAACTAATCTAACATAACCAAACTGATCATAAAGGTAGCCATGCTTGATAGTATCTGTTCACAGTGCAGTTCCTTGTGCAGACAAACTTCTAACTTCACACTTCACAATAAGCTCACTACTCGTCGTGTTGTGTGGTTCTATCAATGTATTAAATGGGATGATTACAAGATAGATCTAGAATCTCAAAACTGGGTGTCCATTTGGCACTGTGAGCCATCAGAAGCAGCAGCATAACCAGTAGAACTGAATGCCAGGACAACTTGTAACCTCATTCCCTGCACATCCCCCACTTTACTAATCCTGGTGAGGCTATAGCTCAGCTCTCCATACACACCAGAGAGTGGAATTATCATTCTTTAAACAGAGCTAAACTATCACCATATTAGATCAAAACTCTGCAGATCTGCCACATGCAGTCAAGAATGCTAGTGGACAGCTAAACAACTAGCAGAGGGAAGAAGCTCAAAAGACATCTCTATCCTCAAGGTCAGCAGAACACAGTAACTCAGCATTTGGCTGCACATTTGCAGCTACATTGTGCCAGGTAGATGATCCATCTCAGCTTCCTAAACTCCACACCATTTCAGAAAACAGTGTTCAGGCAATTTGATTCTCCCCACATATCATCAGGAGTTAAGTGAATGCACTGTACACAGCAAAATCCATGGGCTCCACTTCAGTTCCTGGCTTTAGCACAGAAGGTTTATGTGCAGGAACTTACTGCGCCTCTAGTCCTGCTGTTTCACTTCAGTTACAATTGCTGATGCCATATCAAGTGAATAAATTTAAGGAAATACAATGATGGCATTGAAACACCCATACAACACTTTAAAGGCCTACTCTTGATTGAGGAGGCCTGAGCCAGTGAGTTCATGTGACTTCCAGAACTACCAAAACAAGGCAAGCAAGTTCAAAATAGTGATTTACAGTTCCCAGCCTTAACGTGCACATGAATGTTCCATAAGTTTAGAAACATCAGCATAAAATGTTTCAGATTGTTTTTTTTTGCAGCCAAATGCTGAGTTGCTGGGTTCTGTTCACCAGAATATTTTTGAAAAGCAAAATACAAATCTGAAATAAAACACAAAATGTTGGAAATACTTGGCAGGTCAGGCAGTATCTGTGAAGAGAGATACAGAGTTCTTTTATGATCTGATGTATATTTCCAGCATTTTCTGTTATATATCTCACACCCTCCACTGGAAGATTAAGTAAAATAATTCCAGGGTTAACCATTTCTCAGAAATTGAAAACATCTGCAATTTTCTCTTCCTTAAATCAACAATGAACTCATCAAGTTCTTCTGATCTAACATACTTGAGAAATTATGTTAGGTTGCTGTTTAAGGTGTGGAAAATCTGGAGGCAGTCTGGATATGGTTGTGGCCTACTGGGAAATCTAATTGGATTCATCCTTGCATTTTGTAAAATCCTAGGCATAAACATCTTAGTATCACCAGATGCTTCCAATTAAGACTGATGCCAAATTGAATAAAACTCGACCCAACTCTGCAGTGTCACAGACTGAATAATGTGCTATGGTGCTTGGACAGATAAGGTAAACAATCCAAGAACAATGAAAAGCTACCAATATTGAAAATCTGTCTTCCACATCGTGATTTAAGCACTAACAAAAGAGGAGAAAAATGTAATATATAAGTGGTGGCCTGTTAAAAGTCGAACTAATTAAAATATAACAACTATAGTTTATGACATGTACTTCACTAGTTGAATTCCATTGTGACTTAAGATTTAATAATATAATCGATTCACTTCATTGGCATGTTAGAGAGCGCTTTATGAAAAAGCTCTTTGTAGGCTTGGAGGTTAAAAGGAAGTTGTGAAAAGCTTTTAAAGCAGGACTTCAAAAATTGAAGAAGTGTCAAGAGCAGAGACTGGAATGTCGAGAAGAATTATATTTTGAATTGAACACAGAGTAAAACTAAAAGGAACACCGAACAAAGTATGTTCATCATACAAAGATATCACATTAGATCGAGGTACAAAGGTATCATTCCAAAGTGCAGTAGGCTTAGTGAAAAATGAACCCACCACAACTGAAAAAAATCCAGGCCCGAAATAACAGTTTGTTGCAAATGTCCCCAGAGTCAAAGCTTGAGTAAGCCCTGGCAAAGTAGAATTCCAAAACTAAACCTACATATTTTTTTATCTTCAGTACAACAGCAGCACTCTAAACAGATGGTTAACAAAGACTAGCTCCACATGTTACAATGGGAAATGTAGTTAAGTAACATCATAGTTATTCATGTCTATTTTCCAAGAATATAAAATAAATATTTACTTCTCCATCTCTGTGGTGATCTCCTGCAAGCTCTGCAATGTTAATGAAGTGGAATGTCAACCACTGGTCTTGAATGCGACACTTTTGCCACCACAGTCTCACCTTCACACTTCGATGACTGAGTTAAACTAAGAAAATAAGAAATGATAAAAGCATAAATGCAAGACAGATGCAATAAGATTAAATGAAGAACTTATTTATATGGTGAAAATTAAAAGAAAACTCCAGATGCTGGACAACTGGAATAAACTCGGAAAATCCTTGAAACACTCAGCTGGTCAAGCAGAATCTGTGGAAAAACAGAGTAAACGTTTCAGGTCAACAACCTTCTGGCAAAGGATCTCGGATTTGAAACATTACCTCTGTTTCTCTTTCCAGAGATGCTGCCTGAGCTACTGAGTGTCTCCAGCACTTTCTGTTTCTATTTCTTCTTTACCTGGTAGCCAGAATGGAGAACCAGCTGCTTCTCAGAATTAATGACGGATAGCACTGCTGCATTGAAGAGGAGCACGATAGGCAATAGGAGAGGGAGAGACAGAGAGAGACAGAGAGAGAGAGAGAGAGAGAGAGAGAGAGAGAGAGAGAGAGACGAGGGCAGAGCGGGAAAATTGTGTGCAGAATACTGACTAGCATAGACCAACTAGATAGGATTGTTTGTTTCCAAGTGGTAGGTTGTATGTAATTCTACTTAAACAAGAGCACGTAAATCAACAATGAAGCGAATGACCAGAAACTGCCACTGAGCAACATATATCCCAAAAGATTAGTTGAGAGACCATTCCAATGAAAAATAGACTAAGGGAATCAATCAAGTCCCTGAACCCAATTGAAAATTAAGTTATGTCATTTGTCTCTGACCCACCTCCTGCCTCCAGCTGTAACTAAAGACAATTCAACTGTGAGAAACAAAGGACTGCAGATGCTGGAATCTAGATGAAAAAAATAACAAGATGCTGGAGGAACTCAACAGGCCAGGCAGCACCCCTGGAGAAAAGCAGGCGGTCAATGTTTCGGGTCAGGGTCCTTCTTCAGGACTGAAGACAGGGGAAGGGGAAGCCCAATATATAGGAGGGAAAAGCAGAACAGTGATAGGTGGATAAAAGAAGGGAAGCAGGGTGGGCACAAGGTGGTGATAGGCAGATGTGGGGGAGGTGGGGAGAGCAGATCCACCAGGGGATGGGTCAAAGGTATGGAGGAAAAAGGGGGGTAGAAAAAAAGAGAGGCAGGCTAGGAAAGGGAAGAAAAGAAGTGGCATGGTTGGGGGGGCACGTGGGGGTTACTTAAAGTGATAGAATTCAATGTTCATGCCATTAGGCTGCAAGTTTCCAAGATGGAAAATGAGGTGCTGTTCCTCCACTTTGTGCTTGGACTTCTCCTGGCAGTGGTGGAGACCGAGGACTGACTCCCATGATGAAGCTTTCCACTCCAGGACATCTGATATGTCCAACTTCTTTACTAACTGTGGCTTCCCCCCTACTGTGGTCGAGAGAGCTCACACCTGCATCTCTGCCATTTCCCGCACTTCTGCTCTCACCCCCACCCCTTCCAGCCCTAACAGGGATAGGCCCCCCTTTGTCCTCACATTTTATCCCACCAGACTACATATCCATCATTCTCCGCCACTTCCGCCATCTCCAACGGGACCCCACTACTAAGCACATCTTCCCCTCCCCAACCCTTTCTGCCTTTCGCAGGGAACTCCCTAGTTCACTTCTCTCTCCCCACCCATCCCGCTCCCTTAATATCATCTACTGCATTCTGTGATGAAGTGGGAGGGGGAGTTGAAGTGACTGGCAACGGGGAGATGCAAATCATGGTTATGGACGGAGTGCAGGTGTTCTATGAAATGGTCACCTAGTCTGTGCTTGGTCTCGCCAATGTAGAGGAGGCCACACTTGGAGCACCGAATGCAGTAGATGATATTAAGGGAGGTGCAGGTAAATCTCTGTTTCACCTGAAAGGACTGTTTGGGTCCCTGGATGGAGGTGGTGCAGGGGCAGGTGTTGCACCTATGGCGGGGGAAGTGGAAAGTGCCTGGGGTGGGAGCGGGATGGGTGGGGAGAGAGAAGTGAACTAGGGAATTCCCTGCGAAAGGCAGAAAGGGGTGGGGAGGGGAAGATGTGCTTGGTGGTGGGGTCCCGTTGGAGATGGCGGAAGTGGAGGAGAATGATGGATATGTAGTCTGGTGGGATAAAATGTGAGGACAAGGGGGGGCCTATCCCTGTTGGGGCTGGAAGGGGTGGGGGTGAGAGCAGAGGTACGGGAAATGGCAGAGATGCGGGTGTGAGCTCTCTTGACCACAGTAGGGGGGAAGCCACAGTTAGTAAAGAAGTTGGACATCTCTGATGTCCTGGAGTGGAAAGCCTCATCATGGGAGCAGATTCAGCAGAGGAAGAGAAATTGATTAAAAGGGATAGCATCCTTTCAAAAGCAGGGTGGAAGTAGCTGTAATGGAGGTAGCTGTGGGCATCAGTGGGTTTGTAGAAGATGTCAATTCAACTGTGGCTCTACTTCATTCATTATATCTACTTCATTATATCACTTCATTTCTGGTGCAAAGTACCAGAAATGGAATAAAACATGACTGATCGAAAACTTCTGAGATAATCTGAATAGCAGAAAGACTTTAACCACTGTTATTGGTAAAATCTCAGATGGCAACAAGGTGGTGTACAGGAGTGAGATAGATTGGCTGGATGAGTGGTGTCACAACAACAACCTTGCACTCAACATCAGCAAGACCAAAGAATTGATTATGGACTTCAGGAAGGGGAAGTCGGGAGAACACACACCAGTCCTCATTGAGGGGTCAGCGGTCAAAAGGGTGAGCAGCTTCAAGTTCCTGGGGGTCAACATCTCAGAGGAACTATCCTGGGCCCAACACATTGATGCAATCATGAAGAAGGCGTGCCAGCAGCTCTACTTAGTTAGGAGTTTGAGGAGATTTGGTATGTCACCAAAGACTCTTGCAAGTTTCTATAGACGTACAGTGGAGAGCATTCTGACTGGTTGCATCACAGCCTGGCATAGAGGCTCCAATACACAGGATCACAAGAGCCTGCAGAGGGTTGTAGACTCAGCCAGCTCCATCAAGGACACCACCCTCCCCACCATCAAGGGCATGTTCAAGAAGTAGTACCTCAAGAGGGCGGCATCCATCTCGAAGGATCCTCACCATCCAAGACATGTCCTCTTCTTGTTACTACCATTGGGGAGGAGGTACAGGAGCCTGAAGACTCACACTCAATGATTTAGGAACAGCTTCTTCCCCCCCCACCATCAGATTTCTGAATGGTCCATGAACCCGTGAACACTACCTCGTTATTCCTTTTTTGCACTATTTATTTATTTTGTAATTTATCGTAATTTTATGTCTTTGCACTGTACTGCTGCTACAAAACAACAAATTTCATGTCATATAAGTCAGTGATAAGATATCTTTATTAGTCACATGTACATTGAAACACACAGTGAAATGCATTTTTTGCGTGGAGTGTTCTGGGGGCAGCCTGCAAGTGTCGCCACATTTCCGGCGCCAACATAGCATGCCCACAACTTCCTAACTCGTAAGTCTTTGGAATGTGGGAGGAAACCGGAGCACCTGGAGGAAACCCACACAGACACGGGGAGAACGTACAAATTCCTTACAGACGGCAGCCAGAATTGAACCCGGGTTGCTGGCATTGTAAAGCGTCACGCTCACCGCTACACTACCATGCCATAAACCCGATTCTGACTCTGACTTCCTGCAACTGCAGCCAGCAGGTTTAGGACACAGATATCGTGATAGAGCAAACTGGGGAGTAATAAACAAAGAAGGAGAAATGGCTTGGAATAAAACTTTGGGACAACAAGCTCCAAGACTATGGTCTCACTATTGTCCTCACAAATGCTATTGCTCATCAATGCTGACTCTACATGATACTGAAGGATCATTAATCAAACATTTTCCTTGGGTCAAACTTAGTGAGGTTGTGACCAGGCTCCCTCTTTCCCAGAGGTCACTTTCTCCAGGGTCCTGTGTATGGCAGCCAATATGCAAGCATAAAAAAAATACTGCATCATAGGGGTCCAGGGTAGTAGGTCTGGACATCCCCTGTGTGGTCCTTTTTGGAGGACAATGTGTTTTTCTGACTTGGTCCACAATTTTGCCTGTGTCCCACTTAAACCTGAAAGTCCAGTGTAGGAATTCCTACCCACTGACCCAGCCCCACTGACAGAGCAGGCAGTTTCTCAGCTCCCACAGGATTGTGGAAATTTCAAAACTGGATTGGGACCCAATGTATCTGGCCACTGGCTGCGGTACAAACCATCACCAGTCACATGGTGCAAATTTAGCACAATATCCAAATCTTTTTTTTAATGTATTTGAGATGATTGCACCAGTTTTTCATTTTTTTTCTTTTTAAACAACAGATTTCATCCAAACAAAGGTAAATTCTTAAAGTTCTGCATTGGTGTTGAGGGAAGTTTTGGATGAAAGTCGTGCTGATTGTACGTATAAAACTTTTTCTTTACACTTCCACCATGCACCCTGTGGCATTTTATTCTCCCAATATAAATGCAAGTGTTTGCTGTTATAAAATCATGCTGTAGCACAAAGTACTCCAGCAAAGGGATCTGGTAAAGCAATGTATGTAAATTAGTTTGACTTTTTTTCCATTGTTATATATTTCTCTGTCTCACCTACCTAAATTCACACTTAAAAGATGTAAGCAGGAAAGATAAAAAAGCTGCTCTCTCAATGTGCTTATTGATCTCAAATGGAAAAGGAATATGCTATTCTCTTCCAAAAACCTAACCAAATGAGGACTGCACTGTTTCTGAGGAGATGACAAACAAAATGATTTCCACTTTCTAGTCAGTGGGGTTGTGTACCTCTCTCACCAAATTCCACAAAGATTCTTATCAGAGACAGCATAACATCAGCATGAGCAGTGCAGATCTGATAAAGTTATTAAAATATTGGGATAAGGATGTGCACTAATCCTGCACACTAGTTCTAGACCATCATACAACCTGACAGTCCAGTCTAATTTCTGAGTTGGAAAGTGACACTTCACTTATTATTTATTTTTCTGCCACCATCATTTTGGCTAACACAATCCCTGTACTGCTGTCAATTCATTATAATGGGCACAACATATAACAGTGACTGGGTTACCAAGCATTGGATAATTGAATGGCTCAGACAGCATCACAGTGGATGCAGCTTCAGCAGGTGAATTTTTTATATTACACATAACAAAGATGAATGGATATCACTGAAGGCAAAGCTCCCGTGAAGTTAAAGAATGCACTACTTATTTAATGACACAGGCATACACTACCAAACACAGAAACTTAAAAATTGGATCACTCAGCATTTTTTCCACAGTGTCTGCGATCCAAAATTTCATATTACCCAGACCAAATCACATTAGCAATCATTTCTGGGTAAAATCATGCCAATTACAAAATTAGACTTAGCATTTCAGATTATGATCTTCATTGGTGCCCCTGACATTTTCCCAGACCCAGTCCTGTGAATAGAGTTCCACACAACAACCATTGTGAAACAGTCTAAGTAGAATTGGGAGCACATCATGCCAGTTTGTTGCTTTTCTCACTATTTAAAGGAACAGACTGTTGACATTAAGAGATCTGACTACAGGGTGCTCAGACAGAATGTCCTTGAACTTAGAGCTTCTGAGATACATATTCAATGGATGCCTCAGTGGTAACAGTGCTGAGTAGCTCCCCATTACTGAGTGGGTTGGGGACTCCAGGGCTGGATTTGCAGACAAGCCCAACTACAAAAAGTCCACTGCCAGGGTTTCTACAGAAACACCTCTCTGGTGAGCAATATATTCACAGTCCCAGGTTTTCCCAAGGTTGCCTCTACTATGACAGTCTGCAGAATGATTTAGGCCAAGCTCTCTTGCCTGGATGGCTTTCTTATGTGATGGTCAAGGTCGTGTTGACTCTCAGCTTTCTCACCAGAGAAACTTTCCAAGTGGTTGCAGTAGGTCTTGCCTTGTCTCCCCGATGTTGTTCACTACTGCAGCAGAAGGATCACCCAGACTCTCCCCTCCCATAGTAATGATTTTACTTATGTTGATTTCAGGTAGTGAATCATTCACTGGGGTCGGCCACCACTGTTGGCAGATATCAATTGCTCATTAGCACTCCCATGAAGAGCCCAGACCATTTTGTGAAAGAAAAGGATTCCACTTCCATAATGTGCAGGTAGTTCTGAAACATGGGAAGAAGTTCCTGAAGATGAATCACATACTTCTGCAGAGCATACCTGACTCCTTCATCCTGAGGAAATCCACACGCCTGGCCATGTTCAGTAACCAGCCCTGCCCAGAGTTGTGGATCTAAGACAAGGGCTACTCTCTACTTCTGTGGCTGCTCACAGAAAACACAGCAGGTTAATGTAGAATCAAGAGCCAGGATGGTAGTAGAAAATGCCTAAGATTTGTTAAACATTAGATTCTGTTGCAGTTCATGCCAAGCAGGTGTGTGCTGCAGGCTGCAGTCAGTGATGAAAGAATGGCAGCAATGAGAATCAGAGTCTAAGGACCAGGATTAAGAACAAATCTACCGGGGATGTTCCTGCTCTGCATCCACAGCTCATCTCCCAGTTAAACAGAGGAGACAGGGATTGGCTGGACAGACCATAATGGACTACTTTTCAATAGGTCAATAAAAAGTAGTCCCCAATGCAAAACCATGTGACCTTCTCCCTACTGCAGTCTTCAGTACCAAATTAGTACACTGATAATCATTCAGGAGAGCTGAAATAACACTGAAAATCTCCTCACATCCTGCTATCCTGGTTCAGCTCAAAAGAGGGGGATCTGAATACACACAATAATGTATTTCTGCATTACTAGAGTTGGTTCAAAGCAAGTTGTGTTGGTACAGCATCCAGCAGTGTTCACTTCAAAAGGTTGCTCTACTTATCAACATTTTAAACCTTAAACAGTGCTGTTTTAAAATACTTGAGGATTTCCTCTTTCAATCTCCTTAAAGTAAAGTGTTTATTTCAAGAGCAGCCACATAGCCTACACACATTTGGCTATCTGACAATTTAATCCAGGAGAGTCTTAATCATTGGTGGTGAAATCAGCACCTGACAATAATACTGTCAGCTCTTATAGTCAGCAGCTGGAAGTGTCCTCCACTGTCAGACACACTGAGGGGGAGAATCACAAGCATTTTGAAATGTTGCTGTTCAAAAGAATTTTTAACGTGTGTGATGCTGAGAGAATGGAACTGAAACAAAAAATGCATCTGCAGCTAAAGTAAGAATGGAAAATTCTTCTGCAGTGAGACTTCAAAATCCACGTCTGAGAAAGGAGAGTTCTTACGCACTCCTAACCATTATTGACTGCAAGTCCCCTGAAAAAGTGCTACCTAAAGGATGATCACGCAAGTTGACCTCAGTGAGACCTGTGACCTTCTTGTGACTTGAATGCAACCTTGCATGTCTGCCTGGATTGTTTTGCCCATGAAGGTCAAGGTCACACTCACTCTCAGCTTCCTTGGGATCATTCTAGGTTGCTGCCGCTGATCTGTGTCCTCAGTTTGGCACTCCCATCCTCAGAAGGATTCCAGGCTCAAGAAAAGGTGACTTCATCTATTTTTCTTTCAGCTCACAGGAACAAGCAGTGTGTGCAAAGGCTTTTGCCTACATTGTAGGCTTCCCTCAGACTGCAGTCAAGCCCTTACCTTGGCAACTACCTGCTAGAAGGTGCTTGGCTATAATCCCCTACACAAAGAATACACATCCTGCAGGAACTGTTCTTCACCAGTCTGACCAAGTCTCTCTGACACCTGGGAGACTCTCCCAATCCCCACTATCACTGCAGCATCTATGCATTCACTGGCAACAGTTCCCATAGCTGGAAGGGTGTTGCTTGGATTGGAATATGAATCTTTAAGAGCTGTCCAGAAACATCACATCTGCTGTATTAAATTGTAATATCCATGAGAACTTCAAGAGATTAGCACCTTATTAGAGAATGCCATGTTGAAACCAACAATGCTACAACTTTTCAGCACAAGTTTACACAGGAAAAATCGACAATGTTGCTCTGTGAACCTTGCAATCAAAGCTTTTGCTCTTTATTAACTTTCATAAACAATGTTAGGGTTACTCAATGTTTTTTTTCAATATCAAGACAGCATGGGACAATTGGTAGGCCATATCCTTCTCTGTGGTCAAACAAGCCAGCAGCAGAGTACATGTAAAACCAACAGAAAATGAGACGGTTTATGTGAGATAATTGTTGGGGATACAAATGGGTAGCTAACTCATTTCACATTGGTTGTTGTGCAGTCTCAATAATTCCAATTGAACAAATGAGAGGAAATCTATTTCACTTCTGGAGGGAAGTAAAGGTTCCGGGGGGGATAAACAGCTGGGAAAATACATTGTCAAACTGAAGAAGCTCAAAGAAATGACACTGCACAACAAATGCACAACTGAGCATTTCACAAACTATCATCCTTAACCTCAAGTTCAATTAATTCAGCTACCACTTCTATTCTCTGGGACGAGGGTATTGGTTCTGTTGCTACTTCTGCTGCTCTGGATTCAGCTTTTATTACAAAAGCAAAATACTGCAGAAACCGGAAACTGGAAATAGAAACAGCACTTCATCCTCTGACACATACATCTCAGCCTCTGGACACACTGCTGAATTCAATCGTTTTACATAATTAGCAATTCCAGATTTTCCAAGTCAGACTGACCCAGGATTCAGTTTTTTATTTATTCTGGTAATTTCAGATTCCAACAAGGCTGGGCTCTATTACTGAACTCCACATAGAATCCAGTGACAAGGTGGAGCAACAGATGTGGTAGAAGGCATCCATGTGTGGGACCAACTGAATGATGGCAGATCCCTTTAGAACCATAATCCATAGCCATCAGGGTTTGGCTCAATTGCAATCCACCCATTTCCTTTCTAAACTGGGGAAAAAGGTAGTAGGATCAAATGTGTAGGAGGTGTGCAATGCTGGCAGCTGGTATTTCTGCATGCATTTAATGTTTGCAACCAAAGATGAATATCTCTACCATATCTTTTATTGACAAATGCATAAATTCTCCACAGAAAAAGAGCAATGCGGAGTCCTGCTGATGAATCCAGAGAGGATAGCTGTGATCAGTACACAAAAAGTGCTGGAGGAACTCAGCAGGTCAGGCAGCAGCTATGGAGGGAAATACACAGTCGACATTTCGGGCCGTGACATTTCAAGCTGTGAGCAGTGAGTTTTCAAAACTAGTTTTCTACTTGTGACGGAAAAACTTGCCAGCTCAGACTTAAGAGAATTGTTCCAAATTTAATAAAAGACCTGAATTGATAATTAGTGAAAGATCATTTCCACTGGTCAGTGAATCAGCACCAAAGGGAAATTAAGCTTGAATTAGTACCAGAAGCATTAACGGACATGCAAGTGCTTAGTAGCATATAGAATGTTACAAGGGACGATTGAAGTCAAGTCAAATTAGAATACATGGAGGAATTAGATTATCACTTGAAGATAATCCAAGTGTGCAGAAAAAGAACAGGAAGCCGGGATCAGAGTAACTACCTCCAATCTGGACCTAACACTGATACTGACATTATGGTGCTTTCTTCCTGATCAGAGATTTCCTTGATTATAGAAGTTTCTGTTCTTGGAAATGAAAAAGCAAAAATGCTGGAAATATTCAGCAGCTCAGACAGCATCTGAGGGGTTTCCCTGCTTCTCTCTCCACAGATGTTGCCTGCCTTGCTAAGTATTTCCAGCATTTCTCTTTTTATTTCAGATTTAAAGATCTGCAGATTTTTGTTTTGAGTTTGCATTATCATTGGTTTATATTGTTACAAATCACTTTCAAACATCTGCTCTTCCTTCCTCCAACATTTCAACATTTTGTTTATTGCATTTTTGGTCAGTCTTGGGACCTGCTTCCATTCTTCTCTCCAGTCAAGACCCACATGCAGTGGTTTCTCTTCCCATAGTCTAATCATTACCTCTGAGAATCTCCCTTTGATCTCCTCCTATTTCTCAGCTGCATACTCGTGGATATCATCTGATAGCACAGCATCAAATTCCGCATGCATATTGACAACACCCGGCTCTATCTCACAACTCCTTTGACTGCTGTATTAGTTCTCAGTTGGCAGACTATAACATACAGTACTGTACGAGCAGAAACATCCTCCAAATAAAGGCTAAGAAGATGAAAGCCATTGGGTTGAATTGGGTGGTCTGCAAGTGATCAGCCACTTCCATGTAAGTAATCTTGGACTTGCATTGAACGACCCTGTGCTGCTGTCACATCCATGGACTCCACTCCATCACTGGACTCCAGAGCCTGAATGTGCTTTGCTGAGGAATCTGCCTCTCTGATCCTATGGCCACCAGATTTGGTGCAGGAGTAACAACCCAATCACTTAAATGAATGTTCCTAGATAGGAAAATCTCAATTATGTATTTTTATCCATTTCACTTAAATGTTCTGTTTCTTAGAGTTTTAATGTGCTTTTAATTAGTTTTATCATTTAAAGCATTTTGATAGGTTTTAAATACCCACAGTATAAGATCAAAGGAAAGAGTTTATATTGTTGTCAAAAAGATTATGGGAAGAGAAATTATATTGGGAAATAATGGAAGAAAATTAGATTTAGATTTAGATCTAGTTCTAGTATTTTTTAGTCTGTCTTTACAGAAGATGACACAAAAACCTTCAGGAAAATAGTGGAGTACAACAGATCTATAATGAATGTGAATCTGAAAGAAATTTGCATGAGCAGAAAATCAGAATTGAAGAAATTAAGAGGTTTGAAAGTCGATAAATTCCGAGGACCTAATCGCCTGTGTTTTGAATTAGATGGTTGTGGAGATGATAGAATCACTGACTATCATTTTCCAAAATTCCATGGATTCTAGAATGGGTCTCACAGATCAGAAGGCAATAAAGGTAACACCCTCTTTAAGAAAGGTGGGGGAGAAAAACTGAGGAACTTCAGTCTAGTTGGCCTGACATTAGTTTAGGGAAAGTGCCAGAATCTTTTGTAAAGGAAGTAGTGGCAGGACCATAATATTGGGCAGGACCATAAAATTAGAGCATAACGAATTGGGGTGATATTCTGGTGTGGACTGAGGATTAATTACTTAGAGTAACAATAAACAAGTCATTTTCAGGCTGAGAAGCTGTGACAGTCAAGCTGCATTTACAAAAGATGTTAACAGATGATAATGGATATTTGACAAATCAATTAGAGTTATTTGATGTTGCAACTGGCAGAATAGACAAGGAGGACAGTGTTTTCATTGCACTTTCAGAAGATATTTGATGATGTGCCAAACAAGAGGTTATTCTACAAAATTACAGCATAAGGAATTGGGGTGACTTTTTAAAAAAATTTTTTTTTAATTTTATTTACAGCGTGGTAACAGGCCCTTCCGGCCCAACAAGTCCGCGCCGCCCATTTTAAACCCCCAAATTAATCTACCCATACGTCTTTAGAATGTGGGAAGAAACCGGAGCACCTGGAGGAAAACCACGCAGAGACGGGAGAACGCACAAACTCCTTACAGACAGTGATGGGAATCGAACCCCGATCGCTGGCGCTGTAATAGTGTTGCACTAACCGCTACGCTACCATGGAGTGGACTGAGGATTGGTTACTTAGAGTAACAATAAACAAGTCATTTTCAGGCTGAGAAGCTGTGACAAATTTGATATCACAAGGATCCCTGCTGGAGCACTAGCTGTTCACAATTTATATCAGTAATTTTAGATGAGGGGACCAAGTATAATATATCCATATCTGCTGATGATACAAAGTTGTAAACTTATAAACTTTATTATAAACTTTATTTATACAGCATGGTAACAGGCCCTTCCAGCCCAACGAGCCCACGCTACCCAATTACATCCATGTTAACACACTAACCCATGTGTCCTTGGAATGTGGGAGGAAAGCGGAGCACCCGCAGGAAACCCACACAGTCCAAGGAGGACATACAAACTCCTTACAGACGGTGGCGGGAATTGAAGCCCGATCGTTGGCGCTATAATAGTACTCTACCATGCTGGTGTGAGCTGTGAGATGTGAGCCGAGAGGCTTTTGGGAGAAATGGACGGGTGAAGTGAATGGGCAAGGACGCAATATGTGGAATATAACGTGGAAAAATGTGAGATCAGCCACTTCAGTAGAAAAAATGGAAAGGTGAATTTTTCTTTAATGAGTATAAATGATTTTTTCCCCAAAGGACCTCATTACTTTTCCATAATTTATTGAAAGTTAACATGCAGGTTTGGTAAGTAATTAGGAAGGCAAATGGTATGTTGGTCTTTATTGCAAATGGATTTAAGAAAAACATCTTATTCCAATTATAAAAGATTCTGTTGAGACTGCACGTGGAACATTATATTCAATTCTGGTCTCTCTGCCCAAGGAAGAATTTACTAATGAAGGAGTGCAGCGAAGGTTCCCCAGACTGATTTTGGGATGGGTACTTGCCTTACGAGGAGAGATTAATCAGACTGGGCCTGTACTCTCTTGCTTTGGAAAATGTGAGGTAATCTCATTGAAACATGCAACATTCTTCTGGGACTTGACAGGATAGAATCAAGGATAATATTTCCCTGGCTGGGGTGTCTAGGACCGAGGGTCACAGTTTCAAATTGAAGGGTCAACCATTCAAGACATACAAAAAGAAATTTCATCACACAGAGGGAAGCAGATTTTTGGAATTCTCTACCTGGGAGGGCTGTGAAGACTCAGCCACTGAATATATTCCAGACAGAAACATAGATTATTTGACATTAAGAAAATCAAGGAATAAGAGGATAGTACAGGAAAGAGTTGCTGGGTAAAAGATTAACCATGATCTTATTCTGAATGGCAGAGCAGGCTCAAGGAGCCAAATGGCCTCCTGCTTCTACTTCTCATGTTTCCCAATTTATATAAATTGGGAACAGCAGGGATCTTTGTGGAACTCCACTTCCCACCTTTGCTAGTCCGACTAACAGTTTACTTGGATTTTTTTGAAATTGTGAGATAAATTTCTACTTTCAGGCTTATGAAATTAATAGCAAATTAATGAAGTAGGTTTTAAACTGGTGTGGCAATAGAGAACAGGTGGTGATGATAGATGGGAAGTGCTCTGGTCAGGGAACAACGATGCATGCAGTCCCACAAGAATCTGATCTGGGTCATTTGCTATTTAAACTGTTCACAAATGATATGCATAAGGGACGTGTTGTAATGATGATGGCAAAGTGAGGAGACTGAATGTTTTGCATAGCATTTGTGACAGGAGCTGAAATGATTTTTGTTGACAATTGACCGGGAGTGACGCAAGTAGAAATTGTCTTCTGGCTGTTGAACATGATGGACTGAGTATGTAATGCAAGTGGTTATGCATGATCTGTGGCAAGACTTGGCTCAATTAGCCAAATTTTCTTTCTACATGCATTGTCTTTTTGTTTTAACAACTGGGTAAGGACTAGATAAACCCCAACTAAGAGAAAAGATGGATTGTAAATCTATGAGGAAGGCCATATCAAGTTCAGCATGCAGTATTGTGTATTATATCCATTTAATGACTTTCCTTTTTATAAAAATGTGTCAGCAATGCCAGGAAAATATCTGTGTATTTCCCTTTGACATTCAGCTATCGCACCAATATTTTCTTACTTATGTATAAATCAAATAATATAAAATTCTCTCTGTGGTGATTAAATAATGGACTCGTGTTCCAAGAGCAAAACAACTCACTTTGCAGATTGACTATGCTCCCTTCATTCCCTGTATCATCTATCTCCATTATTACCTCTGAGTCCAAGTACTCAATTAAGGCTGGTGCTGGTAATGGACAATCATTAAACTACCAAACTGTTGTAAAAATCCCATCTGGTTCACTAATCTCTTTCAAGGAAGGAAATAGGTCAGCCTGGCCCTTCTTGTCTATATGTGACTCCAGACTCACTAATGTGGTTGATTCTTAACTGCCCTCTGAGATCATTCTGCAGCCTCTCTGGTCAGGGGCCACGAGGGATGAACAATAAATGTTGGTCTTGCCAGCAATGTCCACCACGTTAAGAAATGAAAAAAAAAGCTGAACTACATTCAGATCTGTGTATTTAATCAACGTTAACAGGGATTATAATTTGGATGTCTAAAATAATTTCAGTTACATCTCTCCACAGAGATATTGAATCTTTCAACTGTACCAAACATTAGATAGTGCCCTTAGCAGAAGGTTTTGGGAGAAGATATCAGAAAAAGGAGGAATAAGATGTCAATAACAAAAGACTTACTGCTAAACTTTTTAGAGATCTCCGCAAATCTTGCTAGTTCACTGTGTCGCGTGGAGATCTTCAAAAAGCATCACGTATTTCTCAGTATTAAATGATATTGGATGTGGCTGTGATCAACCCACAGATTTAAGGAGCAATAAGGTAAAATGACTAGAATGAAAGAGTGATAATCACTGAATGCAGCAGATGAGACAGACAAGAGCTTACAGGGAGCTTTAGCAAGGAATAATACAGCCAATATCAATCATCAATAGAGGAAAGAGGAACCATACAGGAAATTACAGCATTCTGCCCCCAGAAAATCAAGCAATCTACTGTAGCTGGTGAAAGATTTGGACTCTCCATTCCCCAAATTATTGGTACTTGTTGGTTCTCTATACCTGTCCTGATTACATGTTGGCAAACTACCATAATAATTAAATATTAACAAAATAGTTTGTGTAATTTGTTTATGATGTATCACTTGATTACTTTGCTTCCCGTAATCAGGACCAATTTTTCTTCCAACAGAGTCAAGAAACCATAAAGATTGCAAAGTAGGGGTTGTTGGTTACTTTGCTTGCAGCAAATAAACCTCTAACTCCAGTGGAACACATCAAAGAGCATTCCTATAAAGACCACAAATCATTCAAGTACATCTAATGACCAGTATTGGGAACATAATCAGATTTAAATGGACTTTCTCAGATTTCAAAGGAAAGAACACAGGCTGCATTAAGTTGGTAAAGCAGACCATATTACCCTGAAATGACTGTGCAATGTGTGCTTCACCTATCACAATTCACCTTGTACTCATGCCTCCCTGCCCCAGCCCCTCACCCATGCCCTGCTTTATGTTTGATCCAGTTTAACGAATGGCTTAAAGATCTGTGGACTGCAATTTGACATTTCCAACCATTACTGGAAGTGTGATGGATGACATGAGCAGCACCTGCAAACAAGGCTCTTCAGAACTTGTCAGCTGCACTCTAACCCACCATCTGTCTTCCGTTCTCATTGCATGGTCCTGGCAGCACATCTTCAAATTGTTTCATTTTCTGGTGTAAAAAAAATCTGGAATATCCTACAAACAATTGCCAAAGTGGAACAAAAACAAAACAGCGATTAAAGGAATGACTACATGAATGGGAGTTCTCTGCATGTATATCCCAAAATACATCCAATCGACCACCAACTCGCAAATGTCCTCAACAGCCTCTTTTCTCTCAGGGAAAAAAATAAATGCCACAAATAAACCCATACAGGAAAAAGAACTGTCTTCTGTGTGCTGATCATCAAAGCTGGCAGATGCTCTCAGCAGGTGAGGCTGGCTGACTAAAGCTTAGCATTTAAGGTGCAAGACAGACAGATGTTGTTAAATGTAAGCACACCCCAGGCAGTACAACTGAGAGAGAGCAATACAGAAAGAGCAAGGAGCTGCTGGCTGTAGCTTTGACATATGGATTAACATTGAGGTGTAAAATAGGCATGCACATCATTTGTTTTCAATATCGTTAATGACTTTAATACTGCCGTATGCAATTTTATTTTCACTTTTAGTACTTGCCAGGAAGACTACCATAGAAATAAAAATTACTATCCAATTGTTGTTTATTATTAGTGACTGAAAGCCTGTAAATGCTCACTTCAGCTGCCAGTGGTGGCGATTCATGACTATAGCCTGATGTTGAAAAAGAGCTGTTGACCGGAGGGTATTCAAGAGGGATTTGCATAGGCAAATCTTTGCTGAAGAAAATAAACATGCTCATAACAACATATATTATATTGTGTCATTTTGAGAAGCTTACACTTTGCAATACTCTTGGAGTGAGCCGTCAGTTTAACGAGCAAAAAAGTCAAAAGCTCCCTTCCCTTCCCTTCCCAGACAGTCCCTTGGGATTGAGAATGACAAAAGCAAATGGGGCAAATGTCAAGTTCATCTGAATTTTTTTGTTGCGGAAGAAGAGTTGGTCAGGACACTGGGAGAACTTCCTCGTCTTCTGTGAATAACTGTCAAGGAATATATCAAGGACAAATGGAAACACACATCATTAAAAATTTAACACCATGAACATGCTTTTATCTAGGTGTTGTGCCAGAATAGGCTGAGACATGCTTAACTTTATACAGCCCTTCTGAGAACTGTTGGTGGTGTTGTCCTCATAAGTCAGTTCACCTCTGACTTCAGTGCTTGCTCATTGCAATGTGGAGGTAAAAGACAACCCAGTGCTCGGATACCAAGGTAGCTGACTCCCTTTTCTACCACTGGATGTGGCACTGAGTCCAAGGGCAGATAACACACATCCGTGGCTGAGTTGCTGAGTACAATTCATAACCAATCCCTTACACCAGCCATTCACTGGAATGCCATTACCAGCCTTGATTGAAAAGGAAACTGGAGGTATGCAATTTGTTTATTTTCCTTTACAGTTTTAATTAATTTCCAGTACCATAGGATGTTTTTAAACAATTTTTTTTCTCTTTAAATGTCACTGATTGTCAAACATATTTCAAAGCCCCTCTGACAATGGTGAATTGGCTTACTAAGACGGGGCCTCAGGATCCACCACCTGAGGCCTGGTCTCCACTGGCAGCCCGCTCTATGTTGCACAATAGCCATGGTAATGAGAATTCCAGCTCAATCAATCCTAATGGCAAAAGGTAATCGAGCAGGGGGCGGCCTGGTCAGATGCTGGGTGGTGGAATCAATCATGCAACATTTACTCAGATAAGATACTCAAATCATGGAGTAAACTCCTTAGCATTGAAGGAACCAAAATTGCGACAAAACAAAATGTAACTTTCATCTCAAGTATTCTGCAACCTATGGTCAGCAAACATCACAAATTCTGTCAATTTAATCTTAATAGAAGGAAAGCAGCTGAATTGATTCATGACCAGTATCACAGAATTTTCATTCTGTAAACCCTTGTTGTTTCCCACTGTGCTCCTAACATACAAAATAATGGATGTGAAAAATACCAACACACCAAAAACCTAGAAGTTATGCAGTTACCTTGCTAAGTAAAATCAGTCCAACTAATGACCATTTAAATCTTTTCCAAGTCTTTGCCTCAGGAATGTTTTGACTTTTTTTTCTAAATAACAAACAAGATGGCTGTTCGTAATCTCCACAGTAATTGCCAGCTGTATGGTTAGTGTACTGCAAGAACAGACTGCACTTGCATGATTTTCCTTAATGCCATTCTACAAAATGAAAGTTCTGATTTGTAAGCAAACACACCAACTTTCATTTTTAATTTCTTACATTTCAGTTCCTCGAGCTATTAACTCTGTGCTTCTTCCAATTCTTTGCCTTTGTATCCTGTTTTTCCAGCCCCCTTTCCTTGCTCTGTTTACCTTTGCACCTCCTATTCCTGCCCTGTGTCAAAATTTGCATGCTGAAATACTGAATCCAAAGAATCACATGAGTACGCCATGGGAAAGGGACAAGAGAAATGCACAGACCACTCCCAACCAGCCAACATGGTCAGGTTAGAAACTAGAGTCGCAGTTGGTTTTGGGAAGGGGTCTCAAACTCTTTAGGATTGGTGACGTCAATTGCTGTTCAAATCTGTGCTGGGAGCTTCTGTTACATTTGAGAATCTTTTAGGTCCCAGAACAATGCTACTTTGCAATGCATCCTCAAGCAGCACAGAGCCAATAAACAGGTCAAACGTCAAACATTATCCTCTGCCCACGCTTCAACAATGGGTGCTCACAACGTGGAACTTCACATACCAATTACTTTATGAGGCACACATTCAGGTTGACAGTGATTTTATTGTCCAATTAGTGGCAAACAGAAAGATGCATTATGAGCAGTAAAAGTGCTTTCAGCACTTTTTAGCACATCCTATTCTGTGTTTAAAATAGTATTAAATGTTTACCGTCATTGAACTCAATGCACAAACTTGGCCAATTATGAGGCAAGACTTCCGTTACTTTTCACCATAAAATATTTGAAAGTCTTTATGACAATAGCATTAAAATAATGCATTAAAACAACAGTAGTTAAAATAAGCTTTGTTGTGCCTGACAGAATGAAGGCAGCACTCTTGATAATTTAAGCATGTGGCAACAATTTTAATAGAAAATTTGCATTCAAACCTCTCTCCAGTACTCGAATGTATTATTGACCATTACTGGGCATTTATATCAATAATTGCCATCTGTAATATTGCAACAAAATTATTGAAAAGACGCTATTTAATATTCCAGGATCTATTGGAGGTCAGGAGAGGAAATGGAGTACAAAGGGGGTGATGTTCCCTGTTTATTTATTTGCTAGTTTGAAGGCAGTGAATCAATCTGGTCTGTGATCTCACCATTGGCAGCATTCCTTAAGTAACTCATGAGTGAGCCTGCACAATGACGTGAGACTCCAGCCTGATCCTAAACTTTGAGATATTTCTACAAAGTTTCCAGCATGAAGATCATGCTTGCTCCCAACCAAGCCCAGGAACTCTGGGCAGATTTCCCTCTGGGATATGCAGGACAATTAAATGCAGCGTAACACATAAGATGCTGGAGGAACTCAGGGGGTCAGGCAGCATCTATGAGGGAAATAGTCAGTAGAAATTTCAGGTTAAGACCATCTGGACTTAGATGCTTTCTGACCCGTTAAGTTCCTCCAGCATTTTGCGTGTTGCTCCAAATTGCAGCATCTACAGTGTCTTGTGTCTCATTTAAGTGTGGTGCCATTACTGACTGAAGGTTGGGAGGTTACCAAGAACTACATGATTCAACAGAGTTTCTGCAAATATTTAGCAAAGTTACTTCAGTGAAATGGGAGTAACTCTGTCACGATATGATTCACAGATCTACTCCAGGCCTTCCTCTTTGAGCATCCATCAGTTTGAATGTCCAGATTTACAATGGTCACATTTAAAAATGCTCTGCAAACCTTGAATAAATCAGTCCCTCTGTGCCTGGAATATAAATCTGAGAACTTCTGAAAATGGGTACAGGGAACCAATGCATGATTAGCCTCTAACTGTGCTTCAGGTGCAAACACCATGCGAACAATAGGTTGCCTGACAATTTACATGATTGCTGCAAGCAGCCAGCAGTAACTACATTGTGTGTGTCTCTACGCCTCAGCAGGTGGCTACTATTGTGAGAGCTGAGCATCACTTGTAGCTATCTTATAATACTTAAAGCCGGCCTGCATTTCTGCAAGGAGAGGGACATTGTGGCGACACCAGATTGTGGATGTCACTGCAGAAGCCATTTTGGAACTGAAACAACAACCATAGCACTCAAAAAGCACATGCTGGAACTGAGTTTGCTGCCCCTTTGTCTTGCACAGCTCAGCTAATAACTGTGGCTTCAAACACATGTGAAGTATATAGAGTACCTGGGGGTAGGAAAGAGGGTCTAGCCGGTTCCTGAATGCTATCTTATAAATTAAATGAAAAAATGATTTTTGAATTATTCAGCATGATTTTCAACCAATAATTTTCAGTATAAATTGCTGCAAAGAAAAGCAACAAGAAATCCTTATGACATATTCCTGAGAAATAAAAAGTGCACACCATGGTCCACTTCACCAAAGACTGTTACCCTCTTAAAGCACATGCATTCTTACCATTCTGTAGCCAATACCAGATTTCTTCACTACTAAACTGCTTAATGTGAAAATTTTGTGTGTAATGGTGTGACCCTCAGTCATGACTTTAAATTAGTAGATTTTTTTTGTCAGATTATATGAAAGTTTTCAACTTCCTGAACATAATGGTTTCCATCTTATCATCTTTTACTTATCTACCTTTCAGCATGTGGGCATCACTGAAAATGCTGTTGTGCAGGGACCTCTAGGATTTAGACCCAATGACAATGAAGCAAGGGCGATGTATTTCCAAATCAGGATGTTGTGCAACTTGGAGACAAACCTGCAGAGATTGGCGTTCCATTAACCTGCTGCCTTTGTCCTCCTTGGCAGAAGAGGTCACGGGTTTGGGAGATTGAAAATATGTTTTCTTGCATTTCCAAATCTAGTAAACCTGAGGAAAACCAAATTGTAGGGGAAGCCAGATTGTTCAATTCCATGGGGACCAGTAAAATTCAGTGGTGTTCAAAGCAGGCATTTAGGAAAAGTTTATTATAACATTTTTATTTCAATTACAGAAAATTTATATGTAGAGCAGCTGATTTCAAAAGGCTGTCAGTTTAACAAATATTTTTCAGTTTTTTTTCTCCAATAAATGTTTTCTTTAAACCTGTGAAATTAAGATTTAGTTTTGGTGCCCAGACATAATCTCAGCAAAGCAATGTGCAGTGTACAGGATGACTGACTGCTCCCAACCACTAAGCTATCCACCAAGCTATCAACCTGATTCTTTCTCTGGAGAATGAAAATGCAGCAACAGCCTCAATTTTCAAAATTCAAGTTACTTTCTTATTTTCATTTAAAATGTAAAAGTTTTGAATTTGACAGATTTCAAAGTGGTCAAAAGTACATAAAACAAAAATCATAGTCATTCCATGCTCTGTGTCCTAAACAAGAATCAGGAATTTACCATTCCCCAATTTGCAGATTATTCATCGACAACAATTAGTGCAACAGATCGTGGGATGTTCTTGTTACAGCAGTTAGGTATACAAAGTCTAATTAAGCACATCTACACCTTAACAGTGCAATCATTTATAAGTGAAATAATTATTATGCTATTACAGAATTTCTAACTTGCCAGGAAAAACTCACAGAAATCTGTAGAATATGAAATGACTATGGAACCACTACATCATCAAGGTATTTCGGTAAGAGGAGAGACTAGAGAGTCCTCAATTTTCTTTTAATTGGGCTGGCAGCAACACTAAGAAAAGAGAGGAGAGGGGAGAGAAGGAAGCTGGTGATGGTTGTTCCTTGTCTGCTGGCCACTACGGCTCCTGAACTACTTCCATTTGTGATCAGCATCCTGGGAACATTAGACTTCCTAGCCAGCCTTCCTTGTTCCACCACCAGTAAGCTCAAAGTGGTCCAAATCTCTTCCATGCATCTTGTCACTCACATCAAGTCTCATGCAGAAGTCTGGTCAGGTAGAAAATTAAAACCAATCTAACTAATTTCTTCTGATGATGAAGGATCTTGATGGAGGGTCTCGACCTGAAACGTCGACTGTGTATTTCCCTCCATAGATGCTGTCTGACCTGCTGAGTTCCTCCAGCACTTTGTGTGTGTTGCTCCAGATTCCAGCATCTGCAGAATCTCGTGTCACAGTACTTTTAAAATTTTCCAGACCTGACCCAATTCAATATATCAGTATAAATATAACAATTTTAAACGCACCTTTATTAAGTAGGGATGCAGAGAAAATCAGCTTGATCTGGATGAAGTATTAAGCCAGACTAGCACAGCGTGACGTGGCCCATTCCGAACCCAAGTGTTCAATCAGAATGGATACTGACCCCAATCCAAACCCCATACACAAAGTTAGGTCCTATCAGGCATGGGTTCATCAAATCTACACTGATCCTCAGAGCAATCCCATCAATTCCCTTCTCCAAATTATTTTCCTGCAACCTTTTCTCTCACACACGCCCATTAACACCTCATTGGTTCTTTTGCTACCCATCTACAATAAAGTCTATTTACAACAGCCGATTAACCTCACAATCAGCACATCTTTGGAAAGTAGGAGGAAACCAGAGCACCTGGGGGAAAATCTACAAAGTCACAGGGAGAACATGCAAACTCCACACAGACAGACCGGAGTCAGAATCAATCCCAAGTTACTGGAGCAGTGAGATGGCTGTACTACCTGCAGGGCCACTGTGCCACCCTGCAGTGCCTGTGCCATCCAAGAGATCGCCCTCTTCCACCAGTCACGGGCTTTAATTGGGCTGGCAGCAACACTGAGAAAAGAGGGGAGTGGGGAGAGGAGGAAGCTGGTGATGGTTGTTCCATTAAATCCCCAAATGTAAGAACTCCAATGCTGTCAACCATGCTTTCAGATGTCTGGCTCCTAAGCTCTGTAATTCCTTCCCCAAACACCTCCACCTACCTTGAAGCTCCTTAAAAGTTCCCTCCAAGCATGTTTTTGGTCATCCACTCTGATATCACCTCACGTAATTTGATATCAAATTTTGCTTGATAACTCTCCTGGAAATGCCTCGGGCTGTTCAATTGTGTTGATGGGAACATAGGAACATTAGAAATAGGAGAAGAAGTAAGCCATACAGCCCTTTGAGCCTACTCTGCCATTTATCAAGATCATGGCTGACTTTGGGCTATTTTCCAGCACTATTCTTATATCCCCTGAAGAAACCACATAAGTAAAAGTTATGTTGATAGCAATTTGCTGCTGGTTAAAATTATCATATAAACAGTAACCAACAAATAAAACACCATGTCATTCACACCATATACTTCTGGATCTCAGGTTCTCATTTATATCAGTTACTGCAACACTTTTTCCAGGTTAAGCAAATAAGCAGCAAAGTGCTAATGATGCGCTGACATTTGGAGGATATTCCAGGGAACCAGTCACTGACTGCAACACTCTTGCAGTTTTATCACTTTATTCCTGGTTATTGATTGACAGTTTAGTCATAAGATAAATTGGAAAGACAAACACAGTCCTCACCCTGGAGAGCTTTTATCTTACTTATATTTGAATAATTATCAATCTTTTATCCACAGTACTAGGAACAAATTTGTACATTTAAGTGGACAACAGGAATGAACACAAATCCATTCCACCCACATTTGGAAGATTCAAATAGAGCAGGTTCCACTTGTGATTTCTTGTGAAATGATTGAATATTGCAAGAACGTTAAAGTAGAACTGACGGAAACTTATAGAGTAACAGTCTTTCCTCATGTTTGGTTCAATTTCATTTGAATATATGGAGATATTAAAACCGGCTGACAAGATCACCTTGCAATATCTTTCCAATTTCCACAACTGAGTTCTGATGGAAGGCCACTGACCCGAAACATTCCTCTGCTTTACTCTCTCCACAGATGTTACCTGGCCTGCTGAGCATTTTCTGTTTTTATTTCAGATTTCCAGCATCTGCAGTATTTTGGTTTAAGATTATCTCAGGTGCTGGTGTATGAAAACATTAGCTGCTTCCACCAGCTCAAACTCAAAGATCTGTATGACAATTTAGAAAAGGACAGCTTTTCACTATACCGCTAAACTGCCCTGATGAAAGATCACTGACCAGAAAGATTGACTCTGTTTCTCTCTCCACAGATGCCATGTGACCTGATGGGTATTTCTAGCATTTTCTGTTTCTGTTTGGATTTCTAATGTCTGCTGGGTTTTTTTAATTCTGTAACACTAGTCTTCCTATTACCTTCCTTTCCTTTCACAGCTCATCCATGAAATACACCAACTACAGCAATAAGGACATACAGTTGACCTGCTCACTGGTCTTAGCCAAGACCATAGCTTGAAGCGAATTGTGACTTTTTTGTCAGAACATTTCAAAATTCAATTGGCTTTACAAGTGGGATATCACAGGTCTGTGCCCAGGTCCACTGGATGTACAATAGAAATTCCACCTCATTCACACTGCAACTAAAAGGAAAAGCAATGGTTCCAATGCCTTTATGAACATATGAATTAGGAGGAGTGGACCACTTGGTTCCTCAAGACTGTTCCGCCACTTAATAAATATGGTTGATCTGAATGTTATGTCAACTCCACATTCCTGTCTAAATGTAATAACCTTTCAAGCCTTGCTTTTGAAGTAACTCTTTCATAACTTGGTAGCCATCTGCAGCTCCCAGTGGGACAGGGGCAGGGGCAGTGAGGAGATAGAGAACTGATGGGAACAGAAGAGATGGGTTTCCAGTATGAAGAGAAATGGATAGATCTTCCTGGGATGTTCTTCAGACCTGAGATACTTGGAGGTGCAATAACAAAGATTCTTTTTAAAAAGATAATGAAAATTGAACAACAAATTAAAATCTTGAGGAAGCACCAACATTAAAACAAAAAGAATGATTTTGAATCGGTGAAAAGAATTGGTTGGCCCTCATTTGGATTCCTCAGGTGCCTGTGAGTAGATTAATATCTTATTCCTCATCTTTGATACAGAGTAGGTGGTAAAACAGGCTTGGGGGGACAGGGTATGAACAAAGGAAAGGTGTCCATTTTTCCCAGTGTAGTACTATGTTACAACAAACTAAAGGATTAATATGTTGTGTCACAGTGATGAAATGAAAATTTGTCATTATGATTTTCACACAATTTGAGCTGTCAAGTTGCTGTGAGCAGAGACTGCTTCTGTGTGAGAGACAGAAAAGAATGCTGGAAGTTAAATCAATGCCAAACATTGCTACAAGCCTATAGTACTGGAGGAGACCTGCTCTTGGCATTGGATGGTGGATGGTGAAGGAGAACAGTAAACAGGGAAAGGCAGAAAACACATGTAACTAAAACCCAGAGTCTCATGCACTAAAAGGAAGGTAAAGACGGAGGAGACAAAATACATGAAAATGTTTAAAATGGCCATACAAAATACTTCTGTTGGAAGAAAATGGAAGTTTCCAAGAGGGGGACTCGGGACAGTTCACAATATAGAACATAGAACATTACAGCACAGTACAGGCCCTTCAGCCCACAATGCTGTGCCAACATTTTATCCTGTTCTAATATCTATCTAACCCTTCCCTCCTACATGGCCCTCCATTTCTCTATCATTCATGTCATATAAAGTCAGAAATATCCCATTCGCCTGTTATCCCAATTTTAAGTTCCCACTCCTGCCTGCTGCAAAATCATACAGTGCCACGGATTCATTCTGTTAAAACGCATTTATTAGCAGTATACTGCCAGGGAGAATTCTCCTATAACTCTCATGCAGAGTCTTTATTGGAGGTCTCCACAATACAGAGGGGTAGGCATTAATTTATACAGTCCTTGTCACACACTTAAACAATGCAGCTACACCAATTTCAATTGGGGAGCCTAAGATACAAAGACAACCATCACACTCATTGTTTTAAGATTAACTTCACACTCATTGTTTTAGGACAACCACCTGGTCTTGAGTCAGGGGCTTGCCTGCATGGTATTTTTTTCATTAGTTATATGTACAGTCACAATTTCTTAACCCTTTGCTTCCTCACGCCCATTGAAATCCTAATTCTAACTGAAAAATTAGATCATCATAAACTATAAAACATGTCATAAAACAATCCATACATAATTTGCAGTTACTAGCTCTTATTAGTTAACCATATTCCCAGAAGGAGCTGCAAGTCACAATCAGAATTTCCAAGAATCTTTCTTATTCTTGATCACGGTTCTATATCATGTATATTATGGCAACCACAATGATCCCCATATCCCTGAATTCCCATCAAATGGACACTTAGAGGTCTTAAAACTTGGAACATAATTAATTGCAGAAATGAATAAATGAAAAGACATGTTTTATCACTCAAAAAGATTTGCATTTACCACCACCTTTCCCCAACGAAGAGTAATGTAGAGAACCACAGATGCTGTCCCTCTCTGTGCATTTCTACGATGTTATTCCTATCAAGGCAACTGCATCATTATTTCAGCTGGAAAGACCGATAGTTTCTCAAAGTGCGATGGTCGAAACTATTCTGACAATGCCCAACACACAGAGGAGGCATGCTACTGTGCACAAATGGAAACTGTTGTACACTGGAGTAAAAGTTGAGCAGTTGTCAGTTGGCCAAGGTGATGAAGAAATGTAATTGGGTTATTACTGACCACTTAAACTATCCAGTCAAACCTATGCTGCTATGAACAAAGAGAATTGAGTGTAAAACTGCATCTAAAAAACACTTAACTGCTAGCTGCAATACCTATTTTAACCCTGCAAGTCTTCAATGTCAAAGGCAATGTAATTTTGAGTGTTCTTCCTTCAAAATATTAAAGGTCAAAAGCAAATGGCTTGAATCATCCTGAAAGGAATGAAACGAATCTGGAAAAAAAAATAGGTGGGTGTTAACAGGTTGGTGGTTATTTAAGATATCTGCAGTGGCTGAAAGCTGCCATTGTTAAAGTAGTCAAATGCCAGATACTGTGTTCCCTATGTATGCTGCCAGATCTCCACCTCTCAGAGTTAGTTGTTACCCACCTTTATTTTCAGTGGAACAGAGCACATTAAAAAGGGATGAAATCCAGGTCTTATGAATCATGGGAGGCTATAGATTGGCAGTGGACAGCAAAACTTAAGTGATATGAGAGACTTTTTTTTACTCTGCAAAGATTAGTGGGCATATAAATTAAATGAACAGGAAAAAGGCATTAATACCATTGATTAATTCCTCAATCTGAGAGCATATTTTAATTCAGAGCTTTTTAGAAGATGTTGCCACTGGGAGACTAAGAAATATGTTGAATGAATAGATGAGAAGATGCCATAGGAAATATAACGTAGCAAAAGGAAGCAGGAGTACACCACTTGGTTCAATCCCACTCAACAAGATCAGGGCTAATTTTCTGCCTCCAGTTTTATGCCTGATCCCCTTATCCCTCAGTTTCCCAGGTTTCCAACAATCTGTTGATCTGTGCCTTGAATATATTCAATAACTGATTATTTATCGTCCCTTTGGAACAGGAAGGTCCCCTGGCTCTAGACTCTCCAGCCAAGGGAAACAATCTAATCTGTTAAGATCCTTAAGGATTTGAACAGTACTGTTACATTTGCAACTTTCCAATACCATCAGACAGTTCTAGAATTGAGTTTTTATTAGATTATCACCAATGCATCCATCATCTCTGAGAACTCTAGAATGTATCCATCAGATCCAGGGAATCTTTGGATTTAGTTCCAATAGTTTTTCTGGCAGTTTTTCTTTGTTAACATTAATTATTTTATTTCCCTTACTCTTATTTGTCTCTTGGTCCCTTAAGAGACCCTGGAATGTATTTTTTTGTCAACTCTATCATAAAGACAGACATAGAATGTATTTTAATATCTCAGTCATTTCCTTATTCTCAACCTCAAATTTTTCCAACTTTTTTCGATCTTAGCATTTACATTCAATACATTATTTTACATATTTACAAAATCTCTATCAATCTGTTTTTGTATTTCTTGCCAGTTTGATCATGTTTTCAGTGTGCTCCTATTCCTCAGGCTTCTTTTCAACATCTTTTTTCCATCTAATACTACCCTCAACTTCTTTAGTTATGAGAATTCCTTTTATAGTGACCATTATTGTAGCTAGTTTTCTTTTAAATTTCCACTTATTTAATTAACTGGGTTTAAATTCCATGTCTGCCATGGCAAGATATAAACTCTCATCTCCAGACTGTTAATCCAGATTTCTGGATTACTATTATGATAACCTAATCACTGTGCCAGGGGTATAGGATTAAAATTAATCTTGTTGAAGTAACTTCTGGTGATTTCAGTAAATGAATGCTGAATGTGTTCATACAACCTTCCTTTATATTTCCAGGTATTAGACCACTAATTTTAAACAGTATACTGCCTCCACTAAATGAACAGAGGAAGGAATTTCACAAATAGGTATCATTTAGCCCAGATTTTAATGGCAGATTGAAAGCTCAGGAAACCAACAAACTGGTTATGAAGGACAACACTTCACATCCTTTTGGTCAGACCTTAAACATGGGTCAGTCGTGTCTGCCATTTCACGATCCCTTATAATTGATACATATTAATCCCACATCATTAACTTTTTAATGTTTATATTTATTATTTGAGCAGTTGTACAACTATCATTTTTTGTTTTCCTGCCTCTTCATTGGTTATTTCTTCCGATACTGGGAAAGTTATCTCATAACTTTGAAATCACTCCTTCCTCCTCCCCTTATGATGCTACAATTGCTGCACCTACTAAAGAAAGAGCCAACTTTTATGGCTCACTTCTCTGTTTCTCAGTCCCTCCTCCACTTATAGTGACAATTATGACTAATGCCAGTTGGTTCCTCTGGTTTCTTGATTCTGATAATATGGTCATTAGTGATAGACACCTCCTTGGGCACAAATTTAAGAACATTACCAAAAGAACAAAGGGACAAAGTTTAGGGGAAATGTAACCATTTCAGGAATGTCCCTTCAAAAAACCACGCTGTAGTAAGATCTGAAGGAAGTCCAATAATAAGGAAGTGGATAATAGATTAAGAAAAAAATTAAGAAGGACATAAGGATGGAACTAAATAAATACTTTATCAGACAGCTTGCAAAGGTACAACAGGCCAAATGTGTTGTCAATAGAGTAAAATTCCACAGTGACACCTCTCCAGGATTCCTCAACACCTCAGCAACTCAACTTGATCCTAACCATGGCTCACCATAGAATTTCTGACACCCAGTTCACCTCTCTATCTCTGTTCATCTTCTATCAATGAAAGATGTGTCCCCTAACTGTACAGCATTTCTCACATATTCTTGCTTTCAAAAGAAAGACTTCCCTTTTACAACAACTTTGACAACCCCAATATTCCCCCAAAAGTGTACAGGGCCAGTTTTCAACTCTAAAATTATTCACCAACATTTCTGGCCTTATCCATGGTTACCCTGCCCCACCGGTGATTACACTCACTATGATGCTCACTTCTGTAATTCTGCTTTTAAATACCTTGTAAAAACTCCAGTCTCCAGTAACTGGTTTGGTGCATTGCTAAACATTCTTTCATTCCATGTCCATTTAACAGAACTATATTCACCAACTTCCAGATTCCTCTCCTATCACTCTTTAGTGGTCAAATTGTTGTCTTGTCCTCTGACTTATTTGTAGCAATGCTTTGTTCTCCCTCTTTCTTAAATTCAGATGTATTTCAAAATCAAAGACCATTCACCTGCCAAATGGAGGACTAACACTCGCAAACATAACATTGAGAAGGAGAAGAAAGGCAACCCCTGTGGCTGCAGGAGGTTTGAGCACAGTTGTGTGATCAGTGAAGCCTGTAGTCCGAGAGGAAATTGACAAAAGCCGAACAACTTCTTTCGAAAGGTTATTGACCTAAAATATTAACTCTTTTTCTCTCCTTACAGGTGCTGCCTAAACTGCTGAATATTTCAAGGCTTTTCAGAGTTTTGAGTTCTGGAACTTACAACATTTTCCTTGTGTAGCGAAAAGTGCAGTTGGAAAAATGAATGATCTAATCCAGAAAACAAAATGCTTTTCTCTTGTTTTAGGGAAAAATAGGCCCATGAGCTTGAAAGTCAGTCAGCTTGTGAATGAGCATGAACTGATCAGTACGTTGTATTTCATTACCCTGACGCAAATGTCCTGAACTTTCTGCATACATTAAACCCCAATAACTACTCAAGAAATGCTTCTAACTTAACTTTCCAAGAAGAACTTTGGCTACAGCTGGCCCTGGACTAATCTGGTGATACGCCTTCCAGATGACCTGCAAAACTGCAGTAGGTGCCAATCCACTTAAGCTGCCAGATGGCAGGGCCTCAGCTCATACACAAGTTCAAAACTCCCCTTCTCTGTTCAAATAACTAAATCCATCATCATCTCCCTGCACCTGCTAAGCAGCAAGGGACATGGTTATCACTCAATACCCAAGCTTGCTTCCTCATCCAGAAGCATTAATAGTTAATATGGAGTACATATCATCCATCCGCCCCAAGATAAGACACTTGCACTGACAGCTAAAGATAACCACTAATGAGCAGCTAATAAACTGTGGCAGAAAAATCTAATAAAATGCCCTACAGTAACTGCACCTGTCCAGATGCAAGAAAAGAGCTCTGCAACACTGACAATTAAATGAAGATTGTCATCCTATTCAAAAAGCTCAGTTACAATGAGCTTGTCTCAAAAAGCCCCATTGACAGTCAAAAAAATGTCTAAATAACTATGAAATGTATTTACAATTGTTCAAAATGCTCAGCAGAACAATTAGAGTCTGTAGACAGAATAGACATGAACCGTTCATCAGGTGTGGCATTTAAACAAATAGACTAATGGGGATAGAGTTGCAAAAATTACTAGAATTATAGAATGGTTACAGCACAGGAGGAGGCTAATAGACCACTCAAGTCTATGACATCAGTCTCATTCACCCACTCTTTCACCTAAGCCCTGCAAAGTATTGTCTCAAGTACTGATCCAATTTCTAAGAAATAGAAGCAAGAGTAGGCCATTCAGCCCCTCATGTTAGCTCTGCCATTCAATTACATCGTAGATGAGTTTTTACCCCAGTGCCACTATCCCATACTCCCAATTCCCTTAATACCCTAAAACCTATCTATCTCTTTCTTGAAAATACCAAGTGACTGAGCCTCCAAAGCCTTTTGGGTAGAGCCTTCCAAAGATTCTACTTTCTCGATGAAGAAATGTCTTTTCATCTTTGTACGTGCCCTGAATAATCCACCAAACCCCCGACACTGACTTCTCATAAAAAAAGTCTTCCCTCACATCCCCCTTGTATCTCATGGTCAAAATTTTAAATCTGCATCAGCTGATCCTTGAAACATTCACTGATGAGAACCGCACCGGAAGAAATACAAGCCAATGAGTTAATGTGCTCAAAAGAATAATGGTTGAATGACTGAAATAATTTTACTGCAAGTCAACAGGAGGAAGCCTAATAACATAAATTAAACATTCATGAGAAGCATTAGACACGTGATTAGCTGAAGTGGTGGGAGCTGGGTCAGTGATAACCAGCTAATTCATTCTTCCCACCCCACAGATGTTGCCTTAACCTGTCAACTTGCCAGTTTCCCCTACTATATCTTCATTTCCCTTTTATCATTCCCCCTCCCCATTATCCCTCATCCCCTACAAGGCCTTGACCACTCACATGTTCATGTCTCTCTTAAGTCTTGAGCTCATTTATTTCTTCCTGTGTCTAATGATAATACAATTTCAGTGATAAAGCCATCTCCAAAACAGACCACGGGCACTCAACCCATTGTCCCTCTCCCGCTCTCACTCCCTCCACTTCCCATTGTTCTGTTCCTATTTAAATGTTGTTGATTTCCCAGTTTACACTTACAGCCTAAACATTGCCTGCTGTCTCTGCAGATGCTGATTCACCTGCTGAGTGCTACCAACATTGTCTCTTTATGTTTCAGATTTCCAAACTGTGCAGTGTTTTGCTTTTAATTTCTACATTAAGAACTGGTCAGTAAGAACAATGTGCAGTACAGCACTATTTCCACTGCCAAGTCTACTAATGCAAGTCCCACTCCTCTGTGGAGCTTGTACTGCTGGAATTTGATTATCAACGATAGTGATGTGTAAATGGCTGTTTGTTTTCATCGCAGTCTTTCATGTCGCCAAGCAACAGATGGCATAATGGCCAACGTCAACACCACTGTTTTTGCAGTCCCTGTGTATGATGAGAAAAGAAGGTCAGAGTGTAAATGCTGAATACCCTGTGTGGTTGTCCAAAGTGCACACTTACTGGAACTACTGCAATGTCACAAAATAAATGTTGCAAAAACTCTTTCATTTCTTGAATGCAATTTTGTCTCTTAGCAGATCAATCCAGTTCAAAAAAACTGAACTCAATCAATGCATTAAGAGATTTAATGCCCTAAAGGAAGAACGAAAATCTCTAAAACCTGACTACAATTCATCCTCTTCTGGTTTAACGGAAGTTGGTCAGGGTACTTCAAGGACTAACCTCTAGATTGGTCACTATCATCTTTCAAGGAGGCTGTACACCTCTTTTTTTAAATCCCATAGTTTAATACATAATACCTGAAGGTTGCTAGGCTGACCACTATTCCAAATATAAAATCAAGGCCATTGTACTTAAGTATACACTTTGCAGTGCTCCTCTTCCCCCTTTTATAGGAATCATCCATGGTTGCTAGGCACCAACCTGCATCTGGAAGGAAATTTCAAGGTTTGATTCACTGGACAAATTTCAGTACATTACTGCACAGCCTTCTTCATTTCTTTTATCCTCGCACAGATGGGTTTTCAAACCATTTTGTCTTGTACATATGTTACCAGACTAGCAATACAGAGACATGAATTCAAATCCTACCATGACATCAGTAGGAGTCAGTCTTATAGCCCCACCAAGCTGTCTGCCATTCAGTAAGACCATGGCCAAACTGACTTTTGGCCTTTGCATTTTCCTGCCCAATCCTTTGATTCCCCTAGAGTTCAAAATCTGACTGTCTGGGCTTATAACATAACTAATGATTCAGCCTCCACAGCTCTTTTGCATGGAGAATTCCAAAGATGCCCAGCCTTATGAGAGAGAAAAAAAATCCTCTTCATCTCCAACTCTTATTTTGAAATTACGCCTCATGGTTCTTGATAGCCCAACCTTCTAAATTTTCCTCATATGGGAATTCTCTAATCCCAGGAGTCCATCAAGGAAATCTTTATTTATCATCGTAGATGCAAGTTTCTCCTTCTCCAGATAGTAGAGCCAAAACTGCATGGTGTGATCTCACGGGATACTCTGCACTAAGACTACTTCGTTTTACATTCCATCTCTTTGGTAATAAAGACCAACATTCACTTTGCCTTCTCAGTTAACTATTGCATCTGTATGCTAACTTTCTGTGTTTCTTATACAAGGGCAGCAGATCTCTCTAAATACCATCATTTGCTGCAACACCCAGTGTATATCCAAAAGTGCAACTTACCGGTGTGACTTGTACATCAATGTGTATATCCTTAATCCCCTAAACTGTGGGTGAGAGATTGATATTCTTCACAGCTGTTTCATCAGCATCAAACTCGTCCAAACGAGATCAACAGTAGTGCAATGCTCAGAATTTGTCTCCAGCTGGATCTTCACCATACCGGTTTGAAAGGTGGCCATCACTGTTCTTTTGCAGAAGGATCTGCTTTTAAGAACATGTAAGGCTCAAAAACAATGTTACTTAAAAGGCCAGTCACATTAAACCTGCAATCATAGCCAAACTGCTGCATACTACTCTAACTGCATACTCAATATACTACTCACACTGAAGATTGAGCCCTTGTTCCATTTTCCAGTGTTTTGCTGCAATGAAAACAGATCTACTGTGCCCACATCTAGAACTAAGACTCCTCTTCATGGAAGACACAAGGGTTCCAGACATTACAGGCAGGCATTCATGGGAAGCAAACAAGTGCTCAGAACTCGGACTTCACAGGGAGCCTATGCAACCACACAATGTAAGAAAAGTTGAGAAGAGGAAACAGGGAAATACACACCAGTTAGCCTGACTACACACCACTGCCTCTGGCAGTTCATTCCATAGACCCACCATCCTTTGAATGATTTGCACTGTAGATCCCTTTAAATCTTTCCCCTTTCACCTTAAACCTATGCTCTCTAGTTTTAGACACCCCTTCCCTGGGAAAAAGACTGGGAAAAATCATTCACCTTATCAATGCCCCTCATGATTTTATAAACCTCTCTAAGGTCACCCCTCAGCCTCCTTTGCTCCAGGGAAAACAGTCCCAGCCTATTCAGTCTCTCCTCATAACTCAAGCCCTCCAGTCCCAGCAACATCCTTGTGAATCTTTTCTGCACCTGCTCTAGCTTAATCACATCTAGATTCTTCCAAAATTCTGAGGTTTTCAGACCAAACCTCCACAGTCCTCTTGGGTAGAGAATTTCTTTGAGAAGAAATTTTTTCTCCCAAGGGATAATGAATCTTTTAAATTCTCTACCCAAGAGGGCTGTGAGGGTTCAGTTACTGAGTATGTTCAAGACAGAGACTGATAGATTTTTGGATATTAAGGCAATCAAGGGATATGAGGTTATTGCAGGAAAATGGCACAGAGGTAAAAGATTAACCCTGATCTTGTTGAAAGGGGAGCAGACACAAAGAGCCAAAAGGCTTCCTCCTGCTTCTATTTCTGCACTCATTGATACGCTCTCCTCCTGTCTTCATTTACTTTTCCACCAGCCCACAGGAACAGCCAGACCTCCCAGAGGCTTTTGCTGCTATTGCAGACTTCTTCAAAGTTCAGGTGATTCCCAGGGTGGCACCTTAATACCAATGCATGAAACTTCCTGGAGAGTATCTGTGGGCCCCTGCAAATGATGTCACCCACAGGACTCCTGAAGTTCCTCCCAAACATGGAAGCATGTTCCTTTCCCTCATGAATCACTCATGCTTCAATCTGCTGGTAAACTGCGCTGTACAGATGCTAGAAAGGTGCTGGGGTTGTGCTTGCGTGCCTGGCTCTGAGATCTCACCACGTGTCCAAGTGCTCACAGCTGCAAGAAATTCAACCGGAGCTTTTCAGTAACACACACCCTTTCTTAAAGAGTATGTTGTTTCATGGGGGAGCCCAAGAATGCTGGTTATTAAATGGGCTGTCAAATATTCTGACCTTTTTAGCAGCTCTTTAAAACAGTACTGGGGAGACATGCAGCATGTTTTACTGCCGCAAAAATGGATTTCTTGGCCTACATTTTCACTAGTTTCCAGCATTCATAATCTTTTCACCGTAACAAGCAGATTAATACACCATTGAACAAACCTTATGAAATTTCAAAACTTCAATGCCACTGCATGAAGCTCTCCAGTTACTTTTAGCAAAAGATTTCTCATACACCACATTGGGCATCATTTCCTTCATTTCTGCAGCCTCATTTGTCATTTTGTCAAGGCTAAGCTGCCTCATGATCAAAGAAATTTTGAAATACAAGATTAGAGCAGTTGTCTGACCGAGGATCAAACACCATTGACCACGTCGCAGTTTGGTTGCTTCATGCTTGTGAACGTGTGTTACGTTTTTCTTAATGTTATAGTAATGAAGACTAGACTAATATCTTTGTATTAAATTAGTTTAACATTAATAATTTGGGTTTAAATTATTAATGTTGAACTAATTTAATACTAAAATTAAATTATGGGCCGAGGCACCAAGATTGTGAAGGTGAAACGATAATCAGAGGTGTGGTTGAGAGTGAGGAAGGAAGGTACAGACAGCATGAAGATATCAATATGAGCATACAAGGGGCAAAAGGAGCAGTAAGAGGTATTGCATTGAGAGGGAAGGAAAGGCAAGAGCATATTCAATAAATGATGGGAAAAGAGAGGGAATTTGGAGTCCATGTCCCAAGATCAGTGAAAGTAGTGAGGTAGGTTTACAAGGTGGTTAAAAAGGCAGGTAGAATACTTTCTTCTGTTGGACGAGACAAAGAATACAAGAACGAGGAAGACATGCTAGAAATGGATAAAACTTTAGCTAGGCCACAGTTCAGTTCTGGTCACCATGCCACAGGAAGGATATACTCGTACAAGAGAGGATGCAGAGCAGATTTATGAGAAGACTTGCAGACTGGAGGCATTTAGATATGAGGAAGACTGGGCCAGAGCAGTATCCTTTCAATGTAGGAGACTGAGAGGAGATTTAAGGTACAGAACATTATAAGAGACCTGTAAAGAATGAATAACAAAGATCATATCCTACAGCTGAATTGGTCAATAATAATACCATCATATAACTTTGTCAAAAACTTAATTACAGAAAGGCAAAGGTTCAAGGTCAAAAACTGGCATACAGTCTACAAAAATCCATACCTCTGAACAAACAAGGCCGGAAGTCTTTATCACAAAAAATCCAAATGCTGTCTATTTAAACAGAAACATGAGCTGTGGGCTTCAGAGTTGCAATTACAGATATGTTTAATTAGTGTGCATCCCCAAAGCATATATGCACCCAATAAAAAACTTCTGAACATTTTTAGACTGAATACAGAAAAATTTTTGCAATCAAGAGCACCTTTTCCAATGTGAAATCATTCTCTGACTTGTATATGCATCTCCAGTACTGCACTTGAAGCATCATCAGAATCCGGAGATAAAACAAAGAGTGGAGTTTCACTGATTTATTTAATTGTTTAAAAGTGACAGAGTTATACTAGGCTGGATTTGCATCAAATCATGAATTTATACAACTTATTCAAACAGATTTTTAAACCGTGGTTCTGCAGTGTTACTTATTTTGCGATCGAAAATTTAGTCCTCATCAATTTATAAATTGCAAGATATATTCATCCACGACTCAGATATCCTGTGCTGGTGACAACAAACTACTTCATCAATGAAATATTTCTTTTAACGTGAGCTTAGAAAGAAGTTCATGCTTATTTATCCAGTTGTGGTAAGTGGCAAAATATGCTTATATTGTTTATATATTATAACATGTATGTAGTTATGATGTAGTTATAATTTAGTTAGAAGACCAGCTTGATGTTGTGTACTCACAGTTTTCCATTGAAAATTTCACTTGACAAAAAGTAATGGTGTCATTTTTAATAAGCATGCATACCACTGGAAATAACATTATTTCTCAAAATAGCATGGTTGTTGCTTTTCTCTTCTATTTCAGCAATTCAAATATCAATTCTAAACACTCATAATAATTTGGCCCAAGTGCAATAAATCATAATTATGGCTTTCAATCAATATATACACAATGCATGCTCCAATTGAAACTGGATAATGTGAGAACTGATTGTCTAGGAACACATTTTGAATGGTCCAGTGGTTCGTAACCTTTGAAGAAACTGCTCCAGTTTCAACCTGAAGGCCAGGAAGATCAGGGCTGTGAATTAACAATGTGCATCAAACGGAGAAGGATTTTTCCATAAATAAATTGACACTGCAGTCCTCTCCAACACCCATACTTTGAGATAAAGTGTTTTGATATAGCAAATGTCTAAAATTATCCTAATAAAAACAATTACTTTCTAATCAGAAAACTGAGATCAACTTAAGATGTCTCGACTTTCTCTCTAAAACAAGAATGGGCTAGAAAAGTTTTTTTAGATAAATCACATTACTCTCACTTTAATATAATTAGTGCAATAATTGTTAAGACAGTGACCATCCCACAAGCATATATTGAAGTGTTACCTACCGCAGTGTGAACCGATTCACAGTTGAGCTGCTAGCCAGTGACACATAAAAAGTGACAACTTCGCCTTGCTTGACAGGCCTTTGTAATACTGAGATGATGACATTATTGTCCAGCCTCATTTCTGTTCGCTGTGGGTCCCCAGATCCTTGGTGTAGTCGGACACTGCCAATACGTTGCAGAGAGTGGAGTGTTTCATCAACATCATCACGCCCTGGCCGGATAGCATTGTCCTTTCGTGTGTCTTCTGCATCACAATCGCCATCTTCGTCAGTATCCTGTACCAAGTAATAAAGTTCCACTGGCGTTCCCTCAGAGTGATCAGTTATCCTTTTGCGACCAGGTACCACAGTGGGAGGATTAAACCAAGAGGGCAGAAGTTCCAGTTCTACGATGCACAATCCGAGATCTCCTTTTAGACGGCAACTGTTTCTGACTTCCCTTGTTTCCCGAAATGCATATACACGTATGCAGGGAAGATTATCATTAACACTGTAATCATCCCAGTCTCGGCCTGTGATATAAAATAAAATCTGCACTATCGGCCGATTGGAATAAACTTTATCATCAATGATATTTGCTTTGATTTTCCAGTTGAAAGTGAACTTATCAACCATGCTGAACAGATCAGAAGGTTGCAGGAGAGCCCTGGGCACGACTTGTTCCACAGCATAAGGTCCGTAACTGACATTAATCACAGGAGGAGTCTTGGCTTCATGGATGAAAAAGGGTTCCATGCGGAACTGCAAACTAGAGTTGCGCATGATTTCCTGGTTGGCTTCTTTTAGAAAAAATGAACTTTCAGCTTTTTGAATTCGGTAGTTTACTGGTAGATATACCGGAAGTGAAGAAAACTTCTGTGCAGTCTCCACAATACCTGTGACCCCACGGTTCTGTACAACTGGGAATAAACAGGAAAGAGAGGTACATGAAAAGTATTCTGAAAATACTTGTTACATTGTTTCTTTAATTATTCAGATCATGTGATCCCCCTTCACCCACCACACTAAACACATGATAGTTTTGATGCACCTCTCAATTTGTCATGGAAGAGTTTCACCATGAAGTTTAATCAAAGTTTACTACAGATATAAAATAACTCTGTAAAGATCTCCAAGTGAACAAAATAAACCTTATCACATCAGAGATGCTTCAATATGAACATCTCAAATGAGGGCAGCAGTAAGCTGTCTAATTACATTTATTTTGATTTGGTTTTTAAGTAGGTTGGCACTTTCCTGTACGCAACTTTATTATGGTACTGAGGGATAAAACCATTTTCATTCCAAATTCTAAAAGTTAAGATATTAAGAAATGTTAATGCTTGCAAAATGGCTTACTTAAACTTAACAGAGGAATTGCCATGTGAAAAATGTCTAACATGTTTTTCTCTAAGAATTTGCTAATGTCACATAAAAACACAGCTGTCACATTAAATCTGCAAAATAAGATTCCACAATCATTTTGCCCATTCTAAATCAAGCATAGAAGGCAAGTAAATGGGATCAGTGCAGATAGATACAATGGGCGACATGGAGATACTGGGCAGAAAGGCCCGTTTCTCTGCTGTGTGACTCTATGAATCTGAGTCTTAAAACTCATTGAGATTTATAATTGCAGTAGAAAAACTGATCAGTTCAAAGAAAATAACACGTTACTCAATAGAGTGATATCTGGCATTAATTAATATACTATTTAACTGATAGAAATGTTTTGTGCCAAGATAATTTCGTTGTTAAACATTATGAACAAGAACTACTCGCTTTCAAAGAAGTTCTAGCATTCTCTTAAAACTTTTTGTTTTGCAGTTCTACATTAACTGTTTACATTACAGTTGTTCATAAAATCCAATGCAGACTGGGCTTTACTGGAAAACGTGAAACCACAGAAAACTTCTTGCGACTTCAAAAGGAATTTATTAGGTAGGTGGAAACTTATTGAGAATGTTCAAGAGACAAGGATGAGAGGAGCAAAAGGCAAACTGCCAGAAGAACTCAGTAGGTTGAGCAGCATCTGTGAGGAGGAAAGGAATTGTCAATGTTTCAGGTCAAGACCCTGCATCAGGACCGAGAGTGGAGAGGGAAGATACCTAGTATAAAGGATGAGAGGAAATAGCAGGTCAAAAAAGGGCTACTTAGGCTAATCCCCCTTTCTGACTCTTTGTCTATAGCCCTATTGGTTATGGTCCTCAAGTGCTAACCTAGGTACTCTTTAACTGGGATGAAAGTTCCTGCCTCCAACTGTCTTCAGGTAGTGAGATCCAGAGTCCCACTACTGCTTGGTGAGTGAAAGAGATTTTCTTCAATTTTCTGCTGCTCCTTCAACCATTTACCTTATATCTACTGCATGCCCATTGGCTAAGAACCTGTTTGTTAAGGTGCAGAGGCTTGGCCTGTTTACCTTATCAAGATTTCCCAATATTTTAAAAACCTTTATTATATCAACCCTTCAAACTCAAGGAAACCACCCTAGGCTTATAAATCTCTCCTCCTATTTTCTAACCCTGACAACAAACTTCTAAATCTCCTTGGAATTCTAACACATTTTTCTATCATGTGGTGACCATCACTGCTGTGGCCTAACTAGTCTAATGTGAACCCCCTGCTTTTATATTTAATGTCTCAAACCAATAAAGTATCCAATTTTTATCTTCCTCTCCTATCACCTTCACAGATCAATAGGCATGCAATCTGAAGTTCATCTGTTCCTCAACAATTCTCAGCAACCCTGGAACTCACTGGGTATTCTCTTGCCTTGTCTTCTCTCTCCAAATGCATTACTTCACAGTTGCTTGGACTGAATTCCATTGCCACTTTTGTGACCACCTGACCAGTCCATAAATATTTCTCTGGAGCCTAAAACTTTCTTCCCCCTCACTGTTAACCACTCTACCAATTTTGGAATCAGTTGCAAACCCTTCAATTGTGGTTTTTACATTCAAGTCCAAATTATTAACATATACCACAAAAAGCAAAAGACCTAACACAGAGAAATCCTAGTGCATAGAGTCTGGCAGTCACTAAAACTTGCATCAACAATAATACTTTGCTTTCATTCACTGAGACAATTTTAGATCCAATTCTTTTGCTTTCCTTGGATCCCTTGGGCTCTTAGATTTCTGACCCAGGAGTTTGTCAAGTGCCCTGCCAAAATCCATGTTAACTAGATCAAGTGCAGCATCCTCCCTGAACCTTCTCATTACCTCCTCAAAAAATCAATCAAATATGTCCTGGTCTTAACAAATCCCTCTATAACTGTTGCTTTCCAAATGATAATTTTTCCAATATTTTGCTCATCACATGTCTGTGATTATTCTGTCTATCCCCTTTCTCCCTTTTTAAAAGCAATGCCACATTAGCCACACTCATCATCCAGCCCCAGAGCAGGTTGAAAATATTTCTTCCCTTGCTTTCTTTTTTATAGCTGAGATGACATTTTATTTGACTTCAGTAATTTACCCACATTTAAAAATGCCAAAGTCTTAACGTTTCCTCTTTCTTTACATTATTTCATACTCTCCCTCCATAATTTCAAGCTGCTTTGTTGTGAAGAACAGAAGCAAAGTGCCGATCAGAGCCAAATCATTTCCACACTCGGGCGACTATTTTAGTCTCTAATAGACCATATATTTTCTGTGATATCCTTTTACCCTTTAAATATTTATAAAACATTTTATGGATTTCCTCTGCTTTCTCGGTCAGAAGTTTTTTGTACTCCTCTTTGCCATCCAAAATCCCCTGCACTTTCTTCCCTCCTTCAGGCTCAATGTGGTTTTGAGCTCCTGCATTGTCATAAGCTTTCCCAGAGATTTAGAAGTAGAAGTCCTACTCATTTTCCCAGAATATGTTTGCTCTGTACTTCCTTCTTGAACAATCTCACTGAACTTCAAATAGTTCCCAATCTACTTTTGTTAAGTTATATTTCTGCTTTATAAAATTAGCCTTACCCAAAACTAACATGATTTATATTTTGTTTAAAATATAAATCAATAATTTAATGGCATTGACTGGTTTTGGTCTTAATTATAAGTTGTCTTTGATGACAACAATCAGGTCTCAACGGTTTGTACAGGTGCTTGTTGGTCATTGGTTGGGAAGAGGGAAGAGGCGGGAATTGTGTGTATCATGGTAATAAACACATGTGATTTTGGGTGTACAGAGAGGATGGGGTTTTGGAGCAGATCTTATGTCCAATCATAGCATATCCAAAAACAGTAGCACAAAGAAAGAAAATTTAGTCTTTGGTTTCAACTACTGCGGTATCCTGGTTAATGTGTAAAATAAACCAAACTCTACCTTTTGAATCACGATCATATTTTACAACCAGTTGAGCTGGAACAGACAATAATGGGACAAGCTGTATATCCGCTTCTCCTTTTTCTTACATAGTCCAGTGGGGTTGAGAATGACTTGTATACACGCCGGTTCTATGGGTTCTTGGGTGGCTGAAGAAGCCAGTGTGAGGCCCACAGACTCCACCACAAATAGTGCAGAAGGTGAATGACTGCCCAGGCAGCTGGTTAGTTTGGGAGCTGGTGTGGTCCTTCTGCCATTTATGCTGGGCTTTGTGTACTCCCAACCAATGGGTTGGAAGTTCACAATCCCATCAAGAATGCTCCTTCTCCGTTATGAGCAATCACAGATCAGGATGTCCATGAGTTAATGAGGTGTTACACTTTTTCAGCAAAGCTTAAAGAAGATTCTTGAATTTTTTTTCCTCTATCCAGCTGAGCTTGGAAACAGAGTATTTTGGGAATTTGGGATTAGGTAATGTGAGTGGAGTAGCCCGAGCAGTGGAGTTGATTGAGTGTAATAAGGGCTTAATTGCTGGATTTGTTGCCGAATGCATGTGAGAGATTTTGTGGAGACTGTATTGGTGGTATCTCTCCAGTGTTTTTAGATGCCTGCTACAGATAACCCATGTCTCAGAAGCATAGAGGAGGGCAGAGGCTACTGCTGGCTGGTAGACCAGGAGCTTCATACTGGGTTTAAGGTCTTGATCTTCAAACACTTTTTTCTCCTCAGATAGCCAAAGCCTGTCTGGCTTACTGAAGAGAACAGTGAATTTCATCAACAATGTCTGTCTTCATTGAGAGGTGGCTTCTGGGATTTGGGAAACAATCCACATTTTCTCAGCTTCTGCTGTGGATGTTTATTATCGGAGGGTGGTATTGTACATGGGGCAATTTGGTAGACCAGTATGAAGCTGCTTATTAAAAAAATGCCTGTTACATAAGGTTTCAAGTCCCCAAGTGAGTTGATAAATCAAAAGCAATTTGTTTTTATGCTTTACACAGTTTGTTTCTATTACATTCTCATAAAAATCTTGCAGCTGCCACTGCTCAGAGTGGACTTACGGCCATTTCACACATAAAAATTCTCAGAAGGTATAAAGGGAGAGGATCCTTGAGTCTCTATCAATGGATCATCACACCCAGGAGACTCTTAATCCAAACAAGAAAATTTTAAGACAAAGGCAAAATACTATGACCACCTATGATTTTGTTGGTCAAATGAAATGGTTGATTTAATCTGCTCAGTGGGAAAATGACAAATGCTTTCTTCTTCTGACACATCTGTCAAGCAATCACTCAAATAGACCAATATGATATGCTCATCTTATGATCTAATTGAGCGCTGACATTATGAAACGACAGAAATTAGTGTATCTGAAAGCATTATCTTCTTTCCCTGATACAGTAAAATGTCACTAATTTTAATCAATCAGGATTAAATACGGTAGACTGGTGATTTGATAAGGTTGGTAGTTTGTCATTCCAAATTTGAACCGCGGTATCTTTTGCTCGACTGAAAAGAACATGAGAAATGTGAACAGGAGTGGATCATCCAACCCCACAAACCTGTTCTGCCATCCAACAAGATTCTCTCCCCCAACCACCATTTTTTTTTGCCCTATCCCCATAACTCTTGGTTTCTTTACTACCCAGATATCTATTGACCTATGTTTTGAATGCAATGACTGAACATCCATGCATCTCCCTGGTAGTGAGTTCCAAAGATTCCAAAGATGAAATTTCTCTTCATTGCAGCCTACCTATTTATTTAAACTGCGATTCTTAGTTCTAGATTCCTGAGCCAGGGAAACATCCTGGAATTAGAATTGGTTTATTACTTGTACCAAGGTACAGTGAAAACCTTGTCTTGCATACCGTTCATACAGATCAATTCATTACACAGTGCATTGAGGTAGTACAAGGTAAAAACTACAGAATGCAGAGTAAAGTGTAGAGACATAGAATTTATATTTAAAAGAGTTGAATAATTATAAAAGAAGTAAAGAGTAGATCTGCAGAGAGCAGCTTGCATCAAGTCGCCACGCTCTGGCGACATCTGCATCCTCCCTGCAACTACCCAGTCAAAACCTTAAGAATTTTCTAACTTTTCTATTAAATTCTAGCAAATAGAGGCCTATTCTACTCAACATATCCTCACATGATAGGCCTGCCGTCCCCAGAAACAGTCTAGTAAATCTTCACTGAACTCTCTCTCTGTAGCAGGTATATCTTTTTTATATAAGCTAAGGAGACCAAACCATTCACAACACTCTATGTGTGATCTCACCAAGGCCCTACATACAAAGCATCTTAACTCTTGTATACAAATCAACTTGCAATTAAGGCCAGCATATTAACTGCCTTCCCAATTGCCTGCTCCACCTGCATGTCAGCTTTCAGAGATTCAAGTACCAGGGCACTCAGGTGTTCTTTGAACATCAATATTTCCCCATTTCTCATAATTTCTATTTTTTCTATTTCTAAAATGACAGAGAAAACTGCTATTTAAATATCATGTCTAAGTTTTGTTCAAAAGTATCTAGATGTTCATGACATATTATTAACATAAAATTGAGGAGTGTGAGTCTCTCAGAGCAATTTATCTTACTCTGCCTCTTGTTTCACACAAGTAGCATTTCACTTTAGCGTAAAATAACAGCAGCAAATGCTGACAATACACAGCAGGTCAAGCAGCATCAATGCAGAGAGAAATAGAGTCAATGTTTCAGGATGATGAACTTCCGACTCTCCACAATTGCTGCCTGAATATTTCAGCACCCTCGCTCTGTCCGCTGCAAAAGCCAGGATCTCCTGGTGGCCAGCCACTTCAATTCCACATCCCACTCCCATACTGACACGTCTATCCATGGCCTCCTCTACTGCCATGTTGAGGCCAGACACAGGTTGGAGGAGCAATATCTCATATTCCGCCTTGGTAGTCTCCAACCTGATGGCATCAACACCAATTTCTCCAACTTCTGGTAACCTCTCCCCTCTTTTCCCCCTCCCCCTTTGTTTTCCCTCATTTCTGTGGCCCCTCACCTCGTTCCCCTCCCTCGTCCTTGACCTGCTCATCTGTTCCCCACTTCCTTCCCTTTATTCTATGGTTTACTGCCCTCTCCTACCAGATTCCTTCTTCTTCAGCCCTTTGCCTCTTCTACCTATCATCTCTCAGCTTCTCATATTGCATTGATTCCCTTTCATCCCCCTTCCCCCACCCATCTACCTTTCCCCCTCACCTGGACTCACCCATCATCTGCCAGCCTGTGCTCCTCCTCCTCCCCCAACCTTCTTATCCTGGCTTCTGCCCTCTTCCTCTCCAGTCCTGATGGAGGGCCCTGACCCGAAATGTCGACTGTTTATTTCCCTCCAAAGATGCTGCCTGACCTGCTGAGTTCCTCCAGCATTTTGTGTGTGTTGCTCCAGATTCCAGCATCTGCAGAATCTCTTATGTCTGAGTATTTCCAGCAATTTTGGTTGTATTTCAGATTTGCAGCATCTGCAGTTTTTTGCTCATCACCTTAGCCTCTCTTTCATTTCTAAAAATGTACTGGACTTACATATTAATTCCATATCAAACCATCTGTAGAAAGTTTAGTCTCAATTTATTAATAATATCGATGCAATGACAAATAACTTCCCTCTCAAGTCAGTAGGCAATCCAAACTGTTCAGTCTTACTCCTGCATTTAGGCATTGGGTTTTGGATATTTTTTAAAATATCAGGTTTGCATGTTAATTATTGTTTCTTTTATGTATACTTCTAGTCTTTCGAAAAAAAAAATCAATTTTTCCCAACTTCCCCCTGTGCACATGATTTCATTCTAATTCACCCCTCACTTTCTCCTTCAGTCATTGATAAGGACATTGGCTGATGAGTAGTGATGAACTTAACATGAAAAAGTTACTTATATTAAACAAGAGGATAAAACCCCTGGTCCAGATGGATTATAGAACCATAGAACAATACAGCACAATACTGCCCTTGAATTTTGAAAAAAATCAGCATAACAAGTTCCAGGGACATTAACTCTGACACTTAATACCTTATTAGAAAAAGGTCTAGTGCCAGAGGACTGACAAATAGATGATATACAAAGGGGGAAACGATACATCTAAGGAATTAATAGTCATTGCCAAGGAGGACATCAATAAATTTACAGAATAGGCAATTAATTGGCAAATAAAATTCAACATAGATAAATGCAAGGTAGTACATTTTGGTGGGAAGGATAGGATGTCACTTCTGCTTGAAATGGGCAAGACCAGGTTGGGTAGAGGAACAATGAGATGTCAGAGTACAAGTACACTAATCACTAAACATTGAGCCACAGATTAGAAAGGTCAATAGTTTCCTGCCTTCTGTCTCCCCCTTTTCTCCCTCTTTTCTTGAATAGTGGTATTACATTTGTGGTTTTCCTAGACTTCTCTAGGATCCAGGGAATTTTGGTAGATTACAACCAACTCACTCATTAACTCTACAGCCACTTATTTTACGACTGTGGGATGCAGGCCATCAGGTCCAAGGGACCCTTCAGCCTTTAGTCCCATTAGTTTGCCTGGTACTTTTTTCTAATCCCTTGATTATTATCATTTATTGACTTTGCCATGAAAGCCAATCCAAAATAATTTGTAGAACTGTTGTGATTTCCCTACTTACCATTATTAATTCCTCAGCCTCACCCTCCGAGGGAACAATGTTTAATTTAGCCGCTCTCTTCCTTTTTATATATCTGAAACTCGTATTGTCTGTTTTTTATATTTTGTGATTTTATTCTCATGTTCCATCTTCTTGCTTTTTTTTTAACCAGTCATTCTCTGAGGAAGATCTTCATCTCCCACTCAGTAGCTTCTCCTGGCTTTGTGAAGCTAAACTTCCCATTCTACGCTACTGTGCTTCTTTAGATATATTTTTTTCTTTTGGAAAGTGTAATTGGGTTGGATTGAGCTAGACCTGGGCCACAGCCTGCTGTGCTTGCCCAGGTGCAGAGGACAAAACAAGCCGGGCCTTCACACACAGGTGGTTAGTGCAACGGTATTACAGCGCCAGTTGCCCGGGTTCAATTCCAGCCGCTGCCTGTAAGGAGTTTGTACGTTCTCCCAGTGTCTGCATGGGTTTCCTCCGAGTGCTCCGGTTTCCTCCCACATTCCAAAGATGTATGGGTTAGGAAATTGTGGGCATGCTATGTCGACACTGGAAGCATGACGACACTTGCGGGCTGCCCCCAGAACACTCTACGCAAAAGATGCATTTCACTGTGTGTTTTGATGTACATGTGACTAATAAAGATATCTTATCTTATAAGAGGTGCTTTGAGTGGCAGAATGAGGTTGAGCAGCACAAGGCTTCAGGCAGCGTATCTCGAGGCCCTGTCCACAAAACCACTAAAGCCTTCGACAGCTAATGGAAATCAGAAAGTTGCACATGCAGAAAATCTGAAACCAAGACGGAAATGATGGAAACGGCCAACAGGTCTGGCAGCTTCTGTGGGAAGAGAGACACAGTCAATATCTCAAGTCAAAGACCATTTGTCAGACATAGTTTCCACACATGCTGCTTGACATTTTGTTTCCAGCATGTTCTGTCAAAGGCTTTTGTAGGGTTCCAAGACACTTCCAACATAAATTTATATCATTCAAGTTGATATAAATAATTTGGAAAAAATGAAACAAAGTTTCATTGAAACAGTAAAAGGTTAGCAAATAAGTAAAAAAACTTACATATTTTACCAGCCCTTATTTAATCCCCAAGGTTAATGACTCCATTCAAATATTGGCACACCTGTGATCCCTGGCATCAAGCCGAGGAGTGGATGCAAAGTGCACCAGCCCCATTGTCCAGCATGTCACAGCTCCACCTCTGGGCTCAACAGCGATTCCAGTGGCAGGACGCGAGGTCAGAATCTCAGTTTGGCTGTGACCAGCTGAGCCACAGACAGCTAACTGCCAGCAACTCCCTGCAGAACTGTTAGTTGTCAGTCAGCTCGATTCAGCCCAGTTAGTTCTGAAATAGGCTCATGCTTGTGTGATCATTACCTCACTTTTACTACTCGTAATTTAAGTAAAGTAAAAAAAGATCCTTGCTCTGATCACACAAGCACAACTAAATTCTACGTGTTCCATTGTGGGAATAGTATTAATCTCCAGGCAAAAATGTGCACGGCCTATTTGTGACAGTACTAATCACTATGAAAATATTGTTCGAATTGTTCCAGAAAATTATATAAAAATGGAAACATTACAACAGGTCCTGAGACATTACAACAGGTTTGTTCCATTTTAGAAACACAAATGATGGAAATTTGATAGTTTGGTTTCCCCCATCCACACAAAAAAATCACTGTTAATAAAATAGCAAGAAGTCATTTCATTGGAAGCACAGCTGCATCAGTTTACAAGAACTGGCTTGACTGCAGCTAATTTCCCTCAGGGCCCTGTGAAGTAAAAATTAAAAGCAACTGAGCTAAAACCAATTTACCATCAAGCTACATATAAAATGGACTTGAGGAAGAAAGATGCCAAAACAAAATGATACAGCAAAGGGAATTTAAATTTATCTGGTTATTACAAAAAAAATTAATCAAAGTGTTAAAAACTGAGATGAACTTCAAACACTCAATACAAGATATAAGACACAGGAGACCTTTGAACAACACAAGGCACCATGTATAAGTGTTCATATTATTATAGGTAAAGGGAGACTGAATGTCAAAAGCACACACAATGTATCTGCTGGAAACAGACAAGCATCCATCAAGTTTGGCTCTGTGCTTTTGTTCCCTGGAATTCCTCAGTAGCTGGCTGTTCTACTTCTGTCTGTACAAAAGGCAAATCCTCATTCAGCTTTGTAACTGATTGGATCCATAAGCTTTTAAATACCAACTGGCTTTAGGACCCTACAAGAATATGATATGATGGAACATGATAAAAATACAATGATAATTGTAAAACAGTGAGAACATTTGAACTATCACCCTGAAACTGAATAAAAAAAACATTCACATGCCTTAGCAGCATCTTGGTGTTGAGGACCACAATTCAAGCACCACAAGATGTAAATCTGAATCAATTATCCTCCTTGGCTTCATGCACATAACTGCCACTCATTCCTACAACATTATCTGCAGGCCAAAAGGCACCTATAGAAGAGGTTTGAGGCTTGGTGATGGCAACATTACATTGTCAACACACTAATTACACCAATGCCCGATGAGTTCAATTACATTTTGCATTATAGGCTGCGACACCTTTTCAAAGAAAGGCAGAAACTCTCAGAACTCCAGTTTTTACTGGAATAAATTGCAAGTGGAGGCTCAGTACCTTTCACTTGATTCCGAAGCAACAACATTATTATAAGGAGATTGTATTTCACATAAGGTAGTGTTGGATCCGGTTATTTTCAAATCCACAGGTTCTTTCAGGAGTCCAGGAATGAGTTGGAAACAACTTGGTGCTTCACAAAGTTTTATTGAAAAGGTTTAAAACAAAGAAAGAGTCACAGAGCACATGGCACTAGCTTTGATGAGCCGAGACAAAGGAACAAAAGAAAGCTCAGGCCAGGGGACAGGAAGAGCAAGAGAGAGATTAACAAAAAGCGACACCTTGTATACCTGAGATGAGAGATGCTCTTTAACTAACAATAGTCCAATCAAGAAACCCATTAGATACTTATGGCCAAACCAACCAATGAAAAAACCACATATTCACCTGATGGACGAACCAATAAGCGAGCAAGCGGCCATTCCTTGTGCAGCCACTTGAGGTATATTAAACACTATACATGTTAAAAAGCTAATTAAAACAGTTGAATCGAACAGTAATTAGCTTTTTACTAGGACAGATCCAGTTGTTGGATGCCATTCATAATTTTGCCTTATTTCATGAAAGATGTCATTGTAATACAGCAGATATGGATCTAGAAATTGAACCACATGCCATCCATTTTTATGTGCAAATGATACCCAAAAGCCAATGTGCACGTACTTTAAACACGATGGCCCCTATTTCCAGTGGAAGACATGCCCACTCAAACATGTCTCATGTTAATCCTTGCGCATGTCATGACATCGTCAGTATACCCAAAGTTCATCTCTCCC